>NC_045598.1:185226948-186668198 GCF_009762305.2 Zalophus californianus
TGCCTGGGTGGCTCACTTGGTTAAGCTTCTGCCTTCTGCTCAGTTCATGATCCCAGGGTCCTGGGATGGGGTCCTGTATCGGGTTCCCTGCTCAGTGGGGAGTCTGCCTCTCCCTCCCTCGTGCTCAATCTCTCAAAAATTTCTTTTACATATCTATGAGAGTTAAACACTCAGATAATTTTATTTTCTTTGTTTAGAACTATTGAAACAATAGCTTGTTATTCAGCTAAAGATCTGGAGCTGCCTATTTCATAGCCTCTTTGGATGATGTTTTTGAGTTGACCAAATAATTAAGCATACATTTTGTACTTAACCTAAGTCTCCCATGAGAGGGTTAGTAACCCCCATGAGAGGGCAGTGTGGGTGACCTTGACCTTATTTGAAATCCAAGGAGATTAAGTAAACTTGTGGACATTAGCCACTGAGCTGGACAAGAGCTCACATCAGTTGACCCTTGAACAAGAAGGGGTTAGGGGTGCCAGCCCCTACACGGTTGAAAATTCGTGTATAATTTTTGCCTTCTCCAAAATTTAACTATTAATGAGCTTACTGTTGACTGAAGCCTTACCAATAACAAATAGATTAATGCATATTTTGTATGTTACATGTATTATATACTGTGTTCTTGTAATCAAGTAAGCTAGAGAAAAGAAAATAATAGAGAAAATACATTTGCAGGACTGCATGTATCGAAAAAAATCCACGTATAAATGAACCCACACAGTTCCAAACTGTGTTCCAGAGTCAACTGGAAAAAAAAAAGTCAACTGCACTTCTTTTCATCTTTTCATATTCTTCATGAATTCATCTCAATGATTTTTTTCCCCTTTGGATTTAAACTAACGTTCATTATATGCTTACAAGGATTTACTAAATTTATGTAGAGTCGAGAACAGATTAATGGTGTTAAAAATTCTATTGCATTTGCTAATGATATTAATATGTATTTCTATTTTTAATTTTTTTTATTGTTATGTTAAGCACCATATATTACATCATTAGTTTTTGATGTAGTGTTCCACATTTCATGGTTTGTGCATAACACCCAGTGCTCCTGCAGAATGTGCCCTCTATAATACCCATCACCAGGCTAACCCATCACCCTACCCTCCTCCCCTCTAGAACCCTGTTTGTTTTGCAGAGTCCATCCTCTCTCATGGTTTGTTTCCCCTCTGACTTACTCCCCTTCATTCTTCCCCTCCTGCTATCTTCTTCTTTTTTTTTATCTTAACATATGTTGCATTATTTGTTTCAGAAGTACAGATCTGTGATTCGACAGTCTTGCACAATTCACAGCGCTCACCATAGCACATAACCTCCCCAATGTCTATCACCAAGCCACCCCATCCCTCCCAACCCCCACCACTCCAGCAACACTCAGTTTGTTTCCTGAGATTAAGAATTCCTCATATCAGTGAGGTCATATGATACACGTCTTTCTCTGATTGACTTATTTCACTCAGCATAACACCCTCCAGTTCCATCCAAGTCATTGCAAATGGCAAGATCTCATTCCTTTTGATGGCTGCATAATATTCCATTGTGTATATATACCACTTCTTCCTTATCCATTCATCTGTTGATGGACATCTTGGCTCTTTCCATTGGCTATTGTGGACATTGCTGCTATAAACATTGGGGTGCACGTACCCCTTCGGATCCCTACATTTGTATCTTTGTGGTAAATACCCAGTAGTGCAATTGCTGGATTGAATGTTAGCTCTATTTTCAACTATTTGAGGAACCTCCATACTGTTTTCCAGAGGGGTTGCACCAGCTTGCATTCCCACCAACAGTGTAGGAGGGTTCCCCTTTCTCCACATCCCCGCCAACATCTGTCGTTTCCTGACTTGTTAATTTTAGCCATGCTGACTGCTGTGAGGTGGTATCTCATTGAGGTTTTGATTTGGATTTCCCTGATGCCGAGCGATGTTGAGCACTTTTTCATATGTCTGTTGGCCATTTGGAGGTCTTCTTTGGAAAAATGTCTGTTCATGTCTTCTGCCCATTTCTTGATTGGATTATTTGTTCTTTGGGTGTTGAGTTTGATAAGTTCTTTATAGATTTTGGATACTAGCCCTTTATCTAATATGTTATTTGCAGATATTTTCTCCCATTCTGTCAGTTGTCTTTTGGCTTTGTGGACTGTTTCTTTTGCTGTTCAAAAGCTTTTTATCTTGATGAAATCCCAATAGTTCATTTTTGTCCTTGCTTCCCTTGCCTTTGGTGATGTTTCTAGGAAGAAGTTGCTGTGGCTGAGGTCGAAGAGGTTGCTACCTGTGTTCTCCTTTACGATTTTGATGGACGTTTAGGTCTTTCAACGATTTGGAGTCTATTTTTGTGTGTGGTGTAAGGAAATGGTCCAGTTTCATTCTTCTGCATGTGGCTGTCCAATTTTCCCAACACCACTTGTTGAAGAGACTGTCTTTTTTTCCATTGGAAATTCTTTCCTGCTTTGTCAAAGATAAGTTGATCATAGAGTTGAGGGTCCGTTTCTGGGCTTTCGATTCTGTTCCATTGATCTGTGTGTCTGTTTTTGTGCCAGTACCATACTGTCTTGATGGTGACAGCTTTGTAATAGAGCTGGAAGCCCAGAATTGTGATGCCGCCAGCTTTGCTATTCTTTTTCAATATTCCTCTAGGTATTCGGGGTCTTTCTGGTTCCATACAAATTTTAGGATTATTTGTTCCATTTCTTTGAAAAAGGTGGATGGTATTTTGATGTGGATTGCATTGAATGTGTAGATTGCCATAGGTAGCATTGACATCTTCACAATGTTTGTTTCCCACTCCATGAGCATGGAACGTTTTTCCATTTCTTTGTGTCTTCTTCAATTACTTTCATGAGTATTTTATAGTTTTCTGAGTACAGATCCTTTGCCTCTTTGGTTAAATTTATTCCTAGGTATCTTATGGTTTTGGGTGCAATTGTAAATGGGATCGACTCCTTGATTTGTCTCACTTCTGTCTTGTTGTTGGTGTATAGAAATGTCACTGATTTCTGTGCATTGATTTTATAGCCTGCTACTTGACTGAATTCCTGTATGAGTTCTAGCAGTTTTGGGGTGGAGTCTTTTGGGTTTTCCACATAAAGTATCATATCATCTGCAAAGAGTGAGAGTTTGACTTCCTCTTGGCCGATTTGGATGCCTTTGATTTCTTTCTGTTGTCTGATGGCTGTGGCTAGGACTTCTAATACTATGTTGAATAGCAGTGGTGAGAGTGGACATCCCTGCCGCGTTCCTGACCTTAGGGGAAAAGCCAGCTTTTCCCCATTGAGAATGATAATCGCTGTAGGTTTTTCATAGATGGCTTTTATGATATTGAGGTATGTACCCTCTATCCCTATACTCTGAAGAGTTTTGACCAAGAAAGGATGCTGTACTTTGTCAAATGCTTTTTCTGCATCTATTGAGAGGATCATATGATTCTTGTTCTTTCTTTTGTTAATGTATTGTATCACGTTGATTGATTTGTGGATGTTGAACCAGCCTTGCAGCCGAGGGATAAATCGCACCTGGTCGTGGTGAATAATCCTTTGAATGTACTGTTGGATCCTATTGGCTAGTATTTTGGTGAGAATTTTTGCATCCATGTTCATCAAGGATATTGGTCTGTAATTCTCCTTTTTGATGGGGTCTTTGTCTGGTTTTGGGATCAAGGTAATGCTGGCCTCATAGATTGAGTTTGGAAGTTTTCCTTCCATTTCTATTTTTTGGAACAGTTTCAGGAGAATAGATATTAATTCTTCTTTAAATGTCTGATAGAATTCCCCTGGGAAGCCATCTGGCCCTGGGCTTTTGTTTCTTGGGAGATTTTTGATGACTGCTTCAATTTCCTTAGTGGCTATAGGTCTGTTCAGGTTTTCTATTTCTTCCTGGTTCAATTTTGGTGATTGATACATCTCTAGGAATGCACCCATTTCTCCCAGGTTATCTAATATGCTGGCGTAGAGTTGCTCATAATATGTTCTTAGAATTGTTTGTATTTCTTTGGTGTTGGTTGTGATCTCTCCTCTTCCATTCATGATTTTGTGGATTTGGGTCCTTTCTCTTTTCCTTTTGTTAAGTCTGGCCAGGGGTTTATCAATCTTGTTAATTCTTTCAAAGAACATCCTCCTAGTTTCGTTGATCTGTTCTACTGTTCTTTTGGTTTCTGTTTCATTGATTTCTGCTCTGATCTTTATTATTTCTCTTCTCCTGCTGGGTTTAGGCTTTATTTGCTGTTTTTTCTCCAGCTCCTTTAGGTGTAGGGTTAGGTTGTGTATTTGAGACCATTCTTGTTTCTTGAGAAAGGCTTGTATTACTATATACTATCCTCTCAGGACCGCCTTTGCTGTATCCCAAAGATTTTGGACAGTTGTGTTCTCATTTTCATTGGTTTCCATGAATTTTTTTAATTCTTCTTTAATTTCCTGGTTGACCCATTCATTCTTTAGTAGGATGCTCTTTAGCCTCCATGTATTGGAGTTCTTTCCGACTTTCTTCTTGTGATTGAGTTCTAGTTTCAAAGCATTGTGGTCTGAAAATATGCAGGGAATAATCCCAATCTTTTGGTACCAGTTGAGACCTGATTTGTGACCTAGGATGTGATCAATTCTGGAGAATGTTCCATGGGCAATAGAGAAGAATGTGTATTCCCTTGCTTTGGGATGGAATTTTCTGAATATGTCTGTGAAGTCCATTTGGTCCAGTGTGTCATTTAAAGTCTTTATTTCCTTGTTGATCTTTTGCTTAGATGATCTGTCCATTTCAGTGAGAGGGGTGTTAAAGTCCCCCACTATTATTGTATTGTTGTCAATGTGTTTCTTTGCTTTTGTTATTAATTGCCCTATCTATTTGGCTGCTCCCATGTTCGGGGCATAGATATTTACAATTGTTAGATCCTCTTGTTGGATAGACCCTTCAGGTAAGATATAGTGTCCTTCTTCATCTCTTATTACAGTCTTTGTTTTAAAATCTAATTTGTCTGATATAAGGATTGCCACCCCAGCTTTCCTTTGGTGTCCATTAGCATGGTAAATGGTTTTCCACCCCCTCACTTTCAATCTGGGGGTGTCTTTGCGTCTAAAATGAGTCTCTTGCAGAGAGCATATTGATGGGTCTTGTTTTTTAATCCAATCTGATAGCCTGTGTCTTTTGATTGGGGCATTGAGCCCATTTACATTCAGGGTAACTATTGAAAGGTATGAATTTAGTGCCATTGTATTGCGTGTAAGGTGACTGTTACTGTATATTGTCTGTGTTCCTTTCTGATCTATGCTGCTTTTAGGCTCTCTCTTTGCTTAGAGGACCCCTTTCAATATTTCTTGTAGGGCTGGTTTCGTGTTTGCAAATTCCTTTAGTTTTTGTTTGCTCTGGAAGTTTTTTTATCTCTCCTTCAATTTTCAATGACAGCCTAGCTGGATAGAGTATTCTTGGCTGCATATTTTTCTCGTTTAGTGCTCTGAAGATATCATGCCTGTCCTTTCTGGCCTGCCAGGTCTCTGTGGATAGGTCTGTTCCCAATCTAATATTTGTACCATTGTAGGTTACATATCTCTTCTCCTGAGCTGCTTTCAGGATTTTCTCTTTGTCTCTGAGACTCGTAAGTTTTACTATTAGATATCGGGGTTTTGACGTATTATTATTGATTTTGAGAGGGGTTCTCTATGCCTCCTGGATTTTGATGCCTGTTTCCTTCCTCACATTAAGGAAGTTCTCTGCTATAATTTGCTCCAATATACCTTCTGCCCCTCTCTCTCTTTCTTCTTCTTCTGGGATCCCAATTATTCTAATGTTGTTTCGTCTTATCATATCACTTATCTCTCGAATTCTGCCCTCGTGATCCTGTAGTTGTTTATCTCTCTTTTTCTCAGCCTCTTTATTTTCCATCATTTGGTCTTCTATATCACTGATTCTCTCTTCTGCCTCATTTATCCTAGCAATTAGTGCCCCCATTTTTATTGCACCTCATCAATAGCCTTTTTGATTTCGACTTGGTTAGACTTTAGTTCTTTTATTTCTCCAGAAAGCGTTTCTCTAATAACTTCCATGCTTTTTTCAAGCCCAGCTAGTATGTTTAAAGTCATGATTCTGAACTCTAGGTCCGACATCATACTAATGTCTCTATTGAGTAGTTCCCTGGCTGACGGTACTACCTCTTGTTCTTTTTGCTGAGGTGATTTTTTTCGTCTTGTCATTTTGTCCAGAGGAGAATAGATGAATGAGAGAACAAAATGCTAACAGTTTAACAACGTGCCCAGCAAATATACCGTATACAAATCATAAAAGACCTGAAACCAGGGGAAAAGAAAGGGAAAGAAAGAAAAAAGAAAGAGGGAAAAAAAAAGAAAAAAAAGATAAAAGCAAAAACAGAACAATACAAAAAAAGCAGAATATGATCAAATATGATCAGGCTAGTGCATAGATCAGTGCCACACACTAGATTTTGGGCATATTTTGGTCTGTTAGAAAAAAGTGCCTCCTAAAATTTTAAAGGAAGAAAGACATATATGTACAAAGTAAGGGTTGATACAATGAAGGGATAGAAGATGACTGTAACAATGAAAATTATAAAAGATTTTATAAAAGGAATTGTTAAGATAAGTTGTTTGAAAAAAGAAAGAAGATTTAAAAGAAAAAAAAGGAAAAAGGGAGAGAATGTGATCAGGCAGGAGACTAGAACAAAGCCATACACTAGTGATTTAGGGTATATTTTGATCTGTTAGAAGAAACTGTATCTCAAAATTTTAAAGAGAGAACAACTTATATATATATGCCAATAATAAGGGTAACTACTATGAAGGGATAGAATATGACTCTAAAAATGAAAAATAAAAAATGTTTTTTTTTTAAAAAGGGATTGATAAGATGTTGGTTGATAAAGGGAAAAAGAAAAATTAAAAAAAACAGTTAAAAAAATTAACTTTGATGAACTAATGAATCATGGTAAAAAAGCCATGAATTCTATGTGCAGTATTCCCGTAGCACTGGAGTTCTCCCGTTCTCCTTGATCGGTAAACTTGGTCTTGTCTTGCTGGCTGTTCATGCTGATCTCTGGGGGAGGGGCCTGTTGCCGTGGTTCCCAAATGTCTTTGCCGGAGGCGGAATTGCCCCGCCCTTGTCGGTCCGGGCTAAGCAAGCTGCTCGGGTTTGCTCTCAGGAGCTTTTGTTCCCTGCAAGCTCTCAGTACAGCTTTGGAGGACCAGGGCGAAAATGGTGGTCTCCCAATCTCCACCCGGAGGAGCCGAGAACTCGGGGCCCCGCTCCTTAGTGCGCCCCCAGAGAAAAGCAGTCACTCCCTTGTCCCCGGTCTCCGGCCGCACTCTGTGCTCACCCGGCCTGTGACCGACCGTTTCTATCTCTGGCACCCGACCCCGTGTGGAGTCTCCAAACCCAGCAGATCCCTGCGGTGCACTCCCGCGCCGCTCCCCTGGGGGAGAAAGGGGAGTCTCCCCGGCTCTGCCGCTTGTTGGGTCCCTGCTGGAGGAGCAGTGGCCCAACTGGGCCTCGGATCACAGTTTATGGCAACCCCGAGCTGAGAGTCCCCGCCTCCGCTCTGCCTCTGCATCCGGCTTCCCCGCTCTGATACCTGGGAGCTCTGGCGCACTCAGGCACCCCCGGTCTTTCTGTGACCCCGAGGGTCCTGAGACCACGCTGTCCCGGGAGTATTCCACCCCCCGCTTAGCCACTGGAGCGACATGCCTCAGCGGAGCCGGCTTCTAAAAGTTCCGATTTTGTGCTCCGCGGCTCTATCACTTGCCAGAAGTGGCCGGTGGAGGTCCCGTCCCCCGCCGTCTATGCTCCCGAATATCGCCTCGGATTCACTTCTCCGCACGTCCTACCTTCCAGTAAGTGGTCCCTTCTCTGATCAGAGAGTTGTTGCTCCTCTCCTCTTTGATCTCCTGTTGAGTTTGTAGGTGTTCAGAATGGTTTGATCCCTATTAAGCTGAATTCCTGAGACCAGAGGAAATCTAGGTCTCCTACTCCTCCACCATCTTGCTTTGCCCTCTTCTAATATGTGTTGATAGGAGGAAGAAGCATGTGAATATTCGCAGAAAAAAGAAAGAGAATGTGAAGAAGCTAACGATGCAATTGGGGGTTTGCTCAATTTCAGTTTTCAAAACTGGTGTTGGTGTCAGTATATTCTGGTTCAAATTAACGCAGCTCATGCACAATTGCTGAAAGAATGAGTTGCACTGCTGGGTTTAATAGAGACGTAATGACTTGCATTTGGGGTGGCTATTTTGAAATCAAATGTGAAAAGAGACTTTGTTTGTCTTTCGCAGTTTTACCCGTGTGGGGCCACAGGTCATCATAATTTGTTCTTTTCGCTCTGCTGGTTTAATCGTCTTTCTACAGCAGCTGCAGCTAACTTCTTTCAGCATTATTTCTCAGTTGCTCTGAAGCAAGCATTTGGATGTTTAAGATGCTGTGTTCTCTAGAGCTCTTTGAAAAGACATATTATATCTCATGTGTTCGATCCAGTAAAATCCAAGTCTGCAAACATAAGTAAGTTGTGGCTCCTGATCTGGAGATGAATGTGAACACAAAGGCAGGTAAGGGCTGGAATGAGGTATGAAAGGAGTAGTATAGGAGAACAGGGTGCTGTGCCTAATTATTACTGTGAGAGTTCAGGGCAGGCACACCGTAAGTCCTTGAAATGTGTTAGTGAGAACAAAAGTTCCTCTTTGTGCTGGGTATTTTCATGAGTTCCAGGAAACTGGAACTTAGGGTGAATTGTATAGCACAGGTCACACTTTGTTATTAACTAGCAGAAATGGATCATAAACTGTAGCTGTCTCCTCACTGTTTATGTGTCATCCTTGTGAAACTGAACACACAAACATTGTCTCTATTTTATTGTCCTTTATTTTACCCCAAATTTAAGACAGTGTCCAATACACAGTAGAGATTTTATGAATATTTGTGCTGTAAGTGAATGAATGAATGAATGTGTCCTTAACCTCTGTAGAAGGTACCCTGCAAGGTTGCATTGGCCCTCTTAAAAACCTCTTGGATGCCCCTTTGCACATTCTTGCCAGTAATCCCATCAGGGACAGGAAAGCACAACCAGCCTTCCTTTTATGCCTTCTTACCCTTAAGCCCCCTAAGCCCTATTCTGCTGAGGGTGGATTGAGCTTACATCTATATGGTAGTAGTCTTTGACAAATTCAACAAGTATTCATTGATTACCTACAATGTGCTGAGGACCTTGATAGACAATATGGACACAACAGAAGCTGCTGACGTATTGGGTCAGAAAGATAAACTAGGAAAACACCTCCGTAAAATAATACTCATGCCAGAAACCAAGAGCAGTATCCTTAAGATGAAGGAGCAGAAAGAAGATCAAAGCAGGGAGCCCAACCACTCATCAGAATTCCTTCTCAGTTTTTTCAGTGCACTTAAGCCTTGCTCTTTCCTTGTTTTGCCATGTCTCTAGCTTTGTTCCATTTCTGGATAAAGGTTTCTATCTCTTGGAGAAGCCCTTAAATCCCTTTGCCTTTCCTGAATTTACCTTGATTTGCCTACCTGGTTCCTAACTTTAGACTACACTGACTATCTAGGACACCAGTGACCTAAACACAAAACAGAGAAACCAACACAAGGAATTCCCATATGCTCATCACACGGTCCCACCATCACCAACATTTGGTCAATCTTGCTTTATCTATACCCTCCCTACTTTTCTACCCCCTGCCCCCTGAGTATTTTAAAAGCAATCATAAACATCACAATATTTTGCTTGTGAATACCGTGGTGTGCATCATCATCAAGAACTTTTTCTCCCCTTTTGTTTTTATCTCTTGCTCATCTAAGATTTTTGGTGTTAAGTCCTTGTAACAAGGCTGGGAACTAAGGAAGCCTGTGTCAGCTCACAATTGGCAGACTCAAAATCACTTTTCCTCTTTCATTGTCTTTGTGGTAAATCCTCTCTTTGGGGTGAGATTTTTTTCCTAGAAGGTTGACTTTTGTCTTTCATAGAAATCTTTTGTTGGACTGACCCTTTATTCCATATTTCCCAGTCATTTACTGAATCCTTGAAGAAACATATCTCTTCTGAAACTGGGAATTCTTAAACTATGAATTCTGTGTCATAAGAATTTAATGGAATGGCATACCAGTTAGGGCTTCTGGGGTTAGAAACACTACTGCAGAAGAGGTACATTTAGGATTTCTTGAAAGTGACATCAGCAAATTGAGTCATGCCATCAACTGTGATATGTGGAACATTTACATATAACAAAGATCCCACTTTCACTTGGTGGGTGGAGCCAAACTGAGAGGGCTGTCTTGAGGCAAACATTTGAAAGAATCATTCAAGACTGCTGCCTATCCAGGGCTTCTGACCCATGCCCAGAAAGTGGCAATCTGATGTGGCATAAATATTAGATGGTGACAAATAACACTGACATTTTGTCAGAAGCAAAGACATGACTGAGACCCAGCAACCTGGCAGAGATGAGTGCCAGCATTTGGAGACAAATAGCTTGAATCTGACAGCATGCTTCAGTGCATGGACTTTCATCCATCACAGAGATATTTTAAAAACTCACAGAACACAAAACATGCAACACTCACAAACTGGGTGACAGGAGGTGGAGGTTGAGAAAAAAGCAAGTCAGAAGCAGTGCTGGAGACAGACAGCCTGGATCACAAAACAACCACTCTCACTTTGTTTTAAGATTCCCATTATTCGCCATTCTTACACTTAAAGGGGTTAAGGCTTGACGTAGGCATTTTTTTTGTAAATATATACATATATTTACAAATATTGCATGTATATGTGAATATATATTATATATAAATATAGAAAAATATACAAATACATAGATACATATAGGTTGTATATAAATATATATATTCAAATATAAAAAATTTTCATATAGCTCAATAGCAAAAAGGCAATATATTTAAAACAATCTGATTAAATTCTGCCCAGAGAAGCTGAATAGACATTTTTTTAAAGATTTTATTTATTTATTTGAAAGAGAGAAAGCACATGAACGAAAGGAGGTGCAGAAGGAGGGAGAGGGACAAGCAGACTCTGTGCTGTGCGTGCAGCCTGATGTGGAGCCTGATCCCAGGACCCTGAGATCTGACCTGAGCCAAAACCAAGCATCGGATGCTTAACTGACTCTGCCACTCAGGAGCCCCATGAATAGACATTTTTCTAAAGGAGATGTACGAATAGCCAGTAGATACATGAGAAGGTGCTCAACATAACTGATCATCAGGGAAATGCAAATCAAAACCATGCTAAGTTATCACCTCGTGCATATTAGAATGACTATCATCAAGAGGACAAGAGACAACAAGTGCTGGCCAGGATGTGGAGAAAAGGGAACCCTTGTAACACTGTCAATACGAATATAAATTGGTCCAGCTTCTATGGACAGTAATATTGAAAGTAGAACTACCATAAGATCCAGCAATCCCACTTCTAGGTGTATATCGGAAGGAAACTAAATCACTATCTTGAAGAGACATATGCACCCCTATGTTCATTGCAGCATTATTTACAACAACCAAGGGATGGAAATAACCTAAATGTCCTCTGATGGACGAATGGGTAAAGAAAAGGTGATGTGTGTATATATACACACACACACACACGCACACACACACACACACATAATGGACCATTATTCAGCCATAAAGAAGGAAATCACACCGTTTGTGACAACATGGATGGACCTTGAGGGCATTATGCTAAGTGACGTAAGTCATTCAGAAAAAGGCAAATATTTCATCTTCTCACTTATATGTGGAATCTAAACAAACAAACAAACCCATAGATACAGAAAACCGATTGGTGACTGCCTGAGGTATGGAGTGGAGGTGTGGAAATGGGTGAAGGTGGTAAAATGGTACAAAAAAAAAAAAAAGACTTGACCTAGGCATTACTTGTAAATATATATATATTTTTTCATAAATACATATCATATATTGTATAAAATGATCTGCTAACCTAATGGCACAATCTGCTGATTGCACAGTTTAATAGAGGTTAGTCAGTGTGCAGTGAGATGCACACTGGACTTTGCCTTAGAAAGCCCTAGTTTGTGTCACACATCAACTCTGTGAATTAGCCTTTCTCCCTAATCCTCAGTTTTCTCACTTGTTCATTCATACATCGATGAGCACTCTTAGTGTGATAACCACCATCCTTGTTGCTAAAGATACAGTGGTAAACATGAGGAAGATGGTCTCTACTCTAGTAAGATTCCAGTGGCATCATACAAAAAAATGAGCAACTCAAAAAATAACAAGTCAATGAGAAGTCCCAACCATGAGAAAACAAGAAGAAACGACATTCCACGCCAGAGAAAAGGTTCCTTAGAGACCATGTAGTGTCAAAGGAATCAAGTGAAGGCCAATCCAGGCATAAATCCCTGCTGGAATACACATTCTCAAAATAAGATTCCTGGGAACATGGAGTTAAACAAGTGTGAAAACGTTCTTCCTTTGTGCAATTCATGCACCTCCCTCCCCCCCGGAAGGAACTCCTTCAATGCACATATGAAAAAATCTAATTAGCATGTGAATTTATCAGTTACTATTCAGTTATGTCCTAGATAGTTGGAGCCGAACATGAAATGGCACAGCACTGAGAACTTTTACTGGGGCATTCCTCTCATCAGTAACCAGGGAGGTCCTGGTGTTGGGTCTTGTCTGGCTATGAATACTTTCAGGAATGAGTTGCTCTTAGGTGCATCCTGGGGGAATACATTACATTGTGAATCTGAAGACTTTTTTTTTCAATGTTGATAAGAATTTGATTTTTCTGTTACTGTTGCAAGTATTGATCCTAGGACTAGAAAGAATCAAACTCTAATTCTCTGAGTCACATTATACAACTTGAGTGTTATATATCCTCAAAAGTGCTGAGACTCAATATTGGTGTTATTATTGAAGGCATATTTACTCTAGACCTACACCTGTCCCTGATCCCTCTTTTCCAATTTAAACCATCCTTTACATAGCTGCCTCAATGCATTTCGAAAGAGCATGCTTAAATCATACCTTTTTCTGTTTCATTTCAAAATCTTTCAAAGGTCTCATAATTTTATAAATAGAATTCATTCAACACTTAATTCAAAAAAAAAAACTCTCCTAAGTATGTAATAAGGACCAAACACTGTAGTTGATTTTAATGATGCACCAATGCATAAGCTAAACACTGTCCACGTCATCAAGGAGCTTTTATTCTAGAGGAATAGATGTTAAACCACACAGTAGCAACAACATAATAATGACAATAAATAATGACAAGTAAGAATAAAATGACAATAAATTAACTTTGTATTAGAAGTAATATCAAAACTCCTCTAAAACAAACTATAATATAAGTAGAACTATACATAAAAGTAGAACACATTCAAGGGAACTTAACCTGGTAAGGAAGCTTATGGTAGTGGAGAGATATTACTTCTGCCAAATACTAGCGGTTGCTGTCTCCCGTTACATAAAAGCCACCACCAAGATGTCGTGGCTTAAAACAACAATTTATTTGTTCATAGTTATTGGGATCAGCAATTAAGGCTGACCTCAGTTGGGCAGTTCACCTCCTGACCTTGTCTAGAGTCACTCATGAGACTGCAAATGTCTAGCAGCTCAGACTAGAACTGGAGAATCCCAGGTATACTTAGGCACGCACACCTAGCAGTTGGAGTTGGCATGAAGGCTGTAGGTAATGTAACATCTCTTCTGCTGCTTTCTATTAGACAAAGCAGGTCACAAGCTCAGTCCAGTTTCAAGGAGTGGGGAAATAGATTCAACTTCTTGTTGGAAGGAGAAAGCACGTTCAGCCATATGCAGTCTACTTTAGAAAAGGGCCCTTATTCTTCCTTAACTTACTCAACTGTACCGTGAAGAAATAACACCTACTTCTCAAGATACTTATTATGATCAGATGATGTAAAGAGTGCAAGATACTGGATATTAGTAGGCATCCAAAAAATGATAGCAAGATATCTGATATATATTTTATACTTAGAAAATGATATGTCACTCTTCCTACCCACTCCCATCTACTGAGAAACTATTGTGTGTAACTATGAGGAATGCCATGAAGAAGAAAATATCCTTTTCCTTAAGAATCTCTTAACTAAAGAGACTGGCATTCAGATATCATTCACTGGTAAATGACATGGGGAAAAAGATGTATAATTGACAAATTTCATGTGAAGTCAATATTTTCTTGTTGCTTGTTTTATTACTTTGATCTCTAACATGTTTCTGGGATCCAGTTCATAATTTTATATAATCAGGTCTTTTCAAGAAGTGGACCTGTCTTTCATGGCATCTTTCATTTAGCATTCATTTATTTTCTTACTGATTTCCCTAGCAAAATTTTACTGGGCACACATCTGGTGAAATGGTGCCAAAGGCTAGTGATAGAGGGATGAGTCAAATATGTCAGTGACCTTAGGGAAGATCTTGATATTCGAAATTGAGGCAGAGGAGAAGTAAGAAATGATAGCACAGGTTGAGAAGGACTATAATAGAAGAATGCATCTGTTATAAATAAGATATTCTTGATCCATCCCAAAGAGTTAGCACCTGGACTAACTGTTGGTGGATTTTAGCTGAGCAAAGAAAAAGGTATTTTGATAAGATCATATTTAGGCAGCAGTAAGTGCAAGAAAACAGCCATCTGAGAGTTGACGGTTGTACAGTGGAGATTTCCAGTTCAGTTAGGATGCAGCGTAGGGGACTGCTGAACTGAAGTAGGGGGAGCAAAGTGTGAGAGCTGAGTCTAGAAGACAAAGCACGAGCCGCTCAACTTTGATTGTTCCATGAAGGCACATGGATTTCATCTTGAGATAAGAGTTTGACGTTTCTTCCCCCCTTGCCTACTGAAATTCTTTACAAAAATCTTTTATGAAACCAGGCAAAGTTCAACATTTCCACTAATCCTAAAAAAACATGAGAATTCCCCAGGAAATGCTTTTTGTTTTGTTTTAAGGAGGCTCCCTGGCCAGCGTGGAGCCCAACAAAGGGCTTGAAGTCACAACCCTGAGATTGAGACCTGAGCTGAAAGCAAGAGTCAGACACTTAACTGACTGACCCACCCAGGTGCACCCTCTTCCCCCCAGGAAATTCTGATAAAATTTAATTTGTTGTGTAGTAGACTCATTTCCCTCTCTTTCTCTTGTATTCCATTGTTACCCCCTCCTCACTTCATCCCCTTCCCACAAACATTTATTGAATTCAGGCACCATGCTATGGACCTTTAAATACAACTTCTTGATGTGCATCTATGGCTCTGGTCTTCCAAATCAAGCCAGCTCTTTCAAATTTTCTACCTTTACATATAAATTCTGTTAGAGATGACATTTGCCTTTTTCTGCACTAACTCGTCTTACTCGAGACTCAGTTCAAATTTTATTTTGTTCTATGGATATTTCTTGGGTCTCCAGAAATTTAACCCCATCTCACTTCTCACTACATCTGTAGTTATATTACCACATTGTATGGGAACTGTTCTGGTGAAAGACCTGGGGCACTGTAGGTGAACCCCTGCCACATATACAAATACGTTCAGACAAGTACCCTGACATGTGCACCCACACACCAGCACACAGATGGCATGAAGATCAAGTGTCCTTAGTCACTGTGAGACCTAGTCAAACCAGATGTCCACTTAGAATGTCAGTGTTTTCATCTACAGAGGGGGAGAGGTTGCAGTAGTGAGCTCTTCATCCTCCACACCAGGGATCCTGGAAGTGAGACATCATGTGACATGTTCTTTACACTATATGCATATGGCACCTAACCTCATCTGATATATTCAAAATGATTAATATTTCTATGCCAGAGTACTAACAGGAAAAATAATTGGAGAAGACCAAAATATCTCCCAGATCTAGGTGTGTAGAAGGTGACTGCTACACAGTGGGAGACTGTCGTCTTTGAGGTGCTGTGAGTCAGTTTCAGAAAGTGATTAATGTGAAGGTTGAGAGACATGCCACACTAATTAGAATGCCCTCTGCTTGGTTAATTCTCTTTTGTTCTTTCATTTTCCCATGTAAGAATCTACTTAGGAAAAACCACTAAGAACTTGGCTGTAACTTTGACTGCCACATAACTTTATTATCCTGAATGGTGGCTAATTGAGAGATACACTGCTTCAGACAGCTTGTGGCAATTGCTCCCTCTCTTCCTCATCTCCTTCTGACATCTGATATTTTATGAAAATTTGGGGGTCTCAGAGAACATATATTACTGTTTATTTTTTCAGGTCAGCTTTTTAAATTTAAAGAAATAACCTTGCCAGCATTCTGGCCATGGTGATCATTTTGAAACCAGTCAATCCATTATGACAGCTTCAGTTTGATGGGTCTTTTAGGGGGGAAAAGAAGAGACTTTTGGAATCACTCAACTAAGGGTTTAAACCTCCTTTCCATTCTTTACTAATTCTTTTAACCTTGGGAAAATTTCAAATACCTCTGGTCTTTATTGTCTACATCTATAAAATGAAGATTCTAATACCCACCACAGAGATTTATTATGAAAATGAAATGAGAGATGGATATAATACATTTATTATATCACCTGGCAAACAGTTGCCTCTCACAGACACCTTCCCTTTAGAATCCATGTTGCCTTAGGGACATATTGGTAATTAAATTGCCCAGCAACAGAAATGATATTATCAATGAATGCTGTAGCTAATCATGTATATATTAACATGAATTAGAATAACAAATATCAGAGCTCCTTTTATTTGTCCATTCATTTGTTTGTTTGTTTGAATGGAATTTAGGATAAGGTAGTGCATGAACATTAAATTATTTCTAAAAAAATATCCTACTTTGTAAAAACAGCTAGGATAGGTGACTTCACAGCTAATCAAGGACAAGGACCCAGGAATCCTGACCATTCATCAGAATCCTTCAATTTTGCTGCAGTGGCACTGCTACTTCAGATTAAGCAAAGCCAGGACCAAAATGGGAGAAAAGCCAGGTATTTGGGCAAAGGGCAGACAGTAGCAGGCCTCCAGGAGGAAGGGGAGAAACTGCTACTCCAGCCTCTACTCTTGGTTCCCATTCCCATTGCCTCAACGTTCTCATCATTAAGTTTCCTCTTGCATGGGCGTCCTCATTGCTGGATGTGTTGGCCATCCTCTCCTGTACGTAAGGTAACACTTACCCTAATTCGCTTGTCCAAAACCTGGTAGCTGACCTGTTAACACAGGAAATCACTCATTCCTTACTACCATGCCTTGTTCTCTTGCAGAACCCCCTGGACTGAATAATATTTGTCTGTTTCTGTGTCCCTGTCTTGCACGTCACTGTGGTTTGCTCTGCATAAAGGGCGTGTTTGATCTTTGGGTACATGTGGCACCCAGCTCATAGTAGGAGACCAATTATGTTTGTTACATGAGTACATAAAAACTGAGCAGATGAAAAAATGCATTAAGAGCCATGAGATGCTCTCTAAGGAAATGTCAGCCTCTAATATTTCATCATTCTACTATGCCCTCTTTGGGTATATGTATAAAATATTGGGGGGAACCAGTCATTATTCACTGAGGGGGAGTATGTAGAACAAAATCCGGATGAATTTTCTTCTGACCTGAAGCATTAGGTAATTCCATTCTCATTTTGCCCATAAGGAAAAGGAAATCCAGAAAAGACAACAGACACGAGGTCAGTTTCAGGAGGTCAGTTTCAGAAGTTCTACTGACTCCAACATTTGACTCCAGTAATGGTGGAATATCCCTGATCAGTTTGCAGTTTGTGGAGCTATTTTGCAAGGTGACTCCTGGTACTCCCATGATATGGATAGCTTACCATCCATGT
This sequence comes from Zalophus californianus, assembly GCF_009762305.2. Taxonomy (NCBI): domain Eukaryota; kingdom Metazoa; phylum Chordata; class Mammalia; order Carnivora; family Otariidae; genus Zalophus; species Zalophus californianus. The sequence goes on from NC_045598.1 coordinate 185,244,743, forward strand.
GATAGTGCTGGCACAAAAAATCGGTAATTGAGAAATGTTATATATCCATTTTAATGTTTTCATTTTTTTATTATTATGTTCAGTTAGCCAACATATAGTACATCATTAATTTTTGATGTAGTGTTCAACGATTCATTAGTTGCATATAACACCCAGTGCTCATCAATGTTTTCATTTTGAAAGAAGATTTTTTTCCCCTCGCCTCCGGCTCCCTTTGTATCTTCTGGGAAAATTCTTATCCTTCTTACCAACTGAGGGTAATTGACTTCTTAGCTGAAGAAGTCCTGAGGAGAAGCTCATGGCCACTAGCAAGGAACATAAAATCAAAGGCAAAGAAATTCCAAGGTAAATACAGAAATAACTGGGGCGCCTGAGTGACTCAGTTGGTTAAGCATCCGACTCTTGATTCCATCTCAGGTCATGATCTCAGGTCGTGATATCAGGCCCCATGTCGGGCTCTGCACTGGGTGCGGAAACTACTTAAAATTCTCTCTCTCCCTCAGTCTTTGTCCCTCCTTGCTCGCTCACTCTCTCTCTCCTCTCTCAAAAATAAAATAAATGTATAAAAAATACAGAAATAACTGTTTTAGTCTCACATCATATTTTATGTTAATCCCCTTGACAGCACCTTCTTTCCCGCTGGAGCTCATCCACCACCCTTTGTCTTGTGTGGCTATTTCAACACAGTCCATTTCTTCTGCTTAGAATGCCCACATTTTTTGTTGCCTCTTCTCCTTTACCTTAATGATCCTTATTCATTTAGCCTTAGCTTTATCTGTTCTACAAGGTATTTTCTACCATCCGCTTGCCTGATATAGGTCTCCCCCTCTGCATGTCCTTGAATATCTCTGTCTTTATCTTTACATTTGCCACACTGTGTTATAATTATCTATGAGTCTATATTCACCAATAGAATGAGAATTCTTAAAAAAGTGTGGACCTATTCTTGCCTTTACTCTTGATGACAATCATCGTGCTTGGCACACATGAGGTATTACAGAGATGCTGTGGAAGAGAGAAAAGTAGGAGATGAGAAAGGAAACAAATGGGAAAAGTAAATCACAGAATGAAGGCATAATACCTAAGATCATAGGAAATGCATGTCTCAGCAGTCAATCCCATTGCCTTGATGCTTTCACAGAAATCCCTTTGTAATTTGAGACAGAATACATCTCCCTGAATGGACACTTCGGTCCTGGATCTATCTCTTATAACCATTTGCTACAGATATTGAGAAAATAATGTTGACTTTCTGAATTTTCCCTCCCTAAGCCAACTCCTGTACCTCCAAGTTCTTTGATATTCGCTCATATGAAAAAGGAACATAAGTCAGGAATTAGCGTTTCCCTAGAACACACTGAGAAATCATAGAAAGGAGGGTCAGTGTTGAGAATATACTGTGACACAGTGACACAAACCTCATGGTGAAACCTGCATCTGTCATTACCAGTTGTGATACTGGAAAGATACTTTATCTCAATCAGCCATAGAATCAGGAAATTTTATTCTCATATACAAAGTCAGATAAAAAAAAACTGTTTTGTGTAGAGATGAAATTGGATAAAATCTGATTTACTTTGTACAGTTCTTGACACATTCACTTACAGATGTCTGCCAGAGCTAGAGTTGTATAAAGTTCTGTGTGTGCGTGTGTATGCGTTTGTGTGTGTATTGGGAAAGTTACTTTCTGAATTAAACTAATGCAGAGGCTTGGGATATTTCTACAGTACATGAAAACATGGACACTGCACCCTAAATAAGGCTATTTGTAGTAAAATGATCTCTGAACTGAGAACGAGGAAATGTGAACCTCAGTTTCAGTTTTGCCACCATCCAACTACGTGATTTGGGAGATTCTAAATGACCACATTTTCCATATTTTTAATATGGAGAAACAGGGCCAAATAATTTAAATGATTTCCTCAAAGTACTGTTATAATCAAAAGTTATTCTATGACAGAAGCAAACTAGTAAAACTTTAATGAAATATCAAAATTGCTGGGAAAATAAGCCTAAAGGGTTGAAGAGGATGGTATCAAATCTGGGCAGTTAAAACCATCAGTATTTTAAGTGTAGCTCTTACTACCCCCCTCACCCTAGCAACTTAGGAAACATGGTGGAATTGACTTCAGAAAGATACTATTAATGTAAGATACATGATAGGTAGGCATGTTAGGAAGTCTTCCCAAATCACTCCAGACAACTGTTCTTTACATCTCTAGTAACTTGTTGAAGTACGGAATGGCATCCTTCATATCTAATTCAAGTCCTATCCAGTGGTCCCATCAGTATGGACAGCATGAGGCATACACATTGAGACTTAATTTAAGTGGTAATGAACACAAGTTTACTTCTAGGAATTGAGACATAGTATTAAAATAAATGTCCAGTTTCTTCTCCAATGCTAGTAAAATGACCCTATAATAAACACATGGAGGAAAGCTGTGTGTTTTGGATGAATGTCCATTCCATCTGATTCAAGAAACAACCCACTGAGTCTCTACCACGTGTTCTGCATTGTACCCAGCACATAAGGACAGTGTTAAAACAAACAAGGCCTTCCCTTTGATAAAGAGTCCCTACCTCCTCAATGCCTCTCTTCCTGAACAATTTAACATCAGTGTCAGAGTTCCCAAGGAGCCGAATGATCATACATTGGTCTTGAAAAGTGAACATCTTATGCTTTCAGTCTTCAAAAAATATCCATTGAAAGAAAGGATGAACATAAAATATAAATGTATTTAATGAATACTTAACTGAGTATACGGGTGTAACTATGCTGTATTTTGAGAGACGTATGTAGTGTCTGAAACTGACATTGGTCATGATTCTGCTAAATTACTATAATTGTAAAATATAAATGACACCCTTTTCTTTCATATTTATAATTTTTATTTAAAACATTTTACATACACATGCACTCAAAATGGTTTTCATCTATTCATCCAAATAAATACTGGGCTGTAGGCAGAGTAGGGACTTTGCTTCTGTGGAAACTGAGCTTTCCCAAGTCAATTGCTGAAGGTCACCAATGCCAGTACATAGCAGAAATAGGTTTTATCTGTAGCACTTTTCATTTTTGTCCTCCTGGCTGAAAAATTGTTCTACTTCAGAATTTGAGTTACTCTAAGGGAATTATTTCAGAGGTGGCAAATTTGTAGGAAAGAAACATTTGGACAGACTCCCACTGCTCCTCACACTATCGTGTGAAAGACAACCCTGTCACCTACTAGCTGTGGCTGGAAGAGAAGCAGCCTATCTAAGTGGTCAAGAGTGCAAAGTCTACAACCAGACTGCCCGGGTTCAGTCCTGACCTTGCTACTCACTAGTGCTCTCAGACAGTTTGTTAGCCAATCCATGCCTCGGATCTTCACCTGTGGAATGGAAGGGGTAATAGTCCCTACCTAGAGGGTTGTTGTGGAGATTACACGAGTTAATCCATACAAGAGGTTTAGAAGACTGGCACATAATTAGCATGAGTTAAGTGTTTGTTAAATTAAGAGTGACTCTTAGTTTTTAAGACACCCTGAAATTCTGATTTTTATGATCTAAATTGAAAAGAGTAGTTGAAAGATAATGGAACCCAGGAGTCTAGGCTCTAATTCTAGTTCTGCCACTATTAAGACATTGATCTTTGTCCTTCACTCCTTCCTTAGACCTCCCCTTCCCCATGTGAAAAAAGTAATAGGTCTGGACAAAATGGCATCTGGGAAACCGAGACATAGAGGCTAAGAGCCTGGGCTATAGAGTTAGACAGATTCAGATGTAGACCTCACCTCAACCGTATACTAGCCATTTGATCTTGAGCATCAGTCTCATTCAACAGAGTATAAAGGGAGGTGCTAGCTCAGGATTGGGTGGTTGCGATTTAATAGGATCATCCAATTAAAGTAATTATTACTCATAATATTGTTATTTAATAAATGTGAGTTGTAATTATTGGCATTGGCCAAAGATCTCTTACGTCACTAAAATCATATGATGCCAGGGACTATAATCCTTTTGTAAAGGGCGAAGTAAATTCTGTATTCAAAAGAGAAAAGAAACAAGTGTAAATTGTACAAATCCAAATTCCACACTAGCAAAATTTATGTGGATGTGTCCTACCCTTAAACAACTTCACATGAATCTCCACGCTATTCATTGAACTTTTCTCAGATGAGTGCCTTTTCCATATGGGATCTGGATGAACGCAATAAGGAGATAAAAGGAACAGGTAATTAAAAACAAACAAACAAACAACCAATCTTCATGGTTTTACTTTGAGAATGTCAACCTGATCACCTCAAGAGGTCAGAAGGTGACTTTTATCTAGAGTTATGCAAATCACATACAAGAGTGATTATATATTGATGATACGTTTTTAGACACATGCTTGAGCTTCAGATATAACCTGTAGGCTCTAAACACACCACAAGGTTAAAGCCACTTCAACCACTTTTGGACATCCTTTTTGGAAGTGGAATTCAGAACCCCTTTTAAGACGTATACATGGAAAATGTGTTTCAGTGTCAGCCAGTGTTCTTCCACAAGACTATCTATGGAGATTATCACGTTTAATCCAGTCTTCAAATGCTCTAATCAATCACTCCATCAATCACTTTAATCACTATACTCCATCTCTCACATTTTCTGCCTTTGCTACAACCTTTCCTATTTTGATCCTCGGCTGTTCTCTCTATATAGAATGCCTTCCACTCATCTGAGCATATCTCTCATTGCCCTTTCCAAAATCTTTCTCCTGTAGAAAATAATGCAAATAAGTAGCATCTACAGCACTTAGGTTGAAACTGTTTCAGTGAGGGTGGTCTCAAGAGACAAATTTGGCCTGATAATGAACAATTGTCAGAGAGTCTAATTGTAGTGCTTTTTGTTGTTTTTTCCCAAAAGCCAACCACTGTCTCTAACAGATATTCTTCAAGATTTTATATTTGATTTTTTTATTATGTTATGTTAATCACCATACATTGCATCATTATTTCTTGATGTAGTGTTCCATGATTCATTGTTTGCATATAACACCCAGTGCTCCTTTCAATACGTGCCCTCTTTAATACCCATCACCAGGCTAACCCATCCCCCACCCCTCTCCCCTCTAGAACCCTCAGTTTGTTTCTCAGAGTCCATAGTCTCTGATGGTTCGTCTCCCCCTCCTATTTCCCCCCCTTCATTTTTCCCTTCCTAAGGGAGGGATGGGGTGGCTGGGTTTATATTTGATTTTAAATGTGAAATAAAAAATACCTGTACTCTTTTCCTTTTATGTCATATACATGTATAAGATTCTATAGATACACATATACATACAAGTACATGATATGTGTATGATATACATTTCTTGATTATCAACATGTTCCAAGCCCTGAGCTAGGTTGCGGAGATGAGGGTAAGCAAACAGACATGCCTCCACCTCCACTGTGTTTACAATGTACACAACTATATAATTGCACACTTCACCAATGCTATGGGGAACTATAATGGATTATGAGAAAATATGTAAGAAAGACAATTTAGATGTGAGGGCTATTTTAAATCCATGCAATTTGGGCTGAAATCTGAAGGATGAATCAGATTTAGTCATAAGTAGGAGAATGAAGTAAGGTTAATTTGATTTTTCCAAAGATAAGTGCAAAATTCCAAGAGTGTGGACCTTTGGATAAACTGAGAGAAGCCAGGGTGACCACAGTACCATATGTGGGGCTGACTGTGATCCCAGATGCAGTCAAGGAAGTGGGCAAAGTTGAGCCCCTCTAGAGCCTTGTAGGCCATGCTAAGTGATCTTGTCATCTAGCTCACCTATTAGGAAATACTATTTGGTTCTCACTCATCCTGAAAGACTCGCAGAAAATGACTTGTTCAGAATCAAATGACTTCTGGGAGCACATTGAAGTTGTCCTATGGCTGCAGGGAGTAGCTCTTCACACATTTAAAAATGTTTTCCAGGCCAAAATTGTGTTGGCCAATGTTTTATAGTGTGAAACTGTGATGTCTCAAAGGGACAGATGAGAAAATTCTCCAAAGGAGAAAACTCAGTTTATTCCCATAGAAAGGCATACTGTGGTCCAACTTTTAGAGATGTGAATCAGTAGTTCATTCACAGATGAGCCCGAGTGAGGCTGGGTGTGTCAACTTTTCCACCATGTCTAGTTTACAAAGCACTTGGATCATTTTATGGCACATCTACTATGTACCAAACAATTCCCTATATCCTGTGGAAAAGAAAACCGAAACAAAAATAATGTAGCCACCACTGACTTTATCGACATTAAAAATGTTTCTTTTTCAGAAGATACTGTGGAGAAAATGAATACAATGACCGAGAGAAAGTATTTGTAAAACATTTATCTGGTAAAAGGTTTTCACAGAATAAGTAATAAACTCTCACAACTCAATAATAATAACAAATTTCAGTTTAAAAAAATGGGCAAAAGATTTGGACAGACATTTCACTAAAGAAAATGCACAAGTAGTAAATATGCAAATCAAAATACTTGATGTCATTATTCATTGGGAAAATATAATTGAAATTGCCGTGAGATACTAGTACTGTTAGAATGGCTAAAACTAAATAAGATTATTAGTTCTAGCACTTGTAAGAATGCTGATTAATTGCAGCTCCTACTGTATTGAAGGTGGGAATGCAAAATGGTATACTTCTTTGGAAAATAGTTTGGCAATGTCTGTAAAGCTAAATATAAATTTACCACATGAATCCACAATCCTACTTTTGGGTATTCAAGATAATGAGAAGTATGTGTTCACACATACTTCACAAAAGACTTACACTCAAATGATCAGAGCAGCTTTATTCATAACTGTCAAAGATGGCAAACAATCCAAATGTCCATTAGCTGGTGACTGGATAAACAAATTGTGATACATCCATACCATGGGATACTATTCAGTCATAAAATAGAATAAATTCCTGTAACCCATAACCACATGGGTGAATCTCTCAAGCATTATGAAAAAATGCAATGAAAGGAGCCAGAAACAAAAAAGGATGTATTGTATGATTCCATGTATATGAAATTCTAGAAAAGTCAACATTATATTGATAGAAACAAACCAATGTTGGCCAGGAAACTTTTAAGGTAATGGGATGTTCTGTATCATGATTGTGGTGATGGTTAAACTATTACATACATTTGTAAAAACTCATATAAGTGTACACTAAAATTGGTAAGTCTGGTATATAAATTACACTTTATTAAAGCTGACTAAAACAACATGAATGATTAATTCATTCCCGTGTACTATTTGTGCATATCACTTGAATATCAGGGGAGGTTTCATGAAAGTAAATTCATTATTATAAAGCAATGTGATAAGTGCTATAGCAAAATAATCCACAGAACACCAGTTGAACACATAATGCAAGATGGCAAGACAATCAGAGAATGTTTCCCAGAGAGTTTGACCTGTAGTCTGAACCTCTATGAATGAGTAGCATTTAGCCTTCCAAGGGGGACAAGCACACTTCCAGAAGATGAGGTGGCCTGTGTAAGAAGAAGGACTGAGAAGCACTAAGGAATGACATTTGGGGGGAATTAAAATGACAAGTAGTGAATCTTATCAAAGCATGAAACTCCACTGGCAAGATCTGAGGTTGTTGAAGCAAGAGGGAACCAGTTCTTGGAATGTATGAATTAGCAGACATATCGAGGGTGTATCTTATAAAAGGCTCAGACTTTATCCTGAACACAACAGGGAGATATTAAAATGCATTTTAGCAGGGGCAACATGTATTAAAAAAGTACATCCTACAAATATATACAGTGATGATTTACATTCTGTTCAGTATATATTTTCGCCATTCTTACATTACCCAATCACTGATTCTTTCTTCACTAAGTTTGTGTGTGCATATTTGTTTCTAACACTATCTTAGTCCCTGAAGACACAAAAAAATAATATTATACTCTCCCCATTCTCTACGGACTCAGCCTACTGAGTGAGAGGCATAGGGAAAGAACCGCTTTGCAAGGCTGAACTATGTTCTACTGTGGAATCAGTCTTAGGCTCTAGGATTACTGAGGCTGGAGCAGGCATTGATGTGAAATCATGCCCTAATGAGTAGGGGTATCCTGTCAGGTGGAAAGGATGGAGTGGCGGAGGAATTTCTAGTAGATTCAAGGAATCGAAGGACAGGGAAGCAAGCACAAAGGCAGGAAACATTAGGAAGTATTTCAGAGACTCTCAGTAATTTGACATGCCTACAGTATAGTAGGTCTGAAACTGGGGAAATGAAGTTTCCCACACTGAGGATGGAGTTTTATGGAGGTGACCATTTTCACTATGAAGCCAAGCAGCTATAGCCTTCTGAAGACAGAATCAACCATCCCGGACAAGTAGGGAAAGACCAGGGGACATCATCATAAAAGCCATGTTTGCATTTGGCTGGATTGTTTTAAGGATGAGCATGCAAGGAGTCTACTATGTGGGTGCCTAGGATAGGTCCTAGAGGCTAGCAAGCCCAGTGTGTAAAGACACGAGTGGCAGAAGCTGAAGTTAGAAAAGTGGTCAGAGGCCAGATCTTCAAGGATTTTGTATCCTGTGGTGAGAAGTTGGGATTTTAAGTGGTAGGTCTGCACGATTCCATATTTTCCACTGATGTGACTCTAAAGACAGAGAAAAGGGAGCATGTGGGAATCTGAGAGCCCAGCACAAAGCATCCTAACATAAATTGAAACTTCTTTGAACTGTGGTGTTCCATCTTTAAAATTTAAGTGTATACTATGGCCAATGATATATTGCTGCTCACTTTGATATGATCTGTTTCTCCCAAATCTTTTTTTTTTTAAGATCTTATTTGCTTATTTGAGAGAGAGAGAGGGCATGAGTGAGAAAAAGAGAGAGAGGGAATCTGAAGCAGACTCTCTGCTGAGCACCGAGTCCGATGTGGGGCTCGATCCCACAGCCACAAGATCATGACCTGAGCTGAAACCAAGAGTTGGTTGCTCAACTGACTGAGCCACGCAGATGCCCCTCTCCCAAATCTTTAGGCAGAATTGATACCCCAGGCATTTGGCCTATGTTTAGCAGTGCCTGACTTGTTATTCCTCTAACACACTCCCATCCCAAAGGGATGCATACACTGTTTGAGGATCACGGTATGGGCAATGAGAACCCATGAAATGGTGTTAGGCTCTAAGAGCATTATAAGGCATCACCCTGTCCTTTAATGAGAGGCACTCATGAGTGTGCCTCATGAGGTTATGTAATATGATGGAATAAACCATACGCACCCAAAGTTCAGTAGGCTCTAATCCTTGAAACTCCACAATTAAATTAGCTCTGAACTTACTGTTAAATTAAAAGGGTCTGCATATTTTATGCTCTCCAGTGATTTTACTGCTCACTAGAGATTTGCTATATTAAAAAGCACCAAAATTACTTCTATCAATTAATGATATTATACTTAAAGTCTAGATAAATTATAGAGTGGTGTTTGGAGCTACTGTGGGGAAAGTCTGCATTAAATAAGAAGAAGTGCCAGTGCCCCTGCCTTATGTGAGTAAGAGAGTCACTTTATATGTCTGCAATAAATCATAATGATGAGGATGGTGGTGATAATGGTGAAGATGAAGATATTTCAAGTACTTTAGGAGAAACCGAGGATACGGAGTTCAAAGATAAAATCCCTGGTCTCACAACTCACATTGCTGTAAGAAATAAATAAATCCACCCCAAATTATGATACAGTACGGTAAGTACAGCAAGGCTGAATTCAGCATGCCATTGGCATGGAGATGAGGATGTCTCATGCAGACATGGGGGTGATGAAAATTTCTTAAAGAGTGAGATGTTTGACCTGAGTCTCAAAGCTGGTTGGAAATTATTCAGCAGAAAAGGGCTTGAGGATCTGTAAAAACAAGCTTTGAAATATGGCCCCACAGCAAAGAAATAAGGAGAAATCAAAGTTCAGTGGAAAGCCAGCAGTTAACTTCGTTTGACCAGATTTCATAGTATGAAAGAGAGAATGGCAGGTGATAAAAGGTCTTATGTAATATGTCTTGGAACTTGGCATCCACCTGCAAGCAAGGCTGGAGAAATGAGTCTCTAACACCTCTTTGGGATGTTAAATACATGAATCACCTGCATGAAGGGGCAGCTGAGAATATAATTTCATTCCAGCTCCATAAACCAAGCTGTGCCTTGTGTCCTAAGTCTGGCACTTAAAGCAATTTTTTTTTTTTTTTTTTTTTTTTTGGTACAAAGTCTCCATGTGTTTACTAAGCCATGTGCCGGTGGGGCTTGTCCTCCTGGAAGTGTGCCTTTTAATAATCTGGACAAAGGACAAAGGTATTACAGGTGCCAATAGAGGCCTTAGCAAGATGTGAAGAATATGGCTGATGTGCACTTTAGAAAGAAGGTTTTGGTAGCTGTGTGAAACATGGGATAAATGGAGGGACATTGGAAGAAGAGAGAAGAGATAGCTGGCCACTGCAAATTACCCACACAGACTGTGTAAATTATTCAATGGAAACAGAAAAGGGGCACATTTTCCAAATATCTTTATCACAGTCTTTACCCATAATGGCCTGCAATGTGTGATTGATTCTCCCGGGTTAAGCATGGGTATTAATGTCCTTTTTTTCCTTCACTTTATATTAAGACACTCACTGGCCATTGTTGTCTCCATGTGAGTATATTTAGCAGATATGTAACAAAATGTGTGACAGTTGAGTCACCTTCTGCTGAGAAAAATGGAATGTCAAAGTTTCTAATCTAGTAGTAGAGTTGAGGTTTTTAGGTGCTAAAAGTTTGCTGGTGGGGGGGGGCGGTTAGGCAGGGGAAAGCCTGTTTAGAGAAAAGATATAAAACATAAATAAAAAAGTAAGGTATGAAACTGAATATTTAATTAGGAGGACTAAGTCACTCAAAAGTAACAAATTTAAGAAGCTAACCTATATCACAACATCTATAAAAATAATATAATATTTGTATTAATTAGCAGCCTGACAAAATTCTGTAGTAACTCTCCTCATTTTCACTTGTACATTTTGTATTGTACCTTCATTTGACAGTGACTTTATGATATATTTTTCTTTGGAGAAAATAGATGGTTAACTGAGTCATTTTTCTCTAATATTATTGCTCATTCTATTTATTAGTGATTATTCATTGATTGTTTGGAAATGTTTTTCTGTCAGTTCTGGCACCAGCTGTAAGACATGGAGTTTGTCACTTGTTTTTTTCCTTTGCAAAGCAGGGCTGAGGCTTTATCTTTCACAAGATTACCTGTGACTGTGCATGAAGAATGGAAGTCCAAATGTGATGTTTCTGTCTGTTCTCCTGCTTTCCCTGAACTAAGAGAGAAGTATGCCAGTTTGTAAAAATTCACTGCACAGTCTACCTGTTAAGGCCACGGGCTCTCCTAATTTTCAATACACTAAAGCAAAGGCCTGGGACAATCCAGCATTCAGAAGCAGGCGCAGATTGCCACTATTTTCACCTCCTTGGCCTGCCCCTGCGGTTGGGAGGAGAACTGCATACCACCTTTGTTGACAGCAAAACAGAGAGGCAGTTGTCACACATGATCCATCAGCACTAAATAAGCAAAGAAGCAAGGACGCACAGTGATCCCACAGGGAGTCATACGCTGGCAGAAATATTATGTTTGAGCTGTTTCCCTTCTGGGAGAACAGCCGGTTGCCTGGTTGCGAGTTAGAGTTTTCACCAGAGCAGATGAAGCGGTCTGAGAAGTGAGCTAATCATTTGGATGCTTTAATTAAACAGTGGAATCCAAGAACTACTGGAACATTTATGTGTGAAACCCCGAAAAACAGAGTTATGTGTAGGGTGACCCTGAAGAGTAAGAGCACACACTCATGGTCATTGAACCCTTTCAAAGATCCAGTCACAATGCAAGTGACCAAAATAGATGCCCTAATTGAATCTTTACAGCAACATCCCCAATTTACAGGTGAGAAGTCTGAGTGTCAGAAAGGTTATGTTTCTTGCCCAAGGTCACACTGATTAGAGATAACAGTAGAATCTAGAGTTTAACTCTGCGAAAGGGAGACAAAAAGTAGTCTCTGACATCTGGAATGTGGCCAAGCACTCACACCCTGGCCATGTTATTCTTCTGTTGGATATACATTATCTCTCAGAACACCAACCTCAGACAAGGTTAATCTGATAGTATGATACAATGAGTTAGGTCACTTCACAATTTTGTGTAAGTGCAGACAAAAAGTGTCAATATGTCACCCACAGACTACCAAATACCCCCTCTGGAGGCCAAAATGAGTGATTGCTACTTCTTTCCCAATTAGATTTATTTTCATTCAAGCCAGCCCTCCACGCAGATAAGATTTCCAACTTCTTCAACAACAGGTTTGCCCTCGGTGTTTTTGGTTAGAGAATTTGACAATTGGTTCCCCTGTTTCAAGATCCAAAGACCTTGGTGGGAGATGTGGTGAAAAGAAAAGTAGGTATGGGAAAACGTAAGTTTTCATGTCAAGTTTAGGAAGTGCTAGTACCTATGTGTGAATGTGGACAACTCTCAGGACAAGTCTGGGACCATGAGGTTCCTAACATAGAAAATATAGGGTTTGGGCAGTTAGATCTTCAGGGCCCTTCTTGATCTAAGGTTATGATCCCTTGAATGACATTTACACTTTTGATACCTGTTCACATGGCCAGGTTAGGTTTAGTATTTGCATTTGACATAAGAAAGTAATGAGATGCAGAAAGCCTAAATGGTAGGTCTAATATTCAACAACCAGCTTTTTGGAAGTCCTGAGAGTGAAACAAAAGCTAATTTCCAAGCTCAGAGCACAATTCTACATATCCTCGTATAGATGATTATAGCAATTAACAGGAATGGAGTACTTGTCATTTGTCAATCCTCATGGCAACCCTCTGTGTCAGATACTACTTGTTAGACATTGTTATCATCTCTTTTCCACAGGAGACACTGATACACAGAAAGGTTAAGCAACTTATCGATGTTGATAGTTGATGAGTGGCAGAACCCTGCTATGAACCTGGACAGGAGAGTCCAGATTGATTCTCTTCACCCGGCACTTTACTACCTCTTAAACACAACATGAATCATGCAAAGGATGAGAACGTTGTCTCACATACTGTAGATTTTCAGTTAATGTTTGCTTTATGACCACCATCGCATTTAAATATCCCAGCACACTTATGATGCAATTACTATTGATATTTCTAGTTTACAGATGAGAAAACACAGAGACATTAAATAACTCACCCAATGTCACACAAATAATATGTGGCAAACCTAAGACTTGGATCAAAGTAGTGAGTATAAATATATCACCTCTAATTGTTATTATTCATTTATTTCATCTATAATCTATTAAAACTGTATGATGGATAATGCAATACATGCCTTATGCCCCTTAATTCTTATAGCAAGAGTAGGTCATAGTTACTATCATTATCTTAATTTCACAGATCAAGAAAATGAGGCAAACAAATGTCGACTAATCTGCTCAAGATCATACATCATGAGTTGGAGTCTAGAATTCAGATGAATTTTTCCACTGAAATAGCATTCAAAATCATTTCCGTTCAAATATCATTCTCTTAATTACCACATAATTCTGCTCCAAAGCTATCTTGCTTCTGACTTTTGTCTCAAATTTTATATTTGACTAAAGCCTCTTTGATTCTAAAAAAAAAAAAAAAAAGATAATTTCATTTCAGAAACTGGTGAATCTCTATGTATTTTATGGAATCAGAGAGCATAATATGAACAAATTATTGTGTGTAGTAAACATCACTTTAGATGAATCACCTATTCTAAGAGTCCAAGCGACATTTATTTTAACCAAAAGAACTAACATAATGATTAAAATTTTTGTATTAATATATGTTAAAAAGGACCCCTTGTCTCAGTAATTTTTTGGAACCTACTTCAAATAAATAAGACTTTTTTAAAAATCATTATTTAAAAACAATAATTCAGGATATCTTGCTCTCCTGTCATCCCAACGGAACCCTTACATTTACATAATTATCAATTATGGAAAGGTTACATTTATTTATAGTTGTATCCATTAAAAAAATAAAAGTATGGAACATCCATGCTATTCTAGCTACTTGGTATTCTCAATGGCTCCAAGGAAACTCTGACTCAGAAAACTCAATAACTTGCCTGAGGGCATTTAAATCCTGGTTTTTTGATTCTAAGTCATTAGCACAGTGAATCACATGTGAATTATAAAATGTTTTCTCAATAAACTTTCTACTGGAGAAATTTCTTGGTAATATTTTGTGGACACAATAAAATGAATTGACTTTGTGTAAATTCTTGTGCTCAAATTCCGGCATGACCTTTTCAAACTGTAAGACTTGGAGTGAATGACTTAAATTCTTTGACCTGAGGTTTCTTCATTTAAAAAGTGATGGTAATAATATATATTGTGCAGGATAAAAAGAAAACAGTTAACATGTTTAGCATAGACCCAGGCACACACATTAAGGATAAAAAAGTAGTAACCATTTTCGTAAAATTTAAGTTTAAGTGAACTCTTAAAAATAAACGTGTTCGCTAATAATGCTTCTGTTTTTATAAACTGTCATATTCTCATTTTCTCTAGTCAGGAGCCTAGTTTTGATTACGTTGTGGGCTAGTGCTAGCATAAGCCTCAATAAACACATGTAGGTAATTGCTGAAAATGAACCAACTGATTTTTACAACTAAAATTTTAGTTAAGGTTATCTTTAGGGTTTCTAATAAGCCTTGAGACAGAACAATCAAGTAGAAATTGAGAAGAGAAGATTTTTGGTTTCCTTTTAGTTTTTAGTATCTTAGAACCTCAAATAGTCCTTTAGGCTGGACAGAAATGATATCCACTGGAAACTTGGACTTGGAGAGTGGTATGTAGAGCACTGGGAATGGGAAATATGTGGGGAATTATAATATATTTCCTCTTTCTCAATTTCTTTAAGAGACAATTGATTCTTTAAAAACAAAAATGGAAAGGATGCATTATAATGCTTGTTACATAAGTAGAAATAAATGTATAAGAACAATAGAATAAAGGACTGGAAGTATGCAAATGGCTGTGTACTTCTGTAATGGCCTTATATCATACAAGAAGTGGCATATTAATTTATAGCAGTTGATGGTAAGCTAAGAATGCCTATTGTAATCCATGCAATGTCTAGTAGATAAAGGAAAATATAAAATCAGTATTCATAAGAAAACAAAGGGGGAAATAAAAAGGAATACTAGATAGATAGATGGATAGGTAATTAACAGATAAAATTTGATTCACCCAAAACAAAGCAGGAGAGGAAAGAAAAAAGCAAATTAAACAAATCAATAACAAATGGCAATATGATAGACTTAAAACCAACCATATCAATATATTATATTATAAATTGACTAAGTATTCCAATTGAAAGCAGAGACTGTCAGACTGGACAACAAAATAAAACCTACTATTTGCCTTTTCTAAGAGATATGTTTTAAATATAAAGAACCAGAGATTAAACAAGTAGAATTTATACAAATTGCAAAACCTAAGGCTATATTAATATACTGTATTAATTCTGGGCAAAGTAAATTTCAAGATGAGGAGTATTACCTGAGATAAAGATGGCCGTTTCATAATGATGGAAGGAACAGTTCATCAAGAAGACTCAGCAGTCCGAAATAGACACTCAATAACAAAGTTTAGAGGTCCTGGGTGGCTTAGTCAGTTAAGCCACTGACTCGATTTCAGCTCAGGTCATGCTCTCAGGGTTGTGGGATTGAGCCACATGTCGGGCTGCACACTCAGTGTGGAGTCTGTTTGCCCCTCTCCATCCTCCCTCATGCTCTCTCTCTCTCTCTCTTTCTTAAATAAATAAATAAATAAATAAATAAAATCTTTTAAAAAAATAACAAAGCTTAATAATGCAGTAAGTACCATAACAATAACAACTAAATAAGAATCATGTGAGGTGAGGGATGCATTAATTATCTTTACTGTGGTAAGCATTTCACGTATACCCATATGTATCAAATCATGACTCTATACACCTGAAAGTACAACAATGTCATATGGTAATTATATCTCAATAAAGCTGGGAAAATGCATGAAGCATTTCACTGACAGAATTGAAGAAAGAAATAGAAAATTTTATGATAATATTTGGAGATTTTTACTGTTTAGTAGATAACAAAATCATAAGAAAATTATCAACTCAAAATTATTAAAGAAAATAGCATAACTCACATTTATAGAAACTTACATTCCACTACAGCAGAATACACATCATTTTCAAGTACACATGGAACAGTAAAGCAGATATATATTGGACCATAAAACAGTTCTCAATACATGTTAAAAACTGAAACCATGCGGTATATGTTCTCTGATTTAAAAAAAAAGACAGAATTAAATCAAAAATCAATAACAAAATGATATCTGGAAAATCCCCCTAAACTTTATACTTATATACAACATACTTCCAAATAATTCATAGGACAAAGAAGAAATCGTGAAGGAAGTCAGAAATTATTTTTAACTGAGCAGTAATGAAGACACAAAATATCAAAATTTGTGCAATCCACAGCTCAAGAAGCATGTAAAAGAGAAACTTATAACTTTAAATGTTTATATTAGAAAATAACGAAGAGGTTAAACAAGTGATGTAAACTTCCAACTTAAAAAAAGCTAAGAAAGAAGTACAAATAAACCCAAAATATTTAGACAGAGGGAAATGAAAAAAATTAGCTAATACAATGATAAAATGAAAATAGAAAACTAGTCAAATATATGTCTATATAAATATATATGTATATACCCCCCCAGAGAGATTGATCAATAAAAGCATATTAGCAATATCAGTAATGATCAAAGAAACATCGCTTCTTTCTAAGGACATTAAAAAACCATAAGGGCATATTATGACCAAACTTCTGCCAATGAGTTCAACAACTTAGATGTAATAGACAAATTCCTTTGAAAACACAGGAGGTAGAAACTGACAAAGAAATATGAAATATGAAAACAAGTTTCTCCAGAGGAAAGCTCTACATGGAAATGGTCTTATTGGTAAATTCTATCACCGATTATGAAAGAAATAATATAAATTTCACTCAAACTCAGGAAACAGAGGATGAGGAAAGATCCCCCAAATTGTTCTATGAGACCAAGACATCCATAACACCCAAAACAGACATGTTGCAAGAAAATAAAATCATAGGCCAATATCCCTCAAGAAAATAGGTTCAAATATCCCAAACAAAATATTAGTAAATCAAATTCAGCAATATATGAGAAGGAATGATACATTCAGACTAAATGAGATTCATCCTGTCATGGTTTAACTTTCAAAAATCTATCAAGGTGATCAACCACATTAATAGCATATACAATCCTAAGGGATAGGGCAGGCTTGAGATTTGATTTTGAAGAGTCATAAAGGTTCTTTGGAAGTGAAGAAATTATTCTGCATCTTAATGGGGGTATGGGGTATATGGGTGTGTGTATTTCTAAAAACTCCTCAAACTATAAACTTTAGACCCGTGTATTCACAATATATAAATTATGCTTTAATAATCAGATCTTTCGTACTGGGATGAACACTCTACTTAATTTCATAAAATCCTGACACAAACTTGTTTTCTCTTTATAATAAAGAAGTGACTTTTTTTCCAAATTTGTTAATATCTCTGAGCCTTAAATTTTTTATTCTGTAAATTGGGCAAAAATTATGAAGAACCAAATGGCTGCATCAGGGTAATACCAAGTATTATAACTGAGAGCCACTCTGCTATGCTTCTCTGTACCCCAGAGTTATGATGCAGCTGTTAAGAAATTGCAAATACTGTGCTTGAGGGAAAGGATTCTCTAGTAATCATCCAAGCCCCATCTCAGCATCTTCTCCTCCAGGCAGTCCTCTCTATTGGCATCCCAGTTCATACTAATATTTACATAGTGTTTTTACTCGTATCTCTCCTCTTTGAATTCTCTCCTGCTAACCTACCATGACATTTGGAGGTTGGCTGCACTGTCTAAATTCTATACTGTGTAGTCGCATACGGTCTCTAGGAAGGACTGTGTGATAAAGGTCTGTCTGGTGGGAGATGCAGACTCCAGGGCTCCAGTTCCAGCTCTGCAAACTCTCCAGCCTGGCCTCTGGGAACACAACTTCACATCCAGGGATGTCAGTAGCCCCATGTGTGAAACAAGAAGTTGGATCAGATACTCTCCAAGCCGAGCTGCCTTTCAACTCTGAGATTTTACTGTTTTACTAGCCCCCGGGGAGCTTTTTACACCCGGCTGTCAAGAAGCACACTGGTGGGCGCCTGGGTGGCTCAGTTGGTTAAGCGACTGCTTTCAGCTCAGGTCATGATCCTAGAGTCCCGGGATCGAGTCCCTCATCGGGCTCCCTGCTCAGCAGGGAGTCTGCTTCTCCCTCTTACCCTCCCCCCTCTCATGTACTCTCTCTCTCATTCTCACTCTCTCAAAATAAATAATAAATAAATCTTAAAAAAAAAAAAAAAAGAAGCACACTGGTGCCCAGGAAGACTGTCAGAGTTATTAAAGTCTCTTCAATGTCTAATTCTTTCCCAAGAGAGCTGTCAGCTCTGGGGCAGCCGGAGTGCACAGGGATAACTTCAGGGATGGAACTGGATCAAGATTCCTGCCATACCCATCAGGACAAGAATGGCCTTCCTTCTGACCTGGAGAATCATAAACTCCTATATTTGAAATCAGTAATAAAAGTTTATTCCAATTTAGTCTTCTATGCTGGCCTTCTTAGAGAAGCTAATGTACCTAATAGAAGGAATAAACAGGTTTAGAAAAGAACAGATTTTTCTAGCATTGACAGATGTCCAAATTTGTAAGCGGAAGGGAGAGCCAGACCTCTATGTGGTAGAAATGAGTAGAAAAACACCTAGACTGACCATAAGTTTGTGTGGTTTGTGAGATGTACAACCAATGTAATATGGTCCTGAAAAGTAGTCATCTTTTCTTATGGCCTCCTATCCAGTACATGAAGGAGCATCACCCTGGCAGATATTTAAGAGCTAGAAACCATGGTTGAATCAGATGCAGTGAAAGAATCATAGAACAAAATAGCCAGAGAACAGCATAAGACTAATTTGGTAAGAATCTTTAGGCTTTAAGAATTTACCCTGCCCCCAGCAAAGTCAGATACATAAACACATACATTCACAGATAGAAAACTAACATTTGTAATGCTGCCTCAAATCTAACTTCACCTAATGATTCCATATTATTCCTTGATTTTTCAGCACTGAACTTTCTTTCATTGAGTGCCAAGCTGAATTATCTTATTGGTCATGAATGTCATTTGTTAAATTTTCTGGAATTTTGCAAACTGGTTGTTAAACAGAGCTATTATTAAAAATTAAGTTATATCTTGTCAAATGCTTTTTCTGCATCTATTGAGAGGATCAATAAATTCTTATCCTTTCTCTTATTAATGTGGTGCATCTCATTGATTGATTTGTGGATGTTGAACCATCCTTGAAGCCCAGGAATAAATCCCATTTGGTTGTGGTGAATATTCCTTTTAATGTACTGTTGAATTTGATTAGATAGTATCTTGTTGAGAATTTTTCATCCATGTTCATTAGAGATATTGGTCTATAATTCTCTTTTTTAGTGAGATCTTTGTCTGGTTTTAGGATCAAGGTAATGCTGGCCTCAGAGAATGAGTTTGGAAGTTTTCCTTCCATTTCTATTTTTTTGGAACAGTTTCAGGAAAATAGGTATTAATTCTTCTTCAAATGTTTGGTAGAATTCCCCTGGGAAGCCATCCTGTCCTGGAATCTTGTTTGTTGGGAGAATTGTGATTACTGATTCAATTTCACTGCTGGTTATGGGTCTGTTCAGATTTTCTATTTCTTCCTGCTTCAGTTTTGATAGTTTATATGTTCCTAGGGAATTATTCATTTCTTCCAGATTGCCTAATTTGCTGGCATATGATCACTCATAATATTCTCTTTTAATTGTATTTCTGTGGTGAAGGGGCACATGAACCCTGTGTTTATAGAAGCATTATCCACAATAGCTAATAATGGAAAGAGCCCAGATGTCCACTGACTGATGAATGGATAAAGAAGATGTGGTATACACACACACACACACACAATGAAATATTACTCAACCATCAAGAAGAATGAAATCTTGCCATTTACAATGACATGGATGGAACTAGAATGTATTATGCTAAGTGAAATAAGTCAGTCAGAGAAAGACAAATAGCATACGATTTCACTCATATGTGGCATTTAAGAAATAAAACATGAACATAGGGGAAGGGAAGAAAAATAAAATCAGATAAAAACAGCAAGGGAGGCAAACCCTAAGAGACTCTTAACTCTAGGGAACAAACCGAGGGTTGCTGAAGGGGAGGTGGGTGGGGGGGGTGGGGTAATTGGGTGACGGGCATGAAGGAGGGCACACGATGTAATGAGCACTGGGTGTTATATGCAACTGATGAATCACTAAATTCTACCTCTGAAATTAATAATACACTATATGTTAACTAATTTGAATTTAAATAAAATCTAAAAAAATTAAATTTTATAGACACATATAAAAATTTTAATATGTTACATGAAATACAGAGATCAGTATAGGAACTAATTGCTTCCTGCATTTTACTGCATCTCAATATTTTCTACACCACTGAGTATCTGTATGGTGGAAATATTATATGATGGTGATGATGGTGACTGCTTACCAAATCCAGTTCAAGGTTATCTTATTGGTAGCTTGAAATAGGCCATGGTGGGAATATTTACACCACAGAAACTGGAAAATGCTACAAATCAGAGCTTGGTTTATTGACCTGATGATCATCTGGACTTAAGTGCTGGATAAAATGTGAATAATACAGATTAAATAAAGTGTGTCATATTTGTAACTATTGCATTGTGAACAGCACAAAATACTGAGGAAGTATTTATTTGGTTTAGACAATTCTTAAACAAAAAGTTGCTCACATCACTAACTGATCAGCAAGTGAAATTATGATATATACCTTTGTTTTTCAGTTTCATTTGACTTGTAATATAGATAAAAACATTAACCAGCATTCATACATTATTTTGTCAGTGATGTGAGCAAAGTATTTGCTTACGTGGATAGTAAACAAACATTTATTCACAAACTTGGTTTTGTGACACTATTGTTAGCAATAAAATTATAAAAACTTTATGGTAGAATTTGCAAGAAATAGGTCATGCTTAAGTTTTTGGTGTATGGAATTTATAGTATATATTATTATATATTTTATTATTTTAAATTCTGTGCAGCACATTCTTTATATCTGTTGCATTTAAGATAAATAAATGTGTTTTTTTTTTTTTCTGGAAAGTCAGTTACCAGTACACCACTGCTATACTTTTATTCCTAAAATCCTGTCTTCTCCAGTCTCTCCATTACAAAAGTTTAATTCAACACAACTCTTTTCCACAATTGGATTTGTTTAATTCCATTCCTCCCAATTCAACCATATATCCACTATTTTTTGTACCTGCCTCGTTTTCTCTCCATGCCAAGTGCAGCTCCCTAGTTTGGGACCCACAATCTCTCATCTGGGTAGCTGTGGTGTTGCTTACGTGGGATTCTGTCTCTGGTCTTACCCTCTAATGCATCCTCCATCTTGCAGCCTGAAAGATCTTTCTAAGTTGTAGATACTATCATAATCTCCTTTGTTTCAGTCTCTCGAAGATCCCCTCTTTGAGGCAATGCCCATGTTCTCAACATGGCATCTTTCTCTCCAGGTGTACTGCCAAGCACATTTTGTCTTCCAAAAGTGTGCCCAGGGGCTCTTCTTGTCCTTTCAATGAAATGATTTAGAGACAAGTAAGACTGGAACCTTTCAGTTTCTCTGCGTCAGATATTTTCTAGATGCCTCCTTACTGTAAAGAAACAATATCATCTCTCTATATATGGTTAGCTTTATCTCTTAGATCAAAATTATCAAGACTAGCTGCCTCCTTTTTGGAATGTATTGTCTGCCAGTCGTGCATTTCTATTTATATCTCAGCTCTCTTTCACTCGTATGATGTGAGCACACAGAGTGGGCGATGAGTCATAGAGGATGAAGTAAAACTGCTTATCTAATATGCCACAGATTTTATCCCTCTCCTCTCCCCAGGCTAGTTTCTAGATGAGTTGCCTGTTAAATGCTGTAACCTCTGCTCCTTGGTTGGTAATCTAGGTGGTGTAGAGGTCAGTAGCTGGCAAACTTCTCACATTTTGAGCAGTGTATTCTGGATGAGTAGAAAAGTGGCTAGCTGAATGTGATGGAGAGGCAGTCAGTGTTTTTGTAGGAACAGAGACCACTAGAGGGAGAGTCAATAGACACCTATCCCCCAACTCTGCTCTCAGTCCCTATGATCATTGGTTACGTGATGTCAGTTCTTGTGGCTTCATTTGCCTCATGTACAACATTAAAAACTTTGAATTCTTGCCCATATAATTTGTCACCTTTAACAATTACTCTACTTTAGCTTCATAACAGTAACAGAGCAATAGCAACAGTGACAGAGATCAAGACTGAAGAATGCCCATTGTCCAAACATTGTTCTAAGTGTTTTACGTGATCTCACTAACTCTTATAACAAACCCATAAACAACTGCTATTTTCTACTGGTATTTTTCCAAAGGATGTCACTACCAGTCAGGGGAATTAAACACATTGGCCATATTAACAGAGCCAATGCTGTGGGAGATTGAATCAGTTTAAGCTAATTTTAAATCACTAGCCCTCTACTCCAAATACTAATACATACTCATTGACACATATTCACATCTAATAATTCTTATCTTTTAGGACTCCCTTTAGATATTACTTCAAGCAAAATTTCTCCGGACATTTATGGATTACTTACCACATGACAACTGTTTGGTCAGATTTGAGTGAAAACATCCTCTGGTAAGTCTTTCTGAGACCTTTACAATGGAAAGACCCACACCTCTGTGTGCCATCATACACCTTGTGCTTACTGCTTTCATAGAAGGCACTTTTGTAATTGTGTGTTTATTCGACATCATTAGGGGTGTCTTTCCCGTTCATCCCTAACCCTAGTGCTTAACCCACTGCCTGGCTCTTTGTATCATCTCTATAAACATGGGATCAGATGAATCCAAGATCTTTTTGAATAAAGGGGAAATTAGGCAAGTGATAACAAGTGATGTTCTCACACTGTCTTCCCCAGAGTCTGGAATCTAGACCACCTTGAGTTAAGACAATCTCTCTTTAAGTGGCTCCTGCTTAATATGCAAAGGGTTAGCTGTCTGGGCTTTTATGTAAAGTCATTAGAAACAATGAACACCTTAACAACACATTAGTGTCTTAACAGCAGGTACTTCAGGACCTAAAGGAGAAGGGCACTCAGGAAGTGTTAGACAAAACTAAGGTTAGAAATGGTTTAAAAGAAACTGAAATTGAAAAGAATACATATATTCTGACTTATATAAAGCCCTTCCTTTGTTGTCTGTTCACAGTGAACCCACAGACAGATACTGCATGAGTCACTAAAGACAAAAGCATAGTCACTGTGTTGAGCTGGTAGTCCAATAAGAGATGCACAAGATGCTCAGTGATTGTCATGTGGCATAATAATATGTGTTCTACAAAAGTCTATTATGCGAACAGGGGCTGGGGGGGAGGGGAGAATGCTTTAGATTGTTAATGATGTCAGGAAAGAATGTGCAAACTGGGTGCAGAAGAAGCTTACCAGTTTGAGAAGGACAAAAGGACTTTCCTGACACTGGAAAGTCCTTGTTCATGCCTGCTAAAAGGATTTAATGAAGTTATGCATGTGAAAGAGCTTGTAAACTTCATACAGGCTGAGAAGTAATAATATCCCTTAACTGTGGTTTACGCATTTGTACTCATAACTTGGAAGCAGTGTGATACAAAGAGAAAGTAGGTCAGTTTTTGCAGGGGGAGTGCCCAGAAAAAATGTCAAATCCCTTAACTGTCCTCCGTCCTACAGGGATCCTGCCTGCCTCTCCCTCACTGCCTGACCCTCCCCGCCTTGTTTTGTTTGCCTTATACCAAAAAAGTTTCTCTTTTTATTCCTTATACTTGTTTTTCCTTCTTCCCATTTCATTTCTCTTCCCCTTTCACCCACTCCTTCAAGAGGTCCATGCCATCCTCCTTTACATTATTCAGATCTCCCCTGAGTATCACCTCCTCAGGTGACCTTCCTTGACCACCCTAGTCCAAGGTGCCCGAAAGACACTCAAATTCATCATGCTGTTCCATTTTCTTTACCCTTAAATTTATCTTACTTGTCAGCTTCCTTAGAAATTGGATGCCCCTCTGAACTGGGGTAGAAGCACCAAAGAGACAGAGACTCTGTTTCCCTTGTTAACATCTGTCTTCCACACATCTAACACAATGCCTGTATCCCAATCAGATGAAACAACGAATGAATAAGTGATGTTGTTCATATAATCTTTGTGATTGCTCGAAGAGTAGATTGAGTGAACTGGATGTTTAAGAAAGGTCTTCCAGCTGCCTGCAGATAAAGGTGCAATGCCTTGTTGTATGGGTTAAAAATTCTAAAAGGCTCCACATAAATATGGGGTCATTTTAGATTTGAGTTGACTAGAGCTTTAAGGTTATGTGACACTTCAGTTTTTCTCGGCAACAGAAACACTAGCATTTTAAATACTTGCCTTAGCAAAATATTTTAATCTGTTCCATGCACCGTGGTCAGAAACATAATTGTTCTTTAGTTACGTTTTCTTTTTCTTTTAAAGGTAACTTGTTTGCCTCTCTTTCTAAAAGGAGAAACTGATCTTATAGGCAAAACCTTTTTTTTTCTCTAGGTATCTATTTTTTTAGTCTTCACTGTGGATAGATTATTCTTGCCTTTAGCAAACATTCTTCCTATGATCTATTTAATGCATTCATCTCTGTCAGAATGCAGAGACCTGCTAACCAATTCTCCAAACCTCTTGCAATGTAGCATCTAATTTGCTTTCCTTTGAATTGTCAACCATGCTCCTGTTTGTTCATTCCCCAATAGTACTCCCTTCTTCGTTCAAATGTCAGATTGGATCCATTCCAAAAGATGGTTTTCAAGATTTATTACACTTTTCTAACTCATTTAGTTCTTCTTTCTGATAGCATTGTGTTCAGGGTGCTTGGGGTACCGGCTCTTCACACACTGCTTCAGTAGTTGAACAGGCTAAAAACAACCTACAGTGCTCTCTTTGTGGTCTTTCTAGGAGCATTGGTACCTGAGCACCAGCAAGGGGTACCTACCATCAATCTCAAAGGGCAGAGGAAGTCAAATGGGTACACCGAAAGAGATGATTGTAAAACAGAGAGGAAACATGATACAGATTCACAAATTCATAATACACACAGAAGCTAGGATAATAGCCATGGTGACTGCTTTGACAGCTCTGTACAGTTGTACGAGGCAATTTCACTCACCACTGTGAAAGAACCATGTTTACTCAAGGGCATACTGCCATCAGCCCCCATGCGTTCCCAAAACAGAAGGCTTACAGGGATTTCTCCCCCATCTTCCAGATAGGAACATTGTCCAGAGACTTTTTTTCTTTTTATGTACCTTATTTGATTCTTACAATATCTTTGTACAGCTTTGTGATCTCTGTTTTATAAATTAAAACAGAAGCAAAAGTAAATCTTAGACACAGGAAGGGACTGGCTTATGTTTGCATAACAAAGCAGTGGCAGGACAGTGATTCAAAATGATTGCTTTTATCAGAGCCCAGGGACATTTTTTTCCTTCAAACTATGGCATTTGGCCATTGTCCTATTTTTAGAACAACTTAGAGGGGTCTTTCTTCTTGAAGGCACAGTGAATTGCTTTGTAAATGAAGAAAAAGGTCTACAAGTTAACATTTGATTTGATTTGAGAAAGCAACAGGTACATCTCCTGTCTTCCAGGAGAACTGACAGTCTACTAGAGGAGGTGGACTTTAATTAAATAATTATTTACATAGAAAAGGAATTTAAAATTACTGCACAGGAAGGGTGTGCAGTTGCTAAAGGAGGGTGATGGTGCCAAGGGCTTTTATTTCATTTGGGAAGTGGGTGGCGGGTTGCTTGCAGAGGTCCAGAAAAGACTGTCTGAGTATTTGAACTTAAGCTGAGGTCTGAACAACAAAGAAGAAGATCACCTTAGCAGGAAGGATGCACGGCAGAGGGAGGCCCTGAGGTCTAGTGTCCTCGGCGTCAGGCATAGTAGCCTACGGCCCACAATGCCTTGAGGGGCCATGCAAATGTTTTAATAGTTCTGAAAATCAGAAGAATAAAATGAATAAAATCCAGCCTGGATAATATTAGACTCCATACCAATTCAATCATAAAATATAATTTTTATTTTTTTCTGTGGGGGGAAGGGGCCCACGAAGGCGAACGTGCTTCAGCCCCACAATAGCAATCATGTGGCCTGCCTGAAGTGGGAGAAAAGAAAAGCTCAAGTATTTGAGAGACTGGAGGAAGCTGGTGTTGCTGGAGCACAGCATCTTCTCTATTTGTTGCCATCCCTTTTCAGATGATCTTAAAAAAAGTGAGAGAGAAAACTGGAAGATTCCTTTATTCCTTCTCTGGAGTTCTGAGGGTGGAGTGCCTCCAACGTTGCTTTGATTATTACCCACCGTTCTTCTTGTTTCCACCCCAGTGCCATCCTGTCTACTGACACTGTCAGTCAAGGCGGGGGTTGGGAGAAAAGAATTATGCTGGAACATAATAAGGGCTGGGTACATTGTTGTTGAATTAATGTGTGAGCTGTGAATGAAAACAAATTGTCTATTTCAAACTGGATGCGGCTGACGATTAAGTGGCAACCGAGTTCGGACAAAAAGCTCTTCTGTGATTCATTCCAGCAAATATCCCTTTAGCAGCCACCTGTTGTGCTGTACTGAGTCCTGAGAACAGAAATGTAAATGGACCCCATTCTTGTTCTCAAGGAGGGCCCAATCTCTGGGATGGAGGCAGATGTGTGTTTAATTTACCACAGTTCACTGAGGATCGTACTAAGAACAGTATAATGAGGATGCTATGGGAAACTGTCAAGGAAGCAATATACTTTCTGTGATCTGGGAATGAATGGTGAATGGCTTATGGAAATGTAGAGAATGTAGGGACTTGTAGTCAGAGGAAATGACGGGACCCATAATAAAATGGCAAGAAATGTAATGTGGCTGGACATGGGGACTGTGCCAAAGATGGTAGCATACACGGAAAAGTTGGGGTGTTGACAGTTCCAATGGCACTGGTCCTTCCTTAATCTAACTTCATCATATGTGGATAATTGGATATTGAAACAGAACAATAGGCGAATGTTAACAAAGACTGTCATTATCATTATTTTTGCTATAAACATTACCAAATTTATTTATTTATTTATTTTTTTAAAAGATTTTATTTATTTGAGAGAGAGAGAATGAGAGACAGCATGAGAGGGAGGAGAGTCAGAGGGAGAAGCAGACTCCCCGCTGAGCAGGGAGCCCGATGTGGGACTCGATCCCGGGACTCCAGGATCATGACCTGAGCCGAAGGCAGTCGCTTAACCAACTGAGCCACCCAGGCGCCCTAAACATTACCAAATTTATATAACACTTTCCATTTTATATCAAACTATAGACAAATGCCCTTGGAAGTAGTAGTAATATGAGGGTTTTGGGGGCAAAAACTGGCAGTGAAGCAGACTCTGAAAAGGACAAGAGAAAGAAGGGTCCTCAGAAACAAATGTTTGCAGCATAGGGGAAAGTGCCTTATATGCAAAAATGCCCCTTGTGTGATTAAAGAGCATTCATATTATGATCAGTATATTTAGTTTGATGGGGAGGAGGGCTAGCAACCACAATCACTTGAAAGGATTTCTTTCAAAGCTCTGTTTCTAAAATATAACCAAAAAGACATGCTTCATTTATTTAAGAAATTTACTTAGCTTGAACCTCCTGTTTCCTTAAATTTTGATGTAAATAGTATGTCACTTTCCTCTTTGCTGTGATTTATTTTACATCGATTATAAAAGAAAGGATATCATGCTTCTACTCTTCTTTACCCCTGCCTGCAGACTTTGCTAAAGTGGCCGTAATTTGTACTTGAGTCCCAGTGCTGCATGTTTTATTTTAGCAAATATACAACTGTATGAGCTTCAGCATCAGAACATTTTGTATGTAATCATTAAAACCCAAAATTGCTGTCTGGAGCCAAGGATCATTATTTTTCCATTTATTCAAATCCTGGCACTCGAAATGATTCAATGTGATTCTCAGTCCTGGGATTATCTTGCTTGCAAGTCAATAGCCAGTATAAAACTTCCCATAGGCAAAGACAAAGCCAGAGTGTTTAAGATAGTTTCATCTGGGGAATGAGTGAGTCACACTTTTGCATCTATCACAGCATTAACCAAATGCGTGGCATGCTGCCCACCCAACTCAGCTCAGCTACACCACAGCAGTCACTCAGTCACTGAGTATTGTTACTGATATATCGTGATCTCTCAATCCTTGGGAGATATAAACACCAGTAATTTTATACATCCCCTAATTACTTGTATGAATGCTTCTTTTCCTTCCGAGATAGTTCACAGGATGGTCTGTTGAAATGAAGGATACAAAAAAGGGAATGGGGCAGGTAATGAAGTGATAGTGGAACTAGCCATAGACACAATTTTGAAAAAGCATAAAGAATCTGTAAGAGGAATGAATATGTAAGTAAATATATGTGTAAATAAATAACTCTTCACAATAAGATCGTCATAGAGAAACTGTAGAACACAAAACGAAAGAAGTAAAATTTTAAGAAGCTGAAGAGAGGAGTAGGGAAAAACAGTGTGCTTACCCAGGTGAGCAGTTAGAATGTCAGTTAACTTTTCAAAAGCAATATTAAAAGACCAGTGCTATTTTCAATAGAAAAAATAAATTACACATACAAAAAATATCTTTTTTAAAAATGAAAGCAGGATAAAGATATTTTCAGATAAACCAAAACCTCATTGATGGTTTTTCTTTTTTCCTTCTCTTTTATTAGCAGACTTAGAAGGGAATTCTAAATGATGTATTTTGGGAGGATATTTCAGATGGAATGTTGAATTTGCAAGAAGGAATGAAGAACAAAGGATGTTGTAAATATGTGGATAAAACCCAAAGAACAATGTCCTCATGCCACTGAGAGTTTATAGTTTGTAACTCTGGTTACGGGTCTGGAGTGCTAAGAAGATATAGGTGTGCCTTGAAGAGAATAATTATCAACCCCTTACTAGGTACTTCGAAGACTTTAAAAAGTTCTCACGTAAGAGGAAGAGGGGCTGGACTGCAAGTCTCTGCGAGATTTGCAGCTTTGAGGTAGTCAGATTCTTTGTAATCCATATAAAACAAATTCAGAATTTTTAAGATCATCTTTTTTTTTTTCTCCAATTAATGCCCTCAAGCCCACAATGGAGACCTTCATCTTAATTGTAAACTCTGTATGTGGTAGACACTGTGGACGTCCTCTCAAATTCTCTTGAGTTGTAACATTAGGGTGTTCATTAGCAGTCTTCCAGGTAACAGCAGCTGTATCTTTTGCCAGAACTTTCTCTGGTGGTGGGAATCTTCTCTGGTGGGGAATAAATGTGGAGAATGAGACCCTCTCAACCCTCTGTGATCATCCACCAATGGCTGACTGATATTCATCTATGAACATGCCTCACCATTGGAGGTGATAGGGAGAATCCCAGTTGCCTGCTCTGCACTGATCCCCAGAATTTCCCGGCAAGATGAAGCTGCAGGTACCCACAGCATTACTTTGCATAGGTACACACTCTGTCCTGGCTGCCTTGCCTTCCCTGTCTCAGCTCTCTACTGCCCTACTGATATTTCCTGAGATCACACCTAGATGAACTACTTGTACTGGTATCTTTATTCACCATTTGTCTCTTAGGAAACAAGAAGTGTCACAGGATCCAACTCTAGGAAACATTGACAGTATTAGGAGGTTCCTTCAGGACTTTCATGGAAGCCCTCCGGGTCTCTGACAAGGCCTTAAGGAAAGGTGTGGAAGCTCTGAGTTTCTTATTTACTTTCTGAAAGCTCTCCAGTGCAATCTGGGTTAGAATTCTACCTGAACAGGTGCCTGGGTGGCTAAGTGGTTAAGCGTCCAACTCTTGGTTTCCGCTCAGGTCGTGATCTCAGAGTTAAGATAGAGTGCCGCGTCTGGCTCCGTGCTCAGCACAGAGTCTGCTTGGGATTCTCTTTCTCCCTCTCTGTCGGCCCCTCCCCACCGCTTTCTCTCTTTCAAATAAATAAATAAATCTTAAAAAAAAAAAAGAAAAAGAAAAAGAAAAAAGAATTCTACTCATAGACTTTATAGCTCTTATTTTATTTTATTTTTTCATATTGTTGTATTTCAACAGTAGCCTGGTGTTCCAAATTCTTGTCTACAGTAGGTATTTCATCTTGGGTAAGTAAAGGTGAGAATTTTTAGCTTACTTTTACTTATGGATACAGTATTAAATTACTCACAGTGGCGAGTTTACTGTTTCAGATTTAATCAAGTCAAATAGTTTACCATACATTCCCCTGTATGAAGGTATGTTTCATAGAACAGATTTCCGTGCTAAATACTCTATGAGTCAAGGTGTATGGGGAAAAAGAAAACACCTGAAGTGTTTCAAAAGTAATTTAAATCAAGAGAAATAGAGGCTTATAAAAACTCTAAGAGAGGTAGATTAGTGAACATGGGAGAAGCTGCTTCTCAGAGATTAAGAGTCATAAATAGCAAACATTTTAAGACACCACAAATTCCCTCGGTGGCATAACACTCGCTGAGGAGTGGTTTGTAGGAAGTTGCCTGAAAACCACTTCCACAACCTCGAGTTTTCCTTCTGCCAAAAATCACATACCTGCCCTCCCAACAACCAGGCCCATAACCCAGCCAGCACAATGATGGTGTCTGCCTCTTGTTTGATTTGCCATGCTACGTGAGTGCTTCCCAATGATGGAATTAAAACAGTGTCCTTGCTGGTACATGAGCCCTCGGGAAATGTGCTTTAAGGCTTCTGCCTTCACCCCAAATAAGGGAGGCAGAGAAAGGGGTAGGGCTTACAAGAGATGCCCACAGACAACCTATGACAACAAAATTATGGTGTGGAATAATGATATTTGTGAGATTAAAATAAATAGAACAGAATTAAATGACAACCATATTAATGGAAATCTGAGGGGGCAGAATGAAAACGTGTTCTGAAGATAGTGTGGTTTGGGTCGAATTGTACCAAATTAGCTATGCATGTTTTAATTTCTTAGAGAATAGGAAAATGTTCACAATACAGCATGTAACTTAGACACGACCAGAGGGAGAAGTGAAGTGATAATGAAAACATGAATACAAAGAAGAGAAGAGAGAACGATGGAACATATAAGACAAGTAGGAAGTACAGAAGTTGACAAATTAAAATTGAAATGTGCACATAATCATTTTAAGTCTCAGAGGATTAAATGCTCTGTTCAAAACTACAATGATTGCCAAGTTACATAGCACATGAACAACAACCACAGAAATGGAATTTAATTACACTTATTTTTTTTTAGAAGAGACATCTAAAATATAAGCATACAAAGAGACTGAAAATGAAATGATAGAAAGATATATTTTATGCAAATACTACTCCGCACAATGTAAGTGATGATTTTGATTATTTTACTTGAGCTCCATAGCTCAAATTCGCTTCTTTATTCAAAAAAGAAGTGTAGGCAAAATACTCTTGGACAGCTGATGGTATCTTTTTTTCTTTTTTTGCTCCTCTACTTTCCAGAAGGTCACATTTGCATAATAGTTCAGATTGCCTGTTCATCCAATAAAGGGCAATTTCAGGGCAGGTGGATTTCTATATACTTGATATAGAGAATCTGAGAACATCTTAGAAAAATATTGTCTAGGCAGATTTATGTAGCCACTACAAAACGTTAGCAATATTTATTACTTACTCTATAATGGGCACATCATATGACTGCTAATTCCTGGAGCCGGTGTAATACGATCACTTTAGTAGCTGCTTCCTTTGTGCCATAAAGCACAGAGGCAAACAGCGTCAGAAGAATTAAAATAGGGTCATATGTATTTAGAGGTTCTTTGAATTAATCATCAGAGAAACCATTGGTTAATGATGTGCCCTCTATGACTGTGTTTCTATTTATGAAGGTCCGGTTAAGCCCAGAATATATGTCACGTATATGGTATGAAGAGAGATTAGAGGTTTTTTGTTCTCTCCTTGTCCTGGTGGAACTAAAATCAATCCAATCATTGGGATCAGAATATTAAATATTATGCTATAAAGAATAATTATAAGAACTAGATGCATTCAGCAAGCATTTATTGAATTGCTCCTTGCAGGCACAATGCTAGGCACTGGGGACATACAGATGGATAAATCATGACTCTGGACCTCAGGACCTCTAAATACTCCATAGACACCTGTATGGCTTGGTCCGTCACTTCCTCTAGACATCTTTTCTGGAACACCTTTCTCCCCAACCCCTTTGGCACTCCCAGTTCTGCTTACCCTTTTACCCTTCCCCAGAGCACATATCACGTTCTCACATACTATGTATTCATTAACTTAATGACTATCTTTTGGAAGAATATAAACGCCATGGAAACAAGGACTTTGCCTGCTATTACTATTGTTTATCTTGTGCCTAAATTACTACCAAAACATAGTGGGTGGTCAGTAATACATATTGAATAATTAAATGATGCAGAAATTTAAAAAAATAACCACAACATAAAGGGATAAATGCTATTAAAAATATATTGCCATAGATGATTGAAATCAAACACAGGGTTAGGGAAAAGAGAATGGAACATATTCAGAGATACAGTTCAGTGGGAATGACATTTTTACCTGAGGAATGCTCACAGCCCTTTCATAAAGAGTAAAGCTTTGATTATGTTGATATAACAGAGACTTCTAATGCAGTTTGCGTGAGGGAATCTACTTTTTTCATTTGAAGTTTTCACATTAACTTTGTCATGTGCTTGGAATAAGATGAGCAAAATCTGAGTGGCAGGGCTTGTGAGTTGGACCTTCCCGTAGTCAATCAGCAAACATACATCAAGCACCTTTTCCTTTAGAGCCCTGAGCTACACACAGAAACACTAAGAGTGGTACATTATCATCCTTACCTTGCACTGAAGTCTCTCATAGTCTGGTTGTAGTTCTATCTAGTCTCACTATCATTATAGCATGTGACTTTATTAAGATTTTTGAGAGTAGGAAGCAGATTCATTACAAAGGACTTGGAATATGATGGCTCCACTCTGCATTTCTTATTTCTCTTTCCTAACAGAACTCAAATGCTATCCACAAATCCATCCCTCTTTGATATAGTCCATGTGACTTAGGATTTGATCCCAGTTCCAGGATGGGTATCCTTGTTGGAATAAACATTGCATCCTTTGTATTACAATTTGAGCCAAATATGAGAGGAGAGAGGTTTCAGAGGCTTATGGGTTAGTTCTCACTTCTTTGGAAGAGCATCTGTCCTTCTCCCACTGGATATGAGGAGCAATGTGTCCTCATTTGCAACTAGCAGCAAAAATATGACTTAGGTGACCAAATAATTTATCATCTGTCAAATCAGGACACTTCTGAGACAACAGGAGCACTGTTAATGATTATCCTGTGTCAAGTGTACAAACTGAGTCTTTCCCAGCAAACCACACTGTTTGATCACCCTACTATGATGCTAGGAATCAGGCTTAGGAGGAAGCTGATACTCAAGTCAGCACATCAAAGACAGAGAAAGAAGCTGGAATCATGCCTACATTATAAGTGACTTGGACTTCCTGTTGTCAATGTATCAAACTGCTTTACTGATTGGGCTTCTTTTGAGCCCAGTTTCTGTTGCTTGCAATTGAGATCATCTTAAGTCATATATTCAGTAGCATTTTTTGTTTACTTGTTGACGTATTTTAGTCATTTGTGGGGTGTAATAACTATTCTGGGATTATGAGATGTAACTAGAGCAATGCTAGGGAAGAAGTAGGACCAGGGATGTATACTTTTATCTGACTTCAAAGAAAAGTGCAAGAAAAAATCTGGACCAGCACGTGGTTGAATATATGGTTCTGCTGAGAAGCCAGTTGTGCAAGTGGTGGTTTTCATTCCAGCAGCACTACACTCTGCCCTCTCACAAAAGGGTAAGATCCTACACCAAGGGCCTGGATAATTCACTTCTGCTTCCTGCTGCAACACTATATAGCTGAGGGCCTGGGACCAGCTGTGTTCTCCTCTGTGCCTTTTGTTCCTTGTAACAGTATTCATCATTTCCTTTTTCTCTTATCTTTCTGCCTTGCATCAAGGGAAGAGCCACGGCTTGCATCTTCCAAATAATTTTCTTTAATTGCTAAATCTATTTTAAATTTGTAAGACACACACACACACACACACACACACACACACACACACACACACTCCTCTTTACATAGGAGGCTTTCAATAAGTAATTGTCAAACTGATCATTATCTGCCTCATCTTTATGCTGTGGCCTGGCCTTTTGTCCACAAAGTGCTTTAACAACCATTGTCTTAACTGTAAGGAATATCAAATCCGCCTCTTTTTGAGGTATTGGAAGGAGGGTGGAAGAGGTGGCTTGGGATTTGGGAGTTGTGTGGCTGTCATCTGTGTTGATGGGTTTGCAGGGCTCAGAGAGACAGTTCTGTATAGTCAAGTGAGAAGATAAGTTGCATGAGACAGAGTAGTGTTCATCCAAATCATCAGGATCAAGGGGTGAGAAGGAAAACTATAGCCTATAAACTTAGAAATGCCCAATAATAAAGGACTGGGTTTTATTTCAACAATAACAAAAAATGCCCATATTTGTTTCTGAAGCAGTGACATGTGATACATATATGACCACAGTATACATACATGACCAGGGTGTGAATGTGGTTAGAATACTGACACGTCAAAGACCAGAGAAAGTATGGGTCACAGGTGATGCCATAACATAGGAAAGACAGGGACTATCACCAGCCTTCGGAGTAAAGAGGTGAGCAGCTTGCCTAAGGTCATAAAACCATTATGCAGAAGAACCAGATATGCTCACACCTTTCACAAACACCAAGTCCTGTTGTCTTCCCAGGCTTCAGCCATACCTTTTCTTTCCATTAAAATTTGTTTACTACCAGCCAGATTGATCTCCCAGTAAGAAAGGAAAAATCAGCAGTGTTGTCCTGGAGTAATGAGCATTAACAATTAGAATATTTTCTGAGCAGTTCATAAACAGTCACTGCTGAGACATTAGAAGGCAAGAATGTTATCAATAAAGAAGACGACCAAGCAGTGACCCATAAACATCTCCAGTGATCCAAAACCACAGTCCTCCAGTACCTGGTATTATAATGAGTTGCAAGATTTTATCTCTAAAATTGTCTCTTAGAAGAAGAGTTACTGAAGACTTCCTCAGCCATTAAATCCACTGACTATATGAAGTGATTATTTCCCCCATAGATATAGCTTATCTGACCTACATAGCATGCATTTTATGAATAAATGAGAATGTGACTGTCAATTTTGCAAATTTTCTATGCTACAACATTCATGACATGCTCCTGCAGCCTTTGGTCTGTCAATACCTGTTATGTTTGTTTGGATTGGTGTGTTGTAATTCTCTCTAATATAATTGAGAACGTTGCTGTTGTTAAAATTGCAAGGGGTGAAACGAGTGGATATGATTATTTATTTTTGAACAGGACATCAATGTTTAAAACAGAAAGGACTTTAATCATTTTCTTCTTTAGTTAGGATGGTTTCTCAAATTAGAGTGTTGTAAAATTTACATAATTTTGTGGTTGGAGGAAAAAAAAGTAAGATAAAATCTCTCTTCTCTAAGATGGCTAACATTTTAACTGACATCCTTTGCATATGTGGTGCCAGGTCACCCATAATTAATCAAATAAGATTGCTCACCATCAGCCTCTGCTTCTCTTGGCTCCTTCCAGATGAATTATCTGATGCTCTTCTTCGTATGATTATCTTTGTTCAATTACTGAGCCAGATCACCAGGGTCTGGGGCCTGGAACCAGGCTGGTTTGTTACTTCCATGCTTCTCAGATACCTATGGTCAGTACAGGGTGCATCACTGAGCCTACAGGGCCACAGCATTCAGCAAGCATCATTTCCTTGACCCTGTGACCTTGACACCATCCACAGAAATAGGCTTCTGGATACATTGTTGTACAAAACTTCTCAAGTTTTCCACTGGAAATGTAGCTCACAACTCACCTGAATGTCCCTACCCATGTCTGATGTCCACATTGCTGTCCATATGGCATAGAGTTTGTTTCTCAATGACATCCTGCTATAGAGTGACTGCCAGAAACCGGACAGGGTTATTATGTAAATTTCACTGGCACCATTTTGGATTAGCTCTCTTACTGCCCCTATCAGATAGGCCCTCCTAAGATACTAATAAAAGAGTATTCATATAATTATCATGACACTTCAAATAGAAGTCCAAAAAGTGAAAGCACCAGTAAAATAAGGTACTATTATAACTAATTAAAATAGCTGTTTGTTATTCCACATATGTAAACATGACTAATAATAAACATTTCTTCACATATTATAAGAATTAAATGAAACATACCTATAAAGTACAGATTACTGTCACAACCCTTAGTCATCATCATTGTCAACATGTTTCAGATTTTAATATAGCTGGATATGCTATGCTATGGATTCTTAGTGTAAGACATGATTCTAATCCATATGGTATTTACTGTCCAATTAAATACAAGAAATTTATGTCCAAAAATAATCATTAACAATGTAAGAAAATTTAGACCACAAAATTGGTAGTGTCATTCTCTATCTATTTGAAAACTGAATGTCAGGATAAACTTGCAGGGACTTTTTTTTTTTTTCTGTAATACGATTTATTTCCCCCAAACCATTATCCTTCTTAACCCAGTTTTCTTTCCTTCTCATCAGCTTGTGTTGTGGATTTTCCCTGAATGCTTTCATTCAAGTCTTCTCTTAAAGCACTAGTTTTGGATAGCCATAGCTCTGTTATAAGGATAATTAAGCTCTGTGAGGCAGGAGACCAGTCAGTTTCTTGTTTTTTGTTTTTTGTTTTTTTATCAGTGTATACACAGTGCTGTAAGTAGGGCATAACTTAACACGTAGGAAATGAGGAAGGAAGGAAGCTTTCTCCTTGGTCCTTCTCTTGAAGCTCTGTTCTCAGTGTATCTTACTGACATATTTCTCTTGACTCTTGCTGTACACAACAAGACACATTTCCTCATAAGGATATTGACCTATTTTCTGCACTACCCTCCACATTATGCCCAACAGGGAATCTATTTTATTTTGTCTCTACTTGCTGCTATTCCCTTGCCTGAGCTATGACTTTCTCCTCTCTTCTCTGATCATTATACTGAGGATTTGTCTAATTCTGTTTTCCTCCCTGGATACTTTTTGGATATTTATTGATTCTGTAGTTTGCTACCCAGGGATCTGTCCTGCCCTCATTCAGACACCTTGTCTTGCCTTTGGAACCTGGGAATTGAAATAATACCCCAGTTAGTATCTAATATTTACCTCCCTGCCCATGTCCCTTTTATCTGTTGGTTAATAAGAAAATCGGAGGCTTGGGTTACTTGTTATCACCTAAGATATGGAATTTCTTTTTTTTTTTTTAAAGATTTTATTTATTTATTTGAGAGAGAGTGAGAAGGAGCAGGGGGAGGGGCAGAGGGAGAGGGAGAAGCAGACTTCCCACTGAGCAGGGAGCCCAATGTGGGACTCAATCCCAGCACTCTGGGATCATGACCTGAGTCAGAGACAGATGCTTAATCAGTTGAGCCACCCAAGCACCCAATATGGAATTTCAAAACCATAGAATAGCACAGGTTATGACCACATCATTTTAAATAGTTGTATTATATTCCATATTTTAATCATTCCCTAATTGTTGGCTTTTTAAGCTTGTGCTAGCTCTATTTAAATAAAAACTTTAGAAGTGACTGGGTGGCTCAGTCAGTTAAACATCTGATTCTTGATTTTGGCTCAGCTCATGCATGATCTCAGGGTCCTGGGATTGAGCCCTGCATTGGGCGCTGCCCTCAGCAGGGAGTGTGCTTGGGTTTTTCTCTCTCTCCTTTTCCCCTCCTCCCCATCCCCCCTCCCCACACGCATGCATACACTCTCTCTCTCCCTCTCCCTCTCCCTCGCTCTTGCTTTCAAAGAAATAAATCTTTAAAATAAAAAAATACTTTATCGTGAAACCATGAGAATTATATGTGACAGATTTCCCCCAAATTTAGGATTATCCTTTCAGGATACAAAAAATATCCTGAAATGAAAATGAAATGAAAGTGGGTTTAGTAGGGCAGAAGGCATATAATTTTAAAAAGTCTCTTCTGTTGAAATATTGAAATATTGCCACATTTATTGCTTCTTCATATGCTATCATAACAATATATGAGCTTGTTGGCTCAATTCTATCTGTTCTTGGATTGGGCACTGGTATTTCTTTATAAAATTCAGTCATTTGTGTTATAGCATTGGGGTATTAAAAAGTCACTCTATAAAAACACTCTGGAGAAGAGAAATCATTGGCCTCATTTATTTATCCAATAAATACTAGTGGACGCTTACAATGTGTTATTGTTCTAGGTACTGAAGATACAGCAGAAATAAAATAAGTGCGATCCCTGGTCTCTTTGAACTTTATTCTAATGGAACATATTCTATTAAAAAATAAAAAGCATGTTGGCATTTTGGGTGAGCTTTGAAGAATTGTGGAAAACAATTTTTTCCACTTGAGCTAATCAAATTCTAAACATACAAATAGAGGGCGCCTGGGTGGCTCAGTTGGTTAAGCGACTGCCTTCGGCTCAGGTCATGATCCTGGAGTCCCTGAATCGAGTCCCGCATCGGGCTCCCTGCTCAGCAGGGAGTCTGCTTCTCCCTCTGACTCTTCCCCCCCTCATGTGCTTTCTCTCTCTCTCATTCTCTCTCTCTCAAATAAATAAATAAAATCTTTAAAAAAAAATAAAAAATAAACATACAAATAGAGATCCTATCTTATACTGAGAAGAATTTTTTGTTTTGTTTTGATTTGTTTTAAATTGTCAGAAGCTTAGACAATTGATGGTCATCATTTCAATGGTTTCTGCAAAGCCTACTTCCTTTTCTGCCTTTTTTTTTTTTTTTTGGTCAAGTCAAGGGCAGCTGAGCTGAGCAATCAGACAGGTGGCTTCCATGCTTCTTTATGATGAGCACCAGTGAAGAAAACAATGCAGCTGGTGGTGTATTTCTTGTGCCAGCTAACTCATCAGAGGAAACTAAAATTATTTCAATGAGCCAATTTGATAAATGTGAAAGATTTTCTTCCTGTAATGCAATACGTTAAAATTAGAAACTCATTTTTTTGCCCTCTTTAATTCAACCTTTTGTTTCCCAGGCCAAACCCAAGAGGAGGAAAAATATTAAGTGGCAGAAAATACAATGCAAATGGTAGCTAAAATAGTCTTTGGCTGTGCACAACCACAGAAGAGAACCCTCTGTTTTAAGGGAAGATTCTTAGTGTAGCCCTCAAATGCATCAATGTCTTCTACCACCACCAAGTGGTCTGCTTTATGTAATTGTTAAAGACATTGGCATGCATAGTTCCTCCAGTGGTCGAGATCATTATCAACCAATGATGATCTCTTCAGATTAAAAGGAAAAAATAAAAAGTACCAAATCCCTACCAAACATGTATTGGTCAGACATTTGGCTTAAAATTTTTTGTCATTTTATTTAATCCATAAGAACCCAGTAAACCAGGCATTGGGATATTGTATATAAGAAATGACCAAAATATATTTCTCATATATATTTGTTCTTTGTTCATGGATCCTGGCTCACAGCTCCTAAATTCCTTGGAATTTCCTGTGATAAGAGCGATAAAGGTGTATTTTGTTGTTAATGAGATGACTTTTGGAAAGACCTTAGGTAACCTCAGGGTGGGGGCTGGTTGTCAGGACAACCAAACTGGTGATTAGAGGATTGGAACTTTCAGTCCCACCCCTCACCTCCAGGAAGGCGAGAGGAGTGGGAGATGGAGTTCAGTCTTTACTGGTCAATGATTTAATCAAACATGGTTATGGAATGAAACCTCTATAAAAACCCCAAAGGGCTAGGGTTGGTGAGCTTTCAAGTTGGTGAACAAGTGGAGATTTGCGGACAATGGTGGGCTCTGGAGAGCATGGAAGCTCCACACCCTTTCCCCATGCCTTGTCCTATGCATCTCTTCCATCTGGCTGTTTCTGAGTTATATCCTTTTATAATAAACCGGTGACCTAGTAAGTAAAATGTTTCTCTGACTTCTGTGACTTGCTCTAGTAAATTAATTAAACCCAAGGAGTGGGTCACAAGAACCTCTGATTTATAGCCAGTTGGTCAGAAGTACAGGTAACTAACTACCTTGCCTTGCGACTGACAGCTGGAGAGGGGTGGGGGGAAAGGGGGCAGTTTTGTAGGACTGAATGCTTAACTCGTGGAATCTGATGCTATCTCTGGGTAGATGGCATCGATTTGATTGAATAGTGTTGAACTGTAGGACACCCAGTTGCTGTCAAAGCATTGCTTGTTGGAGGTATAGGAAAACCATCTCCAGCCCTTCCAACGCACATGGTGGAATTGTTGACCAGAACACCCTATTTAGGCACTATTCCTTCCATTCTGTGAGTAAAGAAACTGAGACTCACAGAGGTTAGGTAATCTACCCAAGGTAACTCCTAAAAAGTACATGGCTAGAGGGAAAGCCTGGGATGCCTGACTCAAAGCCCATGCCTTTCAGTACACTCCCTCATGCTATAGGAGGGGAAAAGTGTTTTGTGACCATGCAGCTAGACGTAAAATGAACATGGCAGACTAAACTTAGGTGACTTAAAATAGTTCCTATTTTGTGTTTGTGGCTATGGGGTCCATTAATGACATCCTAGTGATTGTCTAACTAATGATGTACGAGGTCACTCCCAGGAAATATACAACCCTGTAATGAAAGGGAAAATGATGTAGCAAATCCGTTATCACTTTTTCCTCCCACCAAAAAGGGGACAACAAGCCTCAGGTTAATGTCATATGAGTATTCAATGATAAATACTGCTTCTTTTTCTTGTTTATCACCTTGTAATTCCACCTTCAAATTAGTATCCTATCAAAGTTTGTTATACTATATTTATGGTCCGTTATACCGTATTACAATTATTGACTAATGTTCCTGACCTTATCTTTCTTCTGTGAAGTTTTTGGTGATGAAAAGCATGTTTTGTGTTTGTATTCCCTTTGCCTAACATAATGCATAGCCCAAATAAGCTGTTAACAATTTCCT
Source organism: Zalophus californianus (assembly GCF_009762305.2). Taxonomy (NCBI): domain Eukaryota; kingdom Metazoa; phylum Chordata; class Mammalia; order Carnivora; family Otariidae; genus Zalophus; species Zalophus californianus. The sequence goes on from NC_045598.1 coordinate 185,286,067, forward strand.
ATAGAACTGAATTCTTTTGGACAACTTAATTCATCTATCATCTGTCTATCGATTGATCATCTATTTATCTATGTATCTTTCCATCATCTACCTATCTCCATAATAGATATCTGTGGTTATATCAATTTATAGCCCACATATATAACCCGCAGATCGTCCTTATAATGAAATAAAAAGGCATGCTTTCTTGGGTTTAGGTGAAAGTGGACAAAGCTAAGTGTTCCTCAAAACCAGTTTTTCTCAGCTAAAAAATGCCCATATTACTAAACTCATAAGTAATCAGAAGTTTAAAGATATTGCAGGTGAATGTATTTTAAAAATTCACTCTAGCTGCTCTTTTCCACCAAGTAGTTTCAAAGGCAAGTGATTTAGAATCACTTGTGGGAGCTTTTAAAATAGGAACATACCTGACTCCAGTAAACCTGAGTTTCTGGGAGTGTGTTCCAGCAGCTGCAATTTTTGGGAAATCTTCCAAGATTATTCTGTTATGAAAACCTAAGTAAGAGGTCTACTAATCCAAGGTGAGTGTTAGGTAAAGGGCCTTGAATGAATGGCATTCATATTCGCTTATCAAACAACAGATTTGAGAAAAAAGCTGGTTGCCTTTAGCAAAACAAACTTCTATGTATTTTGTGAACATATTAGTCAACAATGAATTTTTATGTAGAAGAATTCCATTTGAAACATACTTTAATGCAAATAGTATATTATTAGGATAGAGTGTTTAATTTAGACTTTCTGAAAAGACTACAAAGCGTCACTTGTTTTAGAAGTTGGCTTTCCCTCAGAATCCATTCCCCAAAGTCAACCACTCCTAAATTTCATCCAAGGATTGTGAGTTTTTATTTGCCCTCTTTTCATAACCTGTAAATACTATTTCCTATGAGGAAGGATTTACTCTATCATTAACTTTCAAGTTTGATTAAAACTACAGTGAAAATAAGTAAGCATGGCATAATCCAGAGAGTTGGTGTGGCTTACTGACCTATAATGATCTCTGATTTCCGGGTGTTTCAAATACCTACTATCTGTGTTTCCCTTAGAGAGATGATCACAGATCAGAGAAGAGAGGCTCTCACTATTTGTGCAGGCATATGTGATAATTTAGTAAATCTTGAAATTTTAAAATTAGCAACAACAAAAATTGTTATAGACCTTTCTGGAGACATTTCAAAGAAAGAGAACCACCTCTACGATTGATGCTTTTGTTAAAACCAGAGGGGAGAGTATACCTGCTCAGCCAAATTCTTGATTTGACATGGAATACAAGTAGGTCAGACCCTTAAAATAGTACTCTATTAGAAGGCAAAGCTTGTAATTAAAGGCTGAAATGTATGATTCCATAAAAAAGGTTTATGTACTTTGCTTCATTCCTGAGCAGAACCTCTTGGTAACCAAGACTTGGACTCACTCACCCTTGTGTCCCTGTCACCCAAGATGGAGTGTCATGCAGAATCAGCCCCTAGTAAATGTCTGTTAACTGGATGCAGGAATAGAAAAATATAATTCAAATGGTGTGACCTAGTTGCGGGAAAAACTTACATATTAAAAATTATGATATAAATGGGTTTGCAGGTTGATTACTTCCATTTGGCAGAAGGTTGTAGCAATGAAAAGGATTTATTTGACTTTTATATCTAGCCTAATCCAATAATGCTAAATGTTGCCAATCTATACGGACTCTGAGGCTACCTTTTTTTTTCCAACCTCAGGGCAGGGGTGACCCCCATAAGTTAATTTTAGAGTACATAAAACTGATATCAACTCAAGAAACAGAAGAGGTCTCCACAAAATGCATGTCTTCTTCAATTTCATAGAGAATTATTGATTTTTTTTTTTACATTGCTGGTAAAACACAGAAATTCTGAAAGTGTCATGGAATCTGGAATAGGCCCCCTCATATTTCCCCATACTAAAACTGTACAAAGTTTGGCTATTCCATAATAGCTTGAAATAAGTCCTCTCCTGGCTGATTTTTCATCTTTTTTATGTTTGGAAAACATATTTATTTATTACATTTTTCAGAGTGGTAAAATTGGACAATCTTATTTTAAAGTTCTTCTTGTTTGAATTCTCAGAAGCATTAAATACTGCTGAATATTCCTACATTATTGAAACATTCTTTCCCTGGTTTTAGTAACATCACATATGTTTGGTTTTCACCACCTGCTCTGACTGCTTATTTTTCTCTAATGTACTTTAAATGTTGCAGTTCTTGAAGGTTTTGTGTTGCTCCCCTGTCTTTTCTCATATTGAGAATAGATCATACCCTTAGTCACAACTGCAGTTATTATCCTTACCTTGATGACTCTCAATATTATATATATAAACTCAATGCCCTCATCTCTAAATTCCAGGGATACCCTATTGCATTTGGTTCTTCTCCATTTGCTGCTGCTTCTGCTGTGTTTTCGGCTAATGGCAAAAGCATCCACATGGCTGATCATATAAAATTCTTGAAGTTTTGCTCCTCCTTTGTCTCCTGGCCATACCCAATCAATGCCCATTTAAATGATCATACACAATTAATCTCTAAGTCATGCTGAAGCTACCTATGTAATTGTCTCATTGGGATGATTCTTTTTTCCCGATCTTATCATCCTCATCTCGCTTATGAGTTAGCTTCCTCATCAGGAACTTGCTTTTTTCTTTTTTTAAAGATTTTATTTATTTGACAGAGAGAGGCACAGCGAGAGAGGGAACACAAGCAGGGGGAGTGGGAGAGGGAGGAGCAGGCTTCCCGCGGAGCAGGGAGCCCGATGCGGGGCTCGATCCCAGGACCCTGGGACCATGACCTGAGCCGAAGGCAGACGCTTAACGACTGAGCCACCCAGGCGCCCCAGGAACTTGCTCTTCATTAATCCATTATTCATAATGCTGGAAAGTAATTAATTTCAACACATTTCAATATGTCATTCCCTTGCTTAAAAGCAACTAACTACTCTCATCTACCCCTAGAATATAAATAGAATATAAATGCCTTACTTGGTCTGACACTAACCTGCTTTCCACCCTCATCATGGATCTCTCTCTCACTATTTCTGCTATAACCATATCTCACTAAACTTACTTATTAAAACCCCCATTCTTACCCAACCCATGAACTATCTGTCCCTGAAATACTTGCCCTTGCACTTCTCTATTTTGTTCTTCTGTTTATAAAATTTGACACAAGGGGATTCCAGTTCTGGCCATCATGGAGTAACAAATACCTTACTTCCTATATGCCCACCAACTTGGACAAAATGTGTTAAGTCTCCTTTTTTAAAAAAAAATACACTTTATTTTTTAGAGCACAGCATACAGAGATTTTCCATATTCTGCTCCAGCACATGTACAGCCTCCTACACTATCAGCATCTATGACCAGACTGGTACAGGTGTTACAGTTGAACCTACACGGACACATCAGTATCACCCAGAGTGCATAATCTACCTTAGGGTTCACTCTTGGTGCTGTACATTCTGTGGGTTTTGACAAGTGTATAATGACAGGTATCCACCATTGTACCATCATTCAAGCTAGTTTCACTGCCCTAAAATCCTCGGGCTCTTCCTGTTCATCTGTCCATTCCCCAAACTTCTGGGCAATCATTGTTTTGTTTGTTTGTTTTTCTCATTTGTTTAATTTTGTTTTTCTATCAAACTATTTGCCCCAGTTTTGTTTTTCTAGCATGTCGCATAGTTGGAATAATAGGAGTCTTTTCAGATTGGCCTTCTTCGTTTAGTGATATGCATTTGAGATTGCTCCATGTCTTTCCAGGGCTTGATAGTTCATTTCTTTTTAGTGCTGAATAATATTCCATTGTCTAAATGTACCACAGTTTATCTATTCACATACCGAAAGACATCATGGTTGCTTCCAAGTTTGGACAATTAGGAAGAAAACTGCTATAAATATGTGCAGATTTCTGTGAGGACATAAGTTTTAAATTCATTTGGGTAAAATACTAAGGAACATGATTGCTGATTTATATGGTAAGAGTTATGTTTAGTTTTTTGTTTTCTTTTTAAAAACTGCCAAACTGTCTTCCAAAGTGACTATACCATTTTGCCTTCCAACAGTCAATAAATGAGAATATTTATAGCTCTATATCCTTGCCAGCATTTGGTGATGTCAGGTTTTTTTTGGTTTTTGGCCATTCAAATAGATGTATAATCATGTCTCACTGTTGTTTTAATTTGCAATTTCCTAATATCATGTGCACTATCCCTTGATATGTTTATCTGTCATCTGTATATCTTCTTTAGTGAAGTATTTGTTTAAATCTTTGCCTCTTTTTTAATTAGGTTGTTCATTTTTTTATTGTTGAGTTTTAAGATTTCTTTGTATATTTTGGATAACAGTCTTATCAGATGTGTCTTTTGAAAATGTTTTCTCCCAGTCTGTGGCTTGTTCTCTCATTTTCTTTTTTTAGATTTTTTTATTTATATTTATTTGACAGAGAGATAGAGAGAGAGCACAGGTAGGCAGAACAGCAGGCAGAGGGAGAGGGAGAAGCAGGCTCTCTCCACTGAGCAGGGAGCCTGACTTGGGGCTTGATCCCAGGACCCTGGGATCATGACCTGAGCCAAAGGGAGATGCTTAACCGGCTGAGCCACCCAGGTGCCCCCCTCATTTTCTTAATAGTTTATTTGCAAAGCAGAAGTTTTTCATTGTAATTAAGCCCAGCTTATCAATCTTTTGTTTCATGGATCATGCCTTTGGTGTTGTATCTAAAATGTCATCACCATACCCAAGGTCATCTAGATTTGCTCCTATGTTATCTTCTAGTAGTTTCATAGTTTGCATTTTACATTTAAGTCCATGATCCATATTGAGTTATTTTTTATGAAGAGTGTAAGATTTGTGTCTAAATTTATTTATATGCATGTGGAAGTTCAGTGTTTCCAGCACTATTTGTTGAAAAGACTATCTCTGGTCCATTATATTGTGTTTGCTCCTTTTATCAAAGATCAGTTGACTGTATGTATATAAGTCTATTTCTGAGCTCTCTATTCTGTTTCTTGATGTATGAATCTATTCTTTTACCAATACCAGATTGTCTTGTTCACTATAGCTTCACAGTAAATCTTGAGGTCAGGTAATGTCAGTCTTCTAACTTTGTTCTCCTTCAGTATTGAGTTGGCTCTTCTGGGTCTTTTGCCTCTCCATATAAACTTCAGAATCAGTTTGTTGATCTCCACCAAATAACTTGCTGGAATTTTGACTGGAATTGCATTGACTCTATAGATCAATTTGGGAAGAACTTACAGCTTGACCATATTAAATTCCATATTCCATGAATACAGAATATCACTTTGATTTTGTCATCAAAGTTTTGTAAGTTTTCACATATGTATCTTGTATATATTTTGTTAGATTTATACCTAAGTATTTCATTTTTGGGAGTGTTCTGCAAATGATATTGTGCATTTAATTTCAAATTCCTCTTTTTCATTGCTGGTATATAAGAAAGTGATTGACTTTTGTATATTAAGCTTATATTCTGAAAACCTTTCTGTAATCACTTGTTAGTTCCTGGAGGGTTTTTTTGTTGTTGTTTTGTTTTGTTGACTGTTTTGAATGTTCTGCATAGACAATCATGTCATTCCCAAGGACAATTTTATTTCTTCCTTTCTAATCTGTATGCTTTTTATTTCCTTTTCTTGTTTTACTGTATTAGCCAAGACTTCCAGTACAAAAGGAAGCTGAAAAAGAGTAGTGAGAAAGGACATCTTTGCCTTGTACTGATCTTGGTGGGAAAGCTTAGAGTTTCTCACCATCAAGTATGATGTTGGCTTTAGGTTTCTTGTAGATGTTCTTTAAGCTGAGAAAGTTCCCCTCCATTCCCAATTTTCTGACAGTTTTTATCATAAATGGCTATTGAATTATGTTAAATGTTTTTTTCTGCATCTATTATTATGATGATATAATTTTTCTTTGGTAGTCTATTTATGTGAAGGATTATATTAATTGATTTTGAATGTTGAACTAGCCTTGCATACCTGAAATAAGTCCAATTTGCTCATGCTTAATAACTCTTTGTATGCATTGTTGGATTTGATCTGTTAATATTTTCTTGAGTATTTTTACATCTTATTCATGGGAGATAATTATCTATGGTTTTTTTTTCTTGTAGTGTCTTTGTCTGGTTTTCATATAATACTAATCCCATAGAATGAGTTAGGAAGTATTCCCTCTGCTTCTATTTCCATAAAACATTATAGAGAATTAATATAATTTCTTCATTTCATGTTTGATAGAATTTGCCAGTGAGCCCACTTGGGCCTGGTTCTTTCTGTTTTGAAAGGTTATTAATTAGTGATTCAACTTCACTAATAGGTATAGGCCTATTCAGATTCTATTTATTGTGTGTGAGTTTTAGCAGACTGTGTTTTTCAAGGAATTGGTCCATTTCATCTTGATTATCAAATTTGTGAGCCCAGCTTTGTTCATAGTGCTTTTTTATTGTCCTTTTGGTCTTGATGGTATTTGTAGTTATATCCCCTCTTTTGATTCTGATATTAGTAACCTATGTCTTCTTACTTTTTTTTTCCTTTTAAGTATAGCTGGAGGCTTATCTTTTTTTTAAATCTTTTTAAGGAATTTGACTTTGTTGATTTTCTTTATTGATTTCCTGTTTTCAATTTCATTTACTTCTTCTCTTTTATTTTATTCCTTTTTTTTAAGATTTTATTTTTTAAGTAATCTCTATACCCAACGTGGGCCTTGAACTCACAACCCCAAGATCAAGAGTTGCATGCTCTTCCATCTGAGCCAGTGGGTGTCCCTCCCTTATTCCTATTTTTTATTTAATTTGCTCTTCTGTTTTCCTTAGATGGAAACAAAGATTATTGTTTTTAGATCTTTCCTCTTTTTAAATATAGTCATTCAATGCTATAAATTTTCCTCTAAGCACTGCTTTTGCTGCATCCCACACATTTTTTCTTTAAATTTTTTTATTGTAATATTAATCATCATACATTACATCATTAGTTTTTGATGTAGCGTTCCATGATTCATCGTTTGTGTATAACACCCAGTGCTCCACGCAGAACTTGCCCTCTTTAATACCCATCACCAGGCTAACCCATCCCCCCACCCCCCTCCCCTCTAGAACCCTCGGTTTGTTTCTCAGAGTCCATCGTCTCTCATGGTTCATCTCCCCCTCCGATTTCCCCCCTTTCATTCTTCCCCTCCTGCTATCTTCTTCTTTTTTTTCTTTTCTTAACTTATATTGCATTATTTGTTTCAGAGGTACAGATCTATGATTCAACAGTCTTGCACAATTCACAGTGCTCACCATAGCACATACCCTCCCCAATGTCTATCACCCAGCCACCCCATCCTTCCCACCCCACCCCCACTCCAGCAACCCTCAGTTTGTTTCCTGAGATTAAGAATTCCTCATATCAGTGAGGTCGTATGAGACATGTCTTTCTCTGATTGACTTATTTCATTCAGCATAACACTCTCCAGTTCCATCCACGTCATTGCAAATGATGTAGTGCAAGTGATAAGATAAGATAAGGCAAGATCTCGTTCCTTTTGATGGCTGCATAATATTCCATTGTATATATATATATATATATATACCACATCTTCTTTATCCATTCATCTGTTGATTGCATCCCACACATTTTTTAAATTATATATTTCATGGTAATTTAGTTAAAAGTACTTTTTAATTTATCTTGAGATTTCTTGTTGATTCATGTATTTAGAAGTGTGTTGTTTAATCTCCAACTATTTGGGAATTTTCCAAATTTTCTTTTTTTGTTGATTTTTAGTTTAATTCTTTGTGGTCTGAGAGCAGATATATATTGTAATAATTGTATTATTTCTCTTTTTTTTAACATTTGTTAATGTTTTTTATGGCCTAGAATGTGGTATATCTTGGTGAATGTCCCATGTGAGCTTGAGAAAAATTACATTCTGCTGTTGTTGAAGTAGTCTATAGATGTCAATTGTATCCAGTTGACTGATGATGCCTTTGAGTTTAACTATATCCTTACTGATTTCCTGCCTCCTGGGCCTTTCCTTTTCTGATAGAGGAGTGTTGAAGTTTCCAGATATAAGTAACTCTTTCTAAACAATGTAAATCTATGATCCTTGAAAGGTAAGACACAAGTGAGCTTCACATCTTATTTGGTTTTCTACCATAGGGCAGAAATAGTCCACATTTGCACCACCAATTGATTAAAAAAAAAACAAAAACAAAAAAACAAAAACACCTGAGCAATTCCATGGGGGAAAAAAAAGTCTTTTCAGCAAATGGTACTGGAACATTTGGATATCATATTGAAAAACAAATATATGACTATCTCATGTGTCAACAAATTTCAAAAAAAACGTTAATATCCAATAGATCATAAACCAAGGGTAAAAGCTAGTTTATTGCAGAAGTCACATGGAATTATCTGTGTAAACTTGGCATATGGAAAGATTTCTTAGAGAAGAAACAGACTGTATTAATCATAAAAATACAAAAATAAACATGAATTGAACTTCATCAAAATAAAAATTTCTGTTCACCAAAAGTCAGTGCTAAGAAAATTAATAGTCAAACCACAGACAGAAATAAAGTATTCATTATACATATATGTTTCAAAGGGCTTATACCCCAAATATACAAAGAACTCCAACATCTAAATAATATAAGAGGAAAATCACCCATTTTTTTTTTTTTTTAATGAGCATAGTATTTGAACAAACATTTCACAAAGAAAGATATACTTTTGGCCAAAAACACATGTAGAAGTGCTTAGTATCCCTTTCACCAGGGAAATGCTAAGTTAAACTGTCTGTGGTATTGCCATACTCTCCACCAGAATGGACATATTTATAGATACTGGCAACACTAATGTTGGCAAGGCATACAACAACTAGAATTCTTGAACATTTTCGGTAGATATGTAAAATGGTATAACCGCTTTGGAAAATTGTTAGCAGTTTCTTATAAAGGTAAATATAGAATTTATTTCTGAGCAATTACAATCTTAGCTGTGTCCAGACCAAGATATGTGTGACCATAATCCCAGTAGCTTTATTCATAATAAACTATAAGTTGAAGCAACTCAAATAGCATCAACGGGAGAATTGATTCATATGTTGTTGTATATTTGGACAATGAAAGACTATTCTTCAACAAAAAAGAATGCAACTGATGATATCTGGTGTAACATAAATGAATTTAAAAATCATTATGCTGATAAAAGAAGCCAGATGAAAAAATTGTGATATACTGAGCATTTTTAAAACAGTTTAATAAAATATGTGATGATATAAATCAGAAGAGTGGTTACCTCTGGAATCCAAGTGGGGACAATCTGGGCAGGCACTGGAAGGAATTTTGAAACAATAAAAATGTCTTGTTTTTTGATAGCAGTGTAGGTTAACCAAGTGTATATGGTTTTCAAAACTCTGCAATCTCTACTGTTAATCCTGGGCATTTCATTATATATACACCATATCTCAGTTTTTAAAAATGAAACAGAAAGAAATTACCCTGTTGGAGATGTATCTTGGAGAAGATTGTTTTTGGTTAATTTATTATATGCCTGTCTATATATTGTCTGTCATATTTGCAGACGTCTGTGAAATGTTCTTTCTATATTTCTTGGTATTTTGCAATCTCTTAGGCCTACAGACTCAGTGGTTCAGCATTGGAATGGAAAGGGTATATGATTTGGAGACAGGCATGCCTGTGTACAGCTGGTTCCACTAGTGCTGGTAATGTTAACATGAGCACATTTCCTCTGACCTCTATGGTGCTGCCTCCTTGCCTGAAACATGGAATTTTAATACAGTTATTGTGAGGACAAGAGAAAAAATATGTATATGTAATTATTAGGCAAATGATAGTTGTTCAGTAAAGAATCATTTATTTTTAATAGTATATATACATTTTCTTTTAATCAAGTTTGTATACACGTGAGGAAATGTCCTAACTTTACTCGCCTTATCTTAATCTTTACAAGATTCCTATGAGTTAGAGTTATTATTATCCCTCTATTAAAGATTAAGATTTTGGATTGAGCTACATAAATTAGTTAAGATACATAGCAAAAAATGGCCTAGCTAACTTCTCATCCTTGGGGGTTGAACTCGAGGCTGACTTTTCAGTATTACTTTATCCTATTGCTTCCCATAAATGCTGATTATCATTATTATGGCTGTCATTACCCATCTATGTTAATTGCTCCATAAATCTTATCTTCAACTCCTTAGGCAGATGAGCAGCCTGACTCTAATTTAACCCCCCTCAAGTGTCAAAGAACGCACACGTCCAGGGACATTTCCAGTGTTTAAAATTATTGTCTTTATCCTAAATTAAAACTTACTTGCTGGACTTCATGCATCCCATGTGAGCTATGCTTAACTAATCTACTCTCTTTTCGAATAACAACATTTAAAACAGATGAGAACACCTATTACAACTGATTGGGTCCTTTATCTTATCTTGAGTTGTGACAGGGATTTCCAGAGCAGATTCCTTGCATGATACTGAGGGACTCAGCAAGTGATCCCAGCCTGATAATGGCAAACATCTGGACTGTGTGACTTTGTGCCCAGTGCTGACAGCAGCCTGATGGAGCTTGACTCACCTGAATCCCTAGTCCCACCTATTGCCTCTAACTCTTAGGTGACATTCAGAAAACACAACTCATTTTACTCCTCCCTTTCCTGCTCTGCTTTCTCCACTTCTCTTAACTTGAACTCAAATGGAGAAAGTAAATTTCTACTTTAGAAATTTAGTTATGGGTAGTGCAAGTGATAACGGCAAGATTTGACTATATATATATATATATATATATATATATATTTTTTTTTTTTTTTTTTTTTTTTTTTTTTTTTAAGAGAGAGAGAGCACACACTTACGTGAGCAGTGGGGCAGGGGCAGAGGGAGAGGAAGAGAGAATCCCAAGCAGGCTCCATGCTCAGCATGGAGCCCAATGCGAGGCTTGATCTCATGACCCTGAGATCCTGAAATCAAGAGTTGGACGCTTAACAGATTGAGCTACCCATGTGTCCCAAGATTTGACTAATATATTAAAATATATTTTTTTCTATTTAAATGGGAGTGCTAAATGTACACATTTTAATAGTGAATTTAGGTGAGTCAATCCATTGTCTTTGTACTGGTACAGATCTGACTGAAGATAGTGTCTGGTCCTGGTAGGACCTAGAGTGAGAGATGCCAAAACCTCAGCAATCAAGATCAGTATGAAAGCTCATGCAAAGAAATTCATGATGAACAATATATCAAAATTTTAAATAAAGATGGGATCAGTTTGGTGTTATCTCTATGTGCATACTTACCAAGCAGCTCTCTTACAATGAAAATATGCCATCTGAGTCTTGCTAAGAACATATTGGAACATATAGGTTTTTTAAATGAAGGTCTGCAAATGGAAGGGGAAAATCTGTAGGAGTGGTGCACAGTGAGACAGACAGCTTAGTGGCCCTCAGTGTCTGAGGGTTGAACCCTTAAATAGGGTATTAATGCAGAGAGGTTGGGACCTCAATGATATCTCTGATACTAGTAGAGTGCATCGGTCAGAAAGGAGAGACTGCGCTACAAATCTTCATCCTCTGTGTCTGTGAATATAATTTTTAGGAGGGTGAGGAACTTGGTACTAATAATAACAATTTAACCTAGAAAGTAGAATTGAAAAGGAAACTGCCCTTCTGAGTATGAGCCAGCTGCAAAAGCTTGAATGAGGTTTGGTGTGTTCACTGATGGGAATAATTGCAGTTCTTATTTCATAGAGTTGCTGTAGGAATGGCATTACAGAATATTTACAATGTATATTTACAGTATTATCACAATAAACTCTGCCACATGCTGTACTATGATTACACTTCATTCTTCTGTACAGTTGACCTTTGAAAAATGTGAGGATTAAGGGTACTGCCTGCCCCACCCTGTGCAGTTGAAAATCCCTGAATGACTTTTGACTCCCCAAAAACTTAACTGCTAATAACCTACTATTGACGGGAAGCCTTCCTGAAACACAAACAATCCATTAACACATATTTTCTACGTATAGGTACTATATGCGATATTCTTATGATAAGTTATGCTAGAGAAAGGAAAAGACTACTAAGAAAATTACAAGGAAGAGAAAATATGCTTGTAGTACTGCACCATACAAAATTTGCATGTAAGTGGACCGGCTTGGTTCAAATCCATGTTGTTCAAGGGTCAACTGTAATTTAAGCAAATTTTCCTAGAGTTTTTGCTTTTTTGTTTGTCGCTTTCTTTTCAATGTTTTGGTGACTAATTTTGCTCAGCTTCTGTGGCAGAACCCTCAGACTCTTCTCACTAGCTGTTCACATGATGTAATCTGACAGTATCTATTCTCTCCTTGCCATGCCCCTGCGGACCCTGGGACCAGTTCCTGAACTCCAGGCCTCTGCCACCCTGGGGCACCCCTTCTCCACCCTGGAATTCCGCCCCCTCCTTGTATATGATCTGTAATCTCTGTTTCCCACCTGTCAGGACTTTCTTAGATTCTTTACCCATCTTAGGGTAATGTATACCCTAACGTGTTATTGAAACTGTGTATTAAGAAGCAATTCCTTGTGACTTTATGTAGCTTTTGTTTTCCCACTTGTTTAATATTTTGATTGAATATACACTTTTATGCCAGATATAAGCTTCTTTCTGAATTTTAAAGACATTACTCAAATGACTTCCACCTTCTAGTATTGTTGAGAAGGCTGATGTCATTCTGACACTCTAGAATATTAAATATATTTTTAAACTCCTCTCTATAAAAAAGTTTATTTGGTTTTTAATTTTTATTGTATTTATTATTTTTTTTTTTTAAGTAGGCTCCATGCCCAACATGGGGTTTAAACTCATGACCTTGAGATTGAGAGTTGCTTGATCTACCGACTAAGCCAGCCAGGTGCCCCAAAAGTTTATTTAGTTTTTTATAAATAAATTTTTTTTATAGAGTTCCATTCTTGCTTTATGTTCTATATTCTTTTCTAGTTATTTCAAGCATGTTCATTTATTAACTGCAATATTTATTTTTTGTGATTTCAAATCCCAAAGTGCTAATTCTCCTGTTGGTTGAATTTCTGTATTTTTAGCATTTTAGAGATGCTGTGTCTTAAAACTGTTTCCAATTATAATTATGTATGAGTTTTCAGCAGGAGGTATTTTACATGTGAGGGTTCTCGGAGCCCTCCTTTGTCAATGGGTTCTTTCAAAGCACTGTCATCCTTTATTTGTTCAAGTCTCTTAAAGTTTTCAGAGTTACTAGATCAGTTTTCATTTCTTGATGTGGGGTTATGACATGTTCCTTAGTGTAGTCAACATATATTTAAACCACCACCTATTTGTGCCGCAGGACTGATGCCATGACTCACTTCTTGGCACTCTTTTGTCTGAAAGTCTTCGTTCCTTTCCTCCTGTAGGTATTACAGTCGCTAAGCCCCGTCCCTGAGGACTGCGTCTTTATGGATTGCTGCAGTATCATTACTTGTTTATTAATGTCTTTTATATCTCATTTAATTCCTGGCATCTAGAACTTATTTCTTTTGAATCCAGCCATGCATTTTACAGGGGGAGGTGTCTACTTATAACCATTTATATTTGTTGTAGTCCTTCTCATCAAATCAGTGTGCCCTATTATTTGAGGTTGGATCTGTTCTTTAAGGCCATGCTTAAATTTCTTAAGTTCCACAGAAGCTTTTGTGCCACTTTAGAATTCTCACTAAAATTTCTCTGTAATGCCACATATTCATATGTCCCATGCAGCCACACATCTGATTACATATTGTTCCCAAGAGTAATTATATATAACTATATTTTGCTAAAAACTATAAATTGCTTTAAAAAAGTGTATGCCCTAATCTTAAATCCAATGTGACAATGAGCCAGTCTCCAAAGAGGAGACTTTTTTTCCTCATCAAGGAAGTTTGAAAAAAACCTGTAAATTTCTAATCTAAAAATAAAGCCTTACATCATACAGCACATTCCAGTATATGAAAAACATTCATCCTCACAATAAGCTTTCTGAGCCAGATTTCATCATTTAATTTTACATATTAAGCAACCAAGCCTCAGGGAAGCATAGGCCCAAGGTCCTGCAGTCATTTCTTCTGCTCAGTATCTCTGCAATTTCGCATTCCCCAGCTTGTTTCCTTGCTTCTAAATTGGGCTGTTTGTGAAAACCCAAAGAGGCAATGTATGTACAGTTGTTTTGTAAATGGTCGAGTACTACATAGCTGTGAAAACTGATAACAGTAATCATGCAGAATATCAGAACCTCATCTGCACAGAAGAATCAGGTCTTTTGTAAGTTGTTTATAAATCATTGTCTTATCTTGGTTAATTACTGTAGTGACTGTCTTGCCCAGGAGACCCTGATGCGATTTTTTGGATGGTGGAAGCATTCTGAAGAGCTTGGCCTAAGGTAATCTCTCTCAGTCTTTCTTATTTATCAGAAAGGGTGGGGGGGGGGGGGGCGGTGACATCATCTCTTTGGCCCTTAGCTCTTTTGTTCCCCTAGTCGGGAGCCTGTCTAGTCCTGCCTGTCTTCATCCCTGTATGATTTTATAGCTCTTTCTTCTGGGCTCTCTGCTGCCTTTGTTATGCTTCTCCTTCTAGCTAGGTCTCTACTGTGACAATGAATGAGTGAATTGAGGTTATTTGTCAGTTCATTTCAGGCAGAAATATCTGCACTATACTTGCCTGGGATATAGCTACATAAGCCCTTTCTGTATCGTTAGAAAAGCAGAAAGCCGTTTCAAATTTAAGTGCAATTAGAGTCAATATACTTCAAAGCAAGTGTATTTACATGGAGGCTAATGAAAGAAATCTTTAAAGAATTCAACATTACAGATGGTACACAGAGGAAAAAATGTATATTTGGGTATACCTCCCTTTCTCTCTTTTTCTCTCAATGCAAAATTGTACAATAAACACATCTTCATTTATAGAACTGTCTCAAGTTGTTATGGCAACTGGAATTTGGGGTCAAACAGAGAATGAATTGTTACCATTGTTCCCTGAGCCTGGAGAAATACAGTTTTAACATCTGATACGAGCTTTGAACATCACTGAAAGAGGGAAAGTGTACTTTAGTGCCCTGGATTCCATGTCTACATACTTTCTTCTCTGACAAACTTTACTGCACTTTAAAACTTCAGACTCTTCTCAATCAAGCTTGCGCCGCAGAAAGATCCAACAGCAAGTGACTTATACTTAATTTGCTTGCATTGAAGTCACGTCTGCTATTTCAAGGGAATGTCCATTTACTTACCACTTATGTAGGGAATCTTTAATGATCTTGGAGATATTTCAAATAGTTCCTACATCTATAAAATGGGTCTGATAAAACATGACCCCATAGAAAGACTAGAATAATAAAAGTACACAATGCAAGAGCAAGTTTTCAGAGAATGACGAACAACTATAAAGATGCATTCCATGTATGATTTTTAATCTCTTATGTATTCATTCTGAAAATACAGATGATGTAATTAATATGTGCCAAGGCTACACTGGAATACAAAAATAATTAAGATTCAGTGTTTGTTCTCAAGAGCTCAGGGTCCAGCTTTAAAAAAGAAGTTAGTCCATTTATCAAAGTATGTACAGAGTACATACTTTTGGCCATTCACAGAGAAGTTTGGTCATTCACAGAGAAGAGTGTCTCACCCTCTGCTAAAGAAGTTATTTGTTTCCTCTTTTGAATCTGCTCATGTTGTCTTGGTCTCAGCTCTGGTTCTAGTGGGGTGGTGGCTGTGGCACACATCTCCACGCTGGGTTAGCTCATTTCTCACAAAGAGCTTCCCTTTCCAAGCCTACTACGTGTCCAACTTTCTGCCGTGGAGTGTCTCTGATACCATAGCTTGGGAAGTAGGGTGAATCCTGCTCGGAAATAGGTGCACACACAGCCAGAGTTCAGGGGAGTTGACACACCCTGGGAAACCCCCAAACAAAAGGAGTCAGGACCAGATAGATAAATTGTTGGACAAAGCAACTCCTTCCTGTTCTCTGAGATCTACTCTCAGATGTAAACTATGCCTATAGATATATTTACTCAGGCTCTGCTTACAGGAAGAATCAGAGTTACTGCAATCCATCCTAGTAGTCAACTCAGAAAGCCTATCTCCAAGGGAGATCCTGCAACTAGGTCAATCACCAGTGAGATGACAGTCAAGATTGTATTGTTTAACTAAGTGGAGTGGTGATAACCTCACTTGCACATTTTCGCATCACAATTACAAAGACGCTCATTTGTGGCAGAACTAGGATGGGCTCCAGGTGGAAGGGAGAAGAATTGGTTATGTGGTAGCTCCATTATTTGAACTATATACGTCAATGATAACCATTAGGTTTTGAGATTGTCCAGCTTGGGTGTGCTGTTTTGGAAGCCTTGCAAAGAGGAAATGACAGGTTGAAGTCAAACAAGTGTCATCTTTGTACACTCTGTGAAACTGCATGGTCTATTAAGTACCACTTAAAGATCATTTTTGTATAAAGAGATTCTTATCTCCTGCAGTCACAGGAAAAAATGTGGTTAAAATAAAACCTAACTTCCAATTAATAATGGTGGAATGAATTTTGAAAACCTTACCTAAACATCAGCCTAGGAATTACCTCTTGCAGAAGTGGGATCTGTCCTGCAAGATGGAGTACATACAGCAAGCCAATTGCTGGCGTAGAGCACTATTTCCCTCACAGGTGGAATGGATGGATGGGGTCCCAAAGGGCCAGAATAGCATGAGTCTGCCCCCTCTGCACTTTTCAGTGACCAGTTGAAGTCTACTATTCTTTGCCATAACCTTAGGCTCTGTTGGTTTAGAAATCTTTGTTCTGGTGGGTGAATTTCCATGACAGGACACAAGGGTTCCACTACATTTGGGGCTACACACAAATATCAGGTCATTTGGGGTTCCTTGGGCCTGTGAAACAACTGATAAAAGATTACACTGAGGTGGGTAATTGAAAACAATTGCAGGAGTGAGCTACACCGTGATGCCTCAGACGGATCTGTCTGCAGTCAAGAGGGGTTCTTTGTTGACAAATGGTGAATGAGCAATTGCTGCAATTATGACCAGCAAGAGCAAGGCAACCAAGATGTTAGATCCATCAGGAATGGCTCAGCCATCAGGCACGTAACCTAGAGAAGCTGAAAGGTGAAGGAAATATAAAGTGGGTTATAGCAGCAAGATAATGAATTTTAGTTATAGCCTTCATCAGTGGAAACGGTAGCTTGTTTCATTAACCTGCCTGTATTAAGTCATTTTTACAGATTTGCTGCTGTCACCACCTGGACGACTCAGTGAAATAGTAGACTAAAAGTAGGGCACACATGAGCAGAGCAAAGGGTGGACTCTATGAGATACCTCCTGTGCATCACCCCACAGCCTCACGGTTGTTCCACCTGGGGCCACAACAAATGGTTCTGTACAGACTTTGAACCACACTGCATGGGCCCTGTTCAGCTTCCGGCCCATGCTTCAAATCTCTTGCTCAGTTCCTGGGTCTCCTCTGCCATCACAGCATTGGACATCAGTGCCGTAGGCTCGGCATTTGAGCACCCGTAGCCAAAACATATGGAGACGTGAACGGCTCCAGAAGCAATCCTTGTAGTTGGTCTCAGGAGACAATAAATGCCTCTCCCTGTCATTTCCTGGACAGACCATTTGGGGAAAAATTCCATATGTTATTCGGAAGTTGTTGCTCAAACCAAGTTTCTCAGATAATAGCAGTAACCATCTCATTAACACATTCTTAAATTGTTGTTGTTGTTTTTTTTTACATTAGTCAGTGGACTACTGCTCTCTGGGATTACTTCCCAAATAAACTACCTGCCCAAAAGTCTTTGTCATAGGCTCTGCCTCATGGGACATGAAGATCAAAAGTGTCACAAAATAGTGATAATCAGTCCTGGGAAATGGAGAAAAGAATGTCCAAGTTCTTGAGCAAAATGAGGGTTGGACAAGGCAGTTGGGACATTATAAGCAGACATAAGAATAAAGGAGCTTATCTATTCACTGTTCAAACAAATTAAGTCATCAGTAATGGAGAAATTCAAATCACACACTGTGCAGAGCCAAGTCCTCACATATGTTTAAAGGTGAATCACTAGAGTTCATTTTCAATGCATGCATTAGATCAGTTTTTCATTATCCCAGAAGGCATTGTTCACAAGATATGGCTCAGCAGAATTTAGGTTGGTGTCACCAAATTGAATTTGTATAAGGGCCAGGTCGCTAATAACAAATAGTTGTTATGTCTAGGTGGAGATTCTAAAACACTGAAGGTCACATGTCATTCTGAAGTGGGCAGGGGTTGTGCAGCTGAAGCTGATGGTTGCCCCGGGAGAAAGGAGGCAGATATTTCAGATCTGTAAAGTTCTTTTCTGATATCATTTTTAAATTGCTCTAATTTGAGGTAGAAATTCAAGTTTATTTACAGGTGGGTCTTTGATTATCTCTCTTTTTAACGAAGTAATTATGACAAAAAGAAAAAAAGACAACGAACAGCATTCCTGTGTGCAATCTCTGGCCCTACATTTATGTCTTCTTGCTTAGCATTGTTGTCTTTACATTTTACATATCCCCCTATCACCCGCAGCTGAGTTCCCTGAGCTTCAACCTTTTGGGCTGTGCAATCTGCAGCAAACATGGACGTAGGAGACCTGAAGCCAAGTCCCAATGATCCCTGTCTTTTTGGGAGTCTAAGACATTGAATGTCTCTGAGGCTCAGTTTACTCTTTTACATCATACTCCAACAATAACTTTTTTTTAGTTTTGTTGAACATTAGACAAAATAATAAGCCTTCAAGTCATTCACTTAACATAAAGGTAGAAATAAATCAGCGGCATTACTTTAATAATTCCATGGGTCTAGATAGAGGCTAAAATGGCAAGATACCTTTCAGTCCTGAGTTCAGATCCTAATATAAGGTAAATCTATGTGGAAAATACAAATATTAAAATAATATAAAATTAAAGTAATATTTCCTAAGCCTCATTTCATAGCGTGGATTCAATAACTTACATAAATTCCCTGGCACAGCTCTTTGTACAGTAATGGTAGTTATTATTATTCATATAATTTCAAATCAGTATCCCATGATTGATGAATTTGCCCACCAATTTTATTTAGTTATTTCATAAACCTTTATTGAGGCCCATCATGTGAATATGTATTCATCATGAATTTAGACAAGTGATCACAGTTAAGCTTCCTTCTGTCCTCTGCATGTCACACCTCTCCAGTCCCTAGTTCTGAGGCGAAATACTGCTTACAATGCTGTCTTAGGAGGGAGTGTTCGTATAAGTGCAAAATCATGATAAAAATTTTCATATTTTGTAAATTTGCATCAGCTACCACAAGTACATCAGGAGAGATGAACTGAGAAGCTCTGCACTGTCCATTTTCTGCCTTTGAGTTATGGCCATATCCAAGAGGTTCAGGAAGGTAATATTTCACCTTAGGGTTTGGAATCAGGGGTTGTTGGTGAGATGTTGCAGTAGCAAGGGCAGATAATTCAGTAGTGCTTGCAGTCTTATTAAATTGCTATCAGTTTAGAAGAATAAGCTTAATTAGCAGAGTAAATTAACTGCAGAACCTTAACCTGTTGGCCTGGAGCATTTTGTTAGCTTCAAAATTAGTTAGAGTCCTCTTTACATGTACAGAGCTATAAATTGAGAGACACTAGCTAGGCTTTCATGAAATCCCACCTACTTTAAGTTTTTGTTTGTTTTTTATGCAACTCCCTTTAAACATGGGGGCACTTCTAATAAATATATTCATGGACTAATTTAATTTGGTTCAAAATAAGTATAAGGTTCTACATTACCAGGCTCTAAAATTAAGACAATGTTGAGTTACTTAATTGTTTAGTTGATGATAAAAGGCAATGAATAACATCTTCTTGGGAATTGTTCCAAATTTCAACTTCACTCATTTAGTAGAATAATGTGTTGGCATTTTTAAATATAAGAAAATAAAATAACATTTACTGTTCTTAAATCTGTGAATATGCCTTTGATGATCAAAATAAACATGATATGATTGCTGTCTCTCAAAGATCCGAGCAGACATTTTCCCTCCTCCTACCTGAAACAATCTATTTGTGTCTTCAGTCATGCTTTTTTTGGTCTGGAGTTCCCATCTCTGGTATTCATTTCATCATTGCACAGTAACAGCCAGCAAATCTTTTAGCCTCCACCAAGTTCTAGGCATCAGGCTCAGTGCTAGAAAATCAAAAGTGAATAAGGTTTTCTTGTCATAGAATAGCCTCATTGATGAAACAAATATATATTAAAGAATTTTGTATTAATGTCTTCACTTCAAACATACATATGTAAATGAGAATTTAGAGTGACAAAACATTGCTTGGAGACAGGGTGAAACTTTCACGAGAACTTTGGTGTTGCATATTGGAAAAAATCCTTGAATTCATTATGTGAATGGAAGAGTTACGAGAGCTCAGACAAAAGGAATCACGTAAACCCACTGAGAACTTAAATACTCCCATCGTTTGAAGACACTGGAGCTTTAGAAATTTCCATATGCTTTCCGGGAACCAACAGTAGCTGAAACAGTGGAAACTATGTGCTTTGCTGATGAGCTCGATTCTGAATGCAATGGGAGCCACTGAAAATATTAAACATTGGAATTACATGATTAGATTTGCGGTTTGGCAATAGTGGTCTCCCATCAGTATGGGACATGGACTTCAGAACGGTGAAAACTGAGGCAAGGAGAAGAGCTATAGGGTATCCCAAAGATCCAGAGAAACAATGAGCATTCTGAGATAGAACCATTGTAACCGGGGTGGATACGAGACAGGGAGGAATTATATTAGATAGAAAAAAGTTAATAGGACCTACTGACTTGTTATTAATTGGGGTTAAATAGGAGAAGTGTAATGCAACATCCCTATTTCTGGTAGAGTTAATCAAAATAAATAAGGAAGTAGCATAAGTTGGGGGACTGTAAAATGATTTGGGTTTGGAACATACTTAAACAGAAGAGTCTGTGCGGCAACCAACCTGGTTGGGCAGAAGTCTAGGAAACGGTATAGAAATATCTAAGAACAGTTTAGGATGCAGTTCTAGCAATGCGGCATGCCCTGGTGAGGCATCCCCTCATATGGGCAATGGAAGAGGTGGGCATGATGAGCTCTCTGTGGAAGGAGGGTACTTCCTGGGAAGCCAGGAAAGGTAGGTGAAAGTAGAGGATGTAGTGAGAATAGTGAAAGTAGCCACAGTGGGAAATATAGGAGAAGAATTAGAACCCCTGTACTACCTCCCAGATCTTTTCTATGAGAAGCAATCTCTCTCTTTGGCATCTAACAATAATTACATGCCAATAAAACTGACACTATTTTAAATTTTAACCTTGAATTACAGTTGCTTATTGCATGTCTTATCAACTTTATCAGTTTGTAATGCACAAGGCAGGGATGATGAGGACAAGACCCATGACTATTTTCCCTTCTGTTTTTTCAGTGTTTCAAACATTTTTTTCTAACAATTGTCACTGTTCACTGAATATATTGCAAAGTCACAATTAAGCAGATTATTAGCATATGACACAAAAGGAAATAAATCCCCAAAAAGCAGAAGATGGGCAAAGTGGAACATGGAGATGGCAAATGAATTTTAAGATTAATGCTGTAGTGGATGAGGCAATATTGTAGCACCGAAATCTGTTAAGAGAGTAGAATTTAGGTGTTCTCACCAAAATAAAACAAGACAAACCATAAGTATGTTAGGTGATGGATATGTTAATTCAATTGACTCATGGGGAAAATCCTTTCACAGTGAGCAGGTGTATCAAGTCATCATATACATCTTAAATATCTTACTATTTTACATATGTATATGTATATATACGTATATGTAAAGCTGGAAAACAACGAACACCCTCCAAAAAAAAAAAGAACAAAGAAGAGTATCGCTGGGACAGGGATCTCAAAGCTGTGAGTAGATTTCCACAAGCAGGGCAGAATGGAGGGCATTTTGGGGACTGGCCCCTGAGACGGTGTGAGTACAGGGGTACTGAGGGGAGTAGAGGGCCACTAAGTCATGGCACCACCCCTGGGAAGTTGCATATCTAAGAACAAGGAAACAAGTGCGAGTAGAAAAGGAAGCCTGTGCTATTGAGGATTCTACTATAAGGCATAGTCTCTATGTACCAGAGCATCAGGAGGGAAAGATGGAAAAATACTTGACAGTCTCCTAGGAGTAATTGTGTGCATGTGCATGTGTGTTTATGTGAGATAGTATGATGTCAAACTGGATTATACAAAGGGCTTTTGCATCCACTATAATTTTTGATCTGTACATCGGAAGTCTTTTGGTCCTCATTTGAGGGACAAATGCAGTGATGTCCAGAGAGGAAATCACTTGTCCAAAATCACACATCTAATACATTTATGACGCAGGATGTAAATTCTAGATACTGAGACCCTAATCCAGCCCTCCAAAGAGTGTCTTCTTCCACAAGGGTTTAGTCACCAGCACACTGGCTCTGAAGCATCTCCCTACAAGTAACCTGCTCCAAGCCTCTTTGCATGACTGTCGTCTAATAATTAGCAGGGAAGAGTGTCACAGAAAAGACATCTGGTGAATGCAGGGAGTTCGCGGATGAGAACCGCCTGCCAGATGACTGCAGCCGCTCCAGCTCTTGAGCCTCTCTGTAGTTGCGCTGTACTTGCAAGGAGAAAGCTGTTGTAATTGAGGCTGCATGCTTAATAAAGGCATAACTTAGCTCAGAGCAGCACTGAGGGCTGTGTAGAATCTCTTTTGAAAAGACCTCCTGTATGTCACACCTGTCTGCTCCATAGCTTGCCTTGTTGGGAAGGCAATTTTGCAGAAACCTATTACTTTCTTTATTGTCAGTCTAGGTGCTGTCAAAACCTAGCAATATATCCACATCCTAAATGTTTCCCCATTGTCCTAAAGACCATCGAAGTTTAAAGCAAGAGGGCACTTTCCATTCAGCACCTCTAATTCTCTAATTTACTGATGGAGAAACTGAGATCAAGACCTATTTTCTGAACTATGCAAATCACACATGTTGTTAATGAAGAAGCCATAGTGGTATTCATAAAATATTTGTGTTTAAAACAACTTCGAGGGTGATCTAGAGAAATTCCCTTCTGATTATAACATTTCCTCTTAAAATTAAAAGGCTCTGAAAGATGACCATAAATACGATCTTAATTCAGTTTAAGACATTTTATTGAATATATACCTTGCGTAAAACACTTTTTCTCATGACTGGAGATTCATAAGTGAAATGCTGTAACCTCTGAGGAAAGCCCTACCAAAACCTAGCGCTGACACAAAGAGGCAGAGTTAGACAAACATGATTTCTACAAAACGCCATAGGCCTACAGAATCTGACAAATCAAAACACATTAATATTGAAACTTATACTTGGCTAATACACATTTTTTGATAAAAATAGATAATACCTAAGACAATGAAAATTTCTATCCCACTATGATGCAACATCTGGGCATCAAAACATAAATGTACTTAAAGAGAGTGAGATATATATCCCCAGTACTATGTTTCAATCTATTTTTTTATTTGAACCACTTACACAAAAATCATCTGATGAGCATTTTTGTGAGTCAACAATTGGTATAAGAAAATGATGCATTTTAATATAAAAATTTTCAATGGATGAACACCCAGTGCTCTATTTGAGTACAGAAAAAGGAACAATAAGCTCTTTTTATCCATATTTTATTCTGCTTACTGGGCTATCTGTCTCTAGGGACCCCAAAACATGTAATTAGAGGGAAATGTTGGTTGAATGATTTCCTGTGTAAGGAAAAGTACAAAGATCTGCACCTCTTAAGAAAACAAAACAAAACAAGGCACTGTCTGTTGAAAAGTATAATGATGAATTTAGTATTCAGCATAAGAAAGGTAGTTTTGAAACTTTTAGTCAGGTTCAGAAGGAGATTTTTGTCAATAGGAATAGAAATTCTGATTTGGGTATAGGAGAGTTTTATCAGTTTATTTTTCTATTAATTTCTTCAGAGTCCTTTCTCAAGTACAATAAAGGAAAAATATTTGCAATGGTCTAGGAATTTTTAACTTTCCAAACCTCTTTGTAATGCATTTCATGGTTAAATAGCTTTTGTCATATGGTAACTAAAACTGAATTTTCTAAAAAGACACATGTAAGCTTTTATTTTCTACTTTCTTCTTTTGGAAATGTAAGTACACATTAATGTATTATGAGTTGAGTATGAAAAATCTCATAAATACTAATATTACCTTCTTCCCATCCATTTTTTGATATTCCTCATCTGACTAGCTTTCTAAGATATGGATTTGGGGAGATGTTTTTGTGTTGTTGTTGATGGCATAGAGGTAATGCTTTATGTTGTTCTCTGTTTTTCTTCCTTTTTATCTCACTCTGTGTAGCTTAATTAAATTTTCCTTAGGGGAATTTTTGTTTTTTATATGCAGACTCCAAATGTTTCTTTTTTCTCTCATACTCACATTTATTTCATTTCTGAAACAAAACAACCTGGCCTTTTGTTCAGGATTTTCTAGAATATTTAAAGAAACAGAAACATGTCCTATTTTTCTCAACCTGAGAGCTATTTGAGACTAACCCTAAACCAAATAAAAATTTTTATCAATTTCTATTTATTCTCTAATATTCCTAAATAAACAAGATTTTTTTCCTCCTTAAGATCAAGATTCCTGGATAAATTTAAGCCTTTTTACTAATTTGGTATCATCATTGAGAATTTTGTTTGAACATTAAAACAGTACTTTTTGTTCTTTCTTGGCTATTTTTTTTTCCATCACAAGCATGTTATTTCAACTACACAAAGGGTCAATTAGAATTCAGATTTGAAATTGTTAATTACAGTCAGATAGCATTTTAGTTGTATGTGGTGAGAGGAATAAGCTCTCTAGATCTAGGGAAAAAATAGCTTGTAGACTAGTTGAATATTTATATTAATTTGCAAGCAGGCACCTTTCTCTCTCAGACCCTGCAAACTATTACATTCAGTCATAGACTGACTGTTCTTTCAGCAAACTATGTGAATATACGCAGAAGGTAAATGCTCTGATAGATGGTATGGGATTCAAGGATGTATGGCATGCAGGTTGTAATCTAAACTGTATCTCTGCCTATATGCATGGTTTGTTTGATGGCTTGCAGGAAATCGATAGTTAAAAGTAGATTAAATTCAGTGGAATCCAGCAGGTTTCAGATATATATACATAGAGATAGATATGGATGTATAACTTATATGTATTGTCTATAATTTATTCATATATTATACATAAATCAGATGCTGACATACGTTATTTCATTTAATCCTTTTAGTCCTCCAGAAGAGTTAAGTATTCCTCCTCTCTTATAAAACTCAGGAAACTAATCAAACAATTGAAGAGATATCTCAAGGGTCACACAATTAGTAAATCGTGCAATGGATCTAAATTCCAAATTCCAGATCCCCACGTTCCAAAGGCAGAGTTTTGTCTGTGCTACATTTCTGATTAAGACCACAAAATCAGTGTGCACAGACTCCATGGGTGTCCACAACATGGAATATAAGCGCTTCTGAGAACTGTGCTGAACATTCCTGAGGTTGAACCTCTTTGATGGCCTGAAGGAGTTAACAAAGCTTCCAGAGCTGACTCACTTGGAAAGGTGAAGAAGTGTGAACATCAGGAATGCCAGCTTTTATATATGGCCACTACTTGGGCACACATGTTCAGTGGGAATGATTCACAAAGCAAGAAACAGAAAGGGAAAAATAGAAGTTCACTGAGGCATTTATTTCTTTTGAGTTCTTACTTTGTTTTACTGCCACATGACATGTAATTCTTCTTCTGTATTTATTATGGACTTTCCGATATGGCCAAATTTATCTCATTTGTTTCCTTTATCATCATAACAATTTCCTGCTCTTTGTTTGCAAGTCTCTCTTTTCTTCACTCTCCTTTTTCTCTTCTTAAAAACTTCTTGATGTATTTTCATCAATCCAAAAGATTGGAGAGAAAAAACATGTGATTCTTTTTTTTTTTTTTTTTAAGATTTTATTTATTCATTTGAGACACAGAGATACAGAGGGAGAGAGAGAGAAAAAGCATGAGCAGGGAGAGAGGCAGAGGGAGTGGGAGAAGCAGGCTCCCCGCTGAGCCAGGAGCCTGATGTGGGGCTCAATCCCAGGCCCCGGGATCATGACCTGAGCCAAAGGCAGACGCTTAACCATCTGAGCCACCCAGGCGCCCAAAACATGTGATTCTTAAATGAGAAAGGAATCGGCCACCAACCACAGCTGTAGATTTTGCCTTTGCTGTGTTGAAAACCAACCAAGGCATTGGTTTGTATCAAAATGATTGACTTAAGAGTTGGTTTGGCAGGATGCTACTCTTACAAATGATCTAAAAACATAAATACAGTGTCCCTCATGGAAATCATATATTTTGTTTGTTTTAAGAGATGATAATACTGTGTAGTTCTATAGATATGATGACACTGGACCTAAATATGAATATTTGTGACACAAATATAATTAATAGGAAATTCATTAATAATAGAGTGATTGTCATTCAGGATGCTATTTCTAGTACAGACATGCTTTTACCAACCTCCTTCCAAGCAACATACAATATATATTGTTTTCTATAAGGAAAGGAAAGTAACTGCCGTATAGAGACACATCTGGGAATTCCCACCCAGTGCCTTTTTTATGACAAGCAACTGAGATTTAGAGGAAGAACATCATCCTAAGAGAAGAGAGATCCCAGATATATGAGCCTTAGCCAAGTTACATTTAGGTAACATGGTTAAATACCTTTATTGTAGGCTTTTTCTGTCCTGTGTCCTATAGATTTGTCACTAACAAGAAAGAGTGTAAACTAATAATAATATTATTAATAATAATAAGGTAAATATTTGCAAGAAATTTAAAAAATTAATATATAAAATGTATATGCCTAATGATAGAATATTAACATTACAATAAAAATGAGCAAAAGACAAAGACAACTAAAAAAAGAGAAAAAAATAAAAATAATTCCAGAGTAGAATTTAAAACAATGACATATTTTCAGCTACAAAACTAGCAAAACTTTTTAAATATTGTTTTTTAAGTAAATTATTGCACATTCACTTATTCTATAATTATTTGTGGTATGCCATGGGCCAGATACATCCTCAGATTAGAATATTATAGGTCAATAAAAATGATATTTTAAAGGATTCTTAGTAATATGCCCATATACTCACAGAAGAATAGTTAATAAAATAATAATATTTAACATTTATTCAAATTGTCTATGTGTAATTACTTGTATAAACCAACAGCGTATTTTTTAATCTTCAAAACTATGGCTCAGATATATTAAGTAGCTGCTTAAAGTTAACACAGGCAGAAAGTGAAGAAGCAAGAATGTTAAGATCTGCCTGACTTCCAAGTCCACATTCCTTTCTTTTGGAAAGATTTATTTATTTTGGAGAGAGAGTGAGAGAGAGCACAAGCAGGAGGGGCAGAGGGGGAGGGAGGGGGGAATCTCAAGCAGACTCCCCGCTGAATGCAGAGCCTGACCCGGGGCTTGATCTCATGACCCTGAGGTCATGACCTGAGCTGAAACCAAGAGTTGGATGCTTAACTGACTGAGCCACCCAGGCTCCCCAAAGTCCAAATTCTTTTTTTTTAATTTAATTTAATTTTTTAAAAATTTTTTATTGTTATGTTAATCACCATATATTACCTCATTAGTTTTTGATGTAGTGTTCCATGATTCATTGTTTGCGCATAACACCCAGTGCTCCATGCAGAACATGCCCTCTTTAATACCCATCACCAGGCTAACCCATCCTCCCACCCTCCTCCCCTCTAGAGCCCTCAGTTTGTTTCTCAGAGTCCATCGTCTCTTATGGTTCATCTCCCCCTCTGATTTGCCCCCCTTCATTCCTCCCCTCCTGCTATCTTCTTCTTCTTCTTTTTTTTTTAACATATAATGTATTATTTGCTTCAGAGGTACAGATACGTGATTCATCAGTCTTGTACAATTCACAGCGCTCACCGTAGCACATACCCTCCCCAATGTCTATCACCCAGCCACCCCATCCCTCCTACCCCCCACCACTCCAGCAACCCTCAGTTTGTTTCCTGATAAGAATTCCTCATATCAGTGAGGTCATATGATACATGTCTTTCCCTGATTGACTTATTTCGCTCAGCATAACACCCTCTAGTTCCATCCACATCGTTGCAAATGGCAAGATCTCATTCCTTTTGATGGCTGCATAATATTCCATTGTGTATATATACCACCTCTTCTTTATCCATTCATCTGTCGATGGACATCTTGGCTCTTTCCACAGTTTGGCTACTGTGGACATTGCTGCTATAAACATCGGGGTGCATGTACCCCCCAGAGTCCACATTCTTAAATGACGATGGACTTCTTTCTGTATTAAGTGTATAAATAGTCAAGATGTGACTCTATATTCTTAGGTTGAGAGATCACACACATATACATATATATGTACACATACACACACTTCCACATGCTTAAGGGTTTGCATTATTGGTAATGTTTACCCTCCACATTCTGCTTTTCCATAATAAATCTGCATTGATTTTATAAAAGAGTGAGAAATTGAATGATTTTGTGTGAGCCAGAGAGAAAAATGCTGCAAGTTAGACAAGAGACCTCCAATTTCCCTGCCTCTTTCATGGAGATCAGACTGGATCTGATACGACAGAAGAGAAAGCATAGGCAGCTATGATCCCCTCAGGACTTGCAGAGGGTGCTATAGCACCTGGCCTAGTTGGGATACCGGAATGACAAGCAGATTCTGCAGTAGACAACAGGAGAGCAAGGATAGGGGTTTGTAACTTCAGCGTCTGGCAGGTGGCAATGCCACAGTACATGTTAGCAATGCAATGA
Organism: Zalophus californianus; assembly: GCF_009762305.2. Lineage (NCBI taxonomy): Eukaryota > Metazoa > Chordata > Mammalia > Carnivora > Otariidae > Zalophus > Zalophus californianus. Next base: position 185,314,987 of record NC_045598.1, read on the forward strand.
GTGACCTTCCCTTTCTGCCCATTACCCCCATCCCGCTTTATGAACTGCCTTATTAACTGGGGGTGTTTGGGGCTGTGGTGAAATTCTTGACATTCTGCAGTGGGATATGGAGAGGATAGATAAGGAGACAGGGTTGGAAACTAACATTCGTTAACCGAGTCCTATTTGCAGGAACTGTGCTGGTACACTTCAGGGGCATCATTTCATTGAAGGCATTACCTATCACATTTTACAGATTAAAAAAGATAGGTTCTGAAGGATTATATATGGCCCAAGATGCCTGCCACAATTTGTACTGGGATTGTGCATTCTCAGATCATTTTCCTTAGAATTCATGTGGACCTCCCCTGGATTTTTCTGCCTTTGTGCCTCCCTTCCTTATGCCAAAGAAATAATAATCCCTAACTTCAGTAGTAGCTCTGATGTGTCCTGGTAGAAACAGGATAAATAGAGGCTAAACCCAAAATTGATGGTTTTGTACTTCCTACATAATGCCTGCATATAATAAAAATCACAAACTCTATTCCTCCCAAAGCTACTTTTCTTTGTATTTAAAATGATTTTCCACAATGCTAAAGATCTAGACTCTTGCCACTCAACGTGTCCTCTGAGAGCCAATACTGTAGCCATCAGCTGCAAATTTGCAAGAAATGCCAATGAGTCCGCATTTTATCCAGATTCCCTGTGATTTTTAGTCACATAAAAGTTTAAAGTAGATTTTCTTTTTCTTTTTAATTGATGTATTTCAATTTACACAGAGAGTTGGCCCTCATGTGTGACATTGTAACGTGGGCTTAGAATAATACTGGTAAGTGTAGCTAACATTTATTGGCTACTCACCACCTATGCCAGATTCCAAGATAACAACTTTACATGCTTTGTATCATATAATCTATGAAAAAGTCCTATTATCTCCATGTTAGAAATGAGCAGGATATGTCTTTAGAAAGATGCACCAACTATAAGTGGCAGAGCTGAATTTGACCTCTAACTATCTCATTCCAGAGAGCAAACTTCTAACTAGTATATTTAATTGCATGTCCTAAAGGTTTTTACAATGTGGGTGTAGAGAAAGACAAGTATGCCTAAAGCTATATTTGAAGGTTATCAAAAGAGCTAACTTAGAATCATGCATGACTGTGGTAGAAATCCAAAATGAGATATAAGATGTTCCTGGAGGTCGAGGGTGAATTTCATGGAGGAGGAAATTTTTGACTTGGATGGTGCAGGCGAGGGCACCTCAGACCCATGTGTCCCAAGCAAAGGAATGCAGGTAGATTTCTGTAAAGTGTACTTTTTAAACTCCTAAATTGTATGCTCTAGAAGGTACAAGTAAAGTCTGTTGTGGATGCACCTAAAAGAAGCAATAAGAAATGAACAAGAAAATGAAAGAAATATCTGGGTTTCCAGGAGCCTAGAATTTCTGTCTGGAGCACAGCCTAACTTGCTCCAAAACTAAACAAACACGGAAGGTTGCTACTCAACACTGTTTAGGGAAGCATTCTGAAGTCTGGGACATTTTATATCCTTTGGGTAAATGAGTGTGAAAAGCGGATTATGCTGGGCCTTAAGTGGAAATGCAGGCTTGCGGGGCGTGCATTTGTTTAACAAAGACTGGATGGGTCATGGCTTTCCCAGCTGATGACAATTTTAGCTCATTAATCCATTCATGAAGCTGGATTCCTCACCCTGTGCTTGATTGCTGATCACAGACATTACATGATAGGCACTGCTGAATACGGAGGTGGACACGCTCCATGCCCACTGAGATCAAAACACACTTTTAGAATAAAAGCCTAGTACATCTCAGAGGTCCCATCCCATATTGAAAAAGTGCCAGTGCGCTTGGCTTTAATCCCGTGCTGTCAGCTGCAGTCCCAAAGCACGACTGCTCATAGAAGCCTCTTGATCAAAAAGCCTCCAGTGGCTCAGCACTGAGTACAGAATAAAACCAGTGTCCAAAAATCTCAGGGACTCAGACATCCATCAGCAAGTCCTGTTCACTCTGCCTCTAAAATATCCTAGATTCTAACCACCTCAGGAGCCACCCAAATGGTCCAAGGCCACTGTACCACACCACCTTTCTTTCTGACACGCACATGCACACACACCTCTCTCTGGTTTTATTATGGGATATTTAAACAGATACCAAAGTAGATGAAATTTTTAAAAATCCAGATCTACTCATTGCCCACCTTCAACAATTATCAGTTAATGGCCAATGCTATTTTGTCCATACCCACACCCACTTTTCTCCTTCAAGCTTTATTTTGAATCAAATCTCAGATGTTGTATTATTCCATCCATAAAAATTTCATTATGTCTCTCTAAAAGACAAGGAATTTTCTTGTAAAACATAATTACCATGTCATTTTGACACCTCAGAAACAACAACAATCATTTTTAATATTGTCACATATTCAGTGTTTGCATTTTTCATAAATATTTGTATAGATAAATACCAATCTATAGATAGATAGACCTATAGATATATATGCAATATGATAGTTTATTTAAATGAGTATCCAAATTGGAGTTGCTTGAAATGTCGAAGTGCCTTTTAATCTGTAGGGTTGCCCTCTATTCCCCTCTTCTTGTTTCAGAGATGGTATCATTATTATGTTTTGATTTGGAGACCCTGACTCCTGTCACAGCCTCCAAAATGGGCTTCCTGCTTCTATGTCTGTCCCACTACACCCTATTCTCTACCCAGAAACCTGAATTTCATAGTATTAATCTGATCGGCCCTCTCCAGACCTCACAAAAGTTTCCCATTACAATAAGAGTAATCTTGAAATCCCCTACTGTGGCAAGAAGAGTCGTATAGAAACAAATGGTACCTAGGGTTCCTTCATGACATAAAATTTATTCTTCTTTTCCAGGATGGTTGTGGGACATTGAGAAAGTTTGGGTCAAAGCATGTAATGGTCAAAGTAATACTCAAGGAACTTGCCATTTCCTCTGCACAGAAGACTTTCCCCTTCATTGTCACATGATTGGCTCCTTCTTAAAATTCAGGTCTGTCTTATCCTTGGCTTTTCCTAGAAAACAAAGCCTGAGACATGGGCTTGCATGTAAGTAGATTAGCCTGGGATATATTATCAAGGAATAAGGTGAGCTGATGGTAAAAGTGAAATGGGGAGAGAAGAGACATCAAGATGGCAGAGGAGTAGGAGACCTTAGTTTTTTGTCTGGTCCCAGGAATTCAGCTACCTAGCCATCAAATCATTCTGAACACCTGCAAACTCAACTGGACACCTAAGAAAAGAATAGCTGCAACTCTACGTATAGACCACTTTCTGCTATGTAGGAGGTACAGAGAAGTGAATCCAAGGCGATATATGGGGACATAAACCGTGGAGGGGGGCCTCCTAAAGCCAGCTATTGGAAAGTGATATAGCAGTGGAACTCAAAATCGGAACTTTTAGAGGTCTGCTCTGGTGATGGACGTGCCTGCCTAAAGGCACTCAGGTGGTGAAGCGGGACAGAATCCTAGGTGGGATAGTGTGGTCTCAGAATCCCTGGGGTCACAGGAAGTTTGGGGGTACCTGAATGGGGCAGAGTTCCCAGGCATCAGAGCTGGGAAGCCGGCTGCAATCAGTGAGCCCGGGAGTGGTTGCCCTAAACCATGAACCATGGCATGGTTGTGCAACTGCTCTCTAAGCAGGGACCCAGCAAGCAGCAGAACCTCATGAGAACCCCATTCCTTCCCCAGGAAGAGCGGCATGGGTGTGCACCACAGGAATTTGCAGGGTTTGGAGACTTGAAACAGGGTTGTGTGCCTGAGATAGAAATGCTCGGTCACAAGCTGGGTGAGCATGGAGTGCAGACAGAAAGCAGGGAGACAGAAGTGATTGACTGCTTTTCCCTGAGGGCTCACTGAAGAGTGGGACCCCAAGCTTTCAGGTGCAGGGCTGGAGATTGAGAGGCTGCCATTTTCATTCTCATCCTCTAAAGCAGCATGGAAAGCCTCAGGGAACGAAAGCCACATAAGCAATCTGGAGCTGTTTACTTAGCTTGGCCCCCTGGCAAAGGCAGTGCAATTCCACCAGGAGCAAAGACACCTGAGAATCAGCTCAGCTGGCCTCTCCCCCAGGAGATCAGCAAGACTGTCCACTAAGAGCAAGTTTACCAATCACACAGAACTACAAAACTCCAGCACTAGGGGAACATAGTATATAGAATTCATGTGTTTTTATTCTTTTTCCCCCCCAATTCTTTAATCTTTCAATTTTAATGTTTTTTTCCCCTTTCCTTTTTCAAGCAATTTCTTATTTTATCAACTTTTTAAAAATTTTTTATTTTTTTATTTTTTTAAAGATTTTATTTATTTTTTTTACAGGGAGAGACACATTGAGAGAGGGAACACAAACAGGGGGAGTGGGAGAGGGAGAAGCAGGCTTCCCACTGAGCAGAGAGCCTGATGTGGGGCTCAATCCCAGGACTCTGGGATCATGACCTGAGCCGAAGGCAGATGCTTAACAACTGAGCCACCCAGTCGCCCCTTAAAATCTTTTTTCATTTTCATTTTTATAGTTACATTCTATCCTTTCAATGTATTTAATTTTATTTTTGTATATCTGCAAGTTTTTCTTTCTTTACAATTTTGGAATATAGTTTCTTATAACAAACAGACCAAAATACACTCAAGATCTAGTGTATTGATATGCTCTGTTCACCTGTCTGTTTATATTCCTTCTTTTTTTTTTCTTTTGTCTTTTCATTTTCAGTTTTACAGTTAAAGTTTATCCTTTCATTGTATTTAATTTTATTTTTGTACACATATAAGTTTTTCTTTCTTTAAAATTTTGGGATCTAGTTTTCTAACAAACAGACCAAAATACACACCAGATCCAGTGTATTGCTCTGTTCTGTTCACCTGTTTATATTTCTTCTTTTTTTTTTAATTTCTTTTTCTTTCTTTCTTTTCTTTTAGTTTTGGGTCTCTTCTGATTTGTTTACTGTATATTTCTCTGGGGCCTTTGTTGCCATTTTAGTATTTTGTTTTCTCAATCATCTATTTTCTGGACAGAATGACAAGATGGATAAACTCACCTCAAAAAAGAGAACAAGAGGCAGTATTGACTGCCAGGGACTTAATCAGCGTGGATATAAGTAAGATGTCAGAACTAGAGTTCAGAATAACAATTATAAACATACTAGCTGGGCTTGAAGAAAGCATAGACGACAATAGAGAATCCTTTTCTGGAGAAATAAAAGAACTAAAATCTAATCAAGTTAAAATCGAAAAGGCTATTAATGAGATGCAATAAAAAATGGAGGCTCTAACTGCTAAGATAAATGAGGCAGAGGACAGATTTAGTGATATAGAAGACAAAATGATGGAGAATAAAGAAGCTGAGAAAAAGAGAGATAAACAACTACTGGATCCGAGGGGAGAATTCGAGAGATAAGTGATACCATAAAGCAAAAACAATATTAGAATAATTGGGATCCCAGAAGAAGAGGAAAGAGAGAGAGAGGGCAGAAGCTATATGGGAGCAAATTATAGCAGAGAACTTCCCTAATCTGGGGAAGGAAAAGGGAATTCAAGTCCAGGAGGCACAGAGAACCGCCCCCCTCAAAATCAATAAAAACAGGTTAACACCTCAACATATAATAGTGAAGCTCGCAAATCTCAGAGACAAAGTGAAAATCCTGAAAGCAGCTCAGGACAAGAGGTCCCTGACCTACAAGGGTAGAAATTAGACTGGCAGTAGACCTATCCAGAGAGACCTGGCTGACCAGAAAGGACTGGTATGATATATTCAGGGTGCTAAATGAGAAAAATATGCAGCCAAGCATACTTTATCCAGCTAGGATGTCATTAAAAATAGAAGGAGAGGTTAAAAAGCTTCCAGGACAAACAGAAACTAAAATAATTTGTGATCACTAAACCAGCCCTGCAAGAAATATTAAAGGGGATCCTTTAAGCAAAGAGAGCCCAAAAATAACATAGACCAGAAAGGAACAGAGACAATATACAGAAACAGTGACTTTACAGGTAATACAATGGCACTAAATTCATATCTTTTGATAGTTACTCTGAATAAAAATGGGCTAAATGCCCCTCAATGAAAAGACACAGGGTATCAGATTGGATAAAAAATCAGGACCCATTGATATGCTGTCTGCAAATGACTCATTCTAGACCCAAAAACACCTCCAGATTGAAAGTGGGGGGGGGGCAGAGAACCATTTATCATGTTAATGGACATCAGAAGAAAGCTGAGGTAGCAATCTTTATATCAGACAAAAGATTTTAAACCAAAGACTATAATAAGAGATGAGGAAGAACACGATACCATAATTAAAGGGTCTATCCAAAAAGAAGATCTAACAATTGCAAATATTTATGCCCCTAACATGGGAGCAGCCAATTATATAAACCAATTGATAACAAAATTAAAGAAACTCATTGATAATAATACAATAATAGTAGGAGACTTTACCACTCCACTCACTGCAATGGACAGATCATCTAAGCAGAAGATCAACAAGGAACGAAGGGCTTTGAATGACACACTGGACCAGATAGACTTCACAGATATAATCAGAACATTCCATCCTAAAGCAACAGAATACATACACATTCTTCTCGAGTGCACATGGAACATTCTCCAGAATGGATCATAAATGGGTCACAGATCAGGTCTGTTTACGCTATCTAGAGCAATCTATACATTCAATGCAATCCCTATCAAAATACCATCAACTTTTTTCACAGAGCTGGAACAAATAATCCTAAAATTTGTATGGAACCAGAAAAGACCCTGAATAGCCAAAGACATGGTGAAAAAGAAAACCACAGCTGGTGACATCACAAATCTGGACTTCAAGTTATATTACATTGGTGAGGATGTGGAGAAAGGGGAACCCTCTTACACTGTTGGTGGGAATTCAAGCTGGTGCAGCCACTCTAGAAAACAGTATGGAGATTCCTCAAGAAGTTGAAAATAGAGTTACCCTACAGCCTAGCAATTGCATTACTGGGTATTTACCCCAAAGATACAAATGTAGTGATCTGAAGGGGCACCTGTACCCCAGTGTTTGTAGCAGCAATGTCCACAATAGCCAAACTATGGAAAGAGCCCAGATGTCCATCAACAGATGAAAGGATAAAGAAGATGAAGATGTAGTAGTATACACACACACACACACACACACACACACACACACACACACACACACATAATGGAATACTACTCAGCTATCAAAAAAAAAAAAGAAATCTTGCCATTTGCAACAATGTGGATGGAACTAGAGGGTATTATGCTAAATGAAATAAGTCAATCAGAGGACAATTATCATATGCTCTAACTCATATGTGGAATTTAAGAAACAAAATAGAGGATCATAGGGAAAGAGAGGAAAAAGTAAAAGAAGATGAAATCAGAGAGGGAGACAAACCATAAGAGACTCTTAATCATAGGAAACAAACTGAGGGTTGCTGTAGGGGAGGGGTGTGTGGATGGGGTAACTGGGGGATGGGCATTAAGGAGGGCACATGATGTAATGATCACTGGGTATTATATAAGACTGATGAATCACCGACCTCTACTTCTGAAACTAATAATACATTATATATTAATTAATTGAATTTAAATTAAAAAAATCCCTGTATCAAGAAGGGTCCTGTCAGGAAATATATAGCAAAGCAATGAACAAGGTGTAGAGAAACTACAAGAGATAGTGCTGTACCCCAAGGTTCAGGAGACTTAACATTTTTAAGGGGCAAGGTTGGGAGCTGTCAAGAACTTGTCAAGATCAGGCTTACTGAGAGGAGCCTACATTTCCACGGAGTGGGAGGGGGCTGGGCGAATAAATACCCAGAGTTCCTCCCCTCTCTCCCTTTCATCCCTGCTCTGTTGCCGACTTGATGAACTCAGTGGGAGGTGCAGGGTCAGGCAGCTGAGCAGAGTGGCCAGCCTCCTGGGTCACAGCAGGTGCAGGAGAGTAAGTGTGCTTCTGGAGGGCAAGAGAGAACAACCCTCATAATCCTTAATCAGGAGTTAAGAAATGGTAACATCTTGTCATTTTTGCTTCTCATTTAAAAACGAATAAATAGAACTCTACAGATAGATTTAGAAGGGGCACCTGTACCCCAGTGTTTGTAGCAGCAATGTCCACAATAGCCAAACTATGGAAAGAGCCCAGATGTCCATCAACAGATGAAAGGATAAAGAAGATGAAGATGTAGTAGTATACACACACACACACACACACACACATAATGGAATACTACTCAGCTATCAAAAAAAAAGAAATCTTGCCATTTGCAACAATGTGGATGGAACTAGAGGGTATTATGCTAAATGAAATAAGTCAATCAGAGGACAATTATCATATGCTCTAACTCATATGTGGAATTTAAGAAACAAAATAGAGGATCATAGGGAAAGAGAGGAAAAAGTTGGAAAGGGGAAAGAGTTTTCCAACTCTTTTTCCAAAAGTTGGAAAAGAGGAAAATCAAAAATTTGGTTTATGCCCTTTGTGTCCATGTTTTGTTTTTGTTTTGCTTTTATTACATATATAAATAAACACCAGATAGCATTATTTTGGCATTTAAAAAAAAGAATGAAATGGCAAAGAAGAAAAAACATAATTAAGCTGATTTCTGCTCTGGACAATTGGGGCACTTTCTGTGTTTTTTTTTTTTTTTCCTCTCTGTCTTTTGAAAAGTCACGTAGAATGAATCTTATAATTGCCCAACCAAAAGGTGGAAGGATCAAGTCCTCATCTTCTGGATACCATCTGTCATTGGTCAAGGGTTCCCCATTTTATGTTATTCTTCTTGTCCTTGCTGGCTCAGACATCTGTAAGGATCTAATGGTTCCCCACAGGCACGCTATAGTGTGACTTCAGGGGAGCCCTGAGTAGAACATGGCCAGACAAGGACAAGGTGTAGCTGAGGCAAGGAGCCATCCACTTAGAGCTCTTCAGAGCTGATGGCTGAAGCTCTAGCTAGAGCAAGAAGTAGACAGAGATGATGTGAGGTGAAGCTCAAAAGAGGTCCACACAAGAGCCCCAGGTGACCTTCTCAGACCGTCCTTCCTCAACAATCCAACCTAAAGTAGAGTCAACCATTTCAGCACTCTCTCTAAACATCTCCTGTATGTTTTTTTTTTAAAGATTTTATTTATGTTTTGACAGAAAGAGACAGTGAGAGAGGGAACACAAGCAGGGGGAGTGGGAGAGGGAGAAGCAGACTTCCCACTGAGCAGGGAGCCCGATGTGGGGCTCGATCCCAGGACCCTGGGATCATGACCTGAGCCGAAGGCAGACATTTAACGACTGAGCCACCCAGGCGCCCTCCTGTATGTTTTTATATCACTTAGTCCTCTCTGGAATTCTCTTATTTTCTTGTTCATTTACTTATTTACCATCTACCTCCCTCCAGAACATACTTCCATCTTGTCCTCTTCACAAACCCTGGCATCTGGAAAACATCTGCTATACAATGGGCCCTCAACAAATAGTTGATGAGCCCAGATAGAAAATGAAGCTGGAAAGTAGTTGGGAGCAGCTTGTAAAAGTCACACTAAGCTGCTTGAGATTTGATGTTTGTCATAGATAGCATTCTGTAAACATTTTTGTTCTCATTCTGTAGCTGTAGAAAGTGGAGCTCAGAGTATGCGGTTATAGGCACAGTTACACAGTCATACAATAAGTGTTTATTCCATCACTGAATCACAGGTACCATGCCTACAAGTCCAAAAACTCCCTCCAGCCCCCATGAACTATTGCTCATGCTGCCTCTCAGGATTACTCACTCAACTGTGAGAAGACTGGCTTCAGTGATGCTCAGCTGATTAAATCACAACTGTGCCTCTGAGCATCAGTATTTTTCTCCTCAAAACTAAGGGCTTGAGTGATGGCCCTGCTATGTGTCATGCTACCCTGGGATTTTGAGAACTTTTGATTTGTGACATTTTGGTCTGGCTTCCCATGTCACCACAGGATGGTATTTGAGCCCTGTCTCCTCTTTACTCCAATTGTATGTGTTACAGACCTCTGTAGGTGTTGTTGAAGGAATACATAAGTGAAATACAAAGTAGTTGATTAGTAAAAAAAAAAAAAATGCTATAACAGATTTATGCACATAATTTGTTCTCATAAAATTAATAATACATAAAATACATGAGAGCATCACTATATCTCAGTGTTTTCCATATTATAAGCAATTCACTATCCTGGTGTCTTCTTCGTTTTCTTTTGGGGTTTTTCTTTCCTTTTTTTTTTTTAATGAGCGTGATATACACGTAGGAAAGGGCACAAGTATTATGGTCAACTCAGTGCATCTACATACATATGTTCATACATATATTATGAGGTTTGAATACTGCTTATGTAACACCTAAATCAAGATACAGAATGCTTGCTGCATCCCCCGAAGGCTCCTTTGTTCATCTTCCCATTAATATCTCACTACACTAAGATAATTATTATCTTGACTTTGATCATCTCAGTTTTGCTTTTCCATGCACTTCATGTACATGAAATCATAAAATATGTACTCCTTGATATCTGGCTTCTTTTTGCTCAATATTAAGTCTGTGAGATTTATCTATATTGATACATATAGCAGTTTATTCTTTTTTTTAATTTCTGGATACTTTAACCTATGAATAACTTACTATTTATTCATTGGTGATGAATTTTTGTTCCCTATTTTTGGCTAAAATAGATAAAGCTGCTATAGATATTCTTATTTGTGTCTCTGGTGAACATGGGCATTCACTGCTGGTGGGAATATAAGTAAGAGGGCAATTGCTGAGACAGAGGGTAGCTGCATGCTTAGATTTAGTAGTTATTACTAATTTCCCAAAGTGTGTGTAACAAATTACACTCCCTTCAGCACTGTTTGAGAGTTCCAGGAGTTCCAAGTCTTTGAGGGCAAGAGGATTTCCATTATATTTATTTGTATCATCCATCGTATATTCCATATGCTTTACTTAGCAAGTGTTCACTAAATATTTGTTGAAGAGCTCATCCAGTTCCTTTCCCATTGTGAGGAAAATATTTGACCAAATGGGAGACTAGTTTTTGCCCATCAAAAGGCATAGCAGGAGCACCACCAAGATGGTAGCTTTGGGAATTGCAGTGGCTAAAGGGTGACAATTTTTTCACTTTGTTTTAAGAATGCTTCCATCCTACTAAACTACCATTATTTCCATGATGAATCATTTCATGAATAATTAGACTGATCAAAACCAGAATTAGATAAATGACTTGCTCTGCAACTGGACTCCTTAATAAATGCATAGTGCCTTGGAGGCAGGCACTGTTTGAAGACGAGACAATGCCTCGTGATTCATAGACCATATTCCACATCTGAGGAGACAATAGCATCAGAGAACACAGGACCATAAGTCTCTCTGCAGAGATCAGAAATACAGTCCAAACTTTCCTTTGATCACAGGCTGAGCTAGAATGAAGAAAGACTTAAATAAAAAATAATAAAAGTTAATGAGGTTTCAACACTGCCCCTGTAATAGGGTGAACTTTGTGAAGATTTTAAAAACTCTAAGCCTCCACTTCCCTCATATGTAAATTAAGGATGATAATATTTACTTTGTTTTGTTTTTGAGAAGTGGCAGTGATAACAGCAATACAACACACGAACAATAAATGTCATCTATTCGATGCCTTAAAAATGTGTGAACATAATGCCAAGCACTTTGCATCTTTATCGCAGTTTATCTTTTTGAAAGGATACAGTGCAGGAGCACCTGGGTGACTCAGTAGTTTAAGCCTCCAACTCTTGTTTTCCACTCAGGTCATTATCTCAGGGTCATGGGATCAAGCCCCACACTGGGCTCCAGGCTTAAGGGGAAGTTTACTTGAGATTCTCTTCCTCTCCCTCTGCCCCTCTCCCTGATCACACGTTCTCTCTCTAAAAATAAATACATAAAATCTTTTTTTTTCTTTAAAGAAAGGATATAACGCAGCATGGTATGGTTGGGATAAATACTTGATTCCAAAAAGAGGAAGACCGTGTGGTCATGTCCCTCCCACTATATGGTCTTGGACACCTATCTTAATTGTTCTTATCTATTCTTTTGAATCTATCATATGGTATAGTTAGACTAAAATACTAACTGCTATAAAATTGTGTTACCTATGTGCCTAATATTTAGAACATATTAAATAAAACCAACGCACAAACAAACAAAAATAAGTAACTATTAAGTGCCGATTAGCTTAGTAAAAAGCCCCTGCCTTCAAGGGAAAAATAATTATAGAAAAGTAAGATAAGTGTTCCTAGAGAAAGTGGCCCTAAAATTGGGTCTTGAAGAAGGTTAGGCATATTTTTAGGCAGAGATGACCCTTTGTGCAAATGTTTGGAGATAAGGAGAATCACACTTTATTCTGGGAAATAAGAGAACCTCTTTTGTTAAGGAAGCAAAAGATATGGGGAATAGAATGGAAATGTCAAGAATTGAGGCTAGAATATAAGCTGGATATTATGTTGGAATATGTGAGGCCAAATGTATACTGAGGCCCAAATAGGACCACAAAGAAAAAAGAAGAAAAGAAAGAAAGAAAGAAAGGAGAAAGAAAGAAAGAAAGAAAGAAAGAGAGAGAGAGAGAGAGAGAGAGAGAGAGAGAGAAAGAAAGAAAGAAAGAAAGAAAGAAAGAAAGAAAGAAAGAAAGAAAGAAAGAAAGAAAAGAAAAGAAAGAAAGAAGAAAGAAAGAAGAAAGAAACAAAGAAACAAAGAAACAAAGAAAGAAACAAAGAAAGAAACAAAGAAAGAAAGAAAAAGAAATTAGGACTAGAATCCACCTCTCCTGGGAGGCTTATTTTCTATGGAACGCCTATCAACAACTTGCCTGGTTGCAGAAGATAAAATATGGATTGGTCTTGATCGTTATTCATCAAAGGGTTTGGGGGTGGGCTCCACCTGATTTGTGTGGGGACCGGGTTGGTGCAATGTTTAGACAGTATGGCTTTAATTCTCTGCGCACAGTTAGCATGGGAGATTGCTCTCTCTGACATTATTATGAGCCATGAAGTTCTCAGATTTTACTGCTCCAAGTGAATCAAGCCATTTTCCAAAATGAATTATGGATCATAAACCCTTGGGGTAGCTATATTGTTGCATTTTTGTGAAATCCATATTCTGGGTGGACATTTATTGAGCACATAACTATTATGAAGTGTTAGCTGCAGAGCAAACGCAGCTCGTGGTTGACTCAGCAGGAGAGAAGATTAACAGATTAACACACTCATGTCTGAGTTCTGGATTCCAGTCTTCTCTGAAATCTGTCTAAATAGGGCTTGGAACTTTAATCACTACTCCTGTAATATCTGGGCTGAAAAACTCAGCAGATGCTGAATAGGATGCTTTTGAAGATAGAAGTTATGAGCTAAAGAGAATGACTTCAGTCTAACCAACCTCTCCCCCCACGGACCATCTTCTACAAACTGGATGTTTGTGGACTCTCAGAAACGTATGTTGAACTCTAATCCCAATGTGGAAGAGTTTGGAGACAAGGCCTTCTTTGGGGGAGGTCATGAGGTCATGAGTCATGAATGCCCTTATAGAAGAGACCTCAGAGTTTGTCCCTTCTACCATGTGAGCACATAGGAAGAAGATGACCATCTATGACCAGGAAGCAGGCTCTCACCAGACACTGAATCACTGAATCTGCCAGCACCTTGATCTTGGATTTGCCAGCCTCCAAAACTGTGAGACCTGAATGTTTGTTGTTGAAGCTTCTCAGTTTATGGTATTTTTGTTATAGTGGCTTGAACAGACACCATCTTCTTTCCTTACCTCCTGCAAAGTGATAAGAGAGAGGGAAAGAGAGAGAAGAGAGACAGATTTGAAGATGCCACTCTGTGGATTTTGAAATGGGGGAAGGGACCAGGAGCCAAGAAATGTGAGGAACACCTAAAATCTAGGAAAAGCGAGAAAATGAATTCTCCCCTGGAGACTCCAGAAGAAGCTCAGCCCTCCCAGCCCAATATATACTTCTGACATCCAGAGTTGTAAGGCAAATTAATTTGTGTTAAGTCACCAAATTTGTGGTAATTTGTTATAGCAGCAAAGTTCTCACATATATCAATAAAGGATGTGCATATTTTCAGTATGTGAAAAAGAAAAGAAAAAAATGCAGTCAGCAGTCTCTGGGGTCCTTTATGGGGGTTCTGAATGTGCTGTAGTTGGCAGCACCAGCTTCTGGCTTTTTGCATCATGTTCTAAAATGCGTAATACATGATCACCTTACAAAGAATCAATCAGTTGGCAAATACAAGAAGTAAAAAAATCAAAATTACATTACCCCCCCCCATTCCCTATATTCCTCAGGAGTAAATACAGAATTACATTCTGTATTCTGTGTTCACCATTCATCTCATTTATCCTAACATGCCCCATTCTGGCACTTTTTGGGAAATATAATTTAAAAACAAACAAACAAAACCCAACCCAGAAAAAACCTCCACAAAAGTAGAAGAGAAAGAAAACCGTTTTATTGTTGAAAAGCATTAAACCAGAAAGTGATGCACAACACAGACAATCCAGCAGGAGGTTGTAAAGGTGGAAAGAAATCTCATCTTTTTCTATAGCCAGACAGATACAACCCGTCCTGTACATGTTCTCAAGAAACATCATAACTAGTCCTCAAGTAAGAGGACTTGATAGTACCATCTGTCACATATGGTTTATCCTAACTTCACTTGGTGTTTGGGGTGATAATCTGTGTTAGCTAATTGGTTTTATCCAAAGGAAAAATACACTTCTCCTATCTTTATGACAAGAGGTGATTTTCCAACTTGGAGCTAGGCTCCGGGGAAGTTGGAAGTTAGGCTCCTGTCCTCATAGGAGCAGGAAATGAGGCTTATTATCTTTCTTTGATGATTACATTTCAAAGAGGTAGTCCCCAAGTCCTTGAGGAAGACATGCCTGGGTTGTAAAGCCAGCAAGAGGCTTACTTAGTTTTTGAAAAGATTTACATACATTTCAAAGAGACAGAGAAAGAACCTGTGATTACACATTTTCTACAGTAAATCCTCTAGGAAAAGGTGTGTGTGTTGGCAGGGGTTCAGGGGGGTTGTGGAAATCTCTTCCTATATTTTCAACAGGGAGAATTAAGCCTTTTTTTTTTTTAATTTGTATTGGCCTTTCCCAGCTTTTCTCTTGATTCAGCTCTCAGTTGTCAGAGGGCAGGTCTTTGCTTCAGTTTCCTTATCTATAAATCAAATATATTAATTAAAGACTGAATATGTATAAATCACTTAGAGTAAGTGCCTGGCACCTAATATGAACAATATAAGTGGTGTTAATAATTCCTTCTCAGGGGCGCCTGAGTGGCTTAGTTGGTTAAGCATCTGCCTTCTGATCAGGTCATGAATCCAAAGTCATGGGATCAAGCCCTGTGTCTGGCTCCCTGCTTAGCAGGGAGTCTGCATCTCTCTCTCCCTCCGTCCATCCCCACCACTCATGCTATCTTTCTCTCTCTCAAGTAAATAAAATCTTAAAAAAAAAATTCCTTCTCATACTGCTTTGGATTTAGCTCTTCGTTATCTTTATTTTCCATTCTAACTGATTTAGTGATCGCTATTTTACATTTAGCCCACTCGGCATATTTTGAGTTTTTCTGGTGACAAAAACAAACAGCCAGGCTCTTTGAAGCCTTCTTCTGGACTGGGCCTTGACCTTGGGCCTTGTCCTCAGGCTGGCTTAGCCTAGTTTTAGCAGGAATCTGCTAAGTCAGTTTAGTGAGAATCCCTCACCCCCAGTATCTGATCAATATCTGATCAAATTCCTCATCTCACACCATTTCACAGGTGGTCTGATTACCCTGGCCTGCCTTCAGCAAGGATTCTCTTAGGTCAAGTCAGTTCAGAAGGAATCCCGCTACCTGTGATGTCTCCTCTTGCAATTTTCCATGCACCCCCTCCTCCAGCCTGCTCTTTGGCTATAAATCCTCATTTGTTCTTGGTGTATTCAGAATTGAGCCCACTTCTATACTGCATTATCTTTTCCTCTGTTGCAACTCTTCCTCCACAAAATCTGTTTTTACTCCTTTAACTACTGTCCAGTCCTGGTTTTCTTTGACACTAGCCACATTCAGCTGTCCAGGTAGAGGTCCAGGGGAGGCAAAGTTGAACTGGACCAGGATCAAAAATCATCCTACATGACTCCAATTAAGGGAAAGGCGCAGGGTGCAGAAAGTTTGTTAGGAAGGGTGATTATAATGGATCGTGGAATCCAAGATCTGAATACAGGGTAAAGTGAGGTCACTATGAGACCAAGGGCAGTGGACATGTGGTAGGATCAATAGAACAAAGGTTTTTTCTAGGTCAAATAATTGTTTTCCTCAGACTAGAAGCATGGAAGAACTAGAACAGGAGAGCCTTGGGATAAGGGAAGTGAGGCACTTACTAGTAATACAAGGTCTAGGGAGCAACCACGGGCATGAGTAGCTCAATGTGCAGAACGAGACCATTGCAAGAGTTTGAAAACTTGGAAATCAAAGTGTTGGAATAATTATCAACGTGCATACTGAAATCACTGAATTACTAGTAAGAGTGATCTTGGAGAAGGGACATCAGGGCAGGGGCTAACATCTCCAAGGAATTGAAAATGTGCCTCTGGTATTGATAGAGGTGTAATATTTGCAATGCAGAAATAAATGACTGGGACAAAGAGGGGTAATGAGTGAAATGATTTATAATTTGAGTCTTTTGGAGGGGAGAGAAGATGTTCCATAATGGCGGTAGTAGGGAAGAAATGTCCTATTCCTCCATCATCCTCGGGGCTGCAGAAGTGACCTGTGGGGTGATCCAGGTCTTCAGGATGAACAGAAAGGAAGTGGCATGGTGTTTGCTGGTTATGTTTGGTGTAGTCCCAAGGATGCATGGGCAAGGTGTGGGACATTGGGCAGGGGTAAGAGATGGGTTTAACTGCGGGGGGGCAGTGTATGTCTACATGTAGATGAAATGATTGATTGAATGAATGAAGCAACGAGAAAGCACAAACCTGTTCCAGCTCCTCTAAGAAAGAGTTCTGACTTTTTACAGATGTGATTTGCTGGTATGACAGGTAATAGAGCTGGAGGCCATTTATTCTATCTTCTTTCCAGCCCAGCATCTTGACTTGGAATTTAACTATTTCACCAGGGGCAAGAAAAAAGCTTTCTCCTAGTTAATTACCAGGCATTGACACCGAAGCAGAATCCTCCTTTCACTGCTGAGTGCAATCATAGCTCCCAGTATCATCATAATGATAGCCCCCTCCCTGGCCTTCTGCCTTTAAGCCTGGATTTAGAATCTCAATTGTTATGGATAAAATTTAACGCTGCACAAAATATCACAGAAGAAAAATGACACCATAAAACGCACCTTTTGGTGGTGAGTCATTTTAGTACTGGGCAGTATTTCCTTGGAGACAGGTCATTAACAGCCTGCTGTACCCAGGCTGTTGTTCTGCTGATATTGCCCTGTAGGCAGATGTGGGCATGTTGTGCAAAGGAGATCTTTGAGATGTGCCCAGAG
This sequence comes from Zalophus californianus, assembly GCF_009762305.2. Classification (NCBI taxonomy): domain Eukaryota; kingdom Metazoa; phylum Chordata; class Mammalia; order Carnivora; family Otariidae; genus Zalophus; species Zalophus californianus. The sequence goes on from NC_045598.1 coordinate 185,332,493, forward strand.
GGAGTTGTCTTGAAGCTACACTCTTAACAAACATTATTGTGTGAGCACCAGGCCCTGTGCTGAGCACTGGGGCAGATTCCAAAGTTCAATGAGAAGCAGTTCCTTCTCTTACAGTCTAGCTGTGCAGACAGACTGCTCTAAGCATTGTAATGGTGGCAACAGTAATAATAATATAAATAACAAGTCATTATTCATTGAGTGCCTGTTATATGCTAGGCACTGTGCCAGGGGTTTCACATTCCATATGGCAACATAGCATCCTAGCTCGGCAAGATTGGTTTGTCATAGATTTCGTGGCCCTCCAGAACTCAGACACTTATTTTTGGAAGGGGTCACAAATGGCTCCTCACATCCCTTTACTGAAGATGGAAAGTAATCTATCCTTGGAGAGCAAGTGTGGCTTGTAAGACGTAGAAGAAAGGATCTGAGAATTCTGGAGAGGGTGAGTAGAGAAGAAAGAAGACTTGCTGCAATATAACATTGCAGAAGAGTGAAGATAAATCACCTGTGAGTTCACAGAGCCCATTTGAGGTGCTAGAAGGACACCCCCTGGCTGCATTTAGAAGGGTGTACTAGAAGAGGGGGAAGCTAGAGGAATGGTTTAAAAGAGGATGATATGCTAACAGCAATTAACTTCTTGAATTGGCACCACGTAAGGAAAACAACTTTGCTTTCTTCATGGGCTGGGCCAGAGGCACTGCTCTAAAACCTCTTTAAGGGTATGCAGATTATCATGGCTATTACTTTAAGATTATTAATTGTTTGGTATTCTCCAGCAGTCTTGTTAAAAATATCTGGTATTTGTGGAGCATGCACCATATGCCAGATACTATACAAAGCATGTCCTTGGATGGTCATATTTACTTCTCACAATTACCTCCTGCAGTAGATACTACTATTCTATCTTTTTAAAGATGAAGGGACAGAAGCTGAGAGAAGGAGGTTTAGTAGCTTGCTTCAAGTCACTTTTCCTTCTACCCTGAACTGGAAGGACCCTTATAAAGGGTGTCACAATGACCCTGCATCACTGTGACTTCTGTTTCTGTCCTCACATCTCTGAATCTGACATTCTTGCCTCCCCCGGAGAAATCTCAGTAATTATAATGGTCCCACCTGGGTAATCCAGGATAATCTCCCTTCCTCAAGATCCTTAACTTAGTCCTATCTGCAAAATTCTTTTGCCAGGGAAGATAACATATTCACAGTTTCCAGGGGTTAGGTAAGATGTGTGCATCTTTAGGGGACCATTATTCTGCCAATCACAGTGTTAAAATTGTAAATAGCACTTGAAGATTTTGTTTGTTTGTTTGTTTGTTTGTTTGTTTTTTGTTAGCCAGATCAGTATGATTCACTCATTCACTCAACAATATGAAGTCAGTGCCTACTGTGTGTCAGGCATTGTTCTTGCTGTTTGGGTCTTCCTTCTGAAGGAGTGGCCATCAGAATCTCTGCCTATATCCTTCCCTCCAGTTAGATTTTCTCCCTGGAGATCTTCAGGAGTTATTTAAAGACAGTGGGACCCAGGAGTTTATGAGAGCTGACATCTTGATGGTTTCTCTAAGAAAGAAGAGCCATAAAGTTCTGCTCATGATTTCTTTGTTCTGTCTTGATTCCTACCCTTCTGAAGGGTAATTCAGTACTACTTTTGATTCTAGTTGCTACATAACTTCTTCCCTAGCAAAAGCTTTGCTTTTTTTTTTTTACTTAGCCAGAGTTGGTTGGTATCAATTGTGTCCAAAATAGCATGGCACATCTTCAGACTCTGACTTGTTTATCAATTACAGGAGTCCACTACCCTTTTTATGAGAAGTATTTTAGATTTCAACATCAAATTCTCTTTCATCACCATTTTATTCTCTTGTAGTGACTTAACATTCATAACTTGTGGTGTTTTAATATAAATTATTCAAATTAACTAAAATAATCATATTCTTAATAACGATAGTTATGTTTTCTTAAGAGTAGACTTGAATATGTCAGATTCTTTTTTAATAGCTGTTGCTTAAATGTTTAATGATTATAATGCATACTTAAAATAATTAAAGGGTAATTTTCTTGAATGTCGTAACTTAAGAAAATAGCATAAGGAAATGAAAGTAAGCATCCGTTATCTATTGGTGCATTAAAACTACCATGAAACTTAGCAGCTTGAAACCACACACAAATGGCCTCTCACAGTGTCTGTGGGTCAAGAATTTAGGCATGGACATCTGCTTCAGGATCTTTAAGGGCTGCAATAAAAGTGTTGGTCAGGGATGGTGTCTCATCTGAATACTTGACTGGGAAGGGTCCACTTCTTGCATATTTGGCTGTTCATAGGATTCTGGTTTTTTTTTTTTTTTTCTTTCCAAGTTGTTGGATTGAGGCCACAGTTTCTTGCTGACCATTGAATGCAGGCCCTCTCAGTTCCTTTCATGTGGGCACAGGTCACCACATGGCACCTTGCTTCATCTCTTGGAACCTTATCACAAAAGTTATGACCTCTCAGTGTTTGATTGATTAGAAGCAGATTACTGATGGAAAGGGGATTATAAAGCCATAGGCACTGGAGGCAGAGATCATTAGGAGCTGTCTATACATAACTAGCTTTGGCAGAGAACTGATTAGTACCTTCTGCTTTTCAGTGCTAAGAGTTTCCTTAATACTCTTCCCTGGTTGTGTGCACTCTCCCTTTCAAGCCATGGACTGGATGTGAGTTACTCTTATGTCTCTGAAAATTACCCAACCTCAGGAGAATAATGTACTGCGTGGACTGACCCTCTTTAGCTATACAAACAAAGGGATTTGACTTGACTTTGTTTCCTAACACAGTTACATCCTCAGATTTCTAAACTATCTCACACCTCAGAGATGAAGAAAAGAGACAGTTTATAGAGGAGATAAGAGGAGAGGAGCCAAATTATAATAGTTGCAAAGGAGCCAGCCGGCAGCAGGCTGTATAGTTGGTCTTCACCAATCAGTGGACTGTGTTTAGAAACACTAGTTGGCATAATCTTTTTAGATCTCAGGTTGGTTAACATGTCATTTTTTTGAGTCCAAGGTTACTAAAGTTAATCACAATACAGTCAATACGGTCTTAAGGGTGGAATGTTTTATAACAATAGAAGTTTGTGTTTAGAGATCTGTGATCATGGGATCTGAGGAAATGCTGACTGAATAGCAGGATGTACACTAGCATTTGCATTCTGGTCTTTGCCCACAGTATTCCCTACCTGAATTACTACAATGGCCTCACTGGTCTCACTGTTGGCTTGCCTACCATCTTTTCTCAACATAGCATCCAGGAGGATCCTGTTACAAACCCAAATACCTCTTTTCCTTCAGAGTAGAAACCTAAGTGTCACAAAGCCTATATTATCTGGCCTCCATTGTCTTTCACTTCATATCCTCTTATGTACTTTTACTGACTTTCTATCATCCACACTGATCTATTTGGTCCCACTTGAATTCCCTAGATGATGTGTCTTGGGCATTTGCATTGGCTGCTCCTAATGCCTGGGTTACCGTTCCTCAAAATATATTAACTTCACCATCACCTTCAAATCTTTGTCCAGGTATTTCTCTCTTAGTGGTGCCTGCCCAGACTACCCTACTTAAAATTGCAGCCTGAGTTTTTCCTTTTGTGTGTATGTTTCCATGTCACTTACCACATTGTAACATATTATGTAATTTACATATACAAAATGTTAGAAGTGCCTACATAGTAGCCATTTAATAAAAACCTATTGAATTATATTTGTAAAATATTTTAGGAAAAAAAAAGAGTAGAAGGAACCCTACCAAAGTATAATTACTGGACACCACTTAGTGAATAATTTATTTTTTAAATGTTGTTTTTAAACTCATTTATGTTTTCTCAAACCTTCACATTAGCAGTGTTACTTTCACAAAACGATATAACATATTACAAAACAGCAAATCAAATAAATTAGTTTAAGTTTCCATTTTATGTATATTAGAAACTGAGGTTGGAAATGTCCATCTTAAAAGACGAAGAAAGAATGAGTTTTACGTTCATTAACACTTCCAATTTTAGTTTATCAGCATGAGTTATAGATAATATAATCTAGAGAAAACAACAACACTTAGATGGGGCCATTGTAGAATCAAGTCTCTCATATTTAAATACATACTTGAGGTTAAGACAGACTAAAGTGAAGAGAAAAACAAAAACCTTCCATCTAAAATCTATAAGATCGAAAATTATCTAAAATCAATTATTTTTTATTATATAAATCAAATTTAAAAAATAAAAAAATTCAGATACTCGACTTATGAAAGTGATGCTAAAGAACCATTTTTAAAATTTTAAGACAATTCTCCTATACAGGTATATTCAACATTCATTAAGCACCTGTCATTGGCAAGTTATTGTCCTAAAAGCTGATTGCTTAGGGTTATCTCATATGACCCTCAAAACAACCATCTAATATAGATATTTTAACTGATTTTTCCAGATAAGGAAATACAATATTATTTCTCATTTTTTTCCTATCTAAACCCTTCAGCACACCATCTACAGTGGCAGCATTAGCTGTAGGTGGTGGGGAGCTGAACTTACCTGAATTAGAAATATATAGATATATTTTCTAAAGCATTTGAATCAGAACAAAACTTATCCATTTGTTCGTTATTTCATTCATCAATCTATTGCAGAAAAGGTGCAAATTGAGCAAATATATTCCAGGTCCTGCCTCAAGTATGAAGGATACAGAGATGAATAAGCATTGCTTGAGTGGCCAGGAAGATCTAGTCTAATGATGAAATATATTGAGTAAAGAACTAAAAACCACTGTATTAAGTACTACTTGGAAAGTATGGGGTAGGCAAGGCCATCCTTATCTCTGAGGATTGGAGGAAGATGGGGGGAAAAAAATCACAGAGGAATTAAAATTTGAATTGACCCTAAAAAATGGGCAAGAGCAGAAGACAAGAAAGTGATTCTAAACTGAATGCCTGTTTAGGTGTTGTCCAGCATCAAGGCAGTTGCAGGTGTTTTCCGAGCTACTGCCAATACCACACTCTGAACCTCCTGGATCCAGAGAAGTTGCAAAGTATTAGAATGGAATTTAGATGAAAACACATAATGGAGTTTTTAAATTTTATGCAGAGCAGGCCTAAAATAAACGATTATTAATATTAATAAGATTTCTTTTGTTATTAATTTTGCTGTTTAAGATCAAGGCTTTTCCATTAAACATAATTAAGACTTGAGAAGAATTTATTAAGTAAAATCCCTTGACTTTACATAATTCAATTGATGAACATAATAAACCATATCATTAGTACTACTGTCTTATCTTTATCCTGCATTTGTTTGGGAGAGGCATGTTAATAATGCACCACTATACTTTATCACAGAATTACTCATCTTGTCTGGGTGCACGCTTTCTTCATCCTCTCATTTCTTGTCCAAGTTCAGTTGTCAGAGTTTACTATGGTTGCAACCTCCTGTGCACTTCTGTATAATCTACTACCTCTTTCTAAATCCCAACACTACCCTCTTCCAGCCTATCCTCACTCTCATGGCTAAATCAAGTCATCTAAAAGCTCAATTCAAAAGCATCTCCCTGACCTTCCTCTCACCCACAATCAGGCTCTTCCTGACCATGCTCCTAAGAGGACCTGTGCCTCAGTCCCCTTGGATGGGGAGACTCTCTAGCTACCCCAGCATCTGTATGGATAGGCCCTTGACCTGGGAGAAACTTTGTCCCTTGGCTACAATGGTTGATGTATGATCCATGCATATACCCCAAATCAGCTAATCAGAGATATTCCCTGGGCTTTTCAAATTGGAGTTGATGGAAGTATTAGTTTTATCTCCTGTTATCTTGCTGTAAAGCAGTTGGAGAGAATTAACATAACCCTTTCACTGAAGACAGTGAAAGAAATTCCTTCAAGATTCTGGATCCAGTTTCTTTTTCTGAAGACACCCTCATTCCTCCTCTTTTATGTACACGAACACATCCCTTTCTCTCTATGTCTCTCTCTGTCTCTGTCTTTCTTTTCCTCTAACACTAATCTTTTCTTTTTTTTTAAGATTTTATTTATTTATTAGAGAGAATGAGATGGAGAGAGAGAGGCATGAGAGGGGGGGAGGGTCAGAGGGAAAACAGACTCCCTGCTGACAGCAGGGAGCCCGTCGCGGGACTCGATCCTGGGACTCCAGGATCATGACCTGAGCTGAAGGCAGTTGATCTTTTCTGAGTTTCTGTCTCTTGTAACTTAAAAAGTATTTTTATGTATGTGTATGTGTCTGTGTCTGTGTTTTTTAAGTAGGTTCCACACAAAACATGGGGCTTAAACTCATGACCCTGAGATCAAGAGTCACATGCTCTACTGACTGAGCCAACCAAGCACCCCTGTAATTTAAAAAGTATTGACAAGTATAATACACCACAGTAATCATTTATTTTTCCTGACACTGGACAGCGGACTGATGGAAGACAATGTTTTATTTAGCTTTTATTTACCCCAACACTTGACAAAGCATCTCACATCTTAAGTACTCTATAAATATTTGTCAAGTAAGGGAATTGAAATCTGTATGGAAGTGTTCAATCACTTTATTGTATATCTGAAGCTAATATTATACCATATGTTAACTATACTGGAATTAAAATAAAAACTTAATAAAGAAAGAATAAAAGAAAGATTCTGAGAAGTTAAAAAAAAATCTCCAAATAACATTCAGCTTCAAAACAAAAAAAAACAAAAAAAACAAAAAAAAAGAGAGAGAGCGAGAATAGAGATCAAACTCATTTCATAAGGAGATAGTTGGCACAATGCTACATTATGCCCATTGTAGAGTCCACATTACTGATAGGTTTTAAACTCAATAAGAGATTTCATTTTTTAAAAACTTTTCCTAAAATCAACAACATACCTGTTAAATGTAATGAAATAGTTCAAAAAAAAAAGCAAATATTTTCCTCTTTAACTCTACCACTCTATCTTTACACACCCACACACCCACACACACAGTTTATGTTTCCTCTGTCCATAATACCTCCCCTGCTTGATCCCTTCAGCAAACATATCTTCAAGCTCTGCTCAAATAACAAAAACCTTTGTCAAGTGTTGGATGATACAACTCCTTTAAACAACATCAGACATTCTTTTATCTAACCCCCAGTACATTTTGTACTTTAATTTCTTCCTACAGAAGTTATTTATTTTCATTTCTGTACCCTCCCTTCTTAGAGTTTAAGCTCTCACAGGGCTGAACATTTAGTGCAGTTTTGATCTTCTGCCTTTCATGCATATCACAAGTGATCAATGAGTATTTGGGGAGAAATCACTTTACAGAGTGTGTTGGCACAAGTCATTTTGTTTGAATGCACAGGAAAACTGAGGGAGTTCATATTGTTGTATCAGGGTTATATATAACAAATACAGGTTTAATAGAGTTATTGTGCATGAGGGCAGGAATTTTGTTTCTCTGGTTCCCTAATATATCCTTGATGCCTAGCATAGTGACTGGCACATAAGTGGTCTTTATATAAAAAACAAAATCAATGAGCCTTAGTTACTTTTAGTGGCACAGCCCCCATCTAAAGTTAGATTTACTCTCTAGGTGCTTGGTCTTGACACACTGTCACACCATTTCTTTCATTGGCCAGACTGGGAGGTACTTGAGGGGAGAAGTGGTGACATTAACAACTGTGCATTCAGTTGATTCAGGTGACTATTTGCCATGAGTCCAGAATTGTGTTAGATGCTTTCATGGTTTGAGTTGTAACTGAAGGGAAGGAAAAATTCTTCTCTACCCTAAAGGTCTTCCAGTTGGACTAAGAATTAAGTTTATAAGAGACACATTAACAGGAGGAAAATAAAATAAAGTTATATTAAGTGTGCAGGGAGGCCCAATAATGAAATTGAGACCTAAAGAAATGATCAAGGCAGGCAGTTTTTACACCTTTCAGACAAAGAGACAATAAATCTATGAGGAATTGATAAGACAAAGAAAACTGAACTTCAATTAGGAAAGAATTCTAAACAGAATTTGGGTTGGGGGACTAAATATGTAAAAAGTAACAAGGTTGTTTGTACAGCCTCTGGGTTCCAAATTTTCCATCTCTGGTGATAAGGATATCTGTTTGCCTCCTGATACAGGGAAGGGACCTTCAACATGGGAGATTTATTTCCTGCTTTCATGGGGACAGAGGAGGGTCTGAGTGTCCTTATGCACGCTGGCCCTTAAGTAACTCTTATTTAAAATAACAAATATTTTGGGGTGCCTGGGTGGTACAGTTAGTTAAGCATCCAACTCTTGGTTTTGGCCCTGGTTATGATCTCAGGGTCATGAGATCAAGCCCCATGTGGGACTCCACACTCAGTGCAGAATCTGCTTGATTTTCTCTTTCTCCCTCTGCTTCTCCCACTCATGCTCTCTCTCTTTCTTTAAAATAAATAAATACATCTTTAAAAAATAAAATAAAATAATCAGTATGCCAAAGTGGCACATTTTGGGGCAACCTACCCTTGGCCCCTATATAATTATTATAATAATTCCCTGAAATGTGTATTATGTTCTCATTTACACAGAAGATCAAGGCTAAGAAATCCAAGCAACTTAGTTTAATTGAATAGAAATGAAATAAATTTGTTGTATATTATTACATAAGAAGTATCAAACTCGCGATGCCTGGATGGCTCAATTGGTTGAGCATCTGACTCATGGTTTCAGCTCAGTTCACGATCTCAGGGTCATGAGATCAAGTCCTGCATTAGGCTCTGTGCTCAGTGGGGAGTCTGCTTGAGATTCTATCTCCCTCTGCCCTTCCCCCTGCTTGTGCTCTCTCTCTCTAAGATAAATAAATCTTTTAAAAAAGTCTCAAACTCACTTTGCACAGAAACATCTTAGAACAAATAAACTTAACAGAAAGTTTAAACAAGATCTGTGCTCAATGGGGCAAAGCTTTTGTGAAAATCTGGCAAAATGATGACTTCCTTAATGGGCCTTGCCAATTCCCATCAACACTTGACAGAGAAGACTTTAAGGAGCTACTTAAGTACCAATTACTTCAAAATGGAAAACAAACACGGGGGGGTGGGCAAGGCAAGTATCCTGTTTAACTTACCACAACAGAGAGAGGCACTTAATAGTCACAGCAGAGACTAGAATGATGGACAGGTCACACAGATCCATGAACTGGGCAATGTGGAGCAGGAAATCAGTATTGGCCACTTTAGTAGTTTCTTTGCTTCTGCCTAGAGATATAAGGCTTCCCTCCAAAGGGTGATGTAGTGGATATCTTCAGCCTCCTGTACTCAAGGACAGGAGACAGACATTTAAAAAAAATGGGCCCTTGATATATGACCATGCATCCTGCTCTGTTCTCATAATTTAGAAGCAGTGCTGATTCCATGGGAGTGTGGCATATGCAGTCACACAGGGGCCCATGCTCATGGGGACCTGTGGTTGGTTTAATATTTGGCTGTGGCTCTACTGAAATTGTTATTAATTTTATCTTTGAACTGGGTTGTTCTGTAAAGGAAGTCTTGTGGAATGTGGATGGGGGAAATGATTTTCCCTCTACCCTTCTATGTTCTTGGCTGAGACCTCCCCCCACCCCTCATAATAAAAAACAGATTAACAGGACAAAAACAAAAAGAAGTTTAAGAACATGTATAACTCTGTATACACAGGAGAGTCAAGGAAATGGAGTAAGTCTCCAAAATGGCCATAGCCATCACCTTAAATACCATTTCCAGCTAAAGAGGAAAGATGTCCACAGAGGAGAGAAGCCAGTTATGGAGAATTATCAGGCAAAGCACAGTAAATAAGGACATAGTTGTTATGCAGATTTAAGTTATTTGTCTTCTTCACTGATAGGAGTTTCTAGAGATTCAATCATCCTCTTCTTGGTACAGAGAGGGAGACTGCCAAATGGAGATTTCTCTTATCCATGTAAATTTCTCTTACAAAAAGGTAACTTCTACTCAGTTTTCAACTCTTCTTCTGTGTCTACTATCTCTTACAAATAACCAGCTCAAGATAATCCTTATGCCAAAGAGGCATATTTTGAGGTGGTACATTTTGCTTCTCTTCAATGATGATGGTGCATACACACCAACACCAACACAAGCTGTTCCTTGCTACTCCTTGCAAGTTAGTGACCACAGTGCCCTTGCACACAGAATCCTGGTGGCCCCAGGATGTGGTGGAGGTCAGGGAGACTCAAAGCAAGTATAAGGCAAGTATGTTACATCCGTGACTGAGCAGGGTGCTGACAACCCAAGAAGCCATGTGTTCCATCCAAACCCAAACACAAAGAAAGAAGACAATGATGTTCTAAGAGCATTGAATGACCAAAGATATCTGTCATAGGTTTTCTTCTTCACGTTACCTCCTGTATTAGCCAACCACTTAAGCTGAAATTGATTTGGGAAACAAAGGCAGAGGAAAACGTAGATAAAATTAAATGTCCTTATAACCTACAGCCCATTGACCAATACTTGAGGCAGGCAGAGTATAAGGTTCCTCTAGGAAACTCCCAACTGTCTTAATGTTATTGCTTTGCTAGAGGGAAAAACTGCCTTAGCTTGACAATAGCAAGGCCTCCAATATCCTATGAGTCTTCTTTAGCATATGAAAATCTTTTTGCAATGTCTCTTATCTTTACTTCCCCCAACTCCAAAGTATGTAATCTGTTGCTTTCCATAATCCTGGGGCAATGGTTCTTTCTGCCCACGGGTCCTGTCACCATGCTTTAATAAAACCACCTTTTTTGTACCGAAGATGTCTCAAGAATTCTTTTTTGGCCATTGGCTCTGGACCCCAGCTATGTTACTCCAAAAACTACATCAAAATGATTATTGAGAAGGAATGAAACAGCAACTCTAGTGCCTTTTCTTCGCAGTCTTCCCTAAGTCATCAGTAAACACGGGTACCGAGGGTCCCTACAATGTGTGCAAAACAAATCCAACAAAAACAGTCGAGTTTATTTTGTGCAGTATTTATGTTGTTCTTGCGGGAATGAGGCACATGGACATGTACAAGCTATGAGATATAAATATGTATTTTAATGATTCCACATATGACTTAAATACTTTTATGTTTGCATTCAAAACTGTACTTTCACAAGATACACAAAAAATTCATGCTAAATGATTTAAAATTTTAGTTTCTCTTTCTTTACAATGACATTAAGTAGCAAGTAAAAAACACCATAACAAGTCAAGAAAATGACATGGGAAGAATAAAAAAGCTTTATAATAATTCTGCTTCTAAAATCCGTCCTACACAGGCTATCAGGTTAGATAAAAAAACAAGACCCATCGATATGCTGTCTGCAAGAGACTCATTTTAGACCCAAAGTCACCCCCAGATTGAAAGTGAGGGGGTGGAAAACCATTTACCATGCTAATGGACACCAAAAGAAAGCTGGGGTGGCAATCCTTATATCAGACAAATTAGATTTTCAGACCACAGTGCTTTGAAACTAGAACTCAATCACAAGAACACTACAAACCAAGGAATGAAATAAGAGATGAGGAAGGACATTATATCATACTTAAAGGGTCTATCCAACAAGAAGATCTAACAATTGTAAATATCTATGCCCCTAACATGGGAGCAGCCAATTATATAAGGCAATTAATAACAAAAGCAAAGAAACACATTGATAACAATACAATAATAGTGGGGGACTTTAACACCCCCCTCACTGAAATGGACAGATCATCTAAGCAAAAGATCAACAAGGAAATAAAGACTTTAAATGACACACTGGACCAAATGGACTTCACAGACATATTCAGAACATTCCATCCCAAAGCAACGGAATACACATTCTTCTCTAGTGCCCATGGAACATTCTCCAGAATTGATCATATCCTAGGTCACAAATCAGGTCTCAACCGGTACCAAAAGATTGGGATCATTCCCTGCATATTTTCAGACCACAATGCTTTGAAACTAGAACTCAATCACAAGAGGAAAGTTGGAACGAACTCAAGTACATGGAGGCTAAAGAGCATCCTACTAAAGAATGAATGGGTCAACCAGGAAATTAAAGAAGAATTAAAAAAAAAACAAGGAAACAAATGAAAATGAAAGCACAACTGTTCAAAATTTTTGGGATGCAGCAAAGGCAGTCCTAGGAGGAAAGTATACAGCAATACAAGCCTTTCTCCAGAAACAAGAAAGGTCTCAAATACACAACCTAACCCTACACCGAAAGGAGCTGGAGAAAAAGCAGCAAATAAAGCCCAAACCCAGCAGGAGAAGAGAAATAATAAAGATCAGAGCAGATATCAATGAAATAGAAACCAGAAGAACAGTAGAACAGATCAACGAAACTAGAAGCTGGTTTTTTGAAAGAATTAATAAGATTGATAAACCCCTGGGCAGACTTACCAAAAAGAAAAGAGAAATAACCCAAATAAACAAAATCATGAATGAAAGAGGAGAGATCACAACCAACACCAAAGAAATACAAACAATTCTAAGAACATATTATGAGCAACTCTATGCCAGCAAATGAGATAATCTGGAAGAAATGGACGCATTCCTAGAGATGTATCAATTACCAAAAGTAAACCAGGAAGAAATAGAAAACCTGAACAAACCTATAACCACTAAGGAAATTGAAGCAGTCATCGAAAATCTCCCAACAAACAAAAACCCAGGGCCAGATGGCTTCCCAGGGGAATTCTACCAAACATTTAAAGAACAATTAATACCTATTCTTCTGAAACTGTTCCAAAAAAATAGAAAGGGAAGGAAAACTTCCAAACTCATTTTATGAGGCCAGCATTACCTTGATCCCAAAACCAGACAAAGACCCTATCAAAAGGGGGAATTACAGACCAATATCCTTGAAGAACGTGGACGTAAAAATTCTCGCCAAAATACTAGCCAATAGGATCCAACAGTACATTAAAAGGATTATTCACCATGACCAAGTGGGATTTATCCCTGGGCTGCAAGGTTGGCTCAACATCCGTATTTCAATCAATGTGATACATTACATTAATAAAAGAAAGAACAAGAACCATAGGATCTTCTCAATAGATGCAGAAAATGCATTTGACAAAGTACATCATCCTTTCTTAATCAAAACTCTCTAGAGTATAGGGATAGAGGGTACATACCTCAATATCATAAAAGCCATCTATGAAAAACCCACAGCAAATATCATTCTCAATGAGGAAAAACTTAGAGTTTTCCCCCTAAGGTCAGGAACACGGCAGGGATGTCCACTATCACCACTGTTCTTCAACACAGTATTAGAAGTCCTAGACACAGCAAGGAGACAACAAAAAGAAATCAAAGGCATCCAAATCAGCAAAGAAGAAGTCAAACTCTCACTCTTTGCAGATGATATGATACTTTACGTGGAAAACCCAAAACTGCTAGAACTCATCCAGGAATTCAGTAAAGTGGCAGGATTTAAAGTTAATGCACAGAAATCAGTGGCATTCCTATACACCAACAACAAGACAGAAGAAAGACAAATCAAGGAGTCAATCCCATTTACAATGGCACCCAAAACCATAAGATACCTAGGAATAAATCCAACCAAAGAGGCAAAGAATCTGTACTCAGAAAACTATAAAATACTCATGAAAGAAATTGAGGAAGACACAAAGAAATGGAAAAAACTTTCCATGCTCATGGACTGAAAGAACAAATATTGTGAAGATGTCAATGCTACCTAGAGCAATCTACACATTCAATGCAATCCCTTTCAAAATACCATCTACTTTTGGGGCGCCTGGGTGGCTCAGTTGGTTAAGCGACTGCCTTTGGTTCAGTTCATGGTCCTGGAGTCCTGGGATCGAGTCCCACATCGGGCTCCCTGCTCAGCAGGGAGTCTGCTTCTCCCTCTGACCCTCTTCCCTCTCGTGCTCTCTATCTCTCATTCTCTCTCTCTCAAATAAATAAATAAAATCTTAAAAAAAAAACAAAATACCATCTACTTTTTCAATGAAATGGAGCAAATAATCCTAAAATTTGTATGGAACCAGAAGAGACCCCGAATAGCCAGAATGATGAAAAGGAAAAGCAAAATGGCGGCATCACAATTCCGGACTTCCAGCTCTATTACAAAGCTGTCATCATCAAGACAGTATGGTACTGGCACAAAAACAGACACATCAATCAGTGGAACAGAATAGAGAGCCCAGAAATGGACCCTCAACTCTTTGGTCAACTAATCTTCGACAAAGCAGGAAATAATGTCCAATGGAAAAAAGACAGTCTCTTCAACAAATGGTGTTGGGAAAATTGGACAGTCACATGCAGAATGAAACTGGACCATTTCCTTACACCACACACAAAAATAGACTCCAAATGGTTGAAAGACCTAAACGTGAGACAGGAGTCCATCAAAATCCTAAAGGAGAACACAGGCAGCAACCTCTTCAACCTCAGCCACAGCAACTTCTTCCTAGAAACATCGCCAAAGGCAAGGGAAGCAAGGACAAAAATGAACTATTGGGACTTCATCAAGATAAAATCTTTTGCACAGCAAAAGAAACAGTCCACAAAACCAAAAGACAACTGACAGAATGGGAGAAGATATTTACAAATGACATACCAGATAAAGGGCTAGTATCCAAAATCTATAAAGAACTTCTTAAACTCAACACCCAAAGAACAAATAATCCAATCAAGAAATGGGCAGAAGACATGAACAGACATTTTTCTAAAGAAGACATCCAAATGGCCAACAGAGACATGAAAAAGCGCTCAGCATCTCTCAACATCAGGGAAATCGAAATCAAAACCTCAATGAGATATCACCTCACACCAGTCAGCATGGCTAAAATTAACAAGTCAGGAAACGACAGATGTTGGCGGGGATGCAGAAAAAGGGGAACCCTCCTACACTGTTGGTGGGAATTTATGCCGGTGTAGCCACTCTGGAAAGCAGTATGGAGATTCCTCAAAAAGTTGAAAATAGAGCTACCATCCCACCCAACAATTGCAGTACTGGGTGTTTACCCCAAGGATACAAATGTAGGGATCTGAAGGGGTATGTGCACCCTGATGTTTATAGCAGCAATATCCACATAGCCAAACTGTGGAGAGAGTCAAGATGTCCATCGATAGATGAATGGATAAAGAAGATGTCATACACACACACAGACACACACCCACACACACTGGAATATTATGCAGCCATCAAAAGGAATGAACTCTTGCCATTTGCAACGACGTGGATTGACCTCACTAATATGAGGAATTCTTAATCTCAGGAAACAAATGGAGGATTGCTGGAGTGGTGGGGGGTGGGAGGGATGGGGTGGCTGGGTGATAGACATTGGGGAGGATATGTGCTATGGTGAGCGCTGTGAATTGTGTGACTATTCAATCACAGACCTGTACCTCCGAAACAAATAATACATTATATATTTAAAAAAAAAAAAAGAAAAAGAAGAAGATAGCAGGAGGGGAAGAATGAAGGGGGGAAATCAGAGGGGGAGACGAACCATGAAAGACTATGGACTCTGAAAAACAAACTGAGGGTTCTGGGTGGGGGGGGAATGGGTTAGCCTGGTGATGGGTATTAAAGAGGGCACGTTCTGCGTGGAGCACTGGGTATTATGCACAAACAATGAATCATGGAACACTACATCAAAAACTAATGATGTAATGTATGGTGATTAACATAATAATAATAAAGAAATAAAGTAAATAAATGAATGAATGAATGAATGAATACATAAATAAATAAAATCTGCCCGAAACATTCTGTTCCATCCATATTCTTTCCTGTTCTCCCTAGTCCAGGCCCCAATGTTCTCTGGCCTGGAAAGAAGAGACCCACATGTGTCTTCTCCATCCCACCATCTTCTCCTGTACATATTCCCTCTGGCTTCCTTTGTTAAGTGATCTCACCTTTGCTCAAACATGTCCATTCATTTTCCAGGATCAAGTGGATCCATTCCAAACCGGTGCCCTTGGCATAAGAGATTCCTCACATTCTGAAGCTGCCTATATATTCGGCCATAAATTCTACCACTTTTATAAAGTATTAAACAATCTGAGGCATTTAAAAGTATGGAATAGAGGGACATATAATTTGAAGTTGAAGCTAGCCAGTAAAAGAGTGGTGTAGGAGCCATATTGCTAGAACTCATCTTTAGCGATCCTATTAAAGTATTTTAATAAGAAATGATTACAGAACTCCAGGTGTCTATTGAACGTAGTAAGTCATAAGGGTGTATGTACAAAAGCTTGGCATTTTGTTTCTTCTTTGTCGTTTTTTTCCTTTCAATTTGAACACTTTAAATAATGCAAAATAGTTCACAACATTTTTTCCACCATATCAATCAAATGATTCACATGGAATTTCCAATTAGTTTAAATCCCTAATTGATTTTTTTTCTTTAAAAAGTGAGACAACGTCACATCTTCTCTTATCTGTGGTTTTCTATACCGGTGGTATAACACCCTTTAACAATATGTTAGAATCATTTTGGGAGCTTTAAAGGAGAAGCAGTCCCTACCTGCAGACTAATTTAATCAAATGCTTTAGGTGTAAGATTTGTACATTCCCACATATGTTTTTTTATTATTTTTTTTAAAGTCTCCCAGATGATTCAAATTTGCAATCATGGTTTTAAAAAATTACTGGCTGTTCTTTGGTTTGTTTTCTCTTTTGAAAAATGGCTATGCCATCTGTATTCGCTATCTGGTGACATTAGCCGCCTGATATATCAGTGATGGGAAAAGCATCTGAGCTTCTAATATGATACTTGTTATTTATTATTATTATTTTGTCCTGACTTTCCCTAAACTGGCATATTTAAGAATCATTACAAATTCTAAGACACACCAGAAGAAATCTTTTTGGCATTTTTGTATTAGATTGTCCTCATTTCCAATGAAAACTGTGAATACGAATTGAGTATCAGATTCTCTGCAGAAGACAATACAGCTGTTGAGGTTTTGCTGGTGGAATTAACAAACACCATCACCTCTTATTTCTTCAGCTTAATTTTTAGTTGCCAAATGAAACCACAAACACCATTTCTGCATGGGATTTTAGGGGCCTTGGAGTTCTATTAGATTTACTGTTTTGGAATTAAGCCAAGGTATAAAAGTGAGGGAGTGGCTGTTATTTTATAGCAATGGCTGACCGATGCCTCTAAAAAAAAAAAATCCACATTCGACTAAGACCCATCCTTTTATCCTATCTCTGCTTCACTCTGTTTGGGATATATAAAATATATCCCAGGAAGAAATAAGCCTTGTTAAAATAGCCTGTAATGAGAAGTCTGTTTACCTGGTTTGTTTCATCATGCATCAGAGCTTGTCTGAAACGTCAGATAATATACACACAGACTAGGTAACAATCTATACTAGCACTGGAAGTAGTGCTTTTTACCTCTGGATTTTATAAGAATAATAAAACACACAATAAAGAATGAGTGAACATTTGCTACAGAATACAAAGTATGTACATTTTCATTATATGTTAACATCATCACAAATGTGTGCAATAAACAAGAAACAACGGGAATGTGTTTATAATGTAAACTTCCAAATTGTGCTAAAGTAACGTCTAAAAGAAAAGGAATTAAGAAAACAATATGCCTTATTCTTCCTCCCTCACATTCTGCTGTTTCTCTTCTGCCTCTAATGCTGGTCTACCTGGGAAAGACATTTACTTTTCCTGGGAACACATCTTCCATCTTTTCTTCTGCGTTTGTTCAAGCTTGAGTAGCTAAGGAGGTTGCAAGACTTATTTCTTCCTGGGATATATGATTCTTAATAAGCTATGCAAATTTCCATGTGCTTACTGTATTTATTGATGAAGAGTCACCCCCCCCCCACGCCTTTTAGTCACCAGCTCAGTAAGAGAGACTCTGGACTAGCCAGTTTACTTCTCCTTAGCAGCTTTTCCATTAGTCCCCTCATCAGTAAAATAAAGGGTGGGATAGTATAATGATCTCTATGGCACCCTCTAATTCCAAGGCACTATGATTTTATTGTTACACATTCTAGATTTACAAGGACCATAGCATACAAAAAATGAAAATAAAAGTAAAAACAGATTAAACAAAGAATTCTTTGAAAGACATGTATGTACCAAGAAGCTAGGAACTAAGATGATAAAAAGTCTGATTTTAACCAGAAGGTTATCTCTAAAACATAATATTTTGTTTAAGTTATCATTTTATATTCAGCCAAAGGAAAAGAATCCAGTAGTGTGTAGTATTGTAAACTTTCCAAACTCATATTCTGTTTTTTCATGTGTCTCTCAATGTACTAAATGCATTAATTGATAAGATACATGAGTTAAGCCTTATAACGTATTAAGAAACCTGTGACACAAAATTTTATCATGAGGATAAAGAGACACTTGATCTCTGTGATTTGGAATCCTGCAAATGATCCAGACTGGCTGTTGGGAGCCTGGTTGTAGTCTCACTATTGAAACTGGACACCCCCTCTCTGAGACTCATCTGTAGACCCAAGAATCCCCCAGCCCCCCTTCATCCTTCCCCTTAACTGCCCCCAGGCAGCCCTGGTCACCATTACCTCACCAAAAGGACTGTGTGGGTCTCCTGACTTCTTTGTCTCCCCTGTTGCCTTTCCCCTTTGTTTCAGGTATTCTTTCTAAAATAAATATTTGGAAGGAGGTGCTTGAGTCAGGCACTTTAGACAAGTTGATCATGCTGACACAACCTAAAAAAAAATAATAACAATAATTGGTAGGATTGCTCTCTACTTAAAATATTTAAAAGGCTTTCCAATTTGGTTAATTGTATAAAAGTTAAAGTGCTTGTTATGCTTTTAAACTATACCATTGATGCAGTTTTGGAATATAGGTGAGGTTCAGTGGGGTGGAGTCCGGAGCCAACAACCAAGAAATAATTCTTGAGGCATCTTTGGTGCAAAATGGTGGTTTATTAAAGCATGGGGACAGGACCCGTGGGCAGAAGGAGCCGCTGCCCTGTGGTCTTGGGGAGTGGCTGGTTATATACTCAGGAGTTGGGGATGTGAGGACAAAGGGGGTGTCCAGAAGGACTGTCATATACTAAAGACTTGCAGGATACTGGAGGTCTGGTTATTGTCAAGCCAAGGTTGTTTTTCCCTCTAATGAGGCACTAACATGAAGACAGTTGGGAGTTTCCTGGATGAATGTTATAGTCCTCCTCTCACATGTCCTTGTCAATGGGCTTCAAGTTCAAAAGAAATTCAATTTTATTTACATTTCCTTCCGCCTCAGGCTCCCTTAATTTTATGGAGGTGAGGGTGATGTTAGGGCTTCAGGAAACTGAGTTATGGGTCTCTGGAAGCTTCTTCCTTGTAAATCACTAGGACACTTGTAAACTGAGGGAGACTCCTGTCTTGCAGGACTGTGATCTCTATCAGTTAACCATCTGTTTTTCCTTTAGGGCAGCCAGGAGTGCCTGAGGAATGTCACATATATCCCAAAGCGGGGGGTGGGTGGGTGTAGGGTGACAGCTTTGGCTTTGTCCTCAGCTTGCCTTCTGTTCCCTCATCACCATGGCTTGTTTCCCACCCACCTCCAATATCATTCGCCTCACTGATGCCCCAGTTAGCTGCTAGCCTTATTGGTGTTGACATACCTGGCCCTTGTGGACCTGACAGTGCCAGGAGCACCATTCCCTGGCCTTGCATGGGGCTGAATCACTCTCATCCTCAGTTTTCACTCCAAAGGATACCTCTGTAGTGGGGCTTCCTGGGCATTTGACCTTTCACCAACACTCTAGCATGCTATCCTGCTTTATGCTCTTTATGGCACTTTTCACAAACTGAAATAACAATGTGAATGTATTTACTTGCTTTTAGTCTCCCTGTGTCCCTAGAATGTAGCTGTATGGGGACAAAGGCCTTGCATTCTACTTCCCACTGTTTCCCAGGACAAGCATGATGGACGACAGACACACTTCATACTTTTGCCCACAACAGACCTATTTCATAAATATAGGGTCAAAATATTAACTTATTTTAAAAACAAAGAATAAACACAATGATCCTATTTTGATGTAAAAAGCTTTAATTAGGGGTTATACATAATATCTCATGGGTCTATCTTTATTTTATTATTATTATTTTTTAAAGATTTTATTTACTTGAGAGAGAGAGAGAGCTTGTGTGTGCATGCACGTGTGGGGGGAGGGGCAGAGGGAGAGGGAGAGACAGACGCCCAGCTGAGCGCAGAGCTTTGATGGGGGCTCAATCCCAGGACCCCAAGAGATCATGACCTGAGCTGAAGTCAGACATTTAACCCAGTGAGCCACCCAGGGCCCCCAGTTCTATCTTTAAAAGCTCTAAAATTTGCTTTTATTTTTCCTTTCTCTGTGTATTTTATGTAGACAAGCGGTTGCAAAAGCTGTGTTTCAGGTATTCTTGCTTTTAAGAATTTGCTTTCATTAAGTACTCCAGAATCTTGAATGAGGCAAGCCTTTATTTCAAATTTGAATGATCAGTAATATGTTCAAACCATAACATTGAGTATTGGAGAAAGCTAGTAAGTGTTTTTCAAGCCAGAAGAGTCTTTAATACTATGAAATGTTCAATAATGTGATTGCAATCTCAACTATCTGAATATATGTCTTTATTAAAAATTTACTTTTATTTTACTTTGTGGTGCATATCTTTTGTTTTGCATCTCTTTAAAGTTGAGTCAGAATTTACAATTTCATTGCATGAGTGACATATTCTCCAGAGCAGGGCCAGACCTAGGATGGGGCAAGAGAGGTGCTTGGGTGACTCCCTTTCTCAGGGTTGTATGATCATGACACCTGAGAGTGAGGACCTCCTTCAGTTGTGTGAAGGAGGTGACCTCTAGCCACCTCTCTTGCATACCCTAGCCAAAGCCCCTATCTAGACTTACAAAATAGTAATGCTGAGGCCCTGCCTTTCCAAAGTGAGCTCATTCACTTGATTTTTGAATAACTACAGATAAATCATCTGTGTAACTCTGTTCCATTGGAGAGTGATTTAGCTAAATGAGATTGTTTTTGTCAGCTGCATCCTCAAAAGAAAAGAATTCAAGTCTTGTTTTAAATATTTTTTTAGGAGCATTTAGCCCATAATTGCTAACTTTTTGTATCAGAGAGTTAATGTTACTTATTGAAGATCTCTTCTACTATGTCTATGCTGTATGTGGTATTAGCTCAACTTGGCGCCCTTATTTATTCATACAGTTTACACCTGATTAAAACACATTTTATTTTGCTGTTTTCATGAGATGTTTTAATAAATAGTATTCATAATATTAACCTGAATAAGCATAACATTTAAAAACAAGCAAAATTGAGAGACATACCCAGGAAGTTATGGCTTCTTGCCTATTCCAATTTGTGAAGTTTCATATAATCTCAGTCTCTAAATAACTCATCAAAAAACATGGATTCAAATTCATGAATTCTTCTTACCAGTTTTTTTTTTTTAATTTGAAGAAAAAACAAGAATCCCTTAAGTTACTGAGGCTTACCTTTTTTTATACCACTGGACTAGAAAATCTGTACAGTGTCTTCGATTCTATAAAGTTAGGGACCCTAAAGTGCTAGAAGTTGGCCATATGTATGTGAAGCTGGGTCCTGAGTGTTCCAGAAGTCACAGTTAGGAAGAAAGTTATATGCTGGGGAAATTTCACTATCCTCAAAACCCTGTTCTGGTTTGTTAAGTTTATGAGGAGACAAGCTAGGAGACAATGCCTCTTTTTTTTTTTTTCTTCCAAGTGTTACTATTGAAGATGTGATAGCTAAATTCAGATTCTTCTCCCCTAAAATGATAGAGCTACTTAGATCAAACACTGGGATTGAACACACTGCTCTTCTAAGCCTTGATCTGATTTTCCTTCTTTTCCTCTATGGTGCTCTATCCCTACCATATCCCCTGCCCTGGTTGTTCAGAGCTCTAAACATGCAGTGGCCAGCCCGACTCATACCTCTAAACTGTGCTTCCAGCAATAATCATCTCTAATAGACCTAACAGCGCACTAACATTGAAACTATCCATTTCTCATTAATAGATTTAGCAAAAGTTGCTAAATAATGATGATAGTAATAATTATATAAAGGGTCTAAATACAAAATAAATTTTGAATCAGGTTAGAATGCAGAGGAAAATTCAATTTTCCAATTTGCACTGCCAAGAAGAGAAACTGCTGCCTGGTGGAATTCAATACAGGTCTGTATGTTTAACTGAGCAAATGAGACCTGTATGCCATAACTAAAAATAATATAAATGCAGGATGTAAGCCTGGACTCAGGGCACTTCATTTACCACCAGTGTCTCTGTGCATTTGTTCTTCTTGTCTTTGTAGCTTAAGTAAATCATTGCTCAACCACAATAACACAGAAATATTAAAAATGCTTTTGCTTAATTTTGAATGATCATAAAAACATAATCTTGCACTTCGTTACTTTAAAATCCCTTTATTAACTCTCCATTGCTTGTATGATAAAGAAGTTCCTCCATTTTATGAAATAGTAGGCTCAATCTCCATCTTTTCCCTCATCTCTTCCATGTCCCTGGCATATTCTGTGCTCCCTGCACATAGTAGGGTTTTCTATGTAGGTGGTTTGAGGGGTACAAAGAAAATGGAGTAATATTCATCTTGAATCATCCCCCAAGGACTTCTGATTGCTGGAGGTAGTAGATGGGCAACATTTGAAAAAAATACTAACTCAGAGCATAAAATATAAACATCTTCTAGTCCTCTCCAGCTCCTTCTATTTCCCTCCTTTTTAATGCTCCGATTTTTAGTACTTATTGTAAACAGAGAGGAAACCAGAGGCAAATGTCTGTTTAGAATTTGCATGGATCTAATCCAGAGGTGTTTCATCTACCAGATTCTGTCTTGGGGTGTTCAGCATTCATGTATGTGTTACCTCAGTACTTTTAACCTTTGCATTCCCACTGCAAAGTAAGCCGTCTTACTACCATTTTACAAATGAGAAAATGACCTCAGAGAGAAAAAGTAAAATTTCCCAAGTTACACACTATAGATATGGGGCAGTTAGAGTTCGCATGCAAAGCAAATGACATAAATCTCTCTCCTTACATTTGCACTGCTGCTTGGAGAGGTTTCTGCTGCCATGGCTGTTCATGCGGCTTCATGGATTATGTGAATAAAGCCATATGTTTCACTTCTTGAGAACAATGTGAAGCACTTCAGAGCCACTACTTCTTACAAGTAACAAATAAAATCTATATATTTTTAAATCCTACAAAAGTCATACAAAATAAGGCAGGTGTCAGTTGTAGTAACTTCTTGTCCCAAATCTTATAACAAATAGCTTTGTGACCTAAATAAATTGTGATACTAATATCTCTGGGTATTTGTTTCCGTATCGGGAAAAGTGCTAATATATTTGAGAAAGGTTGTTTTTTGCTTTTTGTTTTTGTGCGTTTGTTTTTGCTGTTGTTGTTGTTGTTGTTGTTGCTGTTTTAAATTAGTATTCATTTGTTGTACTACATCCCACACATACTTTATGTTCTGGCCTGATGAATTAATCTTTTTTATGACTTTCATGCCTTGCCTAGAATTTTTTGTTGATATTTCAGAATACAAAGTTATCAATCTGTCTTTTAGATTTTGAATCATTTGAGAAATATTCTTTTGAGATTGATGTAATTCAAAATCCATATCTGTTATATTACTAACAAGTCTGGATCAGAGAATAGGTTTATATCTGCGACAAAAATAGGCTTCCAGAGAATAGGTTTATATCTGCGACAAAAATAGACAAATCTATATCTTTCTACCCGTACATGGTAAATGTCACGTCTTTAGTGTATTCATCCATTCAGTCATTCTTCAGAACTTATTTCTTGAGTGTCTACCATCTTTCTGCAACTGTTTAGATGCTGTGTGTCCAGCAAAGAACAAAGGAGGTAAAGTCCCATGCTATCATAAGCCATTTATTATTGAGGATACTGACCTAGCCAGCCAGTGAGCATTCAGCCTGATTCCTAGAAAGATGTTCAAGCTCTGACCTGTCATGCTTAATATATGGAAGCCAGTTCAGAGAATGCAAGAAGAGCATGCCCTGTGTGAAGTTCTGTTGTTCTGAAGGAAATTCAGAAGAGGTTAGACCACTCATCCTCAGCAGAGAAACACAGCTCGATGAGTGTCTGTCTTTCCCTCTCACCACTACAGAAAACTTCAGGAGCATTTTATAATATAATCCCAAAAGGGCAAAATGTTAGAAGAAGATGTTATAGCTGCCTTTGAAATAAGTTTCAGAGGAAGGAACCGCTTCATCTATTACAGTTCCCCTAATGTTTGTTCTTGAAACCCCACTGAACTTATCAAATAAGCCCATGGTCAACTAGAAAATTCCTCTGAAGGAGGAGACTAGTAAGTAGGGGGAAAATTCAGCTTTTATTCCCTAGAAGGTTCTGAAGTGGACAGAACAAAGCATGCATAAAATTAACTGCAGGGCTTATTCATTCCATAAGTGGAAGTTATGAGAATAAAAGGAATAGTGTAGAGAATATGGTCAATGGTATTGTAATAGTGCTATTTAGTGACAGATGGTAGCTAAGCTGGTAGTGAGCACAGCATAACCTACAGAGCTGTTGTATCACTATGTTGTACACATGAAACTAATGCAACGTTGTGTGTCAACTATACTCAAATAAAAAAACAAACGCAAAACAAAACAAAAAGCTTCAGGGCCACTATGCCTGAGGCCAAGCATTTACTCCCTGTCCTCTTTTCTACCCATCAAGGAATGTGAAGCAAATAGTTTTATCCAGTCATCCTCTAATAACTGAATGTTACAGATTGAATTAAGATATTTTAATGACATTATTTTAAGAAACACTTAACCAATAAATTAGAAAACTTGCATGAAATGAAAAGTTTTTTTTAATTTTTTTATTGTTATGTTAATCACCATATATTACATCATTTGTTTTTGATGTAGTGTTCCATGATTCATTGTTTGTTCATAACACCCAGTGCTCCATGCAGAATGTGCCCTCTTTAATACCCATCACCAGGCTAACCCATCCCCCTACCTCCTCCCCTCTAGAACCCTCAGTTTGTTTTTCAGAGTCCATCATCTCTCATGGTTCGTCTCCCCCTCTGACTTACTCCCCTTCATTCTTCCTCTCCTGCTATCTTCTTTTTCTTTTTTCTTAAAATATGTTGCGTTATTTGTTTCAGAAGTACAGATCTGTGATTCAACAGTCTTGCACAATTCACAGCGCTCACCTCAGCACATACCCTCCCCAATGTCTATCACCCAGCCACCCCATCCCTCCCACCCCCAACCACTCCAGTAACACTCAGTTTGTTTCCTGAGATTAAGAATTCCTCATATCAGGGAGATCATATGATACATGTGACATATTTCACTAAGCATAACACCCTCCAGTTCCATCCATGCCATTGCAAATGGCAAGATCTCATTCCTTTTGATGGCTGCATAATATTCCATTGTGTATATATACCACCTCTTCTTTATCCATTCAACTGTCGATGGACATCTTGGCTCTTTCCACAGTTTGGCTATTGTGGACATTGCTGCTATAAACATTGGGGTGCACGTACCCCTTCGGGTCCCTACATTTGTATCTTTGGGGTAAATGCCCAGTAGTGAAATTGCTGGATCGAACGGTAGCTCTAATTTCAACTGTTTGAGGAACCTCCATACTGTTTTCCAGAGTGGTTGCACCAGCTTGCATTCCCACCAACAGTGTAGGAGGGTTCCCCTTGCTCCACATCCCCGCCAACATCTGTCGTTCCCTGAGTTGTTAATTTTAGCCATTCTGACTGGTGTGAGGTGGTATCTCATTGAGGTTTTGATTTGGATTTCCCTGATGCCGAGCGATGTTGAGCACTTTCTCATGTGCATGTTGGCCATTTGGAGGACTTCTTTGGAAAAATGTCTGTTCATGTCTTCTGCCCATTTCTTGATTGGGTTATTTGTTCTTTGGGTGTTGAGTTTGATAAGTTCTTTATAGATTTTGAATATTAGCCCTTTATCTGATATGTCATTTGCAAATATTTTCTCCCATTCTGTCGGTTGTCTTTTGGTTTTGTGGACTGTTTCTTTTGCTGTGCAAAAGCTTTTTATCTTGATGAAATCCCAATAGTTCATTCTTACCCTGGCTTCCCTTGCCTTTGGCGATGTTTCTAGGAAGAAGCTGCTGTGGCTGAGGTCGAAGAGGTTGCTGCCTGTGTTCTCCTTTAGGATTTGGATGGACTCCTGTCTCACGTTTAGGTCTTTCAACCATTTGGAGTCTATTTTTGTGTGTGGTGTAAGGAAATGGTCCAGTATCATTCTTCTGCATGTGGCTGTCCAATTTTCCCAACACCATTTGTTGAAGAGACTGTCTTTTTTCCATTGGATATTCTTTCCTGCTTTGTCAAAGATTAGTTGACCATAGAGTTGAGGGTCCGTTTCTGGGCTCTCGATTCTGTTCCATTGATCTATGTGTCTGTTTTTGTGCCAGTACCATACTGTCTTGATGATGACAGCTTTGTAATAGAGCTGGAAGTCCGGAATTGTGATGCCGCCAGCTTTGCTTTTCTTTTTCAAGATTCCTCTGGCTATTCGGGGTCTCTTCTGGTTCCTTACAAATTTTAGGATTATTTGTTCCATTTCTTTGAAAAAAGTGGATGGTATTTTGATGGGGATTGCATTGAATGTGTACCTTGCTCTAGGCAGCACTGACATCTTCACAATGTTCGTTCTTCCAATCCATGAGCATGGAACGTTTTTCCATTTCTTTGTGTCTTCTTCAATTTCTTTCCTGAGTATTTTATAGTTTTCTGAGTACAGATCCTTTTCCTCTTTGGTTAAATTTATTCCTAGGTATCTTATGGTTTTGGGTGCAATTGTGAATGGGATCGAC
Source organism: Zalophus californianus (assembly GCF_009762305.2). Classification (NCBI taxonomy): domain Eukaryota; kingdom Metazoa; phylum Chordata; class Mammalia; order Carnivora; family Otariidae; genus Zalophus; species Zalophus californianus. The sequence goes on from NC_045598.1 coordinate 185,359,305, forward strand.
TCCTTGATTTGTCTCTCTTCTGTCTTGTTGTTGGTGTATAGGAATGCCACTGATTTCTGTGCATTGATTTTATAGCCTGCTACTTGACTGAATTTCGGTATGAGTTCTAGCAGTTTTGGGGTGGAGTCTTTTGGGTTTTCCACATACAGTATCATATCATCTGCAAAGAGTGAGAGATTGACTTCCTCTTTGCCGATTTGGATGCCTTTGATTTCTTTTTGTTGTCTGATGGCTGTGGCTAGGACTTCTAATACTATGTTGAATTGTAGTGGTGAGAGTGGACATCCCTGCCGCATTCCTGACCTTAGGGGAGAAGCTCTCAGCTTTTCCCCATTGAGAATGATATTCACTGTAGGTTTTTCATAGATGGCTTTTATGATATTGAGGTATGTACCCTCTATCCCTATACTCTGAAGAGTTTTGATCAAGAAAGGATGCTGTACTTTGTCAAATGCTTTTTCTGCATCTATTGAGAGGATCATAGGATTCTTGTTCTTTCTTTTGTTAATGTATTGTATCACGTTGATTGATTTGCGGATGTTGAACCAGCCTTGCAGCCCAGGGATAAATCCCACTTGGTCGTGGTGAATAATCCTTTGAATGTACTGTTGGATCCTATTGGCTAGTATTTTGGTGAGAATTTTTGCATCCATGTTCATCAAGGATATTGGTCTGTAATTCTCCTTTTTGATGGGGTCTTTGTCTGGTTTTGGGATCAAGGGAATGGTGGCCTCATCAAATGAGTTTGGAAGTTTTCCTTCCATTTCTATTTTTTGGAACAGTTTCAGGAGAATAGGTATTAATTCTTCTTTAAATGTCTGATAGAATTCCCCTGGGAAGCCATCGGGCCCTGGGCTTTTGTTTGTTGGGAGATTTTTGATGACTGCTTCAATTTCCTTAGTGGTTATAGGTCTGTTCAGGTTTTCTATTTCTATTTCTTCCTGGTTCAATTTTGGTAGTTGATACATCTCTAGGAATGCACCCATTTCTTCCAGGTTATCTAAGTTGCTCATAATATGTTCTTATAATTGTTTGTATTTCTTTGGAGTTGGTTGTGATCTCTCCTCTTTCATTCACGATTTTGTTGATTTGGGTCATTTCTCTTTTCTTTTGATAAGTCTGGCCAGGGGTTTATCAATCTTGTTAATTCCTTCAAAGAACCAGCTCCTAGTTTCGTTGATCTGTTCTAATTTTTTTTTTTTGTTTCTAGTTCATTGATTTCTGCTCTGATCTTTACTATTTCTCTTTTCCTGCTGGGTTTAGGCTTTATTTGCTGTTTTTTCTCTAGCTCCTTTAGATGTAGGGTTAGGTTGTGTATTTGAGACCTTTCTTGTTTCTTGAGAAAGGCTTGTATTGCTATATACTTTCCTCTCAGGACTGCCTTTGCTGTATCCCAAAGATTTTGGACAGTTGTGTTCTCATCTTCATTGGTTCCCATGAATTTTTTTAATTCTTCTTTAATTTCCTGGTTGACCCATTCATTCTTTAGTAGGATGCTCTTTAGCCTCCATGTATTGGAGTTCTTTCCAATTTTCCTGTTGTGATTGAGTTCTAGTTTCAAAGCATTGTGGTCTGAAAATATGCAGGGAATGATCCCAATCTTTTGGTACCGGTTGAGACCTGATTTGTGACCTAGGATGTGATCAATTCTGGAGAATGTTCCATGGGCACTAGAGAAGAATGTGTATTCCGTTGCTTTGGGATGGAATGTTCTGAATATGTCTGTGAAGTCCATTTGGTCCAGTGTGTCATTTAAAGTCTTTATTTCCTTGTTGATCTTTTGCTTAGATGATCTGTCCATTTCAGTGAGGGGGGTGTTAAAGTCCCCCGCTATTATTGTATTGTTGTCAATGTGTTTCTTTGCTTTTGTTATTAATTGCCTTATATAATTGGCTGCTCCTATGTTCGGAGCATAGATATTTACAACTGTTAGATCTTCCTGTTGGATAGAACCTTTAAGTAGGATATAGTGTCCTTCCTCATCTCTTATTACAGTCTTTGTTTTAAAATCTAGTTTGTCTGATAGAAGGATTGCCACCCCAGCTTTCTTTTGGTGTCCATTAGCATGGTAAATGGTTTTCCACCCCCTCACTTTCAATCTGGGGTTGTCTTTGGGTCTAAAATGAGTCTCTTGCGGACAGCATATTGATGGGTCTTGTTTTTTAATCCAATCTGATAGCCTGTGTCTTTTGATTGGGGCATTTAGCCCATTTATATTCAGGGTAACTATTGAAAGGTATGAATTTAGTGCCATTGTATTGCCTGTAGGGTGACTGTTACTATATGTTGTCTGTGTTCCTTTCTGATCTTTGCTGCTTTTGGCTCTCTCTTTGCTTAGAGGACCCCTTTCAACATTTCTTGGAGGGCTGGTTTCGTGTTTGCAAATTCCTTTAGTTTTTGTTTGTTCTGGAAGCTTTTTATCTCTCCTTCTATTTTCAATGACAGCCTAGCTGGATATAGTATTCTTGGCTGCATATTTTTCTCATTTAGTGCTCTGAAGATATCTTGCCAGTCCTTTCTGGCCTGCCAGGTCTCTGTGGATAGGTCTGTTGCCAATCTAATATTTTTACCATTGTAGGTTACATATCTCTTCTCCTGAGCTGCTTTCAGGATTTTCTCTCTGTCTCTGAGAGTCGTAAGTTTTACTATTAGATGTCGGGGTGTTGACCTATTATTATTGATTTTGAGAGGGGTTCTCTGTGCCTGCTGGATTTTGGTGCCTGTTTCCTTCCTCACATTAGGGAAGTTCTGTGCTATTATTTGCTCCAATATACCTTCTGCCCCTCTCTCTCTTTCTTCTTCTTCTGGGATCCCAATTATTCTAATGTTGTTTCGTCTTATCATATCACTTATCTCTCGAATTCTGCCCTCATGATCCTGTAGTTGTTTATCTCTCTTTTTCTCAGCCTCTTTATTTTCCATCATTTGGTCTTCTATATCACTGATTCTCTCTTCTGCCTCATTTATCCTAGCAGTTAGTGCCCCCATTTTTGATTACACCTCATCAATAGCCTTTTTGATTTCGACTTGGTTAGATTTTAGTTCTTTTATTTCTCCAGAAAGGGTTTCTCTAATAACTTCCACGCTTTTTTCAAGCCCAGCTAGTATCTTTAAAGTCATGATTCTGAACTCTATGTCCGACATCGTTCTAATGTCCATATTGAGTAGGTCCCTGGCTGACCGTGCTACCTCTTGTTCTTTTTGCTGAGGTGATTTTTTTTGTCTTGTCATTTTGTCCAGAGGAGAACAGATGACTGAGAGAACAAAATGCTAACAGGTTTAAAACGTCCCCAGCAAATATACTATATACAAATACTATATACAAATCAGAAAAGACCTGAAACCAGGGGAAAAGAAAGGGAAAGAAAGAGAAAAAAAAAGAGAAAAAAGATAAAAACAAAAACAGAACAATACAAAAAAAGCAGAATATGATCAAATATGATCAGGCTAGTGCATAGATCAGTGCCACACACTGGATTTTGGGCGTATTTTGGTCTGTTAGAAAAAAGTGCCTCCTAAAATTTTAAAGGAAGAAAGACATATGTGTACAAAATAAGGGTTGATACAATGAAGGTATGGAAGATGACTGTAAAGATGAAAATTATAAAAGATTTTATAAAAGGACTTGATAAGATAAGAAGTTGTTTGAAAAAAGAAAGAAGAAGATTTAAGAAAAAAAAAAGAAAAAAGGGAGAGAATGTGATCAGGCAGGAGACTAGAACAGAACCATACACTAGTGATTTAGGGTATATTTTTATCTGTTAGAAGAAACTGTATCTCAAAATTTTAAAGAGAGAACAACTTATATATATATACCAAAAATAAGGGTAACTACTATGAATGGATAAAATATGACTCTAAAAATGAAAAATAAAAAATGTTTTTTTTTTTTTAAAAAGAGATTGATAAGATGTTGGTTGAAAAAGGGAAAAAGAAAAATAAAAAAACAGTTAACAAAAGTTAACTTTGATGAACTAATGAATCATGGTATAAAAAAGCCATGAATTGTATGTGCAGTATTCCCCTAGCGCTGGAGTTCTCCCGTTCTCCTTGATCGGTAAACTTGGTCTTGGCTTGCTGGCTGTTTGTGCTGATCTTCTGGGGGAGGGGCCTGTGGCCGTGGTTCCCAAATGTCTTTGCCGGAGGCTGAATTGCCCCACCCTTGTCGGTCAGGGCTAAGCAAGCTGCTCGGGTTTGATCTCAGGAGCTTTTGTTCCCTGCAAGCTCTCGGTACAACTTTGGAGGACCAGGGCAAAAATGGTGGCCTCCCAATCTCCACCCGGAGGAGCTGAGAACTCGGGGCCCCGCTCCTCAGTGCACCCCCAGAGAAAAGCATTCACTCCTGTCTCCCCGGTTTCCGGCCGCACTCTGTGCTCACTCGGCCTGTGACCCAGCGTTTCTATCTCTGGCACCCGACCCCGTGTGGAGTCTCCAAACCCAGCAGATACCTGCAGTGCGTTCCCGCGCCGCTCCTCCCTGAGAAGGAAGGGGAGTCTCCCCGGCTCTGCCGCTTGTTGGGTCCCTGCTGCAGGAGCAGTGGCCCGACTGGGCCGCGGATCACAGTTTATGGCCACCCCGAGCTGAGAGCCCGCGCCTCGGCTCCGTCTCTGTAGCCGGCTTCCCCGCTCCGATACCTGGGGGCTCTGGCGCACTCAGGCACCCCCGGTCTTTCTGTGACGCCAAGGGTCCTGAGACCATACTGTCCCGGGAGGATTCCACCCCCTGCTTAGCCACTGCACCGATGTCCCTCAACGGAGCCAACTTCTAAAAGGTCCGATTTTGTGCTCCGTGGCTCTATCACTTGCCAGAAGCGGCAACGGAGGCCCCCTCCCCCGCCGTCTATCCTCCCGAATATCGCCTCGGATTCACTTCGCACGTCCTACCTTCCAGAAAGTGGTCACTTCTCTGTTCAGAGAGTTGTTGCTCCTCTCCTCTTCGATCTCCTGTTGAGTTTGTAGGTGTTCAGAATGGTTTGATCCCTATTTAGCTGAATTCCTGAGACCAGAGGAAATCTAGGTCTCCTACACCTCCGCCATCTCTCTCCGCCTCCCTGAAATGAAAAGTTTTTAAAAGCACACATAAAGTTGTGGGGCATCTGGTGGTTCAGTAGGATAAGGGGCCGACTCTTGATTTTGGCTCAGGCCATGGTCTCAGGGTTGAGATCAAGCCTGAGTTGGGTTCTGGGATCAGCAGGGAGTCTGTTTCTCTCCCTCTCTGCCTGCCCCTCCCCCTGTTCTCTCTTTCAAATAAATAAATAAATCTCAAAAACAAACAAACACACAAACAACAACAACAACAAAGTTGTAACATTCTGACTCAAGAATTAATATAAAGCCTCGATACTATACCCACTGAAGTAACTGAATGAGTAGTTAAAAGTCTTCCCAGGTGGAAAACACCTGTCATGCATGACTTTATCAGAAAATCTACCAAAATTTCAAAAAAGAATTCTGAGTGCACATATACATTTCCAAAGAATAAAAAAAAGTGAGAACATTTCTCATCTCATTTTGAGATTTATGAGTTTTATACATTACCTTTATACCAAAACCCTAAGAACAAGACAAGAAATGAAAATCTGCAGGCCAAATTTACACATTAACTTAGGAACAATAGTCCAAAACAGAATGTTGGCAAGCCAATCTATGTATCCATCTACTGATATATTGATTTAATAAAAAATGTGGGTTTATCCTAGGATCCAAATTTGATTTAGCATTACAAAAATCTGTGAACAAAATTTACCATATATTTAGATTAATAAGAAAAAACATAATTTTATCTGAATCAATGCAGAAAAAACATTTAATAAAGTCCATTCATATTGAATACACTTAGCCTCTCAGAGGAAGACACTCTTAGCTGAAGTGGACCTCTGGTCAGGTCAGTCTACTCCTGCTCCTGCCTCACTGATGTTCATTTTCCCTGCGGAACAAGCTGATCAGGAAACCTTGGTACATTCAGGGCTTTTAAAGATACCAGAAAGACACCAGAGGTGGTGATTCACAGAATTAGAATTACTTTAACCAGCCATGACATAAAATCCTTGGAGAAGGTATGTGCTGACTTACCTTCAGGGGCACAAAGGAGAAGAATCTCCAAAGAGAAAGGACCGCTTCAGATGCCCACCAAGACTCTGAGAATCACACAAGATAAACTCCCTGTAGCAAGGTCCTAAGACTTGGGATTGTTTTCATGTCAGGACCCACAAGTGAATCATTGACAGTCTCCATGCTTCTAAGATTGTTAAGCAGATTGCCTCCCTCAGTATTGAGTCAGGAGTTGAGGTTGAAGTCACCTTTGCAGATGCTTAGATCAAATTTTTTAATAAATTGATTATCAGTTGTTAAAGAATACATATATTTAGTTGATTTGGAATGAAGGAATGATGATTAATTTTATGTGTCAACTTGGGGAAGTTATGGCCAGGCTATGCAGCTGTTTGATCAAATACCACCCTATATGTTGCTGTGAAGGTATATTTTTAGATGTATTTGACACTTAAATAAGCAGACTTTAAGTAAAGCAGATTACCCTACATAATGTGGCTGGGCATCATCCAATATGATATAGGTCTTAAGAGAGTAAGACTGAAATTCCCCCCACAGACAAAAAATTCTACCTGCATCTCTGTCTTTAGATTTGAACAGAAACATCAGCTCTTCCCTGGGTCTTCAATCTGTTATCTTGCTCTACAGATATCAGACTTGCCAGTCTTCACAATTGTATGAGAGCCAGTTTTTTTTTTTTTAAATCTCTCTCTTTCCTTCACACACACACATACAAACATACACTCTATGTATACACTATATACATATACTGTTTTAGTTGATATATATAGTTTCTCTGGAGAACCCTGACTAATACAGAAAGCAATTTTTAAAATCTAAGTCTTACAAAAAATACAGTAATCATTACATTTAAGTGTTAAATGTTGAAATCTTTTTATTAAGTTTTAGAAATAAGAAAAGGTTGTATGTTCTCACGACTGTCTTTTAATACAATATAGAAGGTTCAAGACACAATGGTAAAGGATGAATGAATGGTATCAGAATTGATTTGAAAGAAATTTAGGAAAGATCATATGACCTTTTTTAAATTTATATCTTTGATAAGAGTTTAACAAGATTGACATATAATAAAAATCAAGTATCTTTTCACATACCAGCAATAATTTAGCAAACAAAATTTTAAAAACTAAAATTTCATTAAAAAAACCCACCAAGTACCCAGGAATGAGACAGGTAACACCTCCACAGGGAAAATTCTAATACTTAAGTGATAGCCATTAACAAAACACAACAAAATAAAAAACAAACAAACAAGAAAAAACTCAAATGAAAGATGAATAAGGCAAGGTTTTAGATTATCTGGTGCAATTGTGTTGAAATAACTTTTCCCTTGATATAAAAATATCAATCCTCTTTTTATTGTCAGCAAAGTTTTCAAGAATCAGACAAGATAATTTGAATACCTATAAGAAGTTTGAATTCTTATGAATTTAAACCCTACCCACAAGACTATCTTTATCCCACATTCTCTTACCTATAGTTTTTGTAGCCTTCTTTACCTTCTAGTATTTTTTAGAATGCATCTTATTTTTTTGTTATTATTACTATCATGGGCACTAGCAATGTACTGTTGTGGCCTGTTCTTCCACACACTTTAGAACATAAGAGCCACAAGAATGGAAAGTTTTGTCTGTTTTGTTGCATGATGTGACCATATGCTTATAATAGTGACTGGCACATAGTAGGTGATTTGTAAACATATTTGGTTACTGTTTGCAATGTAAATATATAATTGAAAAAGAATAGCGTAAACTCTGTTGAATAAAAATTACAATATCCTCAAAGACTTATGAAATTATATTAAGTAAAGGCAGTGCAGTTTTGCATAAGTAGAAATAAACAAATTAATGGAAGATGAAAGGAAAGCTAGAAACAGATTCAGTTTATGCAGTTTGTACTTCTGATGTCACCATAGAGACAACCTTTACAATAAATGGGCTGGAACAATAGGACAAAATCACAGCAAGAAGTCTAAAAAAATGGAGATAAGTAATATGCCTATAGAGAATTTAAATAATGGTCATAAAGATACTCACTGGACTTGAGATGAAGTACTTCATAACTGAAATTAAATATATACTAGGTGGAATAAATAGTAGACTAAAGGAAGCAGAAAATGGATCAGTGACCTAGAAGAAAGAGTAAAGGAAAGCAATTAAGCTGAACAGGAGAGAAGAAAAAAATAATAATACATGAAAATAGTGACATTATCAAGCATAATAACATGTACATTACAGGAATCCCAGAAGAGGAAGAAAGAGAAAAGGGAGCAGAAAATTTATTTGAGAAAATTATGGCTGAAAAAATTCCTGAATCTTGGGAAAGAAAAAGAAATCCAGATCCAGGAGGTGCAGAACTCTCCAGCAAAATCAACCCACGGAGGTTTACACAACGAATCACAGTAATTAAAATGGCAACATGTAGTGATAGAGAGTTTTCAGTGGCTTTCAAAGACACCAGAACAGATGGATCCAACAGATATATTCAGAACATTCCATCCTAAAACAGCAGAACACACATTCTTTTCAAGGTAACATGGGACATTCTCCAGAATAGATCAATATTAGGCCACAAAACAAGTTTCAACAAATTCAAAATGGTCAAAGTTATGTCATGCATCTTTTCTGACCATAACACTATGAAACTAGAAACCAACCACAAGACAAAATCTTGAAAGAACATAAATACATGGAGGTTAAATAATGTGCTACTAAACAATGAACGGGTTAACCAAGAAATCAAAGAAGAAATCAAAAAGTATATGGAGACAAATGAAAATGAAAACACAATGGCTCAAAATCTTTGGGATGAAGAACATATTATGAGCAACTCTATGCCAGCAACTTAGATAACCTGGAAGAAATGGGTGCATTCCTAGAGATGTATCAACTACCAAAATTGAACCAGGAAGAAATAGAAATAGAAAACCTGAACAGACCTATAACCACTAAGGAAATTGAAGCAGTCATCAAAAATCTCCCAACAAACAAAAGCCCAGGGCCCGATGGCTTCCCAGGGGAATTCTATCAGACATTTAAAGAAGAATTAATACCTATTCTCCTGAAACTGTTCCAAAAAATAGAAATGGAAGGAAAACCTCCAAACTCATTTGATGAGGCCACCATTCCCTTGATCCCAAAACCAGACAAAGACCCCATCAAAAAGGAGAATTACAGACCAATATCCTTGATGAACATGGATGCAAAAATTCTCACCAAAATACTAGCCAATAGGATCCAACAGTACATTCAAAGGATTATTCACCACGACCAAGTGGGATTTATCCCTGGGCTGCAAGGCTGGTTCAACATCCGCAAATCAATCAACGTGATACAATACATTAACAAAAGAAAGAACAAGAATCCTATGATCCTCTCAATAGATGCAGAAAAAGCATTTGACAAAGTACAGCATCCTTTCTTGATCAAAACTCTTCAGAGTATAGGGATAGAGGGTACATACCTCAATATCATAAAAGCCATCTATGAAAAACCTACAGTGAATATCATTCTCAATGGGGAAAAGCTGAGAGCTTTTCCCCTAAGGTCAGGAGCGCGGCAGGGATGTCCACTCTCACCACTGCTATTCAACATAGTATTAGAAGTCCTAGCTACAGCCATCAGACAACAAAAAGAAATCAAAGGCATCCAAATCGGCAAAGAGGAAGTCAATCTCTCACTCTTTGCAGATGATATGATACTGTATGTGGAAAACCCAAAAGACTCCACCCCAAAACTGCTAGAACTCATACCGAAATTCAGTCAAGTAGCAGGCTATGAAATCAATGCACAGAAATCAGTGGCATTCCTATACACCAACAACAAGACAGAAGAGAGACAAATCAAGGAGTCGATCCCATTTACAATTGCACCCAAAACCATAAGATAAAGGATCTGTACTCAGAAAACTATAAAATACTCAGGAAAGAAATTGAAGAAGACACAAAGAAATGGAAAAACGTTCCATGCTCATGGATTGGAAGAACAAACATTGTGAAGATGTCAGTGCTGCCTAGAGCAATCTACACATTCAATGCAATCCCCATCAAAATACCATCCACTTTTTTCAAAGAAATGGAACAAATAATCCTAAAATTTGTAAGGAACCAGAAGAGACCCCGAATAGCCAGAGGAATCTTGAAAAAGAAAAGCAAAGCTGGCGGCATCACAATTCCTGACTTCCAGCTCTATTACAAAGCTGTCATCCTCAAGACAGTATGGTACTGGCACAAAAACAGACACATAGATCAATGGAACAGAATCGAGAGCCCAGAAACGGACCCTCAACTCTATGGTCAACTAATCTTTGACAAAGCAGGAAAGAATGTCCAATGGCAAAAAGACAGCCTCCTCAACAAATGGTGTTGGGAAAATTGGACAGCCACATGCAGAAGAATGAAACTGGACCATTTCCTTACACCACACACAAAAATAGACTCCAAATGGTTGAAAGACCTAAACGTGAGACAGGAGTCCATCCAAATCCTAAAGGAGAACACAGGCAGCAACCTCTTCGACCTCAGCCACAGCAACTTCTTCCTAGAAACATCGCCAAAGGCAAGGGAAGCCAGGGCAAAAATGAAGTATTGGGATTTCATCAAGATAAAAAGCTTTTGCACAGCAAAAGAAACAGTCCACAAAACCAAAAGACAACCGACAGAATGGGAGAAAATATTTGCAAATGACATATCAGATAAAGGGCTAGTATCCAAAATCTATAAAGAACTTATCAAACTCAACACCCAAAGAACAAATAATCCAATCAAGAAATGGGCAGAAGACATGAACAGACATTTTTCCAAAGAAGTCCTCCAAATGGCCAACAGACACATGAAAAAGTGCTCAACATCGCTCGGCATCAGGGAAATCCAAATCAAAACCTCAATGAGATACCACCTCACACCTGTCAGGATGGCTAAAATTAATAAGTCAGGAAATGACAGATGTTGGCGGGGATGTGGAGAAAGGGGAACCCTCCTACACTGTTGGTGGGAATGCAGGCTGGTGCAGCCACTCTGGAAAACAGTATGGAGGTTCCTCAAACAGTTGAAAATAGAACTACCATACGATCCAGCAATTGCACTACTGGGTATTTACCCCAAAGATACAAATGTAGGGATCCGAAGGGGTACATGCACCCCAATGTTTATAGCAGCAATGTCCACAATAGCCAAACTGTGGAAAGAGCCAAGATGTCTATCGACAGATGAATGGATAAAGAAGAGGTGGTATATATACACAATGGAATATTATGCAGCCATCAAAAGGAATGAGATCTTGCCATTTGCAACGATATGGATGGAACTGGAGGGTGTTGTGCTGAGTGAAATAAGTCAATCAGAGAAAGACATGTATCATATGATCTCACTGATATGAGGAATTCTTAATCTCAGGAAACAAACTGAGGTTTGCTGGAGTGGTGGGGGTTGGGAGAGATGGGGTGGCTGGGTGATAGACATTGGGGAGGGTATGTGCTATGGTGAACACTGTGAATTGTACAAGACTGATGAATCATGGATCTGTACTTCTGAAACAAATAATGCAATATATGTTAAGAAAAAAAAGAAGAAGAAGAAGATAGCAGGAGGGGAAGAATGAAGGGGAGTAAGTCAGAGGGGGAGATGAACCATTAGAGACGATGGACTCTGAAAAACAAACTGAGGGCGCCTGGGTGGCTCAGTTGGTTGAGCAACTGCCTTCGGCTTGGGTCATGATCCTGGAGTCCTGGGATCGAGTCCCACATCGGGCTCCCTGCTCAGCAGGGAGTCTGCTTCTCCCTCTGACCCTCCCCCCTCTCATGTGCTCTCTCTCTCTCATTCTCGCTCTCTCAAATAAATAAATAAAATCCTTAAAAAAAAAAAAAAGAAAAACAAACTGAGGTTTCTAGAGGGGAGGGGGTAGGGGGGATGGGTTAGCCTGGTGATGGGTATTAAAGAGGGCACATTCTGCGTGGAGCACTGGGTGTTATGCACAAACAATTAATCATGGAACACTACATCAAAAACTAATGATGTAATGTATGGTGATTAACATAACAATAAAAATTATTTAAGAAATGAAGAAGAAGAAGATAGCAGGAGGGGAAGAATGAAGGGGGGGCATCAGTGGGGGAGATGAAGCATGAGAGAGGATGGACTCCGAAAAACAAACTGAGTGTTCTAGAGGGGAGGGAGGTGGAAGGATGGGTTAGCCTGGTGATGGGTATTAAAGAGGGCACATTCTGCATTGAGCGCTGGGTGTTATATGCAAATAATGAATCATGGAACACTGCATCAAAAATTAATGATGTAATGTATGGTGATTAACATAATAAAAAAATAGTAAAAAAAAATATTTAGGATGCAGCAAGAGCAGCTCTAAGGGAAATTTTATCACAATACAGACCTACCTCAAGAAACAAGAAAAATCTCAACTGACACCATGGAAATACAAAGGATTATAAGAGAATATTATGAAAAATTCTTTGCCAACAAATTGGACAACCTGGAAGAAATGTATAAATTTCTAGAAACATATAACTTACCAAAACTGAAGTAAGAAGAAATAGAAAATTTGAACAGACAAATCACCAGCAATGAAATTGAATTAGTAATCAAAAAACTCCCAACAAACAGAAGTCCAGGACCAGAGGCCTTCATAGGTGAATTCTACCAAATGTTTAAAAAGAGCTGATACCTCTTCTTCCCAAACTTTTCCAAAAGACAAAAGAGGAAGGAAAACTTCCAAATTCATTCTATGAGGTCAGCATTATCTGATACTGAAACCAGATAAGGACACCCCAAAAAAAGAGAACTATAGGCCAGTATCTCTGATGAATACATACGCAAAAATCTTCAACAAAATATTAGCAAACCAAATCCAACAATACATTAAAAAAATCATTTACCAGGATCAAGAGGCATTTATTCCCAGGATTCAAGTGTGGTTCAATACTCATAATATCAATCAATGTGATAAACCACATCAATAAGAAAAATGATAAAAACCATATAATCATTTCAATAGATGCAGAAAAGCATCTGACAAAGTACAAGATCTATTCATGATAAAAGTCCTCAACAAAATAGATCTAGAGGGAACATACATCTACATAATAAAGGCTGTATATGAAAACCTACAGCTAACATCATACTAAATGAGAGCTTTGCCCCAAAAGTCAGGAATTAGACAAGGATGTGCACACTCACGACTTTTATCCCACATACTATTGGAAGTCCTAGCCACAGCAATCAGACAAGAAAAAAAAGAATAAAAGGCATTCAGATTTGTAAGGAAGAAGTAAAACTGTCACTATTTGCAGATGACATGATATAGTATATAGAAAATTCTAAAGACTTCGCCAAAAAACTACTAGAATTGATAAATGAAATTCATTCGTCACAGGATACAAAATTTATATACAGAAATCTATTGCATTTCTATACACTAATACTGATGTAGCCGGAAGAGAAATTAAGAAAACAATTTCATCTACAATTGTACCAAAAATAATAAAATGTCTACGAATAAATTAAACCAAGGAGCTGAAAACTTGTATTCTGAAAACTATAAAACATTGATGAAAGAAATTGAAGATGACACAGCAAATGGAAAGATATTCCATGCTCATGGATCAGAAGAACAAATATTGTTAAAATGTTCACACTCCCCAAAGCAATCTACAGAATTAATGCAATCCCTATCAAAATACCAACAGCATTTTTCACAGAACTAGAGCAAACAATCCTAAAATCTGTATGGAACCACAAAAAACTCCAAATAGGCAAAGCAATTTTGGAAAAGAAAAGCAAAGATGTAGTAATCACAATTCCAGTTTTCAAGTTATATTATAAAGCTGTAGTAATCAAAACAGTTTGGTACTGGCATAAAAATAGACACACAGATCAATAGAACAGAATAGAAAGCCCAGAAATAAACCCACGATTAGATGGTCAATTAATCTTCAAAAAGGAGACAGGAATATGCAGTGGGAAAGATAATCTTGTCAACAAATGATGTTGGGAAAACTGCACAGCTACATAAAAAATAATAAAACTGGACCACTTTCTTATACCATACACACAAATAAACTCACAATGTGTTAAAGATCTGAAACCATAAAAATACTGGAAGAGAGTAAAGGCAGTAATTTCTTTGACATCAGCCGTAGCAACATTTTTCTAGGTACAGGGAAATAAAATAAAAAATAAATATTGGCAGTAAAACTTTTGCACAGCAAAGGAAACAATCAACAAAACTAAAAGACAACTTACTAAGTGGGAGAATATATTTGCAAATGGCATATTCAATAAGGGGTTAATATCCATAATATATAAAGAACTTATACAACTCAACACCAAAAAAACAAATAATACAGTTAAAAAATGGGCAGAAGACATGAACAGATATTTCTCCTAAAAAGACGTACACATGGCCAACAGATACATGAAAAGACCCTCAACATTATTCATCATCAGGGAAATGCAAATTGGAACCACAATGAGCTACTACCTCACAACTGTCAGAATAGCTAAAATCAAAAAGACACAAAACAAGTGTTAAGCATGTGGAGAGAATTGTGCACTATTGCTGGGAATGCAAACTGGTATAGCTACTTTGGAAGGCAGTATGAAAATTCCTCAAAAACTTAAAAATAGAGTTACCATATGATCCAGTAATTCAGGTACTGTGCATTTACCCAAAGAATACAAAAACACAAATTCAGAAAGATATATGCACTCCTATGTTTATTGCAGCATTATTTACAATAGCCAGATTATGGAAGCAGCCTATGTGTCCATCAATAAATGAATGGATAAAGAAGTGGTATATATACAATGGAATATTACTCAGCCATAAAAAAGAATGGAATCTTGCCATTTGCAACAACATGGATGGATCTGGAGAGTATAACATGAAGTGGAATAAGTCAGTCAGAGAAAGACAAATACCATATGATTTCACTCATATATGGAATTTAAGAAACAAAACAAATGAACAAAGAAAAAAAAAAGAGAGACAAACCAAAAAACAGACTCTTCACTGTCAAGAACACACTGATGGTTACCAGAGTAAAAGTGGGGGGATGGGTTGAATATGGGAAGGGGATTAAGAGCACACTTCTCATGATGAGCATTGAGTGATATATGGAATTGTTGAATCACTATAATGTACACCTAATAATATAACACTGTATATTAACTAAACTGGAAATATAATCTTAAAAAGAAGATTCATGTAGATATTCTAGGCAGTAGCAATGTATCCTTCTCCATCTGGGTGGTGGTTACACAGTGTACATTTCATAATTATTCAATTATGCAATTTTGATTTTATCTTTTCTGTATGTATGTTATATTTAAATGAAAAAATGGTAAAAAATTAAAAGATTCTTAAGTTTACTACTTAGGGAAATGAAATTAGATAGCACAGTGAAATACATTCATACCTGACATTGATAAAATCTATGTTTTTAAACTTACACTATATGAACAGTATTGGGAAGAATGTGGGGTGACAGAGACCCTTATAGTGGGAACTATTGGCAGTTCCCCAGACATTATTTTGCCATTTATGAAATTCGTTCTGGAAGAATTGTGGGATAGAATTATTAAGTGGAAGGTTTTGACTCTTCATATCCAAATTCAACATCTTAATGCTCTTCCAGTACATAAAACTAGTCTCTGTAATTCTATTTTTTGAAATAAATATTGAGTTTTTACTAGCTATATAAAGCAGATGCATGTATAGTATTATCTGTAGAGAAGTGCATAAGTGTGAAGTTGCATACATGCTCTCAAACACTCATCAAATTTTAACCAGTCTGTGTTTTTGGTCCATCAATCTGATGAGTGCTTGTTGGTATAGACCAAACAAGATCCCATTCCTCATTTAAAAGAGCTCTGAATCTGGCAAGAAAAAATAAAGATACACTAATATTTGGAAACTATGCATGAAAATAGACAGAATTCTGGATCTGTATTTGTATAAATCCAGTAGAGTGATCTATATCTGTGGTGAGTTAAATGGCAATATGGAATTGACGGCATAGAGGTGTAAAGTCTAAGTTCTGTCAGGTAATGTGGGTAGTTCATAATTCCTGGAATATATGATAAGTCAGAGAAAACTGCAGAAAATTACAAATTTAGATTAGATTTTGTTAATACTTTGAACTTTTTTCCTTTATGTAAATAAGAATTATCAAAATCTTAAGAATGTTCTTACCTAGTCATTGATCCCTTCATCTATTATCTATTATATGTGTTTGTAATGTATGTGTTTATTTATTTATATGTATATTATATGCATAATATATAATATACACATTATACATATACATTATATGTATACATATATATTATATAATATATATATTATACATTATATACACATATATTATTCACATATCACACATTATATGTATACATTATATGTATATATTATGTATATGTATATATGTATATAATTATTTATTAATCCAAGTTTGAATTTATGATATCAGTGCGTCTTCTTTAGCTATTCCCATTGGTCTTGCTGCAGTTTTGAGCTTGCAGCAGATGATCAATAGATATCTGTTAAATTATATCATTTTTAAAAAGCAAGTGAGTAAGAAACTCCAAATGTCTCTTTAAAAACTAGCTATAACAAGTCACTTTGTCATTTCATCCTTCAGTGGACTTGTTTTCCCCATGAATTAGTGGTCTATGTAAATAAAACTTACTAGCCCCTGTTTTATGACATATTAATTCAAAAAGAGATGAGATCTATATATAGTGCCCATAGGATTTTGTATCGATTGCAACTTCGTAAGTCAAATATTATTATAACAAATCGAGTTCTGATGGATCAGCATCCATCACCTTCATTCATACTTGCTCATTCACCTAACATTAGGGAGCATCTATCTTGAGCCAACTTAAATGACCAAAGCATTAATTAATAGCAAGGTGGTGGCAAATTTCCAGACCATTTCACTACAACCATGCTGCAAGTATATATTTTATTAGACATAAAACTTAAAGAAGAACAGTAAAATCACAAATTCAACAAAATATATATTCTATTTCCCAGACCTACTAGTACCACTGCAAAGGGAAAAAATGCAAATAATTACACAGCTGTCGCTCCAGGGGTTGTTCCCCAGAAGCTAATTGTGCGTAAGTCCTTTCTTTTGGCTCAAAAGTAGGGGCACTATAGCTTTGATTTCACAAATATCCATCAAGACCTCTCCCATGGGCTTTTATTTCTCTTGTGTAATCAAAGTGCTGAGTGATTATGCCAAGGAATATAGGAGGTACTTGGCTTCACACTTTGCCCAAAAATATTCTCCACCTGTGCCCTTCCCCATCAATGCTGTGCTTGTTACCTTAGAGATTCACGGGTGCTTCACTCCATGGCACCCTTGCTACTCTCTTGGGGCAAGGGACCTTCATGCTCATTTCTTCCCCATTTCTCATTCCTTCTCATTTTGCAGAAAGAATAATCTCTTTGGGAATTTAAAATGCAAACTATGACCCTAGGACATCAAAACAGACTCCAGAAAGGCAGGCAAAGCTTTATGCTTGGAGAAGAAAACAGAGTTCTGTGTTCCTGAGGGGAAGGATAGTAAAGAAAGGTGTTTGGTCCAAGATGATAGAGGAGCTGAAGATGCTGCTGTGAAATCTCTTCCTAAAAGTTAACAGTCTTGTAAGTTTATGGAATGAGTGGGTTTTTGAAGAATTTCAGCTTTGCAGTTTGGTAAATAGAAACAGCCTGCAGAGTAGAGACCAAATACGAATCTTCAGAGGAGCTTCAGTCTCAGAGGCCGGGAAATGCTCTAGTGTTTAAGCCAATTATACTGAAATCATTGAGGCGAGTCAGAGAATCCCAATTTTCATTTAATACCAATTTAACAAACATTTACTAAGAAAACATTAATGAATAAAACAGACATGCTCCTTCCCTAATGGGGCTTAACGGTTGATCAAGAGACAAAAAGAAAAAAAAAGTTAATAAATAAATATATAATTACAGATTGAGAAGAATTGTGGAAAAAAAGCACTAGTTGCAAAAAACAAATAACATTCTAGCTGGAATAAATTGGCATTTCCTGAAGGCTTATCATGCTCTGGGATTTTGCTGAGCATTTAAATATTTACTAAATTTAGGTGTGCCTGGGTGGCTCAGTCAGTTAAGCGGCAGACTTGATTTCGCTTCAGGTCATGATCTCAGGGTTGTGAGATCCGTCAGCATCAGGCTCCGCGCTCAGAGGGGAATCTGCTGGAGATTCTTCTGCCCCTTCCCCAGCGCTCTCTCTCTCTCTCTTTCAGATGAATTAATTAAAAAAAATTAAAAATATGTTTACCAAATTTCAATCTTCCCAACAAACCCTGGAGACAGTCCCATGTGTGAATCCTATTACCTGTATGAATAAACTCTCCCTGAAAGAGGTTCTTTGTGAATGAACTCAGTCTCAAGAAAGTTAGTGCTTCTGGGCCATCATTTCTAGGGCCTGGGTAAATCCAGGGGCTTTTTTTATCTTCTCTGGATTCAGGCCCCGCGAGGGCCCACTGTGCTCCTCCTGACTCCTGGAAGCTGAATCCTCACTTGCGGCTACCTCTGAGTTAGACCCTCCTCCAGAGCTGCATTTGCAAATCAATTCCTGCCTCAAGCTGTCCCTTCAGGCTGCTTGTGGCACAGCCCTAAAGCCTAGCCTTCCCACTGAAACAGAGCTCACTAAGACCAGATTTAGACTCAGCCAAACTGGCTTCCTGTCTTCCTCTGTCTTTCCTTTCAATTTTTAAATCACTTCTTAAGGGCGCCTGAGTGGCTCAGTCTGTTAAGCTGCTGCCTTCACCTCAGGTCATGATCCCAGGATCCTGGGATCCAGTCCCGCATCTAGCTCCCTGCTCAGCTTCTCCCCTGCCCCCTGTCTCCGGGCTGGCTTGTGCTCTCGCTTTCTCTCTGTCGAATAAATAAATAAAATCTTAAAGAAATAAATGAATAATTCACTTCAGAATGGGATTTGAACTCAAATCTCTTGAACACATTAAAGGTGGGGGGAAAATTAAAAAAGAATACTGCTGAGGAAAATAATCAGAAATGCATAAAAATTTATTTATAAAATTAATATAAATCTTATACATCCAGCAATAAAGAATGGTGGTATAAGTTACACTAGAACCATGTACAGGAAATATTAAAAAGAGGTTTCTAAAGAACTCTTAAGGTTATATATCTCAAACTATTAAAAACTAGAGGGAAACATAGAAACATTTGTAGTTCTTATCACTAGAAAGCAGAAGAATATGTAAATACAAAATATTTTTCTATTCCCTTCGCATATGTTCATCTGAGAGATGAGATAAGAGATAAGAGACTAAAGACTCTGAAGGACAGAGAACAAAAGTTGATGGAGGGAGGTGGGGGGATGGGCTAAATGTGTGATGGGCATTAAGAAGGCACTTGTGATAAGCACTTGGGTGTTGTATCTAAGTGATGAATCACTGAATTTGACTCTTGAGAGCAGTGTTGCACTATATGTTAACTAACTAGAGTTTAAATAAAAATGTGGAAAAAATAAAGTTTAATATTAGACAAAAAATTTTTCTATAATGTGTATTTAAATCAGAAAAATTAGATCAATACCATTAAATAAATTATATTTATGAGGAAAATGATTATGCCAATAAAATGATAAAGATATTTTTCAATTTGAAATAAACAAGGTGGCTCAATGTTTTATTTATTTGACTTTTATTTTTCAAAGAAGCAAAATACAAAGAACTGATTTGGTTTCCTAGAAGTCACACACTTGGTGAGCCACAGGGACAGCCCCTGGAGCCAATGTCCTTTCTACCTCTTAGGCCAGTGCTCTGAGTTCTCATTAATGCAGTCGCAACGATCTTTCTGATGAGGCCCTTGGCAACTCAAGGGTAAGGACATTGATATTCATCTTTGCCCCTTTTAGCTTAATACAGAGTCCCTCAAATATTTAATAAATGCACAGAGTCAGAGATGGGGTTAATTTTTCTTTTGAATTCCTTCTTAAGCAGCTAACACAGTCCACTGTGTAGAGAAATATTCAGGAAGTACATGCTAAATTACTTTGAAAGCTTAATATCAGATAAATACAAAAAGAAATGCCACCCAACCCGTGATATTTATATGGAAAATTAAAATCCGCTCAAAGAGAGGCATGCTGTGAGGTAAGCTTAATGCTCCATTGGGGGTTGTAGGGTAAACCACAAACTTTCTGTACTCAGAAAAGAGCATTTTGAGTATGTTTTCCTTCAGGAAATTTGTGATTGAATATGGAGTTTAGAGTAAAGGCTAAATCAATCAATCAGTCAATCTATCTGGAGATACTTTTTTCCCAAAGATGCGAATGCTGTAGATTGAATGTCCCCTGCTCCGATTTCCCAAATTCTTATGTTGAAACCTAACCCCCAGCATGCTGGCACTTGAAGGTGGGACTTTTGTGGGGTGATTAGGTAATGAGAGTGGAGCCTCCATGAATAAGATCAGGGCTCTTATAAAAGAAATCCGGGATGCCTGGGTGGCTCAGTCAGTTAAGTGTCCAACTCTTGATTTCGGCTTAGGTCATTATCTCACAGTTGTGAGATCGAGCCCCGCACAGGGCTCTGAGCTCAGCACAGTGTCTGCTGGTCCCTCTCCCTCTGCTCCTCCCTCTACTTTCTCTCTCAAATAAATAAATAAATAAATAAATAAATAAATAAATAAATAAATAAAATCCTTAGAAAAAAAGAGAGATCGATCCCAGGAGGTTCTCTAGCCTCTTCCACCACGTGCAAAAAGATAGCCTCCTGTAAGACAACAAATTTGTAGGTGCCTTGATCTTTACCAGTTTCCAGAACTGTGAGAAATAAATTTTTATTAAGCTACCTAGTCTATGATATTTTTATTACAGCAGCCCTGTTGGGACTAAAACAGATGCTGTGGCATTTCTTATATTTTTTATTCAGAAGCAGGTGGTGGGAAAATCAATCACTTCTCCAAGAGAAAGAATATTAATTCAATAAGGAAAAATAAAATGATTCTCTGTGGTTCTAAATACATGGCTTGATATGCAAGCAACTGGGCAGAAATAGGGTTGAAGTGTGTGCAGGATCAGGGAAACTTCAGTAGGGCTCAGGGTTGAGTGTGAATGTGGCAGATGGTGGCAGAAAGCAGGGGTCAGTCCATGTTCTTTGCACTCAAAGTCAAATGTAAAACTTAGAGAAAACATTGTAAAACAATAATAAAAAGGGTGTGGATTTATTATTTGTCTATTGATTGCCAATCTGTAACCTATTATTCTAAACTCCATAGAAGAGATATCATTAATCTCAGTCAGTCAATTAAGAAACAGGTTCCGGGGGCACCTGGGTGGCTCAGTCGATTAAGCATCTGACTCTTGGTTTCAGCTCAGGTCATGATCTCAGGGTCCTGGGATCTGGCCCAGCACTGAGCTCTGTGCTCAGCATGGGGTCTACTGGAGATTCTCTCTCTTCCTCTCTCTGCCCCTCACCTCAGTCTCAATCTCTCTCTGTCAAATAAATAAATAAATCTTTAAAAAGGAAGGAAGGAAAGAAGGAAGGAAGAAGGGGAAACAGGTTCAGAGGGCTTAGGAAACTTGCCAGGGCCAAGATTTAAACAGCCTATGCTCTTTTTCTTTCTTCAAACATTGAGTCTCGCAGTTAGAGGTAAGTCTGAAGATGGAAGAAGCCAGGCTTGTAGAAATGCAGTAACAGATGGCCCATAATGGTGTGACTTAAGGCTCTTTACAGAAAGCCAAAGAAAATGTACCTTGTCAGCCACTGAGATGGTTGCCTGTGTTTGTATAGCTGACTTCTGGTGAATCAGAATCAGGGTGTGGTAATTGCTAAAAATATAGGTGCCTTTCTCTAGAGTCTGAATTTTATAATTTGAGCAGTTTGGGGTATACTTTGGACATATGTATTTTTAGTCAATTCCCTGGCTGCTTAGGATAGACAGGAAAGTTTGAAGGTTAACTCTTAGGTATAGTTTTCTGAAGTGGGGAGTACTGTAAAGAAGACAGGTTTTAAGTGGCTAAACTGGATTCCATTGCCGCTTCTAACATGGACTATTAGATTATTTAACCTCTCTGCACCTTGGTCTCTTTATCTGTGCAGTGAAGAAAATTATACTTCTGTGCTTTGTTTTGAGGGGGAAAAATAAGACAATATACATGTTTTTGAGGGGAAAAATAAGACAAGGGGCACATAATAATTTATATAGTATTTTAATCCTATGGAGGTATCTATCAAACTCAAATTAAGGGTCATTGTCTGAAAAAATGGACCTATATCCATGAAAAAATATGAATATCACAAAAGACAAAGAAAAACTGAGAAACTATTGCAGATCTAAAGGGGAATAAAAAACCCAGCACATGACAATTAAGTACAATATGCAATCCTAGGTTGGAAATTGAACTAGGAAAAAATGTTGTAAAGGAAGTTAATGGAACAAGTGGTAAAATTTGAATATAGACTGGATTTAAGATATTAGAATGCTCTCTCTCTTAGTTTCCTGATTTAGGCAGTTGCACCATAGTTTTATAAGTGGTTTATTCAAGATATGGATTTCCCCAGGTCCCCCTTCAAGGACAGACATGAAGCATAGGGTTAGCAGACAACCTCCAGCTATCAGCTCTCTCCAGCTCAACTCGGATGCCGAAAGCTACCTGTCAAGGCATGAAGTCTTATCTTTCCATGGGAACTTCAAACCCAGTGACTAGGAGAAATAATGCACAGTCTCTGGTGAGCAGTTCCCACACCAGAGCTGCCTGCAGACTAGCCAAACCTGTCAAGCCAGCTGGCATCACAGTTGGACCTTCTCTGTCCAATCCTGCTTCCTTCCTCTTCTGTTCAGCAGACGATCCCTAATTAATGTCTTGCACACCAAACTATATCTCAGCACCGGCTTCCACAGAACTCAACTTGCAAACACAGCATGGAAAGCAATCTGAGAAAGGAAGTCATAAGATTCAGTTTTGGGGTTGCATCACTCCTACTGGTAAGAGAGTGAATCCAGACAGCATCACAGACAAGGGGGCAGTCTACTTTTAACAATTCAACCACATATGGAGAAAATAGTGGTTAGAAATATAATGGGCTTGGGTAGCCATTGCTGAGCACCACAGATGCTCTACAGGACCTGAGGATGACAAACAGGTAAATGAAAGTCAGTTATGAAAGTTAGCAGCCTCGGGCGCCTGGGTGGCTCAGTCGTTAAGCGTCTGCCTTCGGCTCAGTTCGTGATCCCAGGGTCCTGGGATCGAGCCTCACATCGGGCTCCCTGCTCTGTGAGGAAGCCTGCTTCTCCCTCTCCTACTCCCCCTGCTTGTGTTCCCTCTCTCGCTGTCTCTCTCTCTGTCAAATAAATAAAATCTTTAAAAAAAAAAAAAAAAAAGAAAGTTAGCAGCCTCTTGGAGTACATAAAAAAGAAGTCTCATAGCTAGTATGTAGGAACACAGAAGAAGGCAAGGAAGAAAAAGTGAAATAGGACTTATTAAGCACAGTGGCTGAATGCCAAAGGTTAACTATCCAATCAAATAGGTCTGCTATGCTAAAAGCAGGGACCTAATGGAGGAAAACATCGGACCTTAATGCAACAAATGGTAATATGTGGATGAATACTTGAGGTTTTGACCCTCCAGATTCCTCTGAATCATCTAAGCCTGTAGATGGGATGCAGCCCTCCCTATTAAGAGCTGCCCCTGCTCTCCTCCCTCTCCACTGGGAGATAGTCAGAGGGGAGAGGTCCTGGTCAGCACATGCCCCTACACCTTCTCCTCAATACTGAGTCTATGACCAGGGTTAAATTGCCCATAACCTAGCTAGGGATGTTCTGAATCTGATCAAGGAGAAAAGGTGCTATTCTTTAAAGGAGCTGCAAGATCTTGCTAGAGTATACCTTCAGGAACTGGGAGAATGTTTATGAACTAGGACCTGATGGTGCTTGATCCCTTGATCAAATTGGATTGGGAAGAATTTATTCTCCTGAAAAATAAGATGTAATATTCTGGAAAGAACCCTAGGAGATAGTGTGAACTCAATATAAGAAAGGTAGCTTCTAGAATCATGGACGAAGTAATCTTATATGGAGAACAAAATGCAAGAATTGCTGGAGCAGATGGTAAAGGAAGAGAGCACATGCCATTTATGGTCATGAGAGCCCCATGACTGTATTCCCTGCTGAGGTCCCAAGGGAGCATAAGATACAAATGTTGCAAGGAATGTGCAGGCAGCAATGTGCCACACCAGAAATAACATGATTGATCAGTGGTAGTTCTTCTCTGTAGGTTGGGGCTGGTATTAGAACCACCTGTTACAAAATTTGGCTCACTTAGATCAGTGGGGATGATAGTGCACAAAACATTAAAAGCCTGGGAGCCTATTAGCTGTCAAAACCAAAAAGGTGCCAATATCATAATAAGCAGCAAGAGCACAGATAATACTGAGATGTTTAATAGAATGAGGCATGAAATCCTACACAACATAGTATCGTGTAAGGAGCCCATTTTACAACTAAGGAGGCGTGGGAGTGAGCCCATGGCCCTAACATCCACAGGTTGTATCCAGACCATGCCATGCAGAATCTGCTGACCTGCTAGAACTTTGATATAATCTGCTCAAGGTACAGCTAAAGCCCCAGCTTGGAGGCATCACTCTGTGGGAGGAAGCGCCATATTGCAGATCACAGTACATAAACTCAATCAAAGACCATCATATGGATCTGTGTTTCCAGAAGAAAGAATATCTGAATCCAAGAACCAAGAGCTGAAAGCAGGAGTTGTGCCCCTTGACACCCTACCTAATGCCCCCCATTCTGCCTGGTTAGATGTCCTCAGGCACATGCATAGGAGCCAAGGCAGGAGTCCCATTGAATTATCAGCTATGCTGCTACCTGGCACTTTTGCCTCCTGGCATCTAGAAACTGGCAGGTAGGAAGAGCAGTCATCCTTCTGATGGAGTAATTGACCTTATTATCAGGAGGAGGTAGGGCTGTTTTTCCATAATTAGGGCAAAGGGGAATACATGTGGAACCCAAGTGATACTGTTGGGTGCTTCTCAGTGCCCAGCTGTGACTGTAAAAAGACAGGTTCAGAAATCTTGGACCAGGAAGGGCATGGTGATGAGGCATTCAGGCCCCTCAGAGAACGTGCATTGCAATTTCCCTAAATCTGCTTCCTCTCTCTTGTCAAGCTGAAAAGCAGAGAGATAGAGAAAGCATAAGAAGTATGGGATGGTGGCAAGTGTGAAGGGATGGTGGCAAGTATGAAGGGCATATAACCTTCAATGTTTGGGGAAAGAGGAAGAGACAGCCACATGACTGATGCAGCTTTTAGGCTGTAGCCTTGAATGATGTGCTGCAGAAAAGTTGACATAGTTCATCGTGGTTCCATTCAGAGGCTCGCTGACAAGGAAGTGCTGCTTTAATTTTTAATGCCTATTGCCCCCTTGTCATGTATTTTCCTTGACACTGACTTGTGACTGGGCCAAGGTTGGATTTAGATATTTTTTATTCTCTCTGCTCAAATACCATCTAATAGAACTCCTCTCTCTCCTCTAATGCATAGTGCCCCCAAACATTTAGAAATGCAATACATCCAATGTCTAGTCAGGCTAGAAGGCATACTCCAGGGAAGTTAGGTGTTACAAGGCAGAGAGGGGCTGGCTGCAGAGATCCACAGAGAACTTGACTTGGTTCTCTCCTTAGAGCTTCAGAGCCAGCCTCAGATGCAGCATCCAACCTCAGGAATGCCCATTATTAGGTAGAGTTGAGGGAAGTTAAAGTGGCTGGAGAAATTGTTATTGGATGTATGGTTTTTTGTCATTTGAAAAGCACAAGAGCATGGAATCAAATGCAGGATCTGAAGTTCCTTCATCCATCTGTCACTAATTAAAAAGAATGCCAAAAAACATATGGTCATGGAACAATCAGGAAAGACGAATGAAGCAGAGTACATTAACTGCAGATCTAAATAATACTGGTTTCTGTAAGTGGCTGACAAATTCTCCAAAAGGGAAGAATGACCTGAAACAAGGACTACCCAGAGTATGGATGACATTACAATTTAATCCCTCTGTATGTTTTCATGACATTTCTTTTCTTTTTTTTTTTTTAAGATTTTGTTTATTTATTTCAGAGAGGGGGAGAGAGAGAGCAAGCGTAAGTGGGGGGAAAGGGGAGAGGGAGAAGCAGATTCCCTGCTGAGCAAAGAATCCGATATGGGGCTCTATCCCAGGACACTGGGATCATGACCTGAGCTGACGGCAGACACTTAACGACTGAGCCACCCAGGTGCCCCTTTCATGACATTTCTTGATGCCTAGCACAGATAGGATCTTACAGAGACTCATCTGCTAGGGTTTTAGCAGACTTTCTTTGAGTAAACACTAAACAAGTATAGAAAGCCTTGTATTAAAAGTATTTTCTTGTTTTCTGTGTTCTTGATGCTCTGGCATTTGGAGCTTTGTAGACCTGAAAACTGCCTATCCCAGGGCTAATTCCTCTAGATAACAAACAACTTGGGTGCCAGAATGCATTTTTTTATAGACTGAATGCTTGTATTCCCCCAAAATTCATGTTGAAACTCATCTCCCAAGGTGATGGTATTTAGAGGTAGTGCATGTGGGTATTGATTAAGTTGAAGGCACATTCCTCATGAATGCAATTAGCACCCTTGTAAAAGAGGCCCCAGAAATCTCCCTGGTCCCTTCCACTATCTCACATAGAAGACAACCATCTGTGAACCAGCAAGCAGGCCCTCAGCAGCCACCAAATCTTCAAGTGCTTTCATCTTGGACTTGCCAGCCTCCAAAGCTGTGAGAACTAAAGAAATACATTTCTATTGCTTATAAGCCACCCGGTCCGTTGTATTTTGTTATAATGGCCCCCATAGACTAAAACACTTTTCATATGCAAACTAACCAATCCATAGTCCAAATCTCCTACCAGTCTCATTTTACCAGACTACCAAATTCCAGAACTCTGTTCATTGCTCTAATCACTACAGGGCCAGGTACTGGGCAGCTGGGGACCAGCCCTCCAAAATTATTCCAGCTATTCAATCATAAGTTTGCTTGGTTGGCTTCTTCCACGCCTTTCCCTGGAAAAGTGCAATAAAGGCTCCTCTCCTCAGGTTCCTTCACTCTCTGCCTGTTCTTGCTTTGGTACCCCCCTGGGCAGCCCATGTATGGGGTGCCATGCCATGCCTTCTGTACTAGGAGATCTTAAGTACAATAGAAACTCCTTCGTTCATTTTAATCTCTGTGTGTCTCACTATACCTGCTCAAAGCAAGTCCTGGGAACATTTTTAGGACTGCCTGATTTCAAAACTAAGCAGATAAGTAGGCTAAAACCAGACTTTAGAAATTGAGAGATGATGGCTAAATAGAAATTTTTGCTTGGACTCTGGGTTATTTTAAAAGCTTTTATTCTTTTTGTGTACTTGTTTCAATTTAAAAGTATTAATTCAACAGTAGGGTAGTAGTTCTCTAATTAGTGATGACTCTGTGGAAATTGCCACTCAAGACACAGAGGAGTATATAAAGTATAGGGCAGATTTGGTCCCATAGAGAGACTAGAGTGAAAGGCTAGATGTACATAGCGCAAATATGTATAATTATTTATAAACAATGTCATGTTCAAAAATAACTCAACCAGGACACTTTACTGACACTCATAACTACAAATGTTTCCATCTTTATCTAATCAGCTAGAGTATTTTCAGCACACCTTTTTATGGCATTTATGACCCTTTTACCTGCTACCAAGTCAACTAGTATGCAGGTCTTATGACATCTATAAATATGCAAAGTTCTTTCAGGGCCAGGAGACAATCCAGTCTCTGAAAAATGTGCATAAATCTGGGTGGGAATGCTAGTTCTACCACTTACTGGCTCTGAGGTGTTGAGTAAATGACTAAATTGTGTTCATCCTCATTTTTCTTCTTGGTTGAAGGGGGGAAATAGTATCTTCTTCAGTAGATTGTTGGAAAGATCAAATGAGAAAATACATGTAAAATGCATGAGACACAGCAGGTGCTCAATAAACTTGAGATTTCTTCTTTTTACTGCCTAGGAATGTCAGATAATCATGAGTTAAATAGTCTGCTTATACAGTCTTTAATAAAGGTTATCCCATAATAAAGGTTATCCCATAAAGTCTTGGTTATTCATAGAGAAACAAAGATAATTTAGCTCTATCTGTACATCTACAGGCAGAAGTAGAGAGTTTTGAATTAATATTATTATATGCACCTGCATTTGTTAAATCCTTCACCAGAAAAAAAACCCCTGATGATATATAATGAATAAATTCAAGAAATGCATCTGCTGATGTGTGCGATGCAATATGGTAAAGCACGTCTTTACCATATTGGTAAATTAAAAAGAATGCCAAAAAACATATGGTCATGGAACAATCATGAGGTAGACTCACAGTTAGTGTGTACTGTCCCAGTATCCAGCACTGTGCTGAAAACACACTATATGTATCACTTGCTGATGACATATATGCTATTATTGCTTTTCTCTTCTTCATTGAGAATGCTAAAGACCAGAAAAGTTATGTGCCTTTTCCAAGGTCATATCACTAATAATTTCTTTTCAGAAAATAATTAAACTCTGTTACTATGGCTCCAGAATCCAAGATAATGACAGCCCCATCAGTTTTATGTCTATAATATGCTCCTGTCTATTCTGTGAATTTATATTTTGCATGAATATATGTTAAATGTGCAAATGTTAATGCATACAACAGGTATTTGTCAAACCCCATGTATCCTGAGCTCTGGCATATTTTTGCTTTGCTGCTAGGGAGCATGTTGTAATCCCACAGTGTGCAGGGCACACAGATATCTCTACCTGCCATTCCTCTTCCAACTTCAACCTACATTTTAGCTCTTAATTTTAACAAAACTTAATTTATTATTTTTCCTTTTTTTTTTGGCTAGTACCTTTTGTGACCAGTTTATTGAAAAACAACAACAACAACAACAACAACAAAAGTCTACCTACTCCACAGCTGTGAAGATACTGTCCTATTTCCTTCCTTCACCTCTCACATACAAGTCCAATCCATCCCACACTACCCCAGCTCCCTTTAATAAAAAGGCCACACTTTACCATTGTACTCAAGGTTCACCTTTGTCTAAAATCAATTGGCCATATATGTGTGGGTCTGTTTCTGAACTTTCTATTTTATTTCACAGATATGTTCTTATCTATCCTTTACTAACACTGCACCATCTTAATTGCTATTCTTTTATGACAAATAATGACATCTCATATTGTGAGTCTCCCAGCATTGTTTTCTTCGAGATCATCTTGGCTATTCTTTTCTTTATGGAACACTTATGAAAGAAATTGAGGAAGACACAAAGAAATGGGAAAACATTCCATGCTCATGGATTGGAAGAACAAATATTGTTAAAATGTCTATGCTACCGAAAGCGATCTACACATTCAATGCAATCTCTATCAAAATACCATCAGCATTTTTCACAGAGCTGGAATAAACAATCCTGAAATTTGCATGGAACCAGAAAAGATCCCGAAGAGCTAAAGTAATGTTGAAAAAGAAAACCAGAGCTGGTGGCATCACAATGCCAGACTTCAAGCTCTATTACAAAGCTGTAATCATCAAGACAGTATGGTACTGGCACAAAAACAGACACATAGATCAATGGAACACAACAGAAAACCCAGATATGGATCCACATAAAATTTAGAATGAGTTTTTAATTTTCTACAGGTATGCACAGACACATATGCGTGTGTACACACACAAATAAATTGGCTAGGATATTGATTGGGATTTATTAAACGTATAGATTAACTTGGGAAAATGGATATCTTTATAATAGTGAGTCTTCAAATCCATAAATATGGTCTCTTTCTATAGATATTTATATATTTTAGTGCAATTTACATATGGAAATATATACATACAGTATATTATAAACTATATTACACTTGCACTATTTTGTGGTTATTAAAGTAGTGGTCTCATGCATCTTAGATTTATCTTTAGGTGCTTGATAATTTTTATTCAATCTCAGTTCATATTCTTTTTAACATTAGTTCTATTAGTTTGATATAGATGGTAGATGCATAGATACATACATAGACAGTTGTTGAACTTGTATTCAGCAACTTTATTAGCAACCATTTTGAACACCTGTTCCATGCTGGTCATTCAGCCTGAGGATAGTGAAATGTGCACTTTACACCCCTTTTCCCTGAACAGCTCCCAATTCAGGTGGAGAGATGCTTTACGTGATGAACGACTGAAGGAGTCCTAGAAGGCACTATCAAATTAAGAGCAGGACTGCATTCAGGGGATGGACGCCCCACTGATGACTTATTTCAGTTTTATTCCAGTGAGGCAGGTTATCACTATCTGGGTTTTACACCTGCTTCCTAGCTTCTCTCCCATTTGGGTTATCTTCAGACCCCAAATCCAGTCAAAATTCATGGTCAGTCTGTTCTTCATGCTAACATGTTATTTCATTATGCTTTTGCACAGAGTGTAAACTCACCAAAAGCAGGAATAATATGTTTACTGCTCTATCTCTAATGCCTAAGAGTGGTAAGATAAGATGCTCAATAAATATTTATCTTTACCTATCATATATTTACCCTTTTCCTTTCCTTTAAAAAAATGTCTTCTTTCATCCTTACACTTTCAATAAACAGTATATTAAGATTTTAAGAAAAAAAACTTCTTTCCTTCCATAGTCTATTCCAGTGTCATGTCTCTATGAAATCTTACTCTGGAACTCAGCAATTAGCTCTGAGAATTGTGGCTTTTGTCCCATCACTCTATCCTTGTTGTGGGAATCTGCATGCTATATTTCAATAAAAACCCAAATCACTGCCTCCTCCTCCATCTTTGCTAGAAGAGATACTCTCTTACTTATTTTTCACTTCCTAAGTGCCCAAGCTGGTAGCTGATCTACGGTAATTTGTTTTTCAGGAAAGAGCAAATAAATGAAAGAAAAAAAATGAGTGAACGAAAGAATTGAAATCTAAGGTCACACAAATAGTAAGAGTTAAGATGAAAGCCCGTGTGGTAACTGGCTGATGTCAGCAGACAGGTTCACAGACTAATTCAGGGGCCCAAAGAATTTCTTAACTGACATTCAACTTCATTGCATTTTCGTTACTAGGAAATTTATTTACACTTGTTTCACATCTAGGTTCCAGAGGAATCCAATAGATGACTGTGTCTAGGTGATTGCCTTCATGCTGTTCTTGGTCAGGCAGAAGTTCCCAACCCCTGTCTGCTCTCTCACCCACCCACATGGGCTGGGTGATGTAAGGGTGACAGTAACAGCAAAAATAAAATCATTACTTCAACTACAGCCAATGTTTCTGAGTCAATGACATTGAGATGAACATTTTTTTTCCCCAAAATAATTTCCTTTACTTCTCACAACAAGCCTATGATGTAACGGGTCAAAGTTTTTTACATCCTGGGTGTGAACCAGAGGAGGGTGAGGAACATTGAGACTGGTCTCCCAAGAGGCACCGATCAAAGGCAGATCTACATCTTACCCATCCCTCCACGACAGAGTGATATTGATGAAATATATCAGTCACTCCCCATATGTGATTACTAACCACATAAAAACCAGGTTAGTTAGGAACCATTTTCCTCAGTTCGTAGCTGAGGGAATTGGTAATAAAAGAGGTGAGGCCACCCGTCCGTATAGTACGATGCTATTTAGTGCAGTGAAATTCAAACTCAGGTTTGGATGATTCTAAAGGATGCTGCCCTTTTTGTGAGACCCTGATACTGCCTCCCTATGACAGAAACATATAATTATTCCATAAAGTTTTTTTTTTTAATATATTACACTTTAAGTCAGGAGAATTACATTCTAATATTTTGAATAATCAATAAGAGGATGATGACCATATTTTACTACAATATGAAATGAGTGTTCTTTTATCACTAGTACTTATCATTTACACTGTGTGATTCAGTAAGCACATCTTACATTTGTCCCTTACTGCTTTGTGTAATATTTTATATAATAATTATAACTTAATCATAACTCAGCCTTACTAAAACCTGACAAGACCTAGCGATTGATGCGGTTAGTTTTCCCCCTAGTTGTTTGGATGTTAAGTCTTTCTCTCCATTCAAAATGACTTGTAATCTCCTTCCCTGGGGGAAATTCATAGCCTTTTAACACGTGGGCAAAAATCTGCAAATACTTGAGGCAATCAATGCAATGTGTCCTATTTAATTAGTAAAGTTCAAGTCTCTGTCCAAAAGTTTCGAGGACATAGAAAAGGTATGACTTTTTGTGAAGTAATGCCCACATCATATTTTATACATGAATAAGGCAGATGGCACTGAATAGTGTACCCATTTATAAAGAATTCCCATTTACCCAAATGTTTCATTCTAGTGTAAGGCTTTTCTTCCAAAAGCCCATAGTACTTCATCTCTATCTTTCTCTTGATGTCTTCCCTTTCCACCTCACCTTATGGCTCTGTGTGTGTAGAGTATATTAACAATACATAATGTATGGAGAAGGTTGACCTCTTCCAAATGTTGTCTGCATGATCTTAGGCAAAAGAGGTTATCACTGAACCTTCCTAGACTCCTAGACTCATATAGAAATTAGAGTTGCTATGTGAACTAAAGGCATTAACATGTTTGTATTTATTTTTGGAAACTAATAAATGATTCTCATATTCCCCGCTAAGCTGTAAATTAATTGGTGACTGAAACTGACATATTCATCATTATCTTTGCACCTCCCACAATTACCAGGAAGGCAGAAGGAAGTTGATTACAATTATGAAGAGAAGGCTAATAGAGTTCACTTAGTTACTCTGCTTGGAATAAGTAAGTCATCTCAATATCACATCCTCAAATTGTCCTTTAAGAAATTGTAGCTGTTCTTCAAAAGTTGGTGCAAAAGCTATGTATATCCATATGCCTTTCATCTAACTGGAGGTGATTTTGATATAAGGAACACAGCTCCTATACCTACCTGTTGGGATTTGTTTCTTTCAACCCTTAATTATATATTTGAATTCACAATTATTTTTCTGCTCCATTTAAGCTAATTGAGATGAGATACATATTATACTATTTATCTTATACTAGGTCTTCCAGTGGCTAAGGGTACCCCATGGGATTAACTCCTTTAACTTTCAGGTTGTACATTAGCATATGCCAGGGTAGGTCCAAATAGACATTCTATCCTATAACACCAATGACCTGAGGCAAGAAAACAAGGCATCTAGTTTAGGTTCTATGAATATGCACTAGACCTCTTGAATCTGTGAGTTGATGGTTTTCATTAGTTTTAGAAAATGGCAGCCATTATCTCTTCAAATATGGCTCCCATCCCTGTACGTATTTCTCTCCTTCTGGAGGGTCAATATATTAGGTTATCTGTGTCCTGCATGATTCCATCACTAAGATCTGTTATTTCAGAGTTTTGTTTTGTTTTCCTCTTTGTGTTTCAATTCAAGATTTTCTCCTGATTTAGCTTCAAGTTCACTAAACCTGACTTCTACTGTGGCTTGTCTGCTGATAAACCCATTCAATAAATTCTTAATTTCAGCTATTGCATAATCTGCAAGCATGGAATATTATATTATTTTTTTTAAAGATTTATTTATTTATTTTAGAGAGAGAGAGACAGAGACAGAGACAGAGAGTGAGCATGAGTGGGAGGGGCAGAAGGAGAGAGAAAGAATCTTCAGGCAGACTCTGCACTGAGCACAGAGCTCAAAGTGGGGTGTGATCCCAGGATCCTGAGATCATGACCTGAGCCAAAACCAAGAGTCATGTGCCTAACCGACTGAGCCACCCATGCACCCTGATTTGAATTTTTCAATGGCTTTCAGTTTCCTATTGAAATTGCCACCTTTTCATCTATCTGCCCTTCATTCCCTCTACTTTATTTCACATCATTCCAGGAATTTTAAAGTCCTTGTCTTATAACTTCAATATCTGGATTATCTGGGGCTTTGCTTCTATGGTTTGTAGTCCTTTCTCTTCATTATCATTTAGAAAGCCCTGCCTTTTCACAAGTCTGATAAGTTTTTATTATATTTTTATTACATCTCAGACAAGGGTATAAAAGGACCAACAGAGGACCTAGATGATATGTTTCCCATTTAGACTTTTCCTCTTTTCTGTTAAGTTTGTAGGGTGAGAGGCTGATGCCTATCACACTATTATGGGTTGAGATGGGCTGGAGTGGTTTTGCATTTTTAAGCAGACTTCTGAATTATTGTTCATTTATGTACTTCAGGTGATATCCTCCTCAACATTTTTTATTAAGGATCTGGATGAGTTTTGCATCCTGAACCCTGAAAGTCCTGCCTCATGGAAGTTTTAACCTAGGTTAAACCCCACAGTGAATGATGTTACTGTGACTCCTTTATCCCTCCCATCCGTCACAGGTCCTCAGTCCTTCCTTGCCTTCATGACTTAGACAGTTCTGCAGAGTATTTGTTCAGGCATTTTGTAGGATGCCCCTAACTTCTTTTTTCTGTTGTTTTTGAACAATTCATTTGGGGTTATGGGTTTAGGGAGGAACACCAGAGAGGAGAGATGTTCTTCTCATCACTTCATACCTGAGGGCAGGTTAGGTGCATGACATCAACATGACTTACACTGTTGGTATTAACCTTGATCATTTGATTACAGTACTATAAGCTGGGACAGAGCCAGGAAATACATAGATGTGTACTTACTTGCGTATGTACACACAAACACATGCACACAGCTATAATTAGTTCTCTATGGGTCTATCTATGTATGTGACAATCTGTAAATCAGAATAAACATGCATTTGTACTGATCTTTCTCACTCTAATCCAACACCACAGGGTTCATTCTACCTTTCCCTTGTTTATTTGTAACTCCTTAATCTGATAGCAGGAAACCTGGATCCCATTATTTACAATTTGTTTACTTATTTATTCATCTCTTATTTGGAAGCATGTAATGTAGTTTTATTTATTTATTTTTAAGATTTTTGTTAATTTATTTGAGAGAGAGAGAGAGAGAGAGAAACGGCATGAGAGGGGAGAGGGTCAGAAGGAGAAGCAGGCTCCCCGCTGAGCTGGGATCCCAATGTGGGACTCGATCCCAGGACTCTGGGATCATGACCTGGGCCGAAGGCAGTTGCTTAACCAACTGAGCCACCCAGGCGCCCTGTAATGTAGTTTTAGAATCAATAACCTGTACCCCTGTGAGAAACAAATTTATCAACTGGAGTACTATATACATGCAAAGTTATTATGGTCTTTACTCTTACAGTTTCCAGTGAAAAAAATATTTTTCAGTGTTACTTAGGTTATCCCCTTTCTTTCTCTCCCCCTTCAGGGTGGTTATGTGACTCATTTGCAATACAAATAGATTCATTTGTCCTAGCCTATACTGCATCTCTGCCGCCAAGTCCCAGTTGATTTCTGCTTTCACATACTTCGAATAAAATCCACTTTTTTGTGGTGTGGCGGGTGGCCTCTAATATCACTCTAATGATCCCTCTTCTTGACATTTGCCCTCTATACTCTCCTCTCCTTGAATGTGGGCTGAAATTATTGGCTCACTGCTGATAAACCCAGCCCAGCAGCAGCAGCAGCAGAGACTAGGCTACTAGTAAGTTGTGGTTTCTTTCTTGTGTATAGTCTTTCGACCTCTCTCTGAATCTTTGCTCTGTGGGAGGCCAGCTCCCATGTTGTGAGTAGCCCTACGGAGAGCCCCACATGGCAAGGAACGGATTTTCCAGTCAGCAGCCAGTGAGGACTGAGGTTTGCCAAAAGTCATGTGATAGTAAGTTTAGAAATTCTATCCTTGTGCCCTACTCCATCCCCACAACAATCACCTGTATTTGTAGAAAACAGACATTGATATCAGGAAACAACAGAACAAAATGTTATCTCAGTACTCATTTAATAATACCACCTAATATTATTATTAATAGTTAATATTTGGTCACGATAAGGATCAAGATCATATGACAGGAAGGAATGTATGTAAAATGTTTAACATATTGTCAGATGATATTGATACTCAGTAAATTCTTGCTATCAAAAGTAATATTTTTACTAATTTAACAGTTATATATACCAGGCACTATGAAAAGCCTCTTGATACAGCACTGGGAATATAGCTGGAATTGAATAACCCTGCCCTTCCTTATGCATCTAAAAATCCAGTTGAGGAGCTAGAAATTAAGTAAATAATTACCAAAAACGGTATTGAGTACTATGATAAGTAAAATACAGGATGCTTATTAAAGGATGCTTAGCATTGAATTATTATTTAATAGTCAACCACTGATATAGATTACAAAAGAGAAATGTTCAGCTAGCTGATAGATACTGAGCAGGGGCAAGTTGTTCCACCATAAATGGAATTGTGCCTTGTTTCTGAGCTGTGCTCTGAGAGGTGGGTCTTCTCTCTTCTGAGATGGTGAAGGCTGGCTCATAGGGAAACATAGAAAGGGGACTGAGACAAAGATCCTCCTTCAAAGGAGCTCACAGGTTACAGGGAGAGACAGGAGGATACTAGGCACCTAGGCAATTGGACCGCAACGTTATCACAAATAGTTGTAGCTTAAATGTGGAGACCCTCAAACTGTAAGTTTGGGAACAATTCCTGACTTAAGTCAAGGGACTGTAGGACCACTTCTTTTTTATTGTTAAATTTGCAAAGTGAAAAAAACAATGCTCAACTGTCTTCTTTTTAAGAAGGAATGGAAATATATAAGATTTTTACTTAAAATGTTTAAAGTTGTAAAATAATGTTTTGCTCCTTGAAGTGGAAAACTTCAGCTACTCAAAAAACTTGGCCTATGTGGAACTCGGGGCTGCTTGATAAATGAAGTTTTGCTGCACAGTTTATGATGACAAGATTTGCCCAGGACCACCCTGGTTTTTAAAATACCACGTCTCACATGCTGAGAATCCCAACCAAACCAGGGCAGTTGGTCATCCCATTTCACCACTGTACCTTTAGTTGCATTTGGAAAATCTCAAGTAAAGAGTTCTCTATGTTATAAAATGACATGATATGGAGAGATTCTATCTGGGGAACAAAATAAGACTACCATAAGTCTATCTTCACTTCAAGACCTCTGGGAGTAGATAAATTCACAGACCAGAATGAAATGTCGTTGTCCAAAGAATTACCAAACCATTCTGAAAATTGAAGAATTCTCTAGAGAGAATCTCTGCAGAAGAGAAATGAGAGCTCCTGATGCTTTCCTTTCTGAAACACAAATTGAACTCCTTACCACTAAAACAGTACACATTCCATTTTGTCAACATGAAAACATCTACTTATGATAGGAATTTCTTTTAAAAATTTGTTTAACTCTATTTTTATCTTTCTCTTTCATTTGTCTTTTTACAACTGTGGTTTGAAACGTATTTTTAACGTATTGTATTTTCCAAACAATACACACCAATAAATGCTTACAGAGAGAATGAATGAAAAAGAAAGCAGAGAAATTTAAAAATATGAATGAATGAATGAATGAATGAAATGCATTCTATGGGCTTTGGGATAAGTATGGCTGTTTTCATCTTGACAAAAAAATGTATTACTATGTTAACAAAGAAATGCATGCTATTTGAATTATTTTGAAAAAAAATCTCTCATCATGTACAGATCATATGAAAATTCGTTGATGTAAAAGATTGCACAACTATGGGTTAGGCAGCTTTGTGACTATTAAATGAGCAGTCTTTTGGTAAATGAGATACTATTGATAATATGACTATAATTATGCCAGTTGGTTAAAAGGGTATATTAATTAAGTAAAGATCAGGAGATTAATCACAGATGGAGCAGTGTCCTTGTTCTATATAATAGCTAGAGACTTTATCCCTTGGCCTAGTCTGTCTTAGTACAAATCCATCATTCACCCACTCATTTGATTGGCATTGTCTCTTTATTGCCATCCTCAGAACATATTATGCAGTAAGAATTCCTCCTTTACTATTTATTAGCTGGGTGACCTTAAATAAGTTAGCATCTCCAAGGATAGAAAATCAGTAAATAATATGTAAATTTCATGCTCTCCTGAGGTTTAATAAAATACTTACCATTAGCAAATACTAATCTCTGTGATTTGATTTTTAATTATATAACAAAATAAACAGATGAATTAAAAGTTGAAGATTTACAGGATTATAACTATCACTCCTGATTTCGAATGAAGATTCTCATTATACTAATCTTTCATCATTTTAAGATAAATGTGTTATATTTGGTTACAAAATAAAAGTATGTTAAAATATATTATGTGAAACAATACCTTAGTTCCTGACATTTGTTGGTTACCTCTTAATACTGCCCTTTTTCTTCCTTCCTTTAAAACTATTATTTCTTGGGGCATCTGGTTAGTTAAGGGTCTGACTCCTGGTTTTGGCTCAGGTCATGATCTCATGGGTTGTGAGATCAAGCCCCATGTCCAGCTCTGTGCTCGGGGGGGAGTCTGCTTGTAGATTCTCTCTCTCTCTCTCACTCTGCCCCTATTGATAAATAAATCTTTATAAATAAATCTTTAAAAATAAATAAAACTGTCATTTCTTACTCTTCAATTTCCTTATTGTTCTCCCTCTCTCTACCTCATATTTTCCTCCTTACTCTTATTCTTGGTAGTAATTAGGTACTTTGTGTCATAGTGCATTTAAAGATGACCAGAAATGACTTCTGTTCTCAAGGAGTTGATAATCTAGTATTGGTATTTAAACGTAAACCTACCAATTTATTTTACTTGGGAGAAGTGACTTCAGAGACATATAGATATAGTGCTACAGAAATTTAGAGGAAAGAGGTGCTACTTCAAGCCACAGAAATGAGCAAAGTTTTAGTGGAGCAGAAACATATGAAGGGCAGTTAAGAATTGAATATGAAGTGGTACCATTCTCCAACGCTTCTCTAATCTTCTAAGTGTAAAACCAATGGCTTCGAGTGGCCCTAGGTTCCCAAAAGTGGGGAGTTTAGAGGAAGCCCAACTCGTCAGGTGAAAGAATTTTCAGAGAGTAGGTCCTGCCAATAATACCAGTCATGAAGAGTAGAACTTACCTTGCTATGGTTGAACCTTGGAATAAAGCTCATAGTTAGGACTGGCTGATGTAAGAGTAGGGTGATGGGAGCTAAGAAAAAATAACTAACAAAGTAAATAGCATTGTGGCAGTAAAAAGGCCAGCTGAGAGACTGGTGATCACTCCATCTATACCACCTGGATTTGAACCCCCTTATGTATAGGGTGTGGAGGAGATCCCTTGAAAAAATGCAAAGATGATGGTGGCTCATTGCTAGGTTTCCTTTCATCCCTCCATTCTAGACTCTGAAATGGTAAGAAATAATTGAGGATATGTAAGACAATGTTTTATGTGAAATTGCTCTCAAAATTCTGGAGGTAGAATTGGGAAAGATTAAATAGATAACAAAAGCTGAGGTGTCAGTGTCTTTCAGATCTGAATCCTGGTTGTGCTGGACACAGAGTGAACTATTCCACCAGCCATGCGAAACCAAATACACCTTCATAGGTCATTTGTCTTTTGTTTGTTTTTCAAGTTTTTAGTTAAATTCTGGTTAGTTACCATACAGTGTAATATTAGTTTCAGGTGTAGAATTTAGTGATTCATCACTCACATAAAGTGCTCATCACAGCAAGTGCCCTCCTTAATACCTATCACCCATCTAGCCCACCCCCTCCAGCAACCCTCAGTTTGTTCTCTATGGTTAAGAGTATGTTTTATGGTTTGCCTCTTTTCCTCCACCCCCATCTTCATCTGTTTGTTTCTTAAATTCCACATAAGAATGAAATCATATGGTATTTGTCTTTCCTGACTGACTTATTTTGCTTAGCATAATACTCTATGGCTCCATCCATGTAGTTGCAAATAGCAAATGGCCAGATTTCATTCTTTTTTATGACTAATATTCCACTATATACACCACTTCTATCTATCTATCATCTATCATCTATCTATCATATATATATATGATATATATATATCACTTCTTTATCCATTCATCAGTCAGTACACATTTGGGCTCTATCCATAGTTGGCTATTGCTAATGTTGCTAGAAACATCAGGGTGCATGTACCCCTTCAAAACAATATTTTTGGGTGCACCTGGGTGGCTCAGTCAGTTAAGTATCTGACTCTTGATCTCAGCTTGGGTCTTGATCTCAAGGTCTTGGGTTCAGGCCCCGCATTGGGCTCCATACTGGGTGTGGAGACTACTTAAAAAAAAATTCAGTATTTTTGTATCCTTTGGGTAAATACCTAGTAGTGCAATTCCTGGACTGTAAGGTAGTTCTATTTTTGACTTTTTGAGGAAGCTCCATGCTGTTTTCCAGAGTGGCTGCACCAATTTGCATTCCCACCAACAGTATAAGAGGGTTCCCCCTTTCTCTGCATCTTCACCAGCATTTATTATTTCCTGTGTTGTTCATTTTAGCCATTCTGACCGGTGTGAGGTAGTGTCTCACTGTAGTTCTGATTTGCATTTCCCTGATGATGAGTGATGTTGAGCATCTTCCCATGTGTCTGTTGGCCATCTGGATGTCTTCTTTGGAAAGATATGTTTCATGTCTTCTGCCTATTTTCTAACTGGATTTGTTTTTTGGGTGTTGAGTTTGATAAGTTCTTTATAGATTTTGGATACTCACCCTCTATATGAGATTTCATTTGCAAATCTCCCATTCAGTAGGTTGTTCTTTAGTTTTGTTGATTGTTTCCTTTGCTGTGCAGAAGACTTTTATCTTGATGAAGTCACAATATTCATTTTTCTCTTGTTCCCCTTGTCTCAGGGGATGTGTCTGGTAAGGAGTTGCTAAGGCTGATTTCATAAAGTTACTGCCTGTGTTCTCCTCTAAGATTTTGATGGCTTCCTGCCTCCATTTAGGTCTTTCATCCATTTTGAATTTATTTTTGTTTATGGTATAAGAAAGTGGTCTAGTTTCATTCTTCTGCATGAGGCTGTCATTCCTAGGCTTTAATCTGCCAGTTTGCACCCATGATGGCAGAAAGTCCTCATCTATGTAGAGAGCATTCTGGCACCAATGGGTATAATGAGTCAGAGTTTTCTGACTGTTATGGCTATCTAATTTAATTTTAGCATCACAATAGCTCATTGAGAGAAAAGAAGATCAATACTCTTAATTTTTTTTTCTGCCTAGGAAACTACCTTCCCTAACCCTGCATCTTCTTCTTATTTATGTGTATCAACTATTTTTCTTTCTTTCAGGATTCAACTTCTGTACATCTTCCCTGACCTCTCCAGATGGAATGAGGTGTCTTGGCACATGCTTTTACAGCATGTCACACTTCTCACTTATTGCACTCATTGCAACTTTAATACATTTATAACTTGCCAACGTTTTTCTTAAAGATATAGCTTCCTTACTTGAACAGAAACCACATGTACATAAACAGGAAATACATATGTCTTGTTCTATATCCAGGCGCCTATCACAAAGTCTGCCTTATATAGTAGGTGCTCTAAACTATTACTTTAAAATAAATAAGTCTATCATGAACCAATTAAATTTACAACAAAGGAAATTGATATTCAGAGAGGTCTAGTACTTATTCAAAGTCATACTCAGGATATGTGAGAAGGGCATGCTGGAACCCACATTTTCTTCCCCAGATTACAGTGTTTCACCTAATACCCTTTTTTATTTTTCAATATAAAGTAGAAAAGACAGTATGTGGACAAAAATATATAGAAACACATATTAAAATTTCAGAGAAGTGAATGGAATTTTTAAGGCATGTGTGTCTGAGAATATGCTCTATCCTAAAACTCCCAAGCTTCATTTCTACTTTCCTCTACTTCTTGAACCAAGCTTCACAAAAGCAATTATCACATAATTTGTTGATTTCCTTCCCAAGTGAATGTTTGCCAAACACTCCCTATCAAACATTTTATATGCATCAAATATTTATGCCCAATCTGTTACATGGAAAACTTGAGTATATACTTTGCTTTTAGAATTAATTTATTTCTAATTTTTTAATGCAATGTAATTAGCTGAATTGCTCTTAGAATATAATCACTTGTTATATATTTGAATAAGTTAATCATGGCTTTGTGGAACTGTGACTGGTTTATAATTATCTAGGTGGCTGAAATGTTCTTTCTGGCTAAAAGAGTATGATAAACTTAGTGGCCACTTAAATGGAATCACATTAAGCATGACTTTAAGCAAAGAGTCACTTATGGAAAATGTGCCTTGTTTCTCTATGGACGTCAATCAAAAATGAAAGTGTAAGGTTTTGGAGGAAATCCCTCAGACCATGTCACATTTGTAGGCGAGGCAGTGTGACTGATAAATTAGCATGAAGACTGGGAGGCAGAATGCACTGTATGACCTTGGTCAAGTTTATTAAAATTGTTCGGCCTTGGTTTCCTCATGTTGAAATTACATTAGCCTAGCTGAACTGTAAAGAACTTCCTTAGTTTCACTCTGCACATTTTAAAATTTTTAAAAATAGATCCTACAGGGGCGCCTGGGTTGGCTCAGTTGTTAAGTGTCTGCCTTCGGCTCAGGTCATGGTTCCAGGGTCCTGGGATCGAGCCCCACATCGGGCTCCCTGCTCTGCGGGAAGCCTGCTTCTCCCTCTCCCACTCCCCTGCTGTGTTCCCTCTCTTGCTGTGTCTCTCTCTGTCAAATAAATAAATAAAATCTTAAAAAAAATTGATCTTAGACGGGGTGGAGCAAGATGGTGGAGGAGTAGGAGACCTAGATTTCGTCTGGTCTCAGGAATTCAGCTGAATAGGGATCAAACCATTCTGAACACCTACGAACTCAACAGGAGATCAAAGAGGAGAGGAGCAACAACTCTCTGAACAGAGAAGCGACCACTTACTGGAAGGTAGGACATGCGGAGAAGTGAATCCGAGGCGATATTCGGGAGGATAGACGGTGGGGGAGGGGCCTCCGCCGGCCGCTTCTGGCAAGTGCTAGAGCCGCGGAGCACAAAATCGGACCTTTTAGAAGTCGGCTCCGCTGAGGGACGTCGCTCCAGTGGCTAAGCGGGGGTGGAAACCTCGCAGGACAGTGTGGTCTCAGGGCCCTTGGGGTCACAGAAAGACCGGGGGAGCCTGAGTGCGCCAGAGCTCCCAGGTATCGGAGCAGGGAAGCCGGCTGCAGAGACGGAGCCGAGGCGCGGGCTCTCAGCTCGGGGTGGCCATAAACTGTGATCCGCGGCCCAGTCGGGCCACTGCTCCTGCAGCAGGGAACCAACAGGCGGCAGATCCGGGGAGACTCCCCTTCCTCCCCCGGGAGGAGCGGCGCGGGAACGCACCGCAGGGACCTGCTGGGTTTGGAGACTCCACACGGGGTCGGGTGCCAGAGATACAAACGCTCGGTCACAGGCCGGGTGAGCACGGAGTGCGGCCGGAGACCGGGGACACGGGAGTGACTGCTTTTCTCTGGGGGCGCACTGAGGAGCTGGGCCCCGAGTTCTCAGCTCCTCCGGGTGGAGATTGGGAAGCCACCATTTTTGCCCTGGTCCTCCAAGGCTGTACGGAGAGCTTGCAGGGAACAAAAGCTCCTGAGATC
Organism: Zalophus californianus; assembly: GCF_009762305.2. Lineage (NCBI taxonomy): Eukaryota > Metazoa > Chordata > Mammalia > Carnivora > Otariidae > Zalophus > Zalophus californianus. The sequence goes on from NC_045598.1 coordinate 185,402,948, forward strand.
AAACCCGAGCAGCTTGCTTAGCCCGGACCGACAAGGGCGGGGCAATTCAGCCTCCGGCAAAGACATTTGGAAACCACAGCAACAGGCCCCTCCCCCAGAAGATCAGCATGAACAGCCAGCAAGCCAAGACCAAGTTTACCGATCAAGGAGAACGGGAGAACTCCAGCGCTAGGGGAATACTGCACATAGAATTCATGGCTTTTTTTAAAATGATTCATTAGTTCATCAAAGTTAATTTTTGTTAACTGTTTTTTTTTCTTTTTCTTTTTCCTTTTTTCAACCAACATCTTATCAATCTCTTTTAAAAAAAAACACATTTTTTATTTTTCATTTTTAGAGTCATATTTTATCCCTTCATAATAGTTACCCTTATTTTTGGCATATACATATATAAGTTGTTCTCTCTTTAAAATTTTGAGATACAGTTTCTTCTAACAGATAAAAATATACCCTAAATCACTAGTGTATGGTTCTGTTCTAGTCTCCTGCCTGATCACATTCTCTCCCTTTTTTCTTTTTTTTTTAAATCTTCTTTCTTTTTTCAAACAACTTCTTATCTTATCAATTCCTTTTATAAAATCTTTTATAATTTTCATCTTTACAGTCATCTTCTATCCCTTCATTGTATCAACCCTTATTTTGTACATATATGTCTTTCTTCCTTTAAAATTTTAGGAGGCACTTTTTTCTAACAGACCAAATACGCCCAAAATCTAGTGTGTGGCACTGATCTATGCACTAGCCTGATCATATTTGATCACATTCTGCTTTTTTTTGTATTGTTCTGTTTTGTTTTTATCTTTTTTTTTCTTTTTTTTTTCTCTTTCTTTTTTCTTTCTTTCCCTTTCTTTTCCCCTGCTTTCAGGTCTTTTCTGATTTGTATAAAGTATATTTGCTGGGAACGTTGTAAACCTGTTAGCATTCTGTTCTCTCATTCATCTATTCTCCTCTGGACAAAATGACAAGACGAAAAAAATCACCTCAGCAAAAAGAACAAGAGGTAGTACCGTCAGCCAGGAACCTACTCAATACGGACATTAGTACGATGTCGGACCTAGAGTTCAGAATCATGACTTTAAAGATACTAGCTGGGCTTGAAAAAAGCGTGGAAGTTATTAGAGAAACCCTTTCTGGAGAAATAAAAGAACTAAAATCTAACCAAGTCGAAATCAAAAAGGCTATTGATGAGGTGCAATCAAAAATGGGGGCACTAAATGCTAGGATAAATGAGGCAGAAGAGAGAATCAGTGATATAGAAGACCAAATGATGGAAAGTAAAGAGGCTGAGAAAAAGAGGGAGAACAACCACAGGATCACGAGGGCAGAATTCTAGAGATAAGTGATACGATAAGACGAAACAACATTAGAATAATTGGGATCCCAGAAGAAGAAGAAAGAGAGAGAGGGGCAGAAGGTATATTGGAGCAAATAATAGCACAGAACTTCCCTAACGTGAGGAAGGAAACAGGCATCAAAATCCAGGAGGCACAGAGAACCCCTCTCAAAATCAATAAAAATAGGTCAACACCCCAACATCTAATAGTAAAACTTACGAGTCTCAGAGACAAAGAGAAAATCCTGAAAGCAGCTCGGGAGAAGAGATATGTAACCTACAATGGTAAAAATATTAGATTGGCAACAGACCTATCCACAGAGACCTGGCAGGCCAGAAAGGACTGGCAAGATATCTTCAGAGCACTAAACGAGAAAAATATGCAGCCAAGAATACTATATCCAGCTAGGCTGTCATTGAAAATAGAAGGAGAGATAAAAAGCTTCCAGAACAAACAAAAACTAAAGGAATTTGCAAACACGAAACCAGCCCTCCAAGAAATATTGAGGGGGGTCCTCTAAGCAAAGAGAGAGCCTAAAAGCAGCAAAGATCAGAAAGGAACACAGACAAAATACAGTAACAGTCACCTTACAGGCAATACAATGGCACTAAATTCATACCTTTCAATAGTTACCCTGAATGTAAATGGGCTCAGTGCCCCAATCAAAAGACACAGGCTATCAGATTGGATTAAAAAACAAGACCCATCCATATGCTGTCTGCAAGAGACTCATTTTAGACCCAAAGACACCCCCAGATTGAAAGTGAGGGGGTGGAAAACCATTTACCATGCTAATGGACACCAAAAGAAAGCTGGAGTGGCAATCCTTATATCAGACAAACTATATTTTAAAACAAAGACTGTAAGAAGAGATGAAGAAGGACACTATATCCTACTTAAAGGGTCTATCCAACAAGAAGATCTAACAATTGTAAATATCTATGCCCCGAACTTGGGAGCAGTCAATTTTATAAGGCATATAATAACAAAAGCAAAGAAACACATTGACAACAATACAATAATAGTGGGGGACTTTAACACCCCCCTCACTGAAATGGACAGATCTTCAAAGCAAAAGATCAACAAGGAAATAAAGACTTTAAATGACACACTGGACCAAATGGACTTCACAGACATATTCAGAACATTCCATCCCAAAGCAACGGAATACACATTCTTCTCTAGTGCCCATGGAACATTCTCCAGAATTGATCACATCCTAGGTCACAAATCAGGTCTCAACCGGTACCAAAAGATTGGGATCATTCCCTGCATATTTTCAGACCAAAATGCCTTGAAACTAGAACTCAATCACAAGAGGAAAGTCGGAAAGAACTCCAATACATGGAGGCTAAAGAGCATCCTACTAAAGAATGAATGGGTCAACCAGGAAATTAAAGAAGAATTAAAAAAATTCATGGAAACCAATGAAAATGAAAACATAACTGTCCAAAATCTTTGGGATACAGCAAAGGCAGTCCTGAGAGGAAAGTATATAGCAATACAAGCCTTTCTCAAGAAACAAGAAAGGTCTCAAATACACAATCTAACCCTACACCTAAAGGAGCTGGAGAGAGAACAGCAAATAAAGCCTAAACCCAGCAGGAGAAGAGAAATAATAAAGATCAGAGCAGAAATCAATGAAATAGAAACCAAAAGAACAGTAGAACAGATCAACGAAACTAGGAGCTGGTTCTTTGAAGGAATTAACAAGATTGATAAACCCCTGGCCAGACTGATCAAAAAGAAAAGAGAAATGACCCAAATCAACAAAATCATGAAAGAAAGAGGAGAGATCACAACCAACACCAAAGAAATACAAACAATTATAAGAACATATTATGAGGAACTCTATTCCAGCAAATTAGATAACCTGGAAGAAATGGGTGCATTCCTAGAGATGTATCAACTACCAAAACTGAACCAGGAAGAAATAGAAAACCTGAACAGACCTATAACCACTAAGGAAATTGAAGCAGTCATCAAAAATCTCCCAACAAACAAAAGCCCAGGGCCAGACGGCTTCCCAGGGGAATTCTATCAGACATTTAAAGAAGAATTAATACCTATTCTCCTGAAACTGTTCCAAAAAATAGAAATGGAAGGAAAACTTCCAAACTCATTTGATGAGGCCACCATTCCCTTGATCCCAAAACCAGACAAAGACCCCATCAAAAAGGAGAATTACAGACCAATATCCTTGATGAACATGGATGCAAAAATTCTCACCAAAATACTAGCCAATAGGATCCAACAGTACATTCAAAGGATTATTCACCACGACCAAGTGGGATTTATCCCTGGGCTGCAAGGCTGGTTCAACATCCGCAAATCAATCAACGTGATACAATACATTAACAAAAGAAAGAACAAGAATCCTATGATCCTCTCAATAGATGCAGAAAAAGCATTTGACAAAGTACAGCATCCTTTCTTGATCAAAACTCTTCAGAGTATAGGGATAGAGGGTACATACCTCAATATCATAAAAGCCATCTATGAAAAACCTACAGCGAATATCATTCTCAATGGGGAAAAGCTGAGAGCTTTTCCCCAAAGGTCAGGAATGCGGCAGGGATGTCCACTCTCACCACTGCTATTCAACATAGTATTAGAAGTCCTAGCCACAGCAATCAGACAACAAAAAGAAATCAAAGGCATCCAAATCGGCAAAGAGGAAGTCAAACGCTCACTCTTTGCAGATGATATGATACTTTATGGGGAAAACCCAAAAGACTCCACCCCAAAACTGCTAGAACTCATACAGGAATTCAGTCAAGTAGCAGGCTATAAAATCAATGCACAGAAATCAGTGGCATTCCTATACACCAACAACAAGACAGAAGAGAGACAAATCAAGGAGTCGATCCCATTCACAATTGCACCCAAAACCATAAGATACCTAGGAATAAATTTAACCAAAGAGGCAAAGGATCTGTACTCAGAAAACTATAAAATACTCAGGAAAGAAATTGAAGAAGACACAAAGAAATGGAAAAACGTTCCATGCTCATGGATCGGAAGAACCAACATTGTGAAGATGTCAATGCTACCTAGAGCAATCTACACATTCAATGCAATCCCCATCAAAATACCATCCACTTTTTTCAAAGAAATGGAACAAATAATCCTAAAATTTGTATGGAACCAGAAGAGACCCCGAATAGCCAGAGGAATCTTGAAAAAGAAAAGCAAAGCTGGCGGCATCACAATTCCTGACTTCTAGCTCTATTACAAAGCTGTCATCATCAAGACAGTATGGTCCTGGCACAAAAACAGACACATAGATCAATGGAACAGAATCGAGAGCCCGGAAATGGACCCTCAACTCTATGGTCAACTTATCTTTGACAAAGCAGGAAAGAATATCCAGTGGAAAAAAGACAGTCTCTTCAACAAATGGTGTTGGGAAAATTGGACAGCCACATGCAGCAGAATGAAACTGGACCATTTCCTTACACCACACACAAAAATAGACTCCAAATGGTTGAAATACCTAAACATGAGACAGGAGTCCATCCAAATCCTAAAGGAGAACACAGGTAGCAACCTCTTCGACCTCAGCCACAGCAACTTCTTCCTAGAAACATCACCAAAGGCACAGGAAGCCAGGGCAAAAATGAACTATTGGGATTTCATGAAGATAAAAAGCTTTTGCACAGCAAAAATACAGTCCACAAAACCAAAAGACGACCGACAGAATGGGAGAAAATATTTGCAAATGACATATCAGATAAAGGGCTAGTATCCAAATCTATAAAGAACTTATAACTCAACACCCAAAGAACAAATAATCCAATCAAGAAATGGACAGAAGACATGAACAGACATTTTTCCAAAGAAGACATCCAAATGGCCAACAGGCACATGAAAAAGTGCTCAACATCGCTCGGCATCAGGGAAATCCAAATCAAAACCTCAATGAGATACCACCTCACACCCGTCAGAATGGCTAAAATTAACAAGTCAGGGAATGACAGATGTTGGCAGGGATGTGGAGAAAGGGGAACCCTCCTGCACTGTTGGTGGGAATGCAAGCTCGTGCAACCCCTCTGGAAAACAGTATGGAGGTTCCTCAAACAGTTGAAATTAGAGCTACCATTCAATCCAGCAATTGCACTACTGGGTATTTACCCCAAAGATACAAATGTAGGGACCCGAAGGGGTACGTGCACCCCAATGTTTATAGCAGCAATGTCCACAATAGCCAAACTGTGGAAAGAGCCAAGATGTCCAGCGACGGATGAATGGATAAAGAAGAGGTGGTATATATACACAATGGCATATTATGCAGCCATCAAAAGGAATGAGATCTTGCCATTTGCAACAACGTGGATGGAACTGGAGGGTGTTGTGCTGAGTGAAATAAGTCAATCAGAGAAAGACATGTATCATATGACCTCACTGATATGAGGAATTCTTAATCTCAGGAACAAACTGAGGGTTGCTGGAGTGGTTGGGGGTGGGAGGGATGGGGTGGCTGGGTGATGGACATTGGGGAAGATATGTGCTACGGTGAGCGCTGTGAATTGTGTAAGACTGTTGAATCACAGATCTGTACTTCTGAAGCGAATGACGCAACATATTTTAAGAAAAAAGAAAAAGAAGAAGATAGCAGGAGAGGAAGAATGAAGGGGAGTAAGTCAGAGGGGGAGACGAACCAGGAGAGATGACGGACTCTGAAAAACAAACTGAGGGTTCTAGAGGGGAGGAGGGTGGGGGGATGGGTTCGCCTGGTGATGGGTATTGAGGAGGGCACATTCTGCATGGAGCACTGGGTGTTATGAACAAACAATGAATCATGGAACTGTACACCAAAACAAATTATGTAATATATGGTGATTAACATAACAATAAAAAAATTAAAAAAATAAAATTGATCCTATACGAAAAACAGGGTCTAAGAATATTAGTGATGACCCCTGTATATTTGCACAAAGATAATGCTTTCCTACTACATTTTCATAACAAGTCCAGGAGGAATTACATTATTACCCCCAATTTACGGCTTAGGGAAAGAATCGAAGTTCAAGGATCAGTGCCTGTTGGCTGACAGTTCCAAACATTCTCAGACAGTGAGGCCACCCATATTTCTCTACTTTCATTTTCACCTCATTGAAGGTCAGAAATTAACCTTTCATTTCTGACCTTATTGAAGACTGAAATTTATCTGCACTAAACCAGGTTATTTGTCTGTTATACCTTTCCCCCTTCAGATTCAGTCTACAGAGTACCCTTTAACACTTTCAAATGCAACCAGGAATTTGGGCTGCATCTACTGGCACACCATAATGGCATTGCCTTCTTGATTCTCAAGGGGTGCTGAGTGGGGATGGGGCTGTAAGCTATGGAGACCTGGTGCTGGGGATGCCTTTGTCCTAGAGCCAGTCTTGTCTGCCATTTGCATTGAATTCCTTAATCTGAGAACAGGCAAAGGATCCCAGGATGGAGAAGTTTTGAGAATCACATATTTGCTGGTACATTTGTAGTGGAACTAATATATATATATATAACTAATATCAAATAAAGTAATAGAATTTTGATATGACCCCAAATCTGTCACAGATACATCTTAGCAAATAATTTATCTATTCAATCCTCAAATAATTACCACCCATAATGATCACAAGGATACTGTGAATGATGATAATACTACTACTTTTCCATTATTTGCTATGTGCTAAACAATATACTAAGCAATTTTATATCTACCATTGCATTTAGTCTTTCAAATTTCCCTATCACAAAGTTATCATTTTACCACTTTTGTAGATAGACTAAAATCAAGACTAAGGCTAAGTTTATGCTGCTGAACACTTTCTATGCCCAAGGTTAGTGTTTCTAATCCTGGATGTACATCAGAATCATTCTGGAAACTTGAAAAAACAAAGTGCCCGATCTCAAGAAATTTTTATTTTAATAGCCCACTGATTGTAATACTGGCATTTTAAGTGTTCATTATATTATGCAACCAGGTGGGAAACTAACGTGTTTAGATGTTGGTGAAACAAAGATAAAGAGGAATTGGCTTCAAAGTGCTTTGAGCATTACAGAGGAAATGTCATAGAAACCCAGCAGTAGAATATTACAAGCCCAATAATATTGGTGTGCAAATACTTCATTGGAAGACAGATTGGCGATGTCAATTTATCTAATCTTGGTCTATCATCTGTAAATGAGGATAAAATAACTGTCCCTTAAAGTTATTGGGAGATTAAGCTGGAGACCTTATGTTAAGGATCCTTAGTCTTTAGGTTGGTGTGTAGTAAGTGACAAAAAATGGATTTTCCATTCTATATTTACAAAGTGCTATGGGAACCCCCATTTTCCATCTGTGAGATAGTGATCATAGTACTACCTTCACAGGTTCCTCTGGGGATCAAACAAGACTGGACAGTTGACCCTTGAACAATGCAGGGAGGCTTGGGCGTACCCACCCCCCCATGCAGTGGAAAATCCACATAAAATTTTTGGCTCCCCTAAGGCTTAAGTACTGCTATTGACCAGAAACTTAAACAGCAGATTAACATATATTTGTATTAATAAACATACATGTATGTATTATATATCGTATTCTTACAATAAAATAAGGTAGGAAAAAATGCTATTAAGAAAATCATAAGGAAGAGAAAATACATTTTCAGTATTATACTGTATTTATCAAAAAAAAAATTGCCTATAAGTGGACCTGTGCAGTTCGAACCCACGTTCAAGGTTATCAACTATAGATGTGAAAAGTGTTTTGCAAAATGCACCAAACAAATGCAAAATGTTCTTGTGATTCTAAATATCCAAGCTGGCAGACATGTAAGATCCTTCTCCAGGAATCCAGTTCTGTCATCCCATCCCCCTCGTGAGGGGCTTGTTTCAAGCTGTATCATGGTTTTTATGATAATATATTCTCTTTGAACCTCCAGAACCATGTTTGTGCATTTAGCTTCTTGCCCTGAAATATCTATGTATAGTCAAAATAAGGGACAGCAGGGCTGGACTTGATGGTTATCTTTTGGAGATGGAATAAATCAGAACCTGGGAAATTCTCACGCTACTTATTTCAGCTGTTTCATTTTTTCTTTCTTTCTTTCTTTCTTTCTTTCTTTCTTTCTTTCTTTCTTTCTTTCTATCTTTCTTTCTTTCTTTCTTTGTTTATTTATTTCTTTCTCTTTCTTTATTTATATCTTTTTCTTTATCTTTATTTCTGTCTTTCTTTCTTTCTCTTTCTTTCTTTCTTTCTTTCTTTCTTTCTTTCTTTCTTTCTTTCTTTCTTTCTTTCTTTCTTCTTTCTTTCTTTCTTTCTTTCTTTCTTTCTTTCTTTCTTTCTTTCTTTCTTTCTTTCTTTCTTTCTTTCTTTCTTTCTTTCTTTCTTTTTCTTTCTTTCTTTTCTTTCTTTCCTTTGCTTTCTCTCTTTTTTTTTTCAATGATTCTTCCTTTTCCACCCCAGCACACTGGTAACTGAAGGCCATAGGCATGCTTTGTCTTTTAATTCCGCAAAATACCAGATCTATATTCTGGAGAAGGTGGCTGACTCCAGGCAATGACCCTCTTAAGTTTCATTTCATCATCCTTCCTTTTGAACTCCCCATGACTCTTAGGATTAAAAAAAAAAAAAAAGAAACCCACAAAATTCCACCATCCACAAAAAAAGACAGCACTGTTCTTTAAAATAACTTTCATAAGTTTGTGGATGAAGTGTAAGTTACCTGGAAGCAGATAAGAGCCTGGGTCTGGGGGTTAATGCCCTGAATTTCACTCTTGTGTTTGCTGTGTGGTTCCTGGCACTCACTCAGGAGGGCTGGGCTAGGAGGAAGAAGGATGGTGAGTTACAGAGTCTCAGAGTTGGCTGTCTATGAAGAAGTGGAGCGAATCCGGAAAGCACTCTTTAGCAGGCAATTATATAGCCAAGTTAAAGCTTGGCTCTTCACCCCATGACCACAGTGTGCTCGTATGGACTCCGAGTCTCTTCATGACACAGCTGATGTGAGCCTGCTTTGTAGAGGAGAACCAGAGCCTGAAGCTTCTCTGGCTCTATTTTGCACCAACTTTCCACCACTCCAATCTGGTGAAGGACTCAGATCCATTTCCATAAGAAAACTAGTCCCAACCTCTAGACAAACTTGGAATTTTCTTCCCTTTGTAAAACTAGAAAGGGCTTTCCTCTTTTTTGAAATGCAAATTCTTTCATAGTTACAACCTAATAATAATTATTTTTGAAGATTCTCTATTATTTGTTTAAAACAAGACAAATTTCTAAATGTTTCCTATTTTTCCATCTCCTATATTCTAATGAATCTCCCTTTGCATAGAGATCAGACTCTGAGCCCTTTGGCAGCCTATTCACATCCGCACCAATGCCTCCCTCCTTCCTGGGGCTGCAGAAACTGCACCATTGCTCCGGGAGTGTCTGCTATCTCCAGGTGCATTCTAGTGCAGAGATGGCATAGGATAGAACAGCTAATGGTCCCTGTCCTCAGGGAGCTTGTTGCCTAGTGGGAGCAGCAAATCCCTTACAGTTCTCATAGCACAATGCCATCTTTTGCTCCGTGTCTCGTCCCACTGCTTTCAGCTCTCTGGAAAGGCCTCTTCCTCGTCCAGGTGTCCCATCTGGTAGCAGATGACTTTTCAGTGCCCAGTGGTCTTAGACAATATCTCTCAGTGCAGCTGTCCCTATGACCTTTACCCACAGCCCCCGGGTGGTAATCTCACCTGTCCTAAGGGAGCACTGGGCATAGTAGTTATCATGAGTGCTTTAATCTTCCTTTTACTTGACTGTTCTCAAAGCAAAGTGCTCTTTGAGGGAAGGAACTATGAGTTTTGCCTTGTCCCCTAGCCTAGCACTGTACCTGCCTAAGAAGTTCTGAATTATTGTGGATGAGAATAGTTAATGAGTGATAAATCTATGAATGAATGATTGTAATGACAAGCACACCTTTCAAGACAGACATTACTTATGGAGGCTCTCACTCATTTCCACATGTTGTAAAATTGGTTCTAACTGAACACATTTACTGACAAGATCAATAGTACATTTCCTTCTATTCAATAATTAATCCTGCAGTGAAACAGGAAGTTGAGGAAAGAAACTTAGTGTTCTCCTTTTTGCAAAACTCTGAACACTTGCTGGATCTGAGCAGTCTCAGTGAAGGCACCTCATCTTTAGCTGGTCTATTACATTTCTCTGAGCTGGAGAATTCACCTCATCAAATATTAAATAGGGGTGGGTAGGTAATTTCAGTAAATAAATCTGGAGTAAATCAAAGGAGATTAGTATCTATTTAATAACTTTAAGGTAATTATTAAATAATGGAATGATACTTACCATGACTATGCATTCCTGCACTATTACAATCCCATGTGAAGAGATCAGAAGAAAGCTTATTTAGAAACTCACGGCATTGCACTCACCAGATTTTTGTCATTTTTGAACCTTGTCCATTTTAGTGAATGTAGGAAATGAATTAGTGTTAATATTATTAAGTATAATATCCCCATTTATTTATTAGGTGTTATGTACCCTTCTGTATATTTGGTGTACCCACATAAGGCATTGGTTGGTTTTCCACATGTGATCTCATACAATTTGCAACATTAGTCTACTGCTACATGTATTGCATTATCCCTGTTGACCAATCAGGAAAAGGATGTATAAAGCTATTGCAGAAGATCTAAGGTCACCTATTGAAGAGTATAGACTGAAGATTCAAATTCAGATTTCTCGGATTTCAGAGTAGGTGTACTTTCTACAATCAGAAGTGATCAGTGACAAAAATATGAAATGTTTACTTTCCCCCCAAAAAAGGTCTATTTTAACAGAAGCAGATGCTGCTGGTTTCTAGCTGAGTCGTCTGCCCATCCACCTTCACGTGGCAAAAGGCACTTGCTGCCAACCTCTGTCTGTGTCTTTCTCTGGGGATCACACTGGGTTTACATACAGGGGCAAGCTCTAAGTGCCAAAGGATTGATACCTTCTGGAGATGAAGCCTTCATCCATGGGCCCATGGGAAATAGTGGAAACAACCACCTGTGTCCTTATCCTTACACTGGGGAAACTCTGAGGCTTGTTCCAGGATGTCTGTCAGCATTTCCCACTGGGAATTTGCTTCAGTTGCCCATGGTGGCTACTGGATAATTTTGCAAATTTCATTGACATTTTTCTTTCCTTATCTCAGTTTCCCATTCAACTACTGGTAATTCTTGAGATAAATTCACAAGTAAACTACTGCCCCTCAGGTTCTTGTCTGGAGTTTGCTTCTGGGAGAACCCAAACTGAGAAAGTAATCTCAAATTTCTTGAAACTTCCATATATTTCACTCATTGCAGGGTAATTGACTTCCCCCACTGCTTCCATATTTCCCTCTTAAATGCTTTCCAGTTTGATCATTTTTGTCCGTGAAGCAATCCCGATTGCTTAGATTGTGTCCATAAAATCCCAATCCAGTAATTAATACCGATTACTGGTACATGTAAGGAAATGTTGTCTGAGGCAATATTTGCTTATGTATCTACTCTGTAGACTTTTAAAACCATGCCCTTTTCTTAAACGGCCCCAGGGCACATGTACAATAAAGGATTTTGTTAATTAAAATGTAGCCAGCACATTAATAAAACATCAGACAGACTGCAGAAGGCACAGCCATTGGACTGTCCCACTCCTTGGTTAGGTCAGGCGTTTGCTCCCCCATCCATTTTCCTTCCTTAATAGGCCTGTAGTACTCTCTGAGATTGAATTTGGGCTGAGGATAGGAATACCTGAACCCTCAGAGACACCTACACCAATTTCAGAGAAGCCAGGAAGGAGAATTAAAGCATGATTTGGGGAACACGTGGGTGGAACTTAGGCGAGGGAAATAGTGTTCCCGCAAAGAGTTGGAGCGATTTTATATTTCTTCTCACTTCACTGTATTGCTCCTTCCTTCAACTTTTGTCTCCTCTCCTCACCTTACAAAAGAAGTGCTCTTATGTCTGGTGAGACAAGGTATGTGGCCTCATATCACACTTTCTGCATCTCTAAACTAAGAAGGATTACTCAATACATTTGGCCAAATATGTCTGATTCCTCCATATAGTTTAGAGAGGGCATTATTTTTTTGAAGATTTTATTTATTTATTTATTGAGAGAGAGAAGGAAAGAGAGAGGGAGAGTGCAAGCTGGGGGAGGGGCAGAGGTAGAGGGAGGGAGCGAATCTCAGGCAGACTCCACGCTGAGCATGGAGACCAACACAGGGCTCAAGCCCATGACCCCAAGAGCACAACCCAAGCCAAAATCAAGAGTTGGATGCTTAACCAACTGAGCCACCCAGGTGCCCCTCTCCAGGACTATTTTAAAATGGAGATAACCAAATCCTAAAATTACAATGATAAAAGGACAGGCCATTTCACAAACACTGTCATGAGCTCACATGCTTCTGCATTAGGGGACATGGTGTTTTACCTTCATGGAATAATAATATCCATAACTTCAGAAGTGTAACTATTGCTATTTATAAAATGATTCCTACTTTCTAAGCATCTCCTAAGTGATCACTGGCTCATGCATTTTTCATTTACTCTCCATCGTAGATCAATAACATTGGCTTTATCATTCGTTTGTCTCCATTCACACACAAGTGGATGTATATTCTCAAGTTCCATCTGCACATAATTGGTGAGTGAAAAATCATGCATTATTAAAAATATACCTGTGCCATCCAGTACTGTAGCCACTGCCCATGTTAAATGAAATCCAAAAAGTAAATTAAATGTAAAATCACATTTGAATTAATCCTATTAACAGCTACATTCTGCTCCACAGGAACCACCTGTTGTCAACGGCTACTGTATTGGACAGCACAGATTTTCCATCACAAAAAATCTTATTGGATAGTGTTGTTCATTGCATTGACAATAGAATTTTTTATTTGCACCTTTTTTTGTTTGAATTTTTATTTTGTTATTTTTTATAGTAGTGAACATTTTATACCTGTATGTTAGATCCTGTTTTTATTACAAAATCATGGGCATTTTATCACAACATTAAATTTTATCCTATTTTATATGATTTAATACAACTATACCCTAATACACTAGCTATGCAGGCTATAACTTTTTTTCCTTATAAATTTGACTGAAAGGAACCTTTGTGTATAACATTTTCATATTGGGGTTATTTGAGAAGGTGGCTCAAAAAATGTTGGTCAGTTCCCAGTGGGGGTAACTTCTGAGGGGCTTCCATATATGATCAAAGGGGCCTTCTCTTTTTCCTCTTCAGCCTGAGAGAAGGCTTTCTGGAAAGAGTGGGGGAGAGTTTGTTTACCTGGAATTTCATTTCCGTGGCATTGCCTCCCTGTAACAGACCCCTCCGCTCTGCTCTTTCTGCCTTACCAAGTTCATGGGACGTGTAGCTCGTATGTCCCTAGTCTGCCCTTGCAGAGAGTATTGGTAGCATTTTTTTGGTACATGATCAAATTGGACTCCCCATTTCATTTCACTCTACGAACTCAGTCAAGGTGCTATACCTTTTGGCATTTCCATGTCTAACACAATTCTACTCTGAGTAGGAACTCAATATTATTATTATTTTAAAATTTTTAAAACACAGCCTGCACTGATTTCTCTTCAGCTTTGCCCTGTTCCTTTAAAGTTGGCATACATCTTCCCCTGCACAGAAATGCCCAAAGCCCTGCAGCCAGCTCCTGTGGGTGGGATCCCTGACTGCCCTTTAACTCAGGCTAAATCCTGAGCAGTTTTGTCTCACCAACTGCTGTCCCTTATGACATGATAATGGACTTTCAGACACTTTCCTTATGCAGTGTCTGCTTCTTGTAGCTTCATCCTGGTTCCTTGGATGATGCTGGTCTTGACTTGGCTCCCTTTTTCACTCTGTCTGCAGCCTGCTATTTCAGGTGACAGACCCAGGCTGAGCCCAGCCCAACCATCCCCAGTCTAAACCACAAGCCCTATCCCATCATGTTTACTCAGATTCATCCAGATGGAATTCCTCCATGCATTCCCCACCATTTGCTGCCCACTTATTGAGATTTTTATAAGCCATTAATTTTATTTCCATAGAAAATAGAACAGTAGGATTCCATCTACAGATAAGTTTGTTCTGCACGGAAATATTTTTTAGAGAAAGGGAATATTACACTATAAATCTGTCACATAAAAGTGATTTCCTATTTCTGTCTTAACTTGGATGCATCTGAACAAGAAATATTATCTTTCTTCAATGTATGGTGTTCTCTAACTGTCCTGTTTGTATGTTTAATGAATATATTTAATGACAAAGCTAGGGAAGGGATGACAAATGGGGACATAGAAGGCTGGATAAAGATGCTGATAGATATAGACACCAAGAAATCTACAAGAAAATGTAGGGCACAACTTAGCTTCATGTTCTTCCATTACTAGTGAGATGAGCCATTTGCTTCAATACTCTGCAGCTAGTGATTCCACATTTTCAAAGTATCCCTGCCCTGCAAGTGGAAGGAAGGGTCTGACACCATCCCTACTCACAAGGAGCATGCAATTTGGTGAGAGTGACAGACAGGAGAACTCACCAGGCCAGCACATTCAGGTATGTGAAACAGTTCAGCAAAGCATGGAGAAGAAACACAGAATATATTTGAAGACCTGAAAGTAGCTCAGAATTACTAAATCATGGACCTGAAGTGTAGTGCTGACAAATGTAACTACATATATATGCATATAAACAAATAAATAGAGAGGGGAGGAGGGAGAGAGAAACAATCCCAGGATTATATCTTTTCAACATCATCAACACGATCCAAACCATCGCCATCTTTCCATTCTGCCATCAGATCCATCACTTACATACACTACCAAAAATTTCCTGCCTCTATTTCTCTCCTAATGATCCTTCTTTGTGGACCAGCATTAATTTTTCTCAAATAGAGTCCTAATCTGGACTCTCCCTTTCTTCACTACCTATTACAGTTCTCTCTGTTTCTCACACCATCACGTTCAGTTAAAATAATTTGTCCTAGCGTAAGTTCTGGTCTAGTAAGTTAAAGAAGACACTCTAGTCTGATTGTCACAATCATAAGACAAACATACAACCCAAAATTATTTTACTTGGGGTAGTGAATGAGTTATTTACCAAGTATTTCCAGTTCTCCTTGGTGGGCAAGCACAAAATATGAGGAGACCTCTCTGCGTCCTTGGAGTGAGATGTGGCCATGTGACTTAAAACTCAACCCTAAGTGATATATGCCACCATGGGGCAATTTTGAGGAGCCACTGCTTGATTTTTCTTAGCAACCAGTAATGTTCAAGATAGTAGCTGGTGGATCCTCAGGGTCATTCTAGAGTAGCAGAAATTGAGTTGCAATGACCGATGGCATGCTACCAAGACTACGACAACAACAACAACACACACATTGTAGTATCATCCTAGGGGCTGGTGAGGAGGCATTAGGGACATGACTATCAAAGGCTGGAAGGAAAGAAGGCACATTATGTAGTAACAGACTTTTGGTGAAACTGCTGCTTGCCATAACTTCAAAGGCAGATAATAAACCCAATAAATGTCTTCTTTAAATCAAGACACTTGTAGATGCCCATGCAGTTGTAAAAATAATACAGACATCCTTTGTATCCTTTGCTCAGTTTTCCCCAAGCATAGCATTTTGCAAATTATAGCAAAATAGCACAACCAGGATATTGACATTGATACAATTCACGTCTTGTTCATATTTCCCCATTTTCACTCATTTGTGTGTGTGTGTGTGTGTGTATTAAGGTTTATACAATTTCATCACCATGTATGTTTGTGTCTCCACCACCACATTACAGTTATTAAAAGTATGATGTCATAGGGATCCCCTATATTGCTCTTTTATAACTACACTCACTCCCTTCAGTCTTCTTCCCCAAACCCTGGAAACCACTAATCTGGGTAACATTTCTATAGATTTTTTATTACAAATAAAAACATTCATATGTAACCTGCTGGGATTGAGTTTTTTCACTCAAAATAATTCTCCAGAGGTTCATCCAAGCTGTTGCATGTATCAATATGTAGCTCTTTCTCATTTGGGCTTTAATTTGCATTTCTTCAATGTCTAATGCTGTTGGACAGTTTATATGCCCTTACTTGCCATTCATATATACACATTGGTGAACTGTCTGTTCATCTTTAATGGTGGTTCTGAAATCCAATCCCAATATGTGTGTGGGAGGGTGCTTTGCCATACTACCAGGAAACTGCAACACCAGCAGGATGTTCTACAGTTAGATCCCACAAGGTGAGGACTCAGCCTTTCAAGACTGCTCCCCCCACTGGCACTGCAGACTCAATTCAGAAGCCTAGGTTACTGCTTCCAACCATCAGCAATAGATTCCAAGTTCCAACAACCAACCCCCCCACCCCCCTACCCCCACCCCCCACCTCGGGTTAGTTTAATTTGCCAGAGAGCTCACAGAACTCAAAGAAACATTTTACTTACTGCATTGCCAGTTTATTACAAATTGATCTAACTCAGGAAAAGCCAGATGAAAGACATGCACAGGGCAAGGAATGGGGAAGGGGTGGTTCGTAGAGTATAAGTGTTTCATTTTGATGAGGCCCAATATATTAATTTTCTTCTTTGATGCATTGTGCACTTGGTGTCAAGTCTGAGAATTCTTTGCCTGGCACCATATCCTAAGACCTTCTTCCTATATTTTTTCTAAAAGATTTATAGTGTTAAATTTTACATTAAGTCTGTAATCTATTTTGAGTTAATTTGTTTATAAGTTGTGAGGTTTACATTCCATTTTTTCTTTTTTATTCTTTTTTTTTTTCTGTTGCCTACAAAAGTCCAATTGCTCCAGATTATCCTCCCTTCCTTTTTCCAGTTCCATCAGCCTATCTAACTGTCTCTTGGTGGAAGACAAGAGCCTTAGACACATCAGGGAAGGAGAGGAACTTCCTTAATTGAATTGGCTTTGTGTTTTCTGCCTTTGTCAAAAACAAGTTGAGCATATTTGCATTGGTGTATTACGGAGTCTTCTATTCTGTCCCATTTCATTGTGTCTGTTCCCCTCCAATATCGTACTACCTTGATTACCATGGCTATCTTGTAAAACTTAATAATAAGTAGAGTAATTCTTTCTACTTTATCTTTCTTTGTCAAAAATGTTTTAGTTATTTCAGGGCCTGTGCCTTTCCATATAAATGTTAGAATAAGCTTGTCTGCATCCTTGCAAAAAATCTTGCTTGATATCTGTTAAGAATTGTATTAAATCTGTAAATCAGTTTTATGCGGAATTGAAATCTTTTTGATGTTGAGACTTCCATCCCATAAATAAGGTGTATCTGTCCATTTACTTTGGTCTCCTTTGATTTCTTTAATCGGCATTTTGTAATTTTTAGCATGGATGTTTTGACAAGCATTCTTAAGTATTTAATTTTCTTTTGAGCAGTTGTAAATGCTATTGTGTTACTAATTTTACTTTGTGAACAGCACATTCTTTATTAGTAGATAGGAACGTGATTGGTTTTGGTGGTAAGCTTGTATCCTGTGACACTGCTGAGCTTACTGATTACCAATTACTGATTACTTCTAGGAGTTTTGTAGAATGTGGGATCTTCTTTTACAATATGTATGTCTTTTTTTCCCCTTTTCTTGCTTTACAGTACAGGCTGGAAATAACTTCTAGCACTATGATGAATAAGAATAATAAGAATGAATACCTTGTCTTTTTATAAATTTTGAGGGAAAGCATTAAGTCTTTCACCATTTAGTATAATGTTAATTGCAGGATTTTGTGTATATGCTTTTTACCAAGTTGAGATAATTTCCCTCTACTCTTACCTTCCAACAACTATTTTTGGAGCTTATGCAGTTTTATTTTCGTTGCTTTTATTTCGTTTGCTTCATTTGCTGTTGCTGGGCTCCCTTTGATCCTTGCTGATACTGTAAAGGGCAGGTCCCCATGCATCTCCCACTGATTGGTGGCTGTGGTGGGCTCTCTCTACTGATGTACCCGAGCTCAGTGGAACAACAAGATACTGGGGAAAAGAAGGCTTGCTGTACCAGGGTACTTGCTGTGTCTGAGTCTCTTTTTCCAGTTCCATTAGCCTGCCTAAGTGTCTCTTGGTGGAAGAGCGGAGTCTTAGATCCATGAGGGAAGGAGAAGACCTCCTTTGGCTGCTTAATTCTGGCAAGACTTCCACTCAATCCCCCTTGTCAGTGGTGTCAGTTTCATCTATGTTGTCAAAAGGACTCAAGTTCAATCTGGGACAAAAATAAGCCCACCTGGGTTACCTTCTATTTCTGGAGTAGGGTACCTGGAAATACTAGGTCTGGGTAGACTTTCTTCCTTGGTACAGGGTTCTAATACCCTGTTGTTGGGGCATATGTGTGGCTCAGTCAGTTAAGTGTCTGCCTTCGGGTCAGGTCATGATCCCAGGGTCCTGAGATCGAGCCCTGCAACAGGTTCCCTGCTCAGTGGAGAGTTTGCTTCTCCCTCTCCCTCTGCTGCTCCCCCTGCTTGTGCTCCCTCCCTCTCTCTTTGTCAAATAAATAAATAAAATCTTAATAAATAAATAAATAATAAATAAATAAATATCCTGTTGTTGTGTTTGTTGTTCTTCTGCTCCTGGAGTCTCAATACAGTTTACCTTCTCACCATTCAGAGTTCCTCCGTAGATTTCTCTTGTGCCATTTCTAAGGATCAAAGTTGTGCTTAGCAAGGAGAAACAAAAAAGAGGGGGCCTATGCCACGATGTTCAAACAAAATGTCTAAAACAGGAATTTAATATGAGTTCTCGTCCCTAGTAAATTTTTATCTGAAGGTAAAAAAGAAACAAATTAAAACATAATATTATGTGATATTTCTTATTGGTTGTATTTGACAAGTTATTACAAGGAGGAAATGTTGGGGTGCCTGGGTGGCTCAGTTAAGCATCTGACTATTGATTTCAGCTCAGGTCATGATCTCAGGGTCATGAGATCAAGCCCCACGTCTGGCTCCATGCTCAGTGGGGAGTCTGCTTAACATTCTCTCTCTCTTCCTCTCTCTCTGCCCCTCCACCAGCTCACTCTTGTACATGTGTACTCTCTGAAAAAGAAGAAGAAGAAGGAGATGTTAAGAAAAGTTTCCTTTTACATATCACTGGAGAGGGCTTAGTCACATGGCTACCCCTAAATGCAAAGAAAGCTGGGAAATGTAAATATAGTTGCTTGCCCAAGAGAAAAAAAAATAAGGTTTTAGTAGGCAGCTAACGGTTTCTGCCACAAGACTCATGTTATATATTGAATTTGCAAACGCATTTCAGTCATGGACCCAGAGCTCCAGTAGCTAACAATCTAGAGAAAAGGTCATTTAACATGCATTATGTGCAATAATGAAATAATAGATGGCACTTATTTACTTATTCATCATGTTCCTGGTCCTGTTGCTACATGTTTTATGTAGATTATTTTCTTTAAAACACGTAGAAGAGGAGGAGATGGTGTCATAGAAATATATAGAAACTTGGAACTTTAAGGTAGGCTTAACACTTTCTCACCTCCTCTCTCCCTCTCTTTTAGGATTAGGTGAAATAATGCATATAAGGGACCAGGACTCTTGCTTTGAACACTGTGAGATTATGTAGCAAAGGAAGCTAGCTAGTAATTAAATTGTCATGTCCCCAACTCCATACTGTAAAGCTGCCTTTAAAAGACAGTTACCTTAACAAGAACAACATTTAAAAATATTCCTTGTAGTCATCAGTGATCATGTTTTCATTCTAGTAAAAAAAAAAAGTGTGAACATAAGTCATGGGTGTCACTTCAGGACCAGTGACTCTAAGAAGCAGGTGAGGTTTTTCCTCTCTCACCCACACCTGGCTACTAGTTGGAGACTTCAAGGCCCCAGAATGGTGGAGTCACAGGAAGAAGGAACCAGGATCCCTGAGTCACCTTGAGAGAAAAGCAACCTGCTAACCAGGAAAACAGCAATCTAGAATTATGTACAAGAAAATAACCTTCTATTATGTCAGCCACTGACACTCTGTAGTTTATTTGCTTGAACAGTGTTATTGAAACTAATGCAGTGCTTAATCAAGGTTATAATACAACAAAAATAATATGTCAACTATTAATACTACTGTGTTTAGTTTATTTTATTGCATTATAGCTTATATGACAGACATCCCAACAAGACAATAATATGCTTGAAATCTCACCTGGTAACTCTTAAAGATATTTACCATTTCTCTTCCAACTGCCTCCATAGTCTGCCTTTCTCCACTCCCCAGTTCTATCCTTAACCTAAGACAAGCATTTTTTGTGAGAAATCCCACCCATCTAGCCCTCCTGCCTCCATCCCTTCAGGAAGTCCAGGCTTTATAACATAAGTTGGGTTTTGCCTTTGATTTACTTTTTCATTCAAAAAAATCCTTTTGTGTGTTGGGGGGGGCAGTGGATACCACACTAGCACAGAAGACAAAATTATCATCAAAGAAAAAAATCTGGTTTGGGTTTTTCTTCTCTCAGATATTACATTTCATTGACAGAGAAGGAGATTAACAAAAAAGTTACACACTCAGTTATTTTTTTTTAGATTTTTAAAATTTTTTTATTTATTCATTTGAGACAGATATATATATATAGAGAGAGAGAGAGAGAGAGAGAGAGAGCATGAGCAGGGGGAGAGGCAGAGGGAGAGGGAGAAGCAGGCTCCCTGATGAACCAGGAGTCTGATGCGGGCCTTGATCCGGACCCTGGGATCATGACCTGAGACGAAGGCAGACGCTTAACCATCTGAGCCACCCAGGTGCCCCACACCCAGTTATTTAGATATAGGACCTACAGTGGACACTGTCATGTCTTAACTTGTACATGGACATAAATCATACATGTAATTCAGCCATTTTCAAAGCTAGTTCAAAACATAACAATTAAATTATCCAGATTAGGCATATTAAATGACATTAATTTTAGGGAAACCCATCACAACTAATGACTTTCCACAAATTAATAAGTAATAAAATTAGGGTATTGGATTTCAAAACATACTTGGCTGATATATTTTGCCAAAGGTAGCAGGGAAGCAATTATTTATTTTGTTCCATCATTCATTGTAATAGGAGCTTTCATCCATGGGGTGAATCCTAAATAATAACAGGTAGCAGTAAAGACTCATTCGGTGTGCATTTGAGATGTGTATTTTCTGCTTGATAAATTGGGAACTTAACTATAAAAGTGTGTCTCCAGGTCTGTGAAACTAGAGGTAAAGTCCACACATAAGTTGAGTGGAGTGTGAAACGTCCTCCTGAATTTTTTCCCACTTGCCAGAACTTTATCCCACCAAAATCTACATCTCTAGTTTAAAGATTTAATGTTTCTCAGCATGCTTCTTTGTTTTAAGCAATTTATTTATTTATTTTTTCCTGCTCCTGAATCATACCTTCCATTTTTTTATTATGTTATGTTAATCACCATACATTACATCATTAGTTTTTGATGTAGTGTTCCATGATTCATTATTTGCGTATAACACCAAACTCCAGGCAGAACGTGCCCTCTTTAATACCTATCACCAGATTAACCCATCCTCCCACCCCCGTCCCCTCTAGAACCCTCATTTGTTTTTCAGAGTCCATCGTCTCTCATGGTTCATCTTCCCTCCGATTTCCCCCCATTCATTCTTCCCCTCCTGCTATCTTCTTCTTCTTCTTCTTCTTCTTTTTTAACATATAATGTATTATTTGTTTCAGAGGTACAGATCTGTGATTCAACAGTCTTGCACAATTCACAGCACTCACCATAGCACACACCCTCCCCAATGTCTATCACCCAGCCACCCCATCCCTCCCACCCTCCACCACTCCGGCAACCCTCAGTTTATTTCCTGAGATTAAGAATTCTTCATATCAGTGAGGTCATATGATACATGTCTTTTCTGATTAACTTATTTACCTCAGCATAACACCTTCCAGGTCCATCCACATCATTGCAAATGGCAAGAGTTCATTCCTTTGAAAGGCTGCATAATATTCCATTGTATATATATATATATACCACATATTCTTTATCCATTCATCTGTCGATGGACATCTTGGCTCTTTCTAGAGTTTGGCTACTTGTGGACATTGCTGCTATAAACATCGGGGTGCATGTACCCCTTCGGATCCCTACATTTGTAACTATGGGGTAAATACCCAGCAGTGCAATTGCTGGATCGTATGATAGCTCTATTTTCACCTTTTTGAGGAATATCCATACTGTTTTCCAGAGTGGCTGCACCAGCTTGCATTTCCCACAACAGTGTAGGAGGGTTCCCCTTTCTCTGCATCCCCGCCAAAATCTGTCATTTCCTGACTTGTGAATTTTAGCCATTCTGACTGGTTTCAGGTGATATCTCATTGAAGTTTTGATTTGGATTTCCCTGATGCTGAGCGATGTTGAGCACTTTTTTATGTGTCTGTTGGCGATTTGGAGGTCTTCTTTGAAAAAATGTCTGTTCATGTCTTCTGCCCATTTCTTAATTGGATCATTTGTTCGTAGGGTGTTGAGTTTCAGAAGTTCTTTATAGATTTTGGATACTAGCCCTTTATCTGATATGTCATTTGCAAATATCTTCTCCCATTCTGTCGGTTGTCTTTTGGTTTTGTGGACTGTTTCTTTTGCTGTGCAAAAGCTTTTAATCTTGATGAGGTCCCAATAGTTCTTATTTTTTTAATTTTCTATTGTTATGTTAATCACCATATATTACATCATTTGTTTTTTTTATTTTTTTTGTTATGTTAATCACCATACATTACATCATTAGTTTTTGGTGCAGTGTTCCATGATTCATTGTTTGTTCATAACACCCAGTGCTCCATGCAGAATGTGCCCTCTTTAATACCCATCACCAGGCTAACCCATCCCCCTACCCTCCTCCCCTCTAGAACCCTCAGTTTGTTTTTCAGAGTCCGTCATCTCTCATGGTTCGTCTCCCCCTCTGACTTACTCCCCTTCATTCTTCCTTTCCTGCGATCTTCTTCTTTTTCTTTTTTCTTAAAATATGTTGTGTTATTTGTTTCAGAAGTACAGATCTGTGATTCAACAGTCTTGCACAATTCACAGCACTCACCGTAGCACATACCCTCCCCAATGTCTATCACCCAGCCACCCCATCCCTCCCACCCCCAACCACTCCAGTAACACTCAGTTTGTTCCTGAGATTAAGAATTCCTCATATCAGTGAGGTAATATGATACATGTCTTTCTCTGATTGACTTATTTCACTAAGCATAACACCCTCCAGTTCCATCCATGTCGTTGTAAATGGCAAGATCTCATTCCTTTTGATGGCTGCATAACATTCCATTGTGTATATATACCACATCTTCTTTATCCATTCAACTGTCGATGGACATCTTGGCTCTTTCCACAGTTTGGCTATTGTGGACATTGCTGCTATAAACATTGGGGTGCACGTACCCATTCGGGTCCCTACATTTGTATCTTTGGGGTAAATACCCAGTAGTGCAATTGCTGGATCGAATGGTAGCTCTCAATAGTTCATTTTTGCCCTTGCTTTCCTTGCCTTTGGTGATGTTTCCGGGAAGAAATGGCTGCGCCTGAGATCGAAGAAGTTGCTCCTTTGTTCTCCTTTAGGACTTTGATGGGCTCCTATCTCACATTTAGGTCTTTCAACAATTTGGAGTCTATTTTTGTGTGTGGTGTAAGGAAATGGTCCAGTCTAATTCTTCTGCATGGGGCTGTCCAATTTTCCCAACACAATTTGTTGAAGAGACTGTCTTTTTTCCATTGGACATTCTTTCCTGCTTTGACGAAGATTAGTTGACCATAGAGTTGAGGGTCCATTTCTGGGCTCTCTATTCTGTTCCATTGATCTATGTCTGTTTTTGTGCCAGTACCATACTGTCTTGATGATTACAGCTTTGTAATAGAGCTGGAAGTTGGGAATTTGATGCCGCCAGCATTGCTTTTCTTTTTCAACATTCCTCTAGCTATTTGGGGTCTTTTCTTCTTCCATACAAATTTTAGGATTATTTGTTCCATGTGTTTGAAAAAAAGTGGATGGTATTGTGATGGGGATTGCACTGAATGTGTAGATTGCTCTAGGGAGCATTGACATCTTCACAATATTTGTTCTTCCAATCCATGAGCATGGAACGTTTTTCCATTTCTTTGTGTCTTCCTCAATTTCTTTCATGAGTATTTTATAGTTTTCTGAATACAGATTCTTTGCCTCTTTGTTTAGATTTATTCTTAGGTATCTTATGGTTTTAGGTGCCATTGTAAATGGGACTCCTTAATTTCTCTTTCTTCTTTCCTGTTGTTGGTGTATAGGAATGCCACTGATTTCTGTGCATTGATTTTATATTCTACCACTTTACTGAATTCCTGGATGAGTTCTAGCAGTTTTGGGGTGGAGTCTTTCGGGTTTTCCACATAAAGCATCATATCATCTGCAAAGAGTGAGAGTTTGACTTCTTCCTTGCTGATTTGGATGCCTTTGATTTCTTGTTGTTGTCTCCTTGCTGTGGCTGGGACTTCTAATAGTATGTTGAAGAGCAGTGGTGAGAGTGGACATCCTTGCCGTGTTCCTGACCTTAGGGGGAAAACTCTAAGTTTTTCCCCGTTGAGAATGATTTTGGCTGTAGGTTTTTCATAGATGGCTTTTATGATATTGAGGTATACCCTCTATCCCTACACTCTGAAGAGTTTTGATCAAGAAAAGATGCTGTACTTTGTCAAATGCTTTTCTGCATCTATTGAGAGGATCTTATGGTTCTTGTTCTTTCTTTTGTTAATGTATTTTATCACATTGATTGATTTGCAGATATTGAACCAACCTTGCAGCCCAGGGATAAATCCCACTTGGTCATGGTGAATAATCCTTTTAATGTACTGTTGGATCCTATTGGCTAGTATTTTGGTGAGAATTTTTACATCTACGTTCTTCAAGGATATTGGTCTGTAATTCCCCCTTTTGATGGGGTCTTTGTCTGGTTTGGGGATCAAGGTAATGGTGGCCTCAAAAAATGAGTTTGGAAATTTTCCTTCCATTTCTATTTTTTGGAACAGTTTCAGGAGAATAGGTATTAATTCTTCTTTAAATGTCTGATAGAATTCCCCTGGGAAGCCATCTGGCCCTGGGCTTTTGTTTATTGGGAGATTTTTGATGACTGCTTCAATTTCCTTAGTGGTTATGGGTCTGTTCAGGTTTTCTATTTCTTCCTGGTTCAGTTTTGGTAGTTGGTACATCTCTAGGAATGCATCCATTTCTTCCAGATTATCTCATTTGCTGGCATAGAGTTGCTCATAATATGTTCTTATAATTGTTTGTATTTCTTTGGTGTTGGTTGTGATCTCTCCTCTTTCATTCATGATTTTGTTGATTTGGGTCCTTTCTCTTTTCTTTTTGATAGGTCTGGCCAGGGGTTTATCAATCTTATTAATTCTTTCAAAGAACAACCTCCTAGTTTCGTTGACCTGTTCTACTGTTCTTTTGGTTTCTATTTCATTGATTTCTGCTCTGATCTTTATTATTTCCCTTCTCCTGCTGGGTTTAGGCTTTATTTGCTGTTCTTTCTCCAGCTCCTTTAGGTGTAGGTTTAGGTTGTATATTTGAGAATTTTCTTGTTTCTTGAGAAAGGCTTGTATCACTATATACTTTCCTTTTAGGACTGCCTTTGCTGCATCCCAAAGATTTTGAATAGTTGTGTTTTCATTTTCATTGTTTCCATGAATTTTTTAAAATTCTTCATTAATTTCCTGGTTGACCCATTCATTCTTTAGTAGGATGCTCTTTAGCCTCCATGTACTTGAGTTCTTTCCAACATTCCTCTTGTGATTGAGTTCTAGATTCAAAGCACCGTGGTCTGAAAATATGCAGGGAATGATCCCAATCTTTTGGTACCAGTTGAGACCTGATTTGTGACCTAGGATGTGATCTATTCTGGAGAATGTTCCATGGACCCTAGAGAAGAATGTGTATTCTGTTGCTTTTGGATGGAATGTTCTGAATCTATCTGTGAAGTCCATTTGATCCAGTGTGTCATTTAAAGTCTTTATTTCCTTGTTGATCTTTTGCTTAGATGAGCTGTCCATTTCAGTGAGGGAGGTGGTAAAGTCCCTCACTATTACTATATTGCTGTCGAGGTGTTTCTTTGCTTTTGTTAGTAATTGCCTTATATAATTGGCTGCTCCCATGTTAGGGGCATAGATATTTACAATTGTTAGATCTTCTCGTTGGATACACCCTTTAAGTAGGATATAGTGTCCTTCCTCATTTCTTCTTACAGTTTTTGGTTTAAAATCTAATTTGTGTGATATAAGATATAAGAATTGCCACCCCAGCTTTCTTTTGGGGTCCATTAGCATGATAAATGGTTTTCCAGCCCCTCACTTTCAATCTGGGGGTGTCTTTGGGTCTAAAATGAGTCCCTTGTAGACAGCATATCGGTGGGTCTTGTTTTTTAATCCAATCTGATAGCCTGTGTCTTTTGACTGGGGCATTTAGGCTATTTACATTCAGGGTAACTGTTGAAAGGTATGAATTTAGTGCCATTGTATTGCCTGTATATTGTCTGTGTTCCTTTCTGGTCTATGTTGCTTTTTGGCTCTCTCTTTGCTTAGAGGATCCCTTTCAATATACCTTGTATGGCTGGTGTTGTGTTTGCAAATTCCTTTAGTTTTTGTTTGTCCTGGAAGCTTTTTAACTCTCCTTCTATTTCTGATGATAGCCTAGCTGGATATAGTATTCTTGGCTGCATATTTTTCTCGTTTAGTGCTCTGAATATACCATGCCAGTCCTTTCTGGCCTGCCAGGTCTCTGTGGATAGGTCTGTTGCCAATCTAATGTTTTTAACATTGTAGGTTACATATCTCCTCCCAAGCTGCTTTCAGGATTTTCTCTTTGTCTCTGAGACTCATAAGTTTTACTATTAGATGTTGGGGTGTTGACCTATTTTTATTGATTTTGAGGAGGGTTCTCTGTGCCTCCTGGATTTTGATGCCTGTTTCCTTCCCCAAATTTGGGAAGTTCTCTGCTATAATTTGCTCCAATATACGTTCTGCCCCTCTCTCTCTTTCTTCTTCTTCTGGATCCCAATTATTCTAATGTTGTTTCATCTTATGGTATCGCTTATCTCTCGAATTCTGTCCTTATGATCCAGTAGTTGTCTGTCTCTCTTTTTCTCAGCTTCCTCATTTTCCATCATTTGGTCTTCTATATCACTAATTCTCTCTTCTGCCTCATTTATGCTAGCAGTTAGAGCCTCCATTGTGGATTGCACCTCATTAATAGCCTTTTTGATTTCGACTTTGTTAGATTTTTGTTCTTTTATTTCTCCAGAAAGGGTTTCTCTAATAACTTCCATGGTTTTTTTCAAGCCCAGCTAGTATCTTAAAATCATCATTTTGAACTCTAGTTCCGAGATTGTACTCAGGTCCATATTGACTAGGTTCCTGGCAGTCGGTACTGCCTCTTGTTCTTTTTGTTGAGGTGATTTTGTGCATCTTGTCATTTTGTTCAGAGGAGAGTGGATGAATGAGAGAACAAACTGATTACAGGGTAACAACGTCCTCAGAAAATATACACTAAACAAATCAGAAAATACCTGAAACTGGGGAAAAGAAAGGGAAAGAATAAAAAAAAATAGAAAAAAATGAAATTAAAAAAAAAGATAAAAGATAATAACAAAAGAACAAAACAAAACAAAAAAACAAAATATGATCATATATGATCAGGCTGTTGCATAGATCAGTGCCCCCACTAGATTTTCAGTGTATTTTGGTCTGTTCAAAGAAAGTGCCTCCCAAAATTTTAAAGAAAGAAAAACATATATGTACAAAAATAAGGGTTAATATGATGAAGGGATGGAATATGACTGTAATGATGAAAATTATAAAAGATTTTATAAAAGGAATTGATAAGAAGTTGTTTGAATCAAGAAAGAAGAGGATTTAAAAAAAAGAAAAAGAAAGGGAGACAATTTGATCAGTCAGGAGACTAGAACAAAGCCATACACTAGAGATTTAGGGTATATTTTCATCTGTTAGAAGAAACTGTATCTCAAAATTTTACAGATTGAACAACCTTATATATATACCAAAAATAAGGATAACTACTATGAAGGGATAAAATATGGCTCTAAAAATGAAAAATATAAAATATTTTTTTAAAAAAGGAATTGATAAGATGGTTGAAAAGGGGAAAAAGAAAAATTCAAAAATAAAAAGAAAAAAAGGAAAAACTGTTAAAAAAATTTAACTTTGAAAGACTAAAGAATCATGGTAAAAAAGCCATGAATTCTATGTGCATTATTCCCCTAGTGCTGGAGTTCTGCCATTCTCATTGATCGGTAAACTTGGTCTTGGCTGGCTGTTCTTGCTGATCTTCTGGGGGAGGGGCCTGTTTCCATGGTTCCCAAATGTCTGCAGGAGGTGGAATTGCCCCACCCTTTCTGGGTCTGGGCTAAGTAATCTGCTCGGATTTGCTCTCGGGAGCTTTTGTTCCCTGCAAGCTTTCGCTACAGCTTTGGAGGACAAGAGTGAAAATGGCGACCTCCCAATTTCCTCCCCAGAGGAGCCAGGAACTCAGGGCCCCACTCCTCAGTGAGCTCCCAGAGAAAAGCAGTCAGTCACTCCCATCTCCCCAGTCTCCAGTTGCAATCCGTGGTCACCTGGCCTGTGACCGAGCATTTCTATCTCTGGCACACGACCCCGTGTGGAGTCTCCAAACCCAGCAGATCCCTGCGGTGCGCTCCCGTGTTGCTCCTCCCCGGGGAAAAAGGGGAATCTCCCTGGATCTGCCACTTGTTGGGTCCCTGATGGAGGAGCAGTGGCCCGACTGTGCTGCGGATCATGGTTTATGGCAACCCCGAGCTGAGAGCCCGCTCCTCAGCTCCATGTCTGCAGCCAGCTTTTCTGCTCCAATACCCGGGAGCTCTGCTGCACTGAGGCACCCCCGGTCTTTCTGTGACCCCTGAGACCACACTGTCCCACGGGGGTTCCACCCCCTGCTTAGCCACTGGAGGGATGTCCCTCAGCAGATCCGACTTCTAAATGTTCCGATTTTGTGCTCCGTGGCTCTAGCACTTGCCAGAAGCAGCCACTGGAGGCCCCCTACCCCACCATCTATCCTCCCGAATATTGCCTCAGATTCACTTCTCCACACATCCTAGCTTCCAGAAAGTGGTCGCTTTTCTGTTCAGAAAGTTGTTGCTATTCTTTTCTTCCATCTCCTGTTGAGTCTGTAGGTGTTCAGAATGGTTTGATCCCTATCCAGCTGAATTCCTGGGACCAGACGAAATCCAGGTCTCCTTCTCCTCCGCCATCTTGTTCTGCCCCCTCATTCTTTCCTGTTTTAAGTGATTTATAGTGATGGCTCAGCTCTGGAAATATTCTTGATGAAGGTGACTCTTGGGTTTCCATTGAGCAGTACACGCAGCATTCCCAGCCAGGAACCATCTGTATCCTTCTTCTCAACAACAGCCTTCTTCTGATCCAGGATTGGTTTCCTCTTCCATCCCTGTCGCTATGTGCTATGAGAAAATTCAGCCTCAGAGATGTACATCACATGGAAACTTTCAGAATTCTACAATGAAGATGCAGAGTAATTCCATACAGGAGGCAGAGAAGTGTGAAGGGTAAGGCCTTCATTCTTTGTTCTACTTAACTAATCTAGCCTTTCAAGGCCCTTCCAATGCCTTCTATAAATGCCCCTTATCAGAATTAATACCACGTTTTCTTAAAGTCTCAAAGTTATCCATAGGCATATCTAACAACTTTGGTCTTAATTTTATTTATGTTTTTTGTCTTTGATTTTAATTTTATTTATGTTTTTGCCAAGAGGAAAAAACTAGGAGTAATGAAAAAAACTTGAATATGAGGAAATGAAACTTATACAAGCCAGAATACTTGCAAATACATATCATCACTACTTCCCAAAACACACACATGCACAGAAAACACACATATCTGCACATATGTTTTGTGTGAGTGTGTATATCAGCATAATGTTTGATCCTTTTGGATTTTGTCCAACCTATATTATGATATTAATCTGAACCATTGAATTCTGCTTCACACTTTATGGAAAAAAATTCCCAATAAGGTGAACAATAAGGTGACATTGGTTCTTGTCACCAGACTCATTGAGCAGATTTTGGACTTCATATACTTGACTTCTCATAGTATTTATTTTTGTTCACTGCTTGCCTTTTAAAATATTTTATGTTTATCCCTTGTCACAGAACCAGCTTTACACAACATCTATTTTTATGACTTCTCCATATGGATAGATATATATCTAGGTGTTGTTTTTAACCATCGTATATAATCCATAGTGGGCATCTACTACCTTTTACTTACATGCTTCCCTAGTCATGGTGTGTTGTCACAAAGTTCTTGGCTATCAAAAGCAATGCTGCACTTTCATTATAAATGTTCTCTAATGGACCAGCGGGGACTTCCCTAGATTATATATGTTGGGGTGGAATTCCTGGTTTATAAACATATGCACACTTGACTTCACTAAATAGTACTAGATTGATAGCCAGAAAGACAATATATGTTAATTTCCATGAAACTTTTTGTCTGCCTGTGCTTTTACCAGTGCTTGGCTTTATCCTGCTTTCTATCTGGCATGGTGGTTGGTATAAAGAGGTGTTTCACTTTTACTTTATTTTTTTTTAATTACAATGGAATTGAACATACCTTTATATTCTTATTAGCCATTTCATCTGATCCTTTTGTAAATGTCTTAGTCATGCCTTTTGTCCATTACCCCATATGCTTCTCTTTATACTTTTTCTCTCTCCTGGGCCGTCTCATCAATGCCCAAATTTTCAAAACCTATCTTTCTCTTTCCTGATGATCCCTGAATTTATATTACTATCCCAAACTGTGGAGTTTCAGATCTAACTTATATGTGACTTGTCACATAAATGTCTCAATGGCATAGCAGAGTCAACACATCAAAGACTAACTGATGTTCCCATGATCTTCCTCTGCTCTAATCTAGGTCATATTTGGTGCTTACCAGCTCTAAAAATCATCCAGTCCACCCACTGTGTGACCTAGAGATCATCTTCAACACTTACCTCTTCCTTACTCCTCATGTCCATTGTATAGCAAGAACCTATGGATTTTATTTGTGGCATCTCTGATTCATCTCATTATATGTTCCCCAACTTCATTGGCCCTAGATGAAGGCAGGTCCCTGTTTCTCCTCAGCTATTGCAATTTGGTCTCCCTTATCCATTCTTGATTACCTCCAATATATTTTTTGACATTGAAACCATATAAAACTGATCATTTCTTCCCTGCTGAAAACAACCCATTGGCCCCCCATTGCTTTGGGGACATAGTGCAAGTGTCAACATTTGTGCAACAGCCTGTGTGGTCTGACTCTTGCTTCCAGTTCTGGCTGTCTTCTGGCACCACTCCCCCTACCCTTATTATAGCATAAATCTTTTCCTCTTTCACAACTTGGCTCAAAATACTACTTTCTCAGGGAAAGCCTGAATCAAATTTCTCTGTTATATGTTCCCAGAATAATGTGTGGATTTCTTGCAGACTGATTATCTCTTTGTAATTATGCATTTGTTTGGGTAATTATTTCATTAATATTCCATCTTCCCCACTCTTTTTGGAGAGATCCTATACCATGGATATTTTTGTTTCCAAGCATGGTGCCTGATGCACAGTGGACACTCAATATGCATATGTTGTGTGGATTAACACATTTTGGGTTTGGAAATGTGTGTGTGTGTGTGTGTGTGTAAATGAAATTATTAATAATAGTTACAATAGTAAGATTATGGGTATTTTTTAGTTAGGTATATATATATTCCCTAAATGGTATAAGTTAAAATAAGTGAAACAAATTATTTCCAAAGAACCAATTTTTCAGAATCCACTTCCTGAGTGTCCCCTTTCTGCATTTTCATTTTCTTTAAAAATATAAATTTCTTGGCCTTCTTCTGCTGTTACTTTTGCAAACATTGGAGCTGTAAATCTGCATTCTAATGACTTTTGAGGAACAGTATTGAGAAACATTTCATAGTAAGCTAACTAACTAGTTACATGTTACTTGCACTAATTGCTTAAAATCAATTAGCCAACTGGGAAAAAAATCAATGATTTCTTTGAAAGAGTCCTAAAGGGATAGTAGCTTGCTTATTTTACTGTATAAATTACTAGCTTTTAAAAAAATGTTTATTTATAATTACTAGCTGTTTTTAAGAGAGAGTTATATGTTTAAAAATCAAATGACTGGGCCAAAGTAAATACGCAATTTAACCCTTTTAATCCAAAATGATTTTGATGATATTTATGTAAGCATATTTCAAATGAGATAATCTTTTGTTTTCAATGTATTTTATCCTCTAAAATTGTTTAGGCACAACAAAATAGGCTTGATTTTCTTTACATTTCTCAGGTTACCTGATTAGCTTAGGTTGCATGATGAAGATGAGGTATGACAGGGACAATAGCCCAGATCTTGTTACTGCTGGCCCACCCTTTTTCTATATTTGTTATTTTCTTAGCTAGATATCATTTTCCCCTGGAAATCTGAACTACTCACTATAGGTTGTTCAAAAGACACCAACAGGGAGACATACCACTACCCTAATAAATAACTAGTATTTGTTAAACAGGTTATAACTAGAACTTGAAGGCTCTTATTGTGTAACCATGTGACTGTTTCATGTAAGTAGTGTTATTTTTACTATAGCTGAGGAAACTAGATCCTGGACAGCTTAAATATTTTAACCAGATATACACAGATAATAAATGGAAAAATTAGAATTCAGCAATTATGTTCTACATGATTTCAGCAAAATCACTGAGGATATATCAACTCACCTAGCATGGAAGAACAAGACATGAGCAGATACAATGTCTGGAGCTTTAGCTCTCAAACACATGTCTCAATTCAGGAGATGCACCTCAGCAAACATTTGCTCAGCACACACTGTGATGTCGGGCACTTTGTGAAGCAGTGCTAGGTATCAAGGAAGTTGAAGATGGGCACCTCCTCAGCAGATTTCAGGATTTAGTCATAAAGACAATAGGTTACAGATGTCTCCCATATAATAAAATTAATGCCCACTAGAAATAAATGAAAAGTTCTATGGGACCAAAATGGAAGTGGCAGTCAATACAGGCTGGGAGGATGGGAAAGACTTAATAAGACAACAGTGTGGCCTGGGGTCATAAAGAAAAGGGAGCTTCTTGATATAGGATAGAGGAGTTATTTCTCATTAATAAGAGAATGTGTGTAATGCATAAAACTGTAAGAATGTGATTTGTTACAAAATGAGAGAAGAAAAAAAAGTTTGTAGGAATGATTTTACAAGGGCAGTGTAAGGAGATCAGACTCAAAAGATAGGCTGGGCAGAGTTGTATGTGCACTTCTGCTTTCCTTCTATGTTTCAAATATCCTAGGTCATCTATAGTTCTGAATCCATGTGTGTACGTTCTCTGTGGACCAATGCCACTTGTCCATCACCATGAGCTGCTCAGATTCACCTCAGAGCCTGTAGGTACTCACCCCAGAGCTTTTTGTTACTCATCCTGGCAGGCTCCTGATGCTCACTGATAGTGTGGACCTTCCCCTGAGCCCTGTGTTCCTGGAAAACAGCTACGGTCAAGAAATTCCCCACGTTTTGTGTTCTGGAAACAGCTCCCTCCCAAGAACCATCCTTCCCCCTGTGACTTAGATAAGACTCAAAGAAGAGCCCCCTTTTTTTAACTGATGATAAGACAGAGGCACTGCGAAGTCTCACTCTAGTGGCATAGTTTGTCCACACTGACCCATCTGGACAAAATGTCCCCTAATTTTACTTGACCAAATTTTAGTCAGGCTTCTCTCCTTCTACAAGGTCCCTGAACTCTGACCCACTGTTAAGCTTAAGCAAATATTAGAACTTTTTTTTTTAAGATTTTGTTTATTTATTTGAGAGAGAGAGAGAGCATGAGAGGGGGTAGGGTCAGAGGGAGAAGCAGACTCCCCGCTGAGCAGGGAGCCCGATGTGGGACTCGATCCCGGGACTCCAGGATCATGACCTGAGCCGAAGGCAGTCGCTTAACCAACTGAGCCACCCAGGCGCCCGCAAATATTAGAACTTTAAATTGGCATTGAAAGATGGAACAACTTCCTCTTAATAGCTCCTCCAGAAAATCAACTGACTACAGAGAAAGATATTTCTTGCTTAATTATCTGATCATGCTGCCTGTTCATTGAATTCCCCTACACCAGTTTTTTTTTTTAGACTTGTTTAATCCTCCCCATGAAAGAAAAGTCATTTCTGCTTGAACTTTGAGATACTTATAGATCTTATTGTTGGAATATTCTTCCTGTTGCAATAGACCCTCTCTCCTGATTGCAGTTTTGTTTTGTTTTGTTTTGCTTTGTTTTGTTTTGTTTACCAAATAAAGTTTCTCCTTACCCAAGTTCAGATTCATTTTTATTTGACATTGGCCACCATGGGCTATTGTTACCTATCCATGACACTCTTGGTACTCAGCCATCATGGACTATTTTTACTAGCACTCCACAGGCTTTAGTTACTATCATAAACCTTTCAGATGCCTCTGAGTTCATGTGACAAAGTGATTCGCCAGAATTGTGCCAGTAGAATAACATCATTCTCCCCTCCACAGTACCTGTATTTTCCCATAAACTAAGAGGGGATATGCAGATACTAAATGTGTGCTGAAAATACCAAATAATTTCTTCCCCAATGGAAAAAAATGAGAATGTCATATTATTAATCAGAGTGTACATACACACTTGAACTAATTAAAAGAACATTCGTTATTAGGAATTAGGGATCTCTCATGGCAGGGTTATTTACAGGGAAAGGTATAATTTGTGAATATTGGATTTACCTTTAGAAAGTAAGCTTGATGTTTGAAGGGCAAAATTACATGGAAAACCTCCACAAAAGACCACTGAAAGCTTCATGATGCTGGATAACTACAATCTCTGAGGGTATTATCTGAATATTGTGATTAGGCAAAAAATTGAATTTGGGGGCTGGCAAATCTAAGAATTAATCCTGAGTCTGTGCATTACAAGACATGTGACTTTGGGAAAGTCACTTCAATTCTTTGAGCCTTTGTTGCCTGGGCTAATAAAATGTGTCATGATAATCAGATGGTGTTGAAAAACTCCCTAGAAGTTTCAGGTGCACAGGAATGACTCAATAATTGAATTTCCATCCTTCTTGATTTTAACATGCTATCTTGATTCTCCTATGATTTGATGCTTCCCAACAAAGGTGTTCTATCCCTGTATATTTTTTCAGACTTTTTGTAAGCACCCTGAGGATTGAGGAGACATTTTGGTCATCATTGTGCCTCTAATAATAGAATACCTGACCCAGAGTAGGAATTCATTATAAGTCTATTCATTCAGTGACTGATTAGAGATGACTTACTCAAAATGAGCAATGGAAAGTTTAGTTTTATCATTTGGGAATTTCTTCTAGGTTAGAGACTGCCTGGGCTGCTTAATAATCTCATTATGTATAGAGAGAAACATTACAGAGGATTTAGCTACTTAAGTTTCCCTAGGGCAAATGAAAGTATACAAGCTTCTTATAAAATGCACTTCTGCTTGAATATAAAAGATCAATTTTGGTTGGACTGGTTATTGTAGACTAGAAAAATTCACATCCATCTCTTTCCTCAGATGTTGCCTTAATAGAGATAACAATAATAATAATACCTAACATTTCAGAAGTACATTAGGGGAAATCACTGTGAACAGAGAAGCTGGATATTTATTCCACTCTGTGTTATGTTGCCCTGAAGCCTGAATATCCATTAGGACAAGTTGCAATTCTTATTACTGCAATAAAAGAAAAGTGGCTACCACATAGACAAAAATGTCAATGAACTATTTTGCACCCCAAAGTGACTTTTTTCAAACATTACTGTGAAAAACAGTCTTGAACACAAAGCTTTATAGAAAGAATAAAACAATTGTTTTCCTATATTCTAACCATTCCTCTTATGTATCAAGTGTCAGGGATATTATATTTCTATACTATATAATAAGTTACAGCAAACTGAGTGGTTTATAATAATACCCATTTATTATTTCTTAGTTTTTCTGTGTCAGGAGTCTTGGTACAGCTTAATTGGGGCCTATGTTCAGGGTCTCATTGGGCTACTCTCAAGGTGTTATATATACCCCATTCTCATCTGGAGGCTTGACTGGGGAAGATTGGAAGAATCTTCTTCCAAGTTCATTCAAGTTGGAGACAGGATTCATTTTCTTCCAGGTATAAGATGGAGTTTCTTGCTGGCTGTCCAATGGAGTCTGACCTAATATCCTAGAGGCAGCCTGCAGATTCCTGCCATGTCTCTCCACATGGAGTTCATAACATGACAATTTGCTTCACCAAGCCCATTTCGTTTCCTTAGCTCATTTTTAACATCTTCTCTTTATACTGATGTTAGCAGTTTCATTATAATTAACCTGGTTTAGTTTGCTTTATTTTTATCTTAAGTTTCATTGAGCTTCTTTGATATGTAGATATATAGTTTTCATCAATCTTTTTGACTTATTTCTTTAATTTTTTTTCTGTCCTTCAACTTTCTTCTCTCTTTATGGTATCCCCAGTTATACCTGTGTTAGAACATTTTATAATTTCTTTGGTTCTTTAATTTAGATATTTCCTATTGTTCTATCTTCAAGTTCTTTGGTATTATCTTCCACAGTGTCTAATATGTTAGGAATCAGATCTAATTACTTTTTTTTAAATTTTATTATGTTATGTTAGTCACCATACAATACCTCATTAGTTTTTGATGTGGTGATCCATGATCCAACTGCCCCTAAGATGGTTTCCTTGGTTCTAAGATTTGCAAGTTTTACTATTACGTGCCAGGGTGTTGGCCTGTTTTCCTTGATCTTGGGAGGGGTCCTCTCTGCCTCTAGAATGCAAGTGTTTGTTTCATTCCCCAGATTAGGGAAGTTCTCAGCTACGATTTGCTCAAATACATCTTCTAGTCCCCCCTCTCTCTCTCCACTCCCTCTGGGATTCCAATTTTCTGACATTGGAACGATTCATGGTGTCACTTATTTCTCTGATTCTATTTTCATGGATTCTGAGTTGTTTTTCCCTGGCCTCCTCTTTTCCCTTTGTATCTATTATATTGTCTTCCAGGTCGCTTATTCGTTCTTCTGCCTCACTTACCCTAGCTGTTAGATTATCTAGATTAGATTGGATCTCATTGAAGCATTTTTAAGTTCTGCCAATTCAGCTTTCATTTCTGCCCTTAGAGACTCTATGTTGCCATTAATTGATTTCTCCATTCTAGCTATTGTCTTCACAATTGCTAGCCTGAATTCCATCTCCGACATCTTGGTTATATCTGCATCCGTTTGTAAATCTGCAGCATAAGTCATAATCTCTGAGTCTTTTCTATTTTGGGAGTTCCTCCTCCTACTCATTCTGTTGATGGGTGTTTGAGGGAGTGTATAGAGTCCAAATTATTGACCAGAACCCAAGCAAGATGCACCTGTTTTCTAGGGACCTTAGGGTTGCTGGCCTTTTGTTTTCCCAGCCTGTCTTCTGGGGGAGGGGCCTGCCGCGCTGTTACTCAGGCAACCCTGTTTGGGCGGAGTTGCCCTGCCCCCCTGTGGAGGGGGATGGGCTCAGTGGGAATCAGGTTTGGGGGCTTTTGTTCTCTGGTGGCTTTCCCTGGCAGCTTTCCTTGTCTCTTCCTCAAGTCAGAGCAGAAGAGACCACTTCCAACCCTCTGTCTCAGAGCAGAGAGATCGCAGTCTGTTCTTCAGTGAGCTCTCCAGGCCACACTCTCTCTGTTTCTGTCTATGGTGCTATAGACTGCAGTGTCCTGGGTTGTGTGCCCCTCTGCAGCGCTCCCAGTCCTGCCTGCAGGTCGGGCACATCTCTGCCCTTTGTGCTTCTAAAACCGCCAGCCACTCCCAGTTCACATGCATGACCCTGCCACTCCAGATTTCCATCCCAGGGACTGTCCTAAAGTCCTTTCCCCACCGCTACCAGTCTGCGAGTCTGTGCCCCTTCCCCAGCGCGCGAGGCTGTCGCTCACTGGTGTAGGATCCCCATGGCCAGGCTTCCTCCTGCTGCCATTTATCCTCCGATATCTGCCCGCGGAATCACCTATTTACTTTTTAAATTCAAATATTGATTTTTCAAAACTAGAAATTCAACTTGTTCTCTTTATATCTTTTGATTTACCTTGTTTATATGTTCATGTACTTTTTTGTGATCAAATCTAATCATAATAGATGCCCTAAAATCCTTTCCTATTATATATTCCTATATATCATCTCTGTCATCTTTGGGTCTATTTCAATTTACTGATATATTTTCTAGTTCTGAATCATTTTTTCCTAGTTTACATATCAAGTAATTTAGTTTTGATTACAGACATTTGAAATTGTACATTTTTTTAATGCTGGATTTGTTTTGTATTTCTTTGTACTATGTTGGACCTTGTTCTGTCAGTAAGGTTAGTTACTTGTGGATCAGCTCAATCCTTTTGAGATTGTTTAACCTTTGTTAGAGTGAATTTAATGCAGTTTCACTCTGGGTCTACTTTATCCCTAACACTAAAGAATGACCTTCCCAGAGTTCCTACTGAGTTTTCCAATATTCAGCAAAGATTTTTCTGTTCTGCCTGGTTGGAATTCATGTCTCCCAACCCAATGTCACTTGGAATCATTTGGCTTACAGATCCTTATCCATGTGTAGCTTAAGGTTCATCAATGGACTCAAGAGTATGACACTGTGCTATTATCAGCATCTGTTTCTCTGTGTCACTCCCTTCTCTCTGGTACTTTTAGTCATCTCTTACTCCCTGTATTCCAATTTCTGTCTTTTCAATTCAGCAAGACCATGGGTTCTTCTTCATATTCTTCTGCCTATATTGTGGTCTAGAAGATATCTTCAGGCAGAAACTGGCCTTGTTTCCTTTCTTTTAGAGGTTTTTTGCTTTGTTTTGTTTTTTCTCATCCTTTATATTTAAAACTTCATAATTTCTATTCACCCAGATCCAGAATCAAATATTAATATGCTTATGGGGAATCATATTTCTTTTAAAGTTTTTTCACTTCCATTTTATCATATGCTCATTTGATCAACCTTGTAAATTAATGACTATCTCCTGCATTTTACTTGAAGCAATTGGGATAAAAGTATGTCTGTTGAAGAGCTGGATTTGAAAATTTCAAGTCTGCAAAACATGTTTTCTCACTCCAAGTCTGGTATTTCCCAGTTACAGTGAGTCTTCTTTAATTATCTGTTAAGTTTGTAAAAGATAAAAACTTCAAGGCCAAGCTCCCCTGTCTCAGACCTTCTTGTTCTTACTGGTGAATGTCCTTGACAGGTTTGAGGAGAGCAATTTAATTCTGTTTAGACTCCCCACTTAACACCCCCCTCAAACTCCCCAGGGACCAGTGAGTGCATTAACTCTTTCTTTAGAGAGCTGGTCTGGCACATGTTGACTGCCTTTGTACTTCTCTCCTGTAGCTTTTTTGTAAATGTCAAGGACCACTCCACAGACACTTGAAGAAGCATGCTGTAGAGACACCAACAGAAATGGATAGAAAATGTAAATTGAACAAATGTCTTCTTCAATAACTAACTCTGCCAAATAAATAGACCTATGTCAGATGTCTCCCCAGTGAAGTATAGATATTAATACCTGCTTTTTCAATGGGATCAAACTTCATAAGCCAGATAACTGACAATTAATTATGATTTTTCCCTTTATTTATAAAGGGAGAAGATATTGATTGAATGCTTCCTATGTGTATGTTTCTTTAAATGTAATATTATTTTGTTCAGACAGGAAATGGGTTTCCCAGTGTTGCACAGATAATAAATGTTGGAGGGGCCATCAACTTTTCACTGCTTGATTAAAAAACAATCTTGATTTTTCTTTGTTTTATTAGGTCTCCCCTAATGTCCCTCCATATATCTCCAGGATGTTAGTTACTGTACTTGTTAAGGATT
The DNA here is from genome assembly GCF_009762305.2 of Zalophus californianus. NCBI lineage: Eukaryota > Metazoa > Chordata > Mammalia > Carnivora > Otariidae > Zalophus > Zalophus californianus. Next base: position 185,443,235 of record NC_045598.1, read on the forward strand.
TTGAGTCATATAGAACAGAAACTAAATCTTGCTAAATTTAGCAAATTATGGAAAAATGTAAAAGTATGTAAAAATATGCTAAGGTAAGCTAAAGAATCAGGCTTAGAAAGATTAACAGGAAAGATACATCTGGGATCTGGGGAACAGGAACAGAAAACAATAAAACGGGACTATTACGTCACTACCATTGGGATTCATTAGTCCCAACCATGTTTTAATTTTTTTTGTTTTTTTAATTATTAAGTATTACAAAGTCACAGAAAAGTGTACAAAATAATAAAAGAGGTATTCACATACTTACCAGATCTAATAAACTTTAATAGCTTGACAGTTTTTACTTCAAATATATTTATTAGAAAATATTTTATTTTATTTTTATTATTATTAAAAAAAACACAAATAATCCAGTCAAGAAATGGGCAGAAGACATGAACAGACATTTCTCCAAGGAAGACAGACACATGAAAAAATGCCCCACATCACTTGACATCAGGGAAATACAAATCAAAACCACAATGAGTTACCATCTCATACTAGTCAGAATGGCTAAAATTAACAAAACAGGAAGCAACAAATGTTCATGATGGATGCAGAGAAAGGGGGACCCTCTTACACTGTTGGTGGGAATGCAGGCTGATGCAGCCACTCTGGAAAATGGTATGGAGGTTCCTCAAGAAGTTAAATATAGAGCTACCCTACAACCCAGCAATTGCACTACTGGGTACTTACCCCAAAGATACAAATGTAGTGATCTGAAGGGGATCTGCCCCACAGTGTTCATAGCAGGAATGTCCACAATAGCCAAACTTTGGATAAAGCTAAGATGTCCATCAATAGATGAATGGATAAAGAAGATGTGGTATATACACAATGGAATATTACTCAGCCATCAGAAACGATGAATACTTACCATTTACATTGACATGGATGGAACTGGAGGGTATTACACTGAGTGAAATAAGTCAGAGAAAAGACAATTATCATATGGTTTCATTCATATGTGGAATATAAGAAACAGGGCAGAGGACTATAGGGGATGGGAGGGAAAACTGAATAGGAAGTCATCAGGGAGAAAAACTATGAGACTCTTAACTATAGGAAACAAACTGAGGGTTGCTAGAGGGAGGTGGGTGGGAGGATGGGGTAACTGGGTGATGGGCGTTAAGGAGGGCATGTGATGTGATGAGCACTGGGTGTTATCCGCAACCGATAATTTTTGAACGTGACATCTGAAACTAATGATGTACTATATGTTGACTAATTGAATTTAAATTAAAAAAAGAAAATATTTTAGATAGAACTAAAACGTCACCCTATTTTCTTTCCTAAGGGTAGTCTATATCTTAAAGTTGGTCTATAACATCAGCATTCATGCTTTGTACTTTTTTATATATTCATATCCATAAGTATAAATAAATGACATGTATTTTATATTGTTTTAACATTTGTGTAAATACTACCATATGTGTGTATACTTCTCCAACTCATTTTTCCCATCTAATATTATTTTTAAAAATTTACCCCTCATTTTTTTGGTCTAATTTATTCATTCTAGTATCTCCATAGTACTTCATTTAATAAATCTATTTATATAATTCCCTATTGAAGAAAAAGGTAAGTCATTTGCACTTTTTTTCTTTGCTGTAACAGACTTGCTCTATCTTTATTCATACTTTTCCCTCTAGAGAGAATTGTTGAGCTATTGAGTTCACCCACTTCAGCTTCAGCAGATTTTTGCCAAACTGTACTTCAAAGTGTAACTGAGCTCCTCTTTTTCCTAAATTTTTATTCATATTTGGCAATTCAGGGCAATTTATCAAATGTTTATTGCACACATGCTACAAGCCAAGAATTCCTCAACCTTTTCAGAAATAATAGTAAATTTAAGAGATAGAAATGTGTGCTCTTAGACAACTTATACATTGATGAGGCAACACATACAATAAACAATAGATAGAAAAACAATTTTTTTAAAAGATTTTATTTATTTGAGAGAGAGCGAGCACAGACAGGGAGGAGGGTGGAGGGTGAGGGAGAAGCAGACTCCCTGTTGAGCAGGGAGCCTGTTGCTGGACTCTAGCCCAGGACCCTGGGATCATGACCTGAGCGGAAGGCATATAGTTAACTGACTGAGCCACCTAGATGCCCCAAAATACAATTTTTGTTTTGTTTTGTTTTAGAAGATGGTGTTATGTGTTGGGGAAAGACTGTCTCACATGCCCAGTCTCTGACCTCCTCTCAGCCATATAAGAATGGACCTTGGACCTGGAACACTTCCTTACCAACAGATAAAGAGCCCACACTAATCACCTTGTGTGGGAATATCTGTCCTTACTATACAAGAATTAGTTCTCTTTTTTCTCTGCTTAAAGTGTATGTGTTATATGGTGCACAGCCAACCCCACTGCTATATCTGTCCTCTGCAGGGAGAGAACAGGGTTTCTTCCATTGTGGTAGGAGAGGGCTATGCATGTGTAGTTTGTCCTGTCGCCATGACGTGGAAAGGGCCACTGGCCATGGGGGACCAATGGCCACTATTGGAGCTGGTCTTTTTTCATCTCTACTTTGTGTAGGTGGGGCATCGTTCCATCCAGTGCTTGGCTATGTTGTGTTTTCCTTGGTGACTCTTATACCTAAATGCAGTGAGTAGGGGTGTTTGGAATCCTCCCCTGGGGCTGATAAACAATGCACAGTACTCTGCTCCACAGTCACGGAGAAAAACAAGGGAAAACAAAGTAATAGAAAGTGCCAGGGGGAGAATGAGACTGCAGTTTTAAATTAACAGCTAAGGGAAGTTCTCACTTAGGAAGTGACATCCAAGGGAAGACCTATTGACTTCACGGAGATACGGGAGCAAGCACACTAGTTATCTAGGAGAAAAACTTGCTAGACATAGGGAAGGATAAATTAAATGAAGTGAGAATGTTGCTGGGATTTTTGTTGTTGTTGTCTGTTTTGTTTTGTTTTGTTTTGTTTCGTTTTGTTTGAGGAAACAAGGAGGCCAGTGTGGCTGTGAGACAGAGTAGTGGAAAAGAGAGCAAAAGAGTACAGGAATGTTCTTCTGCGTTTTGCTGATTGTCTTAAGGACTTTGATACTCATCTGAATGGGATAGGGATCCACTTCAGGATTTTAAACACAGGATCATATGATCATATTTGACATCTGGCTGCTATACTGAGAATAGATTCTAAGAGGGCAAAGATGGAAGAAAATGCCAATTAAGAGGGCAGGGAAGAATAAATAGTGTGTTGAGCCAGTTTGGCCACAGTGAAGGTGATGAAGAATACTTGGGTATTACTGGGCTTTTTAAATTTTGCCAACTGGTTGACATGAACTGACTTCTCACTGTTTTTGTTAATTTGTATGTCCCTAATTATAAGATTAATTTTTTTCATCTGTGACTTCTTTTTATATTCTCCATAAAGTAGGAATATGATTTCTTATTGATTTGTAGATGTATGCAATGTATTCTTTATCCAAACATTTTTATTATATTCATCTCAAATATTATCTCCCAAAAATGTGAATTCTCTTTTCACTTATTTGTGAAATAAGTACACTTACATATTTTTTACTTTTAATATATTATCTAGTAGTAGTTTCTTCTGTAATTTGTGAACTTTGGTTATTGACTTTGTTCTCTTCCTCCTATTCTTCTTTCTTCTTGTTCTTTTTTAAATTACTTGTATGACTTGTATTTATGGTGTCATATCCAAGAAATTATTGCCTAACATGGAGTCACAAAGATTTACTTTTAAGTCTTCTGGGAGAGCTTTAAAAATTTAGATCTATGTACCACTTTGAGTTAAATCTATATGGAATGAGAAAGAGGTCCAAACCAATCTCTACGGGTATGGATCCATTTAACCAAGCACCATTTGTTAAAGGACTCTACTTTCTCCCATTAAATGGTCCTCATATCTTTGTTGAAGATTGATTGAAGATTGAACATGAAGTGTGTCCATCTTTATGTCAGTATCACACGTTTCTTGATGACTACAGTTTTGTAATAGGTTTTGAAAGAGGAAGTGTAAGCCTTGCAAATTTCTACTTCCTTATCATCATTGTTTTGGCAATCTGTTCCTTTCCATTTCTATATGAATTTTAGGGTCAGCTTTTCAGTTTCTGCAAAAACAGTAGGTTGGGGTTCTGAAAGAGTTGGGTTTGTTGATGGATTTGGAGAACAATGCTATGTTAACACTATTAAGTCTTATGTCTATGAACATGGATGTCTTTTCATTTATTTTGGTCTTTCATTTTTTTTTTTTCAAAATGCTTTGTTTAAAAATAGAAAACAAACTGAGGGGTGATGGAGGGGGTGGGTGGGGGATGGGCTAGATGGATAAAGGGTACTAAGGAGGACACTTTTTGTGATGAGCACTGGGTGTTATATGTAAGTGATGAATCACTAAATTCTACTCCCCAAACTAATATTACACTACATGTTAACTAACTGGAATTTAAATGAAAACTTGAAAAAAAATGTTTTATAGTTTTCAGTGTACAATCCTCACACTTTTTTTCTCTGTTTATTCCTAAGTATTTTATTCTTTTTGATGCAATTGTGAATGGAATTATTCTCTTTTGTTTTCTTTTTTATTTTATTATGTTATGTTAGTCACCACACAATACCTCATTAGTTTTTGATGTGGTGATCCACGATCCATTGTTTTCGTATAACACCCAGTGTTCCATGCAGTATGTGCTCTCCTTAATACCCATCACCGGGCTAACCAATCCTCCCTCCCCCCTCCCCTCTACAACCCTGTTTGTTTCTCAGAGTCCGTAGTCTCTCATGGTTCATCTCTCCCTCTGATTCCCCCTCTTCATTTTTCCCTTCCTTCTCCTAACGTCCTCCATGCTATTCCTAATGTTCCACAAATAAGTAAAACCATATAATTGACTTTCTCTGCTTGACTTATTTCACTTAGCATAATCTCCTCCAGTCCCCTCCATGTGGATGTAAAAGTTGGGTGTTCATCCTTTCTGATGGCTGAGTAATATTCCATTGTATATACGGACCACATCTTCTTTATCCATTCATCTGCTGAAGGGCATCTCGGCTCTTTCCACAGTTGGGCTATTGCGGACATTGGTGCTATGAACATTGGGGTGCATATGGCCCTTCTTTTCACTACATCTGTGTCTTTGGGGTAAATACCCAGGAGTGCAATTGCTGGGTCATAGGGTAGCTCTGTTTTTAAATTTTTGAAGCACCTCCACACTGTTTTCCAAAGTGGCTGTACCAACTTGCATTCCCACCAACAGTGTAAGAGGGTTCCCCTTTATATACAACCTCTCCAACATTTGTTGTTTCTTTCCCTGTCCATTTTTGCTATTCTAACTGGTGTAAGGTGGTATCTCAATGTGGTTTTGATTTGAATTTCCCCGATGGCTAATGATGATGAACATTTTTTCATGTGTCTGTTAGCCATTTGTATGTCTTCTTCAGAGAAGTGTCTTTTCATATCTTCTGCCCATTTTTTGACTTGGTTATTTGTTTTTTGGGGTGTTGAGTTTGAGAAGTTCTTTATAGATCTTGGATACCAGCCCTTTTTCTGTAGTGTGATTTGCAAATATCTTCTCCCATTTTGTCGGTTGCCTCTTTGTTTTGTTGACTATTTCCTTTGCCGTGCAGAAGCTTTTTATTTTGATGAAATCCCAAAAGTTCATTTTTGCTTTTGTTTCACTAGCTTTTGGAGATGTTTCTTGAAAGAAGTTGCTGTGGCTGATGTCAAAGACATTACTGCCTATGTTCTCCTCTAGGATTTTGATGGATTCCTGCCTCACATTGAGGTATTTCATCCACTTTGAGTTTATCTTTGTGTATGGTGTTAGAGAATGGTCGAGTTTCATTCTTCTGCATGTAGCTGTCCAATTTTCCCAGCACCATTTATTGAAGAGACTGTCTTTTTTCCATTGCATGTTTTTTCCTGCTTTGTCAAAGATTATTTGACCATAAAGTTGAGGGTCCATATCTGGGTTCTCTCTTCTGTTCCATTGGTCTATATGTCTGTTTCTGTGCCAGTACCGTGCCGTCTTGGTGATCACAGCTTTGTAATATAGCTTGAAATCGGGCAACGTGATGCCCCCAGCTTTGTTTTCCTTTTTCAACATTTCCTTGGCAATTCGGGGTCTTTTCTGATTCCATACAAATTTTAGGATTGTTTGTTCCAGCACTTTGAAAAATGTCATTGGAATTTTGATTGGGATGGCATTGAAGGTGTAGATTGTTCTGGGTAGCATAGACATTTTAACAATGTTTATCCTTCCAGTCCATGAGCATGGAATATTTTTCCATCTTTTTGTGTCTTCTTCAATTTCTTTCATGAGTGTTCTGTAGTTCCTAGAGTATAGATCCTTTACCTCTTTGGTTAGGTTTATTCCGAGGTATCTTATGGTTTTTGGTGCTATTGTAAATGGAATCATTTCTCTAATTTCTCTTTCTACAGGTGCGTTGTTAGTGTATAAGAAAGCAACTGATTTCTGTGCATTGATTTTGTATCCTGCCACATTACTGAATTGCTGTATGAATTCTAGTAATTTGGTGGTGGAGTGTTTTGGGTTTTCCACATAAAGTATTTTGTCTTCTGTGAAAAGAGAGAGTTTGACTTCTTCTTTGCCAGTTTGAATACCTTTTATTTCTTTTCGTTGTCTGATTGCTGTTGCTAGGACTTCTAGTACTATGTTGAACAATAGTGGTGAGAGTGGGCATCCTTGACGTGTTCCTGATCTTAAGGGAAAGGCTCTCAGCTTTTCCTCATTGAGGATGATATTCGCTGTGGGTTTTTCATAGATGGATTTTTTGAAATTGAGGAATGTTCCCTCTATCCCTATACTCTGAAGAGTTTTAATCAGGAAAGGATTTTGTATTTTGTCAAATGCTTTTTCTGCATCAATTGAGAGGACCATTTGGTTCTTCTTCCTCCTCTTATTAATGTGATCTGTCACATTGATTTTCGAATGTTGAACCACCCTTGCATCCTGGGGATAAATCCCACTTGGCTGTGGTGGATGATCCTTTTAATGTTTTTTTTGGATCCTATTAGCTATGATTTTGTTGAGGATTTTGGAATCCATATTCATCAGGGATAGCAGTCTGAAATTCTCCTTTTTGATGGGGTCTTTGCCTGGTTTGGGGATTAAGGTAATGCTGGCCTCATAGAATGAATTTAGAAGTTTTCCTTCTGTTTCTATTTTTTGAAACAGCTTCAGTAGAATAGGTATTATTTCTTCTTTGAATGTTTGGTAGAATTCCCCAGGGAATCCATCAGGTCCTGGACTCTTGTTTTTTGGGAGGTTTTTGATCACCGTTTCAATCTCGTTACCGGTTATTGGCCTATTCAGGTTGTCAGTTTCTTCCTGTTTCAGTCTTGGCAGCTTATAGGTTTCCAGGAAGGCATCCATTTCATCCAGATTGCTCAGTTTATTGGCATATAGTTGTTGAGAATAATTTCTAATAATTGTTTCTATTTCCTTGGTGTTAGTCATGATCTCTCCCTTTTCATTTATAATTTTATTAATTTGGGTCCTTTCTCTTTTCTTTTGGATAAGTCTGGCCAGCGGTTTATTGATCTTATTAATTCTTTCTAAGAACGAACTTCTAGTTTCGTTGATCTGATCTACTGTGTTTCTGGTTTCCAATTCATTGATCTCTGCTCTAATCTTAATTATTTCTCTTCTAATGTGTGGCTTAGGCATTGTTTGTTGCTTTTTCTCTAGTTCTTTAAGGTGTAGAGTTAGTTGGTGAATTCGGGATTTTTCTTTTTTTGAGTGAGGCTTGGATGGCTATGAATTTCCCCCTTAGGACCGCCTTTGCAGTATCCCATAGGTTTTGGGCTGATGTGTTTTTGTTCTCATTGATTTCCATGAATTGTTTAAGTTCTTCTTTGATTTCCTGGTTGACCCAAACATTCTTGAGCAGAGTGGTCTTTAGCTTCTAAGTGTTTGAATTTCTGCCAAAATTTTTGTGATTGAGTTCCAGTTTTAAAGCTTTGTGGTCTGAGAATATGCAGGAAATAATCTCAATCTTTTGGTATTAGTTGAGACCTGATTTGTGACCCAGTATGTGGTCTATTCTGGAGAAAGTTCCATGTGCGCTCGAGAAGAATGAGTATTCTGTTGTTTTAGGGTGGAATGTTCTGATATCTATGAGGTCCATCTGGTCCAGAGTATCATTCAAAGCTCTTGTTTCCTTGTTGATTTTCTGCTTAGATGATCTGTCCATTGCTGAGAGTGGAATATTGAGGTCTCCTACAATTAACGTATTGTTATCAATATGACTCTTTATTTTGATTAACAGTTGGCTTATGTAGATGGCCGCTCCCATGTTGGGGGCATAATTGTAAATATCTACAATTGTTAGATCTTCTTGTTGGATAGACCCTTTAAGAATGATATAGTGTCCTTCTGTGTCTCTAACTACAGACTTTAATTTAAAATCTAATTTGTCTGATATAAGAATTGCTACCCCAGCTTTCTTTTGAGGTCTGCTGGCATGGAAGATGGATCTCCATCCCTTCACTTTCAGTGTGGATGTATCTTTAGGTTCAAAACAAGTCTCTTGTAGACAGCATACGGATGGGCCCTATCTTTTTATCCAATCTGCAACTCTGTGCCATTTTATGGAAGCATTTAGGCCATTCACGTTGAGAGTAATTATTGAAATATATGAATTAATTGTCATCATGTTGCTTGTGAAGACGTTGTTTTTATAGATTGTCCCTGTAAATTTCTGTTGTATATCACTCTTGGGATCTTTCTCCTTTTATAGCACCCCCCCCTTAATATTTCTTGGAGGGCCGGCTTAGTGGTCACATATTCTTTCATTTTCTGCCTGTCTTGGAAGCTCTGCATCTCTCCATCCATTCTAAATGACAGCCTTGCTGGATAAAGTATTCTTGGATGCATGTTCTTCTCGTTTAGTACTCTGAATATGTCTTGCCAGGACTTTCTGGCTTGCCAGGTCTCTGTGGATAGGTCTGACATTATTCTGATGTTCCTGCCTCTGCACGTAAGGAATCTCTTCCCCCTAACTTGCCCCTAAGATGGTTTCCTTGGTTCTAAGATTTGCAAGTTTTATTATTACATGCCAGGGTGTTGGCCTGTTTTCCTTGATCTTGGGAGGGGTCCTCTCTGCCTCTAGAATGCGAATGTTTGTTTCATTCCCCAGATTAGGGAAGTTCTCAGCTACTATTTGCTCAAATACATCTTCTAGTCCCCCCTCTCTCTCTCCACTCCCTCTGGGATTCCAATTTTCTGACATTGGAACGATTCATGGTGTCACTTATTTCTCTGATTCTATTTTCATGGATTCTGAGTTGTTTTTCCCTGGCCTCCTCTTTTCCCTTTGTATCTATTATATTGTCTTCCAGGTCGCTTATTCGTTCTTCTGCCTCACTTACCCTAGCTGTTAGATTATCTAGATTAGATTGGATCTCATTGAAGCATTTTTAAGTTCTGCCAATTCAGCTTTCATTTCTGCCCTTAGAGACTCTATGTTGCCATTAATTGATTTCTCCATTCTAGCTATTGTCTTCACAATTGCTAGCCTGAATTCCATCTCCGACATCTTGGTTATATCTGCATCCATTTGTAAATCTGCAGCATAAGTCATGATCTCTGAGTCTTTTCTATTTTGGGGGTTCCTCCTCCTAGTCATTCTGTTGATGGGTGTTTGAGGGAGTGTATAGAGTCCAAATTATCGACCAGAACCCAAGCAAGATGCACCTGTTTTCTAGGGACCTTAAGGTTGCTGGCCTCCTGTTTTCCCAGCCTGTTTTCTGGGGGAGGGGCCTGCCGCGCTGTTACTCAGGCAACCCTGTTTGGGCGGAGTTGCCCTGCCCCCCTGTGGAGGGGGATGGGCTCAGTGGGAATCAGGTTTGGGGGCTTTTGTTCTCTGGTGGCTTTCCCTGGCAGCTTTCCGCATGTCTTCTGCGAGTCAGAGCGGAGGAGACCGTTTCCAACCCTCTGTCTCAGAGCAGAGAGATTGCAGTCTGTTCTTCAGTGAGCTCTCCAGGCCACACTGTCTCTGTTTCTGTCTGTGCTGCTATAGACTGCAGTGTCCTGGGTTGTGTGCCCCTCTGCAGCACTCCCAGTCCTGCCTGCAGGTCAGGCACAAATCTACCCTTTGTGCTTCTAAAACCGCCAGCCACTTCCAGTTCGCATGCGTGACCCCGCCGCTCCAGGTTTCCATCCCCAGGGCTTCCCTAAAGTCCTTTCCCCACCGCTACCAGTCTGCGAGTCTGTGCCCCATCCCCAGCACACGAGGCTGTCGCTCACTGGTGGTGTAGTATCCCCACGGCCAGGATCCCTCCAGCTGCCATTTATCCTCTGATATCTGCCCACGGAATTACGGCTCCCGGCTTCGTACCTCAAAACCAACCAGCCACAATATTCTGTTTGTAGAGATCCAGATCTTCTTACATCTCATGCTGATTTCATGGGTGCTGGTAGATATCCAGCTCAATTCCGGTGACCAGTTGGAATAGGGTCCCCTACTCCTCTGCCATCTTTTCTTCCCTCCTGGAATTATTTTCTTAAACACCAGCTTTCTTTTAATCTGTGTTTGCCTGGTGTAGGTTTAGAGCTACTTTTTATTATTGAAGACCCCCTTCTTTACTGTTGCCAAAGCATCAGGGATAAGCTTCTGTTGCTGCCTGGGGGATATGGGTAGAATATCTCCAAACTATTTTTAACTGGTACTTTGGCTTAGTGCAGTGGTGTCAGCTACTGTTTTGATCAACCCAAGGCTTTGACTGGATGTTATATGCAAGTTAGGACGCAGTAACAGCTAGTAGTACTACTGGCCAAGTACCCACACCCTTCCCCTGAGGGCTGCTTTGCATTGATTGTAACACAAATGCTCTGGTTGTCATTATCTTTTCATTTCCTGCAGCTGAGTTATATTTTTTTTCTTGCAATCTCATCTGTGCACCCAAAATATTTTGATAGTTATCCAGAGGTTGAAGATTTTATAGGGATGGCTTCCACTATTGGTTAATCTCCAGTGATTTTGATTATTCATTGGTACTTAACTTCAAACAGCACTTCAAGTATTAGAGAAGAGAATTCAACTGCTGCAGAGTAGTTCACTTGTTTTACCTTCTGTGGAGATACAGCACCTATTTGACCAACATGAACTCAAGGCAGAATTATTCCAAGGGGAAAGGGGGATGCTATCAGTAGATGTTTTCATTAGAATGAAAAGGTCAAAGAGGCTTTGAGGGAAAACGATGCACCTCTTATCCAACAACAGAGATAGGAAGAATTTAGCCACCTTTAGCAGTAAGGGAACCCTTAATTTTAGATGATATTTCTGTCCCATAGAAATGGGAGTCTCTTGGTGAAGCAGAAGGGTGTTATTGGAATCAAAAGGTATGTTCTAAGATATTTAGTCATGAAATCACTTTTCTGCCCCACTGATCTCACGTGTTAAGACTTGTTTTGCCCAGTGAAAGATAACCAAAAGTGATGTGTGGTCATCCTTAGGGAAGGCTTTAATAAAGCAGATGCTTTGTTTTCCTTTTTCTCTCTGCCATAACAATTACTAGTATTCCAGACTATGCTTTCTTCTCAGCCTTCGTTGTAGAGCAAGGGTGATGCTGGCCCTGGAGCAAAGATCCAGTTATTTTCTAATGAATGCCAAGCTTTAGCAAGAAGTACATCTTTGTTGTCTTATGTCTGCCTGAGATTTGGCAATTGTTCACTATCCCAAGATCATAAAGCCATTAGAGACCATTACAGAGGTACAGAGTTTTATGTGAACAATTTCTCTGTATGATCACTCAATTTTATATATGAGGAACCTTAGCTCAAGAAAGTTAAATCACCTGCCCAACTGCATATAGCTAATTAATAGTGGAGGGATTATCCCCTAAAAACTATTTGTAAAACTATGCCATAGTGAGTTGCTAGATAGTATTTTTTATGATAAAAATGGCTTGGGGTACCTAGGTAGCTCAGTCAGTTGAGTGCCCAACTCTTGATTCTGGCTCAGGTCATGATCTCAGGGTTGTGAGATGGAGCCCTACATTGGACTCTACACTCAGCAGGGAGTCTGCCTGAAATCCTCCCCTTCTGTCCCTCCCCATGCTCACACACGTGCTGTCTCTAAAATAAATATATAAAATCTTTAAAAAGTGGCTCAAACTACTAGGTACTAAAATAATTTTCATATTTAAAGATCCTTCTATGTCTAATATTCCCTCAGACTACCCCATGCTATCAAACATGAAGCAATCCTATTTTTATTACAAATTGAATCTCTTGGAATGTTATCTGGTACACTTCATTTAACAGCAATTAAATTTTTCATAGGTTTGCATTAAATAATGTATTAATGAACAGTGTTATAAATGTTCTGTCATTATGATTTGCAATTAAAATGTCCCATAGAGTCTTGTGCTAATGATAATAACTAAATTACTGACACCTTTAGAACCACTGTAGCTTTCAAATACTTGGGCCTGGTATGGAAATTCAGCATGGTCAATATTAACTTCAGCTGTCATCTGATGCAAAACTCCTCATGAATAAGCATTGTTCAACTCATTTCAAAATGTATTCCAAAACACCTGTTTCCAAATCAAAATAGAAATCTATTTTCAAAGGCACCAGTAAAATGTGCAAGCCTATTAATAAAGGCTAAACTTTATTTCCATCAGTTGATGTACACCTGTAGCATTTATTGCATTGGATTGCGACAGTAAAAACATAGTGGCCACTTTGGAATCTCTACCTAATAAATCTGTTAATCAATGGCCTTAAATTATCCCCTGGATACTGCTAGCCTACCATTAAGATAAATGTCTAACAATAATATTAATACCTAAAATCTGTATAGCACTATTCATCTTTATTTTTTAATTTTTTAAATTTTTTTATTGCTCAATGATTCATCAGTTGCATATAACACTCAGTGCTCATCACCACACGTGCCCTCCTTAATACCCATCATCTGGTTACCCCATACCCCACCCCCATTCCTTCTGTAACCCTCAGTTTGTTTCCCAGAGTCCAGGGTCTCTCATGGTTTGTCTCCCTCTCTGATTTCTTCCCATTTAGTTTTCTCTCCCTTCCCCTGTGGCCCTCTGTTCTATTCCTTATGTTTCACATATAAGTGAAACCATATGATAATTGTCTTTCTCTGCTTGACTTATTTCACTTAAAATCACTTTCATATAAGCTTTCAAAAACATTTGTGTAGATTAGCTTAATACCATTCTACAAATTGAGAGATTGAGGTTTAGAAATATAAACTCAGAAGGGCATGGTAGGTAGACCTGATATACAGAAGGTTCTTTTGACTCTGAGCACAGTATTCTTGCCATTAAATGGCAGAATGAAAGTCCCCACCAAAGACTTTCAAGGATGGATTTACTCAGAGCCAAAGTTATACTGGGAAGGGAAGCATCCTAAAGAGTGCCATGTGAAAGCTGTGTGAACTTTTAAGACCCCTATCACTATTATTACAGGGCAATTACCACTGACTCAAAGACAGTAGAACCTGAAGGTGGAAATATTTAAGCTAATTTGGAGATGGGCTCTACTGGCAGTAGAAGTTGGATCCTGAAAGAGGAGATCTGGAGTGGAGATCAAGGAAGGGGAATGATATTAAAATGGTTCACAGATGCTCCAGTTGTCTATTGTGCAGCAAGGAACTGCATATCATAACAGCATGGAGCCACAGAAGGCTTGTTTAGACCTCTCCTCTGCAATTCAGAGACTGCTCCCTTCTGCTCTGTGTAACATCATCCGGGTCTCTGGAAGGATGGGCTTGGAATCTTCTGAAGGATGCTAGCAACCTGCTTGGACCTTAATGAGGACCCTCAACAATAACACCTACAAATGACCTCTCCTTGGCTTGCTCACAGCCGGATAGCTGTGTTCTGAGGAGCAAAATCTGAGGTATGCTCGTGAAAGCTGTGACCTTTTAAGATCTTGTAAGACTGAGCGCCAGCCTCAGAAGCGATGCAATGTCAGCTCCATCACTTTCTAAGACTTGCCCATATTCTTGTGGAAGATCATATGACTCACCTTTTGATGGAAGGAGTAGGATATATTGACAGACATATTTTAAAACCATCACAAGCTTTATAAGGACTTATATGGAAATATCATTAAGACATGAAATAATGGGAGAAAATAATGTATAGACACTGTGCTTAATTTTCTATGATTTATATGAAAATGGGAGAAAATAATATATATGTATATTCAGTTATTTCTTCCAATGCAGAGAGCTCAGTAAATATCTGTTTATTGAATGAATGCTGAATGAATCCAAATCATCTCTGTCATTTATCCTTGTGGGCATATCAAGGGAGGGATGGAGAGCCAACAGTAAACATTCTTTTACTCATGAAACCTCAGTGAGATGGGCACAGGTATAGGCCTTCTGAGAAGGGAAGAGACATTTTTGAAGAGGTGTTTGGGGAAAGGTGCAGAATATATGAAAAGACCAGATGCATCAGGTTTTGTAGTGGCATCAGGTTCTTTAAGGGAGATGGGGAAAGAATAGTTGAGACACGAGTAGATAATACGGAGAGAAAAAGGAAGCAACGTGTGTTGGATGATAATTATTCACTGTTGGCTCCATGATAGAGAAGAGAGGAAACACATGTGATTTTTCTGAGAAATAAAAGGAGTTAAATAAGTAAAAGAGAAATTCCATTGTGCTAAACTGTGAATGTTTCACATTTGTTTAGCATAAGGTTAAAGATGGCAACTGACAGGGCCTGTGGAGACTCGAAGCAGTGAGAGGTAAAGATAAATACCTGAGTGCTTTGTGCATAAACTATTTGGCAATAGTGCCCCAAGTTAATGTCTTAGTGTAACAATGAGCTTGTGGAGCTTAAGGCTTAGTTTTATCTAACACATACACTCATATGCTAGACACAGTTCTGATGTTGTTTAAAAAATATCAGTTTCTTTAAACCTCATGACATTAGGAGAAAGACACCAAGATTATCATTTCTATTTTACAGATAAGGAAACTGAGGCACAGACCTCACATAGGCAGCATGAGACAGAGCCAGGATTCTGGCCCAGACACCAGCCTCCCTATACATTCAACCTTGCATAGGTAAAATCAAAGTTCTTTGAAGCCACCATTTGACCACTACTCCAAGCTCCCTCTCACACATTGAATTCATTCAAGGCTTTATTGAAATTATCACAAATCCTCAATTTATAGAACAATAATACAAAGAACCCAAGAACAGCAGCAGCTTCTGGACTAGTATAGCTTCTAGAATTGTACATCCTCCAAGGAGACAAACTCAAACCTAGAGACAAGGCAAGTGACCTGTAAATGACCATCTTACCGACTAAAGGTAGACCGTAGGCTAGAAGCCAGCTTTTAATAAGATCCATATTTTAATAAAACTCCAACTATACTGAATTTATTTTTTCCCTTCCAACTGCCTATCTTTGTGAGAAAAGAATGCAGTGAGAAATCAGAATGTATCCAGTTTTGAACATCCATCTTCACATTCAGGGAACTGAAATCTGGAATCACTCAATCTCAATCCAACTGGTAGGTTTATCTCACCCTAGCACAGGAATTGATTGTCAATTTGTCTTTCTTTTTGCCTATACTGTAGGAAAGACTTTGTTTCTTTTTTTTTTTCCTTTCAAAGGGATTCATAGGGCTTTATAATTAGGCATGCTGATTAGAATATCTCTAATAGCACGCAGAAGATTGCCTTCTGAACAAAAGATGAATGAAGGTGGTATCTTGCAGTTTTCTCACAGAAGATGCAGAGGTAGAAACCCCCTACGAGGCTTTGTTAGGAACCGCGTCTCTTTGGAAATGGACCCCTACCTCCCTTTGAATCGGATCCTTCCTCAAGCCAGAACAGACTCACATAGTCATGCAGGGTGACAGTTACTAGATATAAGGAGGAAAACAGGGGGAGTCATAAGAATCCATCCCAAGATAAATAATTCTAACATGCTGCTGACTTACAGCAAAGATTAACTGTTCTACCACTCATCTAAGGAAATATCTACCTATTGGGAAGCTGCTCCTTTCCAATATATTAACGATTAATTGCTTGCTTTATGGTTGTATTAGCTAGGCTAAATATTCCACTTACAATATAGAAGTCCCCAGACACACTGCAAATATGGAATGGAGTGCAGTGGAATGGACTGATAACAAATAAGGTATTACCCATTTGCCTCTTTTTAAGATTCTATGTGAAACACTCTCCTTTTCATTTTCCATGGTTCTTGCCCCTCATTTGTCTCATCCTACACACTGAACTCTTTGGCTCTTCCCCTTCTACTCTACCCTCATATATTGTACCCTTAGGATTTTCTCTGTGTCTCTCTTTGTTTTAATCTCTGGGTCTCTGATTTCCTTGATTCTAACTCCATACTACAGGATCATTATTCCTAAATCCATCTCCTATAAAGCTCCTTCATCTGACATTGCATCTGAATGTGATGTCAGATCTAGTGACCTGCATCCCAGATAATAATAATAACTATATTAACCACATTCTCATAATGTCATCATGGCCATTGGCATTGGAATCATAGCAGTTCTCATCTACTGGGTGCTTATTACATGCCTGGCACTGTGCTAAACACTTTAAATGCATCAAACGAGGTCTTTAGAGATTAAATAACTTGGTAGCAAGTACATGACTAAGCATGAACTTGAATCCAGGTTCATCTGAACAAAGTCTATGCATTGGACCACTCAAAACTCCTTGTAATCCTGGATTATTGATGATCAGAATGAGTCTGTCCACTTTGAGACCTTTGAGTTTTCTCTTCTCTTTTTAAAAATTTTTTTAATTGTTTTTTATTATGTTCAGTTAGCCACTGTATATAGTACATCATTAGTTTTTGATGTGGTGTTCAATGATTCCTTAGTTGCGTATAACACCCTGTGCTCATCACGACACGTGTCCTCCTTAGTACCCATCACTCTGAGTTTTCTCTTCTCAAGGGTGCTACTATCCTGTTTTAAGTCTCTCAGACTATTGAAAGTAAGTTAAGATCTTAATACTCACCTATCTCCCACCTCAGACTAAGTAGTATCCCTTTTATGGGCTCATTCACAGCAAAGATAATACTCCTACCACCTGCTACTTAAACCATTGAGTTTGTTACTTTTAAAACTAAATGTTAATTACTATGGCAAGAAATACACTTACTCATGGAAATGGAGGTCTAATTTGCCACTGGGGCACAAATGTTAGTTGTTTAACATGGGTCACCTAAACAGTAGCCAAGGCAATGAACCCAAAGGCTAACATCTCAGTGGCAAAGTTACATAATGTATCTATGGCATCTGGACCAGAAAGTCTGACAGTATATGGAGATCCATTTTGTAGTTTCCACAGAACTTTTGAACTGTCATGCCAACGGCACCTGCTCACTTACACATCAGAATGGCCAAATATGACTTATAGATTCTCCATAAATACCAGCAAGGATGACTTCTTAAAGCCAGCTATTCACAGAACTTCAGGCAACAAAGAATATCCAAAGGTGTCTATTTCAAACACATGGGCCTAAGAAGTGAAATCTTAAAGTATCTTCCAAACAATTTATAAATAGAGGGGCAATTCCTTACCTTTCTCCTTTATTGAGATATCTCATCAATGCTGGTTCTTTATTACAGAGGGTCATGTTTACCAGCACATAATATAAGGTCTTTAGGACATACCACTGTAGGCCGTAAGTACGGCATATACCAAGATTTGGGATGCGTTTGCAGGTAAACAGTGAGCATCGGAAATAGGTGTTGATCACTTAGAAAATTGTCTTTCTGTTACATCTCCATTTGACCTTGAACGTGTTTTCTTTTACACTAATCTAATCTTACTAATATTAGGTGCTTATGTGTCTAACTTATGAGAATAACTTATTAGGAAGAAAGAATTAGTATTATTTAACTTTGTAATCTCATAATATTGTAGAATGTTTCTATAACTGCTAATAGATTTCCTCAAAACATTGTGGCTTAAAACAATGAGTGTGCATTTTACTCAGAGGTCTCCAAATGGGGTAGGGTTTGGTGAGGATAGTTCCTCTCTGCTTGTCTCAGCATCATCCAGGGTGGCCGAGTGGCTGGTGTCATATGAAGTCTCACTCAGTCACATGTCCATCAGATAATGTTATTAGCTGAGACTTGATTGAGATGGGACTGTTGGTAAGAACATCTACACATGGCCTCTCCCTGTGGTTTGGACTTCCTCAAAATGTGGTGCCTGGGTTTTAAGGGCTGTTGCCCTGAGAAAGAATGGGTGAGGAACTCACTGTATCAACCTTTATGATCTAATCTTAAAAGTGACACAGAGTCACTCCCATCACATAATATTCATTAGACTCTAAATTCAAAAGCTGACCCATGCCCATATTCAAGGGGGAGGGAATATGATCGCTTAATGTAGTTATGTCAACAACATGTTGTAGGAAGAATATGTGGGATGGAATATACCGGGGAGAACATCTTTGGAAATTGCAATCCACCACATAAAGTGTCTGGTATATAGGAATTTTTTTTAGTAAGTGTATATTCAAAAGAATGGAGGTAGGGAGGAAAGGAGGAAGGAGGGATGCAGAAAGAATAATTTACAGTTCACATCTAGTAATCACCTCCCACGCTCCTTAACTTCCACACCAAATAAAGGACAAAGTCCTATACATTGGTGTACTCCCAAAATATCTGCTATGTCTACGCCCCAAATACAGATACCCTCTTAATGGTTAAATCTTGTCTGGACAATCCCAATAATAGGTACTTGGTAATTCTTGCCCCCAGCTTTCACCTTACTTTCTTCCTAAGCGTGATCTGTAATACAACTAGAGAATTTTTCTAAAATAAGAAGGTGATCATGCCACATATTTAAATTTTCTTTGGTCTTGCCTCGCTGCTAATACAATAAACCCAAACATATATGGATTATGATAAACTGACTTATGCTAAGTTTGCAGCACCCTTTCCTTCTCTTGTAGGCTGCTATTGACATTATACCAGACATTTTGACATTTATACCAGATTTACTTCCATTAAGTTTAGGGATCAAGTGGAAGGGGTGGTTTCAGGACTCATTGGCCAAGTTTATTCTTTCCTACAGTGCAAAGACCACCTTCATTCTTAGAGCATGACCTAGTACATAAGTACCCTCATGTTATGTTTCTTTATGTTCCCTTTTTTTTTTTCCTTATTTTTCTTTTAATGCCACCAGTTCCACCAGAGGGAGGTACTAATTACTTGACAAAACCTCCTGCTATAGATTCTTCTCTTTAGGAAACAGGACATCACTAAAGTAGGCATCTGTATCCCAGAATGGAGTGGGGGATTTTGCCACGAAGTGCCACTTCCTGGGCTCTCCCTATAGCAAATCCTAATCCTTGAAACAGGGTTCAGGTTTGTTTCCTTGTCCTCTTCAAACAAGATCACAGCTCCCCACATTTCAACGGCCCTTTCCCAGCTTGCTCAGCTTTGGCTGGGGGAAGGCTGCACCTGCTGATGAGACACTTACTGGGTCTGAGGGAGGCCACTGCCCATGCGCTCAGAGCAGTTTTTATGGAGCTGCATCTCCTCCCCATACTATGTGCTTATTCATTTTGCTGTTGCCAGAAGGAATAAAAGCATTTATGAAATTGAAAATATCCAAGAAATCAGTTTTGAGAAAGGGCTGTCCTCTCTCACTCTCTCTTTCCATATCAGAGTGCCCTGAGAGAAGAACAGATGCAACACTCAATATGAGTTTAGAGAATCACTTTCCTGGAAATGTTTGTTTTCAATGTAGTTTTTCCTGTGAGTATTTGGCCTAAAGCCCAGGTCAACCTATTGATAAAGACAATTGCTTAGACATTGTGTGTTTTCTAGACACACTCACCATGAATTCAAACAAAAAAACCCTCATACCCATCTTGGAATCCTGGAAGATCACGGGTGGGAGATGCCTGACCTTGTTTACAGGAAGCCAGCCTGTTCTGAAAAGTGAACTAGCGAGGCCCCTACTGAGACAGCATGGGCATATGACTGTCTCACAGTTGAAGTCCTGATCGTTCTCAGTCCTCTGATACTCTACATCTGTTTCACATTCATTTGTTCATTATTCATTTATTCATTCATTCAACATTCACTGAGTACCTACCATTGCTGAGCGTTTTGAGATGACATAATAGCTAACTCTTACCAATTTGATTGTCATGTGCCAGGCTTAGTTCTAACAGAGCCAAAGTTCCCACAACTCTGTGAGCTCAAAGCAAATATCTGCCTCCCTTCTCACAGACCGATCAAATGGAGTTCAGAGAGCTTCAGAAACTTGCCAAAGGCCACGTGGTGGGTGAATTTGATACTTGGGGGCAGTTCCAGCTGTGTGACTCCAGTGTCTACCCTCATATCCATGGTTATCATACGGGACATGACTGCTTTGCCAATATTGCTCTTGTTTTGGTAGACAAAGCATACAAACAATGTAATAACACGTGC
The DNA here is from genome assembly GCF_009762305.2 of Zalophus californianus. NCBI lineage: Eukaryota > Metazoa > Chordata > Mammalia > Carnivora > Otariidae > Zalophus > Zalophus californianus. The sequence continues at coordinate 185,463,703 of NC_045598.1, forward strand.
TATAATAGGTAGGCATATCATGGAGAAAGATAAATGCAATTTATTTTTCCTTATTTTAGGAGAGAGTGGTTTAGAAGATAAGAAAATGAATCATATAGCTTCTTTCAACCTACCAATTTAATTTTGGCAAATATGCACTGAAATTCTTATTTATTCTGAGGCATGGTCTAGTTATGTTTTCCCTGTATCACCTTTCTGCAATCATTTTAGTACCTTCTCTGTTATGTCTAAAATATATATGATAAATATTCAAAAACTTATCCAAAACAAATTACTCTCTCAAAGACATATATTCTAACTTATACATAGAGAAAGTTACAGTGATAAGAGTTTACTTGCCATAAGGGTGACTCAGTCAATTAAGCATCCAACTCTTGATTTTGGTTCAGGTCATGATCTCACAATCTTGAGATCAAGCCCTGAGTCAGGCTCAGCACTCAGCAGAGAGTCTGCTTGAAATTCTTTCTCTCCCTCCCCCCTCTGCCCCTTCCCTCTGCTCTCTCTCTCTCTAAAATAAATAAATAAATATTAAAAAAAATAGTTCACTGGCCATAGATTGTGCATGAAGATCTTCATATAAACGTAGTAGTTATCGACTGAGCACTGACTATATACTCAGCACTTCATCTGTATTTTGAGTTTTGACACAATACTGCGAGGTAGGTGATTTGATCCTCTTTTAAGTAAAGATATCAGAAATTCAGAAATGGTAAATGATGTGCTTAAAGGCTATAGAAAACCCAGAGTTCTAATCCAGTTTTCTGACCCCTAGTCTAGGCTTTTTTCCTATAATGTCATGCTGCCTCATTAAAAAAAAAAAAAAAGCCCGAGACATTTGTCGGTTCAACCTGCTGTCTCCCCATGTCTTTACCAACCACTTTAGAACAGAATCACACAAAATAAAGAATGAAATCAATTTTAGGATTGCAACACATTTCAAAGAGATAAATCCTTATATAATCAGATCAAGGCAGATGTATACAAAGTTCACATTTTAAAATCATATTTGGTTCTTTAAAAGTCATGGTAAAAGATGAATTAATAAGCTTATGTTCTCTGAGCTGTTGGAATGCTCTAAGTATCATCATCTTCCCGAATAACATAGGTCTGTGGCATAGAGCTAACTATTGCAATCCTAAAATATATCATGCACTCTGCTGGACACCAACATGAAGTATGTCATTAAATATTTAAAATATGTGGATTTTTATCTCAATTTTACAGATGAGGAAGCTCACACACACACACACACACACACACACACACACACAACAAGGTCACTTCCCAAGGTTACACAATTATGAAGTGCTGATCCAAGAATCAATGTCAAATCCATCTGACTCCAAGATTAAATTATAACAAACATCCCCTCACAGAAGAGACCAGATGGTTGTATTTGTTTGACAATTCTGGATCATTTCCTTCTAAAAAATCCTAAATTTTCATTGTGTGTGTGTATGTGTATTTAAGCTGTACAACAAACTTACGAGACGTGTATGGACAAAGGGTGACCAACAATCCCTCTGTGAAGTATTTGCAATTTTAAAGTAATATTTATTTACTCAAAACTTCTACCAAGGCAAACAGAGAGAGCATTTGAGTAGCTGTGGCCACAACATGGCCTATACTATACAACCAGGATTGTAGGCTTTGGGAAGTTTGATGATGGCAGCTAAGCAGGTGTGAGCACTCCATGAATGGCGGCTAGTATTCCTACTTTGGATTTTGACAGATACCCCCTAGGTTCAGTGTACATACTGATTATTTAATAAACACACACCCTTTTTTTATTAAAGATTTTATTTATTTATTTGACAGAGAGAGAGAGAGAGCACAAGCAGGGGGAGTGGCAGGCAGAGGCAGAGGCAGAGGGAGAAGCAGGCTCCCCTCAGAGCAGGGGGAGCCCAATGTGGGACTCGATCCCAGGACTCGGATCATGACCCGAGCCGAAGGCAGTTGCTTAACCAACTGAGCCACTCAGGTGCCTCAACACACACCCTTTTATTTTTAGGCTTTCCTAAAGGGAGGTCACTGCTCTTCTATCATACCACATCTCCAGTGGAGTTCTAATGGCTACTCTTCCTTCCTTTTTTTCTGACACCCCAGGCTCAAGACAGAGAAAGAGAATTAGAGAGGAACCAGGCACTTGCTCAGCATCAAAGTTACGGCTGATGCAACAGCAAAGCAAGGTCAGTGCTTCATCCAGTACTATGCTGGAGCCCCTTCTGTTCACCCTGTCTGTCAGAGCACTGGAACAGGGGATGAGGTGGGTTGAAACATGTAGCTGGCTGGAAGGGGAGCATACAAGTTGAGAGAGAAGAGTAGTACATCATCAGGATGCCTAGCCAGAGCCTGACAAATCTAGTCCATGAGAAACTGTTTGGTGAGCATTTGTACTGTGTATCCAGCTTGTATCTGCTGCATTTGTGTTGGATTATTTGATGAATATTTGTTTTCTGACCAGACTGTAGGCTCTTTGAGGGTAGAGGCTAATTTCTTTTTCACTCATATCATGTCCCCAGTGACTATCACATTGTCTAGTATAGAATAGTACCTAATATGTTTGTGGTAAATAACTGCATAAATGGTTGGATAGATAGACAGATGGATGGATTGATGGATGGATGGACTACATATAGCTTTCCCCAGTAAAAGAGTCTGGATAATCATTTGTTATAAGATTGGATAGATTGAGTGCTTCTAGTGGCTTTGACTTTGAGGTAGGAAACCTCTTTGTGCCTCAGCCTATTTATCTGTCAGTGTTGGATAATAAAATATCCCATATTCTTTTTATAAGATGTTTTATCAAATGCCAAAATAACTATGCATTGATATTACATAGCAAGGCGTATGGCAGAGATAATGTTCTTCAAGTGACTTCTGTGTTTTAGATGATAATGTCACTATAAATAGGATATTGCCACTGAGTCCAAGGTACTTATCATCTAGTTGGTGGGGTGAAGAAACAGGAGTTCAAATAAATTCTGATGTAAAACAAATTAAGAGGTATTCAGGTCTGTGTGGTTTGGAGATGATATTTGGGCATACTGACATGTAGATTTAACTGATGTCCTATCTATCTCTCCTCCTTTTCTCTGAGATGAAGTCATGTGACTGGCTTTCTTGGTTATATAAACATATATTTTTTATTTTATGCATTTATTTTTGAATAAACTGTTGTTCTTATTAAAACTGGAAGTCAGACCTCTCTCCCCATCTTGAAAGAGAAAGATATACTCCCAGTAATTTTCATTTTCCTTGGACTTCTGGGTCTCCTCACTTCAATCAGTGGGATTGGCCACATACCTTTATTTCCACGGCATCTAGGAGAAGCATGGGAAAGAAGATGAATCTTAGCCACTACTGTTCAGTATTATTAAGATCTGAGTGGTGACCTAAGGTAGAAAAGACCCATGAGATAGGGTGTTGGGAGAGACAGCGCGTCCAGGAGAGAAAGGAGCATTGTAAATGAGCTAGAGTTTAGGCACCAAAGGCCACTATATCCGGGCCTGAAGTGGGAAGGAATCCTGAGTAGAGGGCAAAGCTGGACATTAACCTACCTAACCATGACCCTGTCCCATTCCAGTTAATCTCCCACATGCTCTGGGCTGCATCCCAGAGGACCAAGGGACTTGTTTGATGCACTTGGTAAACCTGGAACAACTCTATAAAGAAACCTTACTTGGCTACAACATCTACACCACTGACTCTTGTCTCACTCGTCTGCATGAGGGAACAGTAAGAAAACAGATACATCTGCCTACTGAGGAGAAGAGGGATGCATCAGGAGGAACAGAGGTGACTGTGGTTGTGTTGCTGAAAGTGTGAATGGACTTGCAGAGGCATTTGCATGAGACAGTGGGCAGAGGGGAAACTGGTGAGCTGGACATGGTATGAGACTCTATGCAGCTTTCCAGCAGATGCAGCAGCAAGCTGGGTGAGCGAGGAGATGGAGGTTGAACAAGCGGAAAATTGGGAGCACCATAGTAGAACTACAGCTGGCTATAATGTTCAAGTTATATGTGAAACAATTTTCCACATCAACTCAGGGCCTTTGGGTAGAGAAAAAAAAAAAACGTTTAAAATGATTCTCCTCAGCATCCACAGATCAGTGTTGTCAAGAAGGTAGGAGGGTAACAAGTCTAATATGCTGTGATGGGCACTAAGATGGGAGAAGTACAAGCCAGGTGTTCTGCCAGCCATTTGTTCTGTTTCTGGTGGTCAGGGAGATGACGTGTGAGCCGGCCTTGAATGATAGGGGCAGCATGTATCTCCTGATTCCACAGCTTCAGCTCATCCCAGAGACCTCTGAACTCCTCAGCTTTATATAAAAACATTAGTGATGGTTGGCTAGTTTGAGCAATAGTGGTTTTCTGTACAAATCAAATTGACTGAAGTCTTCCTCATTTTGCCGGGGAATGTTCCAACACTGGGGAGTAATTTGGCTATCCATCTGCATCAAATGTTGCATTACCAGGGAAAATCATTTCTTCAATTGGACACAGGAAGTTCAAGGCTGATTGCAGACACAATTCATCTGTGAATGCAGTTTTCCTTTGCTTGCCCCAATGATGGAATAGTACACGGAACTTCATGATATGTGGCATCCAGGATATATCTTTTATTTTGAAGCCTCAAAAAAGGAAAAATGATAATACAGCCTCTGTGTCATGTCCCTCTCTATGAGTTTCCCAAGTAATTTGTTTTTGGAAATAGGACCTTTTTGTGATATTATGTGTAGCACCCCATGCAGAAATCAGAAATTGATCCAACAACAGAGTTATACTAGCCACCTTCACCACTGCCCATTGTAACCCAACAGAGGCAGGGGTGCCTAGAGGTTAAGCTTGCCCATTCTGGAGCCAGCCTCTTGGGGTTCAAATTCCAGCTCCTCTACTTATAAACTGACTGTTTCCTGGCAAGTTAATCCCTTTATACCTCAGTGTCCTCATTAGTAAAAAGGGGATCATACTAGTACCCATTTCATGATTATTTTAAGGATTAATTGTAAATCACCTTAAGCTGTTAACAAAGTTTGGTTGTAGCATTACTGGATGCTCCTTAGAGTTCCTGGTTGAATCAACATCAAACCTCTTATCTTCTCTGAAATCTTTCATTTCCCTGACCTATTGCTAACCCAGTTCCCAAAATGGATCACATTAATACTTGACTATTTTAAATAATATGTCTATTAAAGCTCTTAAAACAATGGTGATTAAGATGATTTTACTAATGGCATTACAACAGCAATGGGAATGGAAATTTTCTAAAAAACAGTCACATCTAACAGGCTTTGGCGATTATATCTCTGTGTTTATTGCTTTGCCTATATTATGTCTTCCGATCCTTCTCCAAACTCTATACAGTTGGAGTTATGATTATTCACATCTTGTGGAAGCAAAAATTGAGATTCATAGCAATTAGGTAACCGGCTGAACATCTCACTGCTGATAAGTAATGGGTCCTGGTTTGAATTAGATTGGTCAACTGTGGAATCTCCAATATTAGTCTAATTACTCCAGTCTCATCGAGCACCCTGCACTGCATTCATTAATTTAAAATATTCTATCTCTCTGTAGATTGTGACATAGGAACTGTATTCTTTCTTATTTCTCCTATATACCTTGTGCAAAACCCAGATCTTTCTTTTTACGTTATGCCAAGACCCTTAACACTACTTACGACTTCTTTGTCTTTACCCTATCGCTGGTTATTTGGCACTGAGACTCCTCTCTTTCTCTTCATCCCAACCCTCCCCTTTAACTAAAGTCCAGTCAGGAGGGAGGAGCAAGATGGCAGAAGAGTAGGAGACCTAAATTTCGTCTAGTCCCAGGAATTAAGCTAGGTAGGGATCAAACCATTCTGAGCACCTAAAACTCAACAGGAGATCAAAGAAAAGACTAGCAGCAACTCTCTGGACAGAAAAGCGACCACTTTGTGGAAGAGTCATATTCTATCCCTTCATAGTAGTTAACCTTATTTTTGGTATATATATATATATATATATATATATATATATATATATATATATATATGTTGTTCTCTCTTTAAAATTTGGGTTACAGTTTCTTCTAACTGACCAAAATATACCCTAAATCTCTAGTGTATGGCTATGTTCTAGTATCCTGCCTAATCACATTCTCTCCTTTTTTTTTTTTATTTTAAATCCTCTTTTGTTTTTCAACTAACTTCTTATCTTATCAATTCCTTTTATAAAATCTTTTATAACTTTCATCTTTACAGTCATATTCCATCCCTTCATCGTATTTACCCTTATTTTTGTACATATATAAGCTTTTCTTTCTTTAAAAATTTGGGAGGCACATTCTTCCAAAACACCAAAATACACCCAAAATCTAGTATGTGGCACTGATCTATGCACCAGCCTGATCATATTTGATCATATTCTGTTTTTTGTTTGTTTGTTAGTTTTTTTTTTCTTTATATTTTTCTTTTTTCTTTCTTTCCCTTTCTTTTCCCCTGGTTTCAGGACTCTTCTGATTTGTTTAGTGTATATTTTTCTGGAGTCGTTGTTACCCTGTTAGCATTTTGTTTTCTCATTCATCTATTCTCCCTGGACAAAATTACAAGATGGAAAAAACCACCTCAAAAAAAAAAAAAAAAAAAGAACAAGAGGCAGTACTGACTGCCAGGGACCTAATCAATATGGACATTAGTAAGATGTCAGAACTAGATTTTAAAAACTAGCTGGGCTTGATAAAAGCATGGGAGATATTAGAGAAACCCTTTCTGGAGAAATAAAAGAACTAAAATCTAACCAAGTTGAAATCAAAAAGGCTATTAATGAGGTGCAATAAAAAATGGAGGCTCTAACTTCTAGGATAAATGAGGCAGAAGAGAGAATTAGTGATATAGAAGACCAAATGATGGAAAATAAAGAAGCTGAGAAAAAGAGAGATAAACAACTACTGGATCATGAGGGCAGAATTCGAGAGATAAGCAATACCATAAGACGAAACAATATTAGAAAAATTGGGATCCCAGAAGAAGAAGAAAGAGAGAGGGGGGCAGAAGGTATATAGGAGCAAATTATAGCAGAGAACTACCCTAATTTGGGGAAGGAAACAGGCATCAAAATCCAGGAGGCACAGAGAACCCCTCTCAAAATCAGTAAAAATAGGTCAACACCCTGACATCTAATAGTAAAACTTATGAGTCTCAGAGACAAAGAGAAAATCCTGAAAGCATCTCAGGACAAGAGATCTGTAATCTGCAATGTTAGAAACATTAGATTGGCAACAGACCTATCCACAGAGACCTGGCAGGCCAGAAAGGACTGGCATGCTATATTCAGAGCACTAAACGAGAAAAATATGCAGCCAAGAATACTCTATCCAGCTAGGCTGTCATTGAAAATAGAAGGAGAGTTAAAAAGTTTCCAGGACAAACAAAAACTAAAGGAATTTGCAAACATGAAACCAGCCCTACAAGAAATATTGAAAGGGGTCCTCTAAGCAAAGAGAGAGCCTAAAAATAACAAAGACCAGAAAGGAACACAGACAATAGACAGTAAGAGTCACCCTACAGGCAATAAAATGGCACTAAATTCCTATCTTTCAATAGTTACCCTGAATGTAAATGCGCTAAATACCCCAATCAAAAAACACAGGCTATCACACTGGATTAAAAAACAAGACCCATCTGTTCATTTTAGACCAAAGACACCCACAGATTGAAATGAGGGGGTGGAAAACCATTTACCATGCTAATGGACACCAAAAGAAAGCTGGGGTGGCATTCCTTATATCAGACATATTAGATTTTAAACCAAAGACTATAATAAGAGATAAGGAAGGACACTATATCATACTTAAAGGGTCTATGTAACAAGAAGATCTAGCAATTGTAAACATCTATGCCCCTAACATGGGAGCAGCCAATTATATAAGGCAATTAAATAAAAAAGCAAAGAAACACTTCAACAACAATACAATAATAGTGAGGGACTTTAACACCCCCTCACTGAAATGGACAGCTCATCTAAGCAAAAGATCAACAAGGAAATAAAGACTTTAAATGACACACTGGACGAAATGGACTTCAAGATAGATTCAGAACATTCCATCCCAAAGCAACAGAATACACATTCTTCTCTAGTGCCCATGGAACATTCTCCAGAATAGATCACATCCTAGGTCACAAATAAGGTCTCAACTGGTACCAAAAGATTGAGATCATTCCCTGCATATTTTCAGACCACAGTGCTTTGAAACTAGAACTCAATCACAAGAGGCAAGTTGGAAAGAACCCAAGTACATGGAAGCTAAAGAGCATCCTATTAAAGAATGAATGGGTCAACCAGGAAATTAAAGAAGAATTAAAAAAATTCATGGAAACCAATAAAAATGAAAACACAACTGTTCAAAACTTTGGGATGCAGCCAAAGCAGTCCTAAGAGGAAAGTATATAGCAATACAAGCCTTTCTCAAGAAACAAGAAAATTCTCAAATACACAACCTAACCCTACACCTAAAGGAGCTGGAGAAAGAATAGCAAATAAAGCCTAAACTCGGCAGGAGAAGAGAAATAATAAAGATCAGAGCAGAAATCAATGAAATAGAAACCAAGAGAACAGTAGAACAGATCAACAAAACTAGGAGCTTGTTCTTTGAAAGAATTAACAAGATTGATAAAACCCTGGCCAGAGTTATCAAAAAGAAAAGAGAAATGACCCAAATCAACAAAATCATGAATGAAAGAGGAGAGATCACAACCAACACCAAAGAAATACAAACAATTATAAGAACATATTATGAGCAACCCTATGCCAGCAAATTAGATAACGTGGATGAAATGGGTGCATTCCTAGAGACGTATCAACTACCAAAATTGAACCAGGAAGAAATAGAAAACCTGAACAGACCTATAACCACTAAGGAAATTGAAGCAGTCATCAAAAATCTCCCAAGAAACAAAAGCCCAGGGCCAGATGGCTTCCCAGGGGAATTCTATCAGACATTTAAAGAAGAATTAATACCTAATCTCCTGAAACTGTTCCAAAAAATAGAAATGGAAGGAAAACTTCCAAACTCGTTTTATGAGGCCACCATTAACTTGATCCCCAAACCAAAGACCTCATCAAAAAGGAGAATCACAGATCAATATCCATGATGAACATGGATGCAAAAATTCTCACCAAAATACTAGCCAATAGGATCCAACAGTACATCAAAAGGATTATTCACCATGACCAAGTGGGATTTATCCTTGGGCTGCAAGGTTGGTTCAACATCTGCAAATCAATCAATGTGATACAATACATTAATAAAAGAAAGAACAAAAACCATATGATCCTCTCAATAGTTGCAGAAAAAGCATTTGACGAAGTACAGCATCCTTTCTTGATCAACCCCTTCAGAGTATAGGGATAGAGGGTACATACCTCAATATCATAAAAGCCATCTATGAAAAACCCACAGCGAATATCATTCTCAGTGGGGAAAAACTGAGAACTTTCCCCCTAAGTTCAGGAACACAGCAGGGATGTCTACTATCACTACTGCTATTCAACATAGTATTAGAAGTCCTAGCCACAGGAATCAGACATCAAAAAAAGGCATCCGAATTGGCACAGAAGAAGTCAAACTCTCACTCTTTGCAGATGATATGATACTTTATGTGGAAAACCCAAAAACTCTACCCCAAAACTGCTAGAACTCATACAGGAATTCAGTAAAATGCCAGGATATAAAATCAATGCACAGAAATCAGTGGCATTCCTATATGCCAACAAGACAGAAGAAAGAGAAATCGAGGAGTCGATCCCATTTACAACTGCACCCAAAACCAAAAGATACCTAGTAATAAATCTAACCAAAGAGGCAAAGGATCTGTATTCCAAAAACTATAAAATACTCCTGAAAGTAATTTAAGAAGACACAAAGCAATGGAAAAACGTTCCATGCTCATGGATTGGAAGAACAAATATTGTGAAGATGTCAATGCTACCTAGAGCAGTCTACACATTGAATGCAATCCCTATCAAAATACCATCCACTTTTTTCAAAGAAATGGAACAAATAATCCTAAAATTTGAATGGAACTGGAAACGACCCTGGAATGTTGAAAAAGAAAAGCAACGCTTGTGGCATCACAATTCTGGACATCAAGCTCTATTACAAAGCTGTAATCATCAAGACAGTATGGTACTGACACAAAAACAGACACATCAATCAATGGAACAGAATAGAGAGGCCAGAAATGGACCCTCAACTCTATGGTCAACTAATCTTCGACAAAGCAGGAAAGAATGTCTAATGGCAAAAAGTCTCTTCAGCAAATGGTGTTGGGAAAATTGGACAGCCCCCTGCAGGAGAATGAAACTGGACCATTTCCTTACACCCTGCACAAAAATAGACTCCAAGTGGTTGAAAGATCTAAAGGTGAGACAGGAATCCATCAAAATCCTAAAGGAGAACACAGGTAGCAACCTCTTCGACCTCAGCCACAGCAACTTCTTCCTAGAAACGTTGCCAAAGGCAAGGGAAGCAAGGGCAAAAATGAACTATTGGTACCTCATCAAGATAAAAAGCTTTTGCACAGCAACGAAATAGTCAACAAAACCAAAAGACAACCGACAGAATGGGAGAAAATATTTGCAAATGACATATCAGATAAAGGGCTAGTATCCAAATCTATAAAGAATTTCTGAAACTCCACACCCAAAAAACAAATGATCCAATCAAGAAATGGGCGGAAGACATGAACAGACATTTTTCCAAAGAAGACATCCAAATGGCCAACAGACACATGAAAAAGTACTCAGCATCACTTGGCATCAGGGAAATCCAAATCAAAACCTCAATGAGATATCACCTCACACCAGTCAGAATGGCTAAAATTAACATGTCAGGAAATGACAGATGTTGGCGGGGATGCGGAGAAAGGGGAACCCTCCTACACTGTTGGTGGGAATGGAAGCTGGTGCAGCCACTCTGGAAAACAGTATGGAGGTTCCTCAAAAAGGTGAAAATAGAGCTACCATACGATCCAGCAATTGCACTACTGGGTATTTACCCCAAAGATACAAATGTAGGGATCTGAAGGGGTATGTGCACCCCGATGTTTATAGCAGCATTGTCCACAATATCCAAACTGTGGAAAGAGCCAAGATGTCCATCGATAGATGAATCGATGAAGAAGATATATATATATATAATGGAGTATTATGCAGCCATCAAAAGGAATGAACGCTTGCCATTTGCAATGACGTGGTTGGAACTGGAGTGTGTTATCCTGAGGAAAATAAGTCAATCAGGGAAAGACATGTATCATATGATCTCACTGATATGAGGAATTCTTAATCTCAGGAAATAAACTGAGAGTTGCTGGAGTCGTGGGGTGTGGGAGGGATGAGATGGCTGGGTGATAGACATTGGGGAGGGTATGTGCTATGGTGAGCACTGTGAATTGTGTAAGACTATTGAATTACAGACCTGTACCTCTGAAAGAAATAATACATTATATGTTTAAAAAAAAAAGAAGAAGATATCAGGAAGGGAAAATGAATGGGGGGGAAATCAGAGGAGGAGACGAACCATGAGAGACTATGGACTCTGAGAAACAAACTGAGGGTTCTAGAGGGGAGGGGGTGGGGGGATGGGTTAGCCTGGTGATGGGTATTAAAGAGGGCACGTACTGAATGGAGCACTGGGTCGTATACAGAAACAATGAATCATGGAACACTACATCAAAAACTAATGATGTAATGTATCATGATTAACATATCATGATAAAATGAAAAAATAAAAAAAATAAAAAATAAAAAAATAATAAGTAAAGTCCAGTCATATGTGGAAGGCTCCTCAATGGCTTATTTTTCTTGGAATGAAGACCAGATCTTTCCCTTGGACAATAAGCCCTGCAACATCCAGCCCCACTGACCTCTTTGTGACTTGCTGTTCCCTCTTGTTCTCTACATTTTGGCCACCGTGGCTTTTTTTTTTTTTTCTGTTTCTAAAATAAGCTTTGATGAATCAAACGATAAGGACTCTGAAATGCTATTTCTTCCTTAGTGCTTCATCCTTCCCCATTTGCCCAGGCTCCCCAGTCTTTCCTAGAGATCTGAAATCAGCCACTATTTCCACTGGACACTTTCCTGAGGAGGACCCTCCCTTCCCCTCTAGACCAACTGCCACTTTGTGGGTCTTCATGGTGCCCAGCCCTCTCCGTTATAGCACCTGTTACACGTAGTCTCTCCCGCTAGGCTCTAAGCACTCTGAGGGCAAGGGCCAGTTCTCTTACTTTCTAGTGGCCTTTGTGACACATGAAAATGATTCATTTTGACTACATATATTAGTATGCTTAAAAGGGGCCTTCAGTTCACTCTCATTAAAAACAGTCAATTATATTTTCACTATAATAGAGAAGATAGGATTTCATGATTTCTTTCTCTCTCTCACACACACACACACGCAATTTTCCAATGAATTGTTTTTTCTAAGCATTTTTTTAGTCAACGGATTGCAAAATTGACATCATTAGCTAAGGGTCTAGTTAATGGGACCATACAAGGGGAATCAGTATCCCGGGTATCTCCATGGTTGCTATCTTTTGTTGTTTAGCATTTCTTGCCATGTGACTCCACTGTGTACATTTCCTCTCATCATAGCCATTCTCTCAACTCCACAGAGTGCAACACACCTGCCTTGGGTACTGCCCCTCTTCACTCCCAGATCCCATGTTTATCTGGGCTTTTGCATACTCTGTTCCCTACCTCGATGTTCTCTCCTTTTTAGCCATTCCTTTAGCAGTGTCATTTAAAGAGCATAGATGTGGAGTCAGAAGTGTTCAAGTCACATTTATCAAAAGGGAATGTCACTGCTGGTTGTCCAGGGTGAAGGTAACTGGAGATGAGGACTGGCTTATAACAGGTATGGAGTAAATACTATTCCTCACCATAGCCCATTATTCAGAATACCGAAGGTAAGACCAGCTTTTCCAGGAAGCTTTCTTGGATAGTGCCCATCCAGTTTGACTTCCCACTTCTACATTCATAGCTCGCTGACTGTCTACATTGTGCATCCCTTGCCTCATTCCTTGGGACAGTTCTATAACTGTCTCACATGTATATGTCTGGTCCTTCAAGTAGATTGCTCATACCCAAGGGCAGAAAACTTGTGTCATGCTAAATTTATTCTCATCCACAGAGCCCATTAATATGTTAAGTGAATATTACAGTAGCTTAACTTTTACAGAATGGAATTTATATCATACACTATATATCAGCTGTCTAGTATTGTGTGAGGGTATTGAGTATACCTCCTCATTAATCTCTGTGATAAAGATATTAAGCCTCTGTGGATTTCTAACTTCAGTTTACTAACTAAGCACACAGTCATTTTGGTAATAAGGAGCTTTGGCTTAAAGGAAATATCCATATGGGAGGAGAGATTCTTTTTTTTTTTTTAAAGATTTTATTCATTCATTTGACAGAGAGAGAGGGAGACACAGTAAGAGAGGGAACACAAGCAGGGGGAGTGGGAGAGGGAGAAGCAGGCTTCCCATGCAGCAAGGAGTCCGATGCGGGGCTTGATCCCAGGACCTCGGGATCATGACGCGAGCTGAAGGCAGACGCTTCACAACTGAGCCACCCGGGCACCCCGAGAGATTCTGTTAATGTATTCATTTTAATCCTATCACCTAATGACTACATTAGCACACCTAAATCATTTTATTATTGATTTACACAAGCAGGCATAAACATCTTTGACAAAATTTTTAATGATGGGAAAATACTCACAATATAATATTAATTGAAAAGAGGAGGATATAAAATATGTAGTGTGATCTCAGCTCAGTATAATGTAAAATTATAAATTACAGACTAGAAAGGAAGTCATTAAATATTAACAGACTGACTTTAAATGTGATTTTTTATATGATTTTTAAATATTTTTACATTCATTAGCATTATTTTCAATCCATATAATAAATGCTTATTACTTCTGCAATCAGAAGATTTCAAAATTTATTTATTAGATAGATGTGAGACCTTCTTATTATAAATATATTACAAATTCCTAATAAAATTACAATATTCCACATGAAAATTGGAAATATATTCATTTATTACTTAATATGATTTTTAATTAAAAGTTTTTCATGAGTGTCCATTATGTGCTTCTGCTGGTGGTGTACAGTATAGTTTATTAGGCACAGAGAAAATGGAAGCAAAAAGTCACCATGTGGATTCCTTAAGTATCTGCCATTATATTGGTGACAGAAAAAAGAAAAGTTCAAGTCTAAAATGTATGAAAAGTGAAAGTGAATCAATACAGTGCATTAGTCAGCGTTCTCCAGAGACATGGGATCCAATAGGGTATGTATAAAGAGATCTATTCTAAGGTACTGACCCTCAGGATTATGGAGGCTGCCAAGTTCTGTCACCTGCTCTCAGCAAGTTGGAGACCCAGGAAACTGGGTGGTATGGTTTAAGGCCTAAAAGCCAGAGAGCCAATGGTGTAGACCCAGTCCTAGTCAGCAGGCTGAGAATCAGGACTTCTGAGAGCAGAAGATTGAGGTCCTAGCTTAGCAGTAAAGATGGAATCCCTCTTTCCCCCACCTTTTTGTTCTATTCAGGCCCTCAACAGGTTGGATAATGCCTATTCGTGCTGGGGAAGGCGATCTGTATTAGTCAGTCCACCAACTCAAATGCTAATCTTATCCAAAGCACCCTCACACACACAAGAAATCTTGTTTCACTAAATATCTGGGCATCCTGTGGCCCTGTCAAGTTGACCCATAAAACTAGCCAGTGCATATAGTAAATGAGGGCCACAAAATCTTTCAAGGAATCTGATAAAAAAAATGAGCTGCAAAGGATGATACGTGCTACATAAGCAAAGAAGAAGAGAAAGTGTGTGTGTGTGTGTGTGTGTGTGGGTGCACATGCATGTGCACATGTGTGGGTGGTCTGGTATGGCCTGGGGCTATGCATGTTGGGGGTTTGTGTATGTGGATGTATGCTGGTGTGTGTTTGTGTTGGTATGTGCGTGGAGGAGGTTGGCAGGGAGTCAGGTATAAGTGTATAAATAGTACTGTTCAGGAGGGTGATCTTGAGGGGAACAGACTCAAAAGTTTTGGCGATCACCCTGCCCCTAAGAGGTAAACCATAAATTTAATTTCAATCTGATCACAGCAGAGATAAAGTCAGCAATATACACACACCCACATGTGCACATGTGTGCACATGCACACACACATTCAAAGATTCTGAGATAAGCAAGATTTTACTAATTCCCCTTTTTATTAATAAATCTTAAAAGTAAAGAGGAGGATTTATGCAAACACTATCCAGGGAAAGTATTTCTCTGACTCAAGCATGTGCCATTTGCTCTGCCATTCTAAGCACTGTAACAAAATAGTAGTCATACCTGTCATTGTTTTAGTATTAGAAATACACACACACTGGACTCATTTTTTTTTACATATACTATCTCACTTACTTTCACGGAAACCTCCAAGGTATATACTATTCTTATCCTGTTTATAAATGATGGAATTGAAGCTCAATTTAAGCTTTCATCAACATATCCCTAAACACACTTTAGCCTCCCTTAATTCAGCTTGTTCCGCTGGCAACCCAGCAGACATCTTGTTTCACTCTGTGCTTTATCGTCCCAGCTGGGCTGTAAGAGATATGGTCATTCATTCCACACACATAGGTTGTTCCACTTTTGGATATATGTTAATAGTCTGGATTCTATTGAGGGGGGAAAAAAGCTATATTCTAAAAAGAATAAAGGGTTTGAATTAAGAAGTCTTTAATTCAAGACCCTATTCTGTCACCTGCTGACAGAGTGCTCAAGTAGGAGGCAAATTTCTCTAAACTCTGCTTCTCTCAGACTCAAAATGGGTCTGGAAGATAAATTGCATATCAGTGTTAAAATAGATGATTGTTCAGCAAATATTCTCTCTCTCCATCCCCATCTCCATGAGAACAGAATATTACCCTCTGTATTTGCCTTCTGGGGCTCCCATACATAGCAAATCACCACAGACTTGGTGGCTTAAAAAACAGAAATTTATTTTTCACAGATCTGGAGGTTAGAAGTCCAAACCCAAGGTGCTAGCTGGGCTGCCTTCTGGCAAGGTCACTCTCCCTGGCTTGCAGACACCACCTGTTTCCTGTGTCCTCATATGGCCCTCTACTCTGTGGACATTCTCCCGAAGTCTCTTCTACTTCTTGTAAGGACATTAATCCTTTTGGATTAGGGCCACCTTTATTGCATTATTTAGCCTTAACTGCCTCCTTAAAGACCCTATCCCCAAATATAATCACATTGGGGGTTAGGGTTTCAACATATAAATTTTGGAAAACACAATACAGCACAGAACACCTACCTCCCAATTTATGTTGGGCATGGCACTTACTGTGGCCAACTTTGGATATATGTTACTAGTCTGGATTCTACTGAGGGAAAAAAAAAGTTATATGGCAGGTGGAATATTCTTCCTTATCTCTTAATTTGGGGTTCACGTATACTATCTGCTTTAAGTGGGCTATTAATCAGGTGACATTGGTAGGGACTTAAAAGTTTCCCACACTTTAGACTCACTCTTCTGAGCTTCTGCTGTAGCATGAGAAGGACCTGCCCTGGGTATCTGCATCAATCCAGAAGAATGAATAACCATAGAACAGAGAAAAACCCACCTGGCTCACAGTCCTACAGCCAGATGTAGAGTTGCCCTCACTGGCCTGCAGGAATGTGAATGTGATAATGTGTGCTTTGTGCTGAGCTTGGGGTGGTTGACCATGCAAGATTATTGTGGTGTGGCTAACCTATATGACATTCATTCCCCTATTCCCTCATTGATTAATTCAGTAACTACCTAAAATGCTGCCATATTCTACTTGAGCCAACAATGTCAGACAGGTTAAGATAATTGGTCAGGTTTACCCAGCAGCTAGTAAGTTATGGAAACATATTTAGGAGCCTAGCCCTTGTCAGGGCCAGTTACCTCCCTGGAGCAGCTGCTCACTTGAAAGAGAAAGATATGCTACTGCCTGGTCTCTAAAATATTACAATTTATTCACTAAATAAACACTCTTATTGAGTACAAATAATTATTTGTTCTGAGTAACTTAAAGAGCTGATGATGGCAACCAGACATTCTTATTGCAGACAATGCAATGACATTACCGTTCCTGAGGGTTTGAGCACGTCCTGGCATTATTCACTCATGACTAGAATGGGTAGGACAAACAGGGACTACTTTATGTTGATGATTATGTGTCTCCATAGGTGAGATAATCTTAAGTCAGTCTTGATATGAAACATGAGGGGTCAAACCAAATGATCTTTAATGGCTCTTTTACTCTAAAATTCTGAACTTTAATGATTATGGCAGGTCTCTATTGCTGAGTTAATAACCATAGACTGTGCCCTTCAGATATCTATTATTCATCAACATCTTGATAATCACAGGGAAAGAATTTTACTACCTGCAAAGTTTTACATTGCTTAGAATTATACTTTATATTAGTGTGATGCCTGATAGTTTCCAGTGTACTTCCAACGTGTGTTATCTTCTTATATCCACAAAAATGCCCTGTGAAGTAGAAAGGGCAGAATTTTAATCCCTGTTTAATGGTTGAATGGACAATGTCCCTGAGTAGTATACAAATGGTTCAAAATTAGATGGAAAGGTAAGGGCATTCTTAGAGCTGGAAATCATCTTTCCTAATATCTAGTAACATGTTTTGGGGACACTGTCTCTAAAGAGAGCACAAACATGTTTAGGGTATGTAGACAGAAACATTTTCATTCCATTTATTATTCATTCATTAATGCAGTGATTCTTTCATTAATTAATGCATTCATTCCCTCAAAGAGTATTCAAAGAGTGGTAAGTTGTAAAGGTTTATATCTCAGATCTGCTAGTATTTAGTTGTATGTGGTGCCACTTCCCTTGTTGGCAGAATGGAGTTCATCACAGAACCTACCTCATAATTTTGTAAAAATGATGGGAAAGTTAAAATGTACAAAGGCTCAGGGCAGCACCTGCTCTACAGTACATACTGTATACCAATTCCTATACTTCTGCACTGTCTTTGCTCGGCACTGAGGGAAAAAAGGAAAATAAAACTTAGATCCTAGTTTATATCTGAGAATAGGAGGAGTCAAATGCATAATCTCATTACTCTTTTCGGTTTATCTCCATAATTTTACACAACATTTGTACAATGTTTAGGTGCACTCTGAAAGTAGGTGACCTCAGTTCTAAGTGGTCTAAGTAATTGTGACTTAAAATTCTGACCGTTTGAGTTCAGACAATATGCTGGGAGCTTGAGAGTGAATGTGCATCTGTGACTTCTTCCCAAGGTTCCGCTCTCCATTCTTCTGCTGGTAAAGGATGCTCCCTAGAGGAATCTCCCCCAGTGAGTAACAGCTGCTCAGCTGGAATGGTCTCACCTACATCCCTATCCCTGGCCTCAGGACTTGGTCCCCTGTTGACAGCTATCTGGTGACCACAGTGGTGAGTCAACCTTAGGATAAGGCTGACTCCGTGGGAGGCAATAGGAAGAGAAGGAAAGAATCATATTCTTATATGTGTTTTTTGACCTGATAAATCAGTCTCAACCCAAGATTGACTCCAATTCTGGACTTCATAGCAAATAAGCCAATGAATCCAGTAATTAACATCTATTGTTTAAGCCAGTTGGAGGTGTGCTGTGACTTACACCCACATTTACCCTAGCTGATACAGGGTATGACTTGGATACATAACTGGGGAAGTAGACTTCATGGAGTCAAGTGCAGAACCCCATAGGCATCCAGGGGTTGTGTCCCACCACTACTGTCAACGTTGCCTTCCCCAGCCCATATCTCCACATCAGGAGATGAGCAATCAGCTTTGACCTCAATCATCCTTTCTCTTCAGTTTTGAGTTTATCTGTGAAACAGATGAGGGTTTGCAATTCCTATTCCTGGGTGTTTTTGACTTAAATTTCATTTATCCTCCTTCCCATCCTCTAGTCTATATTACATAAAAATGACTCTACTCTGCCATTCATATTCTCTTTCCGGCACAAAAAGTGATCTTCTTTCAGCCTATCATTAGCATATCAGGTTTGTATACAATTAATAAAATAATATATTAATAGTTAATGAGAACCCAAATTTTCATAAAAAGAGGACTGAAAGGTAAATGGGTCTTGAATAAATGTTTCAGCAACCATTATGACTAGTAAGACTCAAGTTTTATAAAGGGCTTCTGGCAATTCCACTTCAAACCATTTTTTTTTCTTATTCTCAGTCTTCTGAGAATGTTAAAGAGATTTCTAGGTTCAAGGCTTACTTTGACTTATTTGTTTCCTGCCCATTAAAATATGTAAATAAATAGTAAAAAACCTCATAACAACTGACTTGTCTTATAAAGACATCCAGTCCTTTCTAACTTAAGCTGAATAATCTTGATGCTTTTTGCATTGGTTCTCATCTGTAAAATTAGTCTCACATTTATTATTGTATGAATTAAAATGTCTATTTTTAAAAATCTCATATTTCTTTCTCTGGATCTTATCACAGTCTGGTCCTGCCTGCTTGATTTTCCATGGTGACTTAACTAATTTATTTCCATCTCCTCATAGCAAATGAAATTTCCTTAACCTTTCTCTGTGAGACATTACAAAGGATATTACTCACAGTGCTTAATTCCTTCCCACCTTTCTGGCAATTATATGCTCAGTGAGGTATTGTCAAAGGCTACAAAGAATTCTCTGGGTGGTATATAAACCCAACTTCATCCAGAAGAAATAGATCCCCCTGTGGCTTGCCTTATTTTCAGAATTATATCTACTGCAGTGTTTATTCTATTAATTGTATATTTTACACTTGTGGTTTCATTCCCTTTAAAATCTCCACTTTTCTCTATGTCTCAGGCTACTGATAGAAGGGGGTGTATGGGCATAAACCATCTTAGTCTTTCTTTGAAGACTGACAGAAATAGAACTTCACATTTATTGGATTCCTATTATCAGCTAAGCACTTTATAGGTTATTTGGCAATTATAATTATTAAATAATAATACTATTTATGAATTATATCTCCAGGCTAGACTCTGCTCTGAACTCTAGATTTATATATTCAGCTGCTTACTTGGCCGCTCTACTTTGATGACATCTCTGAGTTATCTTATCCAAATTAAATGTTCTCTCACTCCTACTTTTTCCATGAATTTCTCTATATCTATTTCTTATTTCTCTTTCCCATGTGCACATTTAATCCACCTCCAAGTCTTGTTATATCTTTCTTAGAAATATGTCCAGAATCATATTATGCAGCCATCAAAAGGAATGAGATCTTGCCATTTACAACGACGTGGATGGAACTGGAGGGTGTTATGCTTAGTGAAATAAGTCAATCAGAGAAAGACATCTATCATATGACCTCACTGATGTGAGGAATTCTTAATCTCAGGAAACAAACTGAGTGTTACTGGAGTGGTGGGGGGTGGGAGGGATGGGGTGCCTGGGTGATAGACATTGGGGAGGGTATGTGCTATGGTGAGTGCTGTGAATTGTGCAAGACTGTTGAATCACAGATCTGTACTTCTGAAACAAATAACGCAACATATTTTAAGAAAAAAGAAAAAGAAGAAGATAACAGGAGAGGAAGAATGAAGGGGAGTAAGTCAGAGGGGGAGACGAACTATGACAGATGATGGACTCTGAAAAACAAACTGAGGGTTCTAGAGGGGAGGAGGGTAGGGGGATGGGTTAGCCTGGTGATGGGTATTAAAGAGGGCACATTCTGCATGGAGCACTGGGTGTTATGAACAAACAATGAATCATGGAACACTACATCAAAAACAAATGATGTAATATATGGTGATTAACATAACAATAAAAAATAAAAAAAAAGAAATATGTCCAGAATCTCATAAATTCTCACTACTTTTACCAGTATCACACCTGGTCCAAGCCATGACAATATCTGGCCTGGACTGTTGCATTATTGTCTTGATGACTTTTTTTTTTTCTATTTCACCAAAAGATCCATTCTCTGAACTTCTTTGTTCTGCTGTGTGCCTTGAATGGTTGGTCTCAATAGTCTGTACCACTACATTGGCTTGCTGATTGGTTTTCACTGTATTCAGTCAATGGGAGCACCAGCTGAAGATCAGTAGGGGTAAATATGGGTAAAATTATAAGGATATTTCTTCTCTGCACTGACTGCCTTGGAGCCATTAATCTGGCACCAGCTTTGTCCTCTAAGACTATATAGTTACTTCTATGTGCTCCATGCACTTCAGATCCAGCCATCCCTGAGTTTTGACAGTGCTAATCCTTCTTCTAAAACTTTAACCCTATGGTAGCATTGGCTTAGTGTTGTTGCTAGTCTGGGTGTTTCAAAATCCCTCATTTGGTTCCTTACCTCTGCTCACATCTCTGTCAGTCCCTTTGTTAAAGTATTTTCATTAGAACTATATGGGGTGTACCCTGTTTAGAAGTCTTCCTGATAGAGTGGATAAAACCAAAGAAAGAACCCTCAACACTTTTCTACATATTTGTCAAATGTAATGATCTCCTTGCAGATGTGATGGGATTCTGAAAACCTATGACATAAGTGGTCTTATTATTACAAAGATTATCTCCAGATGGGGGAAATGGTAGAGTTCAGTTTTAGTATCAAAGCTTTGGATGAGCAAATGGGTACTGAATTTGATGGTTATAGAAACAATAATGATTACAAAGTTTGTGAGACAGGCTGACTGCTTTTGGAAGTTCTAGAAAGCTTACAAAAATGACAATAAACTTAAATCTTTCAACTCCCTACCTAAAGAAGTGCTGGAGTATCAGAGAGTTTCTGAACCATCTAGAAAGTTATCCATTATCTTATGCAATTTTAGCATAGTTTTATCATTGGAAGAATTTCAGCAAGTGCAGAATTTTGTAGAGAATGAATTTCCTCCTCCCAATCTGAGGAAACCAGACATCCCTTTTATTAAAAACCCTGCAGAAACTTCACCTGGACCAGGTGCTTCATAAAAGAATGCCTACTCTGTTTAAAATTCTTCCTCAACACATTTTTTTTTCAGACCCATAATGAAAGTACAATTCCAGTATGTCCAAGGAAACAACGGCAAGGTCTATTCTAGCTGGAAGGAAATATACATAAAGGAAATTACAAAAATCTTGTGAAATTTTATCATCAAGAAACTGGGAAGCATGTGTAGGGATAGATCCTAATTATAAAAGATCAAAAAGGACAAAATGTTAAGATTATATGAGAAAAAACTTTACTAATATGGGTGTGTTCAATCAAGATTTAAAATCGTATGTATTACCTTGAAGGACACGTAATATTTGTAATAAATTGTTTGGTGAAGTAATGGGATCCTAAATAAGCAGTGGTCTATAATCTAAAAGATTGACATACCAGAACTTTTCTTCCATTCTGTAGAGGAAGGAATCACCTGAAGTGAGTATCAGAGGAACACTGGATGGGATATAGTCTGGGTAAACTCAGTCACATTCTAAAAATAACTCTGAGAGGGCCCATGGGAAATTCTCCTCACCAAGCCATTAAAAATTTATGGTTGAAGAAAACACCAGCATCTTGAAAGCTCTGTGGTGATGCTCCTATATGGACTGAAAATGGTGGGGTGAAATTCTACAAAGTAATTGGGCTCTCTGATTTCAGTGAGAGTAATAAGACCTCATGGTAGTAGGGTGCAGATGCCGGTGACACTTAACTATCAGAGATAAGTCTGGCACATTACTATAAAAGATTTCAAGGACGGAGTGTTTTGACCCATGGGAATCTGTGATGATAACTAAGTGATCTTCTATCCAAAGTAACAACATGGATGTGCAGCTCACTGAGGGGTTACCTGATGCATATAAACCATAGGTCTGAAGAGCAGAAACCTGCTTTGAGAAGCTAAAGTGAGAATGTATGACCTGAAATCTAATTCTCACAGCCAAGTCAGAGCCAGAGGCCCTTGAATGAAGAGGAGGCTAGATACATTTGAAGATGATGTTCAGAGCAGCTGTATTTATTCCTGCCATGAATGTATCCTGTGGATCTTCCTCTAAGCTTTTCCCCAAGGCACCTGGAACCATTTAACAAGGTTACTGTACACGGGAGAAAGGTATATACCTAGACCTTTGGGAGTTCTGAGTTAACCCGCCAGAATCTAAAGAACCTGTAGGTCAGAATGAGAGCTTACAGAGATCAGGCAATAAATGGAAAATTGGCCTAAGCCAGTCATACAGTGGGTGCAGAGAGCCCAAGAACCCATTCTGTGGTTATTCCCTTAGTTCTTCAATATACAGTTGGACTAGAAATACTTAGCACCTGGCAGAATCTCCACCTTGATTCCTTAACATGTTGAGTTACATTCCAAGATTGATTTTGAAAAATGACTGTAGATTATAGTGAACTTCATCAGGTATTAACACTAATTGCAGGATATTTTCTGGGGTTGCCCCCTTTACTCAGACAGATCAAACAGATTCTGGCAATAGATATGAAGCCACTAATTGACTGATCAAATAATTTATTTCTTATTCCCAATTAATAGATTCCATTGGGAGTAGTCCAATTTCACCTGGCAAGGACAGCAATATTCCTTCACTGTGTTACTTTAAGATTATGTCAATTTTAATGTGCTCTTTCTTAACATAATACAATAACTTAATCATACTAATTTTTCCCAGCATATCATGCTGTTACATAACAGAGATGACATTTTGCATTAGAGAAGGGAACATAGGAAAACCTAGGTGTTTTAATAGGAAACATTTGCCAGAGAAATTTCAGTGGTATTTATACATTAATGAGGTGGTATTTATACATTAATGAGGTTTCTAGGGACCTTGTGGTCTGGGCCAGGTTTGGATATAGATAGCCTCTAAAATAAATGGTATGTTGTTGTACCCTGCCCCATCCAATATGGGAAAAGAATAAGTCATAACCCTTGGGAATCTGGATTTTGGAGATAACTTATGCCATGTGTGTGTGCTACTCTGATCCATTTAAGGAATAATAGACCCGACTATTTTTTTTAAAGATCTTATTTATCTATTTGAGAGAGAGAAAGTGAGAAGCAGGGGGAAGGGCAGAGGTAGAGGGAGAGAAAAACCCAAGCAGACTGTGCTGAGTGCAGAGCCTGACACAGGGCTCAATCCCATGACCCTATATCAGACCCAAAGGGAAACCAAGAGTTGGACACCTCACTGCTTGCCCCGCCAAGTGTCCCTGACAATTTTTTTAAAGTTATCTGATTTTATTTAGTTAGAGCAGGTTTAAGTTTGAGAAAAAATTGAGCATAAAATACTTCCCCACACTCATACTTACTTTCCTCTCTTACCAATGTCTTGTACTAATGTGGTACAGTTGTTACAATTGATTAACTATATTAATACATTATTGTTAACTAAGGTCCATAGTTTACATTAGGGTTCACTCTTTGGATTGTAATGTCCTGTGGGTTTTGACAAACATATAATGCCATGCATCCACCCTTACAGTGTCAGACAGAATAGTTTTGCTGCCCTAAAAATCTCTTGTGCTCCACTTATTCATCTTTCCCTCCCTCCCCCAAACCCTTGGCAACCATTGATCATTTTTCTAATTGTGGGAAAATACACGTAAAATACAACTTACCATCCTAGACATTTTTAGCTGTATAGTTCAGTGGTAGTTCATTCATATTGTTGTACAATCAGTCTCCAGAACTGTTTTCATCTTGCAAAACTGAATCTGCACCCATTAAACAACACCTCCCCAATCATCTGTCCTCCCAACCCTGGCACCCACCCCTCTACATTCAGTCTCTATTCATTTTACTCCTCTAGGTTCTTCATAGAATTGGAACCATACTGTATTATGACCTGTTTATTTCCCTTAGCAGAATGTCCTCAAGCCATCCTTGTGGTGGTGTGTGTCAGAATGTCCTTCCTCACCAAGACCACATAATATGCCATTGCATCTACACATCACGTATTTTTTTTTTATCCACTCATCCATCAGTGACCACTTGGGTTGCCTCTACCTTTCAGTTATTATAAATAATGCTATGATGAACATAGGTGCACAGACATCTCTTCAATATCCTGCTTTCAGGGTTTTTTTGTGTGTACATTCAGAAGTGGAATTCCTGGATCATATGGTAATTCTACTTTTAATTTTTTGAAGAACCAATATACCATTTCTCATGGAATGACCCATAAGTCTAACAGATTTGAGGGCTATTATCCATGCTCATTATTTGCTGCTAGATGCCCTGACACATGGGTCTTATGATCCAGCAGTTTCAATGGTACTTTAAGTGATGAATCAGATAGGGATGCTCTATAGTGCCTCTACTAAGACTAAAGTAGTAATCACAGCCTAAACTATGGTTTTGGAGTTAAAACCTATGTTTCCTGTATATTTGCCTCCCTTTGGCCTAGCAGACTCTGGTGGAAGTGAACTGCTTAACCATGGAGCACCAAGAGACTATGCTTGCTGAGCTGCCCAGCATGAGCTCAGTGTTATCTGATTTAAAAAATCATGAAGTTGGGTATATACAATAGCATTCATCCATAAATGGGAAAGGATCTGGTTGAGTAAATGACACTAGCAGAGGGCTCACATTCCTCTAGTCCTTAATATTCCTATTGCACTATTCTCCCTCAACCTCCACATGTGGGCCCTTAAGGAGTCTTAAAGGTGGGCCTTTCTATGAATTCGATACTAGCTGAAAGTAAGCATACTGCATCCAGTCTGCTTTGATGATGATGTCTGTGAACAAATTATCTCAAAATATAGTAGCTTAAAATAACCACTTCCAGGCACCTGGGTGGTTCAGTCAGTTAAGCAGCCAACTCTTGGTTTCGGCTGGGGTCATGATCTCAGGGGTCTTGAGATTGAGTTCTGGTGGGGTTCCGCAGTCTCTCTCTATCGCTCCCACCTCCTGCTGTCCCGCCCTGCCCCAGTTCACACACTGTCATAAATAAGTAAATAAATAAATACATCTTACCAAAAAAATAAATAAAACAACCACTTGTTATTATTACCTGCTATAATTCTGGCAGTGGACAGAGCTCAGCTCGGCGGTTGCCAGTCAGAGTCTTCCCATTGTTTCAGTCAGAGTCTGACTGGGGCTGGGGTCCCAGCAAGACTCGGTCAGTGACATGCCTTGTGGTTGGGACTGGCTGTTGCTTCAAAATCAGTGGACTAAAACAGATGGCATCCCCTAACCATTTATTATATTATGTGGTTGCTTCTCATGGTTTCTCCTGTATGGACTTCTCATAGGATGCCTCAGGTCTCCAAAGGGCATGTCTAAGAAAGGCAGAGAGAAATTGTCTTCTTTTGGTGATCTAGCCCCAGATACTACAGAACATCATTTTCACCATTTTCTTTTGGTCAGACAATTCACAAGCCCCCACCCAGTTTTAAAAGAAGGAAATAGATACCTCACCTCTTGAAAATGGTGTCAGGTCCATTGTAAGAAAATGGAAAGACATGAAGAAATATATATACACACGCACACAGAGTCAACGCCCCTTATTTGCAATAGTTATGTCCTATATAGTTGCCTTGGACACTGAATTAGCAAATACTGAACCATTGCTTCTAGGAAAAATAGAATTAGTTTCTCCTAAGCCTCTGGTCACGATTTTCATCAAACAATTAATACATTTTAAAAAAATAATTAATACGTAAACTTGCTTTATGCAAATTAATGTTTAAAGACACCCTATTTAACAAATACTGTTGATTCACTAAAATTGAATTCATGGCCAACAGCACTATAACTAATGCCTGAATGAAGCTTATCTAAAAAATGTTTTTCCTTGTAAGGTACAGAACAGAAAAACACAGACAGCAGTTTAGCACTATGCTTGGGGCACATTTAAAACAAAATTACCAAGAAAAGCACAAAAAAATGTGAAAAACGTGGCACTACACAAACCACAAAAAAAGAAATTTTTTGCAGTATGAGAGCTAAAACAAGAAGGCATAGCATGCCTTGTCCGATTTTATTCAGGAAGGTGCATGTTGGATAATTCAAAAATTTTTTGCCACCCTGTCTGACTTTATCTGGGAAGGTGCCTGCTGGATAATTCAGATTTTTGCCACTCTATGCATACCTGTGAATGACCACAAAAACACTGGGACTATTCATTTTGGAGTTACAAATACATTTTTCAAAGTAGATTAATTAACTAATATAGAATCCTAGAATAATGAGGATTAACTCTAGATGAGTTAATCTCCATTTTTGGAAAATATTATCTGCTGCCATCACACTCAGGGGTAGCCCAGAAAACTGTGGTGAGTAAAGTCTTCTCAGTGAGTGTCAGAACTGCTAGCAGTGTGTCAGGTTGTCTACTCTGCATGTTATGAAAGATGGAACTTGTAAAGAACAAGATTAGAACATTAATGGTAAGGCAGTAGGATGCAAAGCTACATTTATGCACCTCTCAGAATAGATGTGGGGGACATTATATTCTTGCTCGTGTGCAAGCTCAGCTCAACTGCAGAGATGAATAAGTAGGGGGAAATGGTGACACATTCTGCGAATGGCAGACGGCCTTTTACATCAGGTGCTCTGGTACCTGCTATATGGATCTGTAGATGAGTGATCATTGAGACAGGGGTATGTTATATATGGATTCTACAATTTGGCAACTAAGGAGTGCCCAAATTGCCAAGAGCAGAGGCTAAACCTGAGCCCCGGATAAGGCACCATGAGTGGACTAACCAGCCACCCGGGCACAGGTTGGTTATGCTGGTCCCCCTTCTATCACAGAATAGGAATAGATATGTATTCTGGATATGGATTTGCCTTTCCTGCCCTCAAAACTTTTGCCATCTTCACTACTAAAGGAATGTCATTCACACTGATGTTCTTCCATTCAACATTGCTCCTTAGTAAAGAAATAATTTTATAGCAAACGATATTTGACAGTGCACTTATGCATAGGATCCACTGGACTTATCATGTATCCCATCATGCAAAAGCATCTGGCTTGCTGAGAAACTGGAATGCTCCATCAGCACCTAAGATAAAATCATCAGTGAAGCTGGGATACTGTCTTCCAGGATGCGGAATAGGCCAATGTATGTTGCCAATTTCCTTTTGGTCAAAATACATGGACCAAGAAGCAAGACTCTGTATGAAGGGTCTCTTTCACTAGTATATATATTAACTACCTTCTACAATTTTAATATCCCTTCTTTACAACTTTGAGTTTGATGAGTTGCAAGTAACTTATATGAAGGTTGGTAATTTCTCCTGGCCACTTGCATTCTTGTGTTACTGAGAAAAGAAATGGATATATTAGCTAGCATAATTGACTCTGATTATCAAAGCAATATTAGTTGTAATCTAGAATCTAGGGGATTTTAGAGTTTTTCCTTAATACTCTTTTTTTAAAAGATTTTATTTATTTATTTGTCAGAGAGAAAGAGACAGAGAGCAAGAACAAGCAGGGGGAGGGGCAGAGGGAAAGGGAGAAGCAGGCTCCCCGCTGAGCAGAGAGCCCAATGCAGGGCTTGATCCCAAGACTCTGGGATCATGACCTGAGCCCAAGGCAGAAGCTTAACTGACTGAGCCACCCAGGCACCCCTTTCCTTAATACTCTTATATTCAATGGCAACTTACTAATGAAAGGCTATGACCAATAGAGATGGAACAAACAAGGACTCAAATCCTGTGATGATACATTTATAAAATGAAAATAATTAGAGTATACTTATCTCATGGAGGGGCGATGATTAAAATAAGTTAATAGATGCAAGATCTTTATAACAGCACTAGAGTAGATCATGTACCTATTTTTTGGTAATTTTACTATTATTCTTGTCTCATATCAATTGAATGGCTAAAGTACCAAGTTCAGTAAAATCCAGTTAGACTAAAGAAAAAAACAATAATAAAATTGCATATTTCTACCAATTTTTTCCTGCCAATTCTCCGTCCACTTATTTTTCTCAGTGTCCACTACCCTCCCAAATATAGTCCAGTTCATCTTCAAATGCTTTTCCTCTTTCTTTCCTCTCTGTCATAGATTCAAAATAGGTATTATCTTTACCCATAGTTGCCCGTCCTCTTGGCGTACTTTACACCCTTCCCCATCCCTTAGGGTCTGCTCTTCTCTTTACTTACATCACTTGGAACTGGAGCACTTGCTCTGCTCCCTGGTTTCTGGTGTATTTACCATTGTCATTTACCGTTGTGGTAAGTATTCATTACCCCAAACCATCCATTTTCAAGTTTTTCCTTCAATAGAGGAAGCTCTCTGAGGACAGGAAGAGACAGAGAGAATGTGTGTGTGTGCGTGTGTGCGTGTGTGTGTGTGTGTGTGTGTGTGTGTGTGTGTGTGTGTGTGTGTGTTATAGGTGTTTATATATTCTGGTAGGTTTTCCCTAATAGGTTTTCAAAAACTTGAATGAATCAATGAATTAGTTAATACATGAAAGAATGCACCAGTATTCAGCTTGATCATAATCCCTAACAATTTGTCTGGAAAACTGAATATATTAGAAAGTTGGATAAGGTGGATCAGCTGTGAGGGGAAGTGCTTCTCCATGTTTCTACATAACTGGTTTACTAGTCTGCCTCCCCCTCACTTGCTTGTTCTATTGTGTGCCTCTCCATCCATTACCGGTGACCACTGCTACCTCACCCTATCTGTCCCTCTCCCATGTTTGCCTTCTCATATCACTTACTAATTTCCACTCACTTCTTTGGTAACTTTTATAAACAGCAGTTGCTCCTGGCTAGTAATTTTAGGTTCTTTTCTATTTCAGGAAGTTCTATATTCTTTTAATTAAGAAAGTAGTTTTGATGCTCTTTGGCATTTGTAGACACTTTAAAAATGATAGTACGGTGAGTTCAGTGACCCTGATGTGAGGAAGAGTGCTCTTGGTTTTTATTTACCCAAAATAAATAAGGATAAATAAAACAAGAAGAAATGAATCAACGTGTGCAGGGAGATGCACATTTGTAATGTTTCCATAGTCATAGCCCAAATTGCAGTGAATTAAGGCCAGGGCTTTGATCTTAGACTATTGGTTGGGCTTGAGCAGCTGTTCTATCAAAATGTTCTTTACCTGAAAAGGATTAATTTAGCTGTAATCCAGGCCTTAGCTGAGATTTTGAGAAATAGCAACTTTGCTCTCTAGTTTGAGTTAAAGCTGTTTTTTAAAAAAACTATCTGATATCGGGCGCCTGGGTGGCTCAGTTGGTTAAGCGACTGCCTTCAGCTCAGGTCATGATCCTGGAGTCCCTGGATCGAGTCCCACATCGGGCTCCCTGCTTGGCAGGGAGTCTGCTTCTCCCTCTGACCCTCCCCCCATCTCATGTGCTCTCTCTCTCTCATTCTCTCTCTCTCAAATAAATAAATAAAAATCTTTTAAAAAAAAGCTTTAAAAAATATCTGATATCATATCCTACAAAGCCTCCATTGTCTTTTAGATTTCCCTGTTTCATATAATCTTCTCTCCATCATCCTGGGCAAAGTCACTTGGGCACATACCCTTTGTCCTCTTTCCTCATTTGCACAAACAGATGGAGACCAATTATTTAATATGTTGTGCTCCCCTCTGTACTCTCCAATCCTAAATCCCAATCATCATTCTTAAGAGAACTGTCTTTTTTGTTGTTTCATGTTGTTTATCATGAACAAGAAGAAAATGATTGCCTTTGTTCAGAGAAACAGGTTGCAGATAAGTTATTATAATTCACAAAAATACCCAATTGTTTTGTTGAATGGCTTCTTGTTTGTTTCTGTGACTTTACAATGTAGTAGCCAAGGTTTCTAATTAGCAAGTTGATTTGTTGCTTTTAAATGTTTCTAATGTGTCTCTTATTTTCTTGTTTACTTTATGGTCTAATAACCTTGCCTTATGTCTCTTGCTGTCTATTTTTTTTTTTTTTTGACAATTAGGACACTAGTTATGAAACAAGTACATCATTTCCATGACAGTGGTTGGAAGGAAATGTACCTATCCAAAGTAAATTACTAGTTTTCATGATCCATATCTCTGATATACATACACACACACAAAAAGTCATTAAATTAGTATCATTCTAAGAAAGTGAGTATTTCTGTGAATCATGAATTATGGTTGTTTTTCATTTCCTATGAAAGATTATTTAGGGGAAGTATTTTGTTTACATTTAGACTCCTGCATAGATAGGAAGAAATAATCTATTGAAACCTGTTTAGAAGTGTCTAGAGCAAATAGGCTTTAGAGATTCTGTAAATTTTAACCTTTCAAGTAGGCAAGCCCTTTTTGTCAAGCTTCTCTCTAGGCAAGACTGGGAAACAGAGTTTGTTTGTTTTTTTAATTGTTAGCAAACTTCTCAGATTTATAGTACTTAGCCCCAAATTTTCTGTTGAACTCCAAATGAACAAATCCAACATCATGGTAGAGACTTCATTATATTTGGCAGATATTTATAAATCAGTATATCCAAAATCAGAATCATTGTGTCCTTTTTAACCAACCCTATCATACAACTCCTCAAAATATTAAATTTACTATTATCATAGCTTCAAAATCTAACCAGGTTAGAGGGGAACTTCCTCAACTTGATAAAGAATACCTACAAAAATCCTACAGCTACTATCACACTTAATAGTGAGAAACTTGAAGCTTTCCAACTACTGTTAGGAACTAGACAGCATTGCCCCCTCACCACTCCTTTTCAACATTGTGGTGGAAAATCTGAGTGAATTGCAATATGACAAGAAAAGGGAGTAAAACGTACACAAGTTGGGAAAGAAGAAATAAAACTAGCTTTGGTCACAGATGTTATTATCATGTATGTAAATAATCCAAAACACTAAAAAGCAACAAACAAACAAACTAACAAACAAAACCCTCTAGAAACAATAAGGATTATGGCAAGATTGTATGATACAAAGTTAATATACAAAATTCAATTACTTCCTTATGTACTAGCAATGAACAAGTGGAATTTGAAATTAAAAATTAAAAACACACCACTTATATTAGCACCACACAAAATGAAATGTTTATGTGTAAATCTAACAAACTATGTATAAGATCCTATATGAGGAAAACCACAAAACCCTGACAAAGAAAATCAAATAAGAACTAAATAAATAGAGAGACATTCCATGTTCATAGATAGGAAGACTTAATATTCAAGATGTCATTTCTTCCCAAATTGATCTATAGATTCAATGTGATGCTAATCAAAGTCTCCCAGCAAATCGTTTTGTGGATATCAACAGATTGATTCTAAAATTTATATGGAGAGGCAAAAGACCCAGAATAGCCAACACAATATTGAAGGAGAAGAAAGAAGATGGAAGACTAATACTACTGGACATCAAGATTTACTAGAAAGCTATAGCTTTCTAGACAGTGAGGTATCGGTGAAAGAATAGACACATAGATCGGTATAAATGAATAGAGAGCCCAGAAGTAGACCCACATGAATGTAGTCAACTAATCATTGGTAAAAGAGCAAAAAGAATATGATAGAGCAAGGATAGTATTTTCAATAAATGGTGTTTATTGAAACTTTCTGAAGTTTATTAAAAATTTCCAAAGTCCAAACTCCCAGGTAGGACACCATATCAAAGACTTTACGCCATCTGCACCTGCTGTTGTATAATCTGTCTTTGACGCATCCAAACTTGAGTTTTCTCCATCTATGCTTTGTTCATGCTGATCTGTCCCTCTTTCAACATTCCATTCTATAGCATCTCTGCATGGTTTCATGCTCACTCACCTCTAACAATCAAAGCACATGGGGAATTGTGCTAGATTTTCCCAGAAGTAAGCTAGTCTTGAATAATAGTGGTTCCCAGAAATTTGTTTGTGGCACACAGTAAGACTTTACAATTGTTGGTAACACTTTTAAAGTGATTACAGGAATCAAATTATCAATATTTAAAATGTAATAACTGTATTTCCTTAGGCTAACTGGTTTTGTTGTTGTTGTTGTTGTTGTTGTTGAGTCTTTAGGGTTTTCTACATCTATGATTCTGTCATGTGTAAACAGAAAACTTCCAGGACTGTGTTGAATAGAAGTGGTGAAAGTGAGCATGTTTGCCTTATACCAGATCTTAGAGTTTTCTGTTTTTCCCCATTAATTATAATATTAGCTGTGTGCTTTTAATGAATGGCCTTAATTATATTGAGGTAAGTTCCTTGTATACTTATTTTATTGAGAGTTTTTATCATGTTTCAATGCTGAACTTTCTCAAATGCTTTTTCTGCTTCTATTGTGATGATCATGTGTTTTTTTTTTTAATCTTTCATTTTGCTAATATGCTATCACATTGATTTATTTGTATACATTGAACTATATGTGCATCCCTGGGATAAATCTCACTTACGTGATATATATAATTATTTTTATGTGCTATTGGATTTGGTTTCTAGTATTTTATTATAGACTTTTGTATCTATGTTAGTTAGGGATATTGGCTCGTAGTATTTTTTCTTGTGATATTTTTGTGTGGCTTTGATATCACGGTGATGCTAACCTTATGAAATGATTTTGGAAGTATCCCCTTTTTTATTTTTTGGAAGAGTATAAGGTGTATTTATTATTAGTTCGTCTTTAATGATTGGTAAAATTCACTTGTGAAGTCATCTGGTTTAAGCTTTTCTTGGTTAGGAGGTTTTTTATTGTTAATTCATCTCTTTATTTGTTATTGGTCTACTCAAACTTTCTATTTCTCCTTGATTCATCCTGGATAAGAAGTATGCTTCTAAGAATTTATCCAGTTTGTTGGCATATAGTTTTTTATAATAGTCTCTTATGATCCTTTTTATTTCTGAGTTATTTGTTGTAATGCTTCACTTTCATTTCTGATTTTATTTATTTGACTATCATCTTTTTTTCTTTGTTACTCTAGCTAAGGGTTTGTCAATGTTGCTTATATTTTCAAGAAACTATTAGTTTTATGTTTTTTCTATTGTTTTTCTATCCTCTACTTCATTTATTTTTGTTGTGATCTTTTGGTAGCATTTCTATACATGAAACATGAATTATCTAAAAAGGAAATTAAGAAAACAATCCAATTTACATAAGAATGAGATACTTACAAAAAAAAACCCAAAACTTAACCAGAGAGTTTGAGGACATATGCACTAAAAACTGTAAAATATTGATGAAGGAAATTAAAGAAGTCACAGATAATGGGACGACATCCTGTGATCATGGATTTGAAGAATTAATATTAAAATGTCTCTACTACCCAAATGATCTGCAGATTCAAAGCAGTCTTTATCAAAATCCCAATGGCATTCTTTACAGAGATAGAAAAAGCAATCCTAAGAGAATATGGAACAACAAAAGACCACAGAGAGCCAAAACAATCTTGAGTAAAAAGAATAAACTTAGAGGTAATACTCTTTCTTATTTCAGAATATATTACAAAGCTATAATAATCAAAATAGCATGGTACTGGCATAGAAACAGACACATAGACCAATTGAACATAATGGACATTCTAGAAATAAATCCACACATTTACAGAACTGATCTTCATCAAGGGTTCCAAGAACACAACATGGAAAAATATTTTTGTTTGTTTATTTTTTTCAATAAGTAGTATTGAGGGATGTGGATAATCACTTGCAGAATAATTACATTGGACCCTTATATGACACCATACTATAAAAATCAATTCAAAATGGATTCAATATTTATTTATTTATTTATTTATTTTTTTTTTTTTTTTTTAAAGATTTTATTTATTTATTTGAGAGAGAGAGAATGAGAGATAGAGAGCACGAGAGGGAAGAGGGTCAGAGGGAGAAGCAGACTCCCTGCTGAGCAGGAGCCCGATGCGGGACTCGATCCCGGGACTCCAGGATCATGACCTGAGCCGAAGGCAGTCGCTTAACCAACTGAGCCACCCAGGCGCCCTGGATTCAATATTTAAATGTAAGACCTGAAATACTTAAATGTAAAACTACTAGAAAAAACATAGGGAAAAGGATTTTTGACATTGATCTTGACAATAATTTTTTGTCATGACAATAAAAGCACAGGCAACAAAAGCAAAACTAGACAAGTGGGATTGCATCAAACTAAAAAGCTTATGCATAACAAAGGAAATACCAATAGAGTGAGAAAGCATCCTACATGATGGAAGGAAATATTTGCACACCATATACCTGATAAGGAGTAATATCCAAAATATATAAGGAACTCATACAGCTTAACTGTAAAAGAAACAACCAATTAAAAAAATGGGCAAAAGACCTAAATAGACATTTTTTTCAAAAGAAGACATACAAATGGCCAACAAGTACATGAAAAGGTGCTCAACATCACTAATCATCAAGGAAATATAAATGAAAACAACAATTATCTATCATATCACACCTGTTGGAATGTCTATTATCAAGAAGAAAAGTGATAAAAATATTGGTGAGGATGTAGAAAAAGGGAACTCTTGTACACAGTTGGTGGAGTATAAATTGGTAAAGCCATTACAGAAAACAGTATGGAGGTTCCTCAAAAACTTAAAATTAGAACTGCTACGTGATCCAGCAATCCTACTTCTGGGTATATATATCTAAAGGAAATTAAATATGCATCTCAAACTCTTGTGTTAATTGTAGAATTATTCACAGTAGCCAAGATATGGGAAATATATATATATGTATGTATATATAGTTATAGTTATAGTTATAGTTATATGTTCATCCTTAAAAAAAAAGGAAATCTTGCCATTTGCAACAATGTGGATGGAACTAGAGAGTATAATGCCAAGTGAAATAAGTCAGAGAAAGACAAATACCATATGATCTCACTCATATGTGGAATTTAAGAAACAAAATAAATGAGCAAAGGAAAAAGAGAGAGAGCGAGAAACAAAAAAGCAGACTCTTAACTATAGACAACAAACTCTTGGTTATCAGGTGGGGAGTTGGGGGTGGCTGGGTGAAATAGGTGATGGGGATTAAAGAGTACATTTCTCATGATGGAAAAAAAGGAAAGGAAAGAAAAAAAAAGAGAAAAAGTTACTTAACCACTCAAAAGAAAATAAATGAAAATAATACATTTGCTTAAAAAAAAAAAAAGAAAGAAACCTTGTCATTTGCATAAACATGGATGAACCCAGAGGACATTATGGTAGGAGAAATTTGCCAGCCACAGCAAGACAAATACTGCATGATCTCACTTATATGTGAAATTTAAAATACTCAAACTCATAGAAGCAAAGAGTAGAATGCTAGTTGCCAGGGGTGGCAGGGAGGGGAGGGAGAAGGAAATGAGATGTTGGTCAAAGGGTACAAAGTTTTAGTTATACAACATAAATGAGTTCTAGAGATCTAATTTATAGATGGTGGTAGCATGGTGGTAATAGTTAACATTATTGTATTTTATACTTGAAATTTATTTAAGAGGGTAGATTTTAATTTGAATCTGTTCAACTCACACACACAAATGGGTAACTATGTAGAGGTGTTGATGTGTTATTTACCTTGATTGTGGTGCCCTTTTCACAATGTATACATATATCAAAACATCAAGTTATACACTTCAAATATATACAATTTTTATATGTCAAAAGTATCTCAATAAAGTTGTTAAAAATGTAATTACTACCAAACAAAAAATGTCCCTTAATATCCATAATTCTCTCATACACAGTTATACACACATATTATTTGATACTTAACTTCACAGTGTTGCTTGATCTTTGAACAGACCCTTTACTGCCTTGATAATACTCCCTTTTATAAACACAAATCATGGGTGGGGGATGTGCTAAATGGGTGATAGGTATTAAGGAGGGCACTTGTGATGAGCACTGGGTGTTATGTAAGTGATGCATCACTAAATTCTACTTCTGAAACTAATATTACACTATATATTAACTAATTAGAATTTAAATAAAAACTTGAAACAAACAAAAAAAATAAACACAAATCACTCCTTGGGTCTGGTTAGACGTTACACTAGATCTCTTACTTTTAACAGCAAGTTGTCACCTTGTCTACATGACAGTTAAAAACAAACTAACCTCCATAAGTCATCTGAATTTTTTCAGCACAACACTGAAATCACCCACTTTTAGAAAGAGAAATTTAAGTTATATATTTGTCAAGTTTTGTGATATATTTGACAAAAATTAAGTTTAATATTTCCCTTAGAACATAGGTGGAAACTGCTGCTTTAAAGAAACATAAGATACTCAACAATTTATTAGTTATTTTTCTGTGAGTCTTATTATTTTTTTATTCATTCTAAGCTCCTTGAGGATGTGAATAAGCTTAGAAGTTTGAGTATACCTTTTTGGCAATCAGACCTAATAAAACTAAGTTGCAAATCTCTACCATATAAATATCCTCAATTACAAGGAAATACAGCTGGAATCAAGTCCCACATTGGCTGTTTGCTCTCAATGTATTCTGTCACAAGAGAAGTCCTATATTTATTTACTTATAAAATGAAGTAAATAGACTCAATTAGATGGGTTCTTCTAGCAGGTTTAGAGTGAGTTGAGAAAGAGCCATTTTAAAGTGTGGCTTAGCTAACTGGGGTCAGTACTAGCCAAGGGAGAGAGGTGGCATGCAGCTTCATCGATAACTCCTTCAGAGACTGAAAGGAAGAAGTGGCAAGGTTATAGTCAAAGAGGTCCATTGCACTATGGGTTGACCTATTAGCACTATGGGTTGACATATTAGGGCTGAGTAGAGGGAATATATTCAATGTACAGCTTATGACCAGTAACCAGGACACCATATTTAAGGTTGTTTAGCAGCCTAATTGTGGCAGCAGGAGTGTGGCCTTATAAAAGACAAAAATAGGCAGTTTCCAAACTTCTATATAAGATTTAAAGCTCTATTCATAAATTTCTTTTGAAAAAGCAGATATATAGAGTTTATAAAAATAAAGAACAGCCCCAGGTATGAGCCTCTTGTTAATAGTTTGCATGAATCACATCCATCTCATAAAATCATAACATTGTCGTTGTGATGCTAATATAAAAATTCTTTAATGTCTGCTCCAGTTAATTTCCATATGTAATTGGCAGGTCATTATAAATGATGAAAGCATGATTATGAAAACAAACCTAAAAGAAAGGACAAAGTCTCCACTAGTTAAATTCTTGCTAAGTGTATATTTTGTTTCATTTTGTGGAGTTATTATTATGGACATAAATTAGATTTTTTTCTACAAGATCCCCACTCTAAGAAATCAGAATATGAGATGCAAACACATACAAGAAAAATGATAAGCAGTGTATTCATGGTCAAGTAGAAAGTCAAAGCCTCAATTTCAATTTACAACCATGTCAAGTCTCGGATATAGTAATTCTGTTATATTTATGCAGAAAACCAGAATTCCAGTTCAACTATAAATTGTATTGAATTTTACTGTCAGGATTAAAAATGTCTACTAAGTCTAAAGGTTACTGACTTCAAAAGAAGACTAAATACCAGATTGAAAAATGGGCAATATAGGAACAGATAGTTCACAGAAGAATAAATTAATTTACTGTTGAACATAAAGAACTGTTTTGTTTTTGTTTGGGAATATTAAGAAAATGCAAATAAAAACTACATAGAGAGAGAGGCTTCATATCTGGTAATGTGGAGTATCTCCTAATGGATTATCAAGCAGATAACTATACACTCTCAAAACATAAAATAATAACTAAACAAAGGCACTGAGGAGTAACCAAAACTAGCAGAATCAAAAGGAGGCCCTAAACTTGGAAAGAGGGACAATTATTTGTAGAACTTTTGGACTGAATGCAGTGTCTACTGAGGACATGCGGGATAGCCAGAATTTAGAAATTTAAAGTCTTCCTTTTTAAAAAATTCTGAGGGCAGAGTTCTAGGCAACCACAACCGCTGGAAAGTGTGTGGAAATATTGCAGAAATGAGAAAGCTAGAGAGATGATGTTATGAATTCTGAGCAATCTCTGCCCAAATTTTCGGCTGACTCTCATAGCCACTCGTGTGTTTGGCAGATTTTAAGCATCCCAGCTAAGGTTAAAATAAATATTTCAGCTACTGCTCATTATAGTAGTGAAGACATTAGGATTTCAGTTCAGCCAAGTTAACTGTCTGCTAAGGAAGGAAACAAAACCAAACCAAAATAATACTGTTGAAAGGAACATAAGAAAATCTAAAATATATTATTCACAAAGTCCAGGACATAATTTTAAATTATCCAACTTATTAGATATATTAGGAAAAAAAGAACATGACCCATATGTAAGTGACAAGACAAGAAAATAAAGATGAACCCAGAAATGACTCAGAAGAAGGAATTAGTAGATGATTTTAAATCAGCTATTATAACTCTTCTCAAAATAGTATCATGGTGACTTGACAAGTAATTTAGCAGAAAAATGAAAACTATAAAAAAACCTTAAATGGAATTTCTAAAAATAAGAAGTGCAACATCTGAAAATTTTATAGAAAGAATAAAACATACATGGGGTTATCAACAGATGGAAAATGAAAGAAGAAAGAATTTGCAAACTTGAAGATAGATCAATAGAAATTATCCAGTCAGAAGAACTGAGAACAAATGTAATATTTTTAAGTCTCAGTGATGTGTGGAACAGTATCAAAAGTCTAACAGACATGCAATTGGAGTCCCAGAAAGAAAGGAGTTAAGAATGGGTAAAAACATTTTTTTTTGAAGAACTAATCCTCCCAAATTTCCCCAGTTTAGTAAAGCATATAATTTAAATATTCAAAAAGTTTAATGAAGCCTAAGGAAATTAAATTCAAAACCAAGAATGACATGGTCATATTGTTAAAGATGAGAGTTAAATTTTACAAGGATTGAGAGAAGAGTGAACCTTTCCATAGAGAGCAGTGGTGTGAATGGTTATGACTTCTCATCAGGAAAGAAGCTGGAGAGATCGAAATCACAGTCTAAAATGGTGCAAGGAAAAATTCTCTCAATGAAAAAAAAGTCAATATTCTTTAATAATAAAGGCAAAATAAAGACATAACCAATAAATGAAAAACAAGGAATTAGCCATAAGCAGACCTACATTATTTGAAATAATAAAGAAATTTTTTCAGCCTGAAGAGAATGATACCAAAGGGAATTGCAAATTGTCAGAAGAAATCAGAGTCCCGTAAAAGGTAAATATGTGGCGGGTCAACATAAAAGGGTTTTTTATCAATCTTTTCAAAATACAAAGTTGAAACCAAAAGAATAACATTGTCTTGTGGATTTATATTGTATGTCAGTGTAATTTATATGACAAGTTTAGTATAAAGGAGAGGGAGGGTGGTAAATCCACCTTTTTATTGCATGGCTTTTATACTTTACCTGTAGTGTTTAAATATTATCCCTAATGATGTATGCCTTTGGCCAGCCACTTAAATGCAAAGAGTTATAACCAAAAAGAAAACTAATAAACTAAAATGATATTCTAAAACAATACTGAAATAACCAAAATAAGTTTTAAAGGAAAATATAGAAGCCCCCAAATATTTGGCAATTTAACATGTTTGTAAGAATATCATGGATCAAAGAAGAGCTCACAACAGAAATTTTAAAATTTTTTAAATTCAGTGATACTAAAACTAAAATATCAAAACTTATAGAGTGTAAATAAATCAGTGCCCAGTGGAAAAAATACAGGTTTTATGGCAATATTATGAAAAACAAACTGTATAAATGTTAACCCTAAGATTCCTCTCTAAGAGTCTACATAAAGATGAGCAAAGTAAATACAAAGTAAGTGGAACAGAGATATTACTGAAGATAGAAGCAGAAAGAAGTGATGTAGAACTTAATGAAGATACTTAAGAATGCCAAATTTTGAAAATTGATTTTATTTTGTTTAAAAGCATCTCACACAAAAACCCTAGGTCCATGGTTTCATTAGTGATTACTTTTAAATACTAAAAGTAAAAAAAAATCTTATACAAACTCTTATAGAAAATAATGGAGAAGAGAGTGCTTTGCATCTTGTTTTATGAGGCAAGAATAAGCCTTACACCAAAACTTGACAAAGAAACTACACACACACACACACACACACACACACACACACACACACACAGAGTTATAGACCATATCCTCCATGAATATATACACAAAAATTCCTAACAAGATATTCACAAATCAAACCTTGCTATGTATGCTTATCACTGAAGATAAAATAGACTCTTTTAATTCAGAAAATTGGCCATTAAAGAGAAAATATTAAACATTTATCACAATTTTCTTTGATAAATGCAAATTTCAGTGAAATAACTCTGGTTGATGAAATTGGGTTCTTTATATAACAATTACTGGCAATAAAAACAGAAGGAATTATAAACTGAAAAAAATCACCTTTTTGCCATTTTGCCTCCCTCCCAGGCAATAGATATCAATGGATGAAACCATTAGAGGAAATATTTATTAAAAATAAAAATACCTATTTTCTCAATGGAGACATATTTCAGTCTCCTTCTGAGATTCTGAGACCACTAATGAATTATAACTTAACTAAAAATGGGATAGCAAAAAATTTTATGACTGCTGATGTTTGTATATAGCACAGGACATGAAGTATTCTTGCTAAAAAAGTTAAACTTGAATCAAATTAGCAATTTAGTACTAATTTATTTTTTTACAAGAAAAACAGAGGACAGAGAGCTAAGTTAAATATCACTTTGAAATAACAAACATATCAATATAGAATAAGGAACAGTCCATTAGATAAGATCTAGTTTTTTCAAAAAGTAACTCAGTGATTAATAAAACATATATATATTAAAAATTGGGAGAGGAGATTATATTAAATTTTTTAACATAAGTATTTATTTTTTAAAATGCACTAAGTAGAAACTGTTTGGATCCTAACTGTAAAAAAATAAAAAATAAAAACACATTTTAGACTTTTGGGAAAATTTCAATACAGTCTGGCTATTAGAAAAGAACAAATAATTATTGTAAATTTCTTAGGTGTTGTGTAAGAAAGTGTTCAGAAACCTTAGAGATTTGTGATAATACATGAGATTTGTGATAGCACACATTACATGATATCCGGTTCTTTTCTTTAATAATACAACATGGAAAATAAAGAAATAAAATAAGATAGGAGATTAAGAAGCAAATATACTAAAATTTTGATAATTTCTCAATCCAGCTGATAGTTATATAGAGATGGATTAATATACTCCTCCCTATTTTTGTGAATACTTAAAACTACTCACAATTAAGAAATATATCTACATACACACAAACACACACACTTCTGAAATTTAGACTCCTCTGTATGCATATCAAATCAAAATTAATTTGACATTGATTTTCACATATTGAAAAGCTTGTCAATTTAAGTTTTCTCTAATATCAACAAACAACAATTAGGTAAAAATTGTTAAAAGTTTTAAAAATTCCTCGAACTACATATTTTATATTTTTTCATTAAATTGAGAAAACATTTCTTAGGCAAAAATTTCTATTAATTTTAAACTGGAAGATGAATGTAATTAGAACGAAAATGACTCCTCTAAGGTTTGTTTTTGTTCTGACCCTGCCCATATTAGCAAGAGGACTTGGAATGGTATCAACTTTAATCTGCTAAATGGGTTATTCATTATTTGCTTAATAATTCACAAATCTTCTAACATGAATCAGATGGCAATGTAACTAAAATGCTTTCTTAGACCACCAGTCAAACCGTACAAATCATTGTGCCTCCAGCCTCATTTGAATGCCCTTCACTCCAGGCCTATGAAATTTAATTGTACTATCTTTTGTGTTTCACTGACACTGCTGTTTACCCACCCCTAATCATGTGCACCTTCTTTTTCACAGATGTCTCATTTTTATTGAAACATATAATTTAAAAAATGTTCTCTGTATCAAGTCAACATGGATTTTATTCTAATTGGGCTCAGGGGATAGCTATCATGTTCCCTGCACCATTTTTGAATCCTTATACAAGGAGATACATGTTATACAAGAGAATATTTGCCAGAACACCCTGTTCATGTATGCTCCCAGGTTTCACTTTA
The DNA here is from genome assembly GCF_009762305.2 of Zalophus californianus. Lineage (NCBI taxonomy): Eukaryota > Metazoa > Chordata > Mammalia > Carnivora > Otariidae > Zalophus > Zalophus californianus. The sequence goes on from NC_045598.1 coordinate 185,506,668, forward strand.
CCTCTATTTTTACCTACTCATGACTTCCTGAAAATAACTCACTCTGCTCTGCTCTTTTGTGTAGGGATTGGTTTTGTCCTGATACCTGGATCACTCTCCATAAGAATTTGAATAAAATCAGTTTAGATTTTTAGGAGTTGTTTTTCAGTTAAAGACCTAAAAGCAACATGTTTGGGGCACCTGGGTGGCTCAGCTGGTTAAGCCTCCAACTTGATTTTGGCTCAGGTCATGATCTCAGTGTTGTGGAGCTGCAACAGGTTCCGTGATGAGTGAGGAGCCTGCTTGAAATTCTCTCTCCCTCTCCCTCTTCCCCCCCCATTCACATGCACATGCGCTCTTTCTCTATAAATAAATAAATAAATAAATAAATAAATAAATGCAATATAATTGCTTACTGCACATATATGTATGTCCAAAACTACTGAAGATAAACTTTTTTTCAGAAGTTAAAACAGTTGAAAAATTGTCTTAACACATGCCATTCAATCAAGAGGAAAATTTCAATTGCGTCTAAAAGAGTGTTTCCACTGTCAGCATTATGGGCAGGTTCATTATAAGTTGGAGTAGCTATTTTTCACTGCCTATGGTATTTTTCAGGATTATTTACCATCTTGTGGATCATCACATAAGAGGGTTGGAATGGACATTGGAGAAACTGTAGCACAGTCCTCTCAATACATAGGAAAGGGAAGAACACTGGCAAAGTTAGACTGAGCCATGTTGGCAGTATAAATCTACACTACTCTGCATTGGAGATACTGTTGACATTGCTGGAAGTCCAAACATAACCTTGTTACTAAACAGTGGTGGTAACAACAGTGATGACAATACCAATGTCTTCCCACAGCGTCTTCTGCTCTGTTCTACTCACATTGGTTATTTTGAAATTTTCTGAACTTGTCGTTCTCATTTTCATCCATTTGCTTTAGTATGTGCTCTTTCTGCACCCTGAGAGCTACTAGCACTTATAATCTTGAGTTTCCCTATAGGCATTAACTTTTTCCTGAATCCAGTAGTCAATCTGCATTGTGTTGTTTCTGCTCTATAGACCCTCAAACGTTCCGATGCTTGATTCTTTTTTTTTTTTTTTAAGATTTTACTTTATTTGACAGAGAGAGAGCACAAGCAGGGACAGCAGGAGAAGCAGACTCTCCGCTGAGCAGTGAGTCCGATGTGGGGCTTGATCCCAGGACCCTGAGATCATGACCTGAGCTGAATGGTCATATTTTTGATGCTTTCAAACTGCTCAGAAGAGCCTCAGAAATCCCTAGAAGTGCTTTGGGATGGGTGCAGTCTTGCACATGGGATCCGAGCAATAGACTTCTCTCCCACTCTGCACTTAGCTGCTTTTCAGGTTGGCTTTCTTCTTCTACAGAGTTTGAAATTCACTTAAATCTCCTAGAAGCACACCTTGGAAGTACTGTCCATACATGTGAACCACAATCAACCTCTCTCCCTCCCTCCCTCTCTCATTCTGTCTCTCTCCCTCCTTCCTTCCCCCTCCACCAAACACACATACTGGAATAATACTGTATGTATAAGTTTCTGTCTGTGTTTTTTCACTTCATATTATATCATAAATTTCACCCTTACACATTGGGAGAACACAGCATAGTATAGTAGTTAATAGCTAAAGATTGTGAATTAGAAGGTCCCAAGTCTGATTTCTGACTCGGTTGTTTATTGACTATTTAGTTATTAGGCAAGTTTTTAAGTGTCCTGAAGTTCAGTCTCTTATTATAAAGCAGAACAAATAACACTTTGTCCTCATATTGTAGAGAGAAGTAAATGACATAATTCCTCTAAAGCAAGGTTGCCCTGTTTGGCAAATAAAACTACAGGGTGTTCAATTAAATTTGAATTTTAGATGAACAACATATATTTTTTTAGTATATGCATTGTTTTGGTTTCCTAGGGCTGCCATAACAAGTAACCACAAACTGGGTGGGTTAAAACAACAGAATTTTTTTCTCACAGTTGAAAAGACCAGAACTTTGAAATCGCATTGTCAGTAGGGTGGGTTATCAGGAGTCTCTGATGGAGAGTCTGTTCTGTGCCTTTCTCCTAGTTTTGGGTGACTGCTGGCAATCCTTGCATTTCTTGGCTTGTAGGTGCATTGCCTGACCTCTGCTTTCACATTCACATTGACTTCTCCTCTCCTCCTCTTATAAGGACACCTGGGGTTGGATTTAGAGTCCACCTGAAATCCACAATGGTCTCATTTCAAGATCTTTAACTTAATTACACCTGCCGAGAGCCTTTTTCCAATAAGATCCCTTTACAAGTTCTGGGGATTAAGACAGACGTATTTCTCTTTTTTAGGGCCACTATTCCAGCCATTAAAGGCCTGTATCAAATATTACATAACACTTAGGCATATTAAAATGTATTTGTTGCTTATCTGGAATGAAAATTTAACCGGGCTTCCTATATTTTCTCTGGTAACCCAAAATCTAATGTTCTGAACTCAATACCTGACACATGGTAATAGCTAAAGAGAATGAATGAGGAAATAACTAATAGCTATCCTTTTCCATTTCTTTTCTGTAGAATTTGTTCCAATAGCTTCTAACTGCATAGTATCCACATATGTTAACTAAAATGAGTAGGGTTGATACCACACTCTTCTGGCATTTTCATGTTAACGCTTTAGAATACACTTAAATGAAATTTAACATTTGGGTCATTCACTGTTCATGTTAAAAGCATTGCATTGCAACTTCTAATTGCTGGTATTAACTATCCTGCTTCAATATGCACAGAAAGTCCTTACCTTTGAATATCTTATACTTCAGTGAGAAAATATGCAAATATCTTTAAAAATGCTTAGAATTCTGTTTAATCACTCATTCATTCACACTTCAATACAATAAATAATTAAAAGTGATAAGAAATAATTCAGGCAAAGAAACTAAAATTTGGGAATAAGGTAGGATATTATGTCTTTTTATAAAATACTTCCTAAACTGCTAATATTGTTATTAAAAATAAAAGCAATAGAGAGAGAACACATAAGCAAGAGAGAAAGTTCTTGATGCTCAAGGTATTTTCCATAAATCTTAAAAATATTTCTGTCGGGACGCCTGGGTGGCTCAGTCGTTAAGCGTCTGCCTTCAGCCCAGGTCACGATCTCAGGGTCCTGGGATCGAGTCCCGCATCGGGCTCCCTGCTCGGCGGGAAGCCTGCTTCTCCCTCTGCTTGTGCTCACTTGCTCTCTCTCTCTCTCTCTCTCGTGGGACAATAATAAATAAATAAATCTTTTTTAAAATAAATAATTAATTAATAAATAAAATAAAAAATAAATAAAATCTTTAAAAAAATATTTCTGTCATCTTTCAGTTTTCTTCTTTGTAAGGGTCTTTGACAAAACTTAACTAGGACATGTTACATAAGGCGAAGTTCTTAAATTCTTATTTAAGCACCCATCCCACGGTTGCTAGCCTCTTTCTAATCCAGAACTTTAATTCTTATGTTACCATTTTTACAATGAACTAAAACTTGTAACTCACTTCCCTCAGATCCTGTTAAAATGGTAACTAATTTATATTTCTCCTGACTAACAAAACGTGTGATACCTTTCTTATATTTTTTCTCTGCTGCTTCTTTATAGACTCATTATTCAGATGCCAAAGTATCACCAATATTCTCTTGTACAACTGGAGTTTTAATTTAAAAACTCTCTGTATAGATGTGCATGTTTTATGTCAAAACATTAAAGAGAGATGGCTGGCGGTGAGGCGAAAGGAGTTCAGATGGGGTGAAACCAAAAGATTCATACAAAATAATTCATCATATTTTTAATAGCATGGCCAAGGAGTAAAAATTGAATTCATACAAATAAGAAATCACATTTGTCTGTTATTTAGATAACTGGAATCTTAGAACATCTTAATCCCAAATTAAAAAAATATATATGTAATGTTTCCTAGTACAAATCACATATGTATGTATGTATGTATAAAATATGTGTGTATATATATGTAACTATAACTATGTGTATAGTTATATATATGTAACTATATATAACTATATATTATATGAATGAGCTTTCCAGACACAGAGGTAGTTTGTGTTAAATACTTACAATTCTCTTTAACTAATCCACCATTCACTCCCAACTCAATGTAAGAAATAACTGAAGCTCACACATATTCAGGTCTTACCAAAAAGCACAGTCATTTTCCATGATCCCAGACTGAGAGTGAGCAAATAAATAGAAAGTACAAAGATGGTAAATACACACATTTTAGACTTTGATTTAAATGTTCTCCTTGCATTCAGCAAAACAAAATAATAATGTAATGTGATAAAAATTTTTAATTTCTCTGATGAGAGAACATTTTCATTTTTCCCACATGCTTCAGAGTTCTGCAGAAATGACATCTCTTTTAGGGACTGTCTCCTCTACTTCCCTATCCAAATCATTCATTGCCTGTTCTTGGACACCATGACGCCATGCATATGCCTTTCTTGGGACTCTCACCCACTATATTAGTTCAACCTGTCTTCTTCCCTGAGTGGACCTGACAATCCTCTGGAACTGTGTATTATTTGCCTGTGCTTCCCCAGGGCTTAACCTAGTGCCTGTATTCAGTGCCCCCCCCGCCCCGGCAATAATGAAGTGATTGAACTTTTGTAACCCCATATGCCTTCTTCAATTATTTGCTTAATACAATCATCATTCATAGATAACATGAGTGTGCTATCCCGCCATTGGCTTGATGCTGGCACACAGCCTCAGGTGAAGATCTTCAGGACAGAGGTGAGAAGCCTCAGATCAATGGATCCATAGGTTGGACCTCTTGCATCAGGTGAATTTTCTTTAAATCCAGGTACTTCTTTAACTTCAGAAAATTCTCTTTCCAGTGGAAGCAAGGGGCAGGGATCAGAAGTGAGATGATCTCAGTGTCAATCCAACTTTCTTATCAGAATAGCAACATAAAGTAGAAGTCAGGGGGATATGGACTAGGTAGTGACTTCTCCATGAATAGATGTATAGACTTTATTTCTTTGACAGTTTTATCAAGTATAATTTACAGACAATAAATTGCAAATATATAACCTGTACAATTTGATAAGATTTGACATATGTAGGGACACCTGTGTGGCTCAGTCAGTTAGGTGTCTTGACTCTTGGTTTCGGCTCAGGTCATGATCTCAGGGGAATGAGATTGAGCTCTGTGTTGGGCTCCACACTTGGCAGGGAGTCTGCTTGGGATTCTCTCTCTCTCCCTCTGCCCCCCTCAACTCTCTCCATCTCTAAAATAAATAAATAAAATCTTAAAAGAAAAGATTTGACATACATATACAGTTGTGAAACCATGCATCATGATCATAATAAACATATTAATCACTCCCAAATGTTTCCTTGAGCCTTGTTCCTATACCCATAGATTTCTAACATGAAAAAACAAAAAATAAAACAGCTTTGTGATTATATGTCAGAACCCAAACCCAGATATCCTGTCCATAGTTATGCATTTGAACATAATTTACTTTCTCGTATTTGCAGATTCCATCCTTATCGGTTGTATGTTGTTCTTTATGAAGAATCTGTAGGAACAGAATTCTAGGACTGACCTAAATAGACTTTGTATATGCCCTTGCCAGATGAAGAGCCACTGTGGATTCCACAGCTCTATGTATTGTAATCCTACAATGTATATCCTGTCAAAATAACCGTGTACTAAAAATGAGTAACAGAAAGTTTTCTGGAAAAAAGCTAAATATTTGAAAATTAAGATCAGACTTCTAAATAACTCGATGGGACAAAGATGAGTGATTAAGGAAATTAGATTATGTTTTGAATTTAAGGAAATGAAAGTGCAACATATAAAAATTTGTAGTTAATATGATTTCAAGGTGTTTCATACATTAAATGGCTCCATAGGGAAAGAAAGACATTCTCAAATCGATAATCCAAGCTTCCACCTTAAGAAACAAAATGAAGAATAAATTAAGCAAGCAGAAGAGAGGAAATAATAAAATGAGAACAATAATTCATACAATTAAAAACAGAAAAACAATAGAGAAAATCAATAAAATCAGTTGGCTTTTGGAAACGATCAAATTGTTAAACCATTAGCCGGGCTGATAGAGAGAGAGAAAGATAAGATCCACGTGCCCAATCTCAGGAATGAAAGTGAGAACAATAATAAAGAACTCACAGACATTAAGAGCCTGGGAGAGAAATATTATGGAAATATTATGCACATAATTTGTCAACTTTTGAAATGGAAAAGAATTTTTGAAAGACAGGTAATGGCAAATCTCACTGAAGAAGAACTAAATAATATGACTAGTGTCCTATCTATTAAAGACACTGAATTTGTGATTGAAACCTTTCCAACAATAAACTCTTTCAACAGTCAAAATTCCAGATGGCTTTACTGGCAAATTTTACCATACAGTTGGTTGCAAATTCGGGGAGCTTCACAGGTGAACTGACTGAAGGAAGAGGCCACTCCAGATCAGTAGGGGGCAAGTTGAATAAAGAAGAGGACTTACTTAAAAGGCTTATCTTGGGAAACTGCAAGAGGAGATCTTTGCACCCACCCACAAGAATCTTTATAAAGCGTATAGAGGCTTTAATGAGATTCCGTCACATACACCATACAGATGGTCTTAGCACCACATCCATCAATCTCTCAAGGCTGCCTCCTTGGAAATGGTTCTCACTATGGGAACAAGGGTGGAGGGGGCAGGGCATATACTCTAAGGACAGGGAAGGAAGTAAGGAGTCTCTGCTTGCCTGGATTCAGGTCATGGATCAGCTGGCAATCATGTCCTCTCAATGACCTCCTCCCAACATTTAAGGAAGAAATTCTACCAATTCTACACAAACTACTCAGAGTAGTCCAAAGTGTCAAACATTTCAAAAATTGGATTGGTACTTGATAACAATGAGAGAGAGAGCATAGGTTGTCATCAAGTCATTTTTTTTGTAATTAAGACCATCCATTGGCAAACATTTTGGGGTACCTTCATTTTAACTATTTATAAATGTATTTATACATTTTGACAAATATGATTTTAATATCAATGGTAGATTTATTGAAGCCTGTTCAATGCAATCATGATTATCGATTATGCAAGGAATTATTTGGTTGTACAACAAAATCAATTCCAAGTATATATCTGTTCTGTTGATTTCTTAATTTAGTAAGAACATTGCTTTTGCCATACAATGTGCTCCATCAAGATTGTTTGTGTATCATCACCAGAGAAACAAGTGATTTGTATCTTCCTTTTAAAAAATTTTGGAGTGAATTTGCAGAACATTCATTTTCATGCCATATTAATGTTCACCCATCACATAATGAACTTCAGAAAGATTTACTTTGACTCCATGAGATGGATGGGAGAAACAAAGAAACAAACAAACAAACCTATATTGGAATTAACAGATACCATATTTGAGGCATCTAATGACAACAATTTAAAACCATCATTTAATTGTCTGCAAAGATTTCTTCTGCTAATGTAGCCAACACATTAATTATTATCTTTTACTTTTCATATTGCACAAAGAAACTTGGAGTGGAAAAATAAACAACTTAATTTAGAAAAATAGGTATTTCATCTACACTAAAAGCCCTGCTCCACACTATGATGAGTAAAAACAAACATAGGCGAAATTGTTGTCTTTAGGCAGACTTGTTAAAATTACTTCTAATGGTTTAAGTAGATGCTGAGGCAGATTGATGTTTTTTGTTTTTCATGTGGTCAGTGCTATTACGATTGACTTCCATGTTGGAAGGTAAATACCATAAAATATTTTGTGCAAATTTCATATTTATCCTCTACTTCATTGAGAAATGTAAATGTAGCCCTTGATTTCTTTGGTTAAACTTTTACTTTCATTGCTACTGAAAGGGTTATTTAAATTAAAATACAGTCACAGATACAATAAATGGCAAAACCACTGTTCAAACTCTTCTCTATTCCAGGGATCAACAAACTTTCCTTGTAAAGGCCAGATATTTTAAGCTCTGCAGGTCACATGGTCTCTGTCACAAGTCACTTCTGCCTTTGCAACACAAAAGCAGTCAGAAACTATATATAAAATGTTGATTAAGGGAAAAACTTGCAACTAGCAGGTAAATAAGTTCTGGAGATCTAATGCACAGCATAGCAATTACAGTTAACAATACTGTATTATTAACTTTAAAGTTGCTAAGAAACTAGATCTTATTTATTCTCATCATAAAAAGAAATGATAATTAAGTGAAATGATAGAGGTGGTAAAGCTGCAGTGGCAACCATATTGCAATATAAAAATGTATCAAACCAACAGGTCATACAACGTTACATTTCAGTTATAACACAATTAAAAAATTTAAAAAGAATGAACATGGATGAGTTCCAATAGAACTTTATGGATACTGAAAAGTGATCTATGTAATTATTGCATGTCATGAAATATTGCTCTTCCTTCCATTTTTGCAACCATTCCTAATGGTGAAGGCTATTCTTTATTTTTAAAGTTTTTAAAGTCCAGTTAGTTAACATACAGTGTAATCTTAGTTTCACATGTAAAATACAGTGATTCAACACTTCTATACAGTAACTGGTGTTCATCACAAGTGCACTTGGGAAAGGCCATTCTTAGTTTGCAGGTGGTACCAAAATTTTCAGCAGCTCAGATTTGGCTCATGCGTGGTAATTTGCTGACCCCTTCACTATACACTCCAGATTGGGCTTTTATTTCCCCAGATGTAATGTCCTAGATGAAACTGGATGGATGGTCCTAATAGTTACAGGTCAAAGTTGACAGCATCGCACAGGAAAGATACTGTAAGCAAGCCAAGATTTTTGGAAGCTTGGAATAATACATTATGACAGTGTCAGAGGTGGCCCTTAAGGACCCAGCAGCTCAGGAGAGATTCCCAGTAGGGGCAGGGAAAGGTTACTACCATAGATTTGTAGGCTCAGGATATGGGAAAGTGGGAGTTGGGGCAGCTGAGAGAGAACTGGGCCATCTGAGATATGCCTAGTAGTTGCCACTGCTAAGGAGATACTTTTTTTGATCTCTTCACCTCTCTCAGAAATACTAAGGGGATTTTCATCTCAGACACTGTTGCCTTCCATCCAGTGGACATACACAGATGTCTATTTTTCTGGAAAGTTTTTCTAGTTCACTCCATGCATTTTATTACTCCTTCTTCTGGCTTACTTCTACACTGTATACAGTTGTTATAGTGGGTCTCACAGGTTATTGTACTCATGTTGGTCTCTCCAACTAGACTGAGCTCCTTAAAACTAAGGGCAGTCCTCTGTGTGTCTCTGTAACTCCAGGACCTATGACAATGCTTGACACTGAGTTAAGAACTTCATAAATATCTGTTGTGCAAAACCTAATTATAATATGGATATGATTTTGCATTCTGCCTTTGTCACTCACTATTATAAGCATTTCATTTGGCTTTATTGTCTTCATAATTATAATTTCAATGGCTGCAGAAAAGTCCATCAGGCTCATGTGTCATAATTTGGTATATTATCTCTGTTTTGTACATTGAAGCTATCTTCACATTTTTGCTATTCATTATATAGTTAATTAGATATTGCCTTTTTTTGAATTTGGGAAGCTTGAAGGCATGCTTTGGATTACTCCTGTTTCTTAAAAAATTCCTATTGTGGAATTTGACTGCTTTTCTATAAAGACATTTTCTTGTCATTCAAATAAATATTTTTATTATATTATATGTAATATTGATTATATAAATATATTATGTATTTTATATATGTATATATTTATGTATTATACAATTATATATTACAATATTAATATATAATTATAAACATATAATATTATATTTTATTATATATAATATATATAATATTATAAGTAAGGATATGTGTATATGAACAAGTACTATTTAAGATATATATAAATATATACAAATATATGAACAGGGGCACCTGGGTGGCTCAGTTGGTTAAGCATCTGATTCTTAGTTTTGGCTCAGGTCCTGATCTCAGGGTCATGAGATCAAGCCTCATGTTGGGCTCTTTGCTTAGTGCTGAGTCTATTTAAGCCTCTCTCCCTCTCCCTCTGCCCCTCCACCCCTCACATAAATAAACCTTAAACAAACCCAAGTATATACACATACATATATATCAAATTATAAGTAAATATATGTAATATAAATTATAGGTAAGAATGTTTTTATTGAGGTATAATTGACATACAAGGAATATTTAGCTATGTACATGAATATAAGAGATGTTTACCATTTAAATTGGAAAAAAGTATTGGAAAAAGAAAGACCTTATAATCAAGTTGGAAAAGTCTGAAGCAAAGGGTTCAATCTGCCCAACCTCTGCTAAGAAAAATTGAGCATCAGAGATAGAAAAGAGTCTGTCTCTGGACCTACTATCCTGAATGTGCCAGATCTCCTCTGATCTCAGAATGTAAGCAGGGCTGGGCCTAGTTAGTGCTTGGATGAGTGATAGGAAAGAGTCCATCAGCTTGGGAACACAATCTTCAATAATCATCACCTGGAATTCAAGGGGCCAGCTGAGGGATATACAATTTTCTTTCTTTTCCAATCCATTTAATCCAAATACAGTTGGCTAGAAGTTTAAATTGCTTATATGTAATTATCAAATTTAAAAAATCATTACTGGTAGTCCATTTTTAAACAATGTTATTGAATTATAATTTACATACAGTAAACCAAACATATTGTATTGAAAATGTACAATGGGATAAGTTTTGATATATGTATATGCACATGAAACCATCATCAGAATCAAGACTGTGAACAACCCTGTCACCCCCCAAAACTTCCTTGTATCTCCATATTCTCTCCTTCCAACCCCTCGCTGGACCCCCTCATAACCAGACCACCATTTTCCTGCTACTGGTCACCATGGATTTGTTTGACTTTTCTAGAATTTTATATAAATGGAGTCTTACAGTATTATTCTTTTGGTCTGGCTTACTGTGTGCCAGCAAATATAATAAACATGTTTATATATGTTACTATGTCATGATTTTAGAGAATGTCAAACTCTTTAGATGGAACATGACAAGAGATAGGTTTGACATTCTGCTATGAAAATAAGAGTCTTACCTGAATTATCCTATTTTATGGCTCTCCCACACTCAGACTATGGAGATGGTCTCTGAGAACTGGAAAAAGTGACCAACTCTTGTTTGTGTAGTACTTATCCCAAAACCTTGTATCTAGTCCTGCAAAGCATATTTGTGTTGATTTAAACCAAATTGATATGAACTGAATTTAGAGGAATGGATAGAGTGCTATCCAACAACTCATGCATTCCCAGTTTAAGAAATGTTACACGGAAGAATAATCAGTCACACTGAATGGTCTTGATTTTTCACAAGCCTGGAAACATGAACTCAAAAGTTGGTCCCCAAAGTATGTGTCAGCACTCATTTATTTATGTCATCAAACAAGTGATCCAGAATATTCTCCTATGAATTTTTTCTTAATATCAACAGTTTTTATTTTAATTGAGCACTAGAACTTTTGAGACTCTGAGAATATATTTACATATCCAGGTTTCAGAAATACTGGCATAGAGAAGATGTGAGTCTAACCAAGTGAGAAATGAGAGGGATTCCAAAGACATGGGTAGAGGACAGGGAAGCCAGATAGAACATCACACAGCATTTGAAGCTTGACCTCAGTAAGCTTCTTTCAGTCATTATTTTTGCCCTATCTTTGGCAAATCTACATCACTGTGGACCTAAAGACAAGAAGGCTATATGTTTAAGCCACTATTAATCAATGGCTAGCTGTTCAGTCTCAGGCAAGCCATTCATTTCTCAATCTCAATGGACTTATTTATAAATTGGTAATAATGGTACCTATTTGTCTTATCTCACAGGGTTATTTTGAGGAATAAATAGGATAATATATGTGAACTCCTTTGTAAATGAGCACAGATACTGCTAGAAAATTGTCAGAGCATGGCTATTTATCCAGCCTTAGAGCAGTCATCTGGGTGATTGGCTTTATGTGCATCCACAGTTTTGGAGCCAGGTACGTTTGGTTCCACTGAGAAGGGTTTCACAGCGTTTGATGAACTATAGCCATTACACTCATGAGGGTCATCCTGACACATCACTTAACCTGAGGTCAGGCTGGAAACTGACAGGAAGGAAAAGACTCTGGTTACTGACAGATGCCCAAAGCAGCTCCGGGTCTTCCCATCACCAGGAAGGGTGTCAGCTGCAGATGACATCCCCCCTGTACTCAGTCTTCAGTGCTGCACTGTCCCCAAGCAGAGGACCTTTTGTTTTTATGCTGCTGTCACAGGTGCTGACAGGCAGCATCACCTGAGTGAAATAAACTGGTGCCAGAACTTCCTCCAAAAGATTTGTAATTGCCTCTCATGACAAATGCCACAGCCCTCTGAGGATCTTCTTTCAATGTGTCACACTCTTGAAGTCATTTTCTGTTGATCTTTTCTGCCAAGTCTTCTTTGGAAAGAAACAGCATAGGCAATTGGCACAGGGATGATCAGAAATGAGTCTTATGTTCTAGCCCTAGAACAGATTCTTCAAATGGGACTGAAGGAAAATCCTGCACTGAGTTACCTGGTGACATAGGCAGCAAAAAGTCTTGTATATCAGGATACTTCTACAAATGTAAAATGGTGGAAAAGAAGTTAGGTTTTTACCAAAGAGATACAAGTGAAATAATACAGATTTTTTAGTCTAAAAAGCACTTCTTTATGTTACTTAATAAATAATATTACTTTTGATAAATATTTTCCAGTGACTATAAAAGCAAATGTATCACACTCTGTCTGTGATGGTGAGTGGCAAACAGAACAGAAATGGTTCCTGTTTGCTTGAAACTTATATCCCAGTGAAGAAGGCACACATAAATCATACACACATGCACACACACACACACATCAGTGTAAATAATGAATGAATAATTTTTGAGGGGGTCATGACCCCCCACCACATTTGTTAAAGAAATACATAAGAAAAGTCTCTGCATAAGAAAATTAAACTCCTTACTTGAGCTAAATAGAGATTGATGGTCAAATTCTAGGAGGGGAGTCTAGAACTATGATTCTTTTCTACTTTCTTGCTTTTCTTCCTGTGGAAGCAATCTGTTCTGTTTTGTTCCACAAGCCTGGGGAGAGGCACACCATATTAAAGGTCCCAGGGTTCTTTTGGTCAGAGACTATCAGACATGCCTAGGCATTTAGTAGGAGAGGAGAGAGATATACCCAGATATACCTAGGCAGGGCTGGTATTTAGAGCTACTGGTGTTTATGTGCATAGAGGGAGGGTAGGAGAGATTGGAGGAAATTGAATCAGGTTCCTACAAATCCTTTCTGCTTTAAGATATAGACAGATACATCCACCTCTAACACATCAAGTCACCCCACCACTATCCAAACCAATGATGTGTTTCCAAGTCATTGATGCGTTCCCAGGTAGAATAAGGATACAAACTGTGGTAGAGCACCAAATTTAGGCAACTCCTGTTGTAGTCTTCCAGATGGAAAAAAAGTAACAATTCAAGACATTCAGAAATGTCCAGAAATAGACAACTGAATACAGCAGCCCAGGCAAAATCGTCAGTACTCACTTCCTTCTCTTTCTATCTCTTGCTATGATTTCTTATCGGTTGATGTCATGTTGAGGCAAGTCCTTGGGGCGACTTCCAAGATTAGTTTAGCTAAAAATTAAATCAAAGAGGAGAAATAGAGAGAGATAGAGAGATACTGAGAGACAGAGAGAGAGACACACACAGAGACAGAGAGACAAAGAGACATAGAGAGACCCTTGAATCTTGAAACTTGGCAATCTGGCTGTAGAATCAACACCATTAATATCATTGCAATGTTCTTGTATGACCAGAATGCAGCCATGCATGGACAAGTCTCTGGTATTGTTTAGTGCCCAGCATTTCATACTCAGTGTATGTTTGCTAGCTGAATCTAAATTCTATGAATGCCGGTTCAGAAATCAAAATACCTTTCTTCATAGTCTAGTACCTTTCCATTGCAGGTATAAGAGATAATGTAAGAAATAACAATAAATGATGGCTGGACTTCCAGAATCTACTAAGACAGAAAGTTATGTGAGATACCACCAGTGTAGCTTCTAGCTACCTGTTCAACTAACATGAATTAGGGTCACTTGAGCTCCTTTCTCCACCAGTGTCTGTTCCAATTATTCTATGCTGAAAACTTCTAAGTGGAGTAGAATAACAATCATCAAATCCAGAATCATATATTCATAGTTTTAATTCTGGGTCATCTATTTCCTGTCTTTGTGACTTTCAACAAATTACTAACTCCTCTGAGCAGATTTCTTTAATCAGTACAATGAGGACAATATTATGTACTTCATCAGTTCATTGGGACAACTAATTCTGAGAGTGTAGTACAGTGACTGGCATATAGTAGTTTCTATATAAATGGATTTTATATATAAATCTAAATGACAAGGTGGCATAAAGCCTGTCTTTCTAATTTTCTCACTTACTTTTATTCAATTAATTTGCATAGCTTATGATGCTACATTTCCAAAGGTTGATTAAAAATTTTTAAATATCTAGGGCGCCTGGGTGGCCCAGTTGGTTAAGCGACTGCCTTCGGCTCAGGTCATGATCCTGGAGTCCCGGGATCGAGTCCCACGTCGGGCTCCCTGCTCAACGGGGAGTCTGCTTCTCCCTCTGACCCTCCCCCCTCTCATGTGCTCTCTCTCTCTCTCTCATTCTGTCTCAAATAAATAAAATCTTTAAAAAAATTTTAAATATCTATACCTTCCTTTAACATTTGTTAAACAATTTGTTAATTATGCCATTTTAAATGAGCCTGCATTTCATGAATTGTAATCCAATTCAGAATGATACAGCGCAAGGTCGATAAAAACAGTTTTTCGGAGAAATTAAATTCTGATTTTAATGAAGAGACACACTGAAGTAAGTTGATTTCTTTTTTTAAGATTTTATTCATTTATTTGAGAGAGAGAGAATGAGCACAGGTAGGGGGGAGGGGCAGAGGAAGAGGGAGAAGCAGACTCCCCACTGAGCAGGGAGACTGATACTGGGCTTGATCCATCCCAGGGCCCTGGGATCATGACCTGAGCCTAAGGCAAACACTAAACTGACTGAGCCACCCAGGCGCCCCTGAGGTGAGTTGATTTCTGATCGCCATCCCTGTGATTGTTGTTATGTATTTTCGAATTCCAATGAGGTCAATTCATCAAAGATTAGGAGGCTCTTGAGTTTAGTTGTCATGAAAATGGATCCCGGTATTAACCATCCTGTGTTTACATTCCACCTTTGTTACTTAATATATCTGCAATTCTTAATATTTCTGTAATCATCTTGGACAAATTGACCATGAAGTTTTACTCTTGAGTCCTCCCCTACGCCGGCTTGAGTTCGATGTCATACCTCTGTGCTCTTCTGCTCATAAATACCTTTGCAAGTAATATTGTGCTTTTGGGGGATAAAACAACAGGATTCTATCTGTGTTTCTACCTTACCAGTAGGTTGGAAGTTACCAGAAGGGCTGACTTCATCTCCTAGACTGTCAAAGAGGATGTATTCAGTAAATGATTATTGAATGAATGAATGTACATTACACTTGAAAGTAGTAATGATAACACATAGCAGTAACTGTAGTTAGAGCAGTAAAATTATAGTGGTAATAATAATAATAATGTAAGACAATTAACATTTAATTAGTGTTAAACACTTATAATTTGCTAAGCACTGTTCTAAGGGCTTTAAAGATTTTATTTATTTATTTGACAGAAAGAGACAAAGCGAGAGAAGGAACACAAGCAGGGGGAGTGGGAGAGGGAGAAGCAGGCTTCCCGCGGAGCAGGGAGCCTGATGCGGGGCTTGATCCCAGGACCCTGGGATCACGACCTGAGCCAGAAGGCAGATGCTTCATGACTGAGCCACCCAGGCGCCCCAGGGCTTTATATCTTTTAATCACATCCCCATTACAACAGCTCTATGAAGTATTTATTTACACTTTTTTAAATTTTATAGATAAGGAATGTGATACAAAGGAAACTTTATAACCTGCCTGGGATCACACAAGTAGTGAGTAGTGAAGCTAGGATCAAAATATGTGTGACTTTAATTTTCTGAGCATCCTCAAATGTCCAAGGGCCCAGTTAGTGTCAGGGTTGTATGAATTTCTCCACCTCAGTGCTCTCCAGTGAGGATATTGGACTGCATCATCTCTAGGATGAAATCCATCTCTGGCTCCATGACTCTCTCCTTTACTCCCTCCTGCATCTCTGTGGTCCTTGGGCCACCCAACTCTATCTCGTGCCTACTCCTTTTGCAGTCACTTTTACTGTGGGTTGTCGTCTCCGGTCCCTTGGGCTCAGACCCCTGTGGTTGTTTGAGTGTGCGGCTGTTGAACCTGCTTACTCCCACACTTGAGGGGAAATCAACTGCAGTCAAGGGGATAATTAGCTGCTGATTACTGCTGATCTATTAATTGGGAAGTGTTATAAGCCCTATTTAGAGTGATCTGACTAATGAAATCACAGTATCTTTAATCAAGGATTCAGTAATGCTTCTAGCTAGAGGATGGAAATTGGATATATTTCACTGGTGAAAATACTCCTCCCCCTCCACCGTGATGTTTGCTGGATGAGGCTCCACATCCAAACTCCTGGCCTCAGTCTCCTGCAATTTCTGGTATGTTCTCTTGATTGTATCTGCCCCTAGACTGTTGGTGATATAAGGACAGGTACTCTTGAGTCCCCAGGATCACTGCCTCATGCATGATAAGGACTCAAGAGATACAGGTAGGATAAATAAGTGGCCTACCCTAAGCCTTGGTTTTTGCATTTTGTACAAGGAAGAAAATAACAGCTGCTTTGTTACATTATTGGATGTATTTCAGAGAACATATATAATGAGGCTGGCTCCACCATCATATAAGAAGAGGTTGACAAAAGAGAAGTGCTCTTCATATCATGATTATGTCTTAGGAAGAAAGTATTATATTATGGGTAAATGAAAGAATAAATTATTGAATAAAAGACAAAATCCATTAATTCAGAGATGACTTATGAGTCTGATCTTCCTGGTTACTACAGATATTAATTGTAACAGAGTATGTGCTCCTTTCCTAATAAAACTTATCACCTATTCTCATCTTAGTTATGATGTCATAACACTTTACCTCTTTAATTTTGTTCTCCCTTGAGGAAGCGTAATGTATAGTGTTTTGTTTTGTTTCGTTTTTTGACCCTTATGTTAGTTACTAACTCACATTCCTCAACACAAACAAATGCTTTTTGAGAAGCTAGTATAAGTAGGTCTGTGCTGATCTGTTTTACTTGTGTCCTGAGAGAGGAGAAGCTAGTATTCTGGGTATGGTGCATTGGTTGCTTTCATCTTCATCTCATCTCCTTGTAATTGCAGAAGTTTAAAACTTGAATATGACATTTCACAGACTGCCTTTAACTTGGATTCTGGATATAAGATAATTTCTACCACCTAAGTACACTAGTATGACATTTGGCAAGCAGAACAGGGCAAGGACCATATTTCAGCATAATTTCATTTTTTTCTGATGCCAAGCAAAAATGGAGAATATTATCCCCATTTAACAGATTCCAAACCTATGTCTCTCAGAAATCAATACACATGTCCAATGTCCTATGGAAGTGAGTGGAAGAGGCAATACTTGAAACTAGAGCTCTCTGACTCCTTACTCTGATCCTTTCTTCTATACTTTACTTCAAACTGCCATGTTGGAAAAACAGCATGTAATATTATAATTATCTTTCATTTTTTCCTAAGAGATAGACAAACATTTGTCTGTAGAAATCCTAAGCAGAAAGCATTCACAAAATTGGTAAATTAGGGAAAATATCAGGGAAGATAATATCCTCTAAGAAAGTACAGGCTTTTGTTGTACAGATAAAAACGATAGGAGCACAGGTATGAAAAGATGCACAAACACATGAGAAGAACACCAGCTCTTCTAAGATTGTGTCTGGGAAGAGCCACTGGAGCATCTCCAGGAAGAGAGGCATACATGGTTGTGGTTTGCTTGGACCGCCATAACAAAGCACCACCAACGGTGCGGGTTGGGCAGTAGCTTAAACAGAAATGTATTTTCTCACAGTTCTGAAGACTAGAAGTCTGACATGAAGGTGTTGGCAGAGTTGGTTTCACCTGACACCTCTCTCCTTGGCTTGTGCATGGCTGTCTTCTTGCTGTGATTTCACTTGGTCTTACTTCTGTGTGTCTCTGTCCTAATTTCCTCTCCTTTTTTTTTTTTTTAAGATTTTATTTATTTATTTGACAGCGAGAGAGGGAACACAAGCAGGGGGAGTGGGAGAGGGAGAGGCAGGCTTCCCACCAAGCAGAGAGCCTGATGCGGGGCTCGTTCCCGGGACCCTGGGATCATGACCTGAGCTGAAGGTAGACGCTTAACGACTGAGCCACCCAGGTGCCCCCTAATTTCCTCTTCTTATAAAGACACTGGTCACTGGATCATGGTCCACCCCAATGACCTCGTTTTAACATAATTACTTTTTTAAAGACCCTGTCTCCAAATACAATTACATTCTGAGGTAGTGGGGCTAGAACTTCAATATATGAGAGATTAAGGGGGTTTTAACTAGTTTCTAAGTGAGAAGAAATGAGAACTAGCAAATAGCTTCATATATGTTTGTCTTAAGATATATGAAGAGTTTCAAATAACTGCATAATGACCACACATTTCTCCTTTTGGAGTGGTGGTTTTCAACAGGAGTGATTTTGCCCCCTCTGAAATATTTGGCAGTCTGGAGACATTTTTTTTTGGTGTCACAACTGAGAACCTGCTAATGGAATCTGCTGATAGAGATCGGGGATGCTGCTAATTCTTCTATAATGTTCTAACAGAACAGCTCCTACAACAAGGAATTATTTGAACCAAAATAGCAATAGGGCTGAGGTTAAGAAACCCTTTTTTTCTAGAGGATGAGCATGGTTATTTTGAACTAAACCATATTGAACTGCTACTGAAGTAGTTCTTAAACTTTATATGTTTCTAAGAAGCCTTAATAAAATAGCTAAAAAATGTAATTTGACAATCTTCATTCCAAAAAAATGTCAATATGGTGTAGCATTTTTTGTTGGGGCCCACATATCTACATTTAAAAAAAAAGCAGAAACATATAACCAGTCCCAAATGATTCCAGTATAAATAATCCATGGATCTTACTTTGAGAAATAGCCCAGGAAGAAATATAGTCTGAATAAGAGTATATGCAGCACATTTTTTCTCATATATCATAATTATTTATGTGTTTATCTCCCATTCTGAAATGCTAAACCAATCATCTTCTATTTATGAAGAACCTCTAACTTTTCAGATACCACCACGTTTCTGGAAATACAGCAGTAAAGTACTTGGGAAAAGCCTCAACCCTTCTAATTCTTGAAGGTGATCAAACGATCTAGTAGGGTCACAGTATATGTTGAACGTGGGTGTACTGGATTCAACTGCATTTTCTACTTCTGCATCCTGTCAGTCCGTAAAACTGCCCTTCTATACAAGAGCCCCTCGTTGTCAGTTTCTCACTCCTTCCTTAACAGGTCCAGTGTGTAGAATACATGTCTTATATATATTCTTGTAGACCCAGAACATGTATACCTGGACACAAGCATAGCAACATTCTTTCCTAGTAAGTGTTGTTAGTAGGCAGGGTATTCGAATGCTGCTTCTAGAAAAGTTCCCACCCATTAGAGTTCATACCTCCAGAGTATCATAAGATTCACAAGCAGTATGTTCTATAACCATCATAATTGTAATTCTAGTAGCTGCATAATCTTTCATCCCGTTGAAAAACTAGCGCTTACTTAAACATTTCTTTATTGGTGGGCATTTTATCATTTTGATTTTCAATAAAATAGAAAAACAAGAAAGGTTTTGAGTATATTCCTTTTTCCTCTTCTAATTTATTTTCCTTTATGATACAATCCTATAAAATTAACCAGATCAAAATGTATCCTGTAATTGATTTAAAAATAAAATCATTTACCTTATTCTCAGCCCTCCAACTTAACAATGACTCAGTGGTGGAGAGAGAAATATATTAATCTCTAAATTGCATAATTCTATTGCAAATCTTTTCCACAATCTTCTTCGCTCCCTGTGTTGTCTGGATGCCTGGCAACAAATCCCAGGGTAAGAGATATTATAAGAAAAAACATATTTTCTCCAAAAATGCTAGTTGGATTCAGTGAGGGTAAAAAATCTTTTATTACCAAGAGAATGTCTCATAAACTTTTTATTCATTCATCACAAATGGTTATGAAATTAATGTATAGCTATTTTTATACTTTCAATGTGGTTACTATATTTTCTAATTTTCTGTATGAAATTATCTATTTGTTATTTGACATAGATTCGATATTCTTACCTTGAACTAATAAACTATTAGCCTATAGGACCATTGTTTATTTTTTCTTTTTTCTTTTTTTTAAGATTTTATTTATTTATTTGACAGAGAGAGAGAGCGAGCACGAGAGCAGAACACAAGCAGGGGGAGTGGAAGAGGGAGAAGCAGGCTTCCCGCCGAGCAGGGAGCCCGATGCGGGGCTCGATCCCAGGACCCTGGGATCATGACCTGAGCCGAAGGCAGACACTTAACGCCTGAGCCCCCCAGGCACCCTCTAGGACCATTGTTTAGACCAAACTTGTTGGCCAGGTTCCTGGAGGCAGGATGTGGTGAGGACAGAGGGTGGCCAGTATGGACAGCTATTATCTCCATTTGGCATATCAAGAATGAATGCATACATAGGTTACAAAGTTTGCCAACTGTACACAAATAATTACTGAAGGAATCAAGGATCCAAAGGCCTTGCTTCAAAGAAGGAACCCCCCCCATCCCACACACACAGAGAGAAAGAAAAAGAGAGGAGGGTGAAGGGAGAGAACAACCTCTTTAATTAAAGATGGTGTTTTCCCATGGCTATATTAAGACGTACTGTTAGGTTTTTCCCATCAGGCCAGCAAGCCTAGAGACATAATTTGAACTTGGGCTGGAGGTACTTGGGCAAGTTTGTTTAAGGTCTTGTTTTCAAACTGCTTTTGGTATCTGCCTCCTACTCTTAACAATCAACAGGCCCAGAGGACTGTGCTAGAGAAGTAACTGCTCCTGCAGCATGGCGTTCTCTCAGGCAAATGCGGCTCCACAGCCGAATATTTGGGGTTTGACCCCTGGGAAGTTCTGAGTAGAATTTCATGGAACACGAAGACAATGGTTCTGCCCTAATTTCCAGTCAGGATGTAGGAGGGAAGCAAAGATGAGATTGAATTCTGGTAAATGCAATAAACACAAAACCATGAGAAGCAGAGTGCGAAGGTAGCACAGGGGAATGGGGGAGCCCTGTCATTTGGAGGCACTGCCAGGATTCTCAGGAGCGCTGGCATCGGGGATTGTACTGAAGGTGGAGAGAAGTTGTCTGGAGAGACAGGTTGTAGAGAAGGTCTTGCCTGAGTGGGGATGAGGTGTGTGGAAAGGTGAGCACCGGTGACGCACCATGTTGGGTTAGTGCACTATGGATGGGTAGGGTCCAGTGAAACAGATGAACCACCATTCCCAGTGGGTGAAAAAACCAGTGCTGGTGAGGCACTTTTTTTTCTTTTCTTTTCATATTTCTTTCCCTTTCATTTGAGTCTCTAGCTATTTACAAAACTTCTTCCTAATTTCAATTGCTTTTGCAAGCTTTCTGGTAGCAGAGCTTTGGTACTCCACAACCTAAACAGAATCAGAAACTTACTTGATTCTGAGCACCATCTAAACTCCATTTGTATTTTCTTTTATTTTTTGTATCCAGTGCTCTTCCTCCTTCGTTATATTGCTGTACTGCTATCCAAGTGAATAACCACTCCTTTTCTGAACACCAGGAAAATGAAGTGTGAGCTCTCATAAACACAACGGGTTCTGGACAAAGCGATCCCGTGTACCACTCTACCGTGGAGATTGAAGGGAAGGGGAAAATAAAGAAGAGAGATAATGAAATATTATTTTCTCAGTCATAGGAATTTCAGGGTTTAAAAGTGAAAGCCAGCAGGCATTTAAAAGGAAAAGCACTAGGGGGAATGATTCCATCTTTCCTATCTTATAATCTCATTTTAAAAAAGTGAGAGTTGCAAGTTCTCTTTGGCACCAATTGCCTTTCTCTGATCAAGCTCTCTCATCTCCAACCTTGACAGTCTGTCTCTGGTCAGGTTTATACCTTTATCTGCATTCTACAGCCCTGACAAAAAGTCCTTTGGCGTTCAGTGGTTGTTTGTCCCTGAGAGGAGTGAATATCTTGCCACAGTATCTATGTTTTGAATCATTACTTCTTCAAAAAGGTGGGTCCCTAATTACTGGATATTAGATTGCATTCAGGGTAGATTGCACACTCTCTTTTTAACAGATTTGATAATATTTTGTGCAAGGAGGAAAAAAAAATAAATTGTCATGAAAATAACAAGAGACAATATAGGGTATGAGCTGGCATCGAATGAGAATCTTTAAGCAGCCTGATGAATATGAGTTCTTACTCTTGCCCCTAATCAGTCAGACAGCCATGGGTTTGAATCTCAGCTTGCTGTTTAATTAGGCAAATTAACCTTGTTTTTATAGCAACCTGTACTTTCTTTCATCCTCCCACTCTGCATTTTTAGTTTCAGGCTATGTGTCTGCCTTGCCCGCTCTACTATGAGCTTCTAAGGAGAGGAGCCGTGTTCCTATCATCTTGTAACTCCACTATCCAGCTCAATTTCTGCTCGAGAATATCCACATGATCTATGCTCAATAAATGAGCAAATCTGTGCTATTGTGTTCCTCTCATTCCTCTTCAGATATATGAAAAAGTTATTGATCCAGTTCTTCAATGTTATTGAATACTTTCTTCTTCCCCTCCCCACTCCAGCACCCTTAGGAAACACTGGTTGACATGGTTATTCAGGAATCTTTAAAAAGAGAAGAATTTCGCCCAACTCAACATTGTGTTACCAGCTCAAGGGTAAATGATGGTTAGGCAAATGTAACATTCTCATCTCAATCAGGAAGGATAAAGTTGTAGATAAGGAAGTTGTTCTGCTCTTTGGAAATTTGAGATAATAACATAATTTAGAGTTCATCATGAATATTGACAGGGACTGCCAAGGAGAACTGATGGTGTTGATTTTCAACACTGTGGTGATCTGGCCCCTAAATATGCAGTCCTTATTTAGTATGGGAAGGACACACTCTACTTACCCTCCACAGTGTTTATCATCAACTTCAATTTTTATTCCAGCGAAGTCTGGGTACTTCATCTTAATTGGTACGGATGAAGCAAATGACACAAGGGGGCTAGCTTGATTTTGCATCACCAATTGGCTCTGTTGAAATTTTTAAACTCTCTTTTTTGACAATTATAAAATGTTAATTAGGAGCCACAGAAAGGGTATGTATTTTATACTTAAAATACATACATACATATATCTATATATGAAAATACTTAATCTTTCATTTAATTGTCAAGTAGAGCATCTATTAAATGTTGTGCAAATTGCTTCCCTGAAGATTCCCAGATAAATAGGATATAGCTATAGTTTTAGAGGAACTTGCAGACTAGTTGGGATGACATATATTTAAAATAATGATCGCAAACGAGGGTGAATAAAAGCTTTGGTGACCAGCTATATAAGACTCCAGGATCACACAAATGTATTGATCAACTATGCTCAGGGAAGAGAGATCAATAAGGCTTCACAGAGAAGAAGCTGCTGAGACTTTAGAATCAGGAGGTGATAGCCAAGCTATACAAAGAGTCTAGGACATTTCAAGAAGAGAAATGAGTGTTTGCAACTCCAAATATAAGAAAAGCATGTGTGTTCTTAGAAGTCTAAGTAAGTAAAGTAGCTAAAGTATAGGGTATATGCAGACAAGCAAATGTAATTGTGGGAGTAGATAGGGTGCAGCTCATAAAGGGATTTGAACAACACACAGAAGAGTTTCAATTATATAGAGATGAAGAATAGCTGTGCCTGGGGCACCTGGGTGGCTCAGTTGGTTGAGTGTCTGACTTTGGCTCAGGTCCTGATCTCAGGGTCCTGGGATCAAGCTCAGTGGGGAGTCTGCTTTTCCCTCTCCTCATACCCCTCCCCCACTAGTGCTCTCCTCTTCCTCAAAAAAAATAAATAAAATCTTAAAAAAAAGAATAACTATGCCTCTTCTTTTGTTTTCATGTGGAAAGAATGAATCCCCTATCTTTCTAAGTACAACTAATAGAAGCACTCAAATTTCTGAATATAGAGGTTCTTGGTCAATGAAGACTTTTTATTTTATTTTATTTTATTTTATTTTGTTATTTGACACACAGAGAGAGAGAGAGAGAGAACACAAGCAGGGAGAGCAGGAGAAAGGGAAGCAGGCTCCCTGCTGAGCAGGGAGCGCAATGAGGGACTCCATCCCAGGACCCTGGGATCATGACCTGAGCTGAAGACAGATGCTTAACCAACTGAGCCACCCAGGCACCCCGATGAAGACTTTCATATAACTAAGTTCAATTAGCTTTACCAAATTCCTATATGTGACCCAGCTTAAACTTAGCTGATTGGACAACCATAACATGGTCATAGACAGTGAGAATGTATTGAACACATTATTAATCACTGAGAGAACAGTGTCTAGTGTTCTGGTCTTGAGCTTCAGAATGTATCTTGCTACTAATTAAAAGTAAAAAGATGAATAATTCATTCCACACAGAGGTTGCAAAATTGCAATGAAAAGGTCACCATTTCATTGGCTGTGAAGCTTTAAAAAAATAATTTTCCTCTAGAGGGGATGGGGGTGGGAGGATGGGTTAGCCTGGTGATAGGTATTAAAGAGGGCATGTTCTGCATGGAGCACTGGGTATTATATGCAAATAATGAATCATGGAACACTACATCAAAAACTAATGATGTAATGTACGGTGATTAACATAATATAATTTAAAAAAAAAGAAAGGACTCTCTAAATAAAAAAAAAATCATTTTCTAACATTTAAGAATTAGGAAATTTAATACAGACAATATGAGATTAGTCTTCTCTTGGAAAAAGTCATGTTAAGAGTAGCAGAATGCTCTCAGGCAGCAGTGATGGAGAAATCCAATGGAGCTGTCAACTTAGATGCAACATGGGTGTTCTAGTTTGACATGATCCCTTCCACATCTCTTTCCACATGGAAAACGCCATGCTCAGACCAAGTGTCAATTGTCACTTATCATCACTGATGTTTAGTTGATTTTCTTAATTTAGAGTTGCAAGTTACAAGTTGCTGAGCTTAGCCCTCCATTAAATGGAGTGGAGGGAGAGAGTTCTAGATATGCTGAGTATTTTTTAAAAAATAGCATCCTGTATAGATCTTTCTTAAAGTGAGAAAGAGTTCTCAGATTTAAACATATGACCCAAGTACTCATCTGCTCATGGAATAAACATGAGATAAAGTTGTGAGTGCTGCCCTGATTCATTCATTCTTTTCCATCCTCACTCACTGTGGGAATTGCTATGATTAACCAAAACTCTCTGGTGTCCGTATCCAACTTGGACCCCAGGTTCAGTCTTACCCACCTGTTCCCTGTCTTGCCCGTGGAACTCTCTGGGTACAGTTCTACCACCACTGAGTTCTAAACCAGAGGTCTCATAGAAAGGCGCAAGGAGCTACCAGGAGTGACCTCCAGCAAGGTGGTAAATTTTTTTGTGTTTGGTTTTTCTGTCTTTAAAATAAAAATAAAAGTCCTACTTCATTCATTTCATGACATGAGTTTTAAACACCTAGAATGTTGATAAATGTAAAATATCTACAGAATACTTAGTGTCCTAAGCTGATCAATAAGTTACTCCAGCAAATAGTAACTATATTTGATCATTAAGACCCTCAAGAACCCTTACATTTGATCATTAATACCTGATGTATGTTGTTTTAACTAATTATACAACAATATATAAAAAGAGAGAATGAAGAATTCTTTAAAAATAAAAAAAAATTCTACTCACTTAATTTATCAAAATAAACACATGCAGATGAGGAAACAGACCTAAGAGTCAATAGTTAATTTAAAATTCTACATTCAGGGACACCTAGGTGGCTCAGTCGATTGAGCATCTGACTCTTGGTTCTGGCTCAGGTCATGATCTCAGGGTCCTAGGATAGAGCCCTGTGTCAGGCTCTGCACTGGGCATGGAGCCTACTTAAGACTCTCCCTCTCCCTCTGCCCCTTCCCACCCCCGCTTGCATGCACACTCTCTCTAAAAAAATAAAATAAACAAAGAAACAAATAAATAAAATAAAATAAAATTCTACATTCTTTCTGTTGTAAATCCTGTAGTCTTTCAGTTACATTGAAAATGTTCCTAACACAAAACTAGTAAATAGTGGGTCAGAACTTGAATCAAGTATGAATGGTATTAGCCATAAGGCTAGAACCTGATCTTACATTTTTTCATGCCTTGTTGGCCTATTAAATATCAAAATCTAATATATGAATAAAGAAAATGAGTACATAGATGGACCACATATACAAAACATAAAAATATGTATATATTATGTACAAATGCATTGTAAACTCACTATAATTTTTTGGCAAACATTCTAGAATTTCTGAATTTATAATTTAAAAACATAGCTAAGGAAACATTCCTGGCATTTCATGTATTATGTCAATAATATTGTCTTTTTTTTAAGATTTTATTTATTCATTTGAGACACAGGGATACAGAGAGAGAGAGCATGAGCAGGGGGAGAAGCAGAGGGAGAGGGAGAAGCAGGCTCCCCGCCAAGCCAGGAGCCTGACGTGGGGCTCGATCCCAAGACCCTGGGATCATGACCTGAGCTGAAGGCAGATGCTTAACCATCTGAGCCACCCAGGCACCCCAATAGTACTGTCTTAATATCTCCTTTGTTCATGTAATTTTGAGTATAAAAATACAATTTCAAGCTCACTGAAAGCTCCTAGCAAACATAATCCCACATTAACAAGTTGCAATAACCATCATTTATTTAGACACCATAAAAATCATGCATGGCATGAGATAACTGAAATGAATGGTCCCTATGAATATTTGAATTTTCCTTATGAAGTTACCATATGAAGCTTGTCTGTTCATCTTTATTTTACATAAAGGAAACTGAAGTTCAGAAAAGCTGGCCCATTACCCAAAGTCTCCCAATTAAAAACTTATGGAATTATATCCTCAACCCAGGTATCTGACTCCAAAGTTGTGCTGCCCCCACTTCAATGCACACATTGCCTGCATCAATGAATGCCACCAATCCATCTCCCCAGGATGGCAAACTTCCACTATATGATATAGATTTGTTATGTGTAATGTCCAAGTATGAGTTGGAGACCAGCATATAAATAATCTTGGTCAAGCTAGTCCCAAAGAAAGATTTGACTATAGAAATAGAGATTTTCTAGTATAACTTTAAAATTGTTTTCTGTGTGTTTCTACTCTGTCAACCCACTTTCCAGCTCATGGGCTCTCAAATTCTCAGACCAGAGGAAGGTTGTGACAATAAGTCCTGATATATCTGTCTGATCAGGGCTAGAGAAATGAAGCAAGCTGACATTAAACTCCCCTTCTTTCTGCCTTCTATCTTCACCTGAAAATTCCCAGCTCAATTTAACTGAAGGCTGCACTGGGCGACTAAAGAAAGGCCAGGACCCCGGTAACTCAATGCACGATATGAATGATGGCAGATCTTTGATAAATTGAACAAATGAAACAGTGCTCTTTGAGTGTCTGGCCTTACAGAATGGTAGGGGAGGGATGGCTCTAGTTCATCCATGGCTTGCTGAAACTTGAGCAACTCCAAGCAGTGATGAAAGAGGACAAGGCTGAGATTAACCAAAGGTGGTATTTCAGAGCCATGACCTTAAGACATGAGTGATGCCTGACCATGTGGCCATGCAGCCTTGCACATATCGCCCACCAGTCAGTGCCCTCCTTGCCTCAGTGCAGACTAAAAATCTGCCTCTGAGAATCACTGGGATAAGATGAAATATTTGCTTTGCTATGTCCAGTTTAATAAACAGAATATAGCAGCTAACCATTAAGTAGTAGATAACATTATAGTTAGATCAGATGATACACGTTTCCATTATATAATGTCATATCATGATAACAACAATAAAGCGCGAGTTCAGATAGAATTAGGTGGAACTAGGTACCAAGTCCAATATGGTGGGCAGTTGTATATCAACAAAATGCAGCAGGGAAAGAGCAAAGAGAAGAATTGTATGGTGGTTGAGAACTAGGAATCCTACGTCAGTCAAATCAAGTATTTGCCATTTAATAGCTGAATGGTCCTCATCCAGTTATTTAAAATTTAAGCCCCAGTTTCCCTGTCTTTGAACTGGGTACAATAATAATTTTATCTCGGAGATTTTAATCAAGAATATATATTTTTAATCTGTTTATTTTTTAAATTTGTGTGAATAACTTAATTCAATATCCAACACACATTGAACCTCTCAATCAATATTAGATATTACCATTATTATTTATTAAGAACCACACAGTACCTGACACTTGCTTATAAAGCTAACCTAATTCTCTCCAGACCCCTAAATCCATGTATTTTTCTCTAAACCAAGATAATTTCCTCATTCCATGGTGGCTGGCTTCCTCCAGAACAAGTGTTCGAGGAGAAACTAAAAGAAAGCTATAAGACTTCTTATGGTCCAGCTTGAGAAATCCCAGAACACCACATCTCTTGCACTCTATTGGCCAAACCATCATTAAGGCCCACCCTAAGCTCAAGAAGATGGAAATTATACTCCACTCTCAAAAAGAGTGGTAGCAACTCATTTGTAGTCATCTTTAACTTATCACAAGGAGTAAATACATAGTGAAAAGCTTTAAGAAGTTATTTTTTTCATAGTTCTGGAAGCTGAAAGCCTGAGATCAGGGTGCCAGTATGATCAAGTTCTGACGAAGACTCTTTTCTTGTTTTGCAAATGGCTACCTTCTCGTTGTGTCCTCACATGGCCTTCGGTACGTGTACATGGAGAGAGAAATCTCTCTCTCCCTCTTCCTAGAAGGACACCCGTCTGACCAGATAAGAACTCAGTCCTTCCAATCCCATTTCACCCTAATTATTTCCTTGGAGACCCTATCTCCAATTAGAGCCATGTTGGGGATTAAAGCTTCAGTATGTGAGTTTGGGGAAGGAGGCACAATTCAATCCATAGCAAAAGCAGAGAAAATAAACAAAATCCATATGACATCTATTGTGCACCTATATCCAGCCATGCCTGCAACTAATCTACTCAGTCACGCCTCAATAACTGAGAAACCATAAACCATGTTTTGTTTTATAGAAGACATTTTTGACTAGATCTTTTATTTGTAACAGAAAATGTCCTGGTTGATATGACTGCTGATTATTTAGTGCCACATGACAAGGTCGCCAAAGGCAGGAATGAGATTTATAAGAAGGAATTAGAGTCCTGAAACAGAAGCACAGGGAGGACATGATCACATTAGTGGGTTTGCAGGATCTGAGGACTTAAGGTATAACCTGATTTAGTTCCCACAGGTAGTCTCTTGCTAGCTTGAGGATACCTTTAGAAAACAAGATATGAACTTTTAAATGTACTGTAGAGACTCTTAAAGCCATTGTTCAGTATCTGAGAAACAAAAGCAAAGGCATGCGGCAATGGAATCAAAACACCTTCTGGAATGTAACAGAGATGCCACTAAGAGACTCTTCCATTTGATCAGATACGCATTTATTCACACGAGTGATTATTTCACATCCGTCTCTTTAGGGAAGAAAAAGAAAAAAGAAAAAACAAAAAACCAATGACCAGAGAGATGGAGCAATTTTTGCATACTGGAATACAAAAACATCAGCTTTCACAATAAAGATCTTGGCTTGTATTTAACAGGAGCATGATGTCTCCTGCTTTTCAGAAAGCAGCAACTCCTCCCTATTTAATACAGCCCCATCTTCCCTCTGATGATTCACTTCAAAGGAAGGACAGTGGGGGTAAATCAATGGCCCCAAAGGCAAAGACTGGTGTTGTCAAGGGCAAGGAGGGACATAGGGGAGTATCTCCAAACAACAAATGTGACCTCAGGTTCAGTAAGGTAAGATGCCAAGAATAGATGCCCATTAATCCCTGTCACACGGGTCACAGGCATCTCTGTCAACCAAAACATGTGGCTGTCTCCCTAACGGTGTGCGTTCAGCCAGGATATTACAGCACGGACAGCAATACATCTCCCCGCGCTCCTCCCGCCCCTTCTGAATGCATTAGGTCAGCATCCCACTTTATGGAGGGGAAGATGACACTTGCATACAATAGCATGGAAAGGAAATGAAAGCAGTTAAACACAGACCAGGAAAGCAATGATATTGTATGATACATTAAAGAAGGAAGAAAATTCAGCAAGTGAATACTCTTGAAGCTTTAGTTAATTTACCAAAGTTTACAATCTTTATCTTCGTGTTGTCCATATAACAGTTTTCTCTCCCAAAGGCACTCTTGGCTACTTCCTTCCCTGTACTCGGAGATCACTTCTGATAAAAGCACTAGTTGTGTTGCATATAGGTCTATTGATTAACCCAATGTTTCCCTACCATACTTCCCATTCCAATAGGTGGCATTTTGTCTTTACAGAAAGCACTGCTTCTTTTATTTATTTTTTAATTTTTAAAGATTTTTTTTTAGAGACAGAGAGAGCACAGGCAAGGGGAGGAGCAGAGGGAAAGGGACAAGCAGACTCCTCACTGAGCGGGAGCCAGACTCGGTGCTCCATCCCAGGACCCTGAGATCATGACCTGAGCCTAAGTCTAGACACTTTACTGACTGAGCCACCCAGAAGCCCCTGTGCTGTTTCCTCTAAAATAAGGTGTGTCTCAGGATAGCCACTCAAAACTATTTGTGCATTTGCATTGCTGAAGGTTAGGGGACCCAATAGCGTTCAGGAGAGGAATCTTTTTTTCTTTATTTAAGATTTTATTTATTTATTTGAGAGAGAGAGAGAGAGACAGAAATAGTGACAGAGAACATGAGTGGGGAAGAGAGGGAGAAATAGGCTCCTCACTGAGCAGGGAGCCTGACATGGGGCTCGATCCGAGGACCCTGGGATCATGACCTGAGCCAAAGGCAGACGCTAACCAACTGAGCCAGCCATGGAGAGGAACCCTTTATGAGAGCACATCACAGTCACTGGCTCACTAGCTGGTAGCACTCCCCTTGCCCCGGCAAGACTCACGGGACTCCCACAGGCCACTAAATGCAAAGGATTTTGGCAGCAAGACTGTGTTGTATTCCACTTTGGTTTTTGTAGTGCAAAAGAGGGTCCAGGCACAAACTGTTAAATGATTAAATGAAATAAAATAAACAAAGGTGTTAAAATTGTGTATTTTTATCTCACTTGTTGGTTTTCCATGACTAGAATAGCTCTAAGGTTCCTTTATGCACTAAAACTGTATGAATGTTTTTCTAAGTTTCCTTGGTCCCTTTATCCTCAGGAAGCTCATATTTAAAAAAAAGAGAGAGAACATTTGTTTTTCACCTTAGAAGAGTATATATAAATGGCATTAAATATATATGTATTTGAAATGAGATAATATATGTGACATACATGTGTATGAAATTAAGAAGTACCTGCATAAATACATATTGTTCTAACTTACTCTACCCTCCCTTTATTTCTGCCCTGTATTATTTCTCTCTGTTAAAGCCCTGATTTGAAAGTTGCCAAAAATTCTATCGTTTAAATGGCTTCAAATGTGAATAAACATAAATCATGGGATTGAAAATGGCTAGAGTGAGTGGGGGTAAAGTTTGTACATTTAAATAAGAACTTGAGTTTACTGGAATGTTTGGGGAATTGGGACTCTAGAGATTTGCATTTTCTGTGGGTGAACTTTTATATTTCAGTTCTTATCAAATGATTGCAAATATTTAAGTCCCCAGTCTTCCTTCATCAACTTAACTGATTGCATCTTTGCCTAATGACTCTGGGGACTTCCAGATCTTGGGCTCATCAGTGTTCCAAATTCTCCTGTGTAGAATTTGATGTTGGTATGAATGCTTTAGGGGTTGAGTTAGTTCTCTTCTGAGTTTAGAATGCAGATACCCAGGAACCTGTATGGTTTGGGCAGAATCTCAGTGTATTTATAAAAGACCCAAGGTATCAGAAAATATTGGAGAAATGTGATAATAATAAAATATGTACTATTATTTAACTTGCATTATCACATTTATTTCTGAAAACCACATTAGGAGGTTAATGCTATGAAACCCTTTTACAGATGATGAGCTACTAGCTTGGGGCAGAGATTCTTAAACACTGGTATGCCTACACAACACCTGAAGATTTTATTAAAATGCCAATTCTGACTCATATACCTGGGGTAGAGTCTGAGATTCTGCATTTCCACCAGGCTCCTAGACAGTGCCAATAATTAACACCTCAAGTAGCAAGAACATTGAGAAATTCCAACTCCTTACCTAGTTTAAAGCAAGGCTGACATTTGTGACTCTAGACCACTACCCTCGACCACCATCAGGCTCAGCAAACATCTCATGGAGAAGGCTGCAGGTTTTCTTCTTCTTTTTTAATTTTTTTTTAAGATTTTTATTTATGTTTTGACAGAGAGAGACACAGCGAGAGAGGGAACACAAGCAGGGGCAGTGGGAGAGGGAGAAGCAGGCTCCCCACTGAGCGGGGAGCCCGATGCAGGGCTCGATCCCAGGACCCATCATGACCTGAGCCGAAGGCAGACGCTTAACGGCTGAACCACCCAGGCGCCCCACGCAGGTTTTCTTCTTTATGGTACACTAACCTTGCCCTTGGAGTCCTTTCCTGCCCAGCTGGGACATATACTCACATTTCTTCTTAGCACAAAGCTTCAGAAAATTCACTGGTAATCAATCTGTCAGGTTTGGTTTGCAACATGAAGTTTATGCTTTCATAGTGCTATGGTTTTTACTTTGGCCAGAAGACTTGCATATTCATCTCCCTTGAAAAACTGTACATTTGATTCTTTCTAAAAGTATTACTTTAAAACAAATTACATGAGAAACATAAATTCTTGTGGCAGTACATAAAGACAAAAGAAAAAAAAAGGTCTATTACCTCACTATACAGATACAAAGACTTTGTAGAATTTTCCTGTCCGTAATTATCTTGTGAATGAGTTTTACTTACCTTTTTTTTTCTTTTACAAGATTTGATTAAGTAAAACATAAACTTTTGTATATGGTAAGTTATATTATTTGTCTCTTTAAAATGAGTCCATACTAAAATATATATGTATGTATATATATATAAAATCAAATGAGCCCATACTACTCAATAAAGTAGATATATCACAGGTTAATTAAATATTTTCATGTGAGCCCCCCAAATTTTACTATTAATTGATTTAATTTTTACTCTTAATAATAATACTGTAATGACATATTTGTATTAGGCTTTTTTTTTCCTCTACATCAATATTACACTAGGTTACTGATTTGAACATTCTTAAGTCATTCTCTCTTTTCTTTTGGTTTGTGCTTCAAAAGAGTAGGGGATTGGCCCCTTAGGATAAGCATTTGGCGGATCTTATATTTTTCATTGATCAGACTGCACACACAATCTCCACTTCCTGCCCACTGATTCACATTTGGTAGTTTTTATATCCAAACACACATCTTATTTCAGAGATTGTGCTTTAACACAAAAACTTCTGTTTGAAGAGAACTCCAGGTAACAGAAGTAAAATAATTGAAATAATTATTCTTTTCAAACCCTTACTTTAAAAAAAAAATCACCTCCAAATGAAGTCTCTACTTGAGTTGTACTTCACCATCTTTCCCTGCTGCCCAAGGCTTGATTAATACACAAGAATATAATTATCTGCTAATTTGGAGTCTCAACTGATTAAAACAGAAAGAACTTGCACAGGTCAGAGGTTATCGTGGTGCATAATTAATTGTCCGACACCATCTTAATCAACATCTCTTCAGTTTGAGCATCTTACATTTCTTGGACAGGAAGGGGGAGGAGAGAAGTGTGATTTAATCAACTATGCCTGAGTTGTCAGAAATGGATTTGGGAAGGCGGCATCCCCCGGTTACTAGAGAAGGAGCTAAAGAGTTTCAGCCTTCAGTGACGGGTAGTGCATTACCAAGTCTGCAAGATACAAACTGTGTTATTGAACACAAGGCTTCAAGTAAGTGGCTCACTGCAACTTGATTAATAAATTGAAGTATTGAATCTGAGAGGGAAATGTATGCACATATGAATATAGTCTAACTTGACATGAATCATTAGCCACAAAAAGCCATTGATTTTTACCAGTGCTACATTGATGCTGCTATAACCCCTGTGTGTTAAAATATAGAATCTGTCCTTTCTTTAAAAAAATAATCACAATAATATGACCTTTCACATTTTCATAAGGATGCTACAGGTCAAATAAAATAACAGCGAGGAATATATTTCAGGCAAGATCTGGGCTTACCCACTCAGAGAATCATATTGAACTCTATGTCACGCTCTAAGATAGAGCATGGACTAGCCATTGATTTCCAGCCTGAGACGGGAAGTCAATATGCATTTTTATCTCATTTAATCAGCATAACAATGTGGTAAGGTAGAGATTATGTTTCCATGTTGCAGATGAGGAAACTGTGATTCAGAGCAAGCCTTTCCTCTGACCTTGAGCTCCGAAGTGGCAGAGCCAAACACTGAACTTGGTGCCTTTTGCTTCTTGCCAGTTGTGGGCACGAGTGCAGTTGGCCACTGGTGACAGGCATTTCCACTTTACTGGATCATTCTTATGCCATGGTCCTCTCATTAGGTTCTTCTCTCCTCTTTTTGTTCCCTGAACTTGCCATAGGCATCTCTGTCATAAAGTGTTTGGATAACAGTATCAATGGAGTTCCTGGATCATTTCTCCTGAGGGAGAATTATTGCTATTTTTCCACTTCCACCGATCTGTTTCTCTGAGTGAATGTGAGCTGTCTTAGGGTGCGTTTCATGAGTTTTCTTTCTGATACTTCAGAGCTTAGATCAGCATCCAGCATGTATAATGTATGCAGTAAGTGTTTGTGGAATAAGTTAATGAAAACAAGGAATATATGAATGGATGGATACATAAACAGGTGGATGGACAGACAGACGGACAATTAGATGAACAGATGGATGGATGGGAGAAAAATAGGCAAGTTTCCAGAGGTAAATTAGTAAGCAGAATATGTTGAATTTATCCTGTGATTCAAAATCAGATAAAGGAGAGCTGCAAGTTGCTGTTAAATGTTTAAGGCTTTTGAGAGTTCTCTCTCTGCTGTTCATTGGCCAATCACCTCTCTTATTGATAAGGCAGTGTTAAGGGTTTTCAGTTTATTCCAATGTGGTAATCATTAAAATAATAGTTTTCAGTATTTAATTAGTTGGTGGACAGTTTCAACATTTACATTTTAGAAACAATAGGCTGTATTACATATATAATTTATATTTGTATGGAAAAATATGTGTGTATATATGTGCATATAAGGAATTGGCTCAGACAGTTATGGAAGCAGACAAATCCTAAGATCTGCAGAGTGAGTCAGCAAGCTGGACACCCCAGGGAAACAATGCTATAGCTCTAGTCCAAATTGGAAGGACTAAGAACCAGGAGAGCCTATGGTATAGTTCCTATCCAAAGGTCAGCAGGCTCATGACTCAGGAAAAGCTGAAGTTTCAGATCAAGCCAGAAGGTAGTAAAAAAGCTGATATTCCAGTTCGAAGACCATTAAGTAGGAAAATTCTCTTTTATTCAGGGGATAGTCAATCTTTTTGTTCTTTTTTTTGTCCTTCAACCGATTAGATGAGTCCCCCCCACATTATGGAAGGCAAATTGCTCTACTAAGTCTACTAATTTAAAGTGGTATTCCCATCCAAAAACATCCACACAAGCATCTAGGATAACATTTTACCAAATCTCTGGGCACTGGACAGGTTAATACCTGAAACCAACCATCACATCATATGTTTTCTTAATTCCCTTTCTTTCTCTCTGGTTGAGCAATATACCGTCTGAGCAAAAAGTCTGGGAGGCAAAGCAGGTTGGTTTTTTGGAGACTGAAGCTGAGTCAAGCTGAATGGTAGCTGAAGCTGTTCTTTTGTCAGAGCAAGGAAGAACCAGAGAGGAAATGCAATTGCATTCTACATAAGAAAGTGGTCAAACCAAGTAAGCTGCAGGCTGTTGTTAAGTCTAAAGTCCATTCAGGGTCAGGAATATGCAGAAAAAGTTAAGTGGTAAAAAGTAGAGCATAAAATGGACTTGCGAAGAAAACAAGGCAACCAAGGCAGGGACACAGCTGCAAGAATTGAGAGACAATTTTAAGAAATTACAGGAACTCTGGGTTTGGTCATGTAACCAGCACAGCACTTTGGACAGAGATTTTTTTTTTTTTTTTTTTTTTTTTTTGGAGAGCTGGGAACTGTCTCCCTTGTTTACTACCATGTTCCCATTTCTGAGTTATATTCCTACCTAGAGTATAGGCAAGTATGGGAGGTTTCATTAATGAGTGAATGAGTGAGTGAGTGAGCGAGTGAGTTTATATGTAACAATCATACACTTTCTTCAAGGACTAAGGCAGACTTCAGTATTCTGTCTTTATACAGAGCTGTGCACCACAGCCCTTGTCATGACTACCTCCTTGACTTTCAGTTAACTGGGAAAATTTCCAGCTTTCTGGGGTTGATTCCCCACCATACCACTATATATTTCCATCTTATGCCAAACTACCCCTTTATAGCACTCCTTACATTTAATGGTATTAATTTGTTTCAAGGTCTATAAATCCAACTGAAGCCAGGAATCATTCATTCATCAAATATTCCCTGGGTGCCTGCAACATGGCAGGGAGGATATAGCACTTAGGAAGCTGAGAAGGTCCCTACTACTACATTTTATCAGGGAGAGACAAGAACATGTTTTGAAAATGAAAAGTAAACATGATATATTCAGCAAGTGAGTAATTATAGAAAGGGAATAAAATTACGGAGTATCTGGTGGGGTGCATAACACTGAGTGTCCAGGTGAGCCCTTTGTGAAGTAAATGACAGAAGATTTGAGGAAATGACATTCTTTGCAAACAGATCGATTCCCCTAGTTCAAAGCCATAAAGCAAAACCCCTAAGACCAAGCCAAGCTTTTCCGTTCGAAGTAAGAAATTTGGATTGTGTTTTAAATATGATCCAAGTTAAGTCCTTTAAAGTTCATCCTATCAACAGAGTAGAGGATGGTTGTTGGGGCCCAAGAGAAAGATGAGAGTCAGAATCTTGATCATTCCTGTAATGGTAATCGTTAGTATTGTGCCAGGTCCCTAACAAATGCTTGATATTTGTTAAATGAAATGATTTAATAAATCATTCTCAGAAAGTTAATTCCCTTTTATTGCAGGTCATCCATGCTCATAAAGTTGAGTTTTTTTGCTTTTTAACTCAGTCTTATTGGAAAAGAAAGCCATCAGAATATATTCAGAATCATAGACCACTTAGGCAAAACTTGCTCTCACCTGTCCCTCAGAGTCCTGGTCTCCTGTAACACTTAACAGCACTATTGTTTTCCTGCTATATAATTTTTTCTTGTTCATTTTTAAAGTATCTCCTAGTATAACACTGCAAAACTAACTGCTATCATAAACACAATTTGGCTAAAACTAAAAAGACTCACACATTTTTTTCTCCTATTTTTATTTAATAAAATGCTCTGAATATAGATTAACTTTATTCTTCCAGTATCTGTTATTGTTTTACCTACTTGCAAACACAAAGCAAAGGTTCTTTGATAAATGATTATAAATCTCTCTGGGTTTCAATTTCGTGTTGGCAACGTCCTCTGTTTTCTCACCCCAAACAGAATTTTATAATCTTCTTCAACACAGCCCAGTGGAGCTCAGTTCATCCCTGTATCTTTGAGTTTCTTACCAAGTTGACTCTTGTCCTCCATGCTGGTGATCTGGTTGTCCTGACGTACCAGGGACTTCCTCAGGTGAGGATGCTCTGAGCACTGGGCACCAGTTATAGACCTGGAGTGAAAGGGGATTTGTCAGTCAGGGGATAAAAAAGGTCTGAGTCCAAAATCTGTCCTTGAAAAGACTTCTCCAAGGTTAATAACACCAAAGATGTGATAAGCTCCCACAGGACATAGGATGGAGCAGAACTAACAGTTCTGCAAAATGGGAAGCCGTACAAAGTCATGCAGTCTGAAACGAGATTTGGTCATTTATTTATTTTTTAAGTAACAGCTTAATTGACATATAATTGACATAACATAAAATTCACCCCCTTTGAAGTGTATAATCCAATGGTTCTTAGTATATTTACAGAGTTGTGTCAACATCACCACTGTCTAATGGTAAAATATTTTTGTGTCACCCCAAAAGACATGCGTTACTACTCACTTCTCATTGTGTTTTCCTTCCATCCTCTGGAAACCACTAATCTACTTTTTCTCTGAGGATTTGCTTATTCTGGAATTTTTGCATAAATGGGATCATATACTATGTGGCCTTTTGCAACTGGCTCCTTTCTTGAAGCATGTATTTTCAAGATTCATCTATTCTGTAGCACATATGAGTACTTTATTCCATTTTATTGACAAACAATATTCTATTAGGTAGATATATCACATTTTGTATCTATTTATCAGTTGATACATAGGTGGGTTTTTTCTAATTTTGATTATTGTGAATAATGCTGCTATGGATATTTGCATACAGGTCTTTGTCAGGACATGTATTTTCAATTTTCTGGAGTATACCTAAGAGTGAAATTGCTGAATCATATGGTTTAACATTTCAAGAAACTGTCAAACCATGTCTGTGGAGGCTGAAACATTTTGCATTTTCATCAAGAATATATGAGTTTTGATTTCTCTATATCCTCCCCAAATGTTATAGTCTGTCTTCTTGATTTTAACTTCTAGTGAGTGTGAAGCAGTATCTCACTGTAATTTGATGTTCAGTTTCCAGATGACTAATGATTAAATATCTTTACATGTGTTTATTAGCCATCCATATATTGTCTTTGAAGAAATGTCTGTTGAAACCCTTTGATCATTTCAATTCGATTACCTATCTTTTCATTAAGTTGAAAGTGTTCTTTGTATATTCTGGACACAAGTTCCTTATTAGATACATGACTTGAAAATATTTTCTCCCATTTTTTGGGTTGATTTTTCACTTTATTGGTGGTTTCCTTTGAAACACAAACACTTTTTTCTAATTTTCATGAAATTCAGTTTACTTACTTTTTCTTAATTGCTTGTGTTTTTTCTTGTGATGTTTACAAAACTACCACCAAATCTGAGGTCATGAAGATTTACTTCTATGTTTTATAGCTTTTGGTCTTATGTTTGGCCTATGACTCATTTTTAATTAATTGTTGTATGCAGAGTGAGAGAGGAGTCCAACCTCATTCTTTTGTCTGTGGATAGCCTGTTGTCCCAGCATCATTTGTTGAAATGACTGTCAGTTTCCCAACACTTGTCTTGGTACTCTTCTTGATCATCAATGTAATGGTTTATTTTTGCACTCTCAATTCCATTTGATCTGTATGTCCATCCTTATGACGATACGATTCTGTGCTGATTACAGTAGCTTTATAATAAGTTTTGAAATCAGGAAGCATGAGTACCTCAAATTTGTTCTTCTTAAAGAAGAAGAAGGCTATCCTGGGACTCTTGATTTTCCATATGAATTTTAGAATCAGTGTGTCAATTTCTGCAAAAAAGCTACCTGGTATTTTGATAGGGATTATTGCTGGGTATTGTGAGCTTAGTTTGGTTTTTGTTGTTGTTGATGATGTTTTGGTTGCTTACAGTGGAAATTTATGTTATTGATTAGACAAACTTATCTTTAAATATAGGTATTGACAGGTCTAAATTGCCCATTCAGCACTGCATTCTATAAGTTTAGATGCATCTCATAAGTTTTGGTACATTGTTCTCTTCATTTTCGTTCACTTCAAAGTCCTTGATAATTTCCCTTGAGGTTTCTTGTTTGACCCATTGCTTATTTGGGAATATATTGTTTAATTCCCACATATTTTTAAATATCCCAAATATTTTTTTTCTGGAATTGATTTCTACTTTCATTCCATTCATGTCAGAGAACATACTTTGACTTCAGTCCTTTTAAATTTATTGAGGTTGTTTTATGGCATAGCATATGGTCTATCTTGAATATTCTATGTACACTTGAGAAGAATGTGTATTCTGCTGATTTTGAATAAAGAGTCACAGTCTTGCCACTTATTATCTATGTAGTTTTGGAAAACTTATTTATTTATTTAATTAGAGGGGCTCAATTTTTCTCAAACTATTTTCTCAAATAATTATGTCAATTTGGGGGAATGATAATCTTATAGAAAATGTTTTATTGTTTTTTTTAAAAGACTTGATTTATTTATTTGACAGAGAGGGGGAACACAAGTAGGGGGGAGTAGGAGAGAGAGAAGCAACCTTCCCGCCAAGCAGGGAATCTGATGTGCCCAGGACCCTGGGATCATGACCCAAGCCGAAGGCAGACACTTAACTGACTGAGCCACCCAGGCACCCTGAAAATGTTTTATTGTTGATGTTGTTGATGTGTTTCTGGATTTGTTTTGTTTTATCTGTTTACTTTTTGAGAATTAAATAATAATATATGTAATACAATGTGTGGCCCTAAGCATATGGTAGACTAAAGATAGTTAGTACCATTACTCTACTCCTGTGTAAAATTCACCTTTGAAAAACTGTTTCTCTGTGCAAGCCAGCATGGTCTTTCTTAGTGAAATTGTTTCTATGGCAATAAATTGACTTTAGAAGATCTAACAGTTTTCCCTGCTTTTGAAAAAAGGAGATACCCGATTTCCAATAATTGACGTAGAGGGAGGGATTGTTTGTTTCTTGAAAATATATCAGAAACTCTCTGAGAAGTTTTGAATGCTTCAAAAAATGCAAAACTGTTTTGAGCAACCTACATTACAAATCCATAGGACCTGGGTAATACGCAAGCATTCACCATGACCAGCTAAGTTTGAGGACCTCATTGTTTATGAGGAGAGACAAAATGTGATAAAAATAAGCCCAGAATATTTTACTCTATTCTTCCTGGGCTGAGAATGTCTTCTTCCCATATATCACATGCTAAATAGCTACAAAATTTTTAACTCATTTCAACCACTACTTCTTTCATGAAACCTTTCATGATTGAAAATATGAGGCTTCCTTCAAATAAACCAATGATTTATTCAATTAAGTCTCCTTAAATAAGCATTTCAATTTGTTTTAAGGTATAATTATTGACTTAATCTATGAAATGGGAATCTGAAAAACAGAGACTGTGTTCTGGATTTCCATGAGCATCTGTGTAGTTTATGTAAATTCTTTTAAGCCCCAGTTTCTAACTCTAAAAAAAAAAAATGGAGATGATTATCTCTTCTTAAATTTCTATCACCATGGTCCAAAGGGCCTTATCATTTAGTGAGCAAAAGAATAGAATTCTTTGAATGTAACTAAAAATGTATATCCCTACCAGTGAGAACTTCTGCCTGAATAACTGCAACTATAGCATGCTGACCTAAATCCATTCCAAAAAATATATCATGATTTCATGTTTGAGTCACCTGTTCAGAATAAATTTGGTAAGTGATATAGCATAAAATTAACTTGGAATCTGGAGCCAGTTGTGTTCTTTTTAACTCTTCCCCTGTGGCAGTGTGACTTCTGGCTTGTTTTTGCCATCCCTGTGCCTCAGTTTACTTAACCTTATGAGCCATATTCTAATTATGCCTACTTCATAAGGTTGCTATGAAGACCAAATGAGAAAAACAAGTAAAAAGCTTGTAACAGTGCCAGGCCAAAAGAAAGCACTAAGTCAATGTTAGTTATTATAGTTATTATGATCATTTTTATACCTATTTTTTAAACCTATCTTAAGTGATACAAATTACATTTTTTTTATTTTTATGATCTCTGGAAATCTAAAGAACCAGACTATGTACCCTTAGACTAATTTGACTGTAAAATTTCTATTAGCTGTCTCAGATTCTGTGACTGAGTGTTGAAGCCCCCACCAAGTGGGTAGGGCCATGGCTCAGGGAGAAGCTGACCCAAGGAAGCTAAGCTCAGGTATTTTACTACAAGTCTTCCAAGATAAAAATACCCAAGTAGTAATCGAGGCTCCCCTCCTAGAAAAATAGTTGAGAGTCAGAACTAGAATGGGGGGTGTGTTAAATAAACATGTGGTAGAGTCAAGATTTAGACTTGAGAAAATCAGAGCATAACCAAATGTTGTTTCTTTATCCCATCTTTGG
Source organism: Zalophus californianus (assembly GCF_009762305.2). Taxonomy (NCBI): domain Eukaryota; kingdom Metazoa; phylum Chordata; class Mammalia; order Carnivora; family Otariidae; genus Zalophus; species Zalophus californianus. The sequence goes on from NC_045598.1 coordinate 185,548,978, forward strand.
GATTGTAGCTCTTTGCACACTTGTGATTAATAAGGTAATTGTTTAGAGTCGTGTATCGTATGCTCTGTCTCTTGCAGGGATTGTTAAGCCAGGTAAGGACACAAACTGCCCCTATTTGGTCTATATCTATCCCTGTGGTCAGGGCCCGGCATTTGTCACCTGTACATGTGGACTGAATGGATGAAGTATGGTGAATCCTTAGTGATTTAGGAGAAATAGCATGGGTATCTAAGGATTCTCCAAATGAACTGGGATTTACATGGTCCTTGCACATTTTTTGTTACCTAAAACAACAAGATTAAGATGGACATCTGTGAGCCATGGGCACAAGGGGACCGATACTAGACTGTAAGACAGCAATAGAAGCAGAGACATTCCATCGTGTTCAACACGGGATCAAGACTAGTTTGTACTTTAAGAATACCATTACATTTCAAATTGGTCTGGTTTGGGAAATCCCAGTCTGAACTCAGAAGCTCAATCCACTTAGCTTTATTGGGAGAATTAAGTTTGACAATGTATATAAAGCACTTAGTTGAACACAGAGAGAACAGCAGCTCCTGGGGACTGAGAAGGAGCTACGTGCTTCTTCCATTTTTGATTTTGTGCTTGTTTCCCATCTCTATTTTCAGAGCTTAACCTAGCAAGCTCAAAATATACATCCGGTAAATGAATGGATGAGTGCACAAATGAATGGATGGATGGTTGCATGGATAAACAGATGAGGGGAAAAGTGCCTGCTATTCTAAGAGTATCACTTGTTTTCATGTCATGGTAAGGAGAAAGGGTTGATTAGGACAAGATTCAGTGGACCTCATGACTTTGCAAAATCCCTGCGAAGGAGCATGCGGCCTTCTCTCTGGCCTCATTATGCAGGTCTTGTACACACTTGGGCAGAGTCCAGGTTACACCTGTCCCCATTTTGCACCCAGCTGGAAACTGCCCTCTCATGATGTCCCTGCTATTAAAAGTCTCTCGCTGAAGCTTACAAATCTAGTGTGATCCAGATCAACAGGCTCAGACATGTGGAATAGTTCCAATGATCTCAAAGCCAAGCCAAGAATGCCATAATAACCTCTGTGCAGGTAGTGCACAAAGCCAGTGGGACCTGGCTGTTATCAGACCTTCTCTGCTTGCTGGTCTACGACTTGTAATTGGATGTACAATGAAGATCCTAGGAAGCTTTTGTGGATCTCTCAAAAATGATTTATTGGCTTCTCTTTACTCTCTGTAAAGTTTCCTGACATTTGTCAAACATTCAACAAATATTTACTAAGTATATATTGTTTGTGGGGTCTTGGGATAATATCTTAGTTTAACAAATTTGATTCTCCAACTGGAGAATTGTCCTCTTGGATAGGATGAAAACAAGACTTAAAAAATAGGTAGTATAAATATGGCATGATCATTCATACAAGAGAAGCATAACAAACTACTGAGTCACTATTATGCCAATATTTATTTCTTATACTACAAATAACTGCTATTCACATATTACATATTCACTTTTAGAAAACATTTCAATTAGTTTTGGATGTGCGATTCTCACAATATAAAAGGACTATTATCTCCATATTTTTTCGCATGAGAATATAGTCTCAGAGAAGTTCTGTGAATTACCCAGAATAGGAAGTAGTGAATGACAACTGGGTTCAAAACCCAGCCTTCTGACTTTAAGTGCAGTGCTCTTTCCAGAGTTCCTTTTTTCCTCACGATTGCACCATTTTGAGGACCCCCCCACCCTGAGCACCTGGCACTGTGCCTTGCAGGTATGTAATATATGGACCAACTCTGGGGACTTTGAGATTTTGTTAGGCTTGACTGGAAATCCTGGTGGGTCTAACTTACCAACTGGACAGACTTGTCTCTAAGTGATTTGAGCCTCCTGCCCCTTATCTGCAAGATATATCTCTACACTTATGATGATAAAAATGAAATAATAGAATTATAAATAAAAAAATAAAGTTCAGGGGCACTTGGCTGGCTTAGTCAGTACAGCAAGTGACTTTTGATCTCAAGTTCGTGAGTTTGAGCCCCACATTGGGCATAGAGATTACTTAAAAAAGAACGTTTCAGTACCAATTGAAGAAACCAAAGAATAAATATCTCATTGTATTCTGAGGATTAAATGCCAAAGTATATAAACACTGCAGCATACCTCCTGAGCTGATGGAGGGAACTCTACAAAAATGTGTTTCCTTTATTTTCCTTTGTACACTTTCTTTTAAATTGAGGCAATGAACTCTGAGCAGTCTCCTTGTTTCTAAGTTCTGTGATGCTACTTTTGTTCTGGGTTGTTTGCACAAGAAAGAATAGGAATTTGTGTCATTTGAGAGGCTCAATTTCAGAGAGCTGGCACCAAAGCAGAAGCCAGATCCCCTAACTGGGAGCACAGCAGTCTCCCAGCCCCTGTGCTTTGACCAGGTTCAGCAGAGGAATCCATTCGTTCTGCAATGAGCCCATATCTTTTCCCATATGGCTTCAATCCTTATTGAAAAGCCGATGGTCTAGAGGTGATTAAATGATTAATGGTGACAGTGCTGGACTGAGAGCCCTTTATATCTCTTCTGATTTCTTTTTCAACTGACAGTCTGGGCAACCGATTCCAAGATCACCAAGGTGGTGACAATTTTTCTTATAAGCCATTTCTTGAGGACTTCAAACCTTCTGTTCTGGATGATGTGGCTATATCTCTTAGAAACGTGATAGCTTCTTTCCCCATTTGCCCACGTCCATTAATTTCTCCATTCTGTATGTAAAATAATTTCAGGAGAGGTAACAGAATTAAATCTTTTCCAGAGTTTGTTGTTTGCTAGGTACTGTCCCAGCTGGAGACACTGTGCAAAGTTCGGTGTCTAACATATAAATGCTGCACTTAATATACAGTACCCACAGTCCCCTATATTGCTTTTTTTTTTAGTAGAACATGATCATCTAGTGAGTATTACTAAAGAGTCTTCTCAAGTATTATAATCCACATTGACACCTGCATTGGGTGCTTGATTCAATCACTTGACATGATCTTGGGTGATTCATCACATACTGTGATCAGCAGTACAGTTTGCTGAGAAGGATGGCTTTAGCCCCGCGCATTCTCAGCATTACTATGCCCACCCACCCCAGGATGCTTGGCATTCAGTGACCCCCTGCAGCCCTGACTAGACTGGCATGTCCTTTAGAGCATCGTCTTGTCTGTGCACACCCCATCCATCCAGTAATGCTACTTCCCAGTCATGCCCAGAACCCATCGAGTCTTGCCTATTTCACAGAGACAGAAGATTCAATAAAAAAATGAGTGGAAAAGCCTTTGGAGTGGTGATTCTCTCTCTCTCTCTCCCTCTCTCTCTTCCTTCACCTTCAGCTCCTCCTTTTTTCTCTACCTTTTCCTCCTCTCCACTTACTCCACTTACTCCTATGTGGTGGTGGTGGGGGGCAGAAGCAGCAGAGTAAGTTTTGCTCTCGGACTGTCCTTGATTCAAATCTTACTCTGTTTGGTTATATAAACAAGCGATTTACCTAAACCAGGATATGTTGATCTGCAAAACAGGAAAGATGCACATTTTGAAGGACTGTTTTGAAGAATAAATAGAAACATAAATTCTTATTAGTACAGTTTTGGCACATAGCAATATTTCAATAAATGGAAGCTGTTGTTAATGACCTCATCATTCTTACCTACTACTCAGGGATTCTCACGAGAAACATTCTTGCAATTCTGAATCCAGTCAATTTGAAGCATCACTGAAATCCCCTGCCAAATCAGTATTAGGAAACACATCGACAGGAAATTTGGAAGCTCCGTATTGAAACATTAAAGAATTGAATTTGAATAAGAAAAAAGTTGGGGAGAAAATCTGTATGTATGCACCACTCAAAGATAACCAAAGATATACCAGGGAAGGAAAAAAATCCTGCAAAATCAGCTGGAGACTTCAAAATAGAGTTAAGTGGAAGGCCTTTGCACAACTTCACATTTCCTACTTTCTTTTTATTTTCCCTACTTTCTAACTTCTGCAGTTTTAATGCAATTTCATGAAACAACCCCATAAATATTACTAATTAAACTAAATTTGATGATGCACACTAGAAAACCAAATAATGAAACTATATTCCTACTATCCGGCTATGTTTATTTCTTGTAAAATACCATTCATTTAGTCTAAAAACTATAATTATTTGCTGAAGATACCCTGTCCACTTTTCCTCTCCCCTGCAAGAAACTAGGGCTTGGGGGGATCTGGTTTTGAGTCTTATTCTAGAGCTAATCCTCTGTAGGATCTCAGGCATGTCACTCTGATCATCTGTAAGGCTGTGGGTATTCCTCCAGGCTATATGAACCATCCTGCCAACAAATGGACCAATCAAATATACAGAAGCAGTAGGTGTTTCTTAGAACCACTATTAGAACCACTGTAAGTGCTAACACATTTATTTTAGCTCTTTTATCAATGAGTAATTGAATGGAAGCAAAGCCTGAGGACATAATAGCTGTAAGTCTCTATGTACTTTCCTTTATCTTGAGAAGGCAAAAAACATAAAAATTATTTCAGATAATGATCATCATTATCATAATAAAATCATAAACCCAAAAAATTGCAATAGGAAACAATGGGATTAGTAAGCACTAGGGACTGCACATAACATGTGAAGAGAAAACCTCTCTGATGGAATAAATATAACCTGGCAAATGTTGGATGATGACATAAGGAACTCTGACCCATGACCTTTAGGTGCAAGTGCCCTGAGGCAGAAGAGGTGGTTATTTTAAAGGAGCAAAGTGAAGATCTGTGTGGCTGGAGTAGAACACATAATAGGGAGATTGATGAGACATTTGATTTGAACCAAGAGCCAGTCATAAGGAGCATTGGAAACAAACACTATAAAGAGTTTCAATGTCACCATATTTGTCAAGGGAATTTGCAAGAAAAATTTAAATAGGGGTATGTCATGATTAACCTAGAGTTTAGAAAGTTCATAGTGGTTAAGGAAGATCATGGATTATAGGAGTGAGTTTAGCACAAAACTTAGGAGATAAAAAGAGATGATAGTAGCTACCTCTTGGCATGGTAGCTAGGTAGATAATTGTGGCAGGATTGAGGACATATTTTGAAGCTAGAGTCTACAGGATTTGTTGTATTGGTCATGACAAAGAGAAGCATCACAGATGATTTCCAGTCCATTTATTGCCTTATTTTCAGTCATGGTTTTCTTGGATATTGATGGAGTTTTGGTTCTGAAGGAGAAGGGCAGCCTGGGCCCTGGCTCTACCCACCAACCCCGCCCCCCTCCCCCCCGTACCCATGAAGCACTCATCCAAGTTCATTTGGCACCGTGTTATTCTTGTCTGGTCCTCACCTGCTATATTGTTCCTTTTGGGATTCCCCATAACCACCCCCCAAAAAGCAGTGCAGCATCACTAACCTACATGGTCCTACCTCTTTCCTCTCCAGGGGAAAATACTCTTATTTTAGGAGAGGTGAATCCTGTGGATGAGTGGAGAAGGTGGGGTAACTCACATAGCAAAGCCTAAGCATTAGACAGGAAAGTCCTCTGTTTGCTGTGCTATGAATCCTGTGATTTTAGGGTAGGGGCAGAAACTGAGGAAAGTATATATCTTTCTATCTTCCTTCAATGTTACAGGCTGTCTTTATGTAGATGTCACATAAACACACATCCTTATATGCATGCATTTACTATTCTTGGTTCTGCTAATCTCTAATCTGTACATTTCCTTCTTAATGTTATGTGATTTCATTTTTTTTTTTCAAGATGCACACATGAGTCAGGGGAGGGGCAGAGGGAGAGAGAATCTCAAACAGATCCTGAGCACAGAGCCCAACAAGGGGCTCAGGACTCTGAGGTCATCACCTGAGTCAAAACTACGAGTCGGACATCGACGGACTGATTTCATTCTTAACATATCAGGCATATATTTTATTGAGAAGATAAGAAATACTGAATCAAAATCTGCACTGAGATTTCTGTGGGCAGATTCTTCATGGTAGTCAACTCTGAGCTCCATGAAACACCTAAGATAAAGGCTCACCTGGAACGGAACACACACTACATAATTATTTGCTTTAATGAGCTGTTTAGGGTTTGCTAAAATTATTATCTGCATTAATTAAATATCAACATACTAGCCAAATTTGGAAGAAAGCACATTTAAAATACATTGCATTTCTTGATTTTCTAATTAAAAATAATTATTCACTCAGTGCAGAGACAGACGAATACAAAATCCAATTTTAATTAAAACTAATGTAAATGCATTTGTGTAAAAGTGGACTGGCTTTGGAAAGATGACTTTGAATTTTAAATAGAAAAATTAAATGATACATACTATTACTCTTCTGGTTATAAAATACATACGCTTGCAGTCAGGAAATAAGTTTTTTAAATTACCCTATTTTTTTATCTCCATGAAGATATTTTGATTTGTAAGCAGTCTTACTGCAAGGAATATCTGGTATCTGATAGTCTTCAAAATTTTATTACTTCTTTTACTTGATGCAATCTTTCTCTGTATATTATGTTATCTGATTTTTTATAACAACCTTGTGTGGTAAACCAGAAAGTATCTTTGTCCTCATTTTATATGAATCTGACTTATCCAAGGTTAACACAGCATGGAAGTGGCATAGCCAGGACATTAATCTTATAATCCTGCGGGTATTTCCCCCCTTTAATTCCTCTACACTTTATGCGATACCATAGCATGTACCCCAGGTTTTTCAGGACATTTATATAATCTGTGTCACTGTTCCCACTAGAATTTTCTTGGCATATGCATACTTGAAGTTACATTTTTGCTTTGGAAACTATGGTGACTGTAATACATTGCTGAGAAGTAGCATTTACTTAATTAGATAACTTTTTTTTCCCCTAAAATCATGTATTGAGTAACTACAAAGTTGCAAGCATCACAGAATAATCAGAAAGAACTTCATTTCAAACAAAAATGTAGGGGGACTTATAAACAAGTGTCGTCCATCTCGGCTGATCAATTGGCTTTTCTCGTTTCACTTGGAGAGATGCTCTTTCTACATAATTCTACAGAAAAGACTAACAATTTAACGTATCAGCAGCTCGATGAGATAAGCTGCAACCTTTGACTAATCATCCTGTCACCTGGCTCCTCAATGCTCGAATGCTAGAAAAATTAACAGATTTAATTTCCACATTAAAATTCTTGTTTGAAATAGTTTAATATTTTATTCTATCAATTTGAAAAGATTACTATTTACTGTGATCTGCTTTATCTTGAAATCCAATACACTGTGTTCTGAGGACATTATAATTTAGTTGCATTTGACATGCTTTGAGAAGGGCATAGATTAAATCCCTGATGTGTGGCATTAAACAGTAGGAAAGTGGCCAATATTCCTGAGAGAGAAGAATACCCAGTTATGATTTGTTATGAAAATAATAGTAACTTACAAATGGATTGCTATTGTCTGGGAAGGCATAGAAAAAGCCCTGCATAGGACAGGGCTTCCACTGAATCATATCAGCTGTGAAAGCAGATAGCCTTTTTTATTTTTAAAGATTTTATTTATTTATTTGAAAGAGAGAGGGAGAGAGCATGAGGTGGGGGAGTGGGAGTAGGGAGGGGCAGAGGGAGAGGGAGAAGCAGACTCCCAGCTGAGCAGGGAGCCCACCTTGGAGCTCCATCCCAGGGTCACTGAATCATGACCTGAGTTGAAGGCAGAGGCTTAATGGACTGAGCCACCCAGGTGCCTTGCAGATAGCCTTTTAAACCTACCTTTTGAAGGTGCTTCTTCTTTTTTTTTTCTTTTCTAACAGGTAAGGACTTTAATGTAATCATAGTATTATTAGACTCAACAAAATCAAAAGTAATTCCCTAATATCACTGTGTTCAAGTTTTCCTGTTTGAAATGTCTTTTTTTTTTAAGATTTTATTTTTAAGTAATCTCTACACCCAAAGTGGGTCTTGAACCCATGAGTCCTAGATCAAGAGTTGCATGCTCTACCGACTAAGCCAGCCAGGACCCCCTGAAATATGTCTTTTTACAGCTGTTTTTTTTTTTTTTCCTATTGGATCCAAATATTATTTACCATTTGCATTTGGCTGATTTGTCTACTCAGTCTCTTTCATTTATTTATTTATTTATTTTAAAGATTTTATTTATCTGAGAGAGAGAGAGGGAGTGTGAGCAGAGGAGGGAGGGGGAGTAAAGGAAGAGGGATAAGCTGTTCTCGCTGAGCATGGAGTCTGATGTGGGGCTCCATCCCAGGACCCTGAGATCATGAACTGAGCTGAAGACAGATGCTTAACCGACTGAGCCACCCAGGTACTCCAACTCAGTCTCTTTTAATCTATGACAGTTTTCCTTCCCTCCCCCTCCATTTTTTTTTTTAAACATTTATTTGTTGAACAACTTCAGTCTTCTGGTACGGTAGGCAAGGTGCTGCTTCTTACTGGTTGGCTGTCCTGTGGATGAGGGGATAGGCTGAGCAAGTTCAGAGCTGGGGCCTCGTAAGTCTCTGCTACATGGGAACTGGGAAAACCAATGCCTTGGCATGGATTTCTCTTCTTGGTGACAAGCACACCGTGTGACCATCACCATCATACCACTCAGAAAACCTTATGATTAAGTATCTGTTTCCTTCTCACTCCTCTTGGAGATCCTCCAAACAGATGGATAATATGTGTGTACTTTTTGGCACTCAGAGAACATTTGTTGAATGAATGAGGCATGAATGAGTGGAGTAGAAGTCATTTTAGACAGACTATGTTAAATATCCATTTCATTCCCATAATTGGTTGGAAATACTAACATAAGAGTACCTATTTCGAGCACTTGTTTAATTACAAAACAACTGAACAAAACCCACCATGAAGAAAAGTCTCTAATCAGTGCCCGACCTGTAGGAGGCATGTGAAGTTCTCTCTCTCTTTTTTTTTTTCCAAGGGACAACCCAAACCAGTGTGGGCTCTGAGGGTCAGGGGTAGTGGGGTAGGAGAACACAGACTCAAGAAGTCAGAAGGAGGGAAAGAATCACATACTACAGGCACATTTACCAAGCTGCAGTTAAGAGCTGAACTATCTGGAGACAGGTCTCAATTATGCCACATAAAGATGTCACAAAAACTGTTTTGAGTCAAAAATCTTTGATTATAAAACTCAATCAATAATCTTGGCAAAATCACTTAATCTCTCTAGGACTCAGTTTTTGGTTTAGTTTGGTTTGGTTTAAGTTTTTTGTTTTTTGTTTTTTTCATCTGCTGAAAGAAGAAAGGATTGGACACAAATATATCCTTGGACAACACGGGGGTTTGGGGCATCCCCCCCACACACAGTCGAAAAATCCACACATAACTTTTGACTGTCCAGAAACTCAATTTCTAATAGCCTACTATTAGCCAGAAATCTTACCAATACCATAAACAGTCAATTAACACACATTTAGTATATTATTTGTATTTGTATAATATACTGTATTCTTACAATACAGTAATCTAGGGAAAAGAAAGTATTATTAAGAAAATCAGGGCCCCGGGGTGGCCCAGTGCGTTAAGCATCTGCCTTTGACTCCGGTCATGGTCCCAGGGTCCTGGGATCAAGTCCAGAGTTGGGAATCCCTGCTCATCGGGGACTCTGCTTCTCCCTTTCCCTCTGCCCCTCCCCCACTTGTTCTCTCTCTCTCTCTCTCTCAAATGAATAAATAAAATCTTTTTTAAAAAAGAAAGAAAATTATAAGGACAAGGAAATACATTTGTGGTACTGAACTATATTTATTGGAAAACTCCACGTAAAAGTGGAATGATGCACTTCAAACTTGTGTTGTTCAAGGGGCAATTTTTTTCTTTTTTTAAATTATGTTCAGTTAGCAATTTTTTTCCAGTTTAAATCTCAAATTCACTTTATTTTGATTTAATTCATCAACTCCTGGTATGATTTTTTTTCGAAGACTTAGTTTTATTTTATTATGTTATGTTAGTCACCATATCCCATCACCAGTTTTCTATGCAGTGATCCACGATTTATTGTTTTCATACAACACCCAGTGCTCCATGCAGTGCGTGCCCTCCTTAATACCCACCACCGGGCTAACCCATCCCCCACCCCCCTCCCCTCTAACACCCTCAGTTTGTTTCTCAGAGTCCATAGTCTCTCATGGTTCATCTCTCCCTCCAATTCCACCCCCCTCATTTTTTCCTTCCTTCTCCTAGTGTCCTCCCTGCTGTTCCTTATGTTCCACAAATAAGTGAAACCATATGATAATTGTCTTTCTCTGCTTGACTTATTTCACTTAGCATCATCTCCTCCAGTCCCATCCATGTGGATGTAAAAGTTGGGTATTCATCCTTTCTGATGGCTGAGTAATATTCCATTGTATATATGGACCACATCTTCTTTATCCATTCATCTGTTGAAGGACATCTCGGCTCTTCCCACAGTTTGGCTATTGCGGACATTGCTGCTATGAACATTGGGGTGCATATGCCCCTTCTTTTCACTACATCTGTGTCTTTGGGGTAAACACCCAGGAGTGCAATTGTGGGTCATAGTGTAGCTCTATTTTTAATTTTCTGAGGCACCTCCACATTGTTTTCCAAAGTGGCTGTACCAACTCGCATTCCCACCAACAGTGTAAGAGGATTCCCCTTTCTCCACAACCTCTCCAACATTTGTTGTTTCTTGCCTTGTCAATTTTTGCTATTCTAACTGGTGTAAGGTGGTATCTCAATGTGGTTTTGATTTGAATTTCCCCGATGGCTAATGATGATGAACATTTTTTCATGTGTCTGTTAGCCATTTGTATGTCTTCTTTCAGAGAAGTGTTTGTTCATGTCTTCTGCCCATTTTTTGACTTATTTGTTTTTTGGGTGTTGAGTTTGAGAAGTTCTTTATAGATCTGGATACCAGCCCTTTATCTGTAGTGTCATTTGCAAATCTCTTCTCCCATTCTGTGGGTTGCCTCTTTGTTTTGTTGATTGTTTCCTTTGCTGTGCAGAAGCTTTTTATCTTGATGAAGTCCCAAAAGTTCATTTTTGCTTTTGTTTCACCAACCTTTGATGCCCACTCTCACCACTATTGTTCAACATAGTAATAGAAGACCTAGCAACAACAATCAGACAACAAAAAGAAATAAAAGGTATTCAAACTGACAAAGAAGTCAAACTCTCTTTTCGCAGATGACATGATACTTTATGTGGAAAACCCAAAAGACTCCAACTCCAAATTACTAGAACTCATACAACAATTCAGGAATGTGGCAGGACACAAAATCAATGCACAGAAATCAGTTGCTTTCTTGTACACTAACAGTGCAACTGTAGAAAGAGAAATTACAGAAATGATTCCATTTACAATAGCACCAAAAAACATAAGATACTTCGGAATAAACCTAACCAGAGAGGTAAAGGACTCTAGAAACTACAGAACACTCATGACAGAAATTGAAGAAGACACAAAAAGATGGAAAAACATGCCATGCTCATGGATCAGAAGGATAAACATTGTTTATCTACCCAGAGCAATCTATACCTTCAATGCCATCCCGATCAAAATTCCAATGACATTTTTCAAAGTGCTGGAACAAACAATCCTAAAATTTATATGGAATCAGAAAAAAACCCGAATTGCCAAGGAAATGTTGAAAAAGGAAAACAAAGCTGGGGGCATCACATTGCCTGATTTCAAGCTATATTACAAAGCTGTGATCACCAAGACAGCATGGTACTGGCACAAAACAGATATATAGACCAATGCAACAGAATAGAGAACCCAGATATGGACCCTCAACTCTATGGTCAAATAATCTTCAACAAGGCAGGAAAAAACATGCAATGGAAAAAGACAGTCTCTTCAATAAATGGTGCTGGGAAAATTGGACAGCTATATACAGAAGAATGAAACTCGACCATTCTCTAACACCATACACAAAGATAAACTCAAAATGTATGAAAGACCTCAAAGTGAGACAGGAATCCATCAGAATCCTAGAGGAAACATAGGCACTAACTGCCTTGACATCAGCCACAGCAATTTCTTTCAAGATACATCTCCAAAGGCTGGTATGATTTTTTCAATCTACCTCATGTTACAATAGAAAATTTGGATTAAAATGCATTAGATGATATGGTAGTCTCCTGGAGATAAAGGACATGTAATTAGTTAGTATCATGAAATATAAAGACCTGCAACATGCCATGAGAACACAGAGCCTGCAGCCCCTCCTTCCAGCCGGGGTTGCTTCTTATGCAAGGGCACCCTGGCAAAGCTGCATAAAGGTGATCAAGCCTGATTGCTGATCTTGGGAACATCCTGGGAAAATGTATAATGGTTCAAAGTACAAGCATTTTTTTCTCAATAATGGGTTATATGTTATGTACCTACTATATATATTTGGGTCAGCCATGAGCTACATACCTGAAGTTCAGAAAATACCAATTAAATTCTGGACATCTGGTGGCCATGGTCCATGGTAAATAGTGTGATAAAACAAGATTGGAAAAGCACCTTGATCCCACATTTTGAAGGACCTTGGATGAATGATCCGAGTTGTGGATTTTCTGTAGTAAATAATAGGGAACCAATGATATTTCTCGTGCAGGAAGTGAAATAACTTATATCAAAAGATGATTCTTGTTTCAGTGTGGGAGCCATAAATTAGTGATTGGAAAGATTACAGTCAGGAAACCTATTGATAAAGAGAGTTTAAAAAGATAAATCTCCCTGAAAATTAACCTCTTCCTTGAATCAAATCTCTGTTCTAATATATGCCATAAGATCTCTTCTCTTGGACATAATTTTGATTTGTAATTTAGCCTAACTTAAAACTTATGGCAAAACTATTATTGCCAGCTTAATGCATGTCACTTCGTCAAAAAACTGGGTGCATCTTTTTAAGGTGCTTCTAGGACAGTTACCATATCTTCCTTGCAGTTCTTCCAATTATTTTTTTCTGATAATTTCTGCTACCCATTGAGTTCGCTTTTTTTTTAAGATTTTTTTTTATTTATTTATTGAGAGAGAGAGAATGGTAGAGAGAGAGCATGAGAGGAAAGGAGGTCAGAGGGAGAGGCAGACTCCCCGCTGAGCAGGGAGCCCGATGTGGGACTCAATCCCGGGACTCCAGGATCATGACCTGAGCCAAAGGCAGTTGCTTAACCAACTGAGCCACCCAGGCGCCCCTTGAGTTCGCTTTTTCCCATAAATTACTGTGTAAAGTATTTATTGAGCACTTCCTATGCATTAAGTACAAGGCTCAACATTTTGCATATGTTACCACATTAATCTTCACAAGAAATCTTTGGGCTTTGCTTCCAAGTTAGGGATAAGGAAACAGAGAAGACTCGAAAGCTTATATAACTTGGCCAAGGTCAAAAACTCTTTACAAATGAGTGAAGTCCAAAGACTACATTCTGTCCAGAAACAAGATCCATGATCTCTTCCTCCTCAGAGCCTGACCCATCTCAAACAGATAAAGGAAATCATATTTCGAGTCAAATTGGAATACTCTCTCTCTCTCTCACACACACACACACTTTTTTTTGAGAGAGTGAGAGAGCGATGGCTGGGGGAGGGGAGAGGAAGAGGGAGAGAGAGAATATTAAGCAGGTTCCATGCTCAGTGCAGAGCCCAACACGGGGCTTGATCCCAGGACTCTGAGATCATGATCTAAGCCCATACCAAGAGTCAGATGCTTAACAGACTGATCCACCTAGGTGCCCCTCACACACACTATTTCTCTGTCTCTATGAGACCATCTACATAATTCTTAGTGTTCTCATATATAAAATGAAGCCAAGAGTATTTATCTACTTGGCTTAGGTTGAACCTTATATGAAATAGCATTTATAGAACAACTAGTACAATGGCAAACTCTAAGGGCTTAGAAATGGTTAGTCCTTTCCCTACCTTGCATCATTTCTTCTGCACCATTCCATACCTCTCTTTGCACCTGAACTCCATTGTGTTTCAGTGATCTGTTACAGGTATTTCTTCTCAGGTCTGGCCAACTGTGCATATTGAGATGGCAAGTAATTTTTCTCATTGATCTTTGCGCCTCCAGTCCTAATTCAATGCCCAGGACATAAGAACTTGTAAATAATCAATAAATGTTTCAATGAGTGAGTAAGCAAAGTATAAATGGAATGCCTTCTCCTGTTCTAGGAGAATTCTGTTGGGTATAATACGGCATCGTGCATGGAGGTGTCAGGGAAGAATCTTAACATGTGTTTGTGCGTGAGTCAGAGAGGGGGATGCGGGAAGACCTAGCATGGTCTAGTATTATATATAAAACAAATTAAAGCCAGTACAAACAGAAATCAGATCTATAGAAAACAGAAAGAACAAAATGCACTGACCAAGAGGACTAGCCAGGCACCAAATTAGTCTCGACATTCCCTGGTTACCATAGCAAAATTAAAGTAAGCTAAAATAATTCTGATTATCGGCAAGGAAGACACCTACCTAAAAGTTTTCCTGGCACCTAATTATAAAGACATGTCATAAAGGGGGCCTGTCAGATGCCGAATTCAGAGGATTCAGATTCTTTAGAGAATTAGAGGCTCAGAGGCACAGCCAGCCCGTGGGCTTCAGAGATCTCACGACAGCACATCTGTGGGAATCATATTATACCAAGAGCATCCCCTCTCTAACCCCCAAATTAGCTTTCTCCTTGACTTATGAAACACCTATCTCCCCCACGTCTTCCTCACATGCATTATCCTGGCACTTAATCCACTTAGATTTAAAGGTGTTCAACCTTCAAGTACCCACCTCTGCTATCCTTTCAGATTCTCCCAGAACTCCTCTGTCTCTTGCCTTGGGCGTCTGACTTCCTTCTCCCTGGGAAGGAAACTGACAACCCTGCCTCAAAGATTGCAGATACTTGCTGAGCTTATTTGTTTCTGTAGCTGCCTCCTCTGCAGATCTGTAATTTTCATATTCAGTGTCATAATCCCGAAAACCCAGTACATTGCCTGTCACAGAGCAGGTGCTCAGGACATGTAGTGAATATGCCATTGGGGGATCTAGTCTTGTTAACTTCCTGGAAGAACACGGGATCTCATAAATGGGACTTAGTCTTATTTAATGGACAATATACTTGGGAATGTGTCATGAATTGGCTGCCAAACGATGAATGAAAACTTAGATGCTAATAAGCACATAGGACCCAAGCTGAGAGGAAATTGCCCTCCTTTATCCTACTTAAAGAATAAACTTCAGGCTTCTTAGCCCGATATTCAGATCCCTACGTAAGACCCCCAAATATCTATTTAGTCTCCTTTCACACTGCTTCTGTTCCAACACCTAAGACTCTAGACATAGCAGAATGATTGCCAAGAAATTTGTATTCTTCTCTGCTTTTTAAACCATCTGTTCACACTGCTTTGAAGGATCTTCCTTTTTTTATTGTCCGGTATCTCTAGAACATTTAAAATGATACTTTTTATGTGAAGACTTCCATAATCTTTTGTTAGAATTAACTCCCTCTGGGCTCTCAGAGGCATTTTGCTTATACTTACAGATACATTCTTCTTTTGATGTGCCTAATCAGATTTTGTTCTACTAGATTTAGAAATCTTAAAGACAAAGCATTACAAAAAAAAAATCTCCTGACTTCCTCCCACAGCTCACAAGCATCCATCTTAGAGATTGGCGTATAAAAAAAATCTCCATAACTATTGAATATATTGACAGGCTTTCAGACTGTCTTTGTGGTAGTTGGTTTTTTCTGCATAATTTTTAAAAACTCTTTATTTAAATCAACTTAGTTAACATATACTGTATTATTAGTTTCAGGGGTAGAATTTAGTGATTCATCAGTTGCATATAACACCCAGTGCTCATTCCATCACGTGTCCTTAATGCCATCACCCAATTACCCTGTCTCCCCCACCTCCCTCCCTTCCAGCAACCCTCAGTTTATCTCCTAGAGTTAAGAGTCTCTTTTGGTTTGCCTCGTCGCTGTTTTTATCTGATTTTATTTTTCCTTCCCTTCCCCTATGTTAATCTGTTTTGTTTCTTAAATTTCACATATGAGTGGAATCATATGGTATTTTTCTTTCTCTAACTTATTTCACTTAGCATAATACCCTCCAGTTCCATCCACGTCATTGCAAATGGCAAGATTTCATTATTTTTGATGGCTGAGCAATATTCCATTCTATATATATCACATCTTCTTTATCCATTCATCTGTCGATGAACATCTGGGCTCTTTCCATATTTTGGCTATTGTGGACATTGTTGCTTTAAACATTGGGGTACAGGTGCCCCTTTGAATCACTGTTTGTATCCTTTGGATAAATACCTAGTAGTACAATTGCTGGGTCATAGGGTAGTTCTATTTTTAACTTTTTGAGGAACTGCCACACTGTTTTCCAGAGCGGCTGCACCAGCTTGCATTACCACCAGCAGTGTAAGAGGGCTCCCCTTTCTATGCATCCTTGCCAGCATCTGTTGTTGCATGAGTTAATTTTAGCCATCCTGCATAATTATTTTATTCATCTTACACTTACTGTTTTAAGTAGGACAGTCTGACCAAAACAGTTTCCATGGAGAATCTGGTGTGAGACAGGGCAGTAGAGGCTGGATTATCTGCCTTGTTAGCAGTGGGTATAATTGAAGATCTTTCTCTCCTCTTGGTTTTCTTCTAACTCTTCTGTTCACTTCTTTTTCCTTTTCTTTTCTTTTTTTGACATATATAAAAGTTGTACAGATTCAGTGTATATAACTTGACGAGTTTGGGGATAAGTAAACACCAAGCTAAACCAGAAACCATTACCACAACCTATGCCATAAACCTATCCATCACCTCCAGAAGTTTCCTCCTGCCCTCATCATCATCATCATTTCTTATCATTTGTGATAAGAAATTGTGTGTGTGTGTGTGATAAGAAAAGTTAACATAACATATATCCTGTTATCCAATTTTAAAATATACAATTTAATGATGTTTAGGTGCCATCTATACAGTAGATCTCTAGGATTCTGCTCACTTTCATTCAGCCTTCTTGGAAGCATTTTTTTCCTCTACTGGGCCCTTGATATTGGTCCACTTTGGGGCTCTCATGTTTGTGCCTCACTTCATACTCACTTTCTGTATGATCACTTTCTTTCTTCTATTATTAGTCCCTTCTCTGGTTCCAAATTAATCTGAGATACTTTGACTCCCTGAGTGGAAAAAAAAAAAAAAGGAATGAAAAGAAACAGAAGAGAATGAAAATAAATAAAAAGGAAAGGAAAGGAAAGAAAACAGACAGCAACAAAACAAGGCAGAGTGTGAACTTATGAGAATTCATCTTTCAGGACAGAAAGTCAGCCAAACTCAGGAAAGACCTGGAACCAGGAATTGGACTCATGTTAGAAGACTAATCATTTATCATTCTCTCTCCATTTCTTTTCTTTCTTTATCTTTTTTTTTTTAAGATTTTATTTATTTGACAGAGAGAGAGATAGCGAGAGCAGGACCACAAGCAGGGGGAGTGGGAGAGGGAGAAGCAGGCTTCCTGCTGAGCAGGGAGCCTGATGTGGGGCTCGATCCCAGGACCCTGGGATCATGACCCAAGCTGAAGGCAGATGCTTAATGACTGAGCCACCCAGGCACCCCTCTCTTTATCTTTTTATATATGATGCATCCTCTTTCATGGATTGCACTTTGTACAGAAGAAATTGTCATTTACAGCTCCTTAGCTTATCCTCTTTACACATCCAGCCACATTGAAAGTCTGACTTTCTCTTTGGATCTGCTTCTAATTCTTTTTTTTTTTTTAATTTTTATTTAAATTGTAGTTAGTTAACATACAGTGCAATATTAGTTTCAGGAATAGAATTTAGTGACTCATCACTTACATATATCACCCAGTGCTCATCACAACAAGTGCCCTCCTTAGTACCCATCACCCATCTAGACCATCCCCCACACTGTTTCTCATTTTTAAGGGAAGAGACTCTGGCATAGCCTGGACTGATTGCCCACTTGTCCAATCAATCCTGGCCAAGCTCATGGGCTCACCCTACACACAAGGATGCTGGAAACCCACCCCTGTGGATTGGAGATATTTAAGGAGTTCTGAAGAGCCAGGTAGACAGTCCTAAATTATTGTGACTCCAATAATTTCTGTTGTCATCCATGGGCTGTTATCAGTCATCACTGAGTGGTTAGCAAAAAGTCATCAACTCATTGTTTTAACCTCCTGGGTATTTTGACTGAGGTATCTTACATCACATAAACCTAAAATATTTGAAGTATGCCTCAATTTCTATTCTGTTATTTGTTCTCTTGCTCTGGTCTGACCATTAAATTCTTTCTCATATTTGAATCTAAATATCCACTTGATTACAAGTTTCTTTAAAATATATATATGATACATATAGTATATATATATGTGGCATATATCATCCATTTGTTTCTTTGAGTTCCCATTAAGCCACCATTATTTCTCTTTTTTATCTTCTTTTAGTCTTTTTAAATCTTTTTTAAATTTTTTAAATCATTCTTCCTTTTTTTTTAAGAGAGAGAGTGTGTGTGCACATGCATGTGCAAACGAGGGGGGTACAAAGGGGGGAGAGGGAGAGGGAGAGAATCTTAAGCAGGCTCCATGCTCAGCACAGAGCCTGATGCAGGGCTCAATCAGGACTCTGAGATCATGACCTGAGCCAAAATCAAGTCGGACACTAAACTGACTGAGCTACCCAGTCACCCCCAAGGCCACCATTTCTAACTTAAATTCAGTAGTGAAACACATTCTCACTTCCTCCAATCTTTTTGCTTTGGCATATTTTCATATTTTTAGTATATACGCTTTAGAGCAATTTTTTAAAAGCTAAAGATATTTGCAGCTGAAAGCCACAATGCACTTTCTCATCATCTTGTTTGCTATTTATAATAATCCTTTGAAGAAGGTAGGAAAGAAACTCCATTTTATAGAGAAAAAAACAGTCTCTGAGAGATGAACTCGCTGACAGTCATATGGCTCGTTAAAGGTGAGCATGGGTGCAAATGTCTAACAACATAAAATGTCAAAAATGTGCTTGGCTTAGGTGTGGAGGACCTGAAGGGGAGTTACTGGAAGAAAGCAGGAGATTTATTATCAATAAAAATAATGCAGCCTCCCCCAGGAGGTGTATTTAACCATTGTTAAATTTTGGTCTGGAATAAAACCTGATTTATGTTTAAATGGCTGATGAGGATGTTTTCCACTACTAATTTGTATAAGACTCAAATAAGTGAGTGATCCTAAATTCTAAGAACAATTGCAAAGACGTTCTTTCCTCACATTAATTGTGGGAAGCAGTTGGCTTAAACTTAGAATAACTTCACTGTAGTCTGCGATACTCCACTAACCTGAGAGGTTACCTTAGGCAGCTTACCTGAACTTTTTAGAATTGTCCTTGTTTTTTAAAAATGGAGATGTTGAGGGAGCTGCCTCCCACTGCCCACCCCACTCTTGGCTTACATAATTCCATTTTGGCATTCAGCTAATAAAGTATAGATGTTAGTTAAGAGGTGACTTTTTTTTCCTTCCAAAATGACTCATTTTTCCTGATACATGATTTATCCAATCTAGTTCCCAAGAAGAGTTTTTATTTCAGCGTGATGATGGACAGTATGCATTTTACCAGTAATATAAGTTTCAATAGTTAATGAGCTATGGCTATTTCTAAGAGTGATAGATATATCTTTTGTCTTTCTACAGCTTCAGTAAGAGCACCCTGCTGTAATTCAACCTGACTTAAAAATAAGATGGTCCACTTTTCATTTAAAGCCAAGTTTCTGAAGCCTCAAATTCTAATAAAATTTGGCTCAAAATTGGAGGTATTTGTAATTGTGTATGTCACTTTTGACTCATAAAGCTTATTGCAATATGAAACTGATATTACCAAACCTCGTTCCTACTTAAGATGAATGACGAGGAACACTGTGTATCCCAAGCCCTGGGTCTTTAGTTCAGATCAGTGCATGGGCAGATGATGGAGCTGGCAAATGTTGAAAGAGGGTGGTCAGTGGCCAGCAGGCCCCAGTGCAGGACAGAACATGAAATGAATCATCTCTTATCAGTCTGCCTCTGTGACCTGTTCCTTTCTCCTTGTTCTTTGTTTATCTCTCCTATGACCTCTATTTCCAGATAATACATTCCTTCTTTGGACCCAACAGCGTATTTGGATTTTCTGGTGTGATCATATGTTCTTTGACCTGTGCCCAGCTGTGTTTTCCTAATCATCCGACTGCTTGAAACTTGCAATAGAAATTGCCCCTGGGACTGGTCAGCTTGGCGAGCCTAATGCCAGGTATTCCATAACCCAAAGAAAGAGAATTTGGTGACTACAGCACTTTAATCCAAGTGGTCTGTGTAAATGAGATAATGTATCTGAAAACACTTGTAAACTATAGGGAATTAGTTAATTATTTGATGTATAAAACCATCTCTGACTTTACTAACTATATGTATATGAGTATCTGTGTGAGTATATATGTATATGTATGTGCATACATGCATGTATGCATGGACATACATATATCTGTGTATGTGTGCATAAGCATGTACATATGTGGGTGTGCATGGCTAGGTTTATATTCATGTGTTATATGTGTATGTGTGTATGCATGTATATGCAAATAATTATGTGCATATTTGTACACATATATTCTGTATGGGCACACATTTATATTTATCTTTTTGTGTATGTCACAGATTTGCTGACTTTACTGGATCTTTCCTTGCTGAACAATAATTAACTTGCCCATTTAACCTTCACCTTGGCCCACATTAAGAGTACGTCTGTTCATTTCTTGGTTTCCAGTCTCTGCATATTTCTTCTCTCCAAAGGTGGAACTCCCTGATTCCCACATGGAGACAACCCTGCTTGTTTCTAAGATAAGTCCTGGTGAAGGGCGTAAAGATTTCTAATGGGCTCTGCTCTCAAAGCGTGTGATGTTACTGACAACACTTGAGCAGTTCTGTGCTCCATTTAGAGTACCTGGCTTCCAATCCTGTCACCACATATTTCTAAATCTTCAACTCAGTTTTCTCTAAAATCAGAATTTTCCCTCTTGCCAAACCAGCCCCGGCCTGTGGCTGGAATCCAACCCTTACATGAGAACCACACTCCTACTCCTCACCTTTATGACTGCATATTACCAGCTCAGGGGTTCTTAACATCACTGCCTGTCTGTGGCAACACCTCACTGTCTGACACTGAATGTTCTTGATACCGACAGCAATCTGTTCTTTAACTCTTCAGACAGCAATGGTCAAAAACATCAGGATCTGTTTGCTTCCAGTGGATAAATGTTATGATGTTCTAAAAACAGCAAACAATAGCAAGAAGAGCAAAATCTTTGTTTGGCATGGTTTGCCCTGACCCAGATCTTGGTGGGTAGATCCCTTTTCAGATCATTGTCATTCTTTGGTGAATCAAAAGGGGAAAGGATGAGAAATTAGATAGAATTCAGAGATGGAGACTGGCCTAAAGATGGGCTGAAGGTGTTGAGTACAAATTTATTTGTACGTTTAAATAATGCTGGAAATATAATTATTTGTCATTCTGTTGTTGCAGAAATGTCTGTACTACATCTCAAATATTCCTTCAGAGACTTTACTCTGCTGTTTAAAAGGCTTCTTCTGAGCCTTACCTGCTGCACTAGAAGGGGTTGTCCTGCTTCTGAAAAATCTGTCTGGATACCGAAATGTGACTGTTTCATTTTACTTTCCACAGTCTGCATGTGTTGGTGGTAGTGATATCCAAGCAACTTCCCTGGAATCTGAAATTTCCCTGGGCTCAGCAAAATCAGAAAAGAAAACAAATTCATAATAACAGAAACAAGAAATACTAAGAATCTGCACTGAAATGAAAAGTTGAATCTCCACCACTATAAGCTGCTTATGGGCATATGGTGTGTTCCTTTCTCCATTTCAAGTGCCTCACAAAGTAATATGCACATAGTAGGCATTTAAAAATGAGCTGTTGGTGGAATTCATAAACACACACAGAAATATACACATATACAGAAACATACACATATACAGATATGTCAGTTCTTATGTGGTACGCATAGAATCTATCAAAGTTGTAAGT
Organism: Zalophus californianus; assembly: GCF_009762305.2. NCBI lineage: Eukaryota > Metazoa > Chordata > Mammalia > Carnivora > Otariidae > Zalophus > Zalophus californianus. Next base: position 185,571,039 of record NC_045598.1, read on the forward strand.
GGTTTTGGTTTGGACTCATAAGGGATCATCCTCATTATGAATAGTATAGTCATGACAACTTTTCTTTTTGCACTGGGATAAAATATACCTCCCAGCAGCATTCACAAAAATTATTGTAGTTCTATTATTTGGGTTCATATGCAATGACCATATCTTATTCTACAAGATTAAAATTAACAGCTATGTTATGCTTTATAATTTAGGAAACATTTTTTTTCACATAGTATCATTTCATTGCCACAACAACTTTTATATGATAGATTTCATTGATGTCCACATTATCAGTTAGGGTCTAATTAGGAGAGGGAAGCCACATTGGTTATTTTAAGAGAGAAACATTAACGTACTCATTGTTAACACTCTTGTGTTTTGAGGACCTGGAAAGACAAAACAAGAACAAAGAAAGAGCTTGGAATTATTAACACTTAGAAAGAAGTTCAGAAGAGGAAGCCTGCAGAGAGGGGACTCAGACGTCAGGGCAGAGAACTGATCAGTTAGGGCCGACGTCTCTGGGGACAGGTAATGACGTTGGTCCTGTGAGTGCTGGAAACACTGAAAACTGGAAGGGACTGTTTACTTCTGGGTGAAGAACCATTGCTTCGGTGATCCTCACACAGTTAGCAAAACCAGAACTAGACAGCAGACAGGAAAGAATGAGGTCAGCTTTCTCCCCGCGTCGTCCAGCCTGCCTCAAGCGCCCCCTAGCGGCAGATTGTAGAAGGGAGCCAGTTTTCAAAAACAATGTCATGGGCCAAGCAGTAAGCCCAGTATAAAAGGGTGGTGTTCTGCCTAGAGACAATAGCTTAGCAACTGGCACTTATTTTGTGTTCCAGAGCATCGAAGACAGAGGCCCATCAAGAATTTTCCCATAAACAATCCAGTTAGTAGCATGTACAGCATGGACTTGGATTTCTTTCTTCTCCAGATACAGTGCCAGATTATTAGAGCATTCCTCATCTTCTCTTCACATCAGGGAAAGGGGTGTGTGTGTTTCTGTGTGTGTGTGTGTGTGTGTGTTGAGCAGTACGTAGGGTACTGATATGGAAATTAGAAGACTAGGGTTTGTGTTTGTTGACAGTATCAAGTGCTTACTGAATACCTTATCTTTCTGAGCCCCAATTTCTGCTCCTGCAGGTGCACATAATGGGTTTCTGATACAACAAGATTAAGTAAGTCAGTGAATAAATATTGAGTATTCACAATGTGCAGAACACTGTGCTATGCACTGGGAACAAACTGATGAAAAGGACAACCAAGGTCACCGTCTCCAGAGGTTAGACTCCAGTGGGGTCTACAGGATCAAGGAAGCAACCACACAAAGTATATAGAATAAATAGAGTGTATGATTTCAGTTGAGCTCATTGCTTTGGCAGAAGAGCCCAGGCTCAAGAAAGCACACAGAGCAAAGTATCCTGAGTTGGAGTGAAGCCAGGGAAGATGTCCTGGGGGAAGTGAGCAGGAGGTATCTGGAAAAAGCATTATGGGAGAAAGGGTGGGGGAGGTGGGAGGGTAGCCCTGTGAGCGGGGAGCAAGGTTCATTCCAAGACCTGAGAGACAGACCATGGGACTGGGTTGATTGAAGGAGTGCAAAGTAGGGGATGGAGACGAGCCGAGAGAGGTAGCAGTCAGAACCTTGAGTTGATGAAGGTGAGGGAGCCTTATAAACCACAAAGGGCCAATGTATGATTATTGTTCCTGAGATTGAATAAATAAATAAATAATAAATAAATAAATAAATAAATAAAGCAGTTGGGGATTTTTTTTTTTCCTCTCTGCCGTTTAGAAAGTGAGTTACTGGAATCAGAAGGAAAGGCTGAAACTGGCCTGAAATCAGAAGCCTGAGCAGCCAGAAAAACCATGTGTGTCTCCCCCACATCAAAGGCGTTCCCCCACCCCCTGCGTTAACAAACTTACTAAAGTGCAGAGACTGACACTAACACCTTACTGTATAAGTTTTCAGCAAATATTTAAAATGTAGTAATAATGTGAGCCTAAAAGGTTTGATTGCTTGATCACAGTAGCTTGTTAATTGAAGGTGCAAAGAGGGGAATTTTGCACCTGAAGGGGAAATAGGATTAGTTTGCAGGAGAAATCAGATTAGTGTTCCTGGCAGTGGGCCAATTGCAGAGGAAGCGCACAGAACCTCAGGAGAAATAGAATCTATCTTTCCAAGTGCTCTGTGGGAGGACAGGCCTCCCCTCCGCCTGTCCAAGGGCAGGGGAGGAACAAAGCCATTCTGACTACTCACCCCTGACCTTGACTTGCTTCCCCAATATTAAATGTGAGACTTGCTAATTGCTCTCAGTGGAGATAACTGTGTTTGGAATTCATTTGGCTGAGGAGTATGTGTGGTTGTGGAATCTCTGACAGCACATGATTAATGAGGAAGGCTGGTTTTCGCATCCAGTGTTGGAGAGATTTGGGCCTCGTCCCAACCTCAGGGCCCCTCTGGGTTTGGCTCATGTCACGGTGGCCAGTGTTTCATGAGGCTGAGCAGCTTGGTTTCTGGAGAGATGATTCGGAGAGCGATGATAAGATAGGGCAGGTCAGGGAGGCGGGAGTACGATGATAAAATTCCATAGTAGCTGAGGTGGCCTGAGGAAATGGGGTGCTGGATGGGCCTGGGTCAGAACCCTGCCTTCCACAGCTCGAGTCCTGTGACCTTGGTGAATTAGTTTAACCTCTCTGAGCCTCAGATTGCCTGTTGTAAAATAAGCACAAAACCTACCTCGAAGGTGCTCTAGAGAGTTTCTAGATAATGAAGCCCAGCAGTTTCTGGCATAATAACTCTCGTTCAATAAGGAAAGGCCACTGTTACTCTTACAGCAAAGTATGTTCACACGTGCTTTCTCACTGCAGAGATTGGTTCGGAAATGTCAGCCCCTAAGAATTTGTAATTCTTATCTCTACACTGCTAACCCCACACTGGGCATTTCATGTGTATGTCCAGTAGTGCGGCCCTGGGCAGCTAGGAGACAGTCTGAGTCTCAGCTTCGATGATTGCAGTCAATAATTCCCTTGCCCAGCCTTCAGGGGGTGCCCTCCAGACAAAGGCACCTCCTTCCTAAGTTAAGCCTCCCTCGGTGCACTGACACAAGCATTAGCCCCCAGGGTCATGTGTAGAACTTGGCCCAGTGTGACTGGTAAGTAGAATGCAGTGGACTCATGCATCTTTTTTATCATTTGCTCATGATCTTGTCCTTCTTCCTCCCAACACAGCATCAAGAACATATCTTATCTTACATTTTCCCTCCCAGAAAATTATTGGACATGTGGGGCATTGTGGGAGGCCCCCATCCCTGTGCCCAGATTTACATCCAATTGGTCAGAGTTGTGGGTGGCCCGGGGACCCCACTTGGCTCTGTTTCAAGTGGGGACAACAGTCTTATTGGGAAGTATGCCCTTAAACCCATGGAATTCAACACTAACTCTGGGTAGTTAGTGTCAGAATTGAATTGCACTACACCAGTTGGTGTCAAGATAAGTGGAAACACATCGTAGTCTGGACCTTGGGAGTTTGTGTGTGGCAGCATCACCTTACTCTATTCTAAAGCCACTTAATGTTTAAAATTGCTTACTCTAGCATTAGAAAAAACAACAAAACAAAACAAATCAAAACCAACCAAGAATTTCATTTTGTGCTCTGTTGTTTGAAGTAAGTTACCTAAATTCCATGTATCAATGTCTTCATATGATGGGTTGATAGGAAGACTTAATAAAATCACATACTGCGAAAGAGCTTGGACTAAAGTTGATACCAGTTGTTGTGGATTCAAGTGCAGTCCTTTGTTTTCATCCCACAATCTGATAGTGAGTAACCAGGTGAATGGATGGGATGTTGTATCAGGTCTTGGAACATAGTTGGTTTGAATGCACTTTCTCTGATCCACTGAACTTAGCACTGTTCCTGCCACATTGCAGGCACTGAATAAATAATTATGAATAAATATATTATAATTTCTTCTTAACTTTGTAGATGCATAATTGAAATAAATTACTTTAATACCCCTAGTGATACCCTGAAGATATTGTACAATTTATTCTGTTTTTAAGGACCTTGAGAGGTTTCATGTTAGCACTGACAATTATAATATTCATCATATTCCTCTGTCACATTATGAGCCATTAACACCATTTCTTGGAAGGAAATGAAAACTTCTGAAAATATGAATAAGTCCATTTTTTTCTGATTGACAGTAGGAATTTTATGTCTGATTCTGTTTATTCATCGAGGCTTATTATATTTTTTTTCCTAAGGGAAAGTGACCTAAAATATATCAGATTCTTTCAATACTGTATATCCTCCTATATTTCTTAAGATGAGTCCAGTAAGAAAGTAACTGAAGAAGTATATGTCATTGGAAAACAAGTTAATATGTAGCTTTAATAGTGCTTCATGGAAAGAAAATACATACAAAACGTTTTGGAGCACCTGAGTGGCTCAGTCTGCTGAGCATCCAACTTGAGTTCGGCTCATGTCATGATCTCAGAGTCATGGTATTGAGCCCCTCAACGGGCTCCACACTCAGCTGGGAGTCTGCTTGAAATTCTTTCTTTCCCTCTCCTTCTGCCCCTCTTCCCCCCTCTCAAATAATAAGCAAATACATAAATCTAAATGAAACAAACAAACCCAAAACCTTACTCATTCAATCTTCTTTCCAAGTAACATGGGCTGAGAGAAGATCAATTATAGATTGATATGATGAGGATGATGAGGATGATGATGATGTACAGACAGAGAAGGGGGAATTGTCCAATCTTACGTAAAAAGGGCAGTGTAAAGAGCACAAGATGGAGGAGTAAACAGAGGAGGACTTGCATGTGGAAAACCTGGCTTGAAGACCTGGTGTTTTAATTCATTAACCTATATCAAGTAATCTGTATAGCAGGTCATTATGACAGACAATTAAACAAGTTTGTATATGTAAAAATGCTTTGATAACCAAAGCAGTTTGTGTTACTAATGTATTGGTGGGTGGGAATGATTTCCCCGGTCCCCATTCTTAATGAGATTGTGAGTTCTTCTTGGAGAACTGACTCCATTATCAGTCTGTAATACATCTCTTTATTTTTGATCATTTTCTTTGTTCTGAAGTTTTGTTTAAGATTAATATAGGTACTGTAGATTTCTTTTGATTAGTGTTAGCCTGGTATATATTTATCTCTCTACTTTTAATTGATCTACACCTTTATATTTAAGGTGGGTTTCTTGTAGAAAAGATATAGCTGAGTCTTGCTTATTTGTTTTATCTACTCTGACAATCCCTGTTTTTAATTGATATACTTTTCAATCGTTATGGTTACTGGTATAGTTGGATTAAATCTGTCATGTTGTAACTGTTTTCTGTTCCTTATCCCTCTCTTCTTTCTGATTTCTCTGGTTCTAACTGAGCATTTTGTATTTCATTTGATCTCTTAGCATATTAATTATACGTATAGTTACACACACACACACACACACACACACACATATTTTTAAATTTTAAGTGTTGTCCTGGAGTTTCAGTATACATTTTAAAATAATTTAAGCCTACCATCAAATAACACTGTACCACTTTATGTTAGTGCAGGTACTATGTAACAGAGTATTCCCAGCTTCTCCCTCACATCCCTAATGCTATTGCTGCCATTTATTTCACTTACCCGTATGCTATAATTACCAATTACATTATTATTATTACTTTATTTTTTATTTTTTTTTAAGATTTTATTTATTTGACAGAGAGAGAGACAGCGAGAGAGGGAACACAAGCAGAGGGAGTGGGAGAGGGAGAAGCAGGCTTCCTGCCAAGTAGGGAGCCTGATGCGGGGCTTGATCCCAGGACCCTGAGATCATGACCCGAGCTGAAGGCAGTTGCTTAGCCAACTGAGCCACCCAGGCACCCCTATTACTTTATTTTTTAAGATTTTATTTATTTATTTGAGAGAGAGATGGGGGGAGAGCACGAGTAGGGGGGAGGAGCAGAGGGAGAAGGAGAAGCAGACTCCCCACTGAGCAGGGAGCCGAAGGCTGGACTCAATCCCAGGACCCTGAGATCATGACCTGAGCCAAAGGCAGACACTTAACTAACTGAGCCATCCAGGCATCCCTATTATTACTTTAAACAAACAGGCAAGCAGGTGTTTTTTAGATCAACTAAGAATAAGAAAAACAGAACAATTTATCTTCACTTCTTTTCCCTTCTCTAAAATTCTTTCTTTTTTTATGTAGATCTGAGTTTCCTACCTGTATCATTTCCCTTCTCCCTGAAGAAGTTCTTTTAATCTTTCATTCAGGGAAGATCTGCTAACAATTAATTCTCTTAGTTGTTGTTTATCGCTTACCAAGGATAATTTCACTGGACATACAATTACAAGTTTTTGCTCTGTTTTTCTTTCAACCATTTAAATATTTCACTCCATTCTTTTCCTCTTTGCATGGTATATGACAAGAATCCCTCTATAATTCTTTTGTGTTCCTATAGAGGTAAGGTATTCCCCCCCCAACCTCTGCCTTTTTTCAAGATTTCCCTTTTCTCTTTGCTTTTCTGCAGTTTGAATATGATATGTCTAAGTGTAGATTCTTATTTTTACTTTTGGTATTTATCATGCTTGACATTCTCTGAGGCTCCTGGGTCTGTGCTTTAGTTTTTGTAATTAATTTTAGAAAAATTTTCGACATTATCACTTCAAATATTTCTTCTGTTATCTTTCTTCTCCTTCTGGTATTCTAATTAGACTTATGTTAGATATTTTGAAATTTACTCACAGATCTTGGGTGTTCTGTTGTGATTTTGTATTTTGTTTTCTTTCCATTCTTTGCTTTTCAGTTTGGAAAGTTTCTATAACTTATCTTCAAGCTCACTGATTCCTTCCTGGGTGTTGTTCAGTCTACTATGAACCCATCAAAGTTGTTCTTCATTTATGTTTATGATATTCTTTACTTCTAACATTCTTCTTATTTTTTTTCCTTAGAGTTTCCACTCTGCTTCTGTTGCCCATCTGTTCCTGCATGTTGTCTATCTTTTCCATTAAAGCACTTAGCACATTAATCCTAGTTATTTAAATCCCCTATCTGATAATTCCAACATCTGTGTCATATCTGAGTCTGGTTCTGATGATTGCTTTATCATTTCATATGTGTTTTGTTCTTGCCTTTAGGCATGATTTGCATTTTTGTTGAAAGCCAAACATGGTATCTTGGATGTTAGAAACTGAAGTCATAGCCCTTTTAGTGTGAGGTTTTATGTTACTCTGACTAGGGTTTGGATTGTATTTTTTTTTTTTTTTGTGATTAAAGTGTCAGAGGCACAAAATTATTCTAGTGTTCTTGCCTTTGTCTTCCCTGTTGGTGTTAGGTTTCCCTAAATACTCCTCCTCAGAGAGAGTCTGTGTCTTGCAGCTCTTTAGCTGTCATCCCCTGTGAATATACTGAAGTGCTGTTTGTGTGGTGCTAAGGCCTGGGGGCTGGGGAGGAAAGTGCTCTATAGCTTTTTGAGTTAGGTATTGTTTCAGTGGTCCTGTATCCCTGGGCTCAAATCATTACACATGTTTCTTGACTTTTTTTTTTTTCCATCCTAATAAGAGACACAAATTCTATTGGGGGGGGGGGTAGATTAGGAGAAATGTGCTTTGTGCATGTGGGATAAGGTTCTGAAGAGTTTTTTTGGTCTGGAGAGTAGGCATTTGTAATGAAGGACTTCCTAGTGTATTCCATAAAGATTAGCCTTCCCTTCCTCCTGCTGGGTCATAGGGAATCTTTTGGTGTTTTCACTATGAGAATCTGACAGGGTTCTGTTTGCGGAGTCATGCATGTGTGCTACCCACCTTAAGACAGGAGTTTCTCCCACCAACAAGACAGAAGGGAGACAAATTAAAGAGTCAATTCCATTTACAATTGCACCCAAAACCATAAGATATGCAGGAATAAATCTAACCAAAGAGGCAAAGGATCTGTACTCAGAAAACTATAAAATACTCATGAAAGAAATTGAGGAAGACAAAAAGAAATGGAAAAACATTCCATGCTCATGGATTGGAAGAACAAACATTGGGAAGATGTCAATGCTACCTAGAGCAATCTACACATTCAATGCAATCCCCATCAAAATACCATCCACTTTGTTCAAAGAAATGGAACAAATAATCCTAAAATTTGTATGGAACCAGAAAGACCCTGAATAGCCAGAGGAATATTGAAAAAGAAAAGCAAAGCTGGCGGCATCACAATTACGGACTTCCAGCTCTATTACAAAGCTGTCATCATCAAGACAGTATGGTACTGGCACAAAAACAGACACATCGATCAATGGAACAGAATAGAGAGCCCAGAAATGGACCCTCAACTCTATGGTCAACTCATCTTTGACAAAGCAGGAAAGAATGTTCAATGGAAAAAAGACAGTCTCTTCAACAAATGGTGTTGGGAAAATTGGACAGCCACATGCAGAAGAATGAAACTGGACCATTTCCTTACACCACACACAAAAATAGACTCCAAATCGTTGAGAGACCTAAACGTGAGACAGGAGTCCATCAAAATCCTAAAGGAGAACACAGGCAGCAACCTCTTCAACCTCAGCTGCAGCAACTTCTTCCTAGAAACATCGCTAAAGGCAAGGGAAGCAAGGGCAAAAATGAACTATTGGGATTTCATCAAGATAAAAAGCTTTTGCATAACAAAAGAAACAGTCCACAAAACCAAAGACAACTGACAGAATGGGAGAAGATATTTGCAAATGACATATCAGATAAAGGGCTAGTATCCAAAATGTATAAAGAACTTATCAAACTCAACACCCAAAGAACAAATAATCCAATCAAGAAATGGGCAGAAGACATGAACAGACATTTTTCCAAAGAAGACATCCAAATGGCCAATAGACACATGAAAAGGTGCTCAACATCACTCGGCATCAGGGAAATCCAAATCAAAACCTCAATGAGATACCACCTCACACCAGCCAGAATGGCTAAAATTAACAAGTCAGGAAACGACAGATGTTGGCGGGGATGTGGAGAAAGGGGAACCCTCCTACACTGTTGGTGGGAATGCAAGCTGGTGCCACCACTCTGGAAAACAGTATGGAGGTTCCTCAAACAGTTGAAAATAGAGCTACCATACAATCCATCAATTGCACTACTGGGTATTTACCCCAAAGATACAAATGTAGGGATCCAAAGGGCTATGTGCACCCCAACGTTTATAGCAGCAATGTCCACAATAGCCAAAGTGTGGAAAGAGCCAAGATGTCCATCGACAGATGAATGGATAAAGAAGAGGTGGTATATATACACAATGGAATATTATGCAGCCATCAAAAGAATGAGATCTCGCCATTTGCAACGACGTGGATAGAACTGGAGGGTGTTATGCTGAGTGAAATAAGGCAATTAGAGAAAGACATGTATCATATGACCTCACTGATATGAGGAATTCTTAATCTCAGGAAACAAACTGAGGGTTGCTGGAGTGGTGGTGGGGTGGGAGGGATGGGGTGGCTGGGTGATAGACATTGGGGAGGGTATGTGCTATGGCGAGCGCTGTGAATTGTGCAAGACTACTGAATCACAGATCTGTACCTCTGAAACAAATAATGCAATATATGTTAAGAAAAAAAAAAGAAGAAGATAGCAGGAGGGGAAGAATGAAGGGGGGAAAATCGGAGGGGGAGACGAACCATGAGAGATGATGGACTCTGAAAAACAAACTGAGGGTTTTAGAGGGGAGGGGAGGGTTGGGTTAGCCTGGTGATGGGTATTAAAGAGGGCACATTCTGCGTGGAGCACTGGGTGTTATGCACAGACAACGAATCATCAAACACTACATCCAAAACTAATGATGCGATGTATGGTGATAACATAACAATAAAAAAATTAAAAATTAAAAATTAAAAAAAAAAAAGAAGAAGCAAGTCCCAGAGAGAGGTGACTTTCCAAGGTCCCGTAACCAGCCAGGGACCAAGTGGGGACTAGAACTCAAAAAAAAAAAAAAAAAGACAGGACTTTCTCATTCTCACACTGGTCTAAACTTAGTCTCTAGCAATTCTTCAAAACTGCCCTCTGATAGCTTATTGTTCCAGAAGCTTCTGCTCCAGGTAAACCGTACTCAGCTGGGACTCTGGATTCAAATTTCTCACACTTCAGAGCAGCAGTTTGTCATGAAATGCCTGTTCTCTGATAGATCCAATAAAGTTGTTTAATATAAGGTTTACAACTTTTTGTGTGTATGTGAGGGTAAGAATAACAAGTTCCAAGTTCTTTACATGTTGGAATTTTGTGGTACAGGAGTTATATCTCATTTAAGTAATAAATAGATTACAGTTACAAATATGGTCAATTTTATTCCAGCTATGTAAAAAAAAATGCTCTTTAAACAAGAATGATGATGGTTTTCATTACGTTTATTTATTTATTATATTTCAGTGAAGTATTTTTATGGCATATCATGCTGATTTTCTCTTTATAGTAGTAATACAAAGTTCATTCTTTTAATAAAAAAATTTAACTAAGATTTGAGTTAAATAAGGAAAAATGTAATTAAGATGGTATCATAAAGATTGTGCAGGAATTACTCAAGTTTTAGAAGCCCTCATTCATACCATGCTAGCCTGTTCCATTGAGCTGACTTTACAACATAATCTGCCTGAAATATTTCCCAGAGTCCTATCCACTCAGAACAGTTACTCAGAAGTCAGGACAGGCCTATTCTAGTCTGGACATCTAGCTTCCTCAGATCTGGAAGGCACTTCTGTAATTCATCTCATGTTAAAAAAAAAAAAAAAGTGTTGGCCTATGCCTGCTAAAGCTGCCGGCATCCAGTGGGAGCGAGGCCTGGAGGCAGCTTCTGGGGGCATGGAAGCATAAGGTTAATAAGATTAAGGAATACTTTGTTTTCCCCTGTTAAAGTCCCGTGGTCTCTTGCCTGAGACACAAATTTCAGAGCTTCCCTTTAAAGTCCCTGTGCTTGACAGAAAGTTCTTCCTAGTACACTAAAATCTCACCTGTGAGCTCTCAGAAGAGCACATACCTGCCGGCATTTTGGATATCATGTGCTCTAGCATATGGAGTGGGAAACCCAGAGGGTACAGTAAGATGTAAGGGGTCCACCAAGCTGAAGAAATTCTTACATAAACTTTTTATTTTGTTTGTTAACCAAGAATGTAATATTAAAAATCAGCAGCTTTATTTTGGATTAATAAAATAATGAGGTCCTTGGAAAACAAATTATATTAAGAACATGGATGCTGAAGTGATTCTATTCCAGGAGAACATGGTGCCAGAATAAAATAATTACATTTAAGGTACTCCACAGTTTGGAGCTAAACAATAACCTCGGTTAAGATTGGTGAAGTGATTTCTCCTAAATGCATCAACTCAAGGACAGAAGACAATTGTGCACTGAGCCAAGATCTAAGTATGAAGAGATTTCATTTTTAGTAAAAGTACCAAAGCTGAAGACTTCGGACCAATAGGATAAATCATTCAGTGAAAGAAGCTCAGATCAGACCAGAGACATGTTGAGAAGAGTAAGATGGAGTAAGAAAGTGAGAGTGGCCACTGGTGACAAACAGAAATGTCATACAGTAACTTCTAAAGCACAGACAGTCCCCAACTTCTAGTTGTTCAACCTCGCAACAGTGTGAAAACGATCCACATTCCGTAGAAATCATACTTGGAATTTTTAATTTGGATCTTCTCCTGGGTTAGCAATATGCAGGACGGTCCTGTCTCCTGCTGCAGGGCAGTGGCCGTAGCCATAGCTCCCCGTCAGCGAGTGATCACCAGGGCCCATAACCCACACACTGATATTGATTTTGTCACTTTCAATACCATACTAAATAAATTATATCACCTTATTATAAAATGTGCTTTCTTTTTTTTTTAATATTTTATTTATTCATGAGAGACAGAAAGAGAGGCAGAGGCAGAGGGAGAAGCAGGCTCCCCACTGAGCAGGGAACCTGGTATGGGTCTCGATCCCAGGACCCCAGGATCGTGACCTAAGCTGAAGGCAGACGCTTAACCATCTGAGCCACCCAGGCACCCTAAAATGTGCTTTCTTTAGGGGATTTTGCCCAACTCTAAGTTCATGTAAGTGATGCAAGCACATTTAAGGTAGGTTAGGGTAAGGAGTGATGTTTGTAGGTTGGGTGTATTACATGCATTTTGAACTTAGGCTATTTTCAATTAAGGATGGCTTTATCAGTACACAATCCCATCGTTAAGTCAAGAAAGATTTGTCCTCGGTTATGGCCTCTGGAAATACAATCTTTGAAATCAAGCAAGAAGGCATAAATTTGAATCTGGTTTCTGCCTTTTTGCTGCAGAACAAAGTAGAATACTCTTAAAGATGAAACCAGCTCAATGTTATCAAGCTCACTGAGCAGGCTGGGTTTCACGTCCAGGTTTGTCTCCATTAGACCTCCATTCACAGGCAAAAAACAGACACAGGTTTCAGTCTATCCACTTAGGGTCTAGTTTATGTTCAAGGGGTCTCAGCTTGCTCCTCATATTCCCTCCCTGCCTGCCTGCCTGTGGACTTCAATCTGTAGGAAAAAAACACCTACAGAAATTGTTATCCAGCTCTGCAGTTGGATAGGCTCAATTCCCTATAACAGATAAGTGTGTGCGTGTATCTGTGTTTCTGTGTATATGTGTGTGTACTGGTTCTGAGTGATCCATGACTGATAGGGATGATCAGTTTAAGTATCAATAAAATGAATCTGCAGCAATGTCAAGCATATGTGGAAGAGGAAGATAATTCTAGAATGAGATAATTTTAGGTGAGTTATCAGGAGCCACATAAGAATTTTGAACAGAGAAATGAATTGGCTCATTTCAGCTCACTGGGCATTGTGTTCAGCCCTGAAGATAAAACAGTGAATACAACATAGTCCTATCTTGCATCAATGCATATGGTGAACAGGAAGGAGATGGACCAGGTGATCAGAGGATGTTATAGGTAACTATCAGAAAAACAAATGGGGGGAGCGGAGCAAGATGGCGGAGGAGTAGGAGACCTGGATTTCGTCTGGTCTCAGGAATTCAGCTGAATAGGGATCAAACCATTCTGAACACCTATGAACTCAACAGGAGATTGAAAAAGAGAGTGGCAACAACTCTCTGAACAGAGAAGCGACCACTTACTGGAAGGTAGGACTTGCGGAGAAGTGAATCTGAGGCGATCTTCGGGAGGATAGACGGCGGGGGAGGGGGCTTCCGTGGGCCGCTTCTGGCAAGTGATAGAGCCGTGGAGCACAAAATTGGACCTTTTAGAAGTCGGCTCCGCTGAGGGACGTCGCTCCAGTAGCTAAGCGGGGGGTGGAAACCTCGCAGGACAGTGTGGTCTCAGGACCCTCGGGGTCACGGAAAGATGGGGGGTGCCTGAGTGCGGCAGAGCTCCCAGGTATCGGAGCGGGGAAGCCGGCTGCAGAGACAGAGCCGAGGTGCGGGCTCTCAGCTCGGGGTGGCCATAAACTGTGATCCGCGGCCCAGTCGGGCCACTGCTCCTCCAGCAGGGACCCAACAAGCGGTAGAGTTGGGGAGACTCCCCTTCCTCCCCCGGGAGGAGTGGCGCAGGAGCGCACCACAGGGATCTGCTGGGTTTGGAGACCACACGGGGTCGGGTGCCAGAGATAGAAACGCTCGGTCACAGGCCGGGTGAGCACGGAGTGTGGCCAGAGACCGGGGACACGGGAGTGACTGACTGCTTTTCTCTGGGGGCACACTGAGGAGCAGGGCCCCGAGTTCTCAGCTCCTCTGGGTGGAGATTGGGAGGCCACCATTTTCACCCTGGTCCTCCAAAGCTGTACCGAGAGCTTGCAGGGAACAAAAGCTCCTGAGAGCAAACCCGAGCACCTTGCTTAGCCCAGACCGACAAGGGCGGAGCAATCCTGCCTCCGGCAAAGACATTTGGGAACCACGGCAACAAACCCCTCCCCCAGAAGATCAGCACGAACAGCCAGCAAGCCAAGACCAAGTTTACCGATCAAGGAGAACGGGAGAACTCCAGCGCTAGGGGAATACTGCACATAGAATTCATGACTTTTATTACTATGATTCATTAGATTTTCAAAGTTAATTTTTTTAACTGTTTTTTTTAATTTTTCTTTTTCCCTTTTTTAACCAACATCTTATCAATGCCTTTTTTAAAAGGAACATTTTTTATTTTTCATTTTTAGAGTCATTTTATCCCTTCATAGTAGTTACCCTTATTTTTGGCATATATATATAAGTTGTTCTCTCTTTAAAATTTTGAGATACAGTTTCTTCTAACAGATAAAAATATACCCTAAATCACTAGTGTATGGCTTTGTTCTAGTCTCCAGCCTGATCACATTCTCTCCCTTTTTTTTTTTAATCTTCTTCTTTCTTTTATCAAACAACTTATCTTATCAATTCCTTTTCTAAAATGTTTTATAATTTTCATCTTTACAGTCATCTTCCATCCCTTCATCGTATTAACCCATATTTTGTACATATATGTCTTTCTTCCTTTAAAATATTAGGAGGCACTTTTTTCTAACAGACCAAAATACGCCAAAAATCTAGTGTGTGGCACTGATCTGTCCACTAGCCTGATCATATTTGATCATACTCTGTTTTTTTTGTATTGATCTATTTTTGTTTTTATCTTTTTCTTTTTGTGTTTTTCTTCTCTTTCTTTTTTCTTTCTTTCCCTTTCTTTTCCCCTTGTTTCAGGTCTTTTCTGATTTGTATAGAGTATATTTGCTGGGGACGTTGTTAACCTCTTAGCATTTTGTTCTCTCATTCATCTTTTCTCCTCTGGACAAAAATGACAAGATGAAAAAAATCACCTCAGCAAAAAGAACAAGAGGTAGTACCATCAGCCAGGGACCTACTCAATACGGACATTAGTACGATGTCAGACCTAGAGTTCAGAATCATGACTTTAAAGATACTAGCTGGGCTTGGAAAAGGCGTGGAAGTTATTAGAGAACGCTTTCTGGAGAAATAGAAGAACTAAAATCTAACCAAGTCGAAATCAAAAAGGCTATTGATGAGGTGCAATCAAAAATGGGGGCACTAACTGCTAGGATAAATGAGGCAGAAGAGAGAATCAGCGATATAGAAGACCAAATGATGGAAAATAAAGAGGCTGAGAAAAAGAGGGAGAAACAACTACAGGATCACGAGGGCAGAATTCGAGAGATAAGCGATATGATAAGACAAAACAACATTAGAATAATTGGGATCCCAGAAGAAGAAGGAGAAAGAGACAGAGGGGCAGAAAGTATATTGGAGCAATTATAGCAGAGAACTTCCCCAATGTGGGGAAGGGAACAGGCATCAAAATCCAGGAGGCACAGAGAACCCCTCTCAAAATCAATAAAAATAGGTCAACAACCCGACATCTAATAGGAAAACTTACGAGTCTCAGAGACAAAGAGAAAATCCTGAAAGCAGCTCAGGAGAAGAGATCTGTAACCTATAATGGTAGAAATATTAGATTGGCAACACACCTATCCACAGAGACCTGCCAGGCCAGAAAGGACTGGCATGAGATCTTCAGAGCACTGAACAAGAAAACTATGCAGCCAAGATTACTATATCTAGCTAGGCTCTCATTGAAAATAGAAGGAGAGATAAAAAGCTTCCAGGACAAACAAAAACTAAAGGAATTTGAAAACACGAAACCAGCCCTAAAAGAAATATTGAAAGGGGTCCTCTAAGCAAAGAGAGAGCCTAAAAGCAGCTTAGATCAGAAAGGAACACAGACAATATACAGTAACATTTACCATACAGGCAATACAATAGTGCTAAATTCATACCTTTCAATAGTTACCCTGAATGTAAATGGGCTCAATGCCCCAATCAAAAGACACAGGCTATCAGATTGGATTAAAAAACAAGACCCATCAATATGCTGTCTGCAAGAGACTCATTTTAGACCCAAAGACACCCCCAGATTGACAGTGAGGGGCTGGAAAACTATTTATCTTGCTAATGGACACCAAAAGAAAGCTGGGGTGGCAATCCTTATATCAAACAAATAAGATTTTAAAACAAAGACTGTAATAAGAGATGAAGAAGGACACTATATCCTACTTCAAGGGTCTTTCCAACAAGAAGATCTAACAATTGTAAATATCTATGCCCCTAACATGGGAGCAGCCAATTATATAAGGCAATTAATAACAAAAGTGAAGAAACACATTGACAACAATACAATAATAGTGGGGGACTTTAACACCCCCCTCACTGAAATGGACAGATCATCTAAGCAAAAGATCAACAAGAAAATAAAGACTTTAATGACACACTGGACCAAATGGACTTCACAGATATATTCAGAACATTCCATCCCAAAGCAACAGAATACACATTCTTCTCTAGTGCCCATGGAACATTCTCCAGAATTGACCACAGCCTAGGTCACAAATCAGGTCTCCACTGGTACCAAAAGACTGGGATTATTCCCTGCATATTTTCAGACCAGAATGCTTTGAAACTAGAACTGAATCACAAGAGGAAAGTCGAAAAGAACTCCAATACATGGAGGCTAAAGAGCATCCTACTAAAGAATGAATGGGTCAACCAGGAAATTAAAGAAGAATTTAAAAAATTCATGGAAACCAATGAAAATGAAAACACAACTGTTCAATATCTTTGGGATACAGCAAAGGCAGTCTTGAGAGGAAAGTATATAGCAATACAAGCCTTTCTCAAGAAACAAGAAAAGTCTCAAATACACAACCTAACCCTGCACCTAAAGGAGCTGCAGAAAGAACAGCAAATAAAGCCTAAACCCAGCAGGAGAAGAGAAATAATAAAGATCAGAGCAGAAATCAATGAAATAGAAACCAAAAGAACAGTAGAACAGATCAACGAAACTAAGAGCTTGTTCTTTGAATTAATAAGATTGATAAACCCCTGGCCAGACTTATCAAAAGGAAAGGAGAAATGACCCAAATCAACAAAATCATGAATGAAAGAGGAGAGATCACAACCAACACCAACGAAACACAAACAATTATAAGAACATATTATTAGCAACTCTATGCCAGCAAATTAGATAACCTGGAAGAAATGGGTGCATTCCTAGAGATGTATCAACTACCAAAATTGAACCAGGAAAAAATAGAAAACCTGAACAGACCTATAACCACTAAGGAAATTGAAGTGGTCATAAAAAATCTCCCAAGATACAAAAGCTGGGGCCAGATGGCTTCCCAGGGGAATTCTATCAGACATTTAAAGAAGAATTAATACCTATTCTCCTGAAACTGTTCCAAAAAATAGAAATGGAAGGAAAACTTCCAAACTCATTTTATGAGGCCAACATTCCCTTGATCCCAAAACCAGACAAAGACCCCATCAAAAAGGAGAATTACAGACCCATATCCTTGATGAACATGGATGCAAATTTCTCACCAAAATACTAGCCAATAGGATCCAACAGTACACTAAAAGGACTATTCACCATGACCAAGTGGGATTTATCCCTGGGCTGCAAGGTTGGTTCAACATCCGGAAATCAGTCAACCTGATACAATACATTAACAACAGAAAGAACAAGAATCATATGATCCTCTCAATAGATGCAGAAAAGGCATTTGACAAAGTACAGCATCCTTTCTAGATCAAAACTCTTCAGAGTATAGGGATAGAAGACACCTCAATATCATAAAAGCCATCTATGAAAAACCTATAGCGAATATCATTCTCAATGGGGAAAAGCTGAGAGCTTTTCCCCTAAGGTCAGGAATGCAGCGGGGATGTCCACTATCACCACTGCTATTCAACATAGTATTAGAAGTCCTAGCCACAGCAATCAGACAACAAAAAGAAATCAAAGGCATCGAAATTGGCAAAGAGGAAGTCAAACTCTCACTCTTTGCAGATGATATGATACTGTATGTGGAAAACCCAAAAGACTCCACCCCAAAATTGCTAGAACTCATACAGGAATTCAGTAAAGTAGCAGGATATAAAATCAATGCACAGAAATCAGTGGCATTCCTATACACCAACAACAAGACAGAAGAGAGACGAATCAAGGAGTCGATCCCATTTACAATTACACCCAAAATCATAACATACCTAGGAATAAATTTAACCCAAGAGGCAAAGGATCTGTACTCAGAAAACTATAAAATACTCAGGAAAGAAATTGAAGAAGACACAAAGAAATGGAAAAACTTTTCATGCTCATGGATTGGAAGAACAAACATTGTGAAGATGTCAATGCTATCTAGAGCAATCTACACATTCAATGCAATCCCCATCAAAATACCATCCACTTTTTTCAAAGAAATGGAACAAATAATCCTAAAATTTGTATGGAACCAGAAGAGACCCCGAATAGCCAGCTTTGCTTTTCTTTTTCTTGAAAAAGAAAAGCAAAGCTGGTGGCATCACAATTCCGGACTTTCAGCTCTATTACAAAGCTGTCATCATCAAGACAGTATGGTACTGGAGCAAAAACAGACACATATATCAGTGGAACAGAGTAGAGAGCCCAGAAATTGACCCTCAACTCTATGGTCAACTAATCATTGACAAAGCAGGAAAGAATGTCCAATGGAAAAAAGACAGTCTCTTCAACAAATGGTGTTGGGAAAATTGGACAGCCACATGCAGAAGAATGAAACTGGACCATTTCCTTACACCACACACAAAAATAGACTCCAAATGGTTGAAAGACCTAAACGTGAGGCAGGAGTCCATCAAAATCCTAAAGGAGAACACAGACAGCAACCTCTTCGACCTCAGCCACAGCAACTTCTTCCTAGAAACATCACCAAAGGCAAGGGAAGGAAAGGCAAAAATGAACTATTGGGATTTCATCAAGATTAAAAGCTTTTGCACAGCAAAAGAAAGAGTCCACAAAACCAAAAGACAACCGACAGAATGGGAGAAGATATTTGCAAATGACATATCAAATAAAGGGCTAGTATCCAAAATCGATAAAGAACTTATCAAACTCAACACCCAAAGAACAAATAATTCAATCAAGAAATGGGCAGAAGGCATGAACAAACATTTTTCCAAGAAGACATCCAAATGGCCGACAGACACATGAAAAAGTGCTCAGTATCGCTCAGCATCAGGGAAATCCCAATCAAAACCTCAATGAGATACCACCTCACACCGTCAGAATGGCTGAAATTAACAAGTCAGGGAACGACAGATGTTGGCGGGGATGCGGAGAAAGGGGAACCCTCCTTCACTGTTGGTGGGAATGCAAGCTGGTTCCACCACTCTGGAAAACAGTATGGAGGTTCCTCTAAACGTTGAAAATAGAGCTACCATACGATCCAGCAATTGCACTACTGGGTATTTACCACAAAGACACGAATTTAGGGATCTGAAGGGGTACGTGCACCCCAATGTTTATAGCAGCAATGTCCACAATAGCCAAACTGTGGAAAGAGCCAAGATGTCCATTGACAGATGAATGGATAAAGAAGAGGTGATATATATACACAATGGAATATTATGCAGCCATCAAAGGGAATGAGATCTTGCCATTTGCAATGATGTGGATGGAACTGGAGGGTGTTATGCTGAGTGAAATAAGGCAATTAGAGAAAGACATGTATCATATGACCTCACTAATATGAGGAATTCTTAATCTCAGGAAACAAACTGAGGGTTGCTGGAGTGGTGGGGGGTGGGAGGGATTGAGTGATAGACATTGGAGAGGGTATGTGCTATGGTGAGCACTGTGAATTGTGCAAGACTGTTGAATCACAGATCTGTACTTCTGAAACAAATAATGCAACATATGTTAAGAAAAAAGAAAAAGAAGAAGATAGCAAGAGGGGAAGAATGAAGGGGAGTAAGTCAGAGGGGGAGATGAACCATGAGAGAGGATGGACTCTGAAAAACAAACTGAGGGTTCTAGAGGGGAGGAGGGTGGGGGTATGGGTTAGCCTGGTAATGGGTATTAAAGAGGGCACATTCTGCGTGGATCACTGGGTGTTATGCACCAACAATGAATCATGGAACACTACATCAAAAACTAATGATGTAATGTATGGTGATTAACATAACAATAAAAATAAAAACAAATAAAAACAAATATAAAGCTAAAAATGCCCAGACAGGGCCACAAAAGCAAAAGCTGAAAATGATGATAAATTATAGAAAAGTATATAGGCCTTTCTTTTTCTCATAGCAAATTATGGAGAAACCTGAGGGTTTTATAGGAAATGTACACCTCTGGCATATATAAGACACCAAGCCATGAGAAAGACAAAACTTTTGTCCTTTCCAGCTACCTACAGCCCTAACCCTGCTTTCATGGGTGAGAGTCTTGGGTCATTAAAGACCATTCAGATTAGTGGTGTTCTTTAGACAAGCATCTGATAGTTATGAGTCAGGAAAGGTGGGTAGAGGGTCAAGAACATTAACTGACATCTTTTGTCACCATGTTGCCCCTTGGCAGTGATGCTCTTAGTTATGGGACCAACTATATATGCCAGAACTCCATGGCTTAGGAACCAGACTTATGGGGGTGTGCTGATTATGTAAACTGTCCCTTGTATAAGCATCAATCACTGAGAGAAAAGACATTTTTAATTCATCCCGATTCAAGAAATAAGAAGGAAGATATTCTTCTTCCAGTTTATCTTCTGGAAGTCTCACAACGACACATCTCATGGCACATGGTAAATTCATAGCAGGTTTTAGCTGTAATTTTGTTTATGATTATAAGTAAAACTGTACTTGAGGAACTCAAAGTTAGCAATTTTCTCAAACATTATCAGAATGAATGGTACTTGAAAATAAGACAAACAGGGAGGGAGGCTAACTATAAGAGATGCTGAACTCTAGGAAAAAGCTGAAGGTTGCTGGAGGGGAGGTGGGTGGGGGAATGGGGTAACTGGGTAATGGGCATGAAGGAAGTCACTTGATGGAATGAGCACTGAGTGTTATATGCAACTGATGAATCACCAAATTCTACCCCTGAATCTAATAATACTGTATATGTTAATTTAATTGAATTTAAATTTGTTTTTAAAGAAAGGGACTTGATAGATTGGGATGCACATGGGTTTTGAAATCTGAGGGAATATGGTTCATGTCTGGGCTCTACGTGACTCAGCCATCATTTCTTTCCTCTATGAAAGAGGGACACAGGAAGATGTGTCATTACAGTGCCTCATGCTGAGTAAATACTAACAACTTTTGTTCTCTCTTTATCTCCATCCCCTTTAAGTTCCATTTGCTTGCTGTCACCTTTGAAAAAGTTAACCTCACTTAGGGACAAATTCTCATCTATAAATGCTTACATCAAGAAGTTCTAAGGAAAATTGAATGATATATTTAAATATAAGTGATTTAAAATAAAGAAAATAAAAAATAAATGTAAGTGATCCAGTATTTAATTATATCAATCTGGGTCAGTTATTTAAGAAAGTGTTTCATCCTTTAGGAAGAACAGAAGTTTTATTACGTTCTGTTCTGTTTTTCTTATCTGAACAGATGGGAATATTGAATCTATAGGCACATTAGTCTCTCCAGTAATGGCTTTCCCTGATGGAAAAAGGAGGTTGGGGGAAGATGCAGTGATCAAAGACAAAATCTTTCAATAAATGTCATCATAGTGTGATGAAGGATTCTACTAACTCATTGTTGAAAATTCCATATAATTGGAGATTGAGCAGATATCTTGCTAAACTATAAAAAATTAAAAGAATTGATTTATATAGGAAAAAACAAATATCTTCAACACTATTTTATGAGGAGGAGAGTAATTTTCAATTAAGTCATAGGACAACCCTAGGAAGAGCTTAGCACTGAGCCACAGTTTAACATCAGCTGAGATTTCCAATGAATTCATATCACAGCTGCACATGTATCTTTACCCAAGCTTGCTTTCTCACTTAGCTTCTACAGTTGTGGACCCCAGGAACACTTTGTATTAACCCTCCTGCAGGCTAATCTCTAAAGGCCATCTTCCTGGGAAAATCCAGGTGCTGCAGATAAACTGAGGAAGCTGATGCTGGGATGAGATTTGGAGCTAGAGCACCTGACTTCTGGCTGGCAATAACTCATAGACACCCCATCTTGGGGAAACTCTTTAGAGGCATCCTTGGTTTAAAATACCCATATGGTCAGCTGCAGACTCCATTGAGACTGTATTGTAGCCTACTTTCTTCTTCTGTCCAAACATACCTTTTTACCCTTCCTTTCACAGTCATTGTTTCCATATTAATAAGAATTCCTTAATTAAATCTCACTTGTGCAAATTAGTGTTTGGAGCCCACATGGTGACAGATACCACCTAAATCTACATCAATAATGCTTCTTGTATCACAAATTTGTTTCTGTCTTAATTTCTCAACTCTCTAAAGAACATTTACATTTCTGTGTCCCCAGATGCTTATGCCTTTATTTATGGCCATTAGAAATATGGGCGTCATCCTTAGCCTTTCCCCTTATCTGATTTCACCTTCTTGCTTTATAATAGGCTAATAGTAAAATTTAGGATTTAATGAGTGCTCATTATGTATCAAACGCTATCTGAAATGAAACTCAAGTTGGGTTCTCATGCATCCTCATCATTTATAGAGCTTGAGACTCCAAGTGCATCACAAACTATTTGAGTTTCTTTCTATTGGATTGTAATTTAATGCAGAGAATGCCTCCTTCACAGTAATGTAAGGGTTACACTTATTTGTAGATGATGGTGAAGTGGGCACCTCTTTCAGTGGTATAGGGGACACCTAAGAACTGTCAATGTCACAGACATTTATTAGTCATGAAAGCAGCATGAATCACCAGATCCCTGGGAAAATGATGAATGTAACAATACATTCACATTAAAAATAATCCAGGTAATGTTTTTTAGAGTTCTTTCTTATCACCTGCTAGAACATAGGCTTTGGAGTTTGAAAAATTTTTATTTGATTCCTGCTCCTCTGACTTAATTTCTAGGTGGATTTGGAAAACCTAGATTAAATTTTTGAGGCTGATTTTCCTTACCTATAAATCTATAAATAAATAGCCTATCACACAAGGCTGTTGTAAGGACTGCATGAGCAAAGTACTTAGTACAGAGCACACTTACAGTAAGCCTCAGGGAATGAGAACAATTTCTAATTTTATTTTACAAGTTATTGTTATTATTATAAATCCTTACTTTACACCAATGAGATAGACAGAGTGAGATCATTACTTCTATTCAGGGAAAAGGACAAGAAATAAAGGAAGTCACCAAATCCTATGGTTAGAGAGAAAGCCTTAGTGTTGCCTTTTGAGTCATGTCTTCCATTTATTTTCATGCCCTATGCTAATTCCTTTAGGCATGGTCCTATAAGAGATGCAGGATCTAAATAATACTGATGAATAGCAGTTCAGATTATCTTGAGTGTTAAAGTGTTGGGTGATACAGAGGTAAAAGGTATTGGCCCTTAACTTTTGGTAAAGCTGTCAATTTCTCAGGATTCTTTACCATTCAGCACATGATCCTTAAGGAGATAACCCGACTTCACAAGCCAATCACCTGAATCCACAGCACCTTCTTACATTAACCGTTTTTTCTGAACCCTGCTATTGCCCTCTTATTGATGCCTTTTTAAGAATACCTTTTTACAGAGTTGTTTGGTCTGACCTAACCTGGTAGAAAACTCCCCTCACAAGGAAAATAGGAAATAAAGAAGCAACAAAGTGTCTTTGATTGCACACTACACATTTTAGAGGTCATCACTATGATGGTTGATCCAGATGGACTGATTCAGAGGAACAAGAAAAAATAGAAATAAAAACAAAAATACAAAGTTCAGAGTAGCAGTCTATTTATAGCATCTCATATGTCTCAACATGCTTGGAGAGGTTCTATTTATGCCTCTTATTCCAGAGTAATTCTTAAGTGTGCCCCTTTTCACTTTGAAAGTGGTTCTGGTATGGTATGCAAGTGCAGGAAATAGAATACACATGTAAAAGAGAAACAAAGGCTATTTTATATACCATTATAAATTTCTTTAAAGAAAACGGAACAGAGAATTAACCAATCAATATACAATTGGAAATGAAAGAACTATAGGCAAGGTAATGACAAAGTAATTACCCTGGTTTGAACTCAAGGTCTAAACTTTTCTAATCTATTTTAATGAAACACTGTGTTCTGCCTACATAAATCATATATTTCTATTAAATGATTTGTTATAAAATGCCTATTTAAATCATTGAAAAGAATGTCTGGCAGCAAGTAGGTGCTGGTGGGGATAATTTTGGGTCCAGACTTACTATTTGCATTAACAGAGGAAGAGAATCTACAGCATTTTAATGAAAATTTGAAATGAAACTAAATTAGGTATTGAAATTAAGTGTAATTTCTCAAGCAAAGAATAGGAAAAATATATATTAAGTGGAGCTCTTTATAGCTTAGAGACATGAGAATAAAAGTTTTACCCAATTTCGTTATTCTTGATGCTTCTCTCTAGGTGGAGATATCATCTCCCTCTTACCCTAATTGAGTTTCCCTATCTCACTCCCATTAATAACTATTCAAGTGAGATACTGGCCAAGTGGGAAAATGACCATAGATATTTTCTTGTTCTATAGAGGGATTAAGCACTCCCAATATGTATGGAATGATGGTAATTGTGACCTTTGTTGACCTAATCCTAAAGGAGAAGGTGAATGCAATTTTTTAAAAAAAGAAAATACATACTCAGTCTCTAAGTTTCAGATATAAACTCAGCTTATTGAACAATCCTTGATTAAGCATTATTATGTATTAGATATCTAATAATAATGCAAGAAAAAAAAGCAGACAAAAACAAATAAGAAAGAAAACAACAAAATGTTGTCTATCCACCCCAAAACACACAACTGTAAGAAAGATGCATGAGACAAGGAAGAAAACAATACAAATACCATATGTTCCATGGTCTAGTCAACTATGTAAAATATGCTGGAGAGTAACAAATGAGGGATCAGCCAGCTTTTCTAAAGGGAGTCAGGGAAGGATTCAGGGAGGGTAGCATTAGAGCAGGTGTCCTAAATGGTGACCAAACATTTGAGGGGACCAAGTTTCCCATGAAAAGTATCTTCTGAGAATTCTCAGGGCATCTGTGAAGTGGGTAGCAAATCACCATAAGGCTGGGATGTGTTCAAGGAATGGAAAGGGGTATGATAAGTCTAGAAAAATGGTGAAAGGCACCGTGGCAGGGACAGTGCTGTGTGTTCATCTTATCCTGTGCCATTTTTGTGTCCTTAAGCACATGGACAGCCACTTTCTAGCCCCATTTCAATTGAATAAGACTGTATGACTGACTCCAGGTGGTAAAATGTGAGCAGGAATAATGTTTGTTACATCTGAGCCGAGGATTAAAAACCTTTCTCATAAGGGGAACCCTCCTACACTGTTGGTGGGAATGCAAGCTGGTACAGCCACTCTGGAAAACAGTATGGAGGTTCCTCAAACAGTTGAAAATAGAACTACCATACAATCCAGCAATTGCACTACTGGGTATTTACCCCAAAGATACAAATGTGGGGATCCAAAGGGGTATGTGCACCCCAATGTTTATAGCAACAATGTCCACAATAGCCAAACTGTGGAAAGAGCCAAGATGTCCATCAACAGACGAATGGATAAAGAAAATGTGGTATATATATATATACATATATATATATGTATATATATATATATATATATACACACACACACACACACACAATGGAATATTATGCAGCCATCAAAAAGAATGAAATCTCGCCGTTTGCCATGATGTGGTTGGAACTGGAGGGTGTTATGCTGAGTGAAATAAGTCAATCAGAGAAAGACATGTATCATATGACCTCAACTGATATGAGGAATTCATAATCTCAGGAAACAAACTGAGGGTTGCTGGAGTGGTGGGGAGTTTGGGAGGGATGGGGTGGCTGGGTGATAGACACTAGGGAGGGTATGTGCTATGGTGAGCGCTGTGAATTGTGCAAGACTACTGAATCACAGATCTGTACCTCTGAAACAAATAATACAATATATGTTAAGAAGAAGAAGAAGAAGAGAGCAGGAGGTGAAGGATGAAGGGGGGGAATCAGAGGGCGAGACGAACCATGAGAGATGATGGACTCTGAGAAACAAACTGAGGGAAGATGTTAAAGGGGAGGGGGCTGGGGGGATGGGCTAGCCTGGTGATGGGTATTAAAGAAGGCACATACTGCATGGAGCACTTGGTGTTATACACAAACAATGGATCATGGAACACTACATCAAAAACTAATGAAGTAACATATGGTGATTAACATAACAATAAAAAATTTAAAAAAATAAAATAAAAGCCTTTCTCATACATGATTCTCCAGCATATTTCTTCCCTGAAACAATTAACATGGGAGCCTTTGACAGTAAGGTATCAAAGGGTCAAAGCGGGTTGATTTGCTGAATCACCACATGGAAGACAGCTGCATCGAAAGTCCTCCAACCTATAGCAGAAGCAGATTTTAATCCTTCCCATGTTGCATTTCCACTTTTAGCAGGCCTCAGAGATTGCATGAAGACCTTTATAGATCCCAAGGAACTAAAGACAGAGTGGCCTTACCTTTGAGAAGTTGATGCCCCACCCAACATAAGGTTTCTTAAGGATGGATACAAACTGCTCCATAGGTAGTATTTTAGCTTAATGTGGATCAAATTGAAACACAGAAGAAACCTCGGTTTGCAGTGTTTTAGACATCTATCTTTTTTTTAAGATTTTATTTATTTATTTGACAGGGAGAGACACAGTGAGAGAGGGAACCCAAGCAGGGGGAGCGGGAGAGGGAGAAGCAGGCTTCCCGCTGAGCAGGGAGCCCGATGCGGGGCTCGATCCCAAGACCCTGAGATCATGACCTGAGCCGAAGGCAGACGCTTAACGACTGAGCCACCCAGGCGCCCCTGTTTTAGACAATCTTATCAGAGTTTCATCGATGGTCTTTAAGAGGCCCTTAAAGGCCAGCCATGCTATCATTTCCTCACTTGGATGTTTATGTATGCCAGCATGAATGAGAATTAGATTCAAAACTTCCTGTAGGTACTCTAGGCCACAGTCTATTTCTCTAAATGCTTAAGAACCACTTTTGTAGTCAGAGGCAGACATATAAACTGCTATTTTCAGGATAATGAAGTAAGAAAAACAATAAAATATAGAGAAGTTTTTGTGGTTTTATAGAAGATTGATTGAGATTTTGATTACTCTATAATCAAAGTCCTTGCCAGAGTCTGTGTTTTCGTATATGATTATATCCTTAAATATGTTACATGAAAAAATTGAATAATAACTTTATTATATAACATCTTGGCAGAAAACAAACAATACTCAGATTTGCAGACAAATAATTTTGAATTTATTTAGGTTGTCTACTTCTTAGACTTCTTAACAATCGACAAGCCATTGTTCCTACAGGAGAAGCTCTGCTCTGTAAGCAGTGAACTCTTATTACTCAAAACATTCAAAAAACATTCCCGAGCTTCCGCACAAGATGTGATTGTTTTGGCTTTTAGACAGAGTTGAGTCACCGTGCCAAATCGACCCATCTCTATTCTGACTATATTCCATGCATTCCAGGTTTCCTAATGCAAAAGATGGGAAAACCCACCATGACTTGCCACACGTGAGTTGATAGCATCTTTGTTCCAATCATTTCCCTTCTGTCTTTGTCAGATGCTCCCATTCAGTTCTTCACCAAATCCTTTTATTGCTACCTTGAGAATGTATGCAAAATCTGGCCACTACTCAATACATTCCAACAACCACCTGCAAATTTACCTTGCTCCTATATTCCTTCCCTCACCTTCACCCCATCAAAAGCTGCGTTCTGAATCTTCTCTCTTCAAGGACATGACAAACTTCTCCATCCACTTCCACACTTTTCCACAGGTACAGCCCTGACCTGAGCTGACATTCTCTCTCATCTGAACCACTCTAGCAGCCCCTGTGTTATTCTCCACACTTCCAGACTTTAAAATGCCCATTCTCTGCGGACATGAAAAGAAACACATATTATAAAATATCAACCTACTCCAGTGACATTACAAAGGACTTAGAATAAAACTTAAAGTACTGCCATGATCTGCATATCTTGACCTAATATCTACTTTACCTGCCTCCTTTCTAGATACGTGTCATGGCAGACTCTACTATATTCAATATATTGTAGGTGTGTGCTATTTTCTGTGTGTTTTTTTTTTTTTTAATCATTAAACATGTTTCAACTTTAGGTCCCTTGCATTTAGCATTCATTCTTTATGGAAGCTTCTTCCTATAGATTATCTCACAGATCACAACTTTTTAAGATCTTTGATGATTATACCACCTAAAGTACTTCTTTTCAGATAATTACTTAAAGTACTTCTGACTTCTTCTTTTTTTTATTTTTTATTTATTTATTTTTTTTTAAAGATTTTATTTATTTATTCATGAGAGACAGAGGGTGGGAGAGAGAGAGAGAGAGAGAGAGAAGCAGAGGGAGAAGCAGGCTCCCAAGGAGCAGGGAGCCCGATGCGGAACTCGATCCCAGGACCTCGGGATCATGACCTGAGCCGAAGGCAGATGCTTAACCATCTGAGCCACCCAGGCGCCCAGTACTTCTGACTTCTTCTAACCACAGTTCTTATGTTATTCTGTTCTTTTAGAAGCTTTATTGCTATCTGAAAAACCTGCTTACTTCTTTCTTCCTTTGCTCATCATCAACTAGAATTTAGCTTTCATGCAAATACCGACTTCTTCACCGCTGACTCACTAGACAGTAAATACCATATATGTCATAACAGCACATTAAATACTGAATGACTGAATGAATTAGGGTGAAGGGTAAAGGATGGGGTCAAGGGAGAAATTGAGAAGATTCCACTTCTAAGTTGCAACTCCTAAAGGTAAAGAGCTTGGAATCATTACACCTGTTCTAATAAAGAGAGAGAGAGAGAGAGAGAGAGAGAGAGAAGCTGAACAGAGTGAAAATCAATGACTTTTGATATCCACCAGAGAATTGAGATTCCAGGACAAATGACCACCTCAAATCTGGAGAGACAGATGGCTACAGAGAATGAACAACAGCCAACATCAACTTCCCTGAAGTAGAAGCCCCTGGAGCCACTTACTGGTATGAACATGTAAATGGCAATTTTGACAAATTTCTGGAGCTTGAGTATGGACTAGTTTGAGAGATAAAAATTCCAGGGGAGGGGGTAGTCCTAGGGAGGTCTACATACCTTCATACATTTTACCTCCAGATGCTTCACCAGGTTTAATATCAAAGATCAGAGAAAATTCAGGAGACAAAAAAAGAAACAAACAAACAAAAACCCTAAGGAAACTAGAGGAAACTGAATCCTCTGGCATCTGTAGCTATAGCAAATGTTAAACACGGACCAACTGCTAACCAGATCAACATAAAACTTACACTAGAGAACAAATTACCTAAATTCCTAATATCCAATACGTCATGCCCAGTTTTCAATAAAATATTCCAAGTAGTGCCAAAAGGCAAAAAACACAGTCTGAAGAGAAAACACAAGCAACAGAACCAAACTCAGATGTGACATGTATTTTTGGAAATATCAGAGAGGGAATTTAAAATAACTATGACTAATGTGCTAAGAGCTCTAAAGGAAAAAGTAGACAGCATGCAGGAACAGATGGGTAGTGTAAGCAGAGATGGAAACTCTAAGATCCAGTGGAGAAAGGATAGCATTTTTATAAATGGTATAATTGGATATTGATATATAAGAAAAAATAAATAAAGGCTAAATCTTTCACAAAAATGAACTCAAAATGGAACTTAGACCCAAGTGCAGAAACACACAACACCTAGAAGATAACATAGGGGAAAATCTAGATGACCTGGAATCTGGAGATGAATTTTTAGATACAACACCCAAAGCATACTACATCAAAGCGGGGAAAATATCAACTAGGCTTTATTAAAATTAAAAAATGCTGATCTGCAAAAGATACTGTTAATATAAATGAACAAATTAAAAAAGAGACAAACCAAGAAACAGACTCTTAACTATAGAGAACAAACTGATGGTTACCAGAGGGATGTCAGGGGGATTGAGGAAATAGGTAATGGGGAATAAGGAGTGCACTTGTCGTGATGAGCACTGAGTAATGTATAGAATTGTTGAATCACTATACTGTACACCTGAAACTAAGATAACACTGCATATTAACTATACAGGAATTAATATTTAAAAAAATGTTTAACAAATGTTTAACAAACCAAAAATGCACCATAGAGTAAAAATGACAAGCCACAGACTGGAACAAAACATTTACAAAGCACATATTTGATAGAGGACTTATATCCAAAATGTAAAAAGAACATTTAAAACTCAACAATAAGAAAACAAAGTAAGTAAAAAATGGCCAAAAGATTTGAACAGAAATATCACAGAGACACATGGATGGCAAATAAACATATTAAAATGCATTCAACATTATTTGACATTAGGAAGTTGCAAATTAAAATAACAATGTGGTATCAATACATATCTATTAGAAAGGCAAAAATCCCCCCTCCAAAACCCCCAAAAACAAAAAATAATGCAACAGGAACCCTCATTAATAGCTAATGCATTGCAAATGGTACAGCCATTTTGGAAAATTATCTGGCAGTTTTTTACAGAGCTAAGTTTAATCTTATCCTATGATCCAGTTGTTCTCCTAGACACCCAAAATTGAAAATGTCTGTCCACACAGAGTGCCAACAAATGTTATAGCAGCTTTGTTCAGAATCACTAAAAACTGGAAACAACCAAGATGTCCTTCTATAGGTGAATAAGTATACAGACCATGGCACATCCAGACAATGGAATATTATTCAGTGATAAAAAGAATTGAGTTATAAAGCACAAAAAGACATGGGGAACTCTTACATGTGTATCACTAAGTAAAAGAAGCAGTCTGAAAAGGATGCATGCTCTATGATTCCAAATATATGACATTTTGGGAAAGGTAAACTACAGAGACAAAAAAAAGATCAATGGCTCTCGGGAAGGAGGGAAGGATCAATAGATAGAGCACAGAGGATTTCTAGAGCAGGGAAACTATTCTGTATGGTACTGTAATGGAGAATACATGTCATTATACATTTCTCAAAACCTATTGAACTTCACAACACAAAGAGTGAACCTTAATGTAAACTATATAATTTAGTTAATAATAATGTATCAACATCAGGTCCACTAATTATAACAAATGTAGCACACCAATGCAAAATGTTAATAGTAGGGGGAACTGCTTGTGGTGGGTTGTATATGACAAATTTCCAAGCTGCTCTGTTTTTTTGTAAATCAAAAACTATTCTAAAAAATAATGTCTGCTTAAAAAAACAACAACAATACAACAACAACAAAAAACTCCAAGGCTTTGAGTCTGGAAAACTGGGAGAAAATGGTAAAATAGTTTTGCCATTAACAGAAAGACTCAAAGGAGAAAGAATTCATGCATTTTTTATAATCTTTTTTTCTGAACTTGATGCTTCAAAAATCAGAGCACAAGTCATTTTAGATATAACAGTTACATTGACAAGATGCTGAATTGGTCTGATGATTCCTTTTAAGATCTTAATCCTAAAGTGTCACAGATTTTCATGCTTATAAATGCACTTGCTCTCCATTTGGTTCAGATGGTGAAAACTTACTCAGAAAAACCTAGATCAATGGAGAACAATAGAGAGTTTTCCAATGGAACATGGTTAGCAAAGGTTAAGAGGTTTTGTATCGGGTATCAGATATGACCCAGGCATCTATAATGAGAAAAGGTGGTCATACCTGTTGAGAAGAGTCTGGGAAGAAGGAATAGGCATACCCAGTTAAGTAGTATAGCACTGTATGGTGGGGCCAGCAGGGCCTCTGGGGTTGGGGGTGGAGTCCGCCCCCAAGCAGAAAGGTGTTAAGTTCTTGATGACTGTCACATAAGAAGAGGTACAATTATCTAAGTCCACACTGCCTCCTCCCTCAGATGTTCAGGAGACTGGAGGTTAGGGTGGGGCCATCAGTGAAATCATGGTCCCTTTGTTCAGCTCTCTGACTACATAGATGGACTGTGGCTGTGGATGCCTACAGCACATGTGCTAGGGGAGATTGTAGTGGATGATTCCTGGGAGTTGTGCATAATTTCCTCTGCCTCAGAAGACATAAGCCAATTTTGAACAAATCCCTTTGCTGTCATCTAGTATTACACAGCCAATTTAGATAAATCCTTGAACTGGGATTCCACATGCATAATATAGTCCACTAAACAAAGAAAGGCAAATTTGGAACATTAATAGTATCCAAATGATTGCTTAGGTTTCATGCCAAGCTCCTTTAAAAAAAAAATAAGTCCAATTTTTCATCTCATCTGTGCAAACAAAGACTTGATCAGAAGATTAAGAGTGTTCGAGAGACTGCTAACAGTACAAAGAGGGCCTGTATTTTAAACATAAGGTGGTGCCCATCCTTCCTGCCTGTTTTGACCAGATGATCTGGCTGCCAGTTAGGCATTCATTAGAAGGAAAGAGCCATTTCAGTAGGTTTTTCTTCAAAATACAATGAGAAAATACCTTTGTTAACTTTATTATCATGGCCCCATAGGCAGGGATAATGGGCCAATGGCTGCATCTCGAATCCATTCATGACCACATATTTAGATTTAAATGAGATAGGACTTCAGTCCTCTAACTGACCCCCAGGAATATCTCATACAATTAGTTCTTCTTTATTTACTATGTATGGTAGTTAAGATCAGGGGTTTGGGATTGTCATATTTCTTGATTCCAGTCCAGATTGTGACTCTGGGCAAGTTATTAAATCTTTCTGAGTTCTAATTTTGCATCTGAAAAACAGAAATAATACTATAGTTTCCTTCATAATGTTAGTGGGAGAACTGAAATAAATGTGCATGGGAAAGATTCATCACTGAACCCATACACACACATACACATGCTTCTCAGTAAACATTGGACCTGATAAGGATGTTGATAATTGCTAATGATAGGAACAACCTATTTAGAGGTCATGATGTCAGAAACAATAAACGTCCAGGTATAGCAGCAGCCCCAGCTCCTCCCCATTTATCTGCTAGTGACATGCTATCCCTGTACTTTCTTTCCTGGCTCTTTTAACCATTGGTTCCTTCCTCAAACACTCAGCATCTTTAAAAATAGAAATATAATCATTAAACAAATATTTATTGAGTGATTATGATGTGCCAGACCAGGTGCTGGTCACTGGGGATACAGGACTGAAGATTTTGTATTCTTTTTTTTTTTTTAACATATAATATATTATTTGTTTCAGAGGTATTTTTTGGATTTACAGTCTGTTAACAAGAACAGCCATTTCTTGATGTCAAAGCAGGCTGTGCTTTATACTCAGAGGTCTACATGTATTATCATATTCATTTCCTTATCTTCATCCTGTGGTTGGGGAAACTAAGATGTAAGGAACTTTCTCAAAGACACAGCATGTGGTAAAAAGGGACTTAGAGCTTACTTGCTTTGAGGCTTTGATGGGCTGGAGAAGACGGTAAGCGCTCAGCTTTTGACAAGTTGAGTTTTAGATGCCTATTGGACATACAGTTGAAAACATCAAGAAAGTAATCAGATATATGTACCTAGGCCTCAGAAAAGAAGAATAGAAACATAGATCAGCTCAGAGTAGAAATTTGGAGACATGAAAATAAATGAAATCACCTAGGGCTATACATGTGAGTCCCCTGAGGGGACTTACACAAAATAGCAGATGTCGGGCTCCACCTCTATAGATTTGTATTTAATTGGGCCTGGGCAAGAGTCTTTTTTAAAGTTTACAAAATTATTTGAATGCACAGCCAGAATTGAAAGCCACTGGCTTAAAAAGACAGGGAAATGATAAAAGAAAAGAAGGCTCAGAACAGAGTCCAGAGGCTCTACTCAAAAATGAGATCCATACAGAGAGAAAAATGCAGCTAAGGAGACAGATGAGCTGTGGGAAGCAGACATACATTCCAGCTGGGGAGATTGGGGATAACAACGGTGTAAATGAGAATTTGAACGATAAATTTGGAAATACAGAAATGGAATGGAGTGGGTATTTGGGGAGAAGAGGAAACGATGTTTCCATTGGAATAAACTCTGTGAGCCTTACCACAGGATTGGGAAATCACAAGAGAGATCTATCCAGATCAATCAGTTGCTAGACATGTGTGGGTCATGAGCTGCCAACTCCCCAGACAGACTTTGCCCCGTCTCCCATTGGCCACATCTCCAGTCACACTGGGTTCTCATCCATAATGCAGAATCAGGTGACAGTTAATTTAGGCCATCAGCTATTGTCTAGAAACTTGAGATCCATCTACTTTTTCCTATCATCAATTTAAACAAACTGACATCACTGTAAATTTCTTGCAAAGAGCTGCCACTGATCGAGCAGGCAGACACAAAAGAATTCTCCAGATTGATGATTGAAATAACTCAAGAAAAAGATCTCACCCTGAATGCCTATAGTGGGATGTGCCAGGAAAAAAGTTTCATTTAGGATGAAGGTGATTCTTTGACCCTTCTGTTTACCTATTGTTCTGCATGGAGTTTTTGCTTCGATTGTGTGGTTTGTGTGTTTGTTTGTTTTTTATCTTATATTTGATGTCAGAGTTTCAGCCAGAAAGTAAATGTTCCCTGAAAATGACAGTGTTAAAGGTTGGCTCATTATGGAGGGTAATGCTCCTTGTGGATGAATCCTCATGCATTCATCCCAGTTCCACCCCTTACTAGTTCTGTTATCTGGTACATATTACCCAGAAACTCAAAGGTTTAGTCTCTAATGGGGAAAAAAACTGGTAACAATAGAAATAACCTCATAAGAGTTTCAAGAATCCTTGGTACATGGTTAAGGTTCAATAAATGTCTACATTGTTATAACATTTGTGTTGTTTCTTTTTCACTTTAATTACCAAGAAGTTCATAATTAAATGTTTTCTGCAATGTACTTAGCCTTGAGTTAGCAATAGAAATATAAAATATAAAAAAGTATAAGAAACGTCCCACCCTTGAGGAACATATACCCTGGTGGAAGGTGCATACACACACAGAGAGAACTATAAGTTGTTTAGTGATTAGTGTGACAAAGAAGGGTCATGTACTGTGGGAACCCTCCTTTATTGGTTCACCCCATAAATAGTTTCCAGGGCTTCTCATGTGCTAGGGTCTAAAGTACCTGGCACATAGTAGGGATTCAATATGCAAGATAGACACCAAATCAACGGAAAAATCACTAGCCTAACTCATTCATTTGCAATGACAATCGCAGATAGAAGACTGCCTCCCTGTCCTATGTCACATTATATCTGATAAATCAACACTGAAAGTGCAACTTCAGAATAGCAAATTCCTGCCTGTTCCAATTTCTATCAACACGCTGTTTCATATGCATAACACACCAGTCTATCATGCTAAAGTAAAGCAGAGGAGTCACCTTTAAAGCCCCTTCATCAATATTTTTTGTCTCAGAATGAGAATAACACAGACAGATTAAACCAAAAGGGACAAAAGACCCTCTCATTTTTCATTTGAGCTCATTCTGATCCCGTGAGATAACGTTCTGTGCTTGGAAGAGGCACTTCTCGGTCTCACAAAGCCATAATGCCGCCTTCTTCCCTTCAACATCTGCATGCTTCTGTTCCCTTCGCCATCCCAGAGGAGTGAGGACTTTCCCCACTTTGTATGAGGATGCACTGTGTCAGTTGTCAGTGGCAGTGTTGAGAGAGTCTCCTCCTTTGAAATATGTTGCGGTCGTTGTTAACAGTGTCACTTCAAATTAGAATCATTATTGGGAGCCAGTGGGGTCCTTGGGAACAACAAAGGGCAGGGCTTCAAGTGCAGTCTGGGTCTGGAAATGAGACTAAAATGACCTGCTTGGACCTCTGCCCCTAAAATCCCCAGGGTCCCTATGTGCACAGACATGACTCCCTCACCTGACTCCAACTCTTTCCTACTTGGCTTGGTTGAAGTTTCCTGTGATCTAGTCTCCCTTTGTTTTGGTAGCTTGGTAGAGAAACCAAGTTATCATAGAATCTTGGGGGATGGCAAGGCAGGCTGGCCCAGGGGTTGCATCCCAAGAAACAGAACAGTGGGGAGAGGATGGAGGATGGTACTCCCCAGTGGAGATGTGTTAGAGCAGAGTTATGGTGGAGAAGCATAGCACCTCTCCCCTAGATATCCCCAAACTTTCAGGAAATAGTAAATACCATTTAATATCAGATGCAACTAGAGTTCTTGTGGGAAATCAGGGTTGGAGGTTATCAGTGGGCTTCTTTGGGGGCTCTAGTCCCTAAGTTACTATGCAAAAAGCAAGAACTGTCTTTAGAGTGCATTGCTTTCATTCAATGCGTTCACTCATACGACAGTAATCTGAGTCCTGGCCTGTGCATTATAGGTGCTTTGCCTACACTGATGAACAAAATTGCATGTCTACCTTCTTAGAGCTCCCAGTTCTATTGCTGGAAGACTAAGTCATCAAGAATGCATTACAAAAGGTGCAGGGGATCAAGTCAGGTGCATAGGATTTCACACCAGACTCCAAATTTAGTGACATAAACACAAGTTCTCTCTGGACCACAGTTTCCTTGTCTATAAAATGGGATAAGAAGGCATAAAATCAGCTGCCCCATACATCTGTGAAACCGAGAAAAGGAAATCTCATCGCAAACAGTCGGGAGGCCAGCACAGGGAGTCTAGTGCCCTACCACTGGTCAACACACACCCCAACTGGAAGAGAGACATAGGATACTTCCCCTTGCATTGCCAGCCTGAAGAGGCCTATACTTTACCACCTCAGCAGGAGGAAAGATTTTCTCCTACCCCAGCAATAGCCCAGCCAATGAGAAACTCTCTGGCTCAGCCAATGAGAAGCCACTACACTTTATTACTCCAATGGTCTCTGAGTTTACAAAGCCCTCCCAACTCCCCACTCCTCTATAAAAAAAGAGCACTCTCCTCCTTTGTTCTGCAGACTTGCCATGGTTTGCCATAGCTCAAGTGCCCAGACTTTGCAGTTCTCTGTTCTTCCCAAATAAGCCCATTTTTTGCTGATAAAATAACTGACAGCTGTATCTTTAAGGTTAAGAGATCTCTCAGGCGGATGATAAGGATAATATCAGATGCAGATGGGAGAACAGTTTATATGGTGCAGTATATGTTTCCCAACCACTTCTGTTGCTACTGTGGGTCACTGTCATACCACTTAGGAGTCAGGTGTGGGTTATTGGTGGCTGCTGTGGGGTGTAGGAAAAAGGGGGATGTTAATTATGGTAATGGTGCTTTGGGAACCTGGGATGAGATCAGCCTGCAGGTAATTAAGTAAGTGGTCATCAGTGCTGATTGCCATCCTTACCCCCACCAGAGCCTGTTCCCTGCAGAGGAGGGGAGCCCTCTCTTTAACTGGAACAGCCCCACCGGGGGTGTAGATCCTCCCACGCCTAGGAGGCAGTGGGTAATAATCAGACTCATCAGCCTCTGTCTGAGCCTTCATAGGGAGGCGGGCATGGTCCTAGGTTCGTGTTGTCCCTAAAACATGGTTCGTCCAAACTGGCCTATTGCCTGTCAGAGAAAGTCTGCTATCCTCAAATCTTTTATAATCTGTCAGGGTAGATCAGGGCTAGCTGGGAAGCAGAGGGTAGAAGTTTCCATATAAATAATTTAAGCACATTTCAAAGCTAAATAGTTTCAGATGTATTTACCAGGGTCACACATTTACTCACAATTTACTCAAATATGCAAATAAAAATGAGTTTTTTTCCCTTTAATCTGATGTTCTTCAAAAGCCTCAGCCTTCCGAGTAGTGTAGAAAAACTTAGATTTTGTCCATTTTAATAAAATCTATCAAAATTAATCATTAAAGCATTCTTTTACTAATAGTCTCTGGGAATTCTGCCCCCACCTCTTTCTCCTTCCCCTTCTTGTGGATCCAGGAAAGAAGAAGGCTTTTCATCTGTGATGCCTTCTCTGGATCCTGCTATACTTTGATATGCAGTAGCTGCCCTGGTCTACTTTCTGGACTGGTGGCAGATGAGGTGTTTCCTGTGCCTTTTGCAGCGATGCTGTAACACCCAGGACAAGAGTCTGTGACGCCAGCTCTTGGTGGGTCCTAAGGCCCTTTAACACTGCAGCCTCTTCAATTCGATCCTGGGCTCAGGGGCCATCAGCCTTCTGGCTCCTCCAACCTCCTTCCAGGAGCACGCAAGAACCTGATTCACATGCACACAGTGGAGTCATGCCAGGCATCCAACAAATTGCTCTGGCCAGATTTCTGCAGTTATCCTCTCCATGCTACTGTGACCACACCACATCTTGCCCAGTAAAGACAGGGGGCTCTCCTAGATGACATCAAAGAGAGGAGGTGGAGGGAAGGGAAGGGGTGAAGATCCTACCTGCTGACGTTGCTCTTCCCTGTTTCATTTCTAAACGACTCTGTCACTTGGAGTCAGGAAATGCTATTTTTTTTTCCCTTTTATCTTCTTTTCCTTTCTAACCAAGACTTTTCCTAAAATTTGAAAAAACACATTTAATTAGGCCCAGTTTGAAAAAATACTTAATCATTATACTATTTTAAGAGTAAATGAAGTCTTGAAAAAAATCAATAGCTCGGCATTATTAGGGATAGTGTTTTGGTGGAGTCAAACCTTATTATTTTCACGAAGAGGCTAAGATTTGAATTGGTGGTGGTTCAAAGGCTTTAAATGGCCCCAAAGGAGAGTTTATTAGGGCAACAACAGGAGGAAAGGAACTGAAATCAGAGTGAAGGCTGCACTGAGTATTGTATATTCATTATATTTCAAGGAAGTGATATAGTGTGGTGGAGTATTGGGTAGATCCTCATATGTCCATTTTAAGACCCTTCGAAGCTGAGTGACTTTGAGCAAGTTCCTAACCTCTCTGAGATCCACTCTAACTTTACAGTAATACCTATCCCTTAGGATTGTTGTAGAATTGCGTCAAGTACTTAGTACAAGTCCTGTAGAAGAGAATGTATTCTTTTTCTTTTCTTAGCAATACATGGAAGACAATATATAGGGATGGATAAAGAATGGCTATGAGGAGCCACTAACAATAGCTCTTCGCTTGTCCCCTTTCGTCACATTTACAGAACTAATGCTGCCTTTTTTATGAGTACCTGGCCTGGCATAGAAATGAGGGGCTTAAGGAAGCTGGATATTTCTATCCAAGACTGTCGTCATACCAAGTGCCTTTCTGAAAATTATTCCCAGTGAACAACTTCTCCGTGTTCAAGTTCCTAATTGTGGGCTTATCCTGTAAAGCAAGTCAAGGGCGTTAATTAATGATATTTCAACTGCACAAGCACCCTGTTGGTAT
The DNA here is from genome assembly GCF_009762305.2 of Zalophus californianus. NCBI lineage: Eukaryota > Metazoa > Chordata > Mammalia > Carnivora > Otariidae > Zalophus > Zalophus californianus. The sequence continues at coordinate 185,610,315 of NC_045598.1, forward strand.
GTACCAAATCAATTAGAAAATTATGTTGGGAATGCCTTGCCTGGGGAGGCCACAGTGGCTTTTGGGAAAGAGCGTGTGGCCTAGATTAACCACATTCTGACCCTACCATGGGCACTGACTTCTAGACCTTCACCTTGGTTTGTACACCGTGGATATGCTCCCCATCCCCTCTATTTTCTGATGTTATTGCAAAACATAGTGGGAAAATTACAGAACCTAATTTGTGAAGTTTACAAATTTCTATGTAAATACTGGAGGTACTTAACATACACCTAATGCATTCCCCATAAAGAGCCCTTCTAATAGTAAAGATACTGCTTAACATCTATTAGATATTTATTGTCAATCATAATAATAATTTTAGAAACAATCACTGTGGTTCCTTGTGGAAAGGCAAGGTGATGAGTCACAGGATTAGAAGCAAGACAACAAGAGAATAACGTAGCTCATGGGTGTCTTTAACAGGGGGAGGGTATCGGAGATATGCTGGAGGGGCACAGACACTGATGAGCTGGAAGAGGGGGAAGAAACTGAAGGGAAATTCCGTGCATTCCATTACATAAGCAAGCACAAAGAGGGAAGTTTGATCTCTGGGGTTAAGGAGACTAGTTTTCCTGAAGCAGTCCCTTCCCAGGTGATGGCAAATGGAGAATTGCCAGACTCAGGAGACTAGTCATAGGGGAACAAATATTCCCAACCAGAGGCCTTAGTCCTTATACTCAACACTTCAGGTCCTGGAGCAATGAGGAACCATTGGGGTTGTTAGGTGAAGTAACAGCAATGTTTAACTGAGCATTGGTATAATAGACTAGAAGGAATAGTGGAGAAATTCCCCTGATGGGATCCTTAGCTGCACCCCTACAACCTGACCAGGTTGATAAACAGAGAAGTCTCCCAGCAATTGTACCCAGAGAGCTAATGTCTATGATGGGAAAGCACCAAAAATATGGAGGAAGGTTATCCAAACCCAACCAAGGAGTCAAGTCATGTTTCCAGAAGTGGTGATCAAAGCAGAATTTTAAAACATGGATAGGAATGGTTTAGGTAAAGAAAGGTAGGGGTCCATTTTTGGAAACACACATTCAAGGCAAGTCAAGAACTTATATGGAACTTACAAGGAACTGGGAGGAGGCTCTCAGTGCAGAAGCCCCCAGTCAAACAGCAGCTGCAACATGGTGGAGAAACAGGCACAGAGCTGTAGAAGGCTTTATACAAACTTGAATCAGACCTGAAGATCTGTCCCGAATGGCGTGTCCAGTTGGACCCCCCACACCATGCTCAATCTCTCTGGCTTCATTCTAATTCTGTGAGGCAGGAAATCCATCAGCAACTATTTCAAGCTCTGTGCAGTTCTGATTTCTGTCCCTCCCGCCTGTGCTGTCACAAACCCAGTAGGAAATCTGATTTGTTATATTCATGGCATTTTTTTTCTTAAGGCAATACTGACTGCTCAAGAAAAGTAATGACTAAAAGCACATTTTCCCCAAACTCTCTTGTCAATAGAAGAGGGGGAAAAAATAGAAAGAAAAAAAAATACCTGCTTGGCATAGGTATTGTAAATGGAGCCATTGAAACCCCCTCTGGGTTTTTATGATTAATGTACATACAAGGCAGGTATTTTGGTGAGAAACTATTTCTATTTTAATGCAAGAAAGAATGATCCATCAGCCTCCTGCTTCTTAATTCTTATAATGTCTTGCCTCATTTTGCCCACCTTCCTCTCTACTGTAAGACAAATTCTTTAAATGTGTTAGTGGCATGCACTTGGCCCAAGTTAGGCCTCAGTTCAGGGGAAAACCCTACAGAGCATTTTCCCTGTAACACCCAGAATCATCTGAAGGTCAACAATGAGAACAAAAGGCTTCTATACCACCATTTGAGCTCCTGGTGACTTTCTGTAAGTGAATACACCCTGTATCAAAGATTATTTTTGCCCACAACACCCACCCCCAACTTCTAAACCTGTCTTCCCAAGTCCTTTGTTTGGAAATCCCAAGGAGGAGAGTCTCAATATGATTATTCCTCTGGGAATTTCTAGGATTTCCTGAGTTTGAATCCACAACTAACTAATGATTTATTTCCTAAGAAAGATAAATTACACCAACATTATTGGTAGATCTACGATCTACAAAGGTAGAAGCACACATTACTTTCGAAGATAAGATGCTTTCTCTTGGTCACTTTGTTTTGTCTGAGGACAAAAACTGGAGAGAAGGAAGCAAGGGAGATTGCATAGGACTTCCTTTTGTTCTCTTGCATCCTTTTGCTTTATGGCAAGATGAGGGCTCATGGGTGGCAGCAGGACATGCCTGAGCAGCATTTGGTCTCTTGGAAAACTTGAGCAAGTAGTCAGGGTGCCTTTAGAAATTCCTAAAGCGCCAGAGTCTTAGAAAGATATTTCATTCTTGGAGTAACTTAGAGCCTTTCATGTGCTCAGTAGGGTATTGCTGTAACTTAGGACATAATTGTTGGAAACTGGACCATTCTTTCAAACTGTTGGGCCCTTAGCTCAGACCAAGACAATGAGCTCTCTCTACCTAACTTCTTAGTCCTCTGGGGCCCCCAACTTGAGAGATGATCCTTAATTTTATTCTTAATAACTTTCCATAGGGATAGTCATAGCTCCAAATTATACTTAATGTATTCTCCATTAACATTTTAGTTTATTCACATGTGTGAATGTGCACATATTGTCTTAGTCTGTTCAGACTATCACAAAATCCCAGACACCAAATAGTCGATAGGCGGCTTTATTTGTGTGTGTGTGTGTGTGTGTGTGTGTGTGTGTGTGTGTGTTTTATAAGTAATATCTATGCCCAATGTGGAGCTTGAACTCATGAACCTGAGATCAAGAGTCACATGTTCTACCAACTGAGCCAACCAGTCATACCCGAGACCAAATAGCTGGTAAACAACAGAAATGCATTTTGCACATTTGATGCTGAAAAACCAAGATCAGGGTGCCAGCAGATTTGGTCTCAGGTGAGAGCCCACTTTCTGGTTCATAGATAGCACCTCTTACATGGTGGAACATATGAGGGAGCTCTCTTGGGTCTCTTCTTTAAGGGGGAGCTCCGTCCTCATATCTTAATCACCTCCCAAAGGCCCTACCTCCCAGACATTAGGTTTCAACACATGAATTTTGGGGGTATATGTTCAATCCAAGGCACATATTATATATGGATGTATACACACTGGATCAACAGAGATTATAAACACATACTGATACATATATTTGTGTCCACATATATATGTGGACAGATAGATCTACATACAGACAGAGAAGGGAGAAGAGACACATGGAACAAGGAGAAAAGATGATATTCTTATAGGATTGACATTTATGAAAATAGGAGATGTATTTAAGAAATATATAGAAATAATATACTAGGATTTATTGAGTGATTAAATGTGGGGAATAAAAGGGGAAAGTTTTTTACCACCAACTAGAGTATGAAAAGAGGTACATGATTGGAGATATATAGAAAATGAATCCATGCTTTGATATTTTGAATTTTAAGGGTTTATTGGGAAGAAAATATTCAGATAGAGATGTCCAGAAGGCTACTAAATATGTGCCTCTGAATTTTAGGGATGAACTAGAAATAGTGATTTTAGCATTAGCATAACCAAGCATAACTGAGTAGTTGAAAATAGTGTAACAAATAGTTAAAAGTTTTTCAATGAACATGATGGTCCATGTACGCAACTTTAGGAAAGGTTGGAGGAAGGAGCCAGCAAAAGGAGAGGAAAAGGGGAAGTAAATTATGTGAGAGAGAAGCACATAACACATTGTGAAGGAGAAGATAACCATTGAACTGGGAAAGGGCTACAGTGAAAGGCATTAACAATATTCAGGACTGATCCTATCTTGACTTAAAATTTGACATTTTGCTCCTCATGCATTTTTCCATTAATTTTGATTTTTTAAAAATATTGCATTAAAACATATCTATCTTGACTACTGAGTTTTTTGCTCTCCCTTTAAATTTTACACCTGAGGCGAGATCCTCTCCCACCTCACTGACCTTCCAACCATGCCAGTAAGCTCTGGATCATCTGTGACTCTAGTGAGAGCATTTTCAGAAAGGAAAAGGAACAAACACTAGACTTCAGAGGCTTAGGTATAAATGAAAGGGAGAGAGGAAATGAAATCATATAGTATAGCTTACATTTTTGAGAGATTTTTAGGTTTAAAGGAAAAAGTGGGGCAACTAATGCTAAAAAGATCTGCACAATTCACAGAGAATCAAATGAGGAGTCACTTTCACATGGCATACCCAAAGGAAAGGGGTAAACCTTTTTTTTTTTAATTTTATTATGTTATGTTAATCACCATACATTACATCATTAGTTTTTGATGTCGTGTTCCATGTTCCATGATTCATTGTTTGCGTATAACACCCAGTCCTCCATTCAATACATGCCCTCTTTAATACCCATCACCAGGCTAACCCATCCCCCAGCCCCTCCCCTCTAGAACCCTCAGTTTGTTTCTCAGAGTCCATAGTCTCTTATGGTTCATCTCCCGCTCCGATTTCCCCCCCTTCATTTTTCCCTTCCTAATATCCTCTTTTTTTTTTTAACATATAATGTATTATTTGTTTCAGAGGTACAGGTATGTGATTCATCAGTCTTACACAATTCACAGCACTCACCATAGCACATACCCTTCCCAATGTCTATCACCCAGCTACCCCATCCCTCCCAACCCCACCACTCCAGCAACCCTCAGTTTGTTTCCTGAAATTAAGAATTCCTCATATCAGTGAGATCATATGATACATGTCTTTCTCTGATTGAGTTATTTTGCTTAGCTAATACCCTCTAGTTCCATCTATATCGTTGCAAATGTCAAGATTTCATTTTTTTTAAATGGCTGCATAATATTTCTCTCTCTCTCTCTATATATATATATATATATATATATATATATATACCACTTCTTCTTTATCGATTCATCTGTTGATGGACATCTTGTTTCCTTCCACAGTTTGGCTATTGTGGACATTGCTGCTATAAACATTCGTATCTTTGGGGTAAATACCCAGTAGTGCAATTGCTGGGTTGTACAGTAGCTCTATTTTCAACTTTTTGAGGAACCTCTATACTGTTTTCCAGAGTGGCTGCACCAGCTTGCATTCCCACCAACAGTGTAGGAGGGTTAGAAAGGGGTAAATCTTTTCTCACATGTCTACCCCTGCTATTGGGCTGAACCAAGTGCCTATCTTTTCTTTCTAAAATGAGGGCAGAACAAACTCTAGAAAAAAAATAGAGCAGTGGTCCCACAAAAATCAGGATGATTGTGTCCTTCTGAGACACAAGGGCTCTTCTGAATGGCAGAGATTTGCTCTTCTCTAAAGCAATGTCAATGGAGCAGACAATCCTTCTGTTGTCCAAAGCCCCAGCATTCATTTCTCAGATGGCTTTGGGGCAAATAGTTAACTCATGCACTGCCATGTCTTCATGATTATGCATAAATTGATGATGTCTGTATCTGTATGTCCAACTAGAATTCCCTCCTGAAATTTAATTCTGCATCACTAAACACCTCATGTACACCCACCAAGCCCTTAGTCTCAATGTGGTCATTCTGAAAAGTATCACCTGTGTTTCTATAGAAGTGATTACACATGTGATCCCATGTCACTACATGAAAAAATAGCAAATTGTTCACCAAGTCCATTTTTCTTTCTTCCTGAGCATAGAGCTCAACTACCATTGTCACACTCTCTTGCAGTTGGGTGACATGTAATGTTTCTGGCTACTAATGTTCACAGAAGTGATATGCTCTGTTTTCACATCTGGCTTTTTTTTTTAACTTTTTAAAAAATTAATTATTTATTTATTTAGAGAGAGAGCCTGCGGGGGCAGGGCAGGGCAGAGGGAGAGGGAGAGAGATGATCTCAAGCAGACTCCATGCCAAGTGTAGAGCCCAATGCGGGGCTTGATCTCATGATCCTGAGATCATGACCTGAGTTGAAATCAAGAGTCAGGCACTCAACTGACTGAGCCTCTAGGCACCCCTCCACACCTGGCTTATTAAAAAACAACAAAAGATACACCTTCTCTTTTCTACCAACTATTGGTCAAACGCAGAACATTCACAGAGGATCCAAAGGCCCCTGGGGATAATGGAGCCACAGGATGGAATGAACCTGGTCTCTGTACATGTGGAAAGCAGACCCCAGTCCTTCATATAGCAATGAGAAAAGATGAAGCTTATACTTTATTGAGTCACTAGATTTAGGGGTCCGTTGTTACAACAAGTAGCATACTTACTACACAGTATACTATGGGAACTGAGTGTTCGATAGAAGAAAAGAATGTTAATCTCAGATTCCATCTTTTATTAACCCTCTACATTTAATTAATTCACTTAACTCTGTAACAACCCTTCTTTCCATTTTAGTGACAGTTTATTTTGCTACCATATCTCCTCAAGATTATTGTAAGTCTCTTAACTGATAGCATTGCCCACACCAGCACTGTCCAACAGGAATGTAATGCAAACCACATACATGATTTTACATTTTCTAGTACTTTTTTTTCAAAATGTAAAAAGTAACAGGTAAAATTAATTTAAATAATATATTTATTTGACCTAATATATCCAAAATATTATTTCAATTTGTAATCAATATAAAGACCTTAAGGAGACAATTTACACTGTCAAAAGATGGTTGCCACAGACCCAAGCATCACATTCTCAGAGAGCACCATCCAAGCATGGGCAGAGATGACATGGTTAATTTTCATGCATATTATTATTATTATCATCATAATCATCATTATTTTAGAAGGTAAACATCCCCAGACACATCCCTCAGACACTTCCTCAGGTCTCTGCCAGGATTGTGCCACATGCCCATGAACTAGCTGCAAGGGAGGCTATGAATGCAAGCATATGGCCTTTCAACTCCTCAATGGTGGGAAGTGGGAACTGCAAGTATGGAAGAATGGAGAAAACTATAGGGTAGCCAGTCACCGAGGCCATCTACTGTATTTCTAGTCTTTGTCTTGTCACTCAAGATTCTAATCAGACACCACTACTTCTGAGCTCACCATGAAGCCTCATTTCCTAAGGGGACCTATGCTACTTACCTTGGCTTTGGCCACACCCTGCACCGCACCCCTTATAACATTGTACTGAAATTGCCTGATTGTGGATCTATATATCCCAGTAAAGGGTGAACTCCTGGAAGGCAATAAAATTGTCTGGCTCATTATTATATAATCACCACCTGGAATACTGCTTGGAATGTAATAGAAATTAAAAAATAGTATTTAATTAAATATTTTTATGATACATCTCACTTCTAACTTGACAGTATTTGCACTGCATACTGAGGATAATTTTTCTATAGTTTTTGATTCTTCTGACCTGGCTTTTAAACAAAAATAATATGAAACTCAAGGACTAATTTGTTCCAGGTCCCTGCATTTAATCATTTCATTAGTCTCCCTAAAGAGATAAATTAACTGAGGTCTCAGAGAGAGATGTGCTCTAGCAGTTTGGGCTCATGACAGGAGACACTAAGTATTTTAAACCAAATGTGAATTAATGCAAGGAATTAAGTGCTTATGGAATCTTGGAAGGACTGGACGAGCAAGAGTCAGGGACGTGGCACAACTGAGGTTGAGTATACGCCAGCACGGGGACTGGGGGATCAGAGAGTGCTGATACAGCTGCCACTGTCACTGTGCATCTGCTCTGGGCAGCCACATTGCATTACGTGGTTGGCCATCAGCCAGCAGTAGGAGGGTGGCCTCCTCCTCACTCTTCACTTATAAATCACTTAAGTGCATGCAATTGGCAGAACCAAATCTGCATGCAGAATCCTAGTTACTACTGAGCCAAGGCATGTTGATTTTTGCTTTCCAGCTTTTAGTTTACCAAGAATGGCCAAGAAAGATGGGAGAGTGGATGCTGAGCATCAATTGACCATATCCAATGTACTTACCTAGAGTTATACAACTTGTAACAGCTGGAGAAAGGACTTATGTTCTAACCTACAGACATACATGATATTGACAACATCCAATGAACTGGCACTCTGGGAGCTCTCAATTATCATGACAGTGGAAAGGTTTTTGGGGTAGAAAAACCAGCCCCAGATTATCCAGATAGAGATATTCTTGACTTTTCTTTTTCTAGTTAGTGGCTTTGCTACTCTTACAGGATGTTCTCAACACACATGTATTTAGTCAGAAACTTAAACTTGGATGCTAGTCTATTTATGACTATTATGGGGAAATATGTCTAAAAAATCCATCTAAACTTATTGGCATTTATGTTAATTTAGCATTCTAGAAATTAAAGCATAAGGAGGGAAATGAAAATTATGTCTTCTAAAGAAGACTCAACACGTGATGAGCCCTCATAAAAACCTTACATCATCTGCTTAGATCCCTATTTGCTGAGGACACCAAGACTAGAGAAAGCTTTCACAGTGAGTATACCTAGCTCTGTCACCATGGGCTGTGGGTAACTGGGCAGGAGGGTATGTTCAGGCACCTGATTTGTCAAGAGCCCAAACTGACATTAAAACTGAGAACCCAGAGGTGATACCTCTAAGTGTTCTGGCATTCTGTTCATTGCCTACAGTAGTAAATCTGTCAGCAAGTCCTTTTGACTCTGCCTCTGAAATGCTGCTCATGTCTGGACACACTAAGACCTTCTGACATATCCAAGCTTGTACCTAGTTCGTTCAATTGTTCATTCATTCAGTTGTTAATTAAAAATAAGATAATTTAGTACCAAAAAAAAGAGATCTCTTTAATAAAAAATCCATTCTCTGTATTGGGCAGTTCATTCTTCTGTCAGTTCCAGAGATTTCTTCTTAAAGCTGGGGTGTAAGATTTCAGTATTTTATCTATTTATAATGACCCACAAACTATGCCAGTGATGAGAGTTTAAAAAGCAAATAAAGCTCCTGCCATGAAGAAATTCACAGCTCAATGAGGACATGGCAGATAGTTAAACAGATGGGCTCTTGCAAAAGAACATGGGTGCATAGACCTATCCTCTACTTAGTAGTTATGTGGCCTAAGTAAGTTACTTAAACTTTGTCTTGCATCAGTTTCCCCATCTGTAAGATGAGGATACTACTAATAATAGCAATTACTATTTTAGGTTGGTAGGATAATCTAATCAGGCAATTTAAAAAATTAAAGATTTTATTTAGTTATTTGAGAGAGAGAGTGAGAGAGAGAGAATGAGCAGGGGAAAGGGGCAGAGGGAGAGGTAGAAGCAAACTCTCCACTGAGAAGGGGGCCCAACAAGGCACTTGATCCCAGGACCCTGAGATCATGACCTGAGCTGAAGGCAGATGCTTAACCAACTGAACCACCCAGGCACTCCGTTAATTAGTTAACTTAATGCATGTTCAGATTGCTTGGAACCATGGCAGTCATGGGGAAATGGGCCAATGTATGTTGGCTATCGATGACCAGAACATAATAACTCAGCTTGAAGATTGTTGTAAGAGCAGACTGTGAAACCACATAGAAGTATTCTGTCTAATCACTGTCTTGAAAGTAAATGTCATATTTTTTAATTAATTTCAGTTTATTATTTCATTTGTAAATTCAGTTCATTCACTTCATTATTTCAGTTCAACAAAAATTTGTTGGGTGCACTCATGTGTGTGCCTGGCATGGATAAAACATGTTTGTATTTGTTACTTTTTAGTGTTGTCCACACAACCATATTCTATAAGAAAAATTATCTCTCATTCTTGATTTAGAAGACTAAGTCTTAAAGTGTTTAAACCAGACAGCAAGTTGGGGCGCCTGGGTGGCTCAGTTGGTTGAGCGTCTGCCTGCCTTTGGCTCAGGTCATGATCCCTGAGTCCTGGGATCAAGTCCCTCATCAGGCTCCCTGCTTAGTGGGGAGCCTGCTTCTCCCTCTCCCTCTGCCTGCCACTCCCCCTGCTTGTGCTCTCTCTCTCTCTCTCTGTCAAATAAATAAATAAATAAATAAATAAATAAATAAATAAATAAATTCTTTAAAAAAAATAAAAAATAAACTAGACAGCAAGCAGTATAATTTAGTGATTACAATTATATTCTCTGCAAATAGGAAGCAAATATTACAGTCTTGCCCCAAACTTCATCTGTATTATTTTGGGCAAGATCTTAACTTCCCCGTGCTTCAGTTATCAAACCCGCCAAATCTCAATAAAAGTGGCTCATGACTCCTAGAAATGTTACAAGCATAAAACAGGTAGATTTACACCATTTCTTAAATGAGTTCCTGGTGCCTACTGAGTGCTCTTTAGTGTCTGTTGCTGTTATCAAGTTCTTCCTGAGCTCATATTCTTTTTTACAACATTTACACGCACTTCTTCAACAGTATTTTGTTGTTTGATGGGGAGGGTAGTTAGCAACACACCCAGCCCAAATGTGTTCAGATGTGTGGCTTGGATAAACTGTACCGTTCCAGATCTGAGAAATTAGAAACTTGAGGATCCCAAGGAAGCCAGGATCCTCTTTATAGAGGCTGGCCTTTTCTAGATTGTCTGCTACACAGATACAGTCCCATTGAATGTCAATTGAAAAATTAATGTTAAATTAGTAACTGTAAAAACATGCTTAGTAAATGTCTATCAAGTGAGTAAGTCAGTCAGGATTGAGGGCTTTGTCTGTATTGTGTTATTTTGTTATATCTAAAAATTTGCTTTCCCTAATGAGCCATTTGTCGATTCAGGATTTCAGTTTTTCCTTCAGTCAAATTTCTAACTTTTAGGAAATATTTTGTTTCATATAAATTATCAAATATATTATCATGATATTTTCATGGAATTCTTTTATTGGCTTAAATTTCAACTCTATAAATGTCTCATTTTGTTTATTCCTACTTGGTTTTATAAGGTTTTATTGATATTTATATTAATTTCAGCTTATGATATGTGTGTATATATACACAAAGAAATATATGTATAGAAAACAAAAAGTTTTGTATACACATATGTGTGTGTATATATATATATATATGCACACATACACTCAGAAATATATATATAAAAAACAAAAGGTTCAAATATGGAGCTCAAAGCATTATCACAAAGTGAACGTACTTGGTGACTGGCATCCATTTGAGAAATAAAGCATTATTAACACCTAAGAAATTGTCTCCTGCTTTCTCCTAATCACTGACCTTTCTGTCCTACTCAGGATAACCATTATCTTGAATTTTAACACCAAAATTAGCATCACCATCTTTTTCCACCTTTACGTAAATGGAATTAGACATCACTTAGTATTGCCATTCTTTATTATTATTATTTTAGTTGTTCTATGAGTGTTTTGTAGCAAATCTTTGTGGTTTTAATTTACATTTCTTTGAACATACAATATTTATCGGTCATTTTTTTTAAAGATTTTTTATTTTATTTATTTGAGAGAGAGAATGAGATAGAGAGAGAGCATGAGAGGGGAAAGGGTCAGAGGGAGAAGCAGACCTCCCGCTGAGCAGGGAGCCCGATGCGGGACTCGATCCCGGGACTCCAGGATCATGACCCGAGCCGAAGGCAGTCGCTTAACCAACTGAGCCACCCAGGCGCCCTATCGGTCATTTTTTATATCCTCTTCTGATAGTGTGTGTTTATGTCTTTACCCACTTCCCATTTTTAATTGGGTTATAGGTCTTTTTCTTACAGATTTGTTGGCATTCTTTATATGCATTCCAGTTGTGAGACTTGTTTATTATAGGTGGTCATAAATATCTTCTCCCACTTTGTGGCTTTACATTTCTCATCCTTAATAAAATATTTTGATGAATAAAAGTTCTTAATTTTAGTACAGCCTACTTTATTAATATTTTTCTTTGTGGTTAAGATTTTTTTTCTCTACTTAAGAAATCTTTCCTGATAAGTTGTCTGAAAGGTATGCTACTTCATTGTTTACATTTATATCTAGAATCAGGCTAAAACTTGTAATTATTTTTAGCATGAGGTTGTGTCCGTTGTAATAATTTTCAGTGTCTGCATCTAGTTGTCTCCCCAATGTGCATTGAAAAACCTGTCCTTTCCCACTGTTCTATAATGCCACCTTTGTCATAAATCCCCTCTACTCAGTGAGTGGGGAAATTTTTCAGTTCACTTGTTTGTCACTTTTAGGTAATCATCTGTGCTGATACCACACTGTTCTAATTACTATAACTTCCTCAGGAGTCTTCATATTGAGAAGAATAAAACATCATATTGTCATTCTTCAATCTTGTATGTTATTATTGGCCTTTGCATTTCCATATATATTTTAAAATTTTGTGACAAAACTATCTATACCTAGGGTTTTCTTTGTGGAAAGATTTTATATCATAGATTAATTTCTTTAAAGATGTCAGTGTTAGTATGTTTTTCTAAGAATGTGTCTATTTTACCTAAATGTCCACATTTATTTACATTAAAGTTGTTAATTATATTCTGTAATATTTTATTGATATCCAATTGATCTGTAGTAAAATCTTTTTAAAAAAATTTCTGTTATTTATTCAATCTCATTCATTCTCTCTCTCTCTCTCTTTTGCCTTAAAATAAGGAACACTCAATTGCTCTCCCCTGGGACTGGGGAAAAAAGGCAAAGACTTCTGGTTTTACTATTTCTATTTAATATTGTATTTGGAGGTTCCAGGTATTTCATTAGGTAAGCAAAATAAATAAAATATGAGTATTGAAAAGAAGGAAGTAAAATTGATTTTATGTTCACAGCACTTTATGGCATATGTAGGAAATCATATGGAAACTGTAAAATAGCTCATGGAACTAATTGTGACTTTCTCAAGGTTGTGGCATAGAAGTTTAAGATACAAAAAGAAATTGTACTTCTATACATAAGTAACGAGTGGTTTTAAAATTTAATTTCAAAATATTGCCAGTTTCAATTGCATCTGAAAAAAATGAAATACTTAGGGACAAATCAAAAAATATATATATGTGTAGGACCTGTACTCTGAATAACTACAAAATGCTACTGAGAGAAAAAAGTGAAATATTAAATGAAGGTGTATACAAGTGTTTACAATGCTTATGAATTGAAAGAACCAAAAGTTTAAAATGTCAGTTTTCTCTCATTAAGTTTTAGATTGATAGACATTGGGGAGGGTATGTGCTATGGTGAGCGCTGTGAATTGTGTAAGACTGTTGAATCACAGACCTGTACCTCTGAAACAAATAATACATTATGTGTTAAAAAAGAAGAAGATGAAGATAGCAGGAGGGGAAGAATGAAGGGGGGGAAATCGGAGGGGGAGATGAACCATGAGAGACTATGGACTCTGAGAAACAAACTGAGGGTTCTAGAGGGGAGGGGGCTGGGGGGATGGGTATTAAAGAGGGCATGTACTGCATGGAGAACTGGATGTTATACGCAAACAATGAATCATGGAACACTACATCAAAAACTAATGATGTAATGTATGGTGATTAACATAATAAAAAAAAGAGAAAAAAGAAATGCCAATCAAAATGCCAGCAGCCTTTCTTGTGGAAAAGACAGTCTTATTGAAAATGTATATTTTAAATATGATGATTCCAAATATCTGGTGTAGCCAAAAAATTTGAATAAGGATTTCAGACTTATGGATAAAGTTTATGAGCTGTGTGTGTGCATGTGTGTATAATTTTTTTAATTGAGTGCATATTTCTTTCATAGTAAAAATAAGTTACAACAACCTAAAAGCAAACAGACTAAAAATACTGGTGGTCGATCCACTGTAAAAGGACATCATACATATGGAGGATTCAGTCCTATTCAAAGTTATAAGATATTCCTTAATGCCACCGTGGCCACCTCCTCAGATTCTCCCTATGGTGCTGACAAGCGCCCAGGACTCAGGCTTCTGTTATCCAGGCTTGGATCAGAAGCATGACGGTCCACACTTGAAAGGAGCTCGGTGCTGAGTCTCTGCCCTTGTCCTCCTTCCAACATCTCCTCTTTACCCCCTGGAGGTTTCTGCTCTTTTCATATTTTCCTTTCTTTTCCCGTCCTTTCTCTCTTCCTAACTCTCCTCTCCAACTTTCTGTAACCAGTGAGATCAATATGAGTTGATCAGCACTCAAGAATCAGGATCTCTCTGTTTCTCTGCATCTTTGTTTCTGCTCCAAGGTACTCAGAGAGTGTCCCCAGGGTACCTGTGAAAGGGCAGTGGTAGCAAAGAGAAATGGAAAGTCTGAGAAAACACAGTCATAATTGCAGATATAAATCTGTCTCCCAACAACAACAAAACCTGGGGAACGGATGATTGCATGGGTACTAAACCTTGCAGATACTCTCTACCTTTGTAATTCTGTGGTCTTGTGACTCACAGAGGTGGTATTTCAGCTACATCTAGAAAGATATTATTGGCTGTGTACAGTAAAAAGAAGAATAAGCTCATAAAATGCCACATAACTAAATAATCAAAAGAGGAATAAGAAAACCTGATAAAATACCAGAAATTTCCATAGATAAAATATTGGCACTGTTCATTTGTTTCTGTCTTGTTTATATTTCAACTCACGGAAAGAGAAAAATCCACCTTGTTTCAAAAATGTAAATAAAAAATATGTTGTTTAGGATGAAAATGGCCATGGTGCTTTTGGAAAAGAAAACCAATAATGTCATATTTCTCCTTTTTATATTAGATCCCTCCCGCTTGTCCCACAGAGATGACATTTTATAATTTATCTAATTCATGAAAATTTTGAGACTTTTTAAAGCTATGGATTTACTTTGAGTTTCTTTTATTCAATTTCCAATGATGGAGGTGGCAGAAGATTGAAGATATTTTAACTCTAATATTTTAATAATATATAGGGAGCGGGGGTTTCCTGTTTGAGCACAGAATTTGATGCAGCTTTACCAGTATACATTTCCAATCCTGCTTAAGACAAACAAATTAAACTAAAACAAAACAAAACAAAACAAAAAACACACTAAAATGAGATTGGGTACTTTCTAGTTCTAAATAAAATGTGAGTGGGTACTTCTAATGCTAAAATTTGTGCTGGCATGGGGGCGGAGCAAGATGGTGGAGGCGTAGGAGACCTGGATTTCGTCTGGTCTCAGGAATTCAGCTGAATAGGGATCAAACCATTCTGAACACCTACGAACTCAACAGGAGATCGAAGAGGAGAGTAGCAACAACTCTCTGAACAGAGAAGCGACCACTTACTGGAAGGTAGGACGTGCAGAGAAGTGAATCCGAGGCGATCTTCGGGAGGATAGACGGCGGGGGAGGGGACCTCTGTCGGCCGCTTCTGGCAAGTGATAGAGCCGCGGAGCACAAAATCAGAAATTTTAGAAGTCGGCTCCCCTGAGGGACGTCGCTCCAGTGGCTAAGCTGGGGATGGAATCCTCGCGGGACAGTGTGGTCCCAGGACCCTCGGGGTCACAGAAAGACGGGGGGTGCCTGAGTGCGGCAGAGTTCCCAGGTATCAGAGCAGGGAAGCCGGCTGCAGAGACGGAGCCGAGGCGCGGGCTCTCAGCTTGGGGTTGCCATAAACTGTGATCCGCGGCCCAGTCGGGTCACTGCTCCTCCAGCAGGGACCCAACAAGCGGTAGAGTTGGGGAGACTTCCCTTCCTCCCCCGGGAGGAGCGGCGCAGGAGTGCACCGCAGGGATCTGCTGGGTTTGGAGACTCCACACGGGGTCGGGTGCCAGAGATAGAAACGCTTGGTCACAGGCCAGGTGAGCACGGAGTGCGGCCGGAGACCGGGGAGACGGGAGTGACTGCTTTTCTCGGGGGGAGCACTGAGGAGCGGAGCCCAGAGTTCTCGGCTCATCCGGGTGGAGAATGGGAGGCCACCATTTTCACTCTGGTCCTCCAAAGCTGTGCCGGGAGCTTGCAGGGAACAAAAGTTCCTGAGAGCAAACCCAAGCAGATTGCTTAGCCCAGACCGACAAGGGCGGGGCAATTCAGCCTCCGGCAAAGACATTTGGGAACCACGACAACAGGCCCCTCCCCCAGGAGATCAGCACGAACAGCCAGCAAGCCAAGACCAAGTTTACCGATCAAGGAGAACGGGAGAACTCCAGCGCTAGGGGAATACTGCACATAGAATTCATGGCTTTTTTACCATGATTCATTAGTTTTTCAAAGTTAATTTTTTTAACTTTTTTTTTAAATTTTCCTTTTTCCCTTTTTCAACCAACATCTTATCAATCCGTTTTTAAAAATAAACATTTTTTTCTTTTTCATTTTTAGAGTCATATTTTATCCCTTCATAGTAGTTACACTTATTTTTGGCATATATATATAAGTTGTTCTCTCTTTAAAATTTTTAGATACACTTTCTTCTAACAGATCAAAATATACCCTAAATCACTAGTGTATGGCTTTGTTCTAGTCTCCTGCCTGATCACATTCTCTCCCTTTTTTTTCTTTTTTTTTTAAATCTTCTTTCTTTTTTCAAAAAACTTATCTTATCAATTCCTTACATAAAATCTTTTATAATTTTCATATTTACAGTCATCTTTCATCCCTTCATTGTATCAACCCTTATTTTGTACATATATAAGTCTTTCTTCCTTTAAAATTTTAGGAGGCACTTTCTTCTAACAGACGAAAATATGCCCAAAATCTAGTGTGTGGCACTGATCTATGCACTAGCCTGATCATATTTGATCATATTCTGTTTTTTTGTTTTGTTCTGTTTTTGTTTCTTTTTATCTTTTTCTTTTTCTTTTCTTTTTCCTCTTTCTTTTTTATTTCTTTCCCTTTCCTTTCCCCTGGTTTCAGGTCTTTTTTGATTTGTATAGAGTATATTTGCTGGGGACATTGTTAACCTGTTAGCATTTTGTTCTCTCATTCATCTTTTCTTCTCTGGACAAAATGACAAGATGAAAAAAATCACCTCAGCAAAAAGAACAAGAGGTAGTACCGTCTGCCAGGGACCTACTCAATACGGACATTTGTACGATGTTGGACCTAGAGTTCAGAATCATGACTTTAAAGATACTAGCTGGGCTTGAAAAAGGCGTGGAAGTTATTAGAGAAACCCTTTCTGGAGAAATAAAAGAACTAAAATCTAACCAAGTCAAAATCAAAAAGGCTATTCATGAGGTGCAATCCAAAATGGGGGCACTAACTGCTAGGATAAATGAGGCAGAAGAGAGAATCAGCGATATAGAAGACCAAATGATGGAAAATAAAGAGGCTGAGAAAAAGAGGGAGAAACAACTACAGGATCACGATGGCAGAATTTGAGAGATAAGCAGTACGATAAGATAAAACAACATTAGAATAATTGGGATCCCAGAAGAAGAAGAAAGAGAGAGAGGGGCAGAATGTATATTGGAGCAAATAATAGCAGAGAACTTCCCTAACATGGGGGAAGGAAACAGGCATCAAAATCCAGGAGGCACAGAGAACCCCTCTCAAAATCAATAAAAATAGGTCAACACCCCAACATCTAATAGGAAAAATTACAAGTCTCAGAGACAAAGAGAAAATCCTGAAAGCAGCTCGGGAGGAGATCTGTAACCTATAATGGTAGAAACATTAGATTGGCAACAGACCTATCCACAGAGACCTGACAGGCCAGAAAGGACTGGCATGCTATATTCAGAGCACTAAACGAGAAAACTATGCAGCCAATAATACTATATCCAGCTAGGCTGTCATTGAAAATTGAAGGAGAAATTAAAAAGCTTCCAGGACAAACAAAAACTAAAGGAATTTGCAAACATGAAACCAGCCCTAAAAGAAATATTGAAAGGGGTCCTCTAAGCAAAGAGAGAGCCTAAAAGCAGCATAGATCAGAAAGGAACACAGACGATATACAGTAACAGTCACCTTACAGGCAATACAATGGCAGTAATTCATATCTTTCAATAGTTACCCTGAATGTAAATGGGCTCAATGCCCCAGTCAAAAGACACAGGCTATCAGATTGGATTAAAAAACAAGACCCATCAATATGCTGTCTGCAAGAGACCCATTTTAGACACAAAGACACCCCCAGATTGAAAGTGAGGGGGTGGAAAAACATTTACCATGCTAATGGACCCCAAAAGAAAGCTGGGGTGGCAATCCTTATATCAGACAAATTAGATTTTAAAACAAAGACTGTAATAAGAGATGAAGAAGGACACTATATCCTACTTAAAGGGTCTATCCAACAAGAAGATCTAACAATTGTAAATATCTATGCCCCTAACATGGGAGCAGTCAATTTTATAAGGCATATAATAACAAAAGCAAAGAAACACATTGACAACAATACAATAATAGTGGGGGACTTTAACACCCCCCTGACTGAAATGGACAGATGTTCAAAGCAAAAGATCAACAAGGAAATAAAGACTTTAAATGAAACACTTGACCAAATGGACTTCACAGACATATTCAGAACATTCCATCAAAAAGCAACGGAATACACATTCTTCTCTAGTGCCCACGGAACATTCTCCAGAACTGATCACATCCTAGGTCACAAATCAGGTCTCAACCGGTACTAAAAGATTGGGATTATTCCCTGCATATTTTCAGACCACAATGCTTTGAAACTAGAACTCAATCACAAGAAGAAAGTCGGAAAGAACTCCAATACGTGGAGGCTAAGAGCATCCTACTAAAGAATGAATGGGTCAACCAGGAAATTAAAGAAGAATTAAAAAAATTCATGGAAACCAATGAAAATGAAAACACAAGTGTTCCAGTTCTTTGGGATACAGCAAAGGCTGTCCTAAGAGGAAAGTATATAGCAATACAAGCCTTTCTCAAGAAACAAGAAAGGTCTCAAATACACAACCTAACCCTCCACCTAAAGGAGCTAGAGAAAAAACAGCAAATTAAGCCTAAACCCAGCAGGAGAAGAGAAATAATAAAGATCAGAGCAGAAATCAATGAACTAGAAACCAAAAGAACAGTAGAACAGATCAACGAAACTAGGAGCTGGTTCTTTGAAAGAATTAACAAGACTGATAAACCCCTGGCCAGACTTATCAAAAAGAAAAGAGAAATGACCCAAATCAACAAAATTATGAATGAAAGGGGAGAGATCACAACCAACACCAAAGAAATGCAGACAATTATAAGAACATATTATGAGCAACTCTATGCCAGCAAATTAGATAACTGGGAAGAAATGGATGCATTCCTAGAAATGTATCACCTACCAAAATTGAATCAGAAAGAAATAGAAAGCCTGAACAGACCTATAACCACTAAGGAAATTGAAGTGGTCATCAAAAATCTCCCAAGGAACAAAAGTCCGGGGCCAGATGGCTTCCCAGGGGAATTCTACCAAACATTTAAAGAAGAATTAATACCTATTCTCCTGCAACTGTTCCAAAAATTAGAAATGGAAGGAAAACTTCAAAACTCATTTTATGTGGGCACCATTCCCTTGATCTCAAAACCAGACAAAGACCCCATCAAAAAGGAGAATTACAGACCAATATCCTTGATGAACATGGATGCAAAAATTCTCACCAAAATACTAGCCAATAGGATCCAACAGTACATTAAAAGGATCATTCACCATGACCAAGTGGGATTTATCCCTGGGCTGCAAGGCTGGTTCAACATCCGGAAATCGGTCAACCTGATACAATACATTAACAACAGAAAGAACAAGAATCATATGATCCTCTCAATAGATGCAGAAAAAGCATTTGACAAAGTACAGCATCCTTTCTTGATCAAAACTCTTCAGAGTATAGGGACAGAGGGTACATACCTCAATATCATAAAAGCCATCTATGAAAAACCTATAGCGAATATCATTCTCAATGGGGAAAAGTTAAGAGCTTTTCCCCTAAGGTCAGGAACGCGTCAGGGATGTCCACTCTCACCACTGCTCTTCAACATAGTATTAGAAGTCCTAGCCACAGCAATCAGACAACAAAAAGAAATCAAAGGCATCCAAATCGGCAAAGAGGAAGTCAAACTCTCACTCTTGGCAGATGATATGATACTGTATGTGGAAAACCCAAAAGACTCCACCCCAAAACTGCTAGAACTCATACAGGAATTCAGTCAAGTAGCAGGCTATAAAACCAATGCACAGAAATCAGTGGCATTCCTATACACCAACAACAAGACAGAAGAGAGAGAAATCAAGGAGTCGATCCCATTTACAATTGCACCCAAAACCATAAGATACCTAGGAATAAATTTAACCAAGTAGGCAAAGGATCTGTACTCAGAAAACTATAAAATACTCATGAAAGAAATTGAAGAAGACACAAAGAAATGGAAAAACGTTCCATGCTCATGGATTGGAAGAAAAAACATTGTGAAGATGTCAATACTACCTAGAGCAATCTACACATTCAATGCAATCCCCATCAAAATACCATCCACTTTTTTCAAAGAAATGGAACAAATAATCCTAAAATTTGTATGGAACCAGAAAGACCCCGAATAGCCAGAGAAATATTGAAAAAGAAAAGCAAAGCTGGTGGAATCACAATTCTGGTCTTCCAGCTCTATAACAAAGCTGTCATCATCAAGACAGTATGGTACTGGAGCAAAAACAGACACATATATCAATGGAACAGAGTAGAGAGCCCAGAAATTGACCCTCAACTCTATGGTCAACCATTCGTTGACAAAGCAGGAAAGAATGTCCAATGGGTAAAAGACAGTCTCTTCAACAAATGGTGTTGGGAAAATTGGACAGCCACATGCAGAAGAATGAAACTGGACCATTTACTTACACCACACACAAAAATAGACTCCAAATGGTTGAAAGACCTAAACGTGAGACAGCAGTCCATCAAAATTCTAAAGGAGAACACAGGCAGCAACCTCTTCCACCTCAGCCACAGCAACTTCTTCCTAGAAACATCGCCAAAGGCATATATACACAATGGAATATTATGCAGCCATCAAAGGGAATGAGATCTTGCCATTTGCAACGACGAGGATGGAACTGGAGGGTGTTATGCTGAGTGAAATAAGTCAATCAGAGAAAGACATGTATCATATGACCTCAACTGATATGAGGAATTCTTAATCTCAGGAAACAAACTGAGGGTTACTGGAGTGGTGGGGTTTGGGAGGGAGGGGTGGCTGGGTGATATTCATTGGGGAGGGTATGTGCGCTGGTGAGTGCTGTGAATTGTGCAAGACTGTTGAATCACAGATCTGTACCTCTGAAACAAATAATGCACTATATGTTAAGGAAAAAAAAAATGAAGAAGAAGATAGCAGGAGGGGAAGAATGAAAGGGAGTAAGTCAGAGGGGGAGACGAACCATGAGAGACGATGGACTCTGAAAAACAAACTGAGGTTTCTAGAGGGGAGGGGGGTGAGGGATGTGTTAGTCTGGTGATGGGTATTAAAGAGGGCACATTCTGCGTGGAGCACTGGGTGTTATGCACCAACAATGAATCATGGAACACTACATTAAAAACTAATGTTGTAATGTATGGTGATTAACATAACAATAAGAAATTAAAAAAAATTTTTGCTGGCATTTTTCCTTACTTCATCTCAACTAATCCTCCCAAGAGTTCTGGGCTGTAAGCCTATTTATTCTTTTTTTCAGATCCAAATATTTGGAATGATTCCTTTAAGACATAGGTAAAAGATATAGGTAAGAGTAAACACAGAAAATCTTAGTAATAATCTATGTAAAGTTTTATTCAAAATATCTTCATTATAAAATTAAATATAAATATAATGTGGTTATTATGTGGCAATATTTAGAAGTTGCTTGGAAAACACATCCCCCCTTTAGCTTCCTCCTACTTATTCCTTAAGTCTTGTGACCTTTTTCCAAATGAAAGTATTTTGTAATGATGAAAAGGGAGCAGTAAGATTTTACAAGCTTAAGTAGTTTATCAGAATCATTCATTCAAAAAAATATTAACTGATCTTCCCAATCATAATCAAGGCATTCCTCTGGAGGATCTTATGTTTTAAGGGGAATTAGCTCTCATCTGATCTCAATGAAATAGCCAACAAGATCCTTTTAAGTTATTAGGTGTGTTACGGTTCTTTAGAGATTTATTTTGAGCAATTGGCCCATGGGATTATGAAGGCTAAGAAGTCCCTCAATCTGCCATTTGTAACTTGGAGGCTCAAGGAAGATCTTGGGAGTGTAGTTCCAATCTGAGTCCAAAGGCTTAAGAACCAGGAGCCAGGAGTGTGTAAGTTCTAGTCTGAGGACAAGAGAAGACAGATGTCCCAGCTCAAGAAGTCAGGAAGAAAGCAAATTCTCCCTTCTTCCATCTTACTGTTCTACTCAGCCCCTTCTAAACAGATTGGAAGGTGCCCACCAATATTGGGGAGGACAATCTGCTTTACTCAGCCTACCAAATCAAATGCCAATCTCATCCAGAAACACCCTCACAGATGTCCCCAGAATAATGTTTAACCGAATATCTGGTCATCATGTGGCCCAGTCAAGTTACCCATAAAATTTCGTATCACATCAGGTTGTTTTTTTACTTCTGTTCAGAACACTCTAAT
This sequence comes from Zalophus californianus, assembly GCF_009762305.2. NCBI lineage: Eukaryota > Metazoa > Chordata > Mammalia > Carnivora > Otariidae > Zalophus > Zalophus californianus. The sequence continues at coordinate 185,632,723 of NC_045598.1, forward strand.
GGCTTCCACTCCCTCGGGAATAAGAGCTTGGGCCCTTGCCAAGGGCTACACCATGGGGCCTCTGGACAGCCCAAGGCCCCCTCCCTCTCACCTCAGTGTGTCCTGACTCCACTTGGCACACATAGTCCCAGCCCCTGCTTTAAGAGCTTTCCACCTGCACCTTCTTCTTCCTTCAGGTACCTCAGAGCTTTCTTCCTCACCTTCGGGCTCTGACCAAAGTGTCACATTCTCAGGGAGACTGCCTTTACTATACAATATCAATTTTCTACCTCCCTCAATAGTCCCTTTTCCCTTCCCCACTTTACTTTCTCTTTAGCATTTATCATCATTTTGTACTTTTTATTTTGCTTGAGTGTTTGCCCAAAATAGAATATTTTGGCGACATGGTAGGCATCATCCCTGCCCATAGCAATGCTTCATTCTTTCTTTTTTTTTTTAAAGATTTTATTTATTTATTTATTTGGCAGCGAGAGACACAGTGAGAGAGGGGACACAAGCAGGGGGAGTGGGAGAGGGAGAAACAGGCTTCCCACAGAGCAGGGAGCCCAATGCGAGGCTCGATCCCAGGACCCTAGGATCATGACCTGAGCCGAAGGCAGACGCTTAACGAATGAGCCACCCAGGTGCCCCAATGCTTCATTCTTTCAAGGAAGATATACAATTAAGCTAATAATGAGAATGAGCTAATTGTTATGACAGGATAAGTATGTGATGCCAGGGGAACCCAAAATAAGGACCCCTAAGTTCAGACTTGTTTAGAGGAGTAATGAAGTATCTTAGAATATTTACCATTATTCACTCTTAGATGAGATAATCTATTCATGCTGAAGGCACAGTCAAGTTTGAGGCACCCAGGATCTGAGTTTAGAAGATCCAGGGTTTGGTGTTGATCAGTCACTCAGAACCAGTGTAAAACCAACATGTTCAAACTCCCTGAATCCAGTCTGATATGGAAACAGGAGGCACCTTGGGGCATGTCGTGCTGTTAACATCAGGGAAGAGAGTAATCAGTGATGATTGTTTGTAAGATAACGTAAAACATCATGTGTCATGCAAATGATAGTCATTACCACTAGATCCCAGGGTCTTTCTTCAGCATTTTTGTTCATCTTCAGGTCCTGGGGTAACATTGGAAAGGCAATCACAAAAATAGGTTGCATTAAAATATTCTATAATTCTCAAGTAGCACATAGACTTCATGGGATAAACCAGAATAGAAAGTTCACCTCAAAGAAGCACATTGTGACTCTTTCAAAAGTTTACTGTATATTCCCCTTCTTCAAAATGCAGATTGGTGGTAAGACATTTGATGTTTATCTTCTTTGGGACCTCATCTCTTTTCTGGCACCTGTTGTATTTTTGAAGCACTGCCATATTTATTTTAGATAGTCCATGACCTCCTTGACTTTCTAGAATTCAGACAGGCATTTCATTTCAGAAGATCATGGATAATGAATATGGGTAAAGCAGGAGTATGGACGTCTCTACTGGAGAGTCCTAAAGTAAAAGAAATGTTCTGTAAATATATTCTGAAACAAACAGCTAGGAAATTGAAGAATTTGTTAGGGAGTGTTTATCCTGATACCTGGCCTGCAGGCTATTCTGCCTTATGATAACACGAAGTCCTTTGCTGGCAATAAATGGGAGAAGAAGGTTAATGCTGAGCAAATATCAAAATATTTTAGCACTAAGCTTCTCTGACCCCAATATGTGTTAATTATTAGAGCAGGCCTTTAGGGGAAATTAGTGTATGATTGGTACTCATCAACATGGCAATTCCTTAGCTACTGATCTGCTGAGCAGGAATCTTTCCTGACATCATTATTTTCCCATATATTCAACCTCTTCTCAACTCTGAATGATGTCTGGTATGGGATGTTTTGCCTAAAATGTAGTGATTAACTCCTGATAATTATGAAAAAGCTTCAATTATTAAAATGCTGTTAAAGCATGCAAATGGGATCATATGCTGAGAAGAGAAAAAGATTAATTACCTCAATTACAGGTTATGAGAGAGTTTAGTAAGGCATTTCTGAGATGAGAACAAGCAGAGAGAGCCCACCAATTATAAGAGCCAATCTCTCTATTCCTGTGATGTCTTCTTATCTCCTGTAGGTCACCAGAGCTCATGTACACATGTTTCCGGGAAGTGTAATGGGGAACCTGTGTTGTTGTTGTGATACTAGATGCCCCTTCTAGTCTCTTAACACAAATCTCTTTGTAAGCACCTCAGAATAAACTTGTTTTCAGTATGTGTTTGGTGAATGGGTTATGGAAAGCCCTGCTTGGGTGGAGAGGTGTCTGAGGTGTACATACCTTCTGCAGATCCCTGTGATGAAGACAACCTACTTGCAAAGAAGGTAAATTTTGTTTCTGTAGCTCCCTGCAAATCTCCCACTGTTGTGATCATTAAGGCATTTTGTCACTGCAGTTTTATTGAAAGCCATGGGAGAAGTGACACAATGTGAGTTAGTAATTCATCTTCATGAGTTACCCCTCAAATGTAGTGTTTGATGAATAAACTCACATTGAGTTGAACTTATATGAGATGAATTGTCAGTTCAGCCTTAATTGTAGCAAAATATATCTTAAAGGATGGAAGGAAGAGCATGCCTTTCACTGCTGGATGGGAAGAGGGACGCTGGTTAACACCTTTCTCAGATCTAGAGAGCAGAGCCTGAGTTCCATGGGGCTTGCAGTTACCATCTGAGAAAGGAGGACTCCAGCCCACAAAGGGCAGTTAAAAAATCCACAAATGTCTGGGTCTCTGGTCACCTTTCTAAGCTTCTCTTAGACTGCAGTGGAAAGCAGTAAAATCCTTGAGGAAACAAACAAACAAAACAAAAACATGGCTTGTTACTTTAAATTTTTTTTTAAGAAGGGAAAAGGGGGTCTCTGGATTTCCTAGGTGGTCTTGGCAGTCAATGGAGAGAGCCCAGCGCATAAGGCTGAATGCGTCCTTGGAGTCTAGAACATGGGAGAGCAGATAATTCTGTAGAGCAGGCCTGGGATGGAGGGGCAGCCTTCATCCCAAGAGAAAAAATTCTTGGAGCATGTACTCAAGAAGGTTATCATTTAACAGTTATCATCCAAATGTATCATTTAAAAGGAAAAAAATGTGCTTTAAGGAAAACGATAAGAAATTTTGAAAGTACAGAATATGGAAGAGTTTTTAAAAAGAAAGAAAAAAGAAAGACAGCTGTAGCTAGAGGAAAGCGAGTTTCCAACTTTGCCTCTACCTCTACTGACTGCACACACTGTGTCCTCTCCACTCTGGGATTATTTCCTTATTTGCTCAGTACGAGGACATGCAGATCACTCCATCACACTCACAGGTTTTCACACACACACACACACACACACGCATGTGTGCATGCACACACAGTGATTTAAACTATAAGAATATGCTCTGTAAACCATAAATGATGACATTGTTTTTCTTAAATTATAACCTAAGCATAACAAAATCATAGCTTTGTTTTAAGGATTAAAAATAATCAATGTGGAAAAACTAGCAGAGTGCCTGAAACACATAAATGTGTTATTTGTTTTTTCTCACGACTATTGCTATTGTTATTATGTATTATTATTGTTATTTTTAGTACTACTCAGCCCAGTGACTTCCAGATGCCCTTGCTGAAGGACTCCTGGTGTCAAGGAGAAGTAGCCATTTGTTAAGCAGTGGTTTGGTTGGCCTGTCTACTCTGATTAAAAACACCCCCACACACTGTGCCTCATTCAATCTGAGGCTGTGGCAGTGACAGAGTCTGTGGGATTTGGGTTACCTCGGGGGTGGTGAACCATACTGTTGTATAGATGGCTCTCTGAAAAGCCAGCTATCCTTCAAGTTTGGAGCTATTAAACATGAAAGCTCATTACAACAATAATGACTGTTTTGATATTTCAAACTACCTTCCATGAGGTGAGGGTCCTCAATGAGGCGTAAAGCACTGGCTATGCCGTAGGTACGAAGTCCAACTGGCCCATTGGTTTTCACAGATCTTACCCTCCGGGGATGGATAACGGAAGTACAGGATGACTTGGCACATAGTGGCCTCATTCAAAGTCAACCATCCATGTTCTTTCTACCGCTCACTATTAGGAAGACTTGTGCTCTGGATTCTCAGCACCTCTTATACTACAGAACACTGTATATGGTAATTGTAATGTTATTATTAACATTTATGTAACTCTATGGCTTAAAACACTCTACCAAGCCCATTTTCTCATCTAATCCTCAAAATAAACCAGTAAGAACAGAACAGCTTATTATTGTTTTTTGCAATTTCCATTTCATTCCTTTTTTATAGTTTCTGCTTCTCTGCTGAGATTCCCACCTGTTTATGCATTATATCCATCTTTTGCTTTAAATTGCTGAACAGCTTATTATTAGCCACTATTATTCAAAGAATGTTTCTGAGTCTTAGAAAAGTTATGTGACTCATTCACAGTTAAGCATGTGGTAAGAGGCTTCAGGAAGACACATTCATGCCTGTGCTGGCTGCCGTGCAGATCCCAAGAGAAAAAAGAAGATGAATGTTCCGAAGGAGTTTCTATATCCCAGAAATGGAATAAGATTTGTTCACTTAATTTTTATTCTTCCCTTCATTGGGTAGACCTATTTTGTCCAAAGTCCTTCACACTAAGTGTATGAAGTTAAAGGAGCTGGGCTTTTCCTTGTAGTGCTGACAGTTGAGGGGAGGGGAGTCACTCTCCATTCACCCGTCAGAAAGAAGTGACCCAATAGTATGCAAAGTATTAATAGAGGTTGGGCATGAGGCAATCACAGAGCAAAACCAAGTGGTCACATCGTGTGATATGTGATACATGAGAATAGGAATCTGTGACAAAATGCAATGGGCACGTGATCTAGGTTTTTTGGGACAATCCCAATTTTCAATGTTCTATGATGTTTAGCCATGGATGAGATGATGTTTTCTGAGTTCTGGCTCAGGGCATAAAAAATACTAAGATATATTGTCAGTCTAGGGAAGATTAGGAGAAAGTTTGTAATGGCTGACAAAGTAAGAAAATCATAGCACTTGGGAGTACGATCCTTTAGTGGAAGAATAAAGGCATTATAAATATCAAAGGGGAAACGGTGACATATCCGTGTTCTTGCTTCTCTTCTGGAGTTACATTTTGGACAATCTGTACTATGGCTTATGTTTTCTTAAAAACTTGGGTTCTCGGGGCACCTGGGTGGCTCAGTCGTTAAGCGTCTGCCTTCAGCTCAGGTCATGATCCCAGGGTCCTGGGATCGAGCCCTGCATTGGGCTCCCTGCTCCACGGGAAGCCTGCTTCTCCCTCTCCCACTCCCCCTGCTTGTGTTCCCTCTCTTGCTGTGTCTCTCTCTGTCAAATAAATTAAAAAAAAAAATCTTAAAAAAAAAAACTTGGGTTCTCTTGGGGATTCTTGGTTTTCCCTGGTATGTGTGTAATATATATATATATATATATATATATATATATATATATATTTGTATATATATGTAATATATATGTTTTTTATTTTATTTTATTTTAAAGATTATTTATTTATTTGACAGAGAGAGACACAACGAGAGAGGGAACACAAGCAGGGGGAGTGGGAGAGGGAGAAACAGGCTTCCTGCTGAGCAGGGAGTCCCACGTGGGGCTCGATCCCATTTCCTTTTCTTCTTTGTGCCTTAAAGGGACAAAAGCAAAAAGGCAGCCAAGAGAAACTGCCTAAAATTGGTCATGGTGTTAAAGAAGAAAAGGGAAATTTCTCCTGGATTGCCCATCTCTCTTTACCTTGGAAAGGTAGAAGAAAGGCCCTGAATTCAGAGCAAATATATTTGGGCTTCCCCTCTCAGGCCCTTGAGTTCTTGTACATAGAAATGCATGGAGAAGAAAACTTCAAAGTCGATGGCAGCCAGGCCCTTATCAGATATTAAATTTGTAAATACTCTTCTCCATACATGACCTTAGATGTATGTGTTCATTTATGGAAACTCAATTCTATTCTAATGATTAATATGATCTACTTATGACCTACCCTGATGCTGGTAGCACACTGTTTCAGTTACTATAGATTTGTAGTAAATTTGTTTAAGATATAATGAAATATCTAATGAAACAGGTCTGTAACATCGCTTCATGCAAGAGCAATTTTGATCATGCAAACATGGATCCTTAAAAGTGGAGTTAAGAATAGAGTCCAGTTCCAAATGATACCACCCTTAAAACACTCTAATGTAATTTTATAGAGTCCAAATCCAGTGGACTGGGGCGCCTGGGTGGCTCAGTCGATTAAGCATCTGCCTTTGGCTCAGGTCGTGATCCCGGGGTCCTGGGATGGAGCCCCACGTCGGGCTCCCTGCTCAGCGGGAAGCCTGCTTCTCCCTCTCCCACTCCCCCTGCTTGTGTTCCCTCTCTCTCTATGTCTCTCTCTGTCAAATAAATAAATAAAATCTTTAAAATAAAAAAATAAATCCAGTGTACTGTGTAATGTGAGGCTGTTACAGGGAATCCATGTCTCTGTAACCACAGGTGGTCCTGGATTAAGCCGTGCCACAGACCTCCTTCATCAGATAGTCCCTTGTATCTTGAACAGTTACCTGTCAATAATAAGCAACCCCTCATTGTCTCGGTCAACTTTCCTCCTTTGTATTATTTGAGATATAGAGCCTATGATCAAAGGATCATGGAACTTGGGAAAGATACAAAAGTCAGGATGTTGGTCTGGGAGAACAGGTAAAGAAAACAGAGCATTTACTTCAGAGTAAACACTTCCACATTAATGAGGAAGTCCCAGTGGAAGCCTCACTCCTTCCATGACCATGTGGCCATGTGATGATGATGGCAGAATGGAGTTGAGAAGGGAGGACATTTTTGTTGGTGGAGGCAATGGGACCCATGAAAGTGGGTGTGAAACACTCATATGTACTTGGTGTCCTCCCCTCTGTGCTTTGTGCTGTCTGTGAACTTTCTTACACTGGGGCCATTCCAGAACATTCTCTGTCCATTTTAAGTGCCCTGTCTCTGGAGAACACTAATGTGCCTAAAGATGACCTGGAGGGCATGTTGCAGAGACGACTGAAGTATCTGACCAGGAAGGAATAGATGACCTTTGAGGTTTCAGAGAACTACAGGATCATCAGGTCTTTACTTGCAAGAAATGGTCCATATGCTAGCTAACCTTAAATAAACGGGAAAAAAAGCCATCTCCAGACTCTCTATGTATCTTTTCCCACATCTACATCTAACTGTACACTGGAATATAACTTGAGCTTACTTAGATCTGATTTTCCCTTTTCTTTACCTCTGTGGACTGTTTCTACTCCAATAAGGGAAATAATAATGATTATATTTGCAAATTCTTCTCTATTTTATATGCCCCTTTTTTATATATACCATTTCATTTATACCATTTTTGCTTCACAAAAACCAGACTATGGAAAGACATTTATTCTGCAATTGGCAATTTTCAGAATAAAGTTCAGTTTTACCCTCACATTGGTAAGAAAACCCAAACTCACAATCCTACTACTTTTATCTTTTGCCACTTTTTTCTGATGTAATCACCATGTTTCCTCCACAGAATTACTGACATAGAACCAGTAAATGTGTCCCCTTGAAGGGAAAAACTCACTGTAAATAACTTCTCTTTAAAGAGAAAGACTTATTGTATTTTTACACTGGACATCATGAGCACTAGATAAATACAGAATGATGTTCATGTCTCTTCTGGTGTACAAACAGTTATTGTCAAGGTTTCCCAAGTCCAAAGGTAAGTCAGGAGAAGAAAAAAAAAGTTGCTTTCATCTTATTCAGTTACTGACTGTAACTGGAAATTAAGAAAAAACCTAAACAAGAAGCATGTCTTTATTTGAAGGTTATAATCTGGTTGCACCTCCATGGAATCAATGAAGGAAAAGCTGCATTTAACTCATTTTAAATTGGCACTCATTGCCAATTTAAAATCAACATTTTTTTTCCAATGAAGAATACTTTTTATTTTTTAGCTTGGCTTTGAAAAATATTAAACTCTATGTTGACAAAATGATTTAAAATGTTTTGGGGGTGCATGGGTGGCTCAGTTGGTTGAGCATCAGTTGCTTGATTTCAGCTTGGGTCATGATCTCAGGATCAAGGGATCAAGCCCCACGTTGGGCTCCACGTTCAGCTCCACGTTCAGCTCAGTGTCTGCTTGTCCCTCTCCCTCTGCTCCTCCCCTGGATCTATCTCTCTCTCTCTCTCTCAAATAAATAAGTAAATAAAAAAAATCAAACCTTTAAAATAATTAAAAATATGTAAAATAAAATGTTTTGGAAATCAATCTGCCAAAAACAGCAACACAGACAGAAACACATCTTTTTTTTTTTAAGATTTTATTTATTTATTTGTCAGAGAGAGAGTGTGTAAGCAGGGGGAGTGGCAGACAGAGGGAGAAGCAGACTCCCCACTGAGCAAGGAGCCAAACATGGGACTTGATCTCAGGACCCTTGGGATCATGACCCGAGCTGAAGGCAGCTGCTTAACTGACTGAGCCACTCAGGTGCCCCAGAAACATATCTTCTTAAAGTCACCTTGAAATTGGTGCTGCTTGCCCTGTTGTGCCCTTTGTGCCCATCAAACCACAGTTTGGATATTTAAGGACGTTCTTTCCATTGGGGTGCTTGAAGGTGTGCGGTAAATAACAAACTCTTTCTCTGTCCATACTCTGAAACAATGGAGAAAATACACTTAGAAGACACTCAGCAACCAGACAATCAACACGCCATATTTATCACTGATAAAGAGCTGGGTTAGAGGACATAGAATGCCATAAGAACAAAGATGAGCTGGCTCTCTCCTCATCTAATTCCCCCACAATTCATCTAGATGTGGGACCGTCCACCAAACATTTGAATCTACAAAGTCACACTCAATCATGTGTGTCCCCCACTGGTTTAGGTGCATGGGGATAAGTGGGGCAAATAAAATGCCTGCAATTAAGATATTCGATAGACTTCATTCCATCCAGGCAGGACATAGGGACTAGGGCTTTGGTAACTCCCTTCATTTCTACAGAAATGCTTTCAATGTTTTGAAATGTGAGGATAGGTTAGGGAAATCTCTTAAATGGGAAACTGGGTAAATCAGGAAAAAAAATCTATATTGAAAAACATCTAAAAGGATCTATTAATAAAATCACTTGTGACAATAGCTAGAATATTTTTGAGTCTTGCTAAGCTCATGGTGTAAAATTTACAAAATACATATTTAATGTCTATTTTACTCTATGTGCTTATAGAAAATGGACTATCAAGAATAAAGTAATAAGAATTAACATACATTGAGAGATTACCATGTGCAACCTACTTTTCTAAGCACTTTGGAACAATTTCATTCAATCTGCTGGCAGGCGGAATAAGGAAGTTATTATGTTTCTCGTTGGATATATTTGGAAATCAGGACTCAGAGAAGTAGAATGACTTCCTAGGTTAGTAAATGATGGAGCTGAACCTGTATCTGAGAGGCCCACTTCCCAATTCAAACTAGGTAGATTTGGCAACAAATTCTACCAGTAGGGTGACAGAATGCCTTGTCCCCATCTACTTCCTTGCATGTGCATTCTGAGCTTCGTTTGTGTCCCAAGGAGCCTTCTGTGACGTACATGTTTTTTGGGTCCTATTAAATTGGTATTGGTCTTATTTACATACTTGTACAAATTAATTCTATAATTAGCATGTTATCGATAGATTTTTAAAAAATGGCTTCATTGTTTCAACTGTACTTCTGGACATTGTTGGCTATCTCCAGGCTGGGTAAAAAGAGTTGCTGTTTGAATTTCGAACCCTTGGTCTCTCTGATCTGGGGTTGAGAGGGTTATTTGCAACTAAATTTATTCCAGGCCCATCTCCTTTGGTTCAGAGGATTTTGTATTTTTGCCTGTTTTTCCTTTGTTAGGAAGAACATCTCCCTGAATGTTCTTAGCAAAATATGGCATTGCATAGAACTATGTCCATGAAAGACCATCTGTCTGTCCTGGCATATTGTACCAAGACTCCAAGATACTATTGTGGCTCAAAAACAATCACAGACAAAACGTACAAGAATGAGAATAAAAATGCACTTACACAAACAGGTGGGGGAAATTTGCCAGACTCTACTTTAAACCATAACAACAACGAAGTTAAAAAGGCCAATTCAGGAATTTACACTTATGACATGGAAATGCATTTAAAGATCAGAATTCAGAAAAGAATGAGGTGGCACTGTGAAACCTCAGAGGTTGTAGTCCCAACAGAAGCTTTTCGTTTTCCTTTTTTTTTTTATTTTTTAATTTCCTGTCAGGTTGGGGGCAACAAGACTCTAAGGACAGTAAAGAGTTTCACTGTTGCTGGCGGGAAGATGAGTGAGATCCTGTGAGTTGGAGACCAGGACATCTATTGACCTAGAAATTCTAATATCCATGCCCAGAATTAGAGTGAGATTCTTTGTCATCAAAGAAATTTTAATTTGAAACAAACTAAAAATTCTTCTAAGAACAAAACTTTCAAACTTTCTCTCTCTCTCTCTCTTTTATCGAAGAAGTCTTTCCAGTACAGTGCAAATGAGGAGATGTTGGAGACAGGTGGTTCTGTGGATATACAGTCTTTTTTTATTTTCCAGAAATTCATTCATTTGACACATTTTCTTAAAATTCCCATGCTTTGTTGTAGGCACTCTTCAAAGTACTGGGAATAAAATCAACAAAAATCAGTCCACAGTCCATGTTCTCACAGCATGGGTAGTGTACAAACTGTGATCTGGATAAAATGAATCGACTTTCCTTAGGTTCCATTTCTTCATACACAAAATGTGAAAAAAAAATAGTTCCTATCTTGTGAGGTAATGGGGGTTTAATGAGCATTTAGTATATGGAATGCCTCACATAAATGAGGGTAGTTATTAGATGCCTAAAAAATAGAGGACCCCTTCCCCGACACCTGGACTCATATTTTCTTATTCTAATTGTGGGTTTTAACAGATCCTCAGTATATGACAAGTTGTTTTCAGTATAGGTTAAAACCTTATTGCATTAATTAAATAGATATAAGAATAATCACAAATTTGTTATTGATTTTAAAACTGTAAAATATATAATTACTTTTTGAGCATCTTAATTATATATATTTATAGATTAATGAAATGAATGAAGTTAACATGAGAGGTCAATCTGGTGTAAGATAAACACTACAGAAATAGAGAAAAAATAAAAAACTCTTGAAATCTGATAAGTACTCAAAACAAGCCCATGACTATATGCTGGAGGATGTCTGGTGGAACAGAGGGAGCTCTGACTGTTTTACATGGACATCTCTTCCACTGTGCAGGTTTAGGGAGGGACAACTCTCCTTTGCTTGTGTGCATGCGGGGGAGGACCAGGTCAGGTGAAAATGGGTTTGCTGTGGCTTCTGGTTCTGAGCCATAGACTCTGAGTTTGTCCAACTAACACTTCCGGGTGCTGCAATCAGAATTCAGACGAAGATTCCAGAATCTTTATTCCATTCTTTAAACATGGTGATGTTTGGTCATCTTTGCCTTACTATTTTTTTAATGTATCAGATCATTCTGAACAGAGTCCCATCAGATTGGTTTTCAGTGTTTGAAAGACTCATGATCACAGAACAGAGCTGGTAACTTTTAGATACACATAATTCACCTAAAGTTATATTTTCATTTATTCTGCTTATTTTTAAATTTAAAATAATTTGCAATGTATTAAGATAATGATGAGATAATCCTTAATTTTTAACTTTTTTATAATGACTAACATTATTATATCAATTATTATTATTTTTTTAAAGATTTTGTTTATTTATTTGACAGAGAGAGACAGCAAGAGAGGGAACACAAGCAGGGGGAGTGGGAGAGGGAGAAGCAGTCTTCCCACTGAGCAGGGAGCCTGATGTAGGGCTCGATTCCAGGACCCTGGGATCATGGCCTGAGCTGAAGGCAGACACTTAACAACTGAGCCACCCAGGCACCCCTATTATATCAATTTAATAATAAGCACACCCACGGCTATTAGTAAATCAACAAATTGTGGTCCTGGAAGGAGCACTGCAGGCAGAGAAGGGAAATGTATATCAATAATTTTTGTTTCTTCCAGTGAGAAAATTTGCTGCCTTCACATGATGAAAGAGGTATAAAGTTATCAAGTGGTACCAGGGGATGCTGCCTTATTGGGTACTTACCATTGGTCTAAGCTATTGGCAGGTTAGGCACTCAGTTGTAATATAGCCAAACCAAACTTGGAAGTCCATGCTGTTAAATCCATCACTAGCAAGTCTGCCACCAAGGCCACTTTGTGGATGTTACTATTAAGCAAGCACAACTATGACTAGGAAAGAGGCTGATTGCTATTTCAGAACCTACCACCTTGGATATTACATTATTGAGAGCCTTCTGAATTTGGTGAGAAGTCCTGTCAAATATAAACTTATTTAGTCTCTGTGTTCATTTCAATAGGTCGATCTATATACCTCTTCTTCAGACCTTTTGTACCCAAATTCTAATTTATTACTTCTAAGGCCATAACAACCTAACTAAATCATTAACATCTACTCATGGGCTAATGAGCATCTGTACATCTGACCAACTTTAAGTCCAACAGAGTAGAAAATTATGTTGCTCAAAGTTCTGCCTATGGAAATCATTCTCCATCATGCCAGTTTTTCTGAAAAACTCCTGATCTCTAAAACTGGAGCACTGATCTTTTGGTGGATGCCAGCATATCTATCACAGCCATCTTAAGTAGATCGAAGCAATATGTTGGTGTTTATTTGTTTTTTCTTGGTCACCTGGTCATACATAAGGAGTTTCCATGTCACAAACGTGAATTAAAGAAAAAAAGCAATGTAATGGGATAGATGTCAGTTGGATTGTGAGCCAGCTGCTCATGCAACCATGCAACTTACTTCAGGCTTCTAGACCAACTTGAATGGTCTAGAAGCCTTATATACCAATGGATGAAGAATTTCTGCTGGGCATGCTCTGACTTGATGGGCCAGATGGCACCCAGCCAGGAAAGGGCAGCTCAGATCACTGGCCATTGATGTCTGATGGTCAGAAATTCAGTCTTTTCAGGATACAATAGCAAGTCAGAGATCCTTTTTTCCAAAAAGACAGTAGTTATTTTCAAACAGAGAGTTTGACTTTGTACAGAAACAGTGTTTTCTATGATCTTCTGATTGGGGCATATCAAAAGGGGAATTTTGTAGAGATACTTTGAATTTCACTGTATCTATTGGGTCCTAGGGCTCGAGTAGAAGAGATGCTTAAACTGAAGGCCAGCCTGATGCAGATTCTTTCTTTTGCCATAATCTATTAAAAATGGCAGTCTAATGGGTTACTTAGAAAATGAGTTAGGGTAGCAGATATGACGAACCATATATTACCTCCAAAATCCAGAGGCCCACTCAGCCTCATCCTAGTTTTTGTTATAGTGGTAGACTGTACACTGTGCAGTAAGTTTTCTTTGACTTCAGAGAGAATGTGCCAGTATCTCCCAATCCTCTGGATTCCCAATATCTTCAGTGAGATGTGGGCTACTGAATTTTTATGTGGTTTATCACCTTCTTTGCAGATCATGTGCATCTTACCAAGGCATCCAAATTTCTTAGTTCCTGCGCATCAGATCTAAACAGCATGATGATTAGATAACCAGTGGACTATTTCATGGAAAGTCAAGGTTATCAAGACTCCTACAGACAGTTATGAAAAGGAGCAAGAGAACTGGCATAATCCGGGATAAGACGATAAAGGTGTCCTGCTCTTTCTACATCATGAACATGATCCCTTGGTAGTTTTTCAAATAGGCAGAGAGGAAAATACATTTTTGGGATAAGTAAGAGCTGACTAGGTGCCTGGTACAGTGTTAATTGATTCCAATAAATGCACATCTGGATTAGCCACTGTCATTGGTGTCACTACTGATTATGATCATCCACAACCATCCTCCAAGATTCATCCGCCTTAGGTACAGGCTAAATAGAGTTAAATCTGAGTTTAACAGAAATAAAGAACCCTGTGTTTTTCAAGGCTTTAGTGGTGGCCCTTCATTTCCTCAGGGAGGTAGTCTTGCTTTCCATGTTCTTTCTTGGTAAGGAGAGCAAATCCCTAGTACTTCCCCTTGTCTCTTATTTGTGTGATTGCCTTGACTCAACAGGTCAGGAAGCCAATGGGAGATTTTGTCAATTTCAGATCATTGGCTGGGCCTTTAGCTACACTGGACCCACTGTCAGAAGGACCTGGACCAAACTTCATTTATCCCTGGATAACCATACAGTGTCACTGCTTTGACTGTCATAAAATCAGAGCCAGGACCTAATAATCTCTGAAAAGCCTGGGCATATTTCTTTCCCCACAGTCACTACAGTTAGAAAGGACAACAACAGCAAATACAAATCACATCTGTATGATTAAACAATGCTTTGAGAAGCTTTACACAAACTTGTTCAGAGAATAAAAGGAAAAATTCTCAGCTCATTTCATGAAGCCAGTATAATGCTAACAAAAAAACCCAGAAGTACCTTAAAAGGACAAATTACAAGCTCATCTTCTTTGTAATCAGAGGCAAAAATCTCTCTTTGTCTCTCTCTCTCTCCTTCTATCTATCTATCTCTCTATCATCTATCAACTATCTATCTACCTAAATTACATCAATCACAATTGAGTTCATTCTGGGAATGCAGAGCTAGTTTAACAATCAATAACCATTTTTATCACATAGCCAAATGGTGGATAAAATCATTAGTAGATTAGATAAAAAAATCAGCAAGAAGTAAATCTTAATAAACTAAAAATAAAAATGAATTTTTCTTAATTTGAAAATTAAGCCAACATCTCCTTTGATGGTGAAAAGCATAAATATTTCCATACACGAACCATGGTGAGAATTTTATAATGTATGTAATTGTCAAATCACTGTTGTACACTTGCAACTAATATAATATTGTCTGTTCAACTATACTTCACTTAAAAATTTTTAGAAGTGGAAATATTTTTTGTGAAACTGTAATAGAACAAGCATGCCTATCATCACAACTTCCATCTAAATTTGTACTGGAAGTCCTAGCAAGTACAGCAATGCAAGAAAAAGATATAAAATGCTTAAGTTTGGTGCACTTGGCTGGCTCAACCAGTAGAGCATGTGACTCTTGATCTCGGGGTCTTGAGTTCAAGCCCCCTGTTGGGTGTAGAGGTCACTTAAAAATAAAATCTTTTAAAAATAATTAAACAAATAAATAAAATGCATAAGTTTTGTAAGAGAAAAATGAGGCATTAATCACAGATGAAAAATTGTGTACATAAAATATTCAAACAAATTTCCACATATATTAGCAGAATTTATAAGTGAATTTTGCAAGATTATAGGATAAATATACTAAAATCAATATATTTCTATACACCAGCACCAAACAGTGACAAATTGAAATTTTTTTAAAAAATTATTATCATATTAAAAATTTCAGATACAGAGGACTAGATGTAATAAAATCGCATGGCCTCTTTAGAAAGGCACAAAGTACTTCTGAAATAAAATAAAGAATATCTAAATAAATGTGAACATGCCATATTTAAAAAGTGGAAGACCAAAGGTTGCCTTTCTCTATAAACTTATCTATAATTTCCATATACTTTCCATCAAAATCCCAATATGTCTGGGTGGAAAATAATGAATTGATCCTAAGTCTTATATAGGGGGAAATGGGTTAAGAACAGTAAAATAATGTCTGAAGAAGAATATAGTGGGGACATTTGCTTTTCCAGATGTCAGTGCTTAATATAAAAGCCATGAGCAAGATACTATGCAACCTGAGCAATGAAAGACAAACAGACAACTGGAATTGCAGAAGGACAAACAGACCATTGGAATTGCAGAAAGACAGACAATTGGAATTGCAGAAGGACAAACAGACAATTGGAATTGCAGAAGGGCTCAGGGAGAAACTCAGGCTTGTTTGCGCACTTCATTTATGACAAAGATGTCACTTGAAAGTGATAGGTAAGAAATGTTTACAATAAACATTGCCAGGAAAGTTGGTTATCAGTATGAGGAAAAACTGAAAATTTGCCTCCACTTCACTTCATAAACCAATTTTCCAAGTGTATTGTAAATTAAAAGGTTAAAAACAAAAAAAATAAGGTTTCTATGTTATACAGCAAAAAACCTTCAGTACATCCATGTAGCAAAATTTTACACAGGACACAAAAAACACTAAAAATAGAAATATATGTTGATAAAGTTGGCCACATTGAAATTAAGAATGTCTAGATAGGTGTATTAGTCAGAGTTCTCCAGAGAAGCAGAACCAATAGGGTGTGTGTGTATGTGTGTGTGTGTGTGTATGATTAAACGAAGTTTATATATTCTAGAACACTGATCCTAGAAGAAGGAAATAGAGAGAGAATGAGAAATTTGTTTGATTTTGTGGAATTGGCTTCATGGAAGTGTGGAGGCTTGGTGAGCCCAGAATCTGATGGGGTAGGCTGTCTAAGACCAAGGAAGAGTTACAGTTCAAGTCCAAAGGCCACCTTCCTTCAAGTGGACGGAAAGAATTAACCATCACGAAAGACAAGCCACTGAGTGGGAGAAGTTATGGCAAGTGCATGTAACAAGGGTTCTAGAATATGTAAAGAACAAATCAATAAGAAATGACGCCTAAGTGGCAAAAATGGCCAGAGATTCATACACACATTTAAGAGAAGAAGAAATTGAAACGGCTAATGTAGAGATGCTCAATCGAGTCATAGT
The DNA here is from genome assembly GCF_009762305.2 of Zalophus californianus. Lineage (NCBI taxonomy): Eukaryota > Metazoa > Chordata > Mammalia > Carnivora > Otariidae > Zalophus > Zalophus californianus. The sequence continues at coordinate 185,649,472 of NC_045598.1, forward strand.
CTGGTAATGAAAACTGAAATCACAGTGTTAGGATTAAGAGAACAGAAAATCCCAAGTGAAGGTGAAGATGTTAACATGGGAAAGCTTGTACAGTGTTAGTAGAAGTGGCCTTGGAAATTAGATTATGGTCTCCTGGGGTGCACCTGCACCCCCTTCAGCCTCCTGGGCCTTGATGTGCCTCCTCAACGGCTCAAGAAGCCAGAGGCCAAAGTGCCCCCTTCCCCCTCACCTTCCGCCTACCTTCTAGTGTCCTCTCAGGGCTGGGGGAGGAGGGGCTTAAGGAAAGGCATTCCCTGTGCACATTGATTTCCCCTGCCTCATAGCCCCCCAGACCTTTTGTACATTTTTACAGAGGTACCCCTGTCAATAATCCCCCTTCCCAGTTGACTAAATCCTCGGACTGGTGCTGTGTTCCCAGCCTCTGGCTTCTGTACAGGGGAAGGGGGCTGCAGGGGGAGGAGCTAGGAGGGGCAGCCAGGAAACCAGGGCTTAACCCTGGGAATGTGGAGTACAGCGGGAGGCGCACCAACAGAGGAAGGGACCTGCCCCTAGGCTAGAAAGAAGGGCAAACACCTCCTGCTTCGCTGATATCCCAGCTCCTCCCACTTGTTCCTGTTGCCTCTGTGGGGCCTCATCTCCAAAGTCTCAGCCTCTAAGCTTCAGAATCCATGTTAGTGGCTCAGTTCCCCTGCTCCATGTCCAAGTGTTCAGGACTCCTGGGCTCTGCTCTCCAGATCCCTGTCCCTTAGGAGGATAGAGAAGGTCACCATGTGCCACACTCCAAAATAAGGCATTGGCCAAGGGGTGGGCCACAGAGGCTGTGTCTTCAGCAGTCTCTTGGAGCAATCCCAGCCTTCCCAGAGCAGCAGGTTCCCTGGGCTGGGGCCCAACCTACAGACAGGGGTCAGTTTAACAAAAACAAAACCTTGATTTTTTTTCCCCCAGTGTTAACAGGATCTGCAGAGATTTATAAAAAAATTAGTGTTACAATGAAAAAAAGAAGGTATCTGTTAAGATTTCTGGCCCTTTTTTTTTTTAGACTGGGTTGTTGGATTTCTTATTATTGAGTTTTGAGAGTACTTTGTATATTTTAGATCACAGTCCTTTATCAGGTGTGTCTTTTGCAATACTTGCAAATTATTTCCTCCCAGCCTGTGGCTTGTCTTCTTACTCTCTTGACATTGTCCTTCACAGAAGTTTTTAATTTTAATCAAGTGCAGCTTATCCATCCATTTCTTTCATGCTATTTGGCCTAAAAAGTCACCATCATACCCAAGGTCATCTAGGTTTTCTCCTATGAAAGTTCTGGGAGTTTCATAGTTTTGCAATTTACATTTAGTTCTGTGATCCATTTGGGGTTAATTTTTGTGAAAAGTGTAAGGGTCTGTGTCTAGATTCTTTTATTTTTTCATGTCGATGTCCAGTTCCACTACCCTGTGTTGAAAAGACAATCTTTGCTCCATTTTATTGCCTTCATTCCTTTGTCAAAGATCAGTTCAGTATATCTATATGGGTCTATTTATGGGTCTGTTCCATTAATCTATCCAATATCATGCTGACTTGTATTCTGCAACTTTACAATAAATCTTGAAGTCATGCAATGTCGGTTCTCCAACTTTGTTCTTCTCCTTAATATTGTGTTGGCTATTCTTAGTCTAATTTTTTTATTAAAATAGTCATTAGAGAGAAGCTACCAAATGTTGCTTTATATCTTCTCATTGTATAGCCTTGCTTGGTATTGCTTAGGTTACCAAGGTAAAGCAATTAGAGTAGCTAATCCTAGAGGGGCTAAGTAGTATCCCTTCTCTCTCAATTTGACTTGTCTAACTCCAGCCAAGTATCTTCTATATTTACCATCAATCAATAGATTGAATGAATCAATCATTCAAGAATTATTATTATCATATGTCAAAGGCATTCCAGGCTCTATTGGTAGGCTCTGTGTCCTTGAACACTAATGTCCAGTTTCCTGCCTTCGTGGAACTTCTATTTAGTGGAGGTGGAGAGGATCATAAAGATCTATAATATATTATAAACAATATTATTTGAGGAAGGCATTCTCCCAAAATTCAAATACTTAGGGTAACACCCTAAAAGTTGATAGGATAGGGGCACCTGGGTGGCTCAGTTGGTTAAGCGTCCAACTCTTGATTTCGGCTCAGGTCTTGATCTCAGAGTCGTGAGATCCAGTCCCATGTCAGGCTCTGTGCTATGTGTGGAGCCTGCTTAAGATTCTCGTTCTCTCTCTCTCCCTCTGCCCCTCCCCCTGCTCTAAAAAAAAAAGTTGATAGGATAAGTACTTTGCACTTATTTTCTCAAATAAGTGGTGTACATTAAAGAAAATATATCTTTTCGTGTACCGATGAGTTAGGTTCTAGTTGTCAAGGATAATCTTGGTTTTTCCTGTTATCCATTGTTACTATTAATAATGCCCCTCACTATAGAGTTTGGAAGATAAACCACAAAGTCATTCTAATGATATGGTTTTTTTTGTAGCCAAAAACTGATAACTTCATTATTAATATTTTATATGAGACCAATGGTCAGTGCAGCTAGGTATGACATCTGTGAAAACCAGAATTTGTTCCAATGCAGTTACTGTATAAAGAAACCATTTGAGGGTTCCCCTTTCTCTGCATCCCCGCCAACATCTGTCATTTCCTGACTTGTTAATTTTAGCCATTCTGACTGGTGTGAGGTGATATCTCATTGAGGTCACTGTTGGTGGGAATGCAAGCTGGTGCAGCCACTCTGGAAAACAGTATGGAGGTTCCTCAAAAAGTTGAAAATAGAGCTACCATATGATCCAGCAATTGTACTACTGGGTATTTACCACAAAGATGCAAATGTAGGGAACCGAAGGGGTACGTGCACCCCGATGTTTATAGCAGCAATGTCCACAATAGCCAAACTGTGGAAAGAGCCAAGATGTCCATCGACAGATGAGTGGATAAAGAAGAGGTGGTATATATATACAATGGAATATTATGCAGCCATCACAAAGAATGAAATCTTGCCATTTGGAATGACGTGGATGGAACTAGAGGGTATTAGGCTAAGCGAAATAAGTCAATCAGAGAAAGACATGTATCATATGACCTCACTGATATGAGGAATTCTTAATCTCAGGAAACAAACTGAGGGTTGCTGGAGTGGTGGGGGGTGGGAGGGATGGGGTGGCTGGGGGATAGACATTGGGGAGGGTATGTTCTACGGTGAGCACTGTGAGTTGTGTAAAACCGTTGAATTAGAGATCTGTATCTCTGAAGCAAATAATACATTATATGTTAAAAGAAGAAGGAGAAGAGAAGGAGAAGGAGAAGGAGAAGAAGAAGGAGAAGGAGAAGGAGAAGGAGAAGAAGAAGGAGAAGAAGAAGAAGAAGAAGAAGAAGAAGAAGATAGCAGGAGAAGAAGAATGAAGAGGGGGAAATCGGAGGGGGAGACGAACCATGAGAGACGATGGACTCTGAGAAACAAACTGAGGGTTCTAGAGGGGAGGGGGGTGGGAGGATGGGTTAGCCTGGTGATGGGTATTAAAGAGGGCACGTTCTGCATGGAGCACTGGGTGTTATGCACAAACAATGAATCATGGAACACTACATCAAAAACTAATGATGTCATGTATGGTGATTAACATAACATAATAAAAAAAAAGTCAAAAAATTAAAAAAAAAAGAAACCATTTGAGCAAAAGCCTAGTTTCCTCACTGATTAAATGCAATTTACAAGGAACACTTCAGCTGAACTCAGTCCCATGGGAATACAGAAAATATACACACGTCAGACACCTGTGAGTAACGGCATTTCACTACCTGGGCTATGAGCCTCACCCCTGCACAGGTGGTATGATTATTTCCCATCCTACTTCAGTTAACCCTCTTTCCCCCACTTTGTGACAACTTACATGCTAGAACTCTTCTGAAACCCAAGCCCATATGGAAGCTCTAGGTCTTTTTCAAGGCAAAAAGGACATATTTATTGCAGTATTTATATACTTTTCATCCATTCACCATGTGTAAAACTGTTACCATTTTTATTAGATCTCTATACTCATTATTTTTATGAATCACAATTGAAGTTTTTGAGTTTTATGCTCCCATCGCCTTTTTTTTCCCTACAAATTGTACACTTGTCCATAGTGTCGTGCTTTGGAGGTACACAGATGTACATTATAGTAAGGACTATGGTTCATTACTGATTCAACAACACATTACTTTGTTCAACAGCACATATTTGTAAAAACCTCCTTGACCCAAAACCACAAGTTTGGATATGTTGCTCTTTGTCTGACTAATGGAGTTTCATGATCAGCACTTGCTTTCCTGGACAGCAAGTGAACACCCAGCTCAGTTCCCAGCCCAGAAATGGTCAGGAGAGGGAAAGTTGAGCTGTACAAAAACAATTTTTGAATTCCTACAAGGCATTATGTGTTTTACTTAATCAGCTTAGGATTTAGTTGAAACCCCATGAGATGAGTTTATGAGCCCACGTTTACAACTGAAGAAATAAAGCCTCTACTAAGGGTTTCACAGTTTTATCCGATTTGTCCAGATTCACACATTTATGACCTGGTGAGGTCAGAACTTCAACTCTGGTCTACCACTCCGTCTTCATAGATAAATGCACAATGTCATTATATCTAACTCTTAGATATACACTGTTTTAATCAGATTCTCAGCACCTAACACATAATTCTCCATAAGGAAACACTTAAAAAAGTAATTTTATAAATGAGGAGATAATTCATGGTTTTAACATTGTGGCTCATTGCTATAAGAGTGAATTGCTTTGGTAGTTTGAAAAAACAAATCCAGTAGCTACGAAGTTGAAGTCATCTTGGTGTTCTGGCATCTACCACAAAGCTTGATTACAGGCAAGGAGAGAGGGAGGGAGGAAAGGAGGAAGATAGAAATACAAAGGCACAGAGATGGAAGGAAGTGAATTAATAAGTAAATGTCATTTATCTGTAGTTTATATTTCATATCTAAATTCTTCCCCATGTGGGTCATCTGCATGTGGAAAGCAATGTACTTTTCTTGTCAGAATAAATTACCTTGATTATTCATGCTGATGAATCCCAGAACTCACTCCTTGTAATACAAAGGATTTTATGGTCTCCAGTTAGTCCTTCAAATCTACAAAAGCATGCAGACCCTGAAAGTTAATTACAATATGTGACTAATTGTGTTTCCTTGTCCTGTACCACATGGAGACAATGGGATGAATGTACCTATAATTAAGGCTTGAAAACCCACCACTGAATGGCCAATGAAAGCTTCATGATGCAGGAGTCCTCAGATGAAGAGAAATCATTGTCTTTTCATCTTTCAAAAATGAATATATATCTGCTAACAAACCAGCATATTCTTAGATTCCAGATTGGACTTATAACTTGAGTTGCTTATAGAACAGTTCTTGTTGGACTTGCAACAGTTAGAAGTTGGAGGCATTTGGATTCTTGAATAATAAAAATAATAATGACATTATAACAATAATTTAGAGTGAAATCAGGTCTCTTTGTTCTCTTAGAAAGTGTACCTTGATGCACAATTTCCCTTTCATTTATAATTATGATGTCATCTTACATGACCAAAGTAAAGCTATGGATTTATGCAGCTATATCTTGAAAGAGAGCAAATGAAATACAAAATTTGTGTATAGAAATAAAAAGAAGATGCTGATTTTTTTTTCATTAAATCCAATTTCATTCAGGGTCACTAAGCCTCAATAATCTTTCCCCATTAATGTGCAAGAAAACATCATTGGAACCCAAGCCAGCTGAGTACCAATTTTATCCTCCTAGAGATGTCTGTTATAAACAAAAGGAAAAATGAAATTGTCCACTTAAAGGAGCCAATTATTTTTGGAGGCTTGTTGAGTGAATGGAAGCCATTTTAGCTTTATCTTAGTACTTATGTAAAAACCAGCTTTGAGGCTTAAAAGAACCAACTTACAGATGTCCTCAAGTGAAGTGGCTAAATGGTGTGATTTCAAAAATAAAAGACTTTGAATATGTGATTAGCTGCCTGTTCCTCATTCAGTCATTTGCTCTATCTAGCTGTGAATTCACCTAACTTCCTCTTTGAATATCTGTGTTCTATATCCATAAATAGCAATGCATGGCATTTTCAAGGTTCTTCAAGTAATGAATCTGTGACCATTTTTGTTCCTATCAGTCGGTTGCTTGAGTTAAATACATTCAACGGTTGGTTCTGCTAAGAAGAGTGTAGTTCCAGGTGCTGTAAGAGGTATTGATAGGATTACATTTCCACACTACATTTATTTATGGACTCTACGTCTCCTTCTCCACTGAAACGGCTTAGAGCCATGTGGAATGACAGGTTAGCTGCACCGTGAATTTGGATAGTGAACATTGGAAGCACAATATTTTCTGCTCACATTTGACTCTGGGTCCAATTCTGTGTGATAGGTACAGTAGATCATTGCTCCTGGTTTGCACATTGGAAGTGAGGAAGAGAACCATTCGATAGTCATGGTGAGCTAGTATACCGTTTGTCCAGCTGACCCCAGAGTTCACATCCATATCTGTCTGAGTCAGATAATAAAAAAGCAAAGTGGTTAAAGACAAATCCTGAAGTCAGATTTCCTGGTTTTGAAATCTGGGTATAGTGCTTACCAACTCTTAGCCTAGGGCAAGTGTCCACTGATGTCCTAGATCTCAGTTTCCAATCCTTCAAATGTATTTGTTCGTCTTACCTACTACGGATGATCTGAGGATTCGGTGAGTTTATACAGGGTAAAATCTTAGCACAGTATCTATACTTAGCATAACATACTATGAACTAAGTCATATTTTCAGTAAATATTGATTTAAAAAAATCTTATATTTTGCAGTTATTTTAGAGCTTTCAAAGGAATTTTATTTAATCCTTAGGACAAATTTTGAACCATTTAATATTCTTACCCCAGTTTTATACCTCACTGTGGAGTCAGGGAAGGGGGAAAGGAAGAATGTTCACTTTCTATCAGAAAATAACAGGCTGTGGTCAGTTCTAGATCCCTTTTTGTGTTTAATTTCCTGATTGGCTCAGCACCTACATTTGCTAAGAAAAACAGTCTGATGTTGGGCAGGAAAGCCCCTTTGTTAAGGTCACATAGCTGTGTGTAAAAGTACAACCAGAACTGGGACCCAGTTTTGAATAACTTCAAAATCCATACCCACTCTTCTACACCAACCATTAGCAAACCTTCGCCCATGGGTCAAATCTGGCCCACTGCCTGTTTTTGTATGACCTGAAAGCTAAGGATGGTTTTTACCTTCTATAATGGTTGAAAAAATGCATCAAAAGAAGACTATTTCATAACAGGTGAAAACTATATGAAATTTAAATTTTAGTGTCCACAAATAAAGTTTTATTGGAGCACAGCCAGACTTGCTCATTTACATATTGTCCCTGGCTGTGGTTGCACTCCACCTATGGAGTTGAGAAGCTACAACAGAGGTCATAGGATCTTCCTTGTTAAGGCTGAATAAAATTACACCATACGTGGACCCCACATATCATTCCCCCAATTTTCATATACATTTGCAGAGCTTCTGACACGGTACTTTACATATACGGTGGGTGAAGGAGAAGGATTCAAAGTCAGGCCTTCCCATATAGGGGGCTGCTCTTTCTAGGACCGTCTCCCTATAGAGTGAAAGAATGAAAGCTAGTGATCTCTCCAGGGCAATCTGAATCCTGATCCACATTACTTTCCTTACTCCCCTTGCTGGAAATGAGCCGAACTTCATTCTTCTCCTTGGCCTCTAAAAATATTTCTCTGAGCCCGCTGAGGATAGCTGCACCCAAAAGGGACTTCTGCCACCAACCGATCCCTGAGGGAGTAATTGGCTGGACAAGGGTCAGTATTGGGGGCCCCAGAGGGTCAATATCCTCTAAAAATGATGAGAGAATAGAACTCCAAGGGACAGTAGAGACTGCGTAGTCCCAATCCCTCATTTTATGGGAGAGACAACTGAGCGACAGAAAGAAAAAATAATTCCCCAGAAACACATAGAAAATCACACAGGAAAAGACAGAATTCCAAGTCAGAGCCCCTGATGCCCAGGCCTATGCATTTGCCTCTAGACCTTCAACCCAAGAAGAGATCCCAGGGACAGCTAAGGTGGTAGAAATGGTCGCACGTCCACGGGACTTCTTGTCACATCCACCTGCTGGAATGTTTAACTAATAACCAATACACATACAGATCTGCCTTGACTCACAGTGGGATTATGTCCTGATAAACTTATCCTAAGTTAAAAATGCATGTAATACACCCAACCTACTGACCATCACAACTAAGCTGCACCTACCTTAAACATGCTCGTGATACTCATCTTAGCCTACAGTTGGGCAAAATCATCTAACACCAAGTCCATTTTATAATAAAGTGTTACTTTCTCATGTAGTTTATTGAATACCCTGCTGACGGTGGCAGAAAGAATGCCTGTATGGGTGTAGAACCGTTGTCAGTGTGTTGGTTGTGGCTGTGACCACCACCCAGCATCCCAAGAGAGGATCATCCAGCAGCACAGCACTAGCCAGGGAAGAGATCCACAGTCCAAATTCCAAGTACAGTTTCTACTGCACACGGATCACTCTCACACCATCATAAAGTTGATAAATTTTTAATTCGAGCCATTGTAAATCGGGGGCTGTCTGTATATTACAGAGCACAGGCTTAAATGAAGGTATCAATTCCTTATCTTCATTTCTAGCAAGATTATTCCCACCTCCCACCACCCACCTCTCTAAAGCAGTGTGAGAGGGATTCATAACACTTCTCTTGACATTTTTCCCACACTCAATTTAGTTTTCTTTCTAAACTATCAACATCCTCTAGACATCCCTATTTCCTCTGCCACGTGTGATTACATCAGAGACGGCCTGTTCTTCCCTCCTGACTGCAGCCAGGACAGGTCAGACACTGTGCTCTCTGCATGCAGACAACATTGCCTTCATCATTAGGTCATCTGCAAACACTTTGATTCATTGGTTTATTGTTGTTATTGCTGAATGTTTTCTTCCTTTTTCTCTATTTCTTTTTATGTGGCAGAGTCTCTCCTAAGCAAAACAAGGAGATATGTTGCTATATGAAACTAATATCATCCAGGCTGATAAAAGGTACACTTCTCTTTGCACAAATGACCTAACCCTGAGCTGAAGGTTATCATGACTGCTTAAAAGAACCTCACTACCGGGGAAGAATGAAGGGGAGTAAGTCAGAGGGGGAGACGAACCATTAGAGATGATGGACTCCGAAAAACAAACTGAGGGTTCTAGAGGGGAGGGGGGTGGGGGGATGGGTTAGCCTGGTGGTGGGTATTAAAGAGGGCACGTTCTGCGTGGAGCACTGGGCGTTATGCACAAACAATGAATCATGGAACACTACATCAAAAACTAATGATGTAATGTATGGTGATTAACATAACAATAAAAAAATAAAAAAAAAGAAATATGAAAAGAACCTCACTACCCCCGAAGCAGACTGTGATGATGACGATGACAAGTGGAAATACTTACTGTGTATAAAAACATCACAACTGTATAATATACCCATGGGGGTGGTAGCATTTTAATAGTTATAAACTATGGCCAAAGCCTTGGTCTTATATGAACTTAGAGTCCCATGAGGCTGACATATTGGGTGATGATTTATCCACTTAAAAGATAAAGATAATAAGAGCAAAACAAACAAACAAACAAATGTGAATGACTATCCCTACGTTATGCAGACAATGATGGAAAAATCCTGGGGCTTCCTTCTTCTTGTTTAGTCAGATGCTGGGTGTGCAGGAAGGAAGCATGAGTACCATCTGGCAGAAGTGACACTGCTGGTGTCCCCCGACTTGAATGATCTGATTTTTAGTGGGAACATCTGATTCGTAGCCATTCAATCTCAGCTCATGTGTCATCCCATTTGACAAGGATGTCTACTTTCAATTGGAGCCATTTGAATGAATTTCTTTGCATCCAAACTAGGATATCTATGGGTTCAGTCTATGGTAGTCCAAGTAGTTTATTTCACATTCATTCAAGGTCAATAGGGAGAAGTGGGGTATTCATTTCTCACTGAATATCTGCAAGCTTGAGCTCATGTTGGGCTCTGTTCCAAAAGCTGTATTCTCCCCTTTGCACAGCCACCTGGATCACCCCCCTACCCCAAGTACTTCGTGGTGGCCAAAACTCGGCCAGCAACTGTCATTTCTTTCCCTCTTCCTGGCATAATCTTAACTCTTATGAAATACCCTGTATTCAAATCATAATCTTTTCTTCCATAACGATAAATCACCATATAACAACACAACCCCCAGGAAGTCTTAATTCTACAACGAAACTTGGTTGTTTAGAACAGAATGGGAAAGACATACTGTGTAGCTGGCCCTGGAATCTAGGCAAAGGTCATAAGTAATAATAAAGGTGAATATTGTAAAGAAAACTGAAACATGTACCAAATGAGAAGCACAGACAGTAACCTTGATGAAAGTACAAAGGTAACAAGAAATCACCAAGGCTTCAAAAATTGAGAAAAATCTTACCAAGCATATAAGATTAAATTATACCTGAAAGAAGATTATAACCCACCTGCAAGCCTACCTCTGAGATATTGCGGCTTTGATTCCAGACCACTGTGACAAAGCAAATATCACAATATATGGAGTCAAATGAATTTATTTTTTGGTTTCCCAGTGCATATAAAAGTTATATTTATGCTATACATAGTCTATTAAGTGTGCAGTAGCATTATGTCTAAAATAAACAATGTGCATACCTTAGTTTAAAAAATACTTCACAGCTAAAAATGCTAACCATCATCTGAGCTCTCAGAGTGGTAATCATTGATCACAGATCACCATAACAAGGAGAATAATAATGAGAAAGTTTGAAATATTGTTGAGAATTACCAAAATGTAACAGACATGAAATGAGCAAATGCTTGGGGCTCAAGGCAGGGTTGCCACAATCCTTCAATTTGTAAAAAACTGCAGTATCTGTGAAATGCAATAAGGTAAAGAGCAACAAAATGAAATATGCCTGTCTATACGTGAACAGTGAGAGCATTACAGACTTTTGGGAAAGCATAAGCAAAGGCCCCGGGGTAGAAAAGAACGTGGTATATTTGGAGCAGTTGATGTGACCTGCTGTACTTCAATAGAGAATATTTTAAAATCAGATTTGAAAGATGAGAAGGACCTCAGAATGGAAACCTTTGAATGACAGGACTATGTATCAGGAATGTATGCTGTAGGCAGTGGAGAGGCTTGGTGGTATTTGAGCATGGTGGTAAATTGCCCATCGCAGAGAGCTGGAAGCCGAGTCCAACAGCCTAGGGAGGATGCGGGGGGAGATTCCAGGGGTCCAGACTATAGAAAACATTCAGATTTCATTGAAAACTCCTCCTTTGCCCAATAAAACCCAACATATCCTATAGAAGGTCTCAAGCGTCCTGATAATGGCTCTGGTTTTCAACCGCCTCCCCTGGGAAGTAGCATGCCTCCCATCTTATGAAAATCTTGCTTAACTCTGACCTAGCAATTCAGAGTGAAACCCAGTGACAGATCATTTCATGGAGCTATTAAGGGAGACTAAAGGGATGTACATGGTTCTTGACCTGCGTGAGCAGTTCTGTAAAGGGGAGGAAGGGTCAAAGGAATAGAGGCTGCTTAGCAGCCTTAGTGATATTTCTGGACCTGCTAGAAGACCCAAAAAAGACTTAAGTAATTCCATCTTAGCATAACAATGTGCTTACTCTTCAGCATCAAACATCAGCGCTATTCGGGATCAGAATCTTTACTTTCCCTTAAGGGACTTCAGATACTAAGGAGAAACACAGAATTTCTAGTTTTGAATTTTTACTGGAGGTTCTGTGGCTGTGAACAATGCAGACTCTGATTGTGTGGCGAGGTGAAGGTACCAGAGCATTTACGGCAACAAGCAGTCAGGTGATTCTGATGGCATGGGAATCACACGCACACAGATCACACCCAGAGAAATTCCGTTTTGCCCCGACTTATTGAGACTGACCCTCACAACGGCTGTTTCACAGATATCTCATGTACAAGCAGCTCAAGAGGTTAGAAGACAAGCCCAGAGAAGCGCGTCCCAAGAATGGCACACCAGTGCTGTAAAGCCACATCTCCTAGTGGAAGCGCTCTTTCTCTATGGCCCCTTGGTTTACAGATGCAGAAACTAAATCCGTAATGCCTGCATGATGCCAACAGCTGGGTTAGTGTCTCTTCCAGAATTCACACTCCTGCTTCCAACCTCACAAATCACCACCACTTCTACCTGCGGCTGTCTTCAGAATTTCGCCTGACTCCTGAGTCCATTTACCACTGTCCAGCATTGCACTACATACGCTCCAACGAGTTTTGCACTTGCGTGAAAGAGTTGTCCAGCAAGAAAGAATTCACTGAAAATGGAAGCAAACGGGTATTTATTGCAATTATAATTGCAGTTTGGGAGACAGGAATTCAGGTGACTCTAGTTCTGAAGAAGACAGAGAGCAGAATTATACAGGCCAAAGGTCATGAGTGCAGTTCTCATTCAGGTCCTCTCTGCAGAGCAGGGGTTGAGACTGAGTTAACCAGGGTTGGGTGGGCTACTACGCTAATGAGGGATAGAAGCTTGTTAAACTGCATTGGGTCCTTTTGAAAGGAAGAATGTGGATACTCTAGTTGCCATGGTGAGAACAGAGTTAAGTCCAGGCTGCGGCTGCAGCTGGCTGAAAAGTTTTTAAAAGTTGATAATCTCTTCAGATGAGGACATGCATAAATTCCTCCTCTCATGTGGCCTCCCGACCTATTTTAAGAGAGATTTCTTAGCTAGGCCTGCCTGGTCCCTCTGGAAATCTCTTTTCACAGAGTCTGCTCCTAGTGCCCTCTGAAGTCCTGGCAGGGAAAACAAAGGCAGCATTTTACTTGTTTCAGCCCTGGTTTAGGGCTCACAGTGGGAGGATGTAGCTGAGGTTTGAGGTAGAAGTGCAGGAACTAAAGTCAAGGTGGCTGGGGCTCTGTTCTGGGCTCTCTCTCTCTCACTCTGGGCCAGTGACTTCACCTCTGCGTGCGGAGACATCTCCATGAACAGGAATGGGAAATGATCTCGCGTGCACAGGGGAACCCAGCTGAGAAGCTTGACTTACTCTGAATCCTCATCTCTCATCTCTTCATGCATCTTCAGAAGTGTGGGTTTTGAAGACATTTTAGCAAACGGTGGAGCTACATCTTCAAAACGGATCTTTGAATACAACAGATAAAAGTGGAACTGTCCCAATTACACAGATCCTGCCATGGCTGCCAGGATCTCCTTCTGGCATGTTCACAACTCCGAGAAGCTCAAGGAAAGATCTTCCAGGGCCTCAAGTCCCAGAAGTGTGCAGGGAGAAGAGAGAGCAAGGGCACCGGGGACCCCAGGAGAGGCTTGGTTTCTGTCCCACTCTGACTAGAGGCACTTTCATCAAGTCAATTTGCTGAAGTTAAGTTTCACTTTTAGGAAGAATTGTACTATATGTGATCACTAAGTTTTCTTCCAGCAATTCTATCCTACATTATAAATTATAATGCATACATGAGGTCAGTACTAAGGCCTAAAAATTCCTCAGCAGATTGTAAGTCCTCCTGAGGGCATCCACCCAGGTGTGCCCAGTGCTGGGTGCAGTAGGCAATTGAGAAATGGAACAAGAACAAATCCCGGTGACCTTAATTATATAAAATGTACATGACCCCAAATCAAGTGTGATTTGGAAATGTTCACACTTAATTTATTTTTTAAGGATTTTATTTATTTATTTGAGAGAGAGAGAGAGAGTGAGCAGGAGAGAGAGGGAGAAAGAATCTGAGGCAGACTCTGTGCTGAGCACAGAGCCTGACGTGGGGAAGATCATGACCTGAGCCAAAACCAAGAATTGGATGCTTAACCAACTGAGCCACCCAGGTGCCCCTCACACTTAATTTAAAAATGTTTCTTATGTTTGGCTTTATGTTGTCAGATAATATTTTAGAATGTGTATTGTGTATCACTCAAACCATTGGTATGAATGTTTGAATTGTATTCCCTCATGTTTAAAATTTGCCATTTATAATCTGTCAGTTTCCGTACATGTGTGTGTATATACGTAAGCTAGGGCAATACCTCATGCATGACATCCACTCAATAAATATTTGATAAATAGATATACACATATGTATATACTTATATTTAGATATAGATATGCTTATATGTGTGTGTGTGTGTAATGATTCAACTCCCAAGCATGTCTCCATCTGTGGTCGGGTAAGGAAAAAGCTGGATTAACTGATCCTTGTTACAATAAATCTTTTATTCAATACCTATCTGACATCTTCTAGAAAGCCATGAGAAATGATTAATGAATGCTGAAAAGACAAACGTATGCTTTGTTCCCTGCTATTTATTTAAATAGCCCACTTTAGCTTCCAATCAAGACGGAAATTAATGCATCAAACATTGAGAGCTCACACGTTGAAAGCGAGCATTAGAAGGCATATGCACTCAAGCATTCCCTCTCTCTCTCCCTCTCTCTCTTACACAGGTACACACACATCCCAACAGGCTGGCATCTGACCTTCACATACATATATCCACAGCCTATTATGCTTTTAGAATGAAGGGTACATGATGTATTGTCAAAATAATTTCTGAATACGAAAATCATCATTCACCCTGACTTAATGTTCAGGCCGCACCTGCAGAGATATTTGTGGTAGACATCTTAGAGGTTTGTAGGTGCCGAGACAGGGCCTCAGCACCGGCTTCTAATTCCCAGTTGAGATTGTTTCCAGGATAACGTGCAGAGTTGTGCATGTGGGTACGCGGCATGCATCCGCGTCAGTCTCGGGGCGCCCTTCACAGAGGTGCGTGGTTCCGTCCGCAGTGCGCAGGGAAGGCGGGGGTGGCCGCCGTCCCCACCCGGTCCGGCTGTGACTCTCCACACCTCGGCTCAGCTCAGCTCATACTTGGCTTCCAGAAGTTTCGGGAACAGCTCTCCTTTAGGTCTGACTTTGGCTGTTCCCTTTTTGAACAGGATACACACTTCAGTGTTGGATGTAGGGCATTGTGCCTCTCCGGGTCCTTCCGCGTTCTGATGTGTCCGGCTTCTCACAGCCCGTTCTCTGGCACCAGCCTTCGTGACTAGAATCCCTGCCTGCTCCCCTCGGGGTCTGGAACCTGGACTCAGACACTCACGGGGTCCGGGTGCCCTAGCAAGGAGCTCAACGTGACACGATGCTCAGCAGGCCCTTGAGAGAGGATGCCTAAAGTCCAGAGAGCAGAGAGGACTCCCCAGGTCCTGCAGCTGAAGTGATCTCCAACACTGGGTCTTCTCACTCCTAATGGAGAGCAAGCAGGTTTGGGGAAAGTTTTCATTTGTTTCTTTGTTTTATTCTGTTTTGCCAGCAGATATGCTTGTGTAGAAAAACCAGTTTCCTTCAGGTGAGAATAAAAAGGTAGCTCTCTACTCATTTAGCCGGACACTCCATTGATTATTCCACCAGAGAAACCTGAAAGCTACTGGTATCTGCCAGCAAGAGAAACTCCTAATTCCTAGCTGACTCCCTCCCTCCTTCCCTCCCTCCCTCTCTCTCTCTCTTTCGTTCTCTCCTTCTTCCTCTCTCCCTCCCTCCCTCTCTCTTTCTCTTGTTCTCTCTCTCCCTCTTTCTCTCTCTCTTTCTCTCCCCCTCCCTCCCTCTTTTCCTCTCTTCTCAATAAAAAGGATCTAATTACTGCAAATGCTAGATTCCATTCTCACTGACAAGTTTGAGGAAATGGGGCAAAACATCTGATTCAGCCCCAGCTTCTCTCATTGTCTGTGATTAGCATTCCACCATCCAGATGGGTTCCTGGAGCTTTACAATCAAGAGTCTGTTAACTCTGCCCCTGCTGAATTCTCTTCAGAATCTCTCTGGCAAAAGGGAAATGAAGCAAGTCTCCTGATCCTTCAGCAGGTGCTCTCCTATCCTGTGTAACACAGGTGGTTTGCCATAAGGACGCCCGGCAAACTAAAAAGCCTGAGGGCCAAAAACGACCTGTTTTGTAAACAAAGTTTTATTGGAGTAGAGCCATGCCCGTATTTTTTGTGTGTTGTCCATGGCTGCGATTATGCTATAAAGGCAGAGCCTTAAGCAGTCGGGACTCTGTGGCCCACAAAGCCCCAAACATGGTCCTTTCTTTCCTGGAAAAGTTGGCCACCCTGGTGGGTGACCTTATTACCCCTCTTGCCATCAGACTGGCCACATACCAGGAAATAGGGGCAACTCGGTTTTCTCATCCAGCTTAGTCCACTTAAGAGATCCGTCAGGTGCGAGCAGGAAAGAACTCACACCAGCTAGTTCGTTAGAGGAGATTTGATGTAGAAAGCTTGTTGTAGATATGGTGATAAAGCTCAAAATAGGGTACTATAGGCTTCAACCCCAGACTAGAGGGGCTGTGGGAGGAGCTGGTTTAACCAGAGCCTGGAGCCAGAGCAAAGGGATAGGGCAGGAACCTGGGAGGAGGGGCTGCGGGAGGAGCTGGGACCTGGAAGGAAGGCTGGGCAGCCGGAGCTGGAACCCCAGAGACCCAGCCACTACTCCCACTCCGAAATGTCCCCTAAGCCCCTAGAGGAGACAGTAGCCTGGATTCTCAGCTCATGCAGCCTTCGCTGTCCCATCAGTGCCTTCCACTGGTGGAACCCAATGGGAAACGAGCAGGTAGCATAGTCTGGGAAATGCAGTGGTCAGGGATCAGAATCCTGCCACTCAGAGCAGAGCAGAGCAAGGGAGTGGAAGGGAACTGAGACAGACACATGGGGAGTGCAGGTGATATGTGATTTTTGGATAAGTCACATCAGCAATCCCAGGCCACAGCTCCCTCGGGTACAAAACTCAGACGCCCACATCTTGGTCGTGAACTCATTAAAAGGGTTTACCAAAAAGAACGTAGTGTAACGCACGTCGTGTAGAAACCCCGCACAGCAGATGCTGTATTCATCTGCGGGCCCTGCTCTTGACAATCCCTTTCCTGAATGTCTCTTTTCCTTTCTCCAGAGTTCCCTCCGTACCCTTCAACCCTCCTCTGTCTAGAGCTATGGACACTTTACCTTCTGCCTACCAACTGAGCCTCCCCTAAGATCCTGTGTACCACCCCATGGCTCATTAGGGTAAATGTGAACCCCAGCAGTTCCTTAGGATTAAACGTAAACATAATCCTGCAATTCATTTTGCTCTTCACTCCCAGGCTTTGGTACTGCAAGCCCCTAGTTTAGGACTTGGCGTCTGAGGGAAAATCTTTCCCATGGGTGTTTATATATTTATTTGTTTCAATGGTCAGAGCTCCACTTTTATTAGGACTAGCATGCGGCTTCCATTTCTTAGCATTCTGGTCTCTCTTCTCTGAACCCATCAGAGATTAAACCTGGGGAATTAAATCACAAGCCGGTGACACAGGTTCTGCTTCCTGCTGACAGATGCTGTTATGCTACTAAATTTTTAAACTTGCAACAATTTCGGGTCCTAGACGCCAGATTTCCCTATAAGCCAGTAAAAAAGTAAATCTCTTTTGATTATTTGTTATATCTCTGTGAATGTGCTAGATGCCTTTGGTCAGCTCAGATTGGCTCAGAAAACTCCAGTGAACAGGTACCTATGACACAGTGAGGCAATTTCAGCACTCACAGAGGTGCAAGGTGCCAGGGGCGTCCAGAGCCCCCCCACACGCGTTCTATCTATCATTATGAGGGGGCAGTTCAAGAAAGGCTAGGGAAGAAGGGCTCATTGGAGATGAAAAATGAAATGAACCTGAGGTACCCTGAGAAGAGGAGGAAAAGCATTCCAGGTGGTAAGACTAGCACGTGCAAAGGGACAAGGAGGGGCAATGCATGGCTTGTTGAAAAATTAGTGAGGAATCAGACACACCTGGAAACACGCCTTAACTTTGTCTCATGGTGCTGCTTTCCCGGTGACTCCGGTTCTGTGCAGTCTACAGTGTTGGAAACATCCCACAGGGGTTCCTAACCCTGTCCTGCCTGATAAAAGGGAGTAAATACGTGATGAGATTTGAAATTCACACCCTCCAAGACCCAGCTTCTGGTGGGCTGGCCACAACAGCAGGGTTCCCAGGAGCTTCCTCTGCTCAGCTCTTTGGTCTCCAACCTGTCGCTTATCTAAATGGCCTCACCCAACACTCTTGAATGGGAGGTGTCTCTTTCTCTCCATCACGTGCAGGACCAGTCTCTGGAACTGGAATTCTGTCTCTGTCCTGGTCTCTGATGTAGGCATTTCTTCCTTGGAGTCTTGGTCTCCATGGTAGGGTTTTTACCTTGTTTCTTTGTCCAGATCTCTGAGCCATGTAGCAATGTCTCTGTTCTCATACCTAATTAACATCAATTTTGGAACTAGGACATGATTTCATTTGGGGCGAAGCATTGATATTTATTTGAAAATCTATTGCAAATTGGAATTGAAGACTCTCTCTCTCTCTCTCCTTTCCTCCCTCCCTCCTTCTTTCTCTCTTATTCTGTATTTTATTTGAAAGTCCCCACAGGTTCACTCATGCTCTTGGATGTTTAAGATTGTCTCCAGCAGACACTTCAAGGCCCACCTGAGGGAATCTATGGAGCTTATGAAGAGACTCAGAGTTGACCCCCATAAAACCCTTCATCTTGCATTAGCCCAACACCCCATTATCCGTATGGGCTAACCCAAATTTTCCACTGAGACACAGAGGAATTTATATGGCTAATAACCTCAATTAATAAATTTAAATCCATGAAAATCCATATATATATATAAAATTGTAGGAATAAAAGTATATTAAAGACAAGACAATGTGCTAGTCAGAAAAATATACTGCTTCTATTTCTTTAGAATGTAGGGCCTCTCAAACAATCTTAATAAATCTTTTTCTTGTATCTCAGTGGTCAACCAAATGAAATGACTCCTCTTACAAACTGTGCTGTTTTTTAATTACAGCCAGATCAGTGGTAGATTGGAACTCAGTGCCTTCACAGTCGGACAATATGCCAGAGTTGGCAGGCATGCTGCACGCAGGTTACCCTGGATCCCTACAATCTGTGTCGTGTTGGCCGAAGGCCTGTTCTTGAGCTTGGAACTTTTACTCTGGCTGCTTGTCCCTGGATGTGCAAAAAAGAAAAAGAAGAAAATAGCAGGAGGGGAAGAATGAAGGGGAGTAAGTCAGGGGGGGAGACGAACCATGAGAGACAATGGACTCTGAAAAACAAACTGAGGGTTCTAGAGGGGAGGAGGGTGGGGGGATGGGTTAGCCTGGTGATGGGTATTCAAGGGGGCACGTTCTGCATGGAGCACTGGGTGTTATGCACCAACAATGAATCATGGAACACTACATCAAAAACTAATCATGTAATATATGGTGATTAACATAACAATAAAAAAAAAGCAGAGGAGAAAAAAAAAAACAAACACGTGTAAGCATTCTCCCAGGGAATGCATATCTAAATTTATGTAGAAAATTTATGTAGAAAATCCCAGGGAATGCCCTGCCTCAGTTCTACCCTGAGTCAGACATACCTGGAAACACGCCCTAACTTAATCTCATTCTGCTGCTTTCCTGGTGACTTGGACTCTGCAGTGTTGGGACAATCCCACTGGGGTTCCCAACCCTGTCCTGATAGAGTACATATGAAATAGCCTGGACTTTCCTAGAGTCCCTAATTGTGTACCAAGGGGGCCTCACCTGTAGGTTCAGGCTCCCCTGAGTTCCTGGCTCTGGTGCAAAGAATAGAAAGAGCTGGTGAAAGAATGTGAATATACCCATCATCCCAGAGTTATGGGACCTCTTATGCCATGGCTAAGCCACACATAAAAGGAAGGAAGGAAGGAAATGAAACTACTGTTTCTTGAAGCTGCTGTGTCATAGTGTTAGATGTATTAGCCAGACAAGAATGTATTTGTAGTCTCTTCTAAAGAAAATTCATGTTAACAGATTAAAGCTTAGTGAGATTAGGAAAAATGCCAAATCATCACCAGTAAGACTGCGTCTGGTCTCAAGCCTGCACTTCTCCCAGCAGAGAGTTCTCTCCCAGGGTTCAGCATCCTTACTCCTCTTCAGCTTAGCCAAGTTCAAAGGAAGTGTTTCTTTCGGAAGGGCATTTTAGGACTTCTGCTATACACATGACTAGAGACTGGTCTACAGAATCTCACAGCATTGCCAGCACAGGCTTGTAAACTAGACATCACTGTTCCCGTTTTACAGATGCAAAAACTGTGGTTCAAAGAGTTTAAGCAAATCCCAGAGAGTCACAGACAGAGGAGGGTTGATGAACTTCATTTAATGTTTCTGTGGCCAACGTATTCTGTTTCCATTCTAACACCCACCGCACCTCCTCAAGCCTGTACTATCATTAAAGGATTTTGAAGAGACTGTTAGTAGATCTGACTTTTTTTTTTAAAATACCTTAAAGCAGAAAGATGACTAAATTCAAGGACAGTTATGCCATCTCCAAGACACAGGCTCTGTTCTAAAGATGTAGGCCATGTTCACATCACTTTTTTCAGAGGACAGAAGTCTCATAACCCATTCCCAATACAATGACAGCAGGAGACATTTATAGCATTAAGTGTAAAGAAGGGTAAGTAAAATGTTGTTCGTACTCATTTTTCCCCCTCCCAGTATTGTCTCATGCCCACTGTACCTTGGGCATTGTCGGCTGCCCTGCAGGATAGGTGAGCATCCTAATTTGTTTGGGCTCTGGTTTCAGTTGGAATTTTGATGAACTACAACAGAATCCTTGGGCTCCGTACCCTGCTTGGGGACTGCTCTCCCAGACACGCACAGCCAGCCCACTGCACTTCCAACCAGTGACACGCATTTTTATTCAAATCTTATCGGATTCCTTGCAAAACTCTAAAGTAGCAGGGGCCTCTGCTTATTCAGACCCTGGGTTTAGTTCTGTTTGCCAAACCTAAGTGTCTGCTGTGAACCCCCAAATTTCACAGGTTAAAGCCATACCCCCCCTCAGTGTGACTGCACTGGGAGACAGGGCAAGTAATTAAGGTTAAATGAGGTCATAGGATGGGCCCTGATCTTGCTCATGAACTTCCAGCCTTAGGAATTGTGAGAAAATAAATTCTGTTGTTTCAATAGCTCCATCTGTAGTGTTTTGTTATGGTAGTCCTTAGTGGACTAACAGAATGTCTATACCCTTTCCTGACAAAGAACCTATTTCTCATTCCCTCATTAATAATAACTCACTGCTGGACATGGCAGCATGATTTGACATCTTGAAGACTCAGCCCAGCCTCCCTGCCTCCTGAAGCCTTGCTGGTTGAGCAGTCTCCCTGTGTGTCCCCACAGAACCTGACACAGCATCCTGGCATCATCATGGTGGACAACAGTTTGTAATGACTTTTTAAATTATGTCTCCCCAATTAAGTTGTGACCTCTCAAAAACATAGACATGTTTTCATTCATTTTTAAATTCCCAGTGTGAAAAATGCTGCTTGGCACATTATAACATGCAATACGTTATGAACAAATAAATACATTTACACTATCTCATTGAATCTCCACAATGACAAATATTGCATGGAAGAAGTAACGATTGTATTTTTTTTAAGAAACATATTTCTAGAAGATATTAGACATTGCTTGCCTGACACCAGAAGAAAATAAATAGCCACGTGGAAACTGGAAGGCAGGACAACAGACAATACAATGTCTTATATTTTTCTGCTTCCCTCATTGTGACCTGTTTGGAATAAAATTTCTGGAGCCCATTCATACTATGGTGTAAATGGCCAGTGACCACTGTGCTCCAGCAGGACCCGGGACAAGAACATACAAATTGTGGTCAACCACATATGCACTAAATCTGTTCTTTTCATCTGTAAAATGGTGACAATAAGCTCATGTCTGCATAGCTCACAAGTGTGTTGTATGAACAACCAGTTAAAGGTATTCTGAGGTAATAGAAAATATGTCTATCAGTTCTGCCCCCAGTTCCTGACACAGAGTTCCTGAAACCCTTATAATTTCCTGGGTGATAGGAGTGTCTTTTGTTCTAATGAAGGGACTCTGGGTGGGCTCCTAAATGGCTCCCGGATGAAGGCCTGTAACCAGAAAGACCAAGCACTGCCCGTCTCACCTGCCATTCTCTTGAGAAGGGAGAAGGTCTGAAAATGGAATTAATTAATGACTGATCATGCCTATGTGAGGAAGCCTCCATAACATCCTAATAGTACAGGGCTTGGAGAGCTTCCCGATCAGTGAACACATTCATACTAGGAGGGTGACTCACCCCAACTGCCCGGGGACAGAAGCCCCTGCACTCTTGACCCTCCCAGACCTCACCCTGTGTATCTCTTCATCCAGCAGCTCATATGTATCCTCTGTTGTATCCTTGAATAAACTGGTCAATGTAACTGTTTCTCTGAGTTGTGCGAGCTGCTCCAGCAATTTAATGGAACCCAAGGAGGGAGTCATGGGAACCTGGAGTCTGCAGCTGGTTGCTCAGCAGCACAAGGCTGGGGGGGCGGGGGCGGGCAGTCTTGTGGGACTGAGCCCCCAAGCTGTGGGATCTGATCCTGTCTCCAGGCGGGTAGTGTCAGAACTGTGGTGAACTGCAGAACCCTGGCGGGTGTCACAGAGTGCTTGTCGTGGGGAAAAGCCCCACACATCTGGAGACCAGAAACGTCAGAGCGAAGTGTGCTGTGGTAGGATAAAGAGATGCGCAGGAGGGCAACACAGGGGGAAGAACTGGGCTTTCCTTGTACAAGAGGAGGGAGACTGGAGTTTTTGCTGTTAGATATCAATAGTTTTATTTTTGAAATATGTCAGACAACTATAAAATACAAAATTGAGGGAGTTAACTTAGTCTCTAGGCTATCTTGGAAAATCCCAAGATCCAGTTATTTGTCTATGAAAATAACTTGTTGATATACTCAGAATGTTTGATATGGTTTATCCTTAGGAAAGGAGAAATAATTCCAAGCCTTGCTGTAAGCTCTACTTTAAAATCCCTGTATTTATTAAACCCGTCAGAGGTTTTCCACTGCCCCAGGACACTGTCTCAGTTCTATACCACATCCTTCACGGTCCAGCGACCTTCTGATCCAAAACTGTATCTCCCAAAACACTTTCCACCCATCACTTAGTTTATACCCCAGCAATACTCAAGTTCTTGGAGAGTCACGGGACGTACCATGCTATTCTATGGCAAATTTACACACCAGCCCCCACTTCTTTGTGATGTCTTCCCACAGCTGGGTTTATTGGGAATCTTGTACGTCCTTTATATCATCTCAATTATTATTACTCAGGGCAATCAATGAATTTTCTCCCTCTGCAAATTCTACATACTACTACCATAAGATCACACTTTTATAGTAATCTCTGTTCATGCCACTGCCTGTTTTTATAAATCAGTGTTTCTCACCCTTGGAACTAGTTAGCTTTGGGACTTAATAATTATTTGTTGTGTTGGACTGTCGTATGAATTATAGGATGTTTAGCAGCATCCCTGATTTTTGCCAACTAAATTCCAGTAGCACCCCTAGTTGTGACAACTTAGAACATATCCAGGTGTTGCTGATATCCCTTGTGGGAACACAACCACCCTGACTGAGAGCCACTGATCTAGAATCTTCTAAGGACATGCATAAACACTTGAGCATGGCCTTACAGAAGGCAGAGATAGGCTAAATAGTGGGCCACGTTCTAATCCTCAGAAATGTGAATATGTTACCTCCCCCATCAAAAGGCACTTGGTAGATATGCTAAGGATCTGGAGATAGGGAGATTGCTCAGGGTCATCCTGGTGGGCTTGATGTAATCAAGGATCCTTATAAGAGGGAGGCAAGAAGGTCAAAGGCAGGAAGAGAAGATATGATTGAAGGAAAGGTTGAGTAATGGTCTTTGAAGGTGGGGGAGGGGGCCACGAGCCAAGGAACCCAAGTGGCTTCTAGAAGTTAGAAAGGTCAAGGAGCTGAATTATCCTCTATAGCCTCCAGAATTCTGGTCTGATAACACTGTGATTTTAGCCCAGTAAAGCTGATTTCAGACCTCTGATCTCCAGAAGGGTTAACCTGCATTTGTAATCATCAAATCTTAGTGTGATTGCCCAATTAATGCCACACAACCCTAGTCTTTGAACTGTCAGGAGAGTGGACTCCTTGACTGTCTCCACTTGCCTTAAGATCCAACCCAGCTTCTAACAGAGTGTGTGGGCAACAGTAGGTGCTCAAACATATTTATTGAATGAATAAACTACCATCCAGGAACATAAAATACCTAAAATATTGTGATGTTTGAAATTATAGGGTTGACAATATTATAGACTCCCTGGAATCAGAACTATTGTTTAGTTCTTTTTAAAAATGTTTAGGTCAAAGAACTTATCCTCTGGTCTTTCGCAGACAGGGTATTATAATGGTAAATCATGGAGATTCTGGAACCAAATAGACTTCACTCTGAAACATGGAACAATTACTCACTAACTGGGATATTTTGTCACTGATCACTCAGTCTCCCTGAGCCTCAATTTCCACATCTATGGAGAAAGGATAAAAATGCATTGAGGGAGCATCTTATGCCAGAAAGTAAGTGTTAAAAAAAATAAAATAATACCAACATTGATGTATATAGCAATTTCTGTGATGGGGACACAGCAACTCGATGAAAGTCTCCCCAATGGCCAAAACTATACCAATCTCATCACCAAAAGAAATAAAGTATTATTGGATTATAACCCAAAGTATGAAATCAGTGTCTCTGAGTCTAAACTGATATACATAAGTGATTCAATAAATAAATAAATGGAGATTAGACACATCTCCCATGCAGAAGACATACAAATAATTTGTTTATACATTTTACTCACAAGGAGGCAGAACATAACTCCTCACTCCTAAAATGTGAGCCGTGCATAGTGACTTCCTTCCAAAGAATAGAGTATGAAAAGAGAAAAGAGTAACTTGATAGTGGAGAAACCTGATTTAAAAAATACCTCAGCCAGAGGTATGGAACCCAAGGAGGGAGTCATGGGAACCTGGAGTCTGCAGCTGGCTGTTCAACGTCAACCTGTTGATAAGTCACATCGATAATATGTGCTATTACCATGATATGATGAAAATGGCATTTTACCTCGGTGGTCTTCCTCCCCAAATCTATAACTAATTATGAAAAAAGCATCAGGCAAATATCAGTTAAGGGACAATCTACAAATTATGTGACCAGTACTCCTTGAAACTGTCAAAGTCCTCAAAAATAAGGAAAGCCGGAGAAACTGTTATAGTCAAGAGGAATCCGAGATATGTAGCTACATGTAATTTGATATCCTAGTTGGGATCCTGGAACAGAAAATGGACATTAGGTAAAACTAAGGTATAGACTAAGGAAATCTGAATAAATGATGAACTTTAGATAAGAATAACGTATCCATATCTTTTTATAAACTGCAACAAATATACTGTTCTACTCTAAGATGTTAGTAATAGGGGAAACTGTATGCAGAATACATGGGAACTTTCTGTACTATCCTCACAATTTTCTATAAATCTAAAATTGTTCTGGGCACCTGGGTGGCTTGGTTGGTTGAGCAGCTGCCTTCAGCTCAGGTCATGATCCTGGAGTCCCGGGATCGAGTCCCGCATCGGGCTCCCTGCTCAGCGGGGAGTCTGCTTCTCCCTCTGACCCTCCCCGCTCTCATGTACTCTCTCTCTCATTCTCACTCTCTCAAAAAAAATAAATAAATCTTTAAAAAAAATCTAAAATTGTTCTAAAGTAAAAACTTGTCTTTTTTTTTAAAGAGGTCTGGCAAAGAACAATACAATATGTTTCAGAGCACCAATTTAAAAATAGGGGCTTGGGGTGCATGGGTGGCTCAGTCAAGCATCTGCCTTCGGCTCAGGTCATGATCCTGGGGTCCTGGGATCGAGTCCCTGAGCAGGGAGCCTGCTTCTGCCTCTTTCTCTGCCCTTCCCCCTCCCTGCTTGTTCTCTCTCTCTCTCAAATAGTTAAATAAAATCTTTTAAAAAATAAAATTAAAAATAGGGGCTAAACAAAAGGCTTCATTTGTAATACCTGACATACAGAACACACCCAATTAGTATCATGGTATGGGCTGGTCATGACAGAGAGGGAGCACTCAGCACACGCATAGATGTGATTCCCAGGATTGTAAACCACTTAGGAAGGGTAAGCTGTTTCTCTCTGCCATCCCTGGAGCCTCAAAGACAGACTGTCCCTAGTTAGATTATTATCAAATATATTTCCTATTTCTGTTGTCCTTAAAATAAATGGATATATATATATATATATGTCACGCCTTTTCTTGGATGATGGTTTACCGCCTGTCGGAGCCCAGTGCATATGTGAATCCTCCCCCAGCATCCACCTGCAGGGATGATTCATGCTTCCATCCCTACCCTCACTCTTCATTCTTCTTTTTGTTTTTGTTGTTTGATTTTGTACTTGCTGCTGCTATGGGACGCTGCCAAAATGGATTCTTGTTTTTCACCAACTCTCCCATTAGACTTGAAGTCTTTGGGGGCAGATATTATGCAGTATTTATGAATTTTTAAGCAAAAATGCAATGTAATATTTGATCATAGCTTATCAAAAATGAATGAAAGAATGGATATTTGAATGGGGGAAATGATCAAACAGATGAAACTAGCAGCGTACCAACAGTCAGAATGAAGAATGCATCTTTCAAAGTATGTTATTACTTTAAACTCTGTCCTGCAAACCCCAAAGCAAGGTGCAAAACATAGTACATATTAGTTCCCTACAGATGGATCCCAAAAGCTTTCAGGTGATACTGTCTGGGTTGTCTAAGAATGACTTGCCTGATCAAAAGAGGCATCTTCAGTTAGAATTAATGAGTCAGCACATGGGGAAGCAATTCTATTTAAATTCTCTTCTCTCCTTATCTATTTGAGAGGCATCTTTAATTTTTAAGGCTGAAAATTTATGAATCGAATTCCTGGTTCATTGATAAACATTAAAACAGTGTTAACAACTAATATCTTTCTCTGATATGAAACATTTAGTTAAGAATCACGGGACAATCTTCCAAAAATTGTTTAGTGCCTGTGGAATCCCAGGATTTCCAAGCTGGTGAATGAAGTGAATTCACTCAAGTTATTGCATTTGAGTCAGATTATAAAGCAAATCTCTTCATTTCCTTACTGTACCATGATATTGGCTCTAGAACCCTTCAGTCTAAGCTCTTTTTGAAGGGAGTGTTGTGAATAAGTCATTTGAGATATTCAGACCTGTGCTACTGCTTGAAATGTGAATGCATAGTGAACATGAGCTTGAAAAAGACAGCAGACACCACGTCAGGACAGATACATGCCAAGAATAAGTGTCCTGGAACTCTGTTGCCAGGCTCCATGGTGCTGTTACAAAGCATCGTAAGGAAACTTACAACCATTGATCTCATACCGGGCAGGACTGTGTTCGATGTCTCATATACAATATTTCCATTAACCGACACAACGGTTGAGAGGTAGGTTTTATTGTCATTTCACAGATAAAGAAACACCATTAGTATATCACATAATTAAGAAGAAGGATCAGTGTTTGCTGGGTTGACTTAAGGACTTTTGGTCTCACGTTGACAAAACCTCGTGAATCTATATAAATTCTATATTCATATGTGTTGCACATATGTAGATGCTTCTTAGCAGACAATGAAGCATTCCAGAAGGTTCACCACTCATGTGTAAGGTTTACTCCAAAAATTTCCATTGACAAATTTATTAAATTTGCCCATTGACATAGCATCATATAGTGAAAGGTTGAATAAATCAAGACTCTGAGAAAAGACAAGATATCTATGCATTCTTATCTCTACCTACTTTTTAGTGGAGTTGAGAGCACTGGAAAAGGGTACATTTGCTTGGCTTGGTGGCTGTATGAGGTTGATAAAGATGCTATCCAAAGCACCACAGACTGGGGGCTTACACAGAAGTTCATTTTCTCCCACTTCTGGAGACCAGGAGTCTGAGATGGTGGTGTCAGCAGGTTAGTTCCTTCTGAGGCCCAAGAGGGGAGGATCCCCAGCCCACTCTCCTAGTTTTGCAGGAGGCCCTGTCTCTGTCCCAGTCTCCTGCATGGTCCCATTTGAATTTAATTACTTCTGTAAAGACCTTATTTCCAAATACACATGCTGAGGTACTGGGGTCAGTACTCTAGCATATGAATTTTGGAGGCCAGATGTGGGGGGGTGGGGTACAGTTCAGCCCTTAATGTTGGTTTTTACCCTCACAGAGTTAAATAGATGGAACTTTGAATTCCTATACTCTCAATTTCTTTAGGAAACTAAATACCGATCTGATCCACACTCAACAGAAATATAAAAAAAACTCTGCTCTTTAATAAAATAAGAGGATGAGTCATGCCAGGTACCACATCTCAGAAATCATAGGAAATTTGGAAAATATAAACTTTGGGCATAGAAATTCACTGAAAATTGCAATTCCATCTTTCTTGTGGCTCCATTTTTAAGTATGCCCTCTCTTTTCTTCTTTCATTGTCTAGGACAATTAATAGTGTTTCCATTCATTTTAGAGTTTATCCAAATCCCTTTTCTTCTGCTCCATCATTTGTGCATGGAATTTTTTCTCCACAGAGAAATTAAGCACCCCTTCCAGTAACAAAACCTCATCTTATGCAGAAGCATCCAGCACAACCTCCACACTGGGCTGGGTACACTCTGGAAGTGATACATGCAATTTAAAACACCATTCAAAGGTAATGTTCAGAAGAACAGTCAGAGAACTGAGCTGTGGAGAAAGATTCTTTGTCCTCTAAATAACTGTGTTTTTTCTTCCACACCTTGGACAAATAAAAAAAAAATCACAGATAGACAGCATTTGACAGCCACGTGTATCTCTTAGTCCTTCATCACTGGTGCCCAAGAGTGAGCTCTGAATGTGCCCACATGCAAATGAGCACCCAGAGCCTGAACTGGTTATGCAATGTATTCCAAGTCACACATTTAATAAGAGGAAGATTCTGAACAAAATAAAGTGTTGGTCCAACTAATTTCAAAGCCCAAGTTCAGGCTTTTCATACTTGCCTGTAGAATCTGGATCATCAGCTGAGATTTGCATGGCCATTGACCTGTGGATAATATTTCTCTCCCTCTGTTTCACACCCCTCAAAGCCTCCCTGAGGTTGCTGGTGATGTTCAAAGCTGACAACCCATGGATTCCCTCCCTCTGGGGCCCTTTGTTTACCTCTGCTGTTTCTGTCCCTCACCACAGACAGGGAATCCACCCCAGCCCTCCACTGGTTTTTCAAAAATTCATGAAGCACAGCCTCCCAGTCTATCTTAAACTGTGCTGAAGAATTGGGAGGGACCCAATGCGAACCTTAAAACAACTCATCCAAAACATTCACTAGAAAGGAAACAAAGGATAGCAAAAGCACGAATTTATATGAATTTTAAGATATTCTCGTGTCCGTCAATCCTTTCTGACCACATTGCCCCTGCAGTTCCTTCTTTTGGGATCTTTGATTTGGCTCAGAGACTGCAGATCACAGCTTCTTCTTCTCCTCTACCAATCTGATCTCTTTCCCCCTCCTCACTCGCTTCCTTCCTCCTCTATTCTCACCTCTTGGAGCAATTTGCCAATTTCTTCTTGAGCCTTCTTCAAAGAAATCCTCTCCTTTTCTGGATCCTAGGTAAGAGATAGGGATGAGACTCTGATGAAAGAGGAAGGCACCAGGCTCAGCAGGGCAATGAAGAGCTTCAGTGAGACAGGGGGCTCAAGGGCGGGGTTGTCTGGGTAAAACAATGACTAAATGTGTCTTAAAGGAACAGCAGGGATTGACCCCATGAGGCTTGGGGCAGGCAGGGAGGGACAGGGCATTTTAGGCACAAGAGACCACCTTCCAGAGAAAGTTAACACTTTCCCCAAAAGCATTGTTTGCAAAGTCAGTGCTGAGTCCGTAGAAAAACAAATCAAAACAAAACAAAATAAAAATCTCCATACTCCCATAAAAAAATCGAGGGGCACCCATGCCCGAAATAGTGCCCATTAAAAACGTGGGTGCACCTCTTTTGCCATCACGGTGCATGAATATCTGTGCAGTGGATGGTGTTTGTCTTCCTGTCCCATCAAACATGGCCTGAATGGGCACTGTGCCCTTTCTCTAAGCATGGCTCTGTCGCGTGGACACTTGAGAGGGTGCTCCTAGGCTCCTGTTTGCAGGGGGCCGGTGAAAGCCAGAGGAATTGTCTGGTACTCAACAATTTTGTGTGAAAGACACAAGCTCCATTATCTCTGATGCCTCTGAAATATTATAATTAAGGGCGACAGCGCTGAAAGAGAATTTTAGATTTTCTTCAGCACTGAGGCTCTAAATTGAGGCGGATACAGAATTCTGGACAATTGAACCTCCACATAGGCACTCAGTCATAATTAGCATTGATTGAACAGCCCACAGCTCACCCTCTGCATCACGGATTGATTGGAAATGGCAAGGGATGGAGATGAACACCTTCTAGGGACCGCGTTCTCCCTAAATGAATAAATATCAGAAGAGATACTTCATATCTCCCTCTACCCCATGAAAATCCCACCAAACAGCTGTAAACAAGAAAACCTTCCCAAGAGCAAAGCAAGTTACTTCCAGCAACATCAGTCTCTGGTTGAGCTCAGCCTGGGAGAACTGCTTAAACTGTGTGGGGGGTAGGGGGATTGAGGGGGGAGCAGAACTCGCTCTGTAAACGCCCTCCCGCTGTTGAACAAGAGTTTATGTTTATAGCACTTGTTTGCCTTGAAATTTGAGAATAATCATTTGGGTGCAGGCTTTGGGTCCAGAAAGCCTGGGTTCAAATCCACCGGAGTGTGCATCGCTGGCTACATATCTTACTTGATTCCTCTGTCAGGCAACTGTCTCACAGTTAAAGGGAAACTAATAATGGGGACTTACCTCATAAGGAGGATGAGATTAAACACCTTACTTAACGTTGAGAACGGTGTCTATGGGCTATAAATGTTGGCTATGAAAATCAGCTGTCCCGTCGGGGAGCCTGAGTCATGATGGGGCCTCAGGGAGAAGGGGCTGTGATCAATCCCTCACTTTTAAGCAAAATGAAATTGCTTTTTAAATTTTGAATATTAACAAAGTGACTTAGTCAAAATCCACAACATATAAAAATGTATACAGGGAAAGCTCTCACTGCTACGGTTTCTGGCTTCTCTCCTGACCTGCAGGAATTGCGTGAGGCCTTAAGGTGTACTGATGTTTTATGCCACAGGATCTGGGTTAATTTGTCATATGGCAATAGATAGCTAATGCACAACACTAGAATTTTAAATCCAGGGAATCCGTCCTTCAACTATTGAAGTTACACACAAAAATATTGAACATACAAGACACCAGAGAATATTTTTCCATAAACTGAATTTGCTTTGCGTGCTGATTGTTCTCCATCTGTTTGTCAGTCTTACTAATCTTTTCATAGTTTTAATTTCATGTAACATCTGTGTTTTAATGCAATAAATGCTTTTTTCCCTGATATTGTCAATTGCAGGAATTGGATCTATATGTAGGGCATGGCTGGGATCATCTTAAGGCATTCACATCCCCCAGGTTCTCTTTCTGTCTGCTGCCACAGAGACAGACTTCTGCCTCAGATATGGTGTGTGGGCGTTATTTCTGAGATCGCAGTACCTCGTTTGTTTCTACAGACTGAACCAGGCCTTGGAGAGGTTCACCTTCCATCCCTGATCACACTGGATCCCACTCTCATTGCTACTACAGAGAGGGCATATACACTTCTCTCTTTGGGATGCATGCACTCTTTCAGAAACGGTGACCTTGCCAGGGTTCCTGACATCTGTTCCTTCCAACCCTCTTACCAATCTTTGTTTTTCTTCTCTTTGCAGAAATATGCTCCCTGTGTTTCATGTGTGATCTTGAGCAAGTTGCTTGAAAGCCTTGTGCCCGTGGGTTCCATGCCTAACGGGAATGCAGTGCAACTTGCCCTGGATGCCATGTGCGTTAGGTTAGGCTTCCTCAAAGAAGGTACTGCGTCAGGGCTGTGATGGCATGATGTTTATTTGTAGGAGATCTTCAGCATACACTAGTGGGGGAGTGGGAAGCTAGGCAAGGAAGTGAGCAAGTCAGGGGAGGTGACCTCCGGTGTAATCAGGATTCAGTCCTCCTGGGACTTGTGGGAAGTTATGTGTGATGTAGTATCGTCCCACCAGAGATGGAGGAAGCTGGGGTATTTATATACAAATCCCAGCTGTCACTGATTGAGAGTTGCTCCAGGGAATGTTAACTGCCAGAACTTCTGACCTCCCATCTCCCTACCCACAAGCAGGCCAAACACCAACCTCCCCACCCCACCCCCCACACACAGCTGGAAAAAGCCTTCCAATGGAGTGACTGGTGCTTACTTGTAAAGTTGTAAGCAGACAGAGGAATACGGGATATGGGGGACCCCACATGAGGCTGTTGTGGAACACAGTGAGAAACTGAATATAAACTCCGTCTGCAGATGCCAGGTCAGCTTAGAAGGAATATATGTACATCACTGTAATTAATACTACTTATAACAAAAGTGGTTTTCATAAGCAGTTAAGAATGAGCCCCTTAAACAGATAATTCTGTGATGTCCCTACAAGCATAAACCTTCCTATAGTTGTACCTTATTCATGCAGGAGTCTCTGTGATGTGAGGGCTTCTTCTTCAGCCTTTGTGGATCCTGTGTTCTGGAACATGGCTCCCTAAGTCCAAGAGTGTTTATTGAGACACTAATCATCTTCCTGTGTGGATGCTTTGTGTACAATACTTAGTAGGACATGCAGAATATTTGTTGAATGAATGAACATCTTTAGCTTGCACCTGACCATCTTCCAATACTCCATGTGTTTCTGCTCTTTATTCATTTAAACAAGACACTGGCATTTCTGAAAATATATCTGCTGCTTTCTTTCCAAGAACTGGCACCTACCGCCAAATTGATTTATGCAAAAGCATACTTCTGTATATTTTGTGAAAAATGATGTATACAATTATTAAGCTTGGGTTTTTCAGACTCTAAGAATGATTGCTTTTTGTGAGTGTCTCCGAGATTAGTTTTAATTTGATCCATGACGCAAACAGACTATGACCCCAGAGCATGTTAATCCATGTGACCCACCATTTCCCAGGGTTGTCTAATTCCCTCAGTCCAAAGACCAAAGTCAGTCTCTGATATGTTCCCCAGTAGATCACCTAACAGAAGGTCACAAGGAAAGCAGGAAAAGGTTAAGTGATTTTTATTATGGAATAAATATAGTCGGGCCCACTCACGTGTGACTCTAATTTGCAGCAGTGACAAGCATGACAAAGGACAGTTCACCACCCCTTCATGGAGAACAGTACAGAGCTGAGACTGTGCTGGTGATCTCCATGGGCAGTGCCCTCTGGGAAGAAGGGACTCCCGGGGGAAAGGGAGCCTCTAGAACATTAGCTCAGAAAGAGAAGGAATGATTTTAGCCATCTGATACTAAAATATATCTGATAACCTGAGGGGAAAAAAGTGACCAGTGATACGCTGCAGTGTTGAACAGACTAATGAGTTCTACTTTTTTCTCTCCTCTTTGCTATGAGTGCTTTTCATTATCTTCTATTATGCTCTTGAAAAATGGAATTCTACTTAGATAAAATGTGATTAGAAGTCCTTCCTTGGTTCTTTCATAATTTGACCTTATTGCTTTTCACTTTAGCTATCCAGAATGTACTTCTTGTTGGTTTTTATTACTCCTGAGTCCTTCTGGACTTTTTGGACAGGTGCTTTCGGCTTCTCATTCATGGTGACAAGCATACTTAACACACTTGATGGGATCCCATCTACCACATTTTCTTAAAATTATCTGAAAGCCATCGGAAAAATGCTTCTTTCTATAGATGCAATCATATATTCTTACATATTTAATATATATTTGCATTCATAGAAAGAAGCAGGAAAACCAATTCTGGGCACCAGTTGGATGTCAAAAATTGGTCTTATTCTTGAGCAAAAGGCAGTTCGGTTGGTTTGCACAGATTGTACCTGGCAGGTTTCCACTCCAGCAAATGTCATTGATGCTGTGCTTTGAAACCCATTGCTGTTTTCTTTCAAGCTAAACATCTTACGGCCGCTCCCCACCAGCAACGCATGTAGTGTGGATGGTAAGGCAGACCCAATTCTGGGAGACCCAGGCACCATCCATCAGTCGATTTTAGCTCAAGGATGTGATGGGAAGCCTGGGATGCTCCCACCCACTCTTATCTTTTCTTCAGCTAGAGTCAGACTGATGTCACTATCTGTCATGTCTCCCTATTTCCCGACACACAGGGATTTCCCTAATAACGTCTTCATACATTTAAATCTGTTAATGCATTGGCTCCATGCACGCCCTGGACTAACATAGCAGCTAAAAAGACATTTGAGGTTTCTACTCTGGAGCATATACTTTAGTGGGAAGGAAAGGAAGAAAGAAAGAAATGAACAAAGAAAGAAAATGGAGTATAAAGGAAGGAAGGACATAAAGTAGGGTGAAGAAGGGAAAGAAAGAAGGATGAAGGGAAAGAAAATGATTTCAGGCAAGATATATGCAGTACTAAGTAAAGAGAAGCTGGTAAATTGTAAGGGAGGGGGCCGCTATTTTACTGAAGCTGGAAAAGAGCCTCTGAGGAGGTGTAGACTGAGTTCTGATTTGAATAATGAGGAGATATTTCTGCAAATATAGAAAAAGGACAGCGGGTACAGTGATCTTTAGGTAGGAAGGTTTACGCTATCTGAGGCACACTGTGAAGGCTGGTGGTGTTTAAGGAAGATGTGGCAAGGCTGGGGTGGGAGGGCAGGCAGCCTCTAGGGAATGGAGGAGTCTCTAGGCCATTTTAGGGATGTGGCATCTTGCAATCCATCATCCTAAGTCCCCCAGGCCACTGCGCATAAGACAAGTGTGCAGATGAGAACAGAAGTAGGGAGAGCAGCTTGGGGGCTGCTGGATTACCACAGAGAAGACAAGAATGTGTCGTGGACTTCGTTTTTAGTAGCAGAAATTGTGCAGAGTGATGAGAATTCGGGTATATCTTGAAGGCGTAATGCCTAACTGAATACAAGGATGGAAGCTGCATGCACGTTGGGGACACATACTGAAATGGGAAAAGCTTGTAGGGGGTACATTATGCGCAAAAATAGAATCAATATTTTAACATGTTAAGTTTGCGGTGCTTGTCATTAATCCAAGCAGAGATTTGGAGAAGGCATCTAAGTGTATGCCTCTGGAACTTGGGGAGAATTCTGAGGTGAAGATATAAATCTGAAAGTCTGCAAATTCTTGAGAGTATTTTGAGCCAAGGAAATGGATAGAATCACCTAAACAGACAGTGTTGCGAAGAAGTGAAAACAGGTGGATAGCACAGCATGGAGACACGAGATAGGCACCAGACACAGCATGGAGACACCATCCAGACACCATGGGGGGCAGAAGAGGCAGGTCCGGAAAACATACGAAGTAATTGCCGAGGAGTTTCCATAAAACCACGTAGATATGGAGCAAAAGGCAACAGAACACAGCTTGAAGAAGGATAAAGTGATCAGCTCAGCAACTACTGCAGAGAGGTCAGGAAACAGGAAAAGGGAGAATTGATTACTGATTTTACAAGCAGTGATATGATTGATGACTTGAATGTGAACCATTCCAGTGGAGAATAAAACCTGTGTGTTATCCCCCAAGAAAACCACCAAGATAACACTAAAATACCAACGTTCAACTTCTCTCTTCTAGACTGCTGCCTAGCCATAATTCACAAGGGGTCTCCAAGTCTGGAAAATCTGCAGGGCCATAAGGGGCAACATCAGATTCAACACAGTTTATCACATGCCTTGACCTGACCACACACCTTCCCTTCCTTGGTTGTGTTTAATTATTAGGGAGGTTCAGCTAAGTGCATTTATCTATGACATGAGGAAAGAAAGGAAGGGAGGGAGGGAGGGAGGGAGGGATGAAAGATCAAGATGTTCAAGTGACTTCCCCAAGGGTCGCACAACTAGTCGGAGGGAGAGCCAGTTCATACCTCACCTCTGACTCAATGCTGGGATTTTTGAGTGTCATTATGGAAAGACCACCAGGGTATGGTTTCAGAATGTCTTGATCCTATTTTCTTAAATATTTTATTTGTTTATTTGAGAGAGAGCGCATGTGAGAGAGAGCACGAGTAGGGGGAGAGGCAGAGGCAGAAGAAGAAGCAGGCTCCCCGCTGAGCAGAGATCCTGATGAAGGACTGGATCCCAGGACCCTGGGATCATGACCTGAGCTGAAGGCAGATGCTTCACCAAGTGAGCCCCCCAGGCTCCCCAGACTGTCTGGATTCTGGATCTATGAGAGTACATTGGTGTTACACAGGCTTGGCACACCACTTCATGTTGTAGGTTTATGGATTCTCTGCCTCCACTCAAAGCCCAGCTATGTCTCCCCTAAAGAAGGCAAAAAGTCCTGGAGCCAACCCTCAGCAGCCACGTCTCTCTCCACCCCTCAGTCTCAGTGTGTCCAGCTCACAGGTCTCCCAAAGCCCTGAGAAGAGCAAGAGCTTCCATGATAACTGTAATCTATATTTATTTAGGCATGAAAGCTTACCCAAATATAGTTTTGGAGAAGTTGTCAATAAAGTCCTTACTATTTCTTCATTCTACCCACCAAATACCCTACTCCTGGCCTTGGCCACTTTACTGGGTGAAGGACAGAAGCAGAGATAATGTGAGAGGAGAAGGCAGAAGAACATCCCCTTTCTCCCAATTTGTTCCTTGGGTTTGGGGGCCATCCTGGATGGAAAACAATGGACCCTGAAAAGAACTCTGGCTTTGACATGAGAAAGACCTGGTTCCTGGCCCCTGCTCTGTTCAATGGTCATTGTGGTGATTGATATTGTTTATTTTGTTTTAAAAAGCTGTAGAAATTTGGACAAGTTAACCTCTCTATCCTCAATCTAAGTTAGGGATACTAAGAGCTAAACTGTGGACTTGTTGAAAAGATGGTATAAGGAAATGCAGCTGTAACACCAGGAAGAAGTCTGGCTGGCCAGCAGTACATCATTCAAAAGGCAATTTACCTCTCCCTAGTCTTTCTCAGACCAAGTTGATTCTGAAACCCCACTGTCCTTGATTTCACACGCATCAGCCCTGTGCTCTAAGGGACTGGGAAGTGTAACACAGTAGCAATGAAAAACCACTAATGTGTGTACATCAGTGCTTAGATCCATTTTTCCGATAAAAGAAACCTGGCCTCCTTGGAGGAAATTATTCCAGAGAAAATATAAGGTAAGCCTGGAATGCAGAGTGGCTCCAGAAATGAAGACAGTGCTCACAAAACGTTGGGCACAAAAGTGAACTTGGAGATCCCAATGACTACCCTTGGGACAATTTCTGCAACAATATAAGTCATGATACAAATGGATAAGATAAATATCCACAGGGCTGTACTCATATAAATAAATAATTGAATATATAAATAAAAGGGGGAAGAAAGGAGACAGTTCTTTCTTAAAATAGAATTCCAGTGAGTAAAGGTAGAATGAATGAAAAACAGATAATTACTGTCCTCTGCCCCTCCCCCGGCTCATGCTCTCTCTCTCTCGCTCACTCTCTCTCTCAAACAAATTAATAAAATCTTTATCAGATACCACAAACCATTTCACAATGAGAACTAAGTAAAGAATTCAAATAGAATGCATAGGATGAGTTATCTTTTGATGGCCACTGAAACTCAGACCCGAATGCTCAGGGAGAATGAGTATGCAGATTGGTGATGTTTAGGGGGTGAGGGTAGGTGGGCAGAATGAGCACATTCTGGGCAGAAAGGTCAAATAGTGCTAAGGCACCTAAGATACTATGCTGGAAATGAAGTTGGCATATCCTGGGTCCCCAAGAAGGCCAGTGTGGCTGGAAATGGGAAGGCCAGAAGGAAATGATGCCAGTGAAGTGGTCAGGAGCCTGACTATTTGGGACTTCTGAGATATGGAAAATAAATGTACTTCCTCCCCACCCCCTGATTCTTAGTTCAAACACATTCTTCTCAGTAGTTGGAGGCTTTTCAGTAGAGCTGAAAATCACCACGTGCTCACAAGCTGCCATCACCTCATAATTTAGGTGAGCTGACCCAACTTATAATTTAGAAAGACTAGTCTGGCTGCTTGGATTGAAGTTGGGGATGGGAATGTAGAAAGTTCTTACTGACATTTAGGTTGTCAATGATGGTGACTTGGATTAGAGTGGTAGTAGAAACAGAGAGAATCAGGTTGAAGACATGTTTTAGAGGTACAACTTGCTGATAGATTTAACGAAGAAGATTAGAGAAAGATATAAGTCCCTCGTAGATGTTCCAGGATGAAATGAAAGGCTTTAAGGCAAGTGTGGCATAATCAAAATTGGATTTTAAAAGTCATTCTGGCTGCAGAGTTTCCTAAAGCACTGTTATAATAACATGACTTTTATAATTTTGCTGCAATCATATGAACCTCTAGTGTTATTAAACTGATGTGAGCTGCTACTCTTAAATATATTTATAATGTTAATTTGCATGGACTCATTGTTTCTGCTTACATGTGTATTATGTTAAAATGAAACTCCACATTATGGGAAAATGTAAGCTAGTAGTAGTCTTATTTGCTGAAGATTCTAGTTTGGTGTAATCAGAAAAAAATTAAATATAAATTAAAAATAGAAAGAACTTACTCATGAATAATTCAGTATTTATTTAACGCCATGTCCGTATGCCTATCTAAATTCATTGTTTAAGAAACACCAATTTAATGGAATATTATTCAGCACTAAACAGAAAGAAGACACAGAGGACACTTAAATGCATATCACTAAATGGAAGAAACCAATCTGAAAATGATATATATGATTCCAACTATATGACATTCTGGAAAAAGGTAGGGCTATGGAGGCAATAGAGAGATCAGTGGTTTCCAGGGGTTAGCAGGAGGGAAGAATGAAC
Organism: Zalophus californianus; assembly: GCF_009762305.2. NCBI lineage: Eukaryota > Metazoa > Chordata > Mammalia > Carnivora > Otariidae > Zalophus > Zalophus californianus. The sequence goes on from NC_045598.1 coordinate 185,688,446, forward strand.
AGACAGAACACAGGATTTGTAGGACAGTGAAAATACTCTGTATGATACTATAATGAGGATACATGCCATCATAAATTTGTCCAAACTCACAGAATGCACAATACCAAGAGTAAGAGCTAAGATAAACTAGGGACTTTGGATGATTATGATGTGTCAATACAGGTTGACCCATTGTAATAAATGTACTATTCTGGTGGGGGATGTGGATATCCAGGAAGGCTATGCATGATGGGAAATCTGTACCCCCTGCTCAATTTTGCTGTGAACCTAAAATTGCTCTAAAAAATAAAGTCTCTTTAAAGAGAGAAAGAGAGAGAGAAAGCAATTTAAAAGCAGGAAAACTGGTCAGGAGATATTAAAACCCACCAGCTGATGGTGTCTTCTGTTATAATCCAACACTCTATTACTGCGTACTTTCTGAAATATTTTTATGTGGCGTGGGACCCACAACAACAAAAATGTATTGATAATTACTCTTGTTCTCAAACTAATTTTAATAAGAAGCAGACTTATGCGATATAAAATAACCCGCTGGTGTGAAACAGTTAATTCCCTAGACTCCCAACTTGCTCATAGGAAATGAATTACGTTTTGGAAAAAGTTCAGCTCATTTATTCTTTTACTCAAGATTCATTCACTGGCCTCAGGCTTGTGATTACTGGCGAAAAAATAAATATAAAACATTTAAATTCAATGTGGAATTTAAATAAGAAGGCAGGGATGAATCCCTGTAGTTAAATCACCAACAAAATAGATTCTTGTACCATTTACTGAAAGCTGACATTGAAGCTCCAGGGAGAAGAAAAGTGCGATATACTTAGAGAAAAACATAAACCTATTAGAATTATGATGTGTGCTGGGTCAGACTTTCAGGAAAGTAGTGTTGGTGAGTTCAAAATAGACATTCCTATTCATGACCTACTAACAGAAGCATTGCATTCTCCTATGGGTTTTCTAAAAAAGTGTGCAGAATGTATACAGAAATGTGTACAGTGGATACAGAAATGTGACTCTGTATAAGAAACAAAATGTAACTCTGTATCTGCGATAAAACGAGTTTATCCCTCATCTGACTATACTGCCTAAGAAATTATAGAACAGTGTAGCGTGTGCAACAGTCCCAGCAAAGGTGTCTCTTTTCTGGTTTTGACACATGTGAGATTTTTATGCCAGGTGTATTATATTCCACTCTCCTCGCATCTCTTCTTATGTGCAGTTTACATGCTAACCTCCCAGCCTTACAGCCTCTCACGGTGCGCCCTGCAGACTTCCAGCTCTGTGCGCATGCCCTGTCAGGGTCCTCTACTGAAAGGTGCGTTTCTATATCCGCAAGCCAGGAGTCCTGCCAGCTTTCAAACACCAGCGGAAATGCCACATTCCCCAGAAGTCTTTCCCAAATCTTTCTTACTTCGTGTTTCCACACTCCAGAGCTCACCCTGAATTGTTGCATCAGGCTCTCTAAAGGAGGGGGTTGGCATCTACTATTTTTAAGAAAAGCTTTGAGTGATTTTTAGTATCAGGAACCTCTGGAAAGCAGTCTGTTATCAAAAGCTATGGACCAAGCATTTTACCTTTGTTGCCAGAAGAGGGAGCTCTCACGTCCTAGCACTTGTCATCAATTGCAGACCCATCTGGAAAAGATGAGCCTTGCAATCTCTTGAATTCCCAAACTGAAGAAGCCTATACTCTGCTATAGCAGAAGGAAGGAAAAACTTGTCCTTGCAGCAAGCTCCGCCAATAAGAAAATACCACAACTCAGCCAATGAGAGACCATCAACCACCTGAACTCTCCCCTTCCTCCAGTGGACTTTCCTTCAAGGCAGCCCCTCCCAACGCCCTGCTTACTTTATAAAATATAATCGTCCTCCTTCCTTCTCTGGGCTTACCTATCTTTGCCATAACTTGCTTCTCTGGAACTGCAGTTCTTCTGCTATTCCCGAATAAACCCATTTTGCTGGTAAAATACTGGCTGTTTTAAGGTCAACACCCTTTTTCCAAATGCTGCTGACAACTTTGTAAAATAAGAATTATTGACTCAATGTGATGAAGAGGTAACTCTTGTTCAGCAAATGTTAGTGGCTCGTATGAAGCCACACAGCTAGGAAAGTAGCAGAGTATATTCAAAACTTGCTCTGCCCTGTTTTAAAGCCGGAACTCTCCACTGACCCCACTCTGGTACCTATAAAATACATTCGTGTTGTGTTATGCTATTTTTTGTGTTATTTGATTTCGTTGAAAATGATCATACAGTGATTTTTAGAGATTAGCATCTCTGAGTTTTCCAGGAAAAATAACACACCTGAGGTTTCTCAAAGCTGGAAGCAGTGCCTGACTTCACACTTGGGGTCACCTCTCACCCCCAGAAAACCCCCAGAGTTCATTCCTTTCGGACTTCACCCAAGGCCACTAATACCATTATTAAAACCCAATCAGACTCTGTCACATTCCTTTTTTAAAGATTTTATTTATTTATTTGAGAGAGAGAGTGTGTGTGTGAAAGCATGCACAGGGGAAGGGACAGACGGACAAGCAGACTGCCTGCTGCGTGAGGAGGCTGACATAGGGCTCCATCCCAGGACCCTGAGATCATGACCTGAGCCGAAGTCAGACGCTTAACCGACTGAGCCACCCAGGTGCCCCTCTGTCACATTCCTGATTAAGATGGTGGAAATCTCATGTTAGGGCAAACAGATCTAACTGATCATTTGAAAATTAACCATTTGGGGCACCTGGGTGGCTCAGTCATTAGGCGTCTGCCTTTGGCTCAGGTCATGATCCTGGCATCCTAGGATTGAGCCCCGCATCGGACTCCCTGTTCAGCAGGGAGCCTGCTTCTCCCTCTCCAGTGCCAACCCCCCGCACCGCCACTTGTGTTCCCTCTCTTGCTGTCTCTGTCAAATGAATAAATAAAATCTTAAAAAAAAAAAGGAAATTAACCATTTGTTGATAAGGACCAGAAAGGAGCTCTGGGAATGGTTAAACCACAGTGTGAGCATTCTGCAGATGTGGGGTGGGGGGAGAGGAGGGGGTTGTGCATCCCTGTCCTCTGCCCTCTGGCCCTTCCTGAATCAGCCTCCTTTTGTCTGCCCAAGACACCCAGTTGATTACCTTCGTGTGTCCCTTTTCAAACTCATTCCCAAAGCCAAGAGTAATTGTGCATTCAGCATCGGTGTGAAAACCCATGATCACATTAAAGTAATTGTAGCTTTTCATTCCCTGGCAAACAAGCTTTAAGGAAACAAAAGAAAATTTCATGTCAGCTCTAAACAACTTTCTCTTTTGTCCTTAAAACATTTATCAATGTGTAATTTTTTGAAGAGCCACATAGTCATGAAAGGTGGTGGATATAATCATGGCAAGAGAAAGAACCCCAGGAGAAGCAAAACAAATAAATGGCAAAGAATAGCCATATGTGGACAGCAAAGGAGCTTCTACAGCCTGAACTGGGAGATGCATGGACCTGTGGTTACAGATGATACTAGTACCCAGCTGGTCTGGGGTTGTCATGGTAGGAACTGGAACCAATTCTTTGGTCAGGCTCCCTTGATAATGGACACCAGGATACCTGCCCTTGGCTCTCCTACACTGGAACCCCCTCTCTTTCTGAAAGCACTCCATCAATGAGAGAAATTTGGGAGGGGTAAACAAGCTCCCAGAGTAGCCAGATCAAGGGATTATGCTGGCTTGATTATACCCTGCACATTTCACTCTCCTGCAGTAGACTAATCCAAGCAATACAAAAGAGTAGGAAACTACCTTTTCTCTATCCAGGAGAAGGGATCTTTGTTCCCGTAAATTCGTTCAAGCCCAGTCAATCAGCAGTCACTTAGTAGGCCTTCAAATGGAGTTGAATTAATATGAACGCTACATCTACAAACAGGAAGATTTACAGTTTTACTTTATTAAAAAGATTGTTGTCACACATGCTGATGGACTCTAAACATCAAGACTGACTGTCAAGTAGTGTGATTAGACAAAGGATTCTTGAATGCTTATCATTTTCCTTCCACCCATTCATTTAAAAATATTAAGTGAGGGGCGCCTGGGTGGCTCAGTCGTTAAGCGTCTGCCTTCGGCTCAGGACATGATCCCAGGGTCCTGGGATCGAGCCCCGCATCGGGCTCCCTGCTCCGCGGGAAGCCTGCTTCTCCCTCTCCCACTCCCCCTGCTTGTGTTCCCTCTCCCGCTGTGTCTCTCTCTGTCAAATAAATAAATAAAATCTTTCAAAATAAATAAATAAATAAATAAATAAATAAATAAAAATATTAAGTGAATTTCTGATGTTAGAAACTCTAAAATTAGGCACTGGAGATATTCACCAAAACCTCCATGGGACCTTGGGAAGACCTCCCTGTTTCTGTATAGCCAGCACTATCAGCACGAGGGGAGAGGGGCCTCCAGAGCCCTACGTGCTCACGGGTCACCTCTACCCTCACCTCCTGCCAACACTCAGAGGTACACCCACCATGGTTCTTTGACATGGAGGTCATGAGCCCCCAGAGGGTCAATAAGCCTAGGTTCCCCTGCATCCCTTGGATTCTCCCTCCACTGTGGTTCTGTGTGTTCTTAAACTGATCTTTCTTCCATTCATCACCAGTGTCCTCAATACTTCCACTCTACCTTTTGGAAATGTTAGTCATTAGTACATTCTCTTATTTTTTTTTTTTAAATCTCATTTCTTAAATGTTGTTGCTGTTCGTGTTCTTATTGGAATCTGGGACACCACGGAGAACTCTGCTTTCTCTGAAATCTTCTTGAAACCACAACTGTTGACCCATCCACACCCTTCATGCAGCTCAAGGAGCTTCCCTTTTACTGCTCTTTCCAAAGCTTTGATGTAAACTCCTTTCATTTAGCTTTCTCCCTAAAGAGTCCCCAGGTTTGGAACTCATGGAATCAAATAATACCATCGGTGTGAGTCACCTACAAACCCCAAAATCCTTATTCCTTAAGGATTTTATCACCTGCCTCATAATTTTCACTAATGATATACAGAATTGGTTAGTGTAATATCCATATAAATCAGACTTCTAATATTTTAATTAGCTCTATTAAGGTAAAATTTACACACAGTGAGTGTACAGCTCATAAACTTTAATAAATGCAATAGGTTCTGTAACCACCACCACAATCAATATATAGAACATTTCTATCACCCCAAAGTGTCATCATCCTTCCCCTATGTCGTCCCCTGCCACCAGCGATCATTTCTACCACTGTGATTTTTCCTTTTCCACAATGTCACACAAAGGAATGATATAGTATGGAAATGTTGGCTTCCTTCATTTAATATTATGCACTTGAGATTCTCCCTTGTTCCTTTGTGTAACAATAGTATGTTACTTTTTATTGCTTGGTAATATTCCATCGTATGCACATAACACTGTCTATTGATCCATTTGCTATTTTGAAAAACCCAAGTTGATTAGATTTTTTTCAGCTTTGGTGATTACAATGAAAGATGCTATAAACATTTGCAGATAGATTTTTGTGGGAACTTAAATTTTCATTTCTCTAGGGTCAAATACATGTAAGTAGGAGTACTAGACCAAATGATAAATGTTTAATTTTTTAAGACTATATAAAAACTACTTTCCAAAATATCTGCACCATTTTGCATTCCTACTAGAAATGTATGTGAGTTCTAGTCTCTCTGTCTCTTCTCCAGCAATGAATATGTATATGCACAGTCAGGGTTTTTTTGTTTTTCTAATAGATGTGTCATTGTACTTTTCCATAATTTTATTCTTGATTAATGATGTTGGGCCTTGTTTTTGTTGTTGTTGTTGTTTTTATTTTTCATGTGCTTACCTGCTATTCTGTTTTTTGGGTGAAGTGTCTGTTCAGATCTTTTGCTAATTTTGTTTTAATTGAAATTTTATTTTCTTATTGAATTTTGAGAGTTCTTTATATATCCTAGATGCAAGTGCTTTATAAGATATGTATCTTACAAATATTTTCTATCAGTCTTGGACTTATAGTTTTCTTTAATTATCAATGACTTTTGAGGAATAGAAGTCTTTAATTATGATGAAGTCCAAACTATAATTCTCTTTTATTAGAGATCTGTGCATTCAGTGCTCTTCCTAAGAAATCTTTCCCAGGAGATCTGCAATCTGTACTTATCTTTGATCCCACCCCCTTGGCTCACCCTTCCAATAGCTCTCCTGCAGTCTTGCTCACCTCCTGTTGTCTTTCAGGCACACTCAGCATGCTTCTTCCCCAGTGTCTGCACACTTGCAATGGCCTTGGGCCTGCCTCTTCTGGGCTTATTCTCTCCTTTCCTTTAAACTCTGATCAAATGTAGCCTACTTGATGAGGCCTTTGCTGACAAGTCCATATAAAAGAGTTACCCACCCGTGCCGTGTTTTAGTACCTTCTCCTCAGCCTGTTTTATCTTCCCTCATAGTGTTTATCACCCTATGTACACATATATGCATCTACCAATATATAGAGATGTAAGCTTATTGTAATCCCCTTCTACACAACGTAAGCTCTTTGAAAACAACAGTTTTATCTATTTTGATTATATATTAAGTATCAAAGACTAGGATTAAAAAAAAAAAACCTGAAATAGTGTAGGGAGTTCAGAAGTATTTCTTCTTGTGAAATGAATAAGCAGGTGAATGAATTGTGTGTACTCCCATTGAGTCAGAGTTTAGGAGGAAGAGAGACATCAGTGCATGATAAACTTCCACAGAAACAATTTAACAACTGCAATTTAATTCCTTTACGTTAGTCTTGCAAAAATCACAAAACTCAAATGACAGTCAAGGCTATATTTAATGAAATGTCTTAAGTTTATTTATTTTTTTAAAGATTTTTATTTATTTATTGAGAGAGAGAGAGAATGGTAGAGAGAGAGCATGAGAGGGAAGAAGGTCAGAGGGAGAAGCAGACTCCCCGCTGAGCAGGGAGCCCGATGCGGGACTCGATCCCGGGACTCCAGGATCATGACCTGAGCCGAAGGCAGTCGCTTAACCAACTGAGCCACCCAGACGCCCAAAATGTCTTAAGTTTAAATAAGATAATTTCCTAAAATAATCTGTAGAAGCTTCTAGGGTACATATGGCAAACACGTACATATGGCTTATAATTTATGATCTCTGTTACTTATTGAAACTTATCACCTCTAGCTCAAGAAAGAAAATTCAGGGGATAAAATCTTTATCACCATGATACCCCTTTGGCCCTTCCCAATCATCCTGGTGTAACTCCAGCTCCTGCAAATTCTGCTTTAAAAGTCTCAGAATCCCCTTGGATGTGTTATTCCCTCATGTCATTTTCCATCCCACTACTCATGGTCTTCTGCCAGGGTCCTGAGCTAAAAGACAAAAATGGAAGAAGTTAAATTGGGCCTGGGGGTTGAAATGGAATAACGGGCCCAGCTGGCACCTGTAATTAATAGGGATTATGGATCATATCTCGACATAGACAAAGTGTCCTTGGTAGAACTCTAGGTATTCCCAGTGACAGAGGCAAGGTAAAGAAAGGAGGAAAGGGAATTGGCAAAGAGCATGGACAATTGAGAGGGGTCACCAGCCCTGCAGCCCAGCCTTAAAGCAATTCTCAAGCTGCACCAAAAATGAGGTGCTCTTGTGCAATGTCCTTTGGTGTCCAGGCATAGAGTTAGGTCAGCAGCTGAGAGTGAGAAGTACCATGTGAAGTTCCGGGGAGAAAAGAGAAGGTGTGAAATACACATTTCAGACAGCAGGAGAGCAAGACTCTGCAAGCAAGGTGATGTGTAATCCCAGCTGCTCACAGAGTCTGTTACAAGTGCAAAATCACAAAAATAAAGCAAAACCAATATTCTAGGCTGTGTGATTTTTCTCCAGCGATGTTCAGCCACTCTGGTACAAACGCACAGAGGTTGATTTTATCTGGGACTGGAGGTCTGTGGAGAAAGACAGAATGGGCTAGGGGATTGAACGGTGAACCCTGAGATTTGAGCAGATCCAGCAAGGAAGCAAGGGCTGAAGTCAGGACTTCGCAGTGATTTGTGTTGGGTCAAAGTACTGTGAGAGCAACACACCTTGAGCAAGGAAGCAAAGGATAATTATCGGGGGCATATTTTCAGTACAGGTCTGCTTTTGAAAACGTTATCCATTTGAGTAGTTATTACAATCAAAATACCATTGTGCTCGATATAAAAGAAAAGTACCCAGTTCCCATTAACAACAAAACAGTGCTAGAGCCCTGCTATTCTCTGAATGCGCAGAGAGCATCTTAATCCGTTTGGTTCCCCTGCTTGTCGGAATCCTGTGGAGCTAATGGCCCAAAGTCTCCCCTCTCAACACTTCTGTTGGCATGACATCCCCTCAGCTATCATTAGGGTCAGACAACTCCTGTGACCTGTTTTGTCCAAACTCTCAGCACAGGATAGAGTTGGGGAAAGAATTCCAATTATTAAGTACCAGCTGCATGCCAGACTTTCTGTCGGGCAAGAATACGTGCAGACATGGTAAATCTACAAACATTACATGGTGACTTACATGTAGTAGATAGTCAAAAAGATTTTACTAACAACAAAATAAATGATGCTGTTTTATTTGCCAGCGCTTAGAGATTTTCTTTTGTACCTGCTCTCTAGAGCATACTTTGAACTCCAAGTTAATAACCACTTTTTTTTTCCTAGAAACTCTTTGAAGAAATATCGTAGCTGCTATCACTCCTGATATTCATTTGAAAAAAAAATTAAATTAGAAATACATTTTGAACCTCTGCAGTATAAAATGAATAACAAAAAAAACATTCTAATCAAAAGCTCTGTGATATAATATTTAAGCTCACAACTGGCTGCTCACAAACTTAGAAATAAAATATCCTAATGGAATAGGTGGTACTATATAATCCTCTTCCTGGGATTCATTACATCTTGCCTCTCAGAGAGGACAGCTGGTAGATAGAAAATGAAAGTATTTCAACAGCAGATTTGTCAGCTCATAAGCCAGCATTATTTACTTTAAAACTTGCACTAAGAATACAACCATAGAGAATTGTCAATGAATCGTGCATTGGTATGCAAAGAGATTGCCAACAATTTGCTAATATTTAAATGAAAGATTATCCTGCAAATAATTATAGGGACAGACTCATCAAAGAATATTTTATCTTCAGGTTTGAGAGTTAACGTTCCATAATGAGATTTGCTTGTAGACTGGGGGTGAAAAGATTAATTGAAAGAAAAGGGGAGTGATTAGTGGGTTTGAGGGATAGGGAAGGACAGGAGCAACTTCAGTAATTTTTATAAAGAATGGAGAAAATTCATTACATGACCTTGTTACTATTGCTACAATGAAATAAACTAATATTTAAAAAATTAAGACTAGATCATCTAAACCATGACTATTTTGGGGGGCAAAGCTAAAGAAAGAGGGTGACAGTTTGAATATCTGATTCTGGCTAAAGTGTATCCTCTTGTGTCTGCATCACTGGTTTCCAGAGCGTGTTCTCCACTCAAAGTTCACGCCAAAGGAGCCAATGATCATCCATGTTTAAGAACTCGTGTATTTTAGCTCTCCTTTGAATACTTAGAATGCATCCAAAAGGCGCTGGGGCCTTTGCAGTAAATATACCTGATGAATTTTATTTTGACATACCTGCAAATAAAAAACTTCTCCCCTCTTCCTTTACGCTCACTACAACACACTCACAACACTTCTGACACCAGATGGGTGGGTTCATTCCCCACACCAAGCAATTCTCTGCAACACCACCTGGATACCCCACCATTCAATTCAGTTCTGACACGAACCTGGTGCTAATCCAGGAGCCCAAGTGTCGCCTTGTTATAACAAAAGACATTCTTATTTCCCACCAAATTCCAAGGGCTTTAGGGGCCCTGTGCCAGGAACTGGAAGCAGAGACCAATCTATGGGTTTTCTACTATTTCCCAATACCAATCCCCCTCTCAGTTGACCATGCACTAAGGCGTCCATTTATGTGTTCCTCTATCCCTTTATTCATTCTGTAGCACCTTTTGTACTGTGCAAACAGTGCTATCCAAACCAGGCATGGAAATGGACTGGCTCGTGCTGCAATTTTTCCCTTGAAATGGATTGCTATAGCCTCCAGGCCACATTACCTCATTTAGCCTGCACTCTATGGACCTATGGAAGTGTCAGTTGAGCACAGTGACTGGGGAATTGTAGCAAACTTTATTAGTCACTGGACCGACCAGGTGCCAGTGGAGTCATGTCCCCATCCTAATGATCCAGAGATGTTTTCACAAGAATTTTAAGATCCTAAATCAGAATAGTTTCTAAACCTTCCCATTGGTCACCTCCCCTCCCTAATGTGCCCTATAACCATGCCCATCTGTGTCCATGTAATGGGAGGCAGGGGGTATAGGGTTGTAGGGTGAGGCAGCTCACCGAGGCAGCCTCTCACCTGGGAGGCCTCACTCTGTCCTTGGGTAAACCAAACAAGCCATGTTGAGATACATGTTCTCTGACTAGTTTCAAAGATGTTTGTTTGACCGTGCCTGGATTTGGTTTCTAGGTGGGAATAAGGAGTGGAGCCTCCTTTCACTATTAACAGCCATATTCTTGTTCACGATCAACCCCTAACTGGGCCAAAATCCAGAGACCTGAACAGAAGAGATCTCCGTCGGTGTGCTGTGAAGAAAAAGACAGAAAGGAAGGGAAACAGCCAGAATCAGGATTTAGCATTTGGCTGATATTACCTTACTTCATTCACACTGAGATAATAGAAGGTCCTATAATGAGGATAATGTTTTGCACATATGAAACCCACCCATTTTAATTTACTCCTAAGCCAGGCTCCTATGCAGTCTTCTATCTCCCTGCCCGAGCCCTCAGCTTCCTTGCTATGTGTCCTAGAACAGAGGTCACAGAGAAGCTTTGAGGTAGGAACCTGGGTTTTTTTCACTTGCTAGTTGTTTTGTAAAGATAAAACAAAACAACAACAACTAAAAACAAAAACAAACTAGGCATGTGAACTTAGGAAAGAACTTTCAGATTTCCTGTAGTTCTGTTTTTCACACTCAAGAATGGGTCATAAAATTGATTAAGTGACATTAAGATAAATTTTTGTGTGCTTGTTTTTTGTGGGTTTTTTTTTTTTTTTGGTGTGTTTGTCCCCAGTTATTGATTAAGACACAACAGAATTGATTAGAATAAAATACCGATGGAATGTATCATTCACATCAAGAATAAACATTGCTTTGTGAAGCGTGCTTATAGGAAGCAGGATGTGATGAGCAGTGCAAAGGCCCAGAGAGGGAGGAGAGCAGGGGTGCTCGTAAGGATGATGACAAAGCCAGGGCTCAGGTCCCTTTCTGGAATTCTAGAAGGAGATCTCCAGCAGTGTGCCTCCACATGCACCCTTACCAATTTTCTCAACCCTTGCATCAAACCGGGGGCAGGAACATCCCAGTGAATGGGGTAGCCAGCTTTGGTGAAGCAGAGGGGGACCTTGGTCTCTCACTACCAGAGTGTGGCAGGTAGCCTAGTTTCTCCTCTGTCTTGTAGAAAGGTAGGCAGATGAAGGAGACAATGCTGAAGGGACCAGAGCACCACAGATGTTGCCAAAGACTGGAGCTAAGCTCCTTGCCTGACAGTCATGCAGTCATCATAGTCAGGAGTGGGGATTGAGATGGAGTCTACCCAGCACATGGGTATGGAAGACTTTCTCCTCACCCTCTCTCAAGCTACAAGATCACACCAGAAGCGATCTCATCAATAGACCTTGGCAGCAAACAACAGCGGAATGCCTTGGGGAGGACACACTTCATTGTTCTTCCATCCACTGAGCAGCCCACAAACAGAAGCCTCCCTGAAACAAAGACCAGGGAGGATTCAGGATGCTTCCTCTATGGAAGGACCCCAACTCTCTCTCCACCATAAGATCCTGTGACTCACACCTTCTCTTAGGCACTCATGTACCATCTGGGGGTGGGGAGCTGGGATGGTGGAGCTCTGAATGGCAGCATTTCTAACTGGATACCATCACCTAAAAAACAGAGCTGGGTTTGCTTTCCTGCTCACCGTGCTTCTCTCACACTACTATTTCAAGACAATCTGACCTATCAGCATAGAATCCCACTCAACACTGTATCAGACCCAGGGACCCATTTTATTATGGAGAGACGACAATTAACACAATTATAATACGCTCCAAGAGACTAGAAAGTGGCTAGATGAAATTTAGGACATTCAGCTTTGGGCTGGTGCACTCCATGGAGCTATATATGCATACCAGTGGCATATATTTTATGCAGTGTCTCAAGAGCTGGAATGCATGCATCTGTGTTCTATGGGGTCAAAGCAGGTTGGCTCCTCTCAACAAATCACCAATATACCTCATTTGTGGAACTTGTGCTTCCCAACTATGAAACTTGGGCTTACCTAGTAGAACTTAGGTCTTAGTCCCAAGAAGAGACTGCTTTTATAAGGCCACAGTGTAAGAGAACCCCCAAACTGAAAACTGTCAATCCCATCCTGGCATTTAGGTTGTGAAAAGAGTCCAGCAGACAAAGTAGTTGTTACTTTATTGATGGAGTCACTGATGCTGATGACCTTGATTCTCTAGGGTTGTTGCTTAACTAGGAGGATAGAAAGGAATGTGCCTGGAACCAGGAAGACCGCTGGAGTAACTCCCATTCTGGAATCACTGAGGACAAATATAAATGGGCAATTATGGCAACCGTGGCCTTCCATGAGATGCTAATCACAGCCTCAGAGAACCAGATTCAGGGTCAGCCCACTAACTGCACCACGCAACAGGCTAAGGCGCTGGCTGAGGACATTCAGAATGGTGGTTGGTGGAAATGTTGAGTCACAATCTTGGACTTGGGAATAGAGGCAGGAAGAGAGGATGGTTAGTTCTACTTTACCTAAATTGAGTCTTTTATAGAGGTTGAGGTTGGCCATGACATGGAAGCTGACTTTTGGAGCTAAAGGAGACACAATAAATCTGAGCTGTGGAAAAGGAGGTTATATCTCATGCTCCCTGCCTCACGCCTTCCCAGTCAACGTGTGAGGGCTTGGGACACCTCTTATTTCTGTTGTTTCCCCCTTTTCCAGCATTACTGTAGTCTGCACTGGGAAGATGAGAAGGCTGGTTTCTGCCTCAGGCATCACAGAGTGGCCTGATCTTGCTAAACGCCCGTCTGTGGATCCTCAGAACCCAAGGCCTCCCCTTTGCCCATCTTGGAGGGGAGCCAGAGCAGGCCCAGCCAGGATGTAAGTTTGAATTTTTGGTTTAGAAAATCGAAAATAAGGGAAAGAATTCTAATCATAGGCAATGAAGGAGACCCAGGAAGCCCAAGGGCAGACTTGTGCACTGGTGAAAGCTATCGTCTAAATATTAAAACGTCCGAGCCCAAAAACTGAAGTCAGCGGGGACAGAAACAGACATCCTGGGAAACAGCATTAATTCTGGAGGTCACATCTGGGCAGAAATGTAAACTAAGTGGAAATAGGTCAAGTCAAGGAAAATACAAACACTAAAGAAATTGTCATTAATAGCAGAGTATATTAGCCAAATGCATATGTGTGTGTATCTATCTACCTCTCTCTCTATCTATCATCGATCTACTGTGTAGTATAGCAGAACACTCAGAATCTCAGTGGCCTACAATAACACATGTTGTTTTCCTTGCTCGGCAGGGACAAGGCTGATCTCATCTGGGTCCAGTGAACTCATCTACAGGCTACAGGTGAGATCTGTCTTGGCTCTGTCCATTTGCTTCTGAGGCCCAGTCTGCAGAGGCAGTGTCCACCTGGAGTTTGTGCTTCTTTTGGAGGATTACAGCAACACAAGTGGACAGATGAAACCACATACATGTTTAACCTCTCTACCCATATCATATCCCTTTATATTCCATTGTCCAAAGCAAGTCATGGCTAAATGCAAAGTTAGTGAGTCCGGGAAGTATGCTCCACCCCACCTGGTGTGGGAGAGAAGGAAGTATTTGCTGAAGGACAATCCATCACCAGTGGGCAAACAGTGGCTTTTCTGAGTAATCCTTAAGAAAAGATGGGTACATGGTATTTGTGTTTGTGTGCCTGACTCACAAGGCCATGGGCAGAGCTAGAGCGAACCTGAGGTTTGCCCATCCAGCAGCTCGGCTTTGTCACTGACTGAATCAGACTTTGAGACTCGGTTTAAACTGAGACTAATGTGCACATCAGGATGTCCGTTAATTAACTTATACAGAGTTGACTATTTTTGCTAAGTAACCTGGATATTTGTTTTGATTGATCAGAATGTTTTCTTTTAAAAGCAAATCTACTAGGATGTCAAGTGAATAACAGCACCCGGCTTGGTGAGTGTGAACTCAGGGCAGAACTTTACGGGGTAATGTCTCTCGTGGCCTTAGCCTATGGATCCCTAATACAAGAAGCACCATCACTGGGGTGGGTGGGTTATTGTGTGTTCCCTGTCCTGGCAAAAGAGAACACAAGGCCAACTGGATAGTGTCATTTGGATTCATGTTGACCACCCTGCTCTTGACTGAAACAATATTTCTTTTTCTTTTTTTTTTTTGTAAAGATTTTATTTATTTGACAGAGAGAGACACAGTGAGAGAGGGAACACAAGCAGGGGGAGTGGGAGAGGGAGAAGCAGGCTCCCTGCCGAGCAGGGAGCCCGACGCAGGGCTCGATCCCAGGACCCCGGGATCATGACCCGAGCCGAAGGCAGACGCTTAACGACTGAGCCACCCAGGCGCCCCGAAACAATATTTCTTTGTGTATATAAAACAACTCATTAGGATGGAGATTGCCATACTCCCAACCTGAAGCCTATTTTGTCTATTTTTAAGTAAACTGTCTATGTATCAGAGCATCCATATGAGTTGCTTTCATTTGTCAAGCTGAATTATAAAGGCATTTATTTTCACCATCTCCAGTAGCCATGCATATGTATTAATGGCCTGCATGATTTGTGTATTCCAGGTCATTGAATTTCAAATATTCTCATTGTTCTATTGCATACGTCTATTTTGAGTTTGGTAAATATGGCTATTCAACATGTAAAGATAACTTATTTTGGATTAGTGAGGTTATTTTTTCAATTCTGACATTTTAGGATAGTCATTAAAATATGAGTTGACATCTGGCTTCATGTTACTGTTTCATATTATGTTACAAACAAGTTTTTGGCACTTGAGAAAGTTTCATAAGTATTTTGAGTATCTGATTTCTCATTTGTAAATTGGGAAAAAATACCTGCTTTGCTTGCTCTATAGAAATACTGAAAAGGAAATTAGATAATGCATGAAACACAGTTTCTCAGTCCATGGGAGGGGCTCAATAAATGGTCAATGAATCTAGTTAGGATTTTGAAATGTTTCTATGAAGTTTCAAGCAATATATCTCATGAAGTAAAATGATTAAGTTCTATTTGGCATTGATTGTTGCTGTTATTTTATATGTTCCTTGTGTTTTCTATTTTAATGTTTTAAAAGTCTTTTTGTGAGGATAGCAAATCAGGCTACATCTCCCTCCCTACCTTTGTTTCCTAGACCTATTGTCCTCATATACAGAAAAATCTTGATTGATTTATTCCTACGGTTCCATTTGTCAACACATGACAACTCAAGTCAGCAAACAATAGGAAAGGAAACTCTCAAAAACAATTGAACAATAGACCCAATTTTAATTTTACTGCAAAATCTCCCGTAGGAAGATAGCAACAAAAATGCCACTTTTGGCATCAGCAATGTGCATTTTTCGACTTCATTCTTCTATTGTGAGCCTCCCTGGTTCATTTTAATCCTGACAGAATTCTCTATAATGGTCATTAAATTTCAAAGTGCTGCACAATTAAAGATTAGTTAACTATTAGACCATATAATGCCACTCTGATTTATGCAAGCTTCATTAAAATCTTTTTCAGCTTAAGATCTGAGGGGGATAGGAAATGCATCAGATTTAAGAATTCAAATCAATTTAATAAGACTTTTCCTTTCTTGAATTCCAGCTATGTGCTTGTGTGGTGTTAGATGCTTCTGAGAATGGAAAGAATTATAAATGGTTGGTAATAATGACTAAAAAAGAGAATTTGGTATTTACACAAGAGAACGGAGTTTAAATATATGGCAAAAAAATAAAGGGTTTTTTTTTTTGTATTAGCATAGTGGTAGAATGCAAAGGTTTTCAATTCACACTAAACTGGGCAAGTTATGTAATCATTCTAAATTCTATTTATTTTGACTGTGTATTAGTTTTCTCTTGATGGGTAACAAATTATCACAAACTTAGCGATTCAAAGCAATGCCCATTTATTAAATTCCAATTCTGTAGGTGAGACAATAGGGTTCAATTGGAGTCTGTTTAGAGCCTTTGCTAGCCTGAAACGGGTGTTGGATGGTCAAGCTCTTATCTGGAGGATCTGGAGAAGAATCCACTTTCAAGCTCCTTCAGGGAGCTGGCAAAATCCAGTTCCTTGTGCTTGGAGCACTGAGGTCTATTTCCTGAGGTTACTGGGGTTAACTGAGGGTTCCTCTCTTCTCCTAAAGATCATTCCTTCTCACATGGTCCTCTCCAACTTCAAACCAACAGTGCATACCTGGCCATTTTTGTGCTTCAAATCTCTCTGATTCGCCTTTGCATCTTCCTCTTGTCTGCATCCAGAGACAATTCCTTGCTGTTAGGGGTTCATGTGATTAAGTTAATCCTGCCTGAAAATTCCCTCTTTCTTAGTGTCAAGTGATGAACAATCCTAACTGCATCTATAAAGTTTCTTCATGGCTGTACCTAGTTTATGGTTTGATTGGGTAGCCAGAAAAAACAGAATCTTGGGGGGGTGGCATTCTTAGAATGTTGCTTACCATAAGCTATAAATGGGGTTAATAGAAGAATTTAATCCACTGGACAATTATGAAAATTAAATGACATTATGTAGGTAAAAAAATTATTGCTAGCACATAGTACATTTAAGAAGATTTAGCATCACCATAATTATTACTGTTATATCACCATTACTTTATTATTATGATTATTAATTAAATTCATATTTGAAAGATTAAAGAAATCATAAATGGACCTTCAAAGTACATTGCGGTTTCATGCTAGAAGTTGCCTTCCTCTAGCAAAGAGTTATTAGGAATAGAACCAAAGCTATACCATCCTCCATAGAGAGAAAAAGAGAAAGCATATATATAAAATATCTAATATATATACACTATTACATGACATTCCCAGTGTGTACCCTATCTCTTCATTTCCTTTCAGTTTTCTAATGAACAGGACATTTGTCTTTTTCTTTTTATTGTTGTTGACATAAAACAACTTAAAAATATAAGTATGGGAAATGATATACCATGCAAACACTAAAAAAATAAGACTGAAATGGCCATATTAATATGAGAAAGAGGCTTTGGAAGCAGTATTATTGCTAGGATATAAAAGGACTTTCATAAGGAAAACAAGATGATGATAAAGGGGTAAGAAGCAAACTAATCCTCAATGTAGTATATGAACCTAAAAGCAGAGCTTCCTTAAAGATTTTATTAATTATTGTTTTTTGGCAGGGGAAGGGCAGAGGAAGAAGGAGAGGGAGAGAGAGAATCTGGAGCAGACTCCACGCTGAGTGCAGAGCCTGACATGGGGCTCAAACTCACAACCTTGAGATCATGAACTGAGCTGAAATCAAGAGTCCATGCTCAACTGACTGGGCCACCCAGGCACCCCTAAAAGCAGAGCTTCCTTAAACATTACTGACAGAACTGACAGAGCAGAGAAGAGCACAGTGGAATCCAAAATAGATGTGGGCATCCTTATCATTCATTTGAAATCCTACAAGGCATATGCTCTGAACCCTAATGGAATGAAACTAAAATCAGTAACAGAAAGAGAGCTGAAAAAGATCTAAGTTTGGAAAATAAACAATATATTTAAGAATACATGGATCAACGAGGAACTCGCATGGGAAATTAGAAAATAATTTTAATTGAGCAAAGTGATAATTTAGGAAAGGAAATTTGTTTAAAGTAGCTAAAACAGTGCTTGGAAGGAAATTTATAGCATTAAATGTTTAATTTTTTTAAGTAAATTAGTTTTTAAAATAATGGCCAGAAATCAATTACCTCCTTAAAAAAAACTAAAGAGAAAAAAAGAAAAAAAACCTAGAGAAGAACAAATTAAACCCAAACATGCAGAAGAAATGAAATAATAAAGATGAGAGCAAATTGGAATGAAATTGAGAACAGCAAAACTAATAGAAAATCAATGAAACAAAACACAAAATTTGCAAAAAAGATCAATAAAACTGATAAATATATAGCCAGGTTGACTGAAAAAGAAAATGATGGAAGTCACACATTGCCACTACCAGAAATGCAAGAAAGATTATCACTAATGCAAGAAAGACATTACAAGGAAACATGAAACGAACACAAACGACATATGCCAGAAAATTCTACATCTTAGATGAAGTGAACCACTCACTGGTAAGACAAAAACTACCAAAATCAGTGAAGTAAAAATTGATGACCTGCATATTCTTATAACTTTTGATGAAATGGAATACCTTCCAAAAAGGAAAAAGACTGGCTCAAAGATCTTCACTAGCAAATTTTACCAAATTTTTGAGGAGATAAACTACCCCTTTTATACATACTGTCCTACAACAATAGAAAAGGAGGAAACATTTCTGAGTTCATTTCTTGAGGCAAGTATGATCCCAAAACCAGACAAAGACATCAGAAGGAATGAAAATTACAGAACAATATGTCCTGTTAATACGAAAAAAATGTATTTTTATAAAATATTAGAAAATGGAATTCAGAAATGTATTAAATGAAAATATGCCATGACCAATTTGGGGTACAAAATATGAGAACTAATAAACGAGTTTATGAAGATTACAGGATATAAAATGGATATAAAAAAGGATATACAGGATATAAAAATCCATTGCATTTCTGTATACTAGTAATGAAAACTGAAAACCGGTAAAAACACACAAAAACATGAAATGCTTGAAAATAAATTTAATATATGTGCAAGATTTGTAAACAAAACAGTCATGAAAGGATTGAAAGAAGGCTAAATTAATGGAGAAATATACAATACCACATTGAATTGGAAGACCCTACACTGTTTAAGATGTCAATTCCAATAAATTCACCTGTAGATGAAAATAGTCCTTAAGAAAATATTAGCAAGACTTTTGGAGAAATCAACAAGCAAATTCTAAATTTATTTTGAAAAGCAAAAAGTAAAGATAGCCGAAACAATTTGGAAAAGAACAAAGTTGGAGGAAAGTACCTGCTTTCAAGATGTAGTCTAAAGCTTCAGTAAGCTGGACAGGCTTCTATTGGCAAAAGCACAAACACATAAATCAATGGAACATAATAAAGAGCCCAGAAATAGACCCATACACACATACGATCAATTGAATCTCAAAAAGGTACAAAGGCAAGTTGGTAGAGAAAGGATTGTATTTTCAACAAATGATACTGGCAGAATTGGTCATCCAAATGCAAAACAATAAATCTTGAACCATAGCTTAATTTATTTTAAAAAAGGTACATGACACTTACATGCACTTACACAGCCTTGGGTTGGGTCTCCCAAAAGTAGACTCTAGCCAAATATTCAAGTGCAAGTATTATAGCGAAGCGCAGTAGGAGTGGTGTTGGTGGGAGAACAAGGAAGCAGGAGAGGAAGGAATAAGAAAATTGGGGCACATTTTCCATACAAGGAAAATGAGGAAAATGAGCTCCACACTGGAGCTAAAACTGATAGGAACATTTAGGTGGCAATTCTGATAAATTTCTGGGTAGAAAAAAATTATAAACCTCTAGGCAAGTTAACCAGGAAAAAAAGAAAAAAATACAAATCACTAATATCCAAAATTTTATTTTATTATTTTTTATTTTTTAAGATTTTATTTATTTATTTGACAGAGAGAAACAGCAAGAGAGGGAACACAAGCAGGGGGAGCGGGAGAGGGAGAAGCAGGCTTCCCGCTGAGCAGGGAGCCTGATGCGGGGCTCCATCCAGGACCCCGGGATCATGACCTGAGCCGAAGGCAGACGCTTAACAACTGAGCCACCCAGGTGCCCCTAATATCTGAAATTTTAAAAAGCATTCATCACCACCGACCCTATAGACATCAAAAAGATAAGGAATACCAGAGAGCCTGCTCAGCGGGGAGCCTGCTTCTCCCTCTGCCTGCCCCTTCCCCTGCTTGTGCTCTCTCTCTCCCTCGCTCTCTCTGACAAATAAATAAATAAAACCTTAAAAAAAGATAACGAATACCACAAGTAACTCTCTGCCCACAAATTTCATACCTTAGATGAAATGGGACAAATTCTTTAAAAGACACAAACTACAAAAGCTTACACAAAGAGAAATAGATAATATTAACAGTCTTATATCTATTAAATAAATTGAATCAATAGCAAATAAACTTTCAAAAAGAAAGCACCAGACCCGGATGATTTCAGTCATGAATATTACCAAACATTTAAGAAGAAATTGTACCAATTCTTCACAAACTCGTCCAGATAATAGAAGCCAAGGGAATATTTCCTAACTTATTCAATGAAGCTAGCATCACTCTAAAACCAAAATCAGGGGCTCCTGGGTGGCTCAGTTAGTTAAGCATCTGCCTTCAGCTCAGGTCGTGATCCCGGGGTCCTGGGATCTAGTCCCACATCGGGCTCTCTACTCAGCGGGGAGCCTGCTTCTCCCTCTCCCTCTTCTTGCTGCTCTGCCTAGTTGTGCTCTCTCTCTCTGTCAAATAAATAAATAAAATCTTTAAAAACAATACAAAACAACAACAACAACAACAAAAAACCAGATACAGGCATTGCAAGAAAGGAAAACCACTGACAAGTATGTCTCATGAACATAGATGAAAATGTCCTCTGCAAAATATTAGCAAATGAAATCCAACAATCCACAAAAAAGTATTCAACACAACCACCAAGTTGGGTGTAAAACTCAAGGTAATATATGCTGCAGTAGAGCTCCTCAGAGTTCTAGGAGAGCTTCTGTGACGGTAATGTGCAGATTGTGTGTAAGTCAGGGAAAGCTTCCTGGAGAAGGTGACATGCCCCAAGATTTGGAGATATATACATCCAAAACACAGGTGCCATGTGGCTGAAATTTAGGACCATGATCTGGAGGGTGAGGCAGAGCTCAGCTTAATGAGGATAGTCAGGCTAAAGTGGATGAGTAGGTAAGAACACAGACTTTGCCATCATCACGCCTGAGTCTGAGCAGTAGCTCACTACTTGCTAGCTGCATGACCGTAGAGAATGATTTGAAATTTCTGTTTCCTTGTGTTTCCTCATCAGGGAAATGGAAACTTCTCCAAGCGTTTTGATGTAAGTTAATGTATGTAAACCATTCAGAACACTGGCACGTGGTTAGCTCTTATTCTTCACTTGCTACTAATGTTATTATTAATCTAGAACTTAAAATATATTGGCAGGTATGTGGAGTGTATCCTGAAGGCAACTCAGAGTCACTGAAATATTTTAAATAAGGAAGTTTTCAGGGTGATATTTCCATTTTAGGAATCAACATAATCACCCTAACAGCAGTGTGGAGTAGCAAGATGAATCACACACAGGGGTTTAGAGTCTTATAGTAGTTGTCGTCCAGGACAGAAAGAATGAAGGCGGGTGCCAACATCATGACTTTAGAGAAGAGTCGGTGTGGGGAGACAGCTATGAGAGATGTTTAGGAGGGAGAATCAGCAGGACCGGGCCCCTGATTTAGTGTGGAGATTGTGGGAGAAATGCTGCCCTGGGAAGCAGTAAATAATCTTCGAAGAATGAACACGCCTACAAGACAATTCCTTATTGCTGCAAACATCGCTCCGGAGTTACAGCTTTGTAAATCACTGGAGTGAGTGTCTTCAGGAACGTGAAGAATTGGAACATGAGCAGTAAACCTCAGTGATCCCTGACATAAGCAACAGAAATCTCAGTGAAGAAGAGACTTGGAATATAACTGGAAGACTGGCGGGGAAATGTACAAAGGAAGAGAAGAGGAGACTGGATGGCTTCTAAGGGCCATGCGATCTTGGCAAATCCCAGCCACATACATAGAGATCATTAGAATGCTCCCCTGTCCTGGACACATGGGCTCATCAGACAGGGCAGAGATGCCAAAGGAGGAAATACTACACACACACACACACACACACACACACACACACACACACACACACACACAGGTGTACACACCTATCCTTAGTTTCTCTAATACACCCTGTAGGCTTAAGATCTCCCTAAAATATCCAGCGCTGCTTCACTTACTCTCTTTCTGAGATGTTCATTGACTAACCTGAAACAGATCATTTGGCTCAATGTTCTCATTTTTCAGGTGAGAAAAGTTGCGGGTTTAGACAGTTTTCCAGTACTCAGAGGCAGAACTGGGACAGAGCCCACAATGCCATGCTCTGCACAGAGGTTCCTTCCACACAGCTCTGCGATGTTCCCAGCCATCTGCTGTTGTGCTCACCTCCCTTCTGCCCCTTCCTTCCGTCCTTCCTCAAAAAATCTGATAAATACTCTAAAACAGAAGAATTTGTTCCATGTGTAAGTTTTCCTGAAGTTCATTCCGACGGGATGCTGTACTCACCTCACCTCATAAAAGGAAATATGAATAAAGATCCTTCAAACATGAATGGCATGCCTCTGCCCCCCCTTCCCCATCACAGTCACGTGATGATCTCCCATGTGTCCCCCGAGAATCCACTTCTGGTTCCAAGGCCTCTGGGCACCATCCCTTATTTAGCTATCAGTCACTTCCTCAGAAATGTAGGAGAGATGGGTCTGGGAGGGGGCATTCCTTCCTCCCGCATGCTCCTGCCTGGCAGCCCCTCCCACCACGGCCCAGGTCAACTTGCACCTGCAGGGCCCGGGCAGAGGGGCTCTTTCTGTCCCGGAGCTCCCAGCGGCCGTCCACGTGCTTCATGCCCCCCAGGCCGGCTGCCTCTCATGTTCTTCTCTTCCTGCCACAGGAAAACCCTCACCTTCTCAGCATATATGGCAGAGGAAATTTCCACAGCAGACCTGGATAGGCCCGGGGAGGTGTCTCTTTCCCGGCCAAGAGGCCGGGCCGTGGGCTGGCCCCGGATGGCTCTGCAGTGCGTCCTGGAGGATTCTCAGCTTAGGCTTTTTTATTTTCCACTTTAAAACATCTTCTCCTTTTTCAGGTCGTATTAATCATGTCTATTTGCTTAATGCCCATTTGATTAACTCTTATTTTCTAAAATTAATTTATTTATAATTCTTTTGTGAGTTCTGTCACCTAATTTCTGTTTTTTTTTTTTTTTTTTTTGTAAATTCTGATATGCATTTTCCCTTCATGTCTTGTATACATTTCTTAATGTCTTTTAGCCAATTTTGAAGTAGTGTGTTGCAGTTTTGATCTCCTGGCATGTTTTCATTTTCTCCAGGATCTTGTTCTCCTTCTTTTTCTTGTGGTGACTTTGTAGGGAAATTGATCACCATGCTGCTCTCTTGCTCATTTAGAAGTAAATGTAGTTCTTCTGCAGTTTAAAAGTTCAGATAGCTACCTTTCACAAGGTAGTAATTTTAGGTAATTTCGCAAACCTCACTCTCTGTTTTTATCCTGTAGTATTAAAAATGTGGGCATTTGCTCTCTGATCTTCCAGAGAGACCTTTGCTATTTAGGGCTTCCCCTTTGTACAAGCCTAAACTTCCGAGCGTGGAGTAAATGGTTCTTCCAAAAACATTTCCCTACATCCTCTCTCCAACCCCATCTCTCACTGAATGTTCTCAGCTTAGTTGCCTAGGACTCTTCACTTAGTCCTCCTCTGTCTGATGATACTATTCACCTTAGGGTCCTTATACCTTTAGATGCATCCGTCTGCCTAGAATGCCCTCTCTTTTCCTATGTGTATAGTGAGATCACACTTCTTTGGCAAGATCCAGATAAAATGGTGTCTCCTTTGGAAAACTCTGCCGCCTTCAGGGAGATTGTCGCTCTTGAAGTAGCATGCTCATGCCTCTATTAGCACTCAGACCTCCTGGGGTCAACAGCGGGTTTTGTCATTTCTGAGCTTCGTTGTTGATTCACTGTGTGAGTGCGGATGAGTTACCTCTTTGAGCCTCATTTTACTCACATGCAAAAGGGCTTAACAAGAAACTATTCGCCGAGGTTTGAGGGAATATCAAGTAATATAACATTAGTGGTAAATTTTTGCTTTTTTGTGTTTTAAATTTCCCCCGCTGTAGATCATAAAATTTTTAGGTCAGAAGCTGAGAAGCTCTTTTCCATCCCATTCAGACCCTTCTCTTTCTATCCTCATTTCCTCTCTTCTTCTGCTCTTATACTTTTCCTGGAAGCCTCCGCTAATTGGCATGTGGTAGGGACACAAAGCACAGGCGGGCATGGTCCTTTCTCTGAGAAGCTAACTTCCAGAACTCAGCATCATAACATCCCTCACAGGGCACAAGAGAGTATGCAAGACAGTACGGCTGTTGAGGAACTGGGGTTACTTCTGAAGTGGCTGGTACGGGGGCATGAGACAGACACGTATCTGGTCTGAGTGGAAACTGGACAGATGAAGAAGAGGGACATTCAGGAAGGGACAGAGGCAGGACAGAAGCATGAGGCACACTGTGCCTGTCATTTGCCATAGCTGGGAGCGGAGAGCATGGACAGCTGGAGGACATGGGTGGAGAGGCAATCTGGCCCGTCGCTGAGTGCCTTGGATGCCATGCCTAAAACATTTGGATTATTTTGTTTTCAAATAGCCGGGTAAAGGAGCGTAAGCAATGCAGCCAATTTTTCCATTTAGCTCTAGCTCTCCTGCTTCTCTATATAGGACTGTCAGGGAGAGACAGAGACAGAGGATTAGGCAATTTGGCATTCAGAAGAGAACGTGGGCAGCATTCCAGAAGAGGGTAGATAAGGATTTGGACTGAGTTGTAGCAGGAGGGTGTGAATTTCTGAATACATGATGCATTAAATCAGTCATTAGCTCTGGGCTCAACAGGCTCCTTCCTCCTCAAGAGCCTGCCTTTCTCCTTTCATGTGTCCCTCTCATCCTTTGGATTAATGCCACCAAAGTGTCTTCTCACTCACTCAACAAGTGATGATGTAATTTCTTGCCCTAGCTCAGACTTCACTCTCTTCATTATAATTGTGTTTTTATCTCTTTGGCTCCAACCATTTATGCAAGGGCTCCAAAGAATGGTTTGTTCCGCTTTCTGGTTTTATGTCTTTTTATTACACCACAGTGCAGTCTTAAAAACCCCTAGTCTTTAACATTTCCAAAACAATCTGCAAATATTAACTAACCTGACTTGCACCTCTCTCAGTGTATTATTTCTGCTTTTTACATAGGAGCACTGGATGGGGAAGGTTAGGGAATTTGCCTGAGTTTGCAAAATAAAGCTGAAACTAAATGCATCATTCACAGGAGGACCATTCCTGACTGATCACCGTCCTGTTTATGAGAAGCAACTGGGGGAAGAGAGGAGTATGGAGGTGATTCAGGGGAAGTCCTAGGTCAGCTTCATTGTTTTGGCAAGAGACTCCATGGACATCAGCCATCTTCCGCACTGGATACAATTATCTGTTTATATGCCCCGCCCCACGCTGGGTGCTCCCTGAGGGCAAGAATGGACATGTACTGACCTTTCCAATTAGCAAAGTATCAGAGGCACAGTATGTGTTTGGTAGTAATATAGGTGTCTGAAATACAGAAGGTGCCAGAAATACAGATTTCTTCCCCTCCTTGACTAGAGCATAATGAGTAGCATTAGAGACCTTTGTCATTTCTATTTCATTTATGGGTTCTGGAGTCAACTTAATCCACATCTTGGCTAAACCCCACCTGGCAATCTTGGACAGATCACTTAGCCTTACTAATCTTATTTTCCTCGTTTGTGAAACAGAAGAAAACAATGACAACAATAATAATACTTCTTCATGGAGTTGATATGATAACGAGAACAAAACATGAAGTAGGCGCTCTCCCGCCTCCCATCTTGAACACATGTGCCCACAAAAGTATCAATATTTTATGTCCCCTCACCAGCCAAGTGCGGAGTTATCAAATGTTGAACGCAAAATACATATGCTTTGGGAAACTTACTGCCTCCATCTGAAGATTAGAAGTAACTGAGTGCTAGTTATGCTAAGGTAAAAGGTATGGTCAACTTCACAGGACTAAGCCAGATGTTTTTGACTAGTGGAATTCTTCTGTGTAAATACTAAATCGTATGTGGAATTTAAGAAACAAAACAGAGAATCATAGGGGAAGGGAGGGAAAAATAAAATAAGACAAAATCAGAGAGGGAAACAAACCATGAGACGCTTAACCCTAGGGAACAAACTCAGGGAGGGCGCTTGATGGAATGAGCACTGGGTATTGTATGCAACTGATGAATCACTGAACTCTACCTCTGAAACTAATGGTACACTCTATGTTAATTAATTGAATTTAAATAAAATAAGATATAAAAAATACTAAATACTTTGGTTGCACAATTGCTTTTTGTTGCTAGAGAAATTCTGAGAAAAAGATTTGCCTCATGCAAACATTAGGACAGCTGCAGGTAGCAGCAGTCTGTCACTACCTCGCATGGGACTCTCCATAGGTGCTCATTAAATGTTTACTGACCATGAGGATAATTTGTTTGGCACTGGTTTTCACTAATAACCATAGAGAGTAATATAAGATAAAAACATATCCTCA
Organism: Zalophus californianus; assembly: GCF_009762305.2. Taxonomy (NCBI): domain Eukaryota; kingdom Metazoa; phylum Chordata; class Mammalia; order Carnivora; family Otariidae; genus Zalophus; species Zalophus californianus. Next base: position 185,715,110 of record NC_045598.1, read on the forward strand.
CTAATTGATACGGTGAGGCTAATTTTTACATCATATTCGTACTTACTGAAATCTGAAGATAGAGTGAATTCTTTATATTCACAGATGTACAAGTTAGTATAGCGATTTGAAGATTACTTTGATTACATCAAAAGCCAGTTGTATCTATTCTTTTATTCTAAAATATAGTCTCTATTTTGAAATCTACAGGATTAAAAATGTCGCATTGATTCTCAAACTCACCAGATGTGTAATACACTATCTTGTTTTTAATTTAATTTTTATTGGTTCTTTTTTTTGTGGCACCATTTCCCCTAAAGTGCCATATGGTATTCCCTTGATGGGTTTTGAAGAGACTAAGAAATTGATTCGAGTGTATTTCGAGACACCTGTAACACTCCTTAGAGAATGGAGATGACCACTCTGTAGCATAACCAGAATTGCAAATCACTCACATTGGAGCTTCACTGACAAAAGAGAAAAAAATGAAGTGGGAAGTACAGAACAAAGTATATCCCTAGTACCTATATTCTAGGCTGTCACTTTGATAATTCCAATTCAGGCTTCTGATGCATGGTGACAAACATCCAAGAAGGCAAAAGAGACAGTTTTTTTTTTTTTTTTTTAAGAAATGATTCTTTTTTTTTGTTTTTTTTTTAAGATTTTATTTATTTATTCATGAGAGACACGCAGAGAGAGAGAGAGAGAGAGAGGCAGAGGAGAAGCAGGCTCCCAAGGAGCAGGGAGCCCAATGCGGGACTCGATCCCAGGACTCTGGGATCATGACCCGAGCTGAAGGCAGACGCTTAACCATCTGAGCCACCCAGGCGCCCCAAAAGAGACAGTTTTAAAGGAAACATCAATAGCGTGTTTCCCAGAAGCAGATTATGCATGCAGTATGCAAATTACTTCTTGAATTTCTTGCTGAAACAGGAACACAGGACAGCAAAGGCCATGTGAACAAGGCACATTCTCCAGATTACCTCATCCTTAAATAAAAAGAAGGAGAAAAAGGAAGCTGAAAACGTAGCAGAGAACACCGAAATCTTTGCTAACGGGGTCATTTATGTGGGTGTGTTATACTGAAATTACAAGGCTTTTTACATCCTAAATTTGAGTACGTTAGAAGATTTTTTTCATTGGATGGGAGAAAGTTATCTCTTAAATGGTTTCATTCCATTTTTGGTTTTGAGAAATAAGAGGGGAGCTCATGAAGCTTTTAGAATTGCTTATATTTTTGGAGGTACGCTGACACAAGGGAGAGCCTTGTTTTGACCATGATATTACAATCCAAATAAGCAGCCTTCCCATAAGTAATATCAAATGTATAAAGGAAAATTCATTCTTTCCTATTACATCTATTTATGGTCTAAAAGCTCCGACTTCAATATTTTTTTCTCTCTGCTTCTATTATTAACTTGCACGTACCTCCATTGTGGCAAACACATTTTAATTACATTTTCTGCTTGATGAATTTCCAATTCCCTGTCTTTTATTCTAGGTAACCCCGAACTTAGAAGAGAGACTGAATAATTGAAGAATCTCAAAGGTTTAGTAAGTTGGGGGGGAATAAAAATAGGATGATTTCTTTAAACATCTAAAATCTTACTATTCACTGATCATCCCTGCAACAATTGGTGTTTTAACTGGACCCCCAAACACCCAAAGATGATACTGGTTTTTGGAAGGGATGAATCCAAAACCTTAGCACATTAATTTGATTTAGACTTTGATTTTGTTCCTTAGGAAAAGAGAGGCCATGTTCTTTCCAGCTCAGTTAGATTAAAATGGCACAGTTGCCCTTCTGTATGCCTCTAATTGGCCTTGGTTGAATTCTGTAATGGAGGTGGATGGTGGGTCTGAGCCATAAGCAGATTCTGTGTTAGCCTCTACTGACATGTTGCTGAATAAGACACGGCCTCTGATTGAGACCCTATCATTCAGCTTGGGGAATGGCTTTCCATGCAGGAAGGGGTTCATGAAAAACATGGTATCTCATTTCTATGCTGTGTTCTTCATCAACCTCTTCCTGCTTCTATCTATGTGGTGAAATAGAACTACAACACACCCAAAGGAGACTTAGCCAAGGGAAAGAGGGGTAGACTTCTGATAATGGACTATTCCCCTACCTCAGGCGCTTACTTCTTGGCTGATCATCATGGTGATAAAATTTAAATTTGTCTCTGTCTTCTGTTTTGAGGCTGCCAGGGTTCAAGGGCCTAGAGGGAATTAGGAGGGATATATTCCTAATGATGGTTATTCAAGGTACTTGTAGACCCGGCAACTGGGGCTCCCCCTCTGGGCCCCCAAACTCTGGCATGCCCCATTACCTCCTTCAGCAGCTGTGCCCCCCCCCACCACAGGGCATGGAGTCCGTGGAGTCACAGGATGCACTGTGTACCTACTGAGACCTAGTTCTTTCTCTTAAACCACTATCTGGAGACTCAGGCCTCTGAAATCCCTAACAGCTTTCTGCCCACGGCCAGGCCTACATGAGTCACTTTCTAACAGCCTTTCCTTCCAAAGACGAATGCTCCTGCAGGTGTATATGCTTTTCAGCTTCAGGGGTAGAAAAAAGTATGTGATCTCAGGGGTTGCAGTGCTGTAAGTGGGGCTCAGGTTGATGGGTAGGTAGCTTGTCAACAGGTGTACCCACAGGGCCTCTCTTAAGATAGGGTGGTGGCAGGAATCAAGGAGAAGGTACTAGGCCGAGGCCTCCCTTGGAACTCCTGCTTCATGCCCTGGGAGTGTTAGGGTTGGGCATGAGGCTGTGACCTAGCTTATATAAGAGATGGAAAAATGGAGGTCATAAAAGTTGCATGGAGTAAGGCCCACCATACTGTTAATAACAATAGTTGGCACTTACGTATTGGCTTGCTGTGGGCCAGGCTCTGTTCTAAGCCCATTACAGATATGACCCCATCTAACCCTTACCATTCAGTCATACAGACTCTAATGAGCATGAAGCCCCTTTGGTTGTACAAATGGCAGCATGACTTTTGAGTCATACAACATTATGAATTAGGGCACTATTAAACACCCCATTTTACAAATGAAGACACTAGGGCACAGAGATAAAGCCACTCACCCACAGACACCCAGTAAGATTTGTTCCCAGGCAATCTACCTGCAAGTCTGTGTTGAACCCTTTCACCACTCTGCCCAGTGGGAATGCATGCAGAAGACCACTCTGGGAAGAGGTGTGTGCTTAACTGCCTGCTGCATCAGATTTTCAGGACTCGTGACTTTAAGTGTCAAGATCTAGAATTGGAGAAGCAAAGGGGCTCACTGGCAGAAGAACACCTGTGTCACCTCTGGCTGAAAACGCTCAGGGGTTCCCTAGTGCTCTCAGACTGATGGAATTCCAACCCCTTAAGCTGACTCACAAGCCATTCTAACACTGGATGCCTGCTTCACTTTGGGAGATTCAGCCTGTTCCTTGTCAACCTCCTCAGCAGACACACTCCAGCCTCTTCTGCTGCCTACACTCTGACACACACCATCATTTCCATTGTCTTTGGACAGCAAGACACAGGGTCTTTTCTTTTTTTTTTAATTTTTATTGTTATGTTAATCACCATATATTACATAATTTGTTTTGGTGTAGTGTTCCATGATTCATTGTTTGGTCATAACACCCAGTGCTCCATGCAGAATGTGCCCTCCTCAATACCCATCACCAGGCTAACACATCCCCTACCCTCCTCCCCTCCAGAAACCTCAGTTTGTTTTTCAGAGTCCATCATCTCTCCTGGTTTTTCTCCCCCTCTGACTTACTCCCCTTCATTCTTCCTCTCCTGCTATCTTCTTCTTTTTCTTAAAATATGTTGCGTTATTTGTTTGAGAAGTACAGATCTGTGATTCAACAGTCTTACACAATTCACAGCGCTCACTGTAGCACATATCTTCCCCAATGTCCATCACCCAGCCACCCCATCCCTCCCACCCCCGACCACTCCAGCAACCCTCAGTTTGTTCCTGAGATTAAGAATTCCTCATATCAGTGAGGTCATATGATACATGTCTTTCTCTGATTGACTTATTTCACTCAGCATAACACCCTCCAGTTCCATCCACGTCATTGCAAATGGCAAGATCTCATTCCTTTTGATGGCTGCATAATATTCCATTGTGTATATATACCACTTCTTCTTTATCCATTCATCTGTTGATGGACATCTTGGCTCTTTCCACAGTTTGGCTATTGTGGACCTTGCTGCTATAAACATTGGGGTGCATGTACCCCTTCGGGTCCCTACATTTGTATCTTTGGGGTAAATACCCAGTAGTGCAATTGCTGGATCGAATGGTAGCTCTAATTTCAACTGTTTGAGGAACCTCCATACTGTTTTCCAGAGTGGTTGCACCAGCTTGCATTCCCACCAAAAGTGTAGGAGGGTTCCCCTTTCTCCACATCCCCGCCAACATCTGTCGTTCCCTGACGTGTTAATTTTAGCCATTCTGACGGGTGTGAGGTGGTATCACATTGAGGTTTTGATTTGGATTTCACTGATGCCGAGCGATGTTGAGCACTTTTTCATGTGCCTGTTGGCCATTTGGATGTCTTCTTTGGAAAAATGTCTGTTCATGTCTTCTGCCCATTTCTTGACTGGATTATTTGTTCTTTGGGTGTTGAGTTTGATAAGTTCTTTATAGATTTTGGATACTAGCCCTTTATCTGATATGTCATTCGCAAATATTTTCTCCCATTCTCTCAGGTGTCTTTTGGTTTTGTTGACTGTTTCTTTTGCTGTGCAAAAGATTTTTATCTTGATGAAATCCCAATAGTTCATTTTTGCCCTGGCTTCCTGTGCCTTTGGTGATGTTTCTAGGAAGAAGTTGCTGCGGCTGAGGTCGAAGAGGTTGCTACCTGTGTTCTCCTTTAGGATTTGGATGGACTCCTGTCTCACGTTTAGGTCTTTCAACCATTTGGAGTCTATTTTTGTGTGTGGTGTAAGGAAATGGTCCAGTTTCATTCTTCTGCATGTGGCTGTCCAATTTTCCCAAGACCATTTGTTGAAGAGACTGTCTTTTATCCATTGGACATTCTTTCCTGCTTTGTCAAAGATGAGTTGACCATAGAGTTGAGGGTCCGTTTCTGGGCTCTCTATTCTGTTGCATTGATTAATGTGTCTGTTTTTGTGCCAGTACCATACTGTCTTGATGATGACAGCTTTGTAATAGAGCTGGAAGTCAGGAATTGTGATGCCGCCAGCTTTGCTTTTCTTTTTCAATATTCCTCTGGCTATTCGGGGTCTCTTGTGATTCCATACAAATTTTAGGATTATTTGTTCCATTTCTTTGAACAAAGTGGATGGTATTTTGATGGGGATTGCATTGAATGTGTAGTCTACGGCCATACCACCCTGAACGCGCCCGATCTCGTCTGCATTGAATGTGTAGATTGCTCTAGGTAGCATTGATATCTTCACAATGTTGGTTCTTCCAATCCATGAGCATGGAACGTTTTTGCATTTCTTTGTGTCTTCTTCAATTTCTTTCCTGAGAATTTTATAGTTTTCTGAGTACAGATCCTTTGCCTCTTTGGTTAAATTTATTCCTAGCTATCTTATGGTTTTGGGTGCAATTGTGAATGGGATCGACTCCTTGATTTGTCTCTCTTCTGTCTTGTTGTTGGTGTATAGGAATGCCACTGATTTCTGTGCATTGATTTTATATCCTGCTACTTGACTGAATTCCTGTATGAGTTCTAGCAGTTTTGGGGTGGAGTCTTTTAGGTTTTCCACATAAAGTATCATATCATCTGCAAAGAGTGAGAGTTTGACTTCCTCTTTGCCGATTTGGATGCCTTTGATTTCTTTTTGTTGTCTGATTGCTGTGGCTAGGACTTCTAATACTATGTTGAATAGCAGTGGTGAGAGTGGACATCCCTGCCACGTTCCTGACCTTAGGGGAAAAGCTCTCAGCCTTTCCCCATTGAGAATGATATTCGCTATAGGTTTTTCATAGATGGCTTTTATGATATTGAGGTATGTACCCTCTACCCCTATACTCTGAAGAGTTTTGATCAAGAAAGGATGCTGTACTTTGTCAAATGCTTTTTCTGCATCTATTGAGAGGATCATAGGATTCTTGTTCTTTCTTTTGTTAATGTATTGTATCACGTTGATTGATTTGCGGATGTTGAACCAGCCTTGCAGCCCAGGGATAAATCCCACTTGGTCGTGGTGAATAATCCTTTTAATGTACTGTTGGATCCTATTGGCTAGTATTTTGGTGAGAATTTTTGCATCCATGTTCATCAAGGATATTGGTCTGTAATTCTCCTTTTTGATGGGATCTTTGTCTGGTTTTGGGATCAAGGGAATGGTGGCCTCATAAAATGAATTTGGAAGTTTTCCTTCCATTTCTATTTTTTGGAACAGTTTCAGAAGAATAGGTATTAATTCTTCTTTAAATGTCTGATACAATTCCCCCGGGAAGCCATCTGGCCCTGGGCTTTTGTTTCTTGGGAGATTTTTGATGACTGCTTCAATTTCCTTAGTGGTTATAGGTCTGTTCAGGTTTTCTATTTCTTCCTGGTTCAATTTTGGTAGTTGATACATCTCTAGGAATGCACCCATTTCTTCCAGGTTATCTAATTTGCTGGCATAGAGTTGCTCATAATATGTTCTTATAATTGTTTGTATTTCTTTGGTGTTGGTTGTGATCTCTCCTCTTTCATTCATGATTTTGTTGATTTGGGTCATTTCTCTTTTCTTTTTGATCAGTCTGGCCAGGGGTTTATCAATCTTGTTAATTCTTTCAAAGAACAAGCTCCTAGTTTCGTTGATCTGTTCTACTGTTCTTTTGATTTCTAGTTCATTGATTTCTGCTCTGATCTTTATTATTTCTCTTCTCCTGCTGGGTTTAGGCTTTATTTGCTGTTCTTTCTCCAGCTCCTTTAGGTGTAGGGTTAGGTTGTGTATTTGAGACTTTTCTTGTTTCTTGAGAAAGGCTTGTATTGCTATATACTTTTCTCTCAGGACTGCCTTTGCTGTATCCCAAAGATTTTGGACAGTTGTGTTTTCATTTTCATTGGTTTCTATGAATTTTTTTAATTCTTCTTTAATTTCCTGGTTGACCATTCATTCTTTAGTAGGATGCTCTTTAGCCTCCATGTATTGGAGTTCGTTCTGAGTTTCCTCTTGTGATTGAGTTCTAGTTTCAAAGCATTGTGGTCTGAAAATATGCAGCGAATGATCCCAATCTTTTGGTACCGGTTGAGACCTGATTCGTGACCTAGGATGTGATCAATTCTGGAGAATGTTCCATGGGCACTAGAGAAGAATGTGTATTCCGTTGCTTTGGGATGGAATGTTCTGAATATGTCTGTGAAGTCCATTTGGTCCAGTGTGTCATTAAAAGTCTTTATTTCCTTGTTGATCTTTTGCTTAGAGGATCTGTCCATTTCAGTCAGGGGGGTGTTAAAGTCCCCACTATTATTGTATTGTTGTCAATGTGTTTCTTTGCTTTTGTTATTAATTGCCTTATATAATTGGCTGCTCCCATGTTCGGGTCATAGATATTTACAATTGTTAGATCTTCTTGTTGGATAGACCCTTTAAGTAGGATATAGTGTCCTTCCTCATCTCTTATTACAGTCTTTGTTTTAAAATCTAGTTTGTCTGATATAAGGATTGCCACCCCAGCTTTCTTTTGGTGTCCATTAGCATGGTAAATGGTTTTCCACCCCCTCACTTTCAATCTGCGGGTGTCTTTGGGTCTAAAATGAGTCTCTTGCAGACAGCATATGGATGGGTCTTGTGTTTTAATCCAATCTGATAGCCTATGTCTTTTGATTGGGGCATTGAGCCCATTTACATTCAGGGTAACTATTGAAAGGTATGAATTTAGTGCCATTGTATTGCCTGTAAGGTGACTGTTACTGTATGTTGTCTGTGTTCCTTTCTGATCTTTGCTGCTTTTAGGCTCTCTCTTTGCTTAGAGGACCCCTTTCAATATTTCTTGGAGGGCTGGTTTCGTGTTTGCAAATTCCTTTAGTTTTTGTTTGTTCTGGAAGCTTTTTATCTCTCCTTCTATTTTCAATGACAGCCTAGCTGGATATAGTATTCTTGGCTGCATATTTTTCTTGTTTAGTGCTCTGAAGATATCTTGACAGTCCTTTCTGGCCTGCCAGGTCTCTGTGGATAGGTCTGTTGCCACTCTAATATTTTTACCATTGTAGGTTACATATCTCTTCTCCCGAGCTGCTTTCAGGATTTTCTCTTTGTCTCTGAGACTCGTAAGTTTTACTATTAGATGTCGGGGTGTTGACCTATTTTTATTGATTTTGAGAGGGGTTCTCTGTGCCTCCTGGATTTTGATGCCTGTTTTCTTCCTCACATTAGGGAAGTTCTCTGCTATTATTTGCTCCAATATACCTTCTGCCCCTCTCTCTCTTTCTTCTTCTTCTGGGATCCCAATTATTCTAATGTTGTTTCGTCTTATCGAATCACTTATCTCTCGAATTCTGCCCTCGTGATCCTATAGTTGTTTCTCCCTCTTTTTCTCAGCCTCTTTACTTTCCATCATTTGGTCTTCTATATCACTGATTCTCTCTTCTGCTTCATTTATCCTAGCAGTTAGTGCCCCCATTTTTGATTGCACCTCATCAATAGCCTTTTTGATTTCGACTTGGTTAGATTTTAGTTCTTTTATTTCTCCAGAAAGGGTTTCTCTAATAACTTCCATGCTTTTTCAAGCCCAGCTAGTATCTTTAAAGTCATGATTCTGAACTCTAGGTCTGACATTGTACTAATGTCCGTATTGAATAGGTCCCTGGCTGATGGTACTACCTCTTGTTCTTTTGCTGAGGTGATTTTTTTCGTCTTGTCATTTTGTCCAGAGGAGAATAGATGAATGAGAGAACAAAATGCTAACAGGTTTACAACGTCCCCAGCAAATATACTGTATACAAATCAGAAAAGACCTGAAACCAGGGGAAAAGAAAGGGAAAGAAAGAAAAAAGAAAGAGAAAGAAAAAAGAAAAAAGAAAAAAAGATAAAAACAAAAACAGAACAATACAAAAAAAAGCAGAATGTGATCAAATATGATGAGGGTAGTGTATAGATCAGTGCCACACACTAGATTTTGGGCGTATTTTGGTCTGTTAGAAAAAAGTGGCTCCTAAAATTTTAAAGGAACAAAGACATATATGTACAAAATAAGGGTTGATACAATGAAGGGATAGAAGATGACTGTAAAGATGAAAATTATAAAAGATTTTATAAAAGGACTTGATAAGATAAGAAGTTGTTTGAAAAAAGAAAGAAGATTTAAAAATAGAGAAAAAAAGGGAGAGAATGTGATCAGGCAGGAGACTAGAACAGAACCATACACTAGTGATTTTGGGTATATTTTTATCTGTTAGAAGAAACTGTATCTCAAAATTTTGAAGAGAGAACAACTTATATATATATGCCAAAAATAAGGGTAACTACTATGAAGGTATAAAATATGACTCTAAAAATGAAAAATAAAAATTTTTTTTTTAAAAAAAAGAGATTGATAAGATGTTGGTTGAAAAAGGGAAAAAGAAGAAAAAGAAAAAAACAGTTAACAAAAATTAACTTTGATGAACTAATGAATCATGGTAAAAAAAAGCCATGAATTCTATGTGCAGTATTCCCCTAGCGCTGGAGTTCTCCCGTTCTCCTTGATCGGTAAACTTGGTCTTGGCTTGCTGGCTGTTCGTGCTGATCTTCTGGGGGAGGGGCCTGTTGCTGTGGTTTCCAAATGTCTTTGCCGGAGGCTGAATTGCCCCGCCCTTTTCGGTCCGGGCTAAGCAAGCTGCTCGGGTTTGATCTCAGGAGCTTTTGTTCCCTGCAAGCTCTCTGTACAGCCTTGGAGGACCAGGGCAAAAATGGTGGCCTCCCAATCTCCACCCGGAGGAGCTGAGAACTCAGGGCCCCGCTCCTCAGTGCGCCCCCAGAGAAAAGCAGTCACTCCCTTGTCCCTGGTCTCTGGCCGCACTCCGCGCTCACCCGGCCTGTGACCGAGCGTTTGTATCTCTGGCACCCGACCCCGTGTGGAGTCTCCAAACCCAGCAGATCCCTGAGGTGCACTCCCGCGCCACTCCTCCCCGGGAAGGAAGGGGAGTCTCCCCGGATCTGCTGCCTGTTCGGTCCCTGCTGCAGGAGAAGTGGCCCGACTGGGCCGCGGATCACAGTTTATGGCCACCCCAAGCTGAGAGCCCGCGACTCGGCTCCGTATCTGCAGCCGGCTTCCCCGCTCCGATACCCGGGAGCTCTGTCGCACTCAGGCACCCCCGGTCTTTCTGTGACCCCGAGGGTCCTGAGACCTCACTGTCCCGCGAGGTTTCCACCCCCGCTTAGCCACTGGAGTGACGTCCCTCAGCGGAGCCGACTTCTAAAAGGTCCGATTTTGTGCTCCGCAGCTCTATCACTTGCCAGAAGCGGCCGGCGGAGGCCCCTGCCCTGCCGTCTATCCTCCCGAATATCGCCTCGGATTCACTTCTCTGCACGTCCTACCTTCCAGTAAGTGGTCGCTTCTCTGTTCAGAGAGTTGTTGCTACTCTCCTCTTTGATCTCCTGTTGAGTTCGTAGGTGTTCAGAATGGTTTGATCCCTATTCAGCTGAATTCCTGAGACCAGACGAAATCTAGGTCTCCTACTCCTCCACCATCTTGCTCCGCCCTCCACAGGGTCTTTTCTTACCCAGGTCTGCTCGCGCTTCCTTTCCCTTCCTCCTCCAGGTAAATCCCACTCATTCTCCAATTTTCAGCTCCATGTTGCTTTCCTCCAAGGGGCTGACCTCCACCAACTCCACCCTTGTACTACGTATTTGTTAGCACCCTGCAACGTTCCATCTAGTAGCATGTGCCCAATCTGGTTGCCATGCCTGTCTATCATCTGTGTCCCCCATGAAATTCAGAGGAGGGATTATGTGAGGTTTTCCACTGAGTTCTCCAGAGCCTAGCACAGAGCCTACAAAAATCAGAATTGTACCCCAAACCAAACCACACCAAACCAAACAAAAACAAAAACAAAAACAAACAAACAAAAAACTGAAAACAATAGTTATTTAGTGGGTGAGTTAATAAAATCTCAACAGCTTTCAAATCATTAACTGTAATTTTAGGAATAATTAGCATTATGTGTTTCTTTTTCTTTCTACTTCTAGTGCCAATTTGCAATGATAGGGAGCATGGTGACAATAATAAGAAGAAAAATTAGTAGAAAAATATGGCTGCTTCTCTACATTTAGATGATAGAAAGTGTCAAATTTAAAAATTCAGGATGGGATTTAACAAATTCCAACTTGTTCAGATTTTTTTTGAAACCATATGCTTATCACCATATTTTTCCTGCCTTTCCCTCCCATTTTCTATTTCAATTTTAACAGGCAAATGCAGTTCACATCCAATTTTAAGTGTGGGCACAAGAAATTCAACACTTTTTTTTTAAACAATCAAATGTAAAATAAATTAAGTTTAATGGATCCTACCAACTCTTAGCATAAAACTGCATGAGACATCCATGAGATGTCACCAAAAGGAAGAACAAAAAACAAAACAATAGAAAACACACAAAGATAGTCTGGGTAGGACTGAATGTGACTAGAACAAAACCAGCTCCAATTTTATAAGAAAAGGTCCCTAAATAACCCTAACTTCATTACCGGTTTATAACGAGTATGGAGTGAAATTACATGCAATACTAAAGAAGGTGGATGGAAACAGTGCCAAAAATGTAAAAGTGTTTCTAAATATTTACATTTGCTTAGAGTTTCCCAAAGAAATCACCGATTTAAGGATTAGTAAATGAATGAGCACTTTTAATAACAATGCAGTAACAACACAAAGACAAACAATTCTGGAGACAGCTGCCTCCATTCTGAAAAGCATGTGGTGTGTACACATTTGGCTTCAAGAATAAAAGGAAATTCTTAGTGAAAAAAAAAAAAAAAAAACAGCCCAGGAGAGAAAGAGCAGCAAGACATGGGGACTGGTGGAGGGAATAGAAAACAGAAGGTTGATGAACATTCCTGTAATTGTGATACCACAAAATATGGGGACCTTGGGAGCCATCATCCATCCAAACTTATAAGGTTGGGTTATCCCTCTCTCATTTTTCTATAAAATTTGTACATAACATTTTAAAGCTTTAAACATTACTCTCAGACATATAATAAACAAGCCATACTGTTGTTATCTATTTCCTAAGTGTGCTCTGTTATGAGGAAGTTATCATGGAGAATAATAAAAGCTGACAAAAACATGGCAGAAGGAAGGGGCGATGTTGTAGGGTGGGAGCCTAACCCTTGTCAGGATGAATAAGGTGGTTTCACCATCTGTAAAGTGGGGTGGTCTGGCGGCATGAATCAGTATGATCCTGTTCAGATTCACTTATCTTTAAACAAGCATTGAATGAGTGCCTCCTGGTGGAACACACATTGTTCTGGGCACTGATAAACAGTTTAGGTGCTAGTGGCAAGAAGATAACCAATCATAATAAGAAAGTAAGTAAATAAAAAAATAATTTAAGATGGGCATTAATATTTATAATGAAAATATAGTATGTCATGTGATAGAGAGTGACTTTAGGTAGGAAGAGGGTGGATCGTTAAGAGAAATCTCAACGAAGAGTAACATATGAACAATAGCTGCATGCTAACTAGGATGCAGCTATATTTGAATGTTGGAGAAGAATACCTTAAAAAGACAGGGCATCATGTGAAACAGGCTATGAGACCAGAAAGAGCTAAAATTTTTCAACAAAGGGAAAAGACGGATGGACAAATACTGCATGATTCCAGTTATATGAAGTGTCTAAAATAGTCAGACTCATAGAAGCAGAGAACAGAATGATGGTTGCCAGGAGCCAGGGGAGAGAGGGAAATGGGGAATTGTTTTTCAATTTGTATAAAGTTTCTGTTATGCAAGATGAATTCAAGTTCTAGAGCTCTGCTATACAACATGGTACCTGTAGTTAACAATACAGTATTTTACACTTTTAAAATATGTTAATAGGGTAGTTCTCATGTTACATGTTCTTACCAAAATACACAAGCTGACACACACACACACACATACAAGAGCATAAGAAAAGTTGTGAATATAATGGATATGCTTAGTACTTTGGTTCCAGTGATGATATCATGAGTATATAATACATACGTAGAAACTAATCAAGAGGTATATATTAAATCTGAGCAATTACTTGCATATCAGTTATATCAATAAAGAAGGAAGGAAAGGAGGAAGGGAGGGAGGGAGGGAGGAAGAAGGAAGGAAGGAAGGAAGGAAGGAAGGAAGGAAGGAAGGAAGGAAGGAAAAAGTAAAGAAAAGAAAAAAAGAAAAGAAAAGAAAAGGGAAGGGAAGGGAATTAGGAAGGAGGAAGGGATGGAGAAAGAAAAGAGAAGACAAGACAAGACCAATAGTATATAATGAATGGAGGAGAGAATGGTAGGAAGTAGGTCTGGCAAGATGCAAAGGACCATGCTGTGTAGATTCTTTCAAGTCAGGGTGAGTAAAATAGATTTATACTTCCTATTAGTAGAAGCCACTGGAGGGTTTTGCATTGGCAAATATTAATTTGACTTAGGTTATTAAAATTTCACTCTGGCTGCTCTATGGGAGATAGACTCTAGAGAGGCAAGAACAAAAGCTGGCAGGCTAGGGAGGAGACAATTTCAGCAACCAGGTGAGGGCCATGAGTGGGGATACAGAGGAAGCAGTAGAAAAAGAGTCCCATCAGATGTAGGAAATATTCTGCACATGGAGAAGATCAGAATTGTCCATAGATTGGAGGTGGATATGGGTAATGTGAGGGAATAGGGGTAAATGCAAATCCATAAGCAAATGTATTTGCTTATGCAAGGGCATGCATGGATGTTCATGTACAGTTTCTCCTCTCTCTGAATTAAAAGGATGAAATATAAGCATCTAGGTGATTCAAGTTGATGCATCTCAGTTAAAAGATTTTCTTATGAGAACCAGCCTAAATAACTCATCTCTGCTTTGCCTCATTCTCAGTGTACAAGATCTCCCTGGATGGCCTAGTGGGTAAGGATATAATGGTGTTGACTCCAAGCTTCAGCTATTGTATCCAAGTACATCTGCCAAAATCTCATGCTAACATCTTCAAACAGCCACCATTCACCATCCCAGACAATGAACAGCTAAGACATTTAGTTCCCAAGAAATGATGAGCTATCACAAATTATTGTATAAGGATATTGAGTGTGGAGATAGTCATTTAGGATAGTAATTCTAAATAGGGTCTGCAGAAAGAATCTGAGACAGGAGGCAAAAAAGAAGAAGATTGGTTTGAAGTTTTCAGAACAAAGAGATGAGATGGTGATATAAGACATCTGGGTTGCCATGGGAATCAAGGAAATTAAATTAATATAAAGGTGCAGAACAAATATTAGTTAAGTACACACTATGCATGAAGCATTCAGCTAAGCACAAGAGCTCTTTAAGGAGGGATTTCAGATCCACTGAAACAGAGACTGGGAGGTTAAGCAGCTTCCTCCAAGTCACACAATGAGGAGTGGGTAAAGCCAGGCTCCCCATGGATCCATGGAGGTAAGCCTGTGCTTGTCTTACTGTACAATACTGTCTCCTGGTGGAATCTTCTACCTTCAAGATTGATTCTGTCTTCATTCACTCGACTCCACCATTGGCCTGGCCCTAATCCAGATCCCCATCATCTCTCATCTGGTACAGTAGACTTCTGACTCCATTTCCTAAAACCTAAGAAGTGAGATAACCCAAACACTCAGATTTAAACAATGAAGGTGGGTTTTAATATTTCAAACCTGAGCATGTGAGGCCTTGTTTGTGCCTTCCACAGTGTTGTGTGGCCCTCACACAAGGTAGACATGATTACTTAAAGGTATATTTTGCATAATACTGGGTTGGAATCTGGTAGCACTTTTGCATATTTGAGTCAAGAATGCAACTGTCCTAATAAACGTTCGTATTCTATAAACATTGGCAGAAACAGGAAAATCAGAAAGTGCCTGAAATTTTTGCCAGACGCACCAATAGCTTGTTCACTTACTAGGAATTTTAATAAACAATTACTTGAACTCCTCTTTAATCAGACAAATCATGTCATACTTATGGTTTGCAGGTGTCTGTATATGTTGTTTGTCTAATTGTTTGAAAAACGCTTGAAGCCAGATTTAAGGAAGCTTTGGTCTCCGTGCTTCTCCAGAGAGCAGAGCGATGGCTTGTGTGGGGCTCTCTGGGAGGCAAAGAGCTCCAAGGAATGTCAATCCAAATAAATCTCTCTAATACTAAGCAAATGAATGGATGAGTCATGCGGCTGACTCAGATTTCCTTCAATAAATGGGACACTCTCAAATTTCCTGAAGTATTTTTCTAAGGTCGTTCCAAGCCTCCAATTCAGTCACCATCACACTTTATTTTCAAAGTGTCAGTTGGATGACATCTTCATTAAAACCATTATGACTTTAATACTGATGATCATTCCAGAAATGGACAGCTTCATGGCATTAGGAAAAGATGGACCATTGCTAATTTATATACCTTGGTGTTCTGTCAAAATGGAAGTCTGCCCAATCCATTTGCCCCAGACCATTCCTGGCATCCAGTCCTTTGACTTGAGCAATGCTATAACTAGTCAAGAGGTAGGACCTCAGAATCACTTTGCTCTTTATCTTCCCTCTTTCTTGCAGCCATCATTTATCCCTTTCTATTATTTCTCACTGGGAGAGATCTCTTAAATAATCCCCTTCTCCAGTTTCCTGCCTACTTACTTAGTAAGCAGGCATCAAACTGCCTAAGGAGACATGGTCCCCTCAGCTGCCCTATGTTTTTAAAGTCATCTTTCAAAGTCATGCTATTTACAAACACAAACAATGAAATAACTTTAAAGGCACCCACAAATAGTAACAGCACAAGGGTCTACAAGAGTATGAGAGAGGTTTTGAACTAGAGATACAGAGACAAAATTAGAAGTGCAGAAACACCTCAAAGTGGGTGTGCATATGCACGTATTTGTTATATTTTTATCGTTTTCTATGATAAAGGGAATTAAGTCAAATCTGAGGAATGGAATAGATTGATCAATAAAAAATGTTAGGGAAACTGGTTAATTATTTGGAAAAATCTGGTACTTAATTCAAGTATCTACTAATGTAATTTCAAGTTTAAAATATTACCAATAAAATTTTAAAAGCACCATAAGGAAAATAAATAATTTTAACCACAGGATGGGAAATGCCTCTTTAAGAATAATAACATGGAGAAAATCATAAAGATAAATGTACATAGGATTGATAAAATAAAACTATAAAATTGGTGTACATAAAAGGACGTAATAAAATATTCAAAACCAACAAGTTAAGAAAAATATATTTCCAATGCATAGGAAAAATATAGAGTTGATATTTTTAAAGGGCTTTAGTAAATTAGAAAAGTAAATTTAGTAAATTAGAAAAGCAGTATACCAATAATAAAATAAGCAAAGAAGGAATCCTCATTCTCTCTCTCTCTCTCTCCCTCTCTCACACATACACACACACACACACACACACACACACAAGCACACACAATTAAAATGCCATGGCTCAAAAGCTTATAATAAAAGTATTAAAAACCAGTTCTCAATTTAACTAGTAAAACAAATATATCTTACATTTGAAAATTAGTTATTTTCATTGCATAACTAATTGGCAAAATTTAGAAAAATATAACTAGTGCTGATTCAGAATTTGTGTTCTTATCCCAATTAAATTAAAACTACCACATATGGCAGATTTATCAAGAAAATTCCAAATTAAAAAATTTCCACCTTAATGTTTTCTCTAGAACTTTACTGCTTCTTAGAGCAACTATCTTTGTTTTTCCTTCAGAATACACTTGACCCTTGAACCATGCAGGGGTTCAGGTCACCAACTCCACTGTGCAGCTGAAAATCCTTATATAACTCTGACTTCCCCAGAACTTAACCACTAATTGTCTACTGTTGACTGGAATCCTTACAGATAACATAAACAGTCAATGAAGACACGTTTTGTATGTTATATATATTATATACAGAATTCTTACAATAAAGTAAGCTAGAGAGGACAAAATGTTATTAAGAAAGTCATAAGAAATACAGACTAAGATCCCAACAGGGATGCAAAAATTATCACCAAGATACTGACCAATAGCATCCAACAGTACATTAAAAGAATATTCATCACAACCAAGTGAGATTTATTCCTGGGCTGCAAGGGTGGTTCAACATCCACAAATCAATCAATGTGATACACTACATTAATAAAAGAAAGGACAAGAAAACCATATGATCCTCTCAATAGATGCAGAAAAAGCATTTGACAAAGTACAGCAACATTTCTTGATTAAAACTCTTCACAGTGTAGAGATAGAGGAAACACCTCAATATCATAAAAGCCATCTATGAAAAGCCCACAGTGAATATCATTCTCAATGGGGAAAAACTGAGAGCTTTCCCCCTAAGGTCAGGAACATGATAAGGGTGTCCATTCTCACCACTGTTATTCAACATAGTACTAGAAGTCCTAGCCTCAGCAACCAGATAACAAAAAGAGATAAAAGGCATCTGAATCAACAAAGAGAAGCCAAATTCTCACTCTTCGCAGAATATATGATACTCTATGCAGAAAAGCGAAAAGAATTGCTAGAACTCACACAGGAATTCAGCAAAGTGGCAGGATATAACATTAATGCACAGAAATTAGTTGCATTTCTATACACTAACAATGAGACAGAAGAAAGAGAAATTAAAGAATCAATCCCATTTACTATTGCACCCAAAACCATAAGATAACCAGGAATAAACCTAACCAAAGAGGCAAAGGATCTGTACTCTGAAAACTGTAGAATACTCGTGAAAGAAATTGTGAGGAAGACACAAAGAGATGGAAAAACGTTTCATGCTCATGGATTTGAAAAACAAATATTGTTAAAATGTCTATGCTACCTAGAGAAATCTATACATTCAATGCAATCCCTATAAAAATACCATCAACTTTTTTCACAGAGCTGGAATAAAAAAATCCTAAAATTTGCATGGAACCAGAAAAGACCCTGAATAGCCAAAGGAATGGTGAAAAAGAAAACCTTAGCTGGTAACATCACAATTCTGGGCTTCAAGTTATATCACAAAGCTGTATTCATCAAGACAGTATGGTATTGGCACAAAAACAGACACATAGATAAATGGAACAGACTAGAGAACCCAGAAATGGACCCTCAACTCTATGGTCAACTAATCTTCAACAAAGCAGGAAAGGATATCCATTGGAGAAAAGACAGTCTCTTCAACAAATCATGCTGGGAAAATTGGACAATCACATGCAGAAGAATGAAACTGGACTGTTTTCTTACACCATACACAAAGATAAACTCAAAATGGATGAAAGACCTAAATGTGAGACAGGAGTCCATCAAAATCCTAGAGGAGAACACAGGTAGCAAACTCTGTGATCTTGGCTGCAGCAACTTCTTGCTAGACATGTCTTCAAAGGCAAGGAAATAAAGGCAAAATGAACTATTAGGACTTCATCAAGATAAAAAGCTTTTGCACGGCAAAGGAAACAGTTGACAAAACCAAAAGACAACCGACAGAATGGGAGAAGATATTTGCAAATGTATTTTCAGATAAAGGGTTAATATCCAAAATCTATAAAGAACTTATCAAACTCAACACCCAAAAAACAAACAATCGAATCAAGAAATGGGCAGAAGACATGAACAGACATTTCTGCAAAGAAGACATCCAAATGACCACAGACACATGAAAAAGTGCTCAACATCACCAGGCATCAGGGAAATACAAGCATCAAAACCACAATGAGATAACACCTCACACGGACCAGAATAGGTAAAATTAACAACTCAGGAAACAACAGATGTCGGCAAGGATGCAAAAAAAGGGGAACCCTCTTACAATGGTGGTGGGAATGCTAGCTGGTACAGCCACTCTGGAAAACAGTATGGATGCTCATCAAAAAGTTGAAAAAGGAGCTACCCTATGACTTAGCAATTACACTACTAGGTATTTACCCCAAAAATACAAACATAGTGATTCAAAGGGGCATATGTACCCCAGTGTTTACAGCAGCAATGTCCACAATAGCCAAACTATGGAAAGAGCCCAGACGTCCATCAATAGATGAATGGATAAAAAAGATGTGGTATATATATATGTATATATATATGGAATATTACTCAGCCATCAGAAAATGGAATATTGCCATTTTCAAAGATCTGGATGGAACTAGAGGGTATTATGCTAAGCTAAATAAGTCGATCAGAGAAAGAAAATTATCGTATGATTTCACTCATATGTGGAATTTCAGAAACAAAACAGAGGAGCATAGGGGAAGGAAGGGAAAAATAAAACAAGATGAAATCAGAGAGGGAAATAAACCATAAGAGACTCTTAATCATAGGAAATAAACTGAGGGTTGCTAGAGGGGAGGTGGGTGGGAGAGTGGGGTAACTGAGTGATGGACATTAAGGAGGGCATATGATATAATGAGTACTGGGTATTATATAAGACTGATGAATTACTGAACTCTACCTCTGAAGCTAACAATACACTGTATGTTAATTAATTGAATTTAAATAGAAAGAAAGCAAGAAAGTCATAAGGAAAAGACATTTACAATACTGCACTGCATTTATCAAAAAAAAAAAAATCCACATGTAAGTGTACCCACCTACTTCAAATCCCTGTTTTTCAAGGGTCAACTGTGTGAAGTCAGCAAGGAGAACTTCTAAAGGTATGCTGATGCTTATCTGTGGAGCTGACACTCACTTACAGTGAGTCTTCCACTATATCTAGTGCTGAAGTGGCTCCAGAGAACACCTGCCTCACCTAGGTTGTAGACCTGGGGCAGGTGAGGGGCTCCAATTCCCATCTCCTCATCTTTCAGTTCAACATGTTTCTCCTATCTCCCCATTCAAGTGCCTTAGTTATACCCCCACAAATTTCATGGGGGTGGAGTGTGAGCCTGCCTGGGTCACTAGTGAATCCTTAGCACAGAGCATGATGCCTGGCATGTGCTATGTGCTCAAACAACATGTAGCTAGTTTGGCCTTCCCTGAATATATTTGCAAATGGCTCAAGCTGAAAGATCAGGGGTCTTCTAATGCAGATTCACAGATGATCAAGGTTCCAACTGGGATATCCAAGGGATATGTTAAAGGGAAAATCATAGTCAATGCTTGGGTCCACCTAGATGCTCCCTGTTGCTCATGCCTGGGTGAATTCCTTAAGGAAAACATCCAAAGATGGTTAGTCTTTTTTTCCAAACCCAGAGAGGCTCAAATTAGAAAACAGTGTGGCAGCTTCATGATGAAACAATGTAATTGGGCAATCCCAGCCCTGCCTTTGTCGTTGTTAAAATGGAAATGCCTATGAGTTCTGAAGGTATGCAACAGACATTTGCTCCATGAGACTCAGAAGACACGCAGGCATAACTGCTGTTAGAAGGTAAAATGGCAAGTGAAATAAAATACAAATGAGAAATTTTATCCTGTGGAGGACATTAGGAGACTTCATTAAAATTTTCCCCCTTTTTCTAATTAATATAAAGGGAATCTAGCAATTGCACAGTAAATGTGTCTTGATTAGGGTCACAAAGAAAGTTGGTGTATATAACAAACAAAAAATAAATCTGAAAAAGTGTCAGGTTGATGATAAATAATATTTATTTTCATTCCGCCTACCTTCCTCCCCCCCTTTTTTTTTTCAGTAAAGTCTCCATAGTGAAAGGGAGGTTCACAGAAGTTACAGCCTCTTCAGGACTCATTGGTGGAGGCAGCAAAGATCAGATGTTGACGTAAGCTTTTCATGTCATGAACAAAGGAGCAGGATTTAAGAAACTCTGGATTTCCTGGCCTTATTCACATCTAATAGAATCCAAATCCACAACTTTTCTAACACTCATGAATTTCTTCCGGATCCAAAGTCACCCTTGGTCTTGTATGGCTCTTCTGTCTATATTTCCTCATTTATTAAGCAACACCACCCAGTCAGATGTGTTTCCTCTTTGTTTTGGAATGCTTCATCTATTCCCTAGATGGTGTACATACTCTATGATTTCTTCACTGAAAATTGATGGCTATTAGTTGGCAATGACCCAAGCATTGAGATGGTGGATAAACTCTGGCTCTGACTGTGTTGGCAGAAAGAGAATGGTACATGCTCATCAAGGAGAGAGGATAAGGAATAAGCTCTAGGGTTGGGTGATTTTCCCTATCTTTCCTGGAAATAATTCCCCTAATCTTCCATGTTGAATGGTTAATGTATTTTATTTTTATTTTTTAAAGATTTACTTATTTGAGAGAGAGAAAGAGATTGAGCATGCACAGAGGGAGAAACAGACTCCCCACTGAGCAGAGATCCTGATGTGGGGCTCGATCCCAGGACCCTGGGATCATGACCTGAGCTGAAGGCAGACGCTTAACCAACTGAGCCACCCAGGCGCCCCCGTTAATGTATTTTAAGGGTGGGGGGTTACTTGGGAGAAATGTGTGTAATGCATCACTGTTGAAAAGTGTTTTCTTTACGTGCACGTCTCTGGTCAAATATATTTAACTTTCTTGGTACTTGATAAACAGTGTGACCTATGTTGCTTGTTGCATGTGGCTTCAGAATGAAGAGAAGACCAATTTTCTACAGCCAAAGAGCCACAGCTCCTTAAAAACTAGCTAGAATTTGAAGGTAAAATTAATTAAAATACCCAGTAAAATGATGTTATGACTCTTCTTTATTGTACACTTTTAAAGAAATCAGTCATTTTGGGATAGGGAAGAACATGCTATACAGTTTTAATTATCTATCTATACGTCTGTCCATCTGTCTTACCTACCCTGTCCCCCCAAAATCCTTTATAATAGTTTAATAATAGTCAATGATTTTTAAGCTCTCCCCATCTTGAAAAAATTATGATATTAGTCTTTTTTATCTCTGGCAAGTTTCCTTCCCTAAAAGAACATATGCGATTGGTCTACAAATGTGGGTCTGATTCCAAGTCAGTCCCTTAAACCTGGCTCTCCTGATCTATTTCCCTTAATCTCTCTGGGCTTTGATTTCTTCAGTTGCTAAGTGGTGATAGTGTGTATCACAGGCTTGTTTCGTGGATTTTTTAAAGATGACATCTGGAAAATGGTTATCAACCCATGTGGCACTAAGGAGATGATCAAACATTTGATATATAAAGCAACCCTATCAGTAGCAGCCACCCTAATGCAATCAGGATATCCCAATAGAGTGTTCAGGAGCCTCCTGCATCATTTCAAGTTTCACCAAGATTCCATGTCTGATACTACACTTACAAAACCAGGCTCTGTGGATGGCAAAGTGCAAGAATCTGCAATTTTTAAATTTTTGTTTATTTTTTTTTATTAAGTTCAGTTAGTCACTGTATAGTATATAATCAGTTTTTGATGTAGTGTTCAATGATTCATTAGTTAAGTATAACACCCAGTGCTCATCACAACACATGCACTCCTCAATACCCATCACCCTGTTACCCCCTCCCCCCACTCTTATCCCTTCTGAAACCCTCAGATTGTTCCCGGGGTCTGCAGGTGTTTCTTACGTATGCAAAATTTAAAGAAAATGTATAGCTTTCTACAACAATCCAGACTTCATACAATTCTAATTTTTTAACTTGGAGTGATTTGTTAAATGTATATTCATAACTTAATCATTTCAAAACCTTTGTTTAGAGGGAAGAGCAAGATGGCAGAGGAGTAGGAGACCTAAATTTCGTCTGGTCCCAGGAATTCAGCTGGATAGGGATCAAACCATTCTGAACACCTACGAACTCAACAGGAGATCGAAGAAAAGAATAGCAGCAACTGTCTGAACAGAAAAGTGACCACTTTCTGGAAGGTAGGACATACGGAGAAATGAATCTGAGGCAATATTCGGGAAGATAAACGATGGGAGAGGGGGCCTCCATCAGCCGTTTCTGGCAAGTGATAGAGCAGCGGAGCACAAAATCGGAAATTTTAGAAGTCCTCTCCGCTGAGGGACGTTGCTCCAGTGGCTAAGTGGGGGGTGGAACTTTCACTGGAACAGTGTGGTCTCAGGACCCTCAGGGTCACAGAAAGACCAGGGGTGCCTGAGTGCAGCAGAGCTCCCAGGATTCAGAGCCGGGAAGCTGGCTACGGAGATGGAGCCAAGTGGGCTCTCAGCTCGGGGTTGCCATAAACCGTGATTCGCAGCACAGTCGGGCCACTGCTCCTCCAGGAGGCACCCAACAAGCAGCAGATCTGGGGAGACTCCCCTTCCTCCCCTGGGAGGAGAGGTGTGGAAGTGCACCACAGGAAACTGCTGGTTTGGAGACTCCAAAAAGTATCAGGTGCCAGAGATAGAAACACTCATCACAGGCCGGGTGAGCACGGAGAGTAGCCGGAGACCAGGGAGACAGGAGTGATTGACTGCTTTTCTCTGGGGGCTCACTGAGGAGTGGGGCCCTGAATTCTCGGCTCCCCCAATGCGGAGAATGGGAGGCCGCCATTTTCACTCTCGTCCTCCAAAGCTGTACTGAAAGCTTGCAGGGAACAAAAGCTATGGAGAGCAAACCGGAGCAGACTACTTAGCCTGGACCAACAAGGGCAGGACAATTCTGCCTCTGGCACAGACATTTGAGAACCACGGCAACAGGCCTCTCCCTCAGATCAGCAAGAACAGCCAACCAAGACCAAGTTTACCGATCAATGAGAATGGCAGAACTCCAGCGTTAGGGGAATACTGCACATAGAATTCATGGCCATAATTCTTTAGTCTTTCAAAGTTAATTTTTTTAACTGTTCTTTTTTTTTGAATTTTTCTTTTTCCCTTTTTCAACCAACATCTTATTCAAACCCTTTTTTAAAAAAAAAATTTTATTTTTCATTTTTAGAGTCATATTCTATCCCTTCAGAGTAGTTACCCTTATTTTTAGCGTATATATATAAGTGGTTCTCTCATCAAAATTTTAAGATACAGTTTCTTCTAACAGCTAAAATATACGTTAAATCTCTAGTGTATGGCTTTGTTCTAGTATCCTACCTGATCACATTCTCTCTCCTTTTTTTTCTTTCTTTTTTTTTTAAATCCACTTTTCTTTTTTCAAACAACTGCTTATCAATTCCTTTTATAAATTTTTTTATAATTTTAATCTTTACAGTCATATTCCATCCCTTCATCATATCAACCCTTATTTTGTGCATATATAAGTCTTTCTTTAAAAATTTGGGAGGCTGGGGTGCCTGGGTGGCTCAGTTGGTTAAGCGACTGCCTTCGGCTCAGGTCATGATCCTGGAGTCCCGGGATCAAGGCCCACATCGGGCTCCTTGCTCAGCAGGGAGTCTACTTCTCCCTCTGACCCTCTTCATTATCATGCTCACTATCTCTCATTCTCTCTCTCTCAAATAAATAAATAAAATCTTAAAAAAAAATTAAAAATAAAATAAAATAAAATAAAATTTTGGGAGGCACTTTCTTCTAACAAAACAAAATACACCCAAAATCTAGTGTGTGGCACTGATCTATGAATCAGCCTGATCATATTTGATCATATTCTGCTTTGGTTGTTTTGTTCTGTTTTTGTTTATTTTTATCTTTTTCCTTTCCTTTTCTTTTCTCTTTCTTTTTTCTTTCTTTCCCTTTCTTTTCCCCTAGTTTCAGGTCTTTTCTGATTTGATTTGAGTATATTTTCTGGGGATATTGTTACCCTGTTAGCATTTTGTACTCTCATTCATCTGTTCTCCACTGGACAAAAATGACATGATGGAAAAAAAAACCTCAACAAAAAGAACAAGAGGTAGTACCGTCTCCCAGGGACCTACTCAATATGGATATTAGTACAATGTCAGTCCTAGAGTTCAGAATCGTGATTTTAAAGATACTAGCTGGACTTGAAAAAAGCATGGAAGTTTTAGAAAAAGCCTTTCTGGAGAAATAAAAGAACTAAAATCTAACCAAGTCGAAATCAAAAAGGTTATTCATGAGGTGCAATCAAAAATGGGGGCCCTAACTGCTAGGATAAATGAGGCAGAAGAGAGAAGCAGCGATATAGAAGACCAAATGATGGAAAATAAAGAGGCTGAGAAAAAGAGAGAGAAACAACTACAGGATCGCGAGGGCAGAATTCGAGAGATAAGCGATACAATAAGACGAAACAATATTAGAATAATTGGGATCCCAGAAGAAGAAGAAAGAGAGAGAGGGGCAGAAGGTATATTGGAGCAAATAATAGCAGAGAACTTCCCTAATGTGGGGAAGGGAACAGGCATCAAAATCCAGGAGGCACAGAGAACCCCTCTCAAAATCAATAAAAATAGGTCAACACCCCAACATCTAATAGGAAAACTCACGAGTCTCAGAGACAGAGAAAATTCTGAAAACAGCTCGGGAAAAGAGATATGTAACCTACAATGGTAGAAACATTAGATTGGCAACACACCTATCCACAGAGACCTGGCAGGCCAGAAAGGACTGGCATGAGATCTTCAGAGAACTAAAGGAGAAAAATATGCAGCCAAGAATACTATATCCAGCTAGGCTCTCACTGAAAATTGAAGGAGAGATAAAAAAACTTCCAGGACAAACAAAAACTAAAGGAATTTGTGAACACAAAACCAGCCCTACAAGAAATATTGAAAGGGGTCCTCTAAGAAAAGAGAGAGAGCCTAAAAGCAGCATAGATCAGAAAGGAACACAGACGATATACAGTAACAGTCACCTTACAGGCAATACAATGGCCGTAAATTCATATCTTTCAATAGTTACCATGAATGTAAATGGGCTAAATGCCCCATTCTAAACACACAGGCTATCAGATTGGATTAAAAAACAAGACCTATCGATATGCTGTCTGCAAGAGACTCATTTTAGACCAAAGACAGCCCCAGACTGAAAGTGAGGGGGTATAAAACCATTTACATGCTAATGGACACCAAAAGAAAGCTGGGGTGGCAATCCTTATGTCAGACGAATTAGATTTTAAACCAAAGACTGTAATAAGAGATGACGAAGGACACTATATCCTACTTAAAGGGTCTATCCAAAAAGAAGACCTAACAATTGTAAATGTCTATGCCCCTAACATGGGAGCAGCCAATTATATAAGGCAATTAATAACAAAAGCAAAGAAACACATCGACAACAATACAATAATAGTGGGGGACTTTAACACCCACCCTGACTGAAATGGACAGATCATCTAACCAAAAGATCAACAAGGACATAAAGACTTTAAATGAAACACTGGACCAAATGGACTTCACAGACATATTCAGAACATTCCATCCCCAAGCAACAGAATACACATTCTTCTCTAGTGCCTATGGAACATTCCCCAGAATAGATCACATCCTAGATCACAAATCAGGTCTCAACTGGTAGCAAAAGATTGGGATTATTCCCTGCATATTTTCAGACCACAATGCTTTGAAACTAGAACTCAATCACAAGAGGAAAGTCAGAAAGAACTCAATACATGGAGGCTAAAGAGCATCCTACTAAAGAATGAATGGGTCAACCAGGAAATTAAAGAAGAATTTAAAAAATTCATGGAAACCAATGAAAATGAAAACACAAGTGTTCAAAATCTTTGGGATGCAGCAAAGGCAGTCCTAAGAGGAAAGTATATAGCAATACAAGCCTTTCTCAAGAAACAAGAAAGGTCTCAAATATACAACCTAACCCTACACCTAAAGGAGCTAGAGAAAAAACAGCAAATAAAGCCTAAACTCAGCAGGAGAAGAGACATAATAAAGATCAGAGCAGAAATCAATGAACTAGAAACCAAAAGAACAGTGGAACAGATCAAAGAAACTAGGAGCAGGTTCTTTGAAAGAATTAACAAGGTTGATAAACCCCTAGCCAGACGTATCAAAAAGAAAAGAGAAATGACCCAAATCAACAAAATCATGAATGAAAGAGGAGAGATCACAACCAACACCAAAGAAACACAAACAATTATAAGAACATATTTATGAGCAACCCTATGACAGCAAATTAGATAACCTGGAAGAAATGATTGCATTCCTAGAGATGTATCAACTACCAAAACTGAACCAAAAGAAATAGAAAACCTGAACAGACTTATAATCACTAAGGAAATTGAAGCAGTCATCAAAAATCTCCCAACAAAGAAAAGCCCAGGGCCAGATGGCTTCCCAGGGGAATTCTACCAAATATTTAAAGAAGAATTAGTACTCATTCTTCTGAAACTGTTCCAAAAAATAGAAATGGAAGGAAAACTTCCAAACTCGTTTTATGAGGCCACCATTCCCTTGATCCCCAAACCAGACAAAGACCCCATCAAAAAGGAGAATTAGAGACCAATATCTTTGATGAACATGGATGCAAAAATTCTCACCAAAATACTAGCGGTAGGATCCAACAGTACATTAAATGGATTATTCACTACGACCAACTAGGATTTATCCCTGGGCTGAAAGGTTGGTTCAACATCCGCAAATCAATCAACGTGATACAATACATTAACAAAAGAAAGAACAAGAGGGAGCGGAGCAAGATGGCGGAAGAGTAGGTGACGTGGATTTCATCTGGTCTCAGGAATTCAGCTGAATAGGGATCAAACCATTCTGAACACCTACGAACTCAATAGGAGATCGAAGAAGAGAGTAGCAACAACTCTCTGAACAGAGAAAAGACCACTTACTGGAAGGTAGGACATGCGGAGAAGTGAATCCGAGGCAATATTCTGGAGGATAGACGGTGGGGGAGGGGCCCTCCGTCGGCTGCTTCTGGCAAGTGATAGAGCCACGGAGCACAAAATCGGAACTTTTAGAAGTCGGCTCCGCTGAGGGACGTCGCTCCAGTGGCTAAGCTGGGAGGGGAACCCTTGTGGGACAGTGTGGTCTCCGGGCCCTCAGGGTAACAGAAAGACTGGGGGTGCTTGAGTGCAGCAGAGCTCCCAGGTATTGGAGAGGGAAAGCCGGCTACAGAGACGGAGCGAAGGCATGGGATCTCAGCTCCGGGTTGCCATAAACTGTGATCCGCGGCCCAGTTGGGCCACTGCTCCTCCAGCAGGGTCCCAACAAGTGGCAGATCCAGGGAGACTCCCCTTTCTCCCCCGGGAGGAGCGGCACGGGAGCGCACCACAGGGATCTACTGGGTTTGGAGACTCCACACGGAGTCAGGAGCCAGAGATAGAAACGCTCCGTCACAGGCCGCGTGAGCATGGAGTGCGGCCGGAGACCAGGGAGACGGGAGTGACTGCTTTGCTCTGGGGGCGCACTGAGGAGCGAGGCCCCAAGTTCTCAGCTCCTCCAGGTGGAGATTGGGAGGCCACCATTTTTGCCCTGGTCCTCCAAAGCTGTACCGAGAGCTTGCAGGGAACAAAAGCTCCCGAGAGCAAACCGGAGCAGATTGCTTAGCCCGGACCGGCAAGGGTGGGGCAATTCCGCCTCCGGCAAAGACATTTGGGAACCATGGCAACAGGCTCTTCCCCCAGAAGATCAGCACGAACAGCCAGCGAAGACCAAGTTTACCAATCAATGAGAACGGGAGAACTCCAGCGCTAGGGGAATACTGCACATAGAATTCATGGATTTTTTACGATGATTCATTAGTTTTTCAAAGTTAATTTTTTTAACTGATTTTTTTTTAATTTTTCTTTTTCCCTTTTTCAAACAAAATCTTATCAATCCCTTTTTTAAAAACACATTTTTATTTTTCATTTTTAGAGTCATATTTTATCCCTTCATAGGAGTTACCCTTATTTTTGGCATATATATATATAAGTTGTTCTCTCTTTAAAATTTTGGATACAGATTCTTCAAACAGATCAAAATATACCCTAAATCACTAGTGTATGGCTTTGTTCTAGTCTCCTGCCTGATCAAATTCTCTCCCTTTTTTTTCTTTTCTTGTTTTTTTAAATCTTCTTTTTTTTCTTATTTTCTAAATAATATTTTATTGTTATGTTAATCACCATACATTACATCATTAGTTTTTGATGTAGTGTTCCATGATTCATTGTTTGTGCATAACACCCAGGGCTCCATGCAGAATGCGCCCTCTTTAATACCCATCACCAGGCTAACCCATGCCGCCACCCCCCTCCCCTCTAGAACCCTCAGTTTGTTTTTCAGAGTCCATCGTCTCTAGTGGTTCGTCTCCCCCTCCGACATACTCCCCTTCATTCTTCCCCTCCTGTTATCTTCTTCTTCTTTTTTTTTTCTTAACATATATTGCATTATTTGTTTCAGAAATACAGATCCGTGATTCATCAATCTTATACAATTCAGAGTGCTCACCATAGCACATTCCCTCCCCAATGTATATCACCTAGCCACCCAAACCCTCCCACCTCCCACCAATCCAGCAAACCTCAGTTTGTTTCCTGAGAATAAGTATTCCTCATATCAGTGAGGTCATATGATACATGTCTTTCTCTGATTGATTTATTTCACTCAGCATAACACCCTCCAGTTCCATCCACGTCATTGCAAATGACGAGATCTCATTCCTTTTGATGGCTGCATAATATTCCATTGTGTATATATACCACCTCTTCTTTATCCATTCATCTGTCGATGGACATCTTGGCTCTTTCCACAGTTTGGCTATTGTGGATGTTGCTGCTATAAACATTGGGGTGCACGTACCCCTCTGGATCCCTACATTTTTATCTTTGTGGTAAATACCCAGTAGTGCAATTGCTGGATCGTATGGTAGCTCTATTTTCAACAGTTTGAGGTACCTCCATACTGTTTCCCAGAGTCGTTGCACCAGCTTGCATTCCCACCAACAGTGTAGGAGGGTTCCCCTTTCTCCACATCCCCGCCAACTTCTGTCATTTCCCGACTTGTTAATTTTAGCCATTCTAACAGGTGTGAGGTGGTATCTCATTGAGGTTTTGATTTGATTTCCCTGAAGCTGAGCAATGTTGACCACTTTTTCATGTGTCTGTTGGCCATTTGGATGTCTTCTTTGGAAAAATATCTGTTCATGTCTTCTGCCCATTTCTTGGTTTGGATTATTTGTTTTTTGGGTGTTGAGTTTGATAAGTTCTTTATAAATTTTGGATACTAGCCCTTTATCTGATATGTCATTTGCAAATATTTTCTCCCATTCTGTCGGTTGTCTTTCGGTTTTGGTGACTTTCTTTTGCTGTGCAAAAGTTTTTATCTTGATGAAACCCCAATAGTTCATTTTTGCCCTGGCTTCCCTTGCCTTTGGCGATGTTTCTAGGAAGAAGTTGCTGTGGCTGAGGTGGAAGAGGTTGCTGCCTGTGTTCTCCTTTAGAATTTTGATGGACTCCTGTCTCACGTTTAGGTCTTTCAACCATTTGCAGTCTATTTTTGTGTGTGGTGTAAGGAAATGGTCCAGTTTCATTCTTCTGCAGGTGGCTGTCCAATTTTCCCAACACCATTTGTTGAAGAAACTATCATTTTTCCATTGGACATTCTTTCCTGCTTTGTCAAAGATGAGTTGACCATAGAGTTGAGGGGCCATTTCTGGGCTCTCTATTCTGTTCCATTGATCTGTGTGTCTGTTTTTGTGCCAGTACCATACTGTCTTGATGATGACAGCTTATAATAGAGCTGGAAGTCCGGAATTGTGATGCCGCCAGCTTTGCTTTTCATTTTCAATATTCCTCTGGCTATTCGGGGTCTTTCTGGTTCCATCCAAACTTTAGGATTATTTGTTCCACTTCTTAGAAAAAGGTGGATGGTATTTTGATGGGGATTGCATTGAATGTGTAGATTGCTCTAGGTAGCACTGACATCTTCACAATGTTTATTATTCCAATTCATGAGCATGGAACGTTTTTCCATTTCTTCGTGTCTTCTTCAATTTCTTTCATGAGTATTTTATAGTTTTCTGAGTACAGATCCTTTGCCTTATTGCTTAAATTTATTCCTAGGTATCTTATGATTTTGGGTACAATTGTAAATGGGATTGACTCCTTGATTTGTCTCTCTTCACTCTTATTGTTGGTGTATAGGAATGCCACTGATTTCTGTGCATTGATTTTATATCCTGCTACTTTACTGAATTCCTGTATGAGTTCTAGCAGTTTTGGGGTGGAGTCTTTTGGGTTTTCCACATACACTATCATATCATCTGCAAAGAGTGAGAGTTTGACTTCCTCTTTGCCAATTTCGATGCCTTTGATTTCTTTTTGTTGTCTGATTGCTGTGGCTAGGACTTCTAATACTATGTTGAATAGCAGTGGTGAGAGTGGACATCCCTGCCGCGTTCCTGACCTTAGGGGGATGAGAATGATATTCGCTGTAGGTTTTTCATAGATGGCTTTTATGATATTGAGGTATGTACCCTCTATCCCTATACTCTGAAGAGTTTTGATCAAGGAGGGATGCTGTACTTTGTCAAATGCTTTTTCTGCATCTATTGAGAGGATCATATGATTCTTGTTCTTTCATTGGTTAATGTATTGTATCACGGTGATTGATTTGCGGATGTTGAACCAGTCTTGCAACCCAGGGATAAAGCCCACTTGGTCATGGTGAATAATCCTTTTAATGTACTGTTGGATCCTATTGGCTAGTACTTTGGGGAGAATTTTTGAATCCATGTACATCAAGGATATTGGTCTCTAATTCTCCTTTTTGATGGGGTCTTTGTCTGGTTTTGGGATCAAGGGAATAGTGGCCTCATAAAATGAGTTTGGAAGTTTTCCTTCTATTTCTATTTTTTGGAACAGTTTCAGGACAATACGTATTAATTCTTCTTTAAAAGTCTGATAGAATTCCCCTGGGAAGCCATCTGGCCCTGGGTTTTTTTTCTTGGGAGATTTTAATGACTGCTTCTATATCCTTAGTGGTTATAGGTCTGTTCAGGTTTTCTATTTCTTCCTGGTTCAATTTTGGTAGTTGATACATCTCAAGGAATGCACCCAATTCTTCCAGGTTATCTAATTTGCTGGCATAGAGTTGCTCATAATATGTTCTTAGAATTGTTTGTATTTCTTTGGTGTTGGTTGTGATCTCTCCTCTTCCATTCATGATTTTGTTGATTTGGGTCATTTCTCTTTTCTTTTTGATACGTCTGGCCAGGGGTTTATCAATCTTGCTAATTCTTTCAAAGAACCTGCTCCTAGTTTCGTTGATCTGTTCTACTGTTCTTTTGGTCTCTAGTTCATTGATTTCTGCTCTGATCTTTATTATTTCTCTTCTCCTGCTGGGTTTAGGCTTTGTTTGCTGTTTTTTCTCTAGCTCCTTTAGGTGTAGGGTTAGGTTGTGTATTTGAGACCGTTCTTCTTTCTTGAGAAAGGCTTGTATTGCTGTATACTTTTCTCTCAGGACTGCCTTTGCTGTATCCCAAAATTTTGAACAGTTGTGTTTTCATTTTCATTGGTTTCCATGAATTTTTTTAATTCTTCTTTAATTTCCTGGTTGACCATTCATTCTTTAGTAGGATGCTCTTTAGCCTCCATGTATTTGAGTTCGTTCTGAGTTTCCTCTTGTGATTGAGTTCTAGTTTCAAAGCATTGTGGTCTGAAAATATGCAGGGAATAATCCCAATCTTTTGGTACCGGTTGAGACCTGATTTGTGAACTAGGATGTGACCAATTCTGGAGAATGTTCCATGGGCACTAGAAAAGAATGTGTATTCTGGTGCTTTGGGATGGAATGTTCTGAATATGTCTGTGAAATACATTTGTTCCAGTGTTTCATTTAAAGTCTTTATTTCCTTGTTGATCTTTTGGTTAGATGCTCTGTCCATTTCAGTCAGGGGGGTGTTAAAGTCCCCCACTATTATTGTATTTTTGTTCATGTGTTTCTTTGCTTTTGTGATTAATTGCCTTATGCAATTGGCTACTCCCATGTTAGGGGCATAGATATTTACAATTGTTAAATATTCTTGTTGGATAGACCCTTTAGGTAGGATATAGTGTCCTTCGTCATCTCTTATTACAGTCTTTGGTTTAAAATCTAATTCGTCTGACATAAGGATTGCCACCCCAGCTTTCTTTTGGTGTCCATTAGCATGGTAAATGGTTTTCCACCCCCTCACTTTCAATCTGGGGATGTCGTGGGTCTAAAATGGGTCTCTTGCAGACAGTATATTGATGGGTCTTGTTTTTTAATCCAATCTGATAGCCTGTGTGTTTTGAATGGGGCATTGAGCCCATTTACATTCAGGGTAACTATTGAAAGGTATGAATTTAGTGCCATTGTATTGCTTGTAAGGTGACTGTTACTGTATATTGTCTGTGTTCCTTTCTGATCTATGCTGCGTTTAGGCTCTCTTTTTCCTTAGAGGACCTCTTTCAATATTTCTTGTAGGGCTGGTTTTGTGTTTGCAAGTTCCTTTAGTTTTTGTTTGTCCTGGAAGCTTTTTATCTCTCCTTCTATTTTCAATGACCGCCTAGCTGGATATGGTATTCCTGGCTGCATATTTTTCTCCTTTAGTGCTCTGAAGATATCATGCCAGTCCTTTCTGGCCTGCCAGGTGTCTATGGATAGGTGTGTTGCCAATCTAATGTTTCTACCATTGTAGGTTACATATCTCTTTTCCCGAGCTGTTTGCAGGATTTTCTCTGTCTCTGAGACTCGTGAGTTTTCCTATTAGATGTTGGGGTGTTGACCTATTTTTATTGATTTTGAGAGGGGTTCTCTGTGCCTCCTGGATTTTGATGTCTGTTCCCTTCCCCACATTAGGGAAGTTCTCTGCTATTATTTGCTCCAATATACCTTCTGCCCCTCTCTCTCTTTCTTCTTCTTCTGGGATCCCAATTATTCTAATGTTGTTTCGTCTTATCGTATTGCTTATCTCTCGAATTCTGCCCTCGTGATCCTGTAGTTGTTTCTCTCTCTTTTTCTCAGCCTCTTTATTTTCCATCATTTGGTCTTCTATATCGCTGCTTCTCTCTTCTGCCTCATTTATCCTAGCAGTTAGTGCCCCCATTTTTGACTGCACCTCATGAATAGCCTTTTTGATTTCGACTTGGTTAGATTTTAGTTCTTTATTTCTCCAGAAAGGGTTTCTCTAATAACTTCCATGCTTTTTTCAAGCCCAGCTAGTATCTTTAAAGTCATGATTCTGAACTCTAGGTCCGACATCGTACTAATGTCAGTTTTGAGTAGGTCCCTGGCAGACGGTACTACCTCTTGTTCTTTTTGCTGAGGTGATTTTTTTCGTCTTGTCATTTTGTCCAGTGGAGAACAGATGAATGAGAGAACAGAATGCTAACAGGTTAACAACGTCCCCAGCAAATATACTCTATACAAATCAGAAAAGACCTAAAGCCAGGGGACAAGAAAGGGAAAGAAAGAAGAGGGAAAAAAAGGAAAAAGAAAAAGATAAAAACAAACAAAAACTGAACAAAACAAAAAAAACAGAATATGATCATATATGATCAGGCTAGTGCATAGATCAATGCCACACACTAGTTTTGGGCATATTTTGTTCTGTTAGAAGTAAGTGCCTGCTAAAATTTTAAAGGAAGAAAGACTTATATATGTACAAAATAAGGGGTGATACAATGAAGGGATGGCAGATGAATGTAAAGATGAAAATTATAAATGATTTTATAAAAGGAATTGATAAGATAAGAAGTTGTTTTTAAAAAGTAAGAAGAATTTTAAAAAGAAAAAGATAAAAGAAAATAAAAAGGGAGAGAATGTGATCAGGCAGGAGAATAGAACAAAGCCATACACTAGTGATTTAGGGTATATTTTGATCTGTTAGAAGAAATTGTATCTCAAAATTTTAAAGAGAGAACAACTTATATATATATATATGCCAAAAATAAGGGTAACTACTATGAAGGGATAAAAATATGACTCTAAAAATGAAAAATAAAAAATGTTTTTTGGGGATTGATAAGATGTTGTTTGAAAAAGGGAAAAAAATTAAAAAAAAAAGTAAAAAAAACTAACTTTGAAAAACTAATGAATTATGGTAAAAAAGCCATGAGTTCTATGTGCAGTATTCCCCTAGCGCTGGAGTTCTCCCGTTCTCCTTGATCGGTAAACTTGGTCTTGGCTTGCTGGCTGTTCGTGCTGATCTCCTGGGGGAGGGGCCTTTTGCCGTGTTTCCCAAATATCTTTGCGGGAGGCGGAATTGCCCCGCCCTTGTGAGTCCGGGCTAAGCAAGCTGCTCCAGTTTGCTCTCAGGAGCTTTTGTTCCCTGCATGCTCTTGGTACACCTTTGGAGGACCAGGGTGAAAATGGTGGCCTCCCAATCTCCACCCGGAGTAGCTGAGAACTCAGGGCCCCACTCCTCAGTGCGCCCCCAGAGAAAAGCATTCACTCCTGTCTCCCCGGCCTCCAGCCGCACTCCGTGCTCACCCGGCCTGTGACCGAGCGTTTCTATCTCTGGCACCCGACCCCATGTGGAGTCTCCAAACCCAGCAGATCCCTGGGGTGCGCTCCTGCACCGCTCCTGTCAGGGGGAGAAAGGGGAGTCTCCCGGCTCTGCCACTTGTTGGATCCCTGCTGGAGGAGCAGTAGCCCGACTGGGCTGCGGATCACAGTTTATGGCTACCCTGAGCTAAGAGCCCCGTGCCTCAGCTCAATCTCTGCAGCCGGCTTCCCCCTCCGAAACCTAGGAGCTCTGCTGCACTCAGGCACCCCTGGTCTTTCTGTGACCCCGAGGGTCCTGAGACCACACTGTCCCGCGAGGGTTCCACCCCCCGCTTAGCCAGTGGAGCGACGTCCCTCCATGGAGACGGCTTCTAAAATTTCCGATTTTGTGCTCCGCGGCTCTAGCACTTGCCAGAAGCGGCCGACAGAGGCCCCCTCCCCCGCCGTCTATCCTCCCGAATATTGCCTTGGATTCACTTCTCCGCACGTCCTACCTTCCAGAAAGTGGTCGCTTTTCTGTTCAGAGTGTTGTTACTATTCTTATCTTTGATCTCCTGTTGAGTTCGTAGTTGTTCAGAATGGTTTGATCCCTATTCAGCTGAATTCCTGAGACCAGACGAAATCCAAGTCTGCTACTCCTCCACCATCTTGCTCCACTCCCTCATTTATACTATTTAGATAATGGAAAGGCAACTCACAGAGTAGAAGATTCTCTCTCTCTCTCTATCTATCCATCTATTGTCAACAAATAAATCAAATTCAGAATATATGAAAGATCCAGCTGCTTGGTTTGGGAAAAATTCCTTCACTTCAGTTTCCTTATCTTCCAGAAAGTGGTCGCTTTTCTGTTCAGAGTGTTGTTACTCTTCTTGTCTTTGATCTCCTGTTGAGTTTGTAGGTGTTCAGAATGGTTTGATCCCTATTCAACTGAATTCCTGAGACCAGAGGTAATCCAGGTCTCCTACTCCTCTGCCATCTTGCTCCACCCCCCTTCTTCTTTCTTTTTCAAACAACTTCTTATCTTATCAATTCCTTTTGTAAAATCTTTTATAATTTTCATCTTTACGGTCATCTTCCATCCCATTGTATCAACCCATATTTTGTACATATATAAGTCTTTCTTCCTTTAAAATTTTAGCAGGCACTTTCTTCTAACAGACCGAAATATGCCCAAAATCTAGTGTGTGGCACTGATCTATGCACTAGCCTGATCATATTTGATCATATTCTGTTTTTTTGTTTTGTTTTGTTCTGTTTTTGTTTATTTTTATCTTTTTCTTTTTTTTTTCTCTTTATTTTTTCTTTCCTTCTGTTTCTTTTCCCCTGGTTTCAGGTCTTTTCTGATTTGTATAGAGTATATTTGCTGGGGACATTGTTAACCTGTTAGTATGTTGTTCTCTCATTCATCTATTCTCCTCTGGACAAAATGGCAAGACGAAAAAAATCACCTCAGCAAAAAGAACAAGAGGTAGTACCGTCTGCCAGGGACCTACTCAATACGGACATTAGTACGATGTCAGACCTAGAGTTCAGAATCATGACTTTAAAGATATTAGCTGGGCTTGAAAAAAGCATGGAAGTTATTAGAGAAACCCTTTCTGGAGAACTAAAAGAATTAAAATCTAACCAAGTCGAAATCAAAAAGGCTATTCATGAGGTGGAATCAAAAATGGGGGCAATGACTGCTAGGATAAATGAGGTAGAAGAGACAATCAGCCAAATAATGGAAAATAAAGAGGCTGAGGAAAAGAGAGAGAAACAACTATAGGATCACGAGGGCAGAATTCGAGAGATAAGTGATATGATAAGACAAAACAACATTAGAATAATTGGGATCCCAGAAGAAGAAGAAAGAGGGAGAGGGGCAGAAGGTATATTGGAGCAAATAATAGCAGAGAACTTCCCTAATGTGGGGAAGGGAACAGGCATCAAAATCCAGGAGGCATAGAGAACCCCTCTCAAAATCAATAAAAATAGGTCAACACCCCGACATCTAATAGTAAAATTTACGAGTCTCAGAGACAAAGAGAAAATCCTGAAAGCAGCTCAGGAAAAAAGATATATAACCTACAATGGTAGAAACATTATATTGGCAACACACATATCTACAGACACCTGGCAGGCCAGAAAGGACTGGTATATATTCAGAGCACCAAATGAGAAAAATATGCAGCCAAGAATACTATGGAATGACCAGCTAGGCGGTCATTGAAAATAGAAGGAGAGATAAAAAGCTTCCAGGACAAACAAAAAATAAAGGAATTTGGAAACACGAAACAGCCCTACAAGAAATATTGAAAGGGGTCCTCTAAGCAAAGAGGGAGCCTAAAAGCAGCATAGACCTGAAAGGTACACAGACAGTATACAGGAACAGTCACCTTACAGGCAATACAATGGCACTAAATTCCTATCTTTCATTAGTTACCCTGAATGTAAATGGGCTCAATGCCCCAATCAAAAGACACAGGCTATCAGATTGGATTAAAAAACATGTCCTATCGATATGCTGTCTGCAAGAGACTCATTTTACACCAAAGACAGCCCCAGATTGAAAGTGAGGGGGTGCAAAACAATTTATCATGCTAATGGACACCAAAAGAAAGCTGGGGTGGCAATCCTTAGATCAGACGAATTAGACTTTAAACCAAAGATTGTAATAAGAGGTGAGGAAGGACACTATATCCTACTTAAAGGGTCAGTCCAACAAGAAGATCTAACAATTCTAAGTATCTATGCCCATAAATCAGAGCAGCCAATTATATAGGGCAATTAACAACAAAAGCACAGAAACACATTGACAACAATACAATAATAGTGAGGGACTTGAACACTGCCCCTGACTGAAATGGACTGATCATCTAAGCAAAAATCAACAAGGAAATAAAGACTTTAAATGAAACACTGGAACAAATGGACTACACAGACATATTCAGAACATTCCATCCCAAAGCTACAGAATACACATTCTTCTCTAGTGCCCATGGAACAGTCTCCAGAATTGTTCACATTCCAGGTCATGAATCAGGTCTCAACCGGTACCAAAAGATTGGGATCATTCCCTGCATATTTCAGACCACAATGCTTTGAAACTAGAACTCAATCACAAGAGGAATGTCGGAAAGAACTCAAATATATGGATGCTAAAGTTCATCCTACTAAAGAATGAATGGGTCAACCAGGAAATCAAAGAAGAATTAAAAGAATTTAAAAAATTCATGGAAACCAATGAAAATGAAAACACAACTAAAATTAAAAAAAAAAAGAAAATGAAAACACAAGTGTTCAAAATCTTTGGGATGCAGCAAAGGCAGTCCTAAGAGGAAAGTATATAGCAATACAAGCCTTTCTCAAGAAACAAGAAAGGTCTCAAATACACAATCTAACCCTACACCTAAAGGAACTGGAGAAAAAACAGAAAACAAAGCCTAAACCCAGCAGGAGAAGAGAAATAATAAAGATCAGAGCAGAAATCAATGAACTAGAGACCAAAAGAACAGTAGAACAGATCAACGAAACTAGGAGCAGGTTCTTTGAAAGAATTAACAAACTGATAAAACCCTGGCCAGACTTATCAAAAAGAAAAGAGAAATGACCCAAATCAACAAAATCATGAATGAAAGAGGAGAGATAACGACCAACACCAAAGAAACACAAAGAATTATAAGAACATATTATGAGCAACTCTATGCCAGCAAATTAGATAACCTGGAAGAAATGGGTGCATTCCTAGAGATGTATCAAGTACCAAATTGAACCAGGAAGAAATAGAAAACGTGAACACACATATAATACCTAAGGAAATTGAAGCAGTCATCAAAAATCTCCCAAGAAACAAAAGCCCAGGGACAGATGGCTTCCCAGGGGATTTCTACCAAACATTTAAAAAGAGTTAATACGTAATGTCCTGAAACTGTTCCAAAAAATAGAAATGGAAGGAAAACTTCCAAACTCATTTTATGAGGCCACCGTTCCCTTGATCCTAAAACCCGACAAAGACCCCATCAAAAAGGAGAATTAGAGACCAATATCCTTGATGAACATGGATGCAAAAATTCTCACCAAAATACTAGCCAATAGGATCCAACAGTACATTAAAAGGATTATTCACCACGACCAGGTGGGATATATCCCTGGGCTGCAAGGGTGGTTCAACATCCGCAAATCAATCAACGTGATACAACACATTAACCAATGAAAGAACAAGAATCATATGATCCTCTCATTAGATGCAGAAAAAGCATTTGACAAAGTACAGCATCCTTTCTTGTTCAAATCCTTCAGAGTATAAGGATAGAGGGTACATACCTCAGTATCATAAAAGCCATCTATGAAAAACCTACAGTGAATATCATTCTCAATGGGGAAAAGTGAGAGCTTTTCCACTAAGGTCAGGTATGCGGCAGGGATGTCCACTATAACCACTGCTATTCGACATAGTATATAAAGTCCTAGCCAGAGCAATCAGACAACAAAAAGAAGTCAAATTCATCCAAATCAGCAAAGAGGAAGTCAAACTCTCAGTCTTTCTAGATGATATAATTCTGTATGTGGAAAACCTAAAAGACCGCACCCCAAAAGTGCTAGAACTCATACAGGCATTCAGTAAAGTAGCAGGATATAAAATCAATGCACAGAAATCAGTGGCATTCCTATACACCAACAAGATAGAAGAGAGACGAATCAAGGAGTTGATCCCATTTACAACTGCACCCAAAACCATAAGATACCTAGGAATAAATCTAACCAAAGAGGCAAAGGATCTGTACTCAGAAAATTATAAAATACTCATGAAAGAAATTGAAGAAGACACGAAGAAATGGAAAAACTTTCCATGCTCATGGATTGGAAGAACAAACATTGTGAAGATGTCAATGCTACCTAGAGCAATCTACACATTCAATGCAATCCCCATTAAAATACCATCCACTTTTTTCAAAGAAATGGAAGAAATAATCCTAAAATTTGTTTGGAACCAGAGAGACCCCGAATACCCAGAGGAATATTGAAAAAGGAAAGCAAAGCTGGCGGCATCACAATTCTGGACTTCCAGCTATATTACAAAGCTGTCATGATCAAGATAGTATGGAACCGGCACAAAAACAGACACATAGATCAATGTAACATAATCGAGAGCCCAGAAATGGCCCCTCAACTCTTTGGTCAACTCATCTTTGACAAAGCTAGAAAGAATGTCCAATGGAAAAAAGACAGTCTCTTCAACAAATGGTGTTGGGAAAATTGGACAGGCACAAGCAGAATAATGAAACTGGAACATTTCTTTACACCACACACAAAAATAGACTCCAAATGGTTGAAAGACCTAAACATGAGACAGGAGTCCATCAAAATTCTAAAGGAGAACACAGGCAGGTACTTCTTCGACCTCAGCCGCAGCAACTTCTTCCTAGAAACATCACCAAAAGCAAGGGAAGCAAGGGCAAAAATGAACTATTGGGGTTTCATCAAGATAAAAACTTTTGCCCAGCAAAAGAAACAGTCACCAAAACCAAAAGACAACTGACAGAATGGGAGAAAATATTTGCAAATGACATAT
This sequence comes from Zalophus californianus, assembly GCF_009762305.2. Classification (NCBI taxonomy): domain Eukaryota; kingdom Metazoa; phylum Chordata; class Mammalia; order Carnivora; family Otariidae; genus Zalophus; species Zalophus californianus. The sequence goes on from NC_045598.1 coordinate 185,755,926, forward strand.
CAGATAAAGGGCTAGTATCCAAAATCTATAAAGAACTTATCAAACTCAACTCCCAAAGAACAAATAATCCAACCAAGAAATGGGCAGAAAACATGAACAGACATTTTTCCAAAGAAGACATCCAAATGGCCAACAGACACATGAAAAGGTGGTCAACATTGCTCGGCTTCAGGGAAATCCAAATCAAAACCTCAATGAGATACCACCTCACACCTGTCAGAATGGCTAAATTTAACAAGTCAGGAAACGACAGATGTTGGCAGGGATGCAGAGAAAAGGAAACCCTCCTACACTGTTGGTGGGAATGGAAGCTGGTGCAACCACTCTGGAAAACATTATGGAGGTTCCTCAAACAGTTGAAAATAGAGCTACCATATGATCCAGCAATTGCACTACTGGGTATTTACCCCAAAGATACAAATGTAGGGATCCGGATGGGTACGTGCACCCCAATGATTATAGCAGCAATGTCCACAATAGCCAAAGTGTGGAAAGAACCAAGATGTCCATCGACAGATGAATGGATAAAGAAGAGGTGGTATATATACACAATGGAATATTATGCAGCCATCAAAAGGAATGAGATCTTGCCATTTGCAACAACATGGATGGAACTGGAGGGTGTTATGCTGAGTGAAATAAGTCAATCAGAGAAGGACATGTATCATATGACGTCACTAATATGAGGAATTCTTAATCTCAGGAAACAATTTGAAAGTTGCTGGAGTGGTGGGCTTGGGAGGGATGGGGTGGTTGGATGATAGACATTGGGGAGGTATGTGCGCTGGTGTGCGCTGTGAATTGTGCTAGACTGTTGAATCACAGATCTGTACTTCTGAGACAAATAATGCAATATATGTTAAGAAAAAAAGAAGAAGAAATAGCAGGAGGGGAAGAAGGAAGGGAAGTAAGTCGGAGGGTGAGGCGAACCATGAGAGACGATTGACTCTGAAAAACATACTGAGGGTTCTAGAGGGGAAAGGGGTGAGGGAATGGGTTAGCCTGGTGATGGGTATTAAAGAGGGCACATTCTGCATGGAGCACTGGGTGTTATGCACAAACAATGAATCATGGAACTCTACATCAAAAACTAATGATGTAATGTGTGGTGATTAATATAATAATAAAAAAATTAAAAAAAAGAAAGGAAAAGAATCATATGATCCTCTCAATAGATGCAGAAAAACATTTGACAAGGTACAGCATCCTTTCTTGATCAAAACTCTTCAGAGTATAGGGATAGAGGGTACATACCTCAATATCAATAAAGCCATCTATGAAAAACCTAGAGCGAATATCATTCTCAATGGGGAAAAACTGAGAGCTTTCTCCCTGAGGTCAGGAACGGGGCAGGGATGCCCACTATCACCACTGCTATTCAATATAGTATTAGACGTCCTAGGCACAGCAATGAGACAACAAAAAGAAATTAAATGCATCCAAATCAGCAAAAAGGAAGTCAAACTCTCACTCTTTGCAGATGATATGATACTGTATGTGGAAAACCCAAAAGACTCCACCCCAAAACTGCTAGAACTCATACAGGAATTCAGTAAAGTAGCAGGATATAAAATCAATGCACAGAAATCAGTGGCATTCCTATATACCAACAACAAGACAGGAGAGAGAAATTAAGAAGGCCATCCCATTTACAGCTGCACCCAAAACCATAAGATCCCTAGGAATAAATCTAACCAAAGAGGCAAAGGATCTGTACTCAGAAAACTATGAAATACTCATGAAAGGTATTGAGGAAGACACCAAGAAAAGGAAAAACGTTCCATGCTCATGGATTGGAAGAACAAACATTGTGAAGATGTCAGTGCTACCTAGAGCAATCTACACATTCAATGCAATCCCCATCAAAATACCATCCACTTTGTTCAAAGAAATGGAACAAATAATCCTAAAATTTGTATGGAACCAAGAAAGATTCCAAATAGCCAGAGGGATGTTGAAAAAGAAAAGGAAAGCTGGCGGCATCACAATTCCGGACTTCCAGCTCTATTACAAAGCTGTCATCATCAAGACAGTATGGTACTGGCACAAAAACAGACACACAGATCAATGGAACAGAATAGACAGCCCAGAAATTGACCCTCAACTCTATGGTCAACTCATTGACAAAGCGGGAAAGAATGTCCAATGGAAAAAGACAGTCTCTTCAACCAATGTTGTTGGGAAAATTGGACAGCCACCTGCAGAAGAATGAAACTGGACCATTTCCTTACACCACACACAAAAATAGACTGCAAATGGTTGAAAGACCTAAACGTGAGACAGAATCCATTGAAATCCTAAAGGAGAACACAGGCAAGTACCTCTTCAACTTCAGCCGCAGCAACTTCTTCCTCAAATCATCGCCAAAGGCAAGGGAAGCAAGGGCAAAAATGAACTATTGGTACCTCAACAAGATAAAAATTTTTTGCACAGGAAAAGAAACAGTCACCAAAACCAAAAGACAACCGACAGAATGGGAGAAAATATTTGCAAATGACATATCAGACAAAGGGCTAGTGTCCAAAATCTATAAAGAACTTATCAAACTCAACTCCCAAAGAACAAATGATCCAATCAATAAATGGGCAGAAGACATGAACAGACATTTTTCCAAAGAAGACATCCAAATGGCCAACAGACAGATGAAAAAGTGTTCAATATTGCTCAACGTCAGGGAAATCCAAATCAAAACCTCAATGAGATACCACCTCACACCCGTCAGAATGGCTAAAATTAACAAGTCAGGAAATGACAGATGTGGAGAAAGGGGAGCCCTCCTACACTGTTGGTGGGAAAGCAAGCTGGTGCAACCACTCTGGAAAACGGTATGGAGTCTCCCCAAAAAGTTGAAAATAGAGCTACCATACGATCAAGCCATTGCACTACTGGGTATTTACCCCAAATATACAAATGTAGGGATCCGAAGGGGTACATGCACCCCAATGTTCATAGCAGCAACATCCACAATAGCCAAACTGTGGAAAGAGCCAAGATGTCCATCAACAGATGAATGAATAAAGAAGAGGTGGTGTATATACACAATGGAATCTAATGCAGCCATGAAAAGGAATGAGATCTTGCCATTTGCAACAACGTGGATGGAACTGGAGGCTGTTATGCTGAGTGAAATAAGTCAATCAGAGAAAGACCTGTATCATATGACCTCACTGATATGAGGAATTCTTTATCTCAGGAAACAAACTGAGGGTTGCTCAAGTGGCGGTGGGGTGGGAGGGATGGGGTGGCTGGGTGATAGACATTGGGGATTTTATGTGCTATGGTGAGCGCTGTGAACTGTGCAAGACTGTTGAATCACAGATTTGTACCTCTGAAACAAATAATGCAATACATGTTAAGAAATAAAAAAGAAGATAGCAGAAGGGGAAGAATGAAAGGGGGAAAATTGGAGGGTGAGACGAACCATGAGAGCCAATGGACTCTGAAAAACAAACTGAGGGTTCTAGAGGGGAAGGGGGTGGGGGATGCGTTAGCCTGGTGATGGGTATTAAAGAGGGCACATTCTGCGTGGAGTACTGTGTGTTATGCACAAACAATGAATCATGGAACACTACATCAAAAACTAATGATGTGATGTACGGTGATTAACATAACAAAAAATTTAAAGAAAAAAATAAATAGGTGATGGGGATTAAGGAGAGCACTTATTGCGATGAGCACTGGGTGATGTATGGAATTGTTGAATCACTATTTTGTATACCTGAAACTAATATAACACTGTGTGTTAACTAACTGGAATTAAATATAAGTTAAAAAAAATTACTCAAGCTGGTTAATCCCTCTGAAGATGGATTATTCATAAATAACACCTACCCCAGAGGATTGCAATGGACATTAAGAAACTTTTATCATACAAATCCCTTGGCATATTGTCAGGCACATTAATAGCTTTCAGCAGGTGGTTTCACCAACAACCCAACGTTTGCACAGAATTGTCCAATAATTTTTTAGATATGTAGAATTGATGACATAGTTATTTTTTTTAATCACAGAAACATATATACACCCTTCCCCCAAGACAATTCAACTCTAAACTATTAAGAAATAAAGCTGGAAAGAGCCTTAAAAATCACTTATTTTACAAATAGGAAACCGAGGCTGGCAGAGATAATGTGCTTGTTTGTGACCACCTTTCAAGTTAATACAAGTGGTGTACCTGTCATCTCCACCCCAGTACACTGTCAAATATTCTACGTGGGAGAAATCTGACTGGGGGACTCCTAACAAGAGAGATGGTTAGGTTAGCCTAGTGAGGTCCTGACATGAAAAACCAGGGGAGAATAAGTGTCTTTAAGTGCAAGTGTGACTTGTCTTTACTGCTGGACTAAGCCTGGGGCTTAACTTTAAAGGATTGTATCATGGTTCTGTTTGTGGTTATTATTCATGAAAAAGTCACACAACCTTTACAATTTATAAAATATGTTCCCGTATGTGACCTTATTTTATTCCACATAATCCAGAGAGATTCACTTCATTATGCTCATTTTACAGATGATGGAAAATCAAAGCCCAGGACCTAAAGGGCTTTTGGAAATAAATAGGTCATTTTTAATATTAGAAAAATAATATTGGAGAAGAAAATCATCCTAGGGAAGTGAAAAGACATGTGGCAGAATTTGGACTAGAGGCCTGTCTTCTAAGTCCAAGCCTTCGACCAGATATTCATCTCTACACCTGACTCTTCTGGCATTGGATTCATCAGGGGGTCAGATTTACAAGAGGTAAAAATATAGTTTATAATAGTAATTCATCACTTGCAATGTACTTTCCATTTGCTGAGCACTGTGCTTGTAATATATTGTATTTGTAATCCTCAAATCTGTTAGATGATGTAAGTCTGATGATGGTCAATTTACAAGTAAGGCAGACTCAAGATTCAACATTATGTAGTTAGAGGTAGGCTCAGCACTGGGATGCCACCTCTTTGATTCTAAAGGTCACGGTCTGAGTCAGTTGCCAGTTCTTGTGCTGTGACTCCTCTAAACAAACTCTATTTGTCAGCTGTCTATCAGAATGTGGGCAGGACATCTTGATGGACAGACTTCAACAGCAGTGACTCCCTGCATGTCTTTCCAGCCTCTGTGGCATAGGTAGTGCAGTAGATGTTATGATGAACCTTGAGAACCCAACCCTTGTCTAGACAAAGGCCCTGATTCCCTTCCCTGCCAGGACTATGGCCTCTGATGTCTCAGAGCTGACTCTCTTCCCAGACATTGGCCTTCTGGCTACCTCATCCAAATTTAGGCTCCTTACGTAGGGCTGAGCTGCAGTCACTAGCCAGTTGACCTGGAGCACAATGGTCCAGGTTCCATGCATCATGTAGGTCATCTCAAAGGCCTGTCTGTGCTCAGAGCTCACATGGGATCAGCTGTGCCCTTTGTTGCAGCTACAACACATTTTAACGTGGATTCTTTTAACCCAATCCTGCTTCTCCACTCTTTCTAAGTGTTATTCCCACAAGAACTCTCTAGTAAACTTCTTGCACACAAGTCTCCAATTCAGAGTCTGTTCCTGGAAGAACTCACCCAGAAAAGTTGGGACCAGGAGTGGACCAAAGGGATGGAGTCTGAACTGGGGTTTTGAAGGTGGGTTACTTGCTGACAGGCTGGCAGAAAGTCCTGGCCACTGGCGGGTGGGGCACTGTCAGTCCCTTGTGGGCTGCAATGGTGCAATTATTAAAACTCACTAGTTGCAAAGTGGGATGGTGTCTTATCTCAGGCTGCCATAACAATAGATCATAGAGTAGGTGACTTAAACGACAGAAATTTATTTTCCCACATTCTGGAGGCTGGAAATCTGAGATCACAGTGCCAGAATGGTCAGGTCCTGGTGAGGGTGCTCTTCCTGGCTTTCAGACAGCCATCTTCTAGCTGTGTGTTCACATGACCCTTTGTGTGCCCATAGAAAGAAAGATTAAGAGGAAACAAGCTCTCTGGCATCTCTTCTTGCGAGGGCACTAATCCCATCATAGCACCCCCTCTCATCTAATCCTAATACCTCTTAATGGCTCCATCTCTGAGTGTCATCACACTGGGGATCAGGGCTCTAACATATGAATTTGTGGGTAAACACAAATATTTGGTCTATAACTAGGGTCCAACCCACTCTATAATATGATGAGAAAGTGCTGGGCCTGGTAAGGGAGAGAGGAGACCTGATGCCAAAGGACGTTCAGAACCTGGGGAACATATATCTATGGCAGCAGGGTCCATGGATAAGACATGAGATTCTGAATGTGCAAAATCTAATGATGGCAGAACATCAAGTTCAATAGGAATGAGTTCATCAACAAAGAGCCCTATCAGGGAACACAGGATTTGGCAGCCTGGCAAAGTCCCTGGAGGTGATGCTAACACATGGCTAGGATGTCACAGAAGATTAGGTACATATCTAGGTTCTCTGTTCTGTTCCATTGATCTGTGTGTCTGTTTTTGTGCCAGTGCCATGTTGTCTTGGTGATCACAGCTTTGTAATATAGCTTGAAATCAGGCAACGTAATGCCCCCAGCTTTGTTTTTCTTTTTCAACATTTCTTTGGTGAGTCGGGGTCTTTTCTGGTTCCATACAAATTTTAAGATTGTTTGCTCCAGCTGTTTGAGAAATGTCATTGGTATTTTGATTGGGATGGCATTGAAAGTATAGATTGCTCTGGGAAGCATAGATATTTTAATAATGTTTATTCTTCCAATCCATGAGCATGGAATGTTTTTCCATTTCTTTGTGTCTTCCTCAATTTATTCCATAAGTGTTTTGTAGTTTCTAGAGTATAGATCCTTTACCTCTTTGGTTAGGTTTATTCTAAGGTATCTTATGGTTTTTGGTGTTATTGTAAATGGAACTGATTCTCTAATTTCTCTTTCTACAGTTACATTGTTAGTGTACAGGAAAGCAACTGATTTCTGTGCATTGAGTTTGTATCCTGCCACATTACTGAATTGCTGTATGAGTTCTAGTAATTTGGGTGTGAAGTCTTTTGGGTTTTCCACGTGGAGTATCATGTCATCTGTGAAGAGAGAGAGTTTGACTTCTATTTGCAAATTTGAATACCTTCTATTTATTTTTGTTGTCTGATTGCTGATGCTAGGACTTCTAGTACTATGTTGAACAATAGTGGCAAGAGTGGGCACCCTTATTGTGCTCCTGATCTTAAGGGAAAAGCTGTCAGGTTTTCCCCATTGAGAATGATATTCGCTGTGGGCTTTTCACAGCCACTTTGGAAAACAGTATGGAAGTTCCTCAAAATGTTAAAAATAGAGCTACCCTATGATCCAGCAATTGCACTGCTGTGTATTTAACCCAAAGATACAGATGTAGTGAAAAGAAGGGCCATATGCACCCCAATGTTCATAGCAGTAATGTCCACAATAGCCAAACTGTGGAAGGAGCTGAGATGCCCTTCAGCAGATGAATGGATAAAGAAGAGTGGTCCATATATACAATGGACTGTTACTCAGCCATCAGAAAGGATGAAAACCCAAATTTTACATCGACATGGATGGAAATGGAGGGGATTATGCTAAGTGAAATAAGTCAAGCAGAGAAAGACAGTTATCATATGGTTTCACTTATATGTGGAACATAAGGAATAGCAGGGAGGACATTAGGAGAAGGAAGGGAAAAATGAGGGGGGGATTTGGAGGGGGAGATGAACCATGAGAGACTATGGACTTTAAGAAACAAACTGAGGGTTTTAGTGGGGACATGGGTTAGCCCAGTGATGTGTATTAAAGAGGGCACATATTGCAAGGAGCACTGGGTGTTGTGCACAAACGATGAATCATGGAACACTACATTGGGAATTAATGAAGTACTGTATGGTGACTAACATAACATAATAAATAAATAAATAAAAGATTAAATACAGTGATGGTCCACACTAAGTGGAATAGAAACTTCAGAACAACTAAGGCAGACCACAAAAGGAGGGATAAAAAACACAGCCACAGAGTTGTACTGGAGTAGGTATTCTATATAAAGCCAGAAAACTACCAGCAAACTATGCTCTGCAGAAAGGGCTCAGAGGAAATTGTTTAACAATGCAACAAAAATGTGTTGCTGAGAGGGCCACTAGTATCAGTGAGAGGCTCAGGAGTGGTAGCCATTGTCTTGGCCACCATAATAGACCTGCCTCTTTGGTAACAAAGGAAATAAGATGCTAAATAATAGAGGCCAAGGGTCAGCGTTTAACTATTCAGAAGCCAGGTGGACACAATTATAGTCATGAGTTGCAAGATGGGCAGGAAGACCTGACCTACTGAAAATCCTTGAGATAATTAAAGAACAGGGCATTTCCACAGGCAAGAGATGATGTCCAGAAAAAGTATTGCTCAATCTACATCAATAAAATAAATCAAGCATGCACCATTAGCAACCTGAGGATAGTGACTCTGATAAAAAGTAATAATCTTTCACCCAGCTTCCAGACATATGCCAGAACTCACTAACTGACAAGGAAACCAGGTCCCTATGAGGAAGGACTTGAAACACCATACTCATATATGTGGGGGTACCTTCTCTAATCATGTCCCAAAGGGATCTCTAGCCATTCATGTAATTGTGCACTTAGGGGAAATTAATTCTCCAGTCTTTTGAGGACTGATGGATACAGGATCTTAGTTGACACTGATCCCTGGGAATCTAAAGTGTCATCACAGCTCCTGTAGAGGAGGGGTGTATAAGGACCACATAAGTAATAGGTACGTTGTGGCTCACAGGGAACACACTATGTCCATGAACCTACCCAGTGATCAACCCCCTGACCCTAAATATATAACTAACTGGAACAGACATGCTTGATAGTTGGCAGAAACCAGACATCGCTATTTCGGCATCTGATATAAATATTACACTGGAACTATTATATTGGAAATACCAAGGGTAAGTTTCAGACACTGCCCCTATTTGGTCAAGTTAGTAAATAATAATAATAAAAAAATAACACTGCTTTCTCCTTTGAGTTCTTTGGATCATGGTCTCTTTGCTAATCTGAAAGCTAAGAAAACACTGCCTCTATCCACTATTACCTTGATCCCAAAACCAGACAAAGACCCCATCAAAAAGGAGAATTACAGACCAATATCCTTGATGAACATGGATGCAAAAATTCTCACCAAAATACTACCCAATAGGATCCCACAGTACATTAAAAGGATTATTCACCGTGACCAAGTGGGATTTATCCCTGGGCCGCAAGGTTGGTTCAACATCCGCAAGTCAATCAACGTGATAAAATACATTAAGAAAAGAAAGGACAAGAATCATATGATTCTCTCAATAGATGCAGAAAAAGCATTTGACAGGGCGCCTGGGTGGCTCAGATGGTTGAGCCTCTGCCTTCGGCTCAGGTCATGATCCCAGGGTCCTGGGATCGAGTTCCACATTGGGCTCCCTGCTCCTTGGGAGCCTGCTTCTCCCTCTGCCTCTCTCTCTCTGTCTCTCATGAATAAATAAATAAAATCTTTAAAAAAAAGAAAGAAAAAGCATTTGACAAAGTACAGCATCATTTCTTGATTAAAACTCTTCAGAGTATAGGGATAGAGGGTACCTACCTCAATATCATAAAAGCCATCTATGAAAAACCTACAGCGAATATCATTCTCAATGGGGAAAAACTGAGAGCTTTCCCCCTAAGGTCAGGAACACGGCAGGGATGCCCACTATCACCACTGCTATTCAACATAGTATTAGAAGTCCTAGCCACAGCAATCAGACAACAAAAAGAAATCAAAGGCATCCAAATCGGCAAAGAGGAAGTCAAACTCTCACTCTTTGCAGATGATATGATACTTTATGTGGAAAATCCAAAAGACTCCACCCCAAAACTGCTAGAACTCATACAGGAATTCAGTAAAGTAGCAGGATATAAAATCAATGCACAGAAATCAGTGGCATTCCTATGCACCAACAACAAGACAGAAGAGAGAGAAATTAAGGAGTCGATCCCATTTACAATTGCACCCAAAACCATAAGATACCTAGGAATAAATCTAACCAAAGAGGCAAAGGATCTGTACTCAGAAAACTATAAAATACTCATGAAAGAAATTGAAGAAGACACAAAGAAATAGAAAAACGTTCCATGCTCATGGATTGGAAGAACAAACATTGGGAAGATGTCAATGCTACCTAGAGCAATCTACACATTCAATGCAATCCCCATCAAAATACCATCCACTTTGTTCAAAGAAATGGAACAAATAATCCTAAAATTTGTATGGAACCAGAAGAGACCCCGAATAGCCAGAGGACTGTTGAAAAAGCAAAGCAAAGCTGGCGGCATCACAATTTCGGACTTCCAGCTCTATTACAAAGCTGTCATCATCAAGAGAGTATGGTACTGGCACAAAAACAGACACATAGATCAATGGAACAGAATAGAGAGCCCAGAAATGGACCCTCGATTCTATGGTCATCTCATCTTTGACAAAGCGGGAAAGAACGTCCAATGGAAAAAAGACAGTCTCTTCAACAAATTGTGTTGGGAAAATTGGACAGCCACCTGCAGAAGAATTAAACTGGACCATTTCCTTACACCACACACAAAAATAGGCCAACTTTTTAGGGAAGGAGCTTTGATATCTGCATTTCAAGGGACTCTGGTGATTCACAGGATTAAACACTCTTGGGAGAAACCATTCTAAAGAAACCATACAGGATGCAGGACAGACACCAGAGAGATGCTGAAGTGGAGAGGGAACATGGCCACAGGAACAGCAGTGGGGAGAAAACTCCAAGGGCTCCAAGGTGGAAAAGTCTGTGCATGGTGGCACATGGGGCAAAGGAACAAGTGGTATCCCATGAAAAGTTAGGATGGGGTAGATAAGATGCCAGGAAGCCTGACTGAGTGACTAGGCTCAGCGGGCCCCCTCTCTGCACCTACTTTGAGTGTCCACAAGGACGGGTCTGCACTCGGGACATCCCCAGCTTCCCTTCAGGCCCATGGTTTTGTGATTCTCTCTCTGAATTGTTTCCTCAGCAGTTTAGAGGTCAGGGCTGATTAGAGTCTGGCTACTTATTCACTGGTTATTGTTTCAGATCCTTAGGGGTTGTTTCTCTTCTCTGTAAACTAAATATAATATACCTACAGGACATAGGTTTTATAATATTAACAGTAGCTAACAATTCAACAGTCCTTACTGTATGCCAGACTCTGTATGAAGGGCTTTGCATTTCATAAGTCACTTAATTCTTACAAGGACCCTTGAAGTAGGTGTTTGGTTTTTTTTAATTGTCATTTTATAGGTAGAGAGACTGCTTTAGAGAGCTAAGTATACAGTATCATCACCATCATCCAAATAAGTGCTTGCTGTAATGCAGACACCCAGTCAGGCACCTTACATATAATATCTTACTCAATGGCCACACACCAGCCTTAGGGCCCAGGTATCATTTATAATTGTCTCAGAGATGAACAACTGAATGGAAACGAGATTAATGGGTTGCACAAGTTCACACAGTTGGAATTGGAATTTGAAAATGGGTCTGAGCATCTCCAAGGCCAGTGTGCTTTTGGCTACATTAAGTTCTATGAAATGAGATCCATAGTTTCCGTCACTCAGTTCTTGACAGACCTCAGGCATTCAGCACCCACTCATTCTTGCCTCCCCCCACCTCAGCCCACAGTAGAAGACCCCCGCTGTAGGGAGGACCTCTTGGCTGATATTTCAGACAAGATGTGGAAATGGGGTCATGAGGTGTCTCAATCACCCATGGGTTTAGGGGTAAATGGCCAATTCAGGGCAATTGTATGGCCTTGAGGAATTATAAAGTTTGGGAGATTTTTGCCTTAATGAGAAAATGCCATTTAGTTTTGGAGCTATTCAAAAGAAGCATAAAGTCAAGTAATAAGATATTTCTAAATCCATTGGTAGATTTGGGGTGCACGGTCCTCATATATGCACAAGGGCTGCTGTTCTGATTGGGAAGAGATGGTAGCACAGAAAGAGTGGACTTGGCTGCCTCTTCCAACCCCTTCAATATGAGTACCTGCTGATAATGGAAAGATCATTGAACATTTATCAATTTTACATTTTCCATGTAGCTTATTGAGAATCTATGAAGCAGCTCTGCCCCCCAAAATACATTTTTTATTGTTGATAAACAGGCGTTTCCTTATCTCTGAATTAATCTTCCCTTGTTAAATTTGTCCATAGATGATAGCTCCATCTTCAGGCCTGCTGGCCATTGGAGAACGCTTCCTCTTATCTGATGCAGAAAGCATTTTACCTGTAGCAGTTTTGTCCTGGAAAATCTATTCATGGTCTCCAAATATTTTGGCTGTGACCACAGCCCACAAAACACAAATGTAAAAATGAATGTGACCTTTCCTTGGCCCAGCTTTCTTTATTTTTCCTTTCTTTCTTCCCCTGTGTAATTACCTTTAGAGAACTGTGCCCATAAATGTTGGGCATGTTGTTCATTAACTTTTTCCAAAAGCTATCCCTAAAAAGAATCTATAAATGAGCCGACTTTTTAATTCAACAGGATGGTAAGTAATGGCTAGTCTCATACTGCCCATGGTAGGATGAAGATAGCCTAGGCTTTGGAGTTCAAGATTTAAGATTAAATTCTGGCATGATTTACAGAGAAAGTTCTACCTTTTGAGACCACAAATCTCTCATTATACAACATCTTCTAGGATGTGTTTAGATGAAAATTGGTACAGATTTGCATAGCTGCCCAGGTGAAATGTTTCAACTATGTTTAGCGCTGTTTCTGGAGAGCGTGATCGAATCTCAAAGGTACATTTTAGTAGAAATCTATCCTTCCTAAGCACCTAGTACCCAATCCAGAGCTTAAAGATTTTCTGTTTTCTGTGTCTATCTATCTCATAAATTACATCATAAATATTGATCTGCCCTATTGACTACCTTTATAGCTAATATGATACACAGTTAAATAAAGCCATCAGGTAGAGTAGCACAGTAACTATACCATCTTCAGACAGAGAGCAATATCGTCAGTGATTAAACATGCAATTGCTTTTAGGAAAAAAAAAAAAAACATTTTTATGCATGGACTTCAGCCTGAATACTTCTTGTAGCCTGTAGCACTGCCAGAATAAAAATGCAAAGAGAATAACTTATCATTAACTAATATTGACTTCTAGGGGAATGATATTCCACAAAAGCAGAAAGTTCAAAGCCCTATGTCACATTGTTTGAAAATTAGTGTTGACAGGCCCAGATGTCTACGTCTATATTGCATGCCCTGCTTCAGAGAATACCTGTAGAAATCACTACCAAAGCAGTGTCATTTCTATAATCACTTGGACTGTGGGCTCTTAATAAACAGTACATCTGTGCAGAGGGGCAACATGATAATGATGATGCATTTTTAATGACATGAGTTATGCCTTTCTGTAGTTTCATTTTAGAACTATAGCCAAAAGACATCATTTAGACTTCTGCTTCATGAAAAGGAAATAAAACAAAGGTGCTTGTAACAATTTCCCTCAGTTCCTCCCCTAAAGACTATCCAATGTCTTCACCCGTTCTTCCCATTTGTGTCTCTCAGAGGTGCCTTGTGAAAGTCAGTGCCAGTAGTCAAGAGTGTGAAGTTGGACATCAAACAGATGTTGAACACAGAAGTGTCATCATGACACTTCCCTACACATGCTGAATGAAATTTTAGTGCGTTATCTCATCTCTCAACTGGGGATAATAATGAACATGGGATAATATAGAGACACTTAGATACAGGAACAAATGAAGACCCTTGACATACCCACAATGCTCAGTAACAGTGGGGGAGGAAATGACACTGAGGACTACATTAGCAGAGATGGCTGTCCAGTACAAAGTTTCATCTGTGAACAAGTTCCCACTTTGTGTAACTAAGCATATTTACAATTTAAAGACAGGAACCTTTGCAAGGCTACATAATTTATTATACTGACATTTATAATGTTTAAGTCTTTGAACACATATTCTCATGGATCCTCTAGGGGTACATAGTACTCATTGTTTTCATCCTTTCTGTGACTTCAACCTGGTTCTTTCTCTTAACCTCCACGCATTTTGAATTCTTTGCATTGCATTTCAGTTGATAGCTTGTATCGGTTCTTACTGACAACAAGAGTCTTTGAAGATACATACTCTTGCTGGCTTCTTTTTAAATCCTACCTACACTGATTTGTTCAATAGATTTTATTGCCTCTCAAATTCCACCCAGTTGTCCAAGACTTCAAAATCTGTAATTCATGTTCCAATTATTTAATTCCATTCTAATGGAATCCATTCTAATTAATCCATTCTAATTAATAATTAGCAAATAGGTGTCCGGTAGGCACTTCCAACTCTCTATGACCTACAAAATTTGCCATTACCCCAGGGGAGCCTCCCTGATAAGTCTACTATATAGACAAGAAGCTCTAGGGGCACCTGGGTGGCTCAGTCAGTCAAGCATCTGACTTCTGCTCAGGTCATGATCTCAGGGTCCTGGGATCTAGCCCTGTGTCTGACTCCCCACTTCTCCCTCTCCCTCTCCCTATGTTCCTCCCCTGCTGGTGCTCTCTCTCTCTCTCAAATAAATAAATAAAATCTTTAAAAAAATAAAAACAAGAAGCTCCAGACACCTCCACCTGTGCTGTTCACTCAGCTCCACAATCATGGTCAACCAGTCCTCCTGATGGTCCCTTCAACGTCTTTCTCATCTCTCTCTCCTTTCCATCCACAGAAGTGCTGCCCTTTTCTAAGTATCCCCTCTTTTCATTTTGGGTTTGCGTTCATCCTTTCTCCTCCGTTGGCATTTTCTTGCTAAAATCACAAATCCTATAACTTGAAAAATCTCTCTCTTAGAAAATTAATTGTCCCAAAACCTCATACTTATATTTGTCTATGTCTTCCCTATCCTATCCTTTTTAGACTATAAAGCTCTTGAATATTATAAATAAATTTAATTACTAATGAATTACTATATACTTTATATACTTTGGGGTCAATAACATTTATTTCCAAATTCTCTCACTCCTGAAGGATTGCATGAGTTCAAGATTTAAAAAAAAAGTGAAGCATAATTCACTTGGCCATTTGTAACAAATGACAGAAAAAAATTTTAATCCACTATTGGTCATTTTTAACTGCTTTAAATGTGATTTGGCGTCTGGATAGAGCTTGAAGAGCTCTGGGGCTAGATTAAGTGGCATTTTTGATCCATATATCTTGTATCATCCCACCCTGGGCTGATAATCTGTCTTTCTTTATCCATTTTTATATATCTTATTCCACGGCAATGTTTATTAGAATAAGAGCACCTTAAATATATACTATCAATATGTATTTGTTTATATTTTTATTTTTAATTGAATAAAATTAAACCTCTATGACTTCCCCTTGGGAAACATGGATAATCCATAGAAGAAGCAAATCTGCTTACGGAGAAATGTCATAATTCTGGAATTCTCTTACAGCTGAAGGACATGTAAAAATGAAGGGCCACGGAAGTCCTAAGAAATATTGCCAAAACAAAGAAATAAGCCAACCCGTACATGCAGGAGAAATGGGAATTACCTCCCCGAATGTTCATGTGAGCTCCCTCTAGACAGTGTTCTTCCCTAGCCCCACCCCCCACCCATTGCATGCATTTTCCTGTCTTTATCTAGAATGACTAGAGTTGTGGTTATTTTGCAAAACATCTATTATTGTCTTGCTAAATATCTGGTTCATTCAAGTAAAAGCAAACAAACAGAAATATGCTGGATTCTGTCGAAAAGAGGTGGTTATTAGGCTGCCCAGAGAGGTCTGTTCCCAGGGTACTATCAAGAAATAGCTTTTCATTCATGCATTCATTCACTCAAAAATATATATAATCAGCAACTTCTATGTTCCACGTACAGCACTGTTTAAAGGATCAGTTTGCAGTAAATCACATCCAGGCATTGGCCATGTATACTGTATAATGTGGTAAAGGAGGAAGAACAGAATTGCAGGTATCCCTATTTATAATTATATATATTTTCCATTTATTTGAATATGGTCTGCCTCCTCCACTAGACAATAAATCCATGAGAAAAGGGATTTTGTTTCTATTGTATTCGTCTCTATACCCACTAAATAGCCCAGTGTCTGAAGGATAGACACTAAAAATATTTGGAAAATACTAAATTTTCCCCCATGGGAAGTTACCTGCTTTAGTTATCTCTTTACCAGATACAGTTACCAAAGACTTTTGCATATTTGGAAATTGGTAACCAGGTAATCCTGAGTCAATCAAATAATAGCATGATTTTCAGGCTTTAGTAAAGATTGATCTTGTCCAGTCAATCAATTGGTTTATCTAATTCTGCCATAGGGTCCTAGATCTATTTTTTTTTTTTTTTTTTAAATAACTATACAAACACATCCCCTGGTAACTGGAGATAGGATTAAAGGTGTCTGCACAGGATATGCTTCCTGGATCTTTCTTTCTTAGGGTACCATGGACCTATAAGACGGTGTCACATGACAACTTCGTTGGCAGCTGTAGGTCAAGTTTACAACTGTTCGCAGAAGAGCTGGGAGAGTAGCCTCATGCGGTTAAGCACTACATTCCACCAATCATCCTCCTGGACTGAGGCAAATGTCCTCAATCACGTTTGTTGCTAGGAGACTAAAAAAGAAAAAAGTGTGCTCCCCCATACCTGGTAGCAATTTTTAAATGGATATAACAATAAGAAGAATAATGATAATACCTAAACCAGATGGATGTGCAAGAGATTGTAAAATCATAATCTCTACAGTTTCCAAGCCATTGAATTCCCTGGTTGAATGGCACAAAAACGGAAAAAGCATTTTCAAATATTGTTAAACTTAATATCTATTTGTATCATTAATATCATATTGTACAAAGTAAAATAGCATCTGGAGATTTATGCAGAGAAAATTGTTTTAAAAAATCAGGTTTGATTATGACCTAAGCATCATCTCACCTAAACTTTATTCAACGGCTGAATCCAAGCTGATCTCCCGAGAGACTGTTTAACCTCTGTGGGAATCAGCAGACGTGCAGACTACTCATTTCACTGATGCCTCTCTAAATACTGTAAAAATCCATCAGAGTAATTTAGAACTCATGCTTCAACCCCATGCTCTGATCTGTGATCTAACAGCAATAAAAGCGACGTATTAGAAATACAGAAGGAAGGAAAAATCAAGCCTCAAAGGGTGTGCCTTGTTAAAGACTTTCCTGGCTAAATTAGCCGAATATACTGTGGCAGATTTTAAAAAGGCACAGAGGAGTAGAAACAGATGGGCACCAGAGTGAAACTCCAGGTGTGCTATTTAAGGAGTGGTTGCAAATCCAGAGGTGAGAGACGAAGTCAGTGCAAGGATGCCGAGAGATTGTACAAGTGGGAACAGGTGATGGCATTAACTCGGGTTGCTATTTTTCCAAAACTCCCCTAGAGTTAAGTGAGCACCCCACCCCCATAAGCACACTCACCAAATCAAGAGAACATAAGCTATTGTTGACTCCTCTGCTGTGCCCTGGAATGATTCTCCACCACTTGGGTTACTGCCACTACAATATTCAAGAGATGAAAACTGAAAACTTCTCAGTGGGCAAATAAGATGCTCATGTGTATTAAAATACTTGGTGTTGGGCAGTCCCAGGCGGTCTGGAAAGCCTGTTATTTTCTAAGAACCAGCAGGCTGTTACAACGCTGGATTGTCCTGCTGTGTGATTCTACCTCCCTCTCAATTGGTCACAAGACTCACTCTGCAGTTACCGTGTTTTGGCATGTCTTATGCTTAGAGGGATATTAGGAGGTTTTATTTTATTTTATTTTTTAAAGATTTTATTTATTTATTTGAGAGAGAGAAAATGAGAGAGAGAGAAAGTACATAAGAGGGGGGAGGGTCAGAGGGCAAAGCAGACTCCCTGCTTGGCAGGGAGCCCGATGCGGTACTCGATCCAGGGACTCCAGGATCATGACCTGAGCTGAAGGCAGTCGCTTAACCAACTGAGCCACCCAGGTGCCCAGGAGGTTTTACAACTAAGAAACATAGCCTTTGGATTCAATGAGGATGAGCATGTCAGATTTTCCGGCCCATGGAATCTAAGCATTTCTTCCTGAGTGGTGGGTATGACTCTCTGGCTGGTGTTCTTTAATCCAACACTTGCCTACCACGGTATCATGAGGTCATGGAAGGTCAACTGAACTTGGCTTATAGGCCTTAATGTTGATTCTGAGTTCACAAGATGTTCCTATCACTGAACACGGAAACTGTTTCAACTTTTTATCAAAGAAGATAACAATTATTTCATAAGGTGATTACAACACTTGAATTAATCATTAGTTGCAAAAATATTTTTTGCTGCTAGACAGGTAAGATACTTCCATACAACAGTCCCTTCCAGTTTCTTCTCAGGATGATAAATTTCTTTAGCTAATATTTCATGGGCAACAACCAAACTGAGTCACTTAACCATTGCCAAATATACATCACACCATCAGACTCAAGCTAGACCTCAGAATTACATATTCCAACTGAGGAGAGAAAAAAATAGTAACCTTCACCCATAATTTTATTTCCTTAAGAGAATTGTGTGTTTATTTACTCAACAAATTGTAATCAAGCACTTGTTCTCTTCAAGGCCCTGATTGGACCGTGTGTGTGTGTGTGTGTGTGTGTGTGTGCACATACAAATACATATCCATATTTTATTTATGTATATTTATACTTATATACTCATAAAGCATACAAAATTATTTGCATTTATACATATATGTGTGTGTATGTGTGTGTGTGTGTGTGTGTGTGTGTGTGTGTGTGATTTCACATGGGGTCCTCAACAAAGCAAACAGTCAATACACATATACACGTGATTTTTTTCCCCTCAAGCTCTGGAGGATTTTAAAACCAGGTTAGCTGATTTTTATGAGGTAGAGCTATAAAAATGTCCCCTATAAATAGAAAGACATTGAGAAGGGAGTGAATAGTAGTGTGGGGGTGGTGAGGTAGGTCTTCACAAAGGTTGGTATCAATGATCTTTATTTTGAAAGTTAAGAATTTGCCTCTTCGTGGAGAGTGTGGACAGTAAGAAGGTGTATTCTAAAATCAAGAATAGTACATTCAAAAGCACAGAGGCAGGAAAAAATTATTTTTTTAAGTTTACACTGAGAAATTCAGTGAGATTGAGCATGCTTGGTTTGTGCAGTGATGGAAAAGGAAAAAAAAAAAAAGAAAACCTCTTAGTTCTGTATCAGAAAACCCAACATTATAGGGACTTAAATCCCATATAAACGTAAGTAAGGAGCTAGGAAGCCTGAGACTGATATGACAGCTTTGCAGTCCTAAAGACTTTAAGGTTCTTTTTCCATTTCAAATATGACTTTGTATTTCTAAATGATGGCTACAATTCTAATCATCACCTCCATATTTCAAGGAGGAAAGAAAGCAGAATGGGGTGGGCTGAACTCTTCTTGGGTCAGCTTCTTTTAAGGAGGCTTCTGGGTCATCCCCCAACTCTCACTGGACACACCAAACTGCAAAGCAGGAATATGTGGTTCCTCACTGGGAGTGTTACAACCCTGTATAAAATTATGGATCTGGAAGAAGTTCGAATAAAAGCCATCTGGACAATTTAGCACTCTCTGGCACAGATTCCTTCAAGGACAGCCTTATCTGTAATGAGCATCTACTATGTGTCATGATCTAAGTTGAAAGTCTTGACCTCTAATGTCTCAGTTAGTCTCCACTTCAGCTCTATGAATTCACCATTTAAAAAAAGAAAGAAATCTAAATTTCAAAGAAGTTCAAATATTTGCCCATGATCACACAGACAGTGAGTGATATGTAGCATTGGGTTTGAAGCTGGATCTGTCTGAAACCAAATTGCCCCTACCACATGATGCAGCCTCAGGAAGTTAATGCAGAAAAGACCCTCTGTGTCCCATAATAGGGTCAACGCTTCTCAAAACTTTTGCATAAGTAATAAACTAAACACCTCATTCTGGCTGATGGATCACTAAATAATTTAGCTAGAAGATAATGACGTAGGCCTCCATCAAATAAAATTTGGCATAATTATAATTTCATTTACAGGCCATTTAACTCATATTCACTGGTGCATTTTTTCTTCCCTTAAATTGCCACTGTGTATTTTTATAATACTCAGTGGAATATTCTGGTGGCCATAAGGGTTGCAGAGTTCCCTGGGAAAATGCGTGGTGCCAGTACAGTCCCTGGCAGAGCTTCTGGGCACGGAGGTGTCCCAGCAAGCGATGTAGACAGAGCCACCTCCTTCAGGCTGGGGCTGAGCCCACCGAAGATTTCAGATGCTGCGTCTTTGCCGGGACTGACATTTAATTTCACAGCGAGGAGACCAGCTTTTCCATTTCTGGGCAAAATTTGCAATTTCCACCTCTCTGTCTCCTGCTCCTTGCACTCTTAGCTACCCTGTGCAGAGCCCATAATGGTAGAGAGGCTGCCTCTTCTGTTAGGAAGACAGAGCATCTCTGCTCTGCTATGGAGCCCCTTCCTTTCTTCACCTAAACACTGCTGACATTCTCTCTCTCTCTCTCTGTTATATTTAGTGCTTCCCTCCGACCTCTCCCTCTCCCTACTAGCTTTAACATGCTTAAAATCTCTCCAGTTTCAAAACAAACCAAAACACACACACACAGAAAAACAAGAAACAAACAAATATTTTTGACCCACATGAGCCTCCTCTCCTGCCTCACAGTTCCCGGGTGTTTAGAGCCTCTCTTGTTCTCAGGCACGTTTCTCCCCATCTCAGCCCGGCTCTGGAGGACACTTCCCATCAGATCAGTCACAGCTCTGCTGCTGGTCGTGGTGGCAGCCACAGAGACCAGTGCCAGTCGTGTCTTTATGCTCAGCTGCCATACCCAGCCCTCCCGTGTCTTGGGTCCTGAGCAGGGCTGGCCTCACCGACGGGTCCTCCACTGGAAGGCGTGATTCTCTCTGCGTCCACCGCAGCCTGGTTTTCACACTGTCCTCCTGGATCATAAGCTGCTTTAATGCCTGCCTCCTCCCTCTGCCCCTCTCTCACTGCTTACTCTTTCCTGGGGCCCCAGAGTGCCCTATCTCAGCCCTCTCCTTCTCAGGGTGACCATGGTGAGCATGGAGGCACAGGTGAAGGCCACATGTATGGGTCAAGCCAGATCCCCATCCAGCATCTCCAGCACACATTTCTAATTTTCCCCAGGATGTCTTCATTCATGGTCTCAGAGACATCTAAAATCAAGACATCTAAGAGCAAACTCATCTTTCATCCTAAACTTGGTCCTCTCGCTTATGTAGGGGCTGATGCCCCTTTCATCCATCCAGTGGAGCAAACAGGTACATTGGCATTGTCTCTTTGTGCCCCTCATTCAACCCCTAAAACAATTTTATTAAGTACGCCTCCTCAATCCTTCCTCTCTTTTTTCTGCTACCACTAAAGCGCCCTGCTGTAAGTAATCATCTCTCCTCTGGATGCCTACAATTTCCTAATTGGACCAGTCTCATTCCCTTCTCTATTTGAGGGCCCTCCCTCCTCCTTATCCGTGCCCTATTTCCATCTGTTCTCACAATACAGCCAAGAGAATTTAATCATGTCACAAACCCACACCCTAACTTAAGACACTGTCCTGGTTTCATACTGCTCCGGGGATCAAGACAAATGTCCCCGATGGCTCCAGCCCCCTGCTGTCTCCCTGCGTCCTACCTCTCCAGCTTCATCCTCACAGCGTCACCCCGCCTCTGGGCCTATGACAGCCGTTCTGACTGCACCCTCCAGGACTCCTCCCACTGCAGAGCTTCTGAACCACATGACTCACCTCTTTCCTAGGAATGTCATCTTCCCCATCCCACCTCCAGCTTCACCTCATCTACTGACTCTGCCTTGAGCTGGAAGACCTTCCCTAAACCCAGCTGGTTTCCATGAGCCCCAGCACTAAGCAGATCCCACTGTTACAAAATAGCAAGAAACACGTGTCTCCTTTCCACATCTCATATTGCAGATAGGGGAAAGTTAGAAGCAGCCAATCCTAACTGGCATTGCATTGTTAACAGTGTGCCGATTTCAGAAGCATCTCATGGAGAACAGGGCGACATTCCTATTGAACGGTGTAGGACTGACATCTCCAGCCTGTGATACTTTGCCCGAGGAAGTACCTGTCTATTCCCTCCTCTCTTTGAACAATTCCTGAATTAAATGACTTTCCAGAGTTCAGAGGTCTCAAAAGGGAAGGGCTGCCTTCCTGTTCATGTTTGTAACTGTGCTCCAACTGGCTCCAGTGAGTAGCATTGTCTTTCACTCCAGACCTGGTTAAGGCCAGAAATCAATGAGATTTGATCTTATCTTCTAAACAGGAGCAATATCGCCCCCAAGAGGACACAAGTTGGTACTGGGGTGGGGGCCAAAATCTCTTGTAACGTGTAAAGAACAGACAGACACATAAGACATGAGATATGGTACATATGTGATATTAAAATTTCAAGGGAGGAGTAAGGAAAACAATGTCCAAAAAGTCTCCTTAGGTGAGGTGATAATGAAAAAAAGGTTAATAATGAGTTAGATTCTCCAACCACCTCCCCTACTTCCCATCCGCAGCTCCCAGGAAAAGGAGTCCAACTGCTGGTCAAGAGATGATTTGTCAAGTCCCAAACACAAACTGTAAATTCTTCAAACATGATCCTGAGCCAAAGTGTGATGCGATCCATCTTTGGTCTCCTTCGGAACAGGGTGCACACTCAGTGATGCACACCAAAGTCATGTCCAATCCCAAAGAAAATTTTACCACCCTCTCTACTTGCATCTAGAATATCTCCTTAAATTATATCTGCCATTGCGGGGACTCATGGAGCCTGCAAAGAGTCTGGATATTAAGCTCTATTTCTGCCTGTATACTCACATTTATTAGCATAGGCCCTGAAACCTGGCAAGGGCTAGCACCTGACAACGTGTTGAATACCTACTATGTGCAGCCACCAGGGCTGTACTTCAATTAATCTTCTGACTTAAAATAACCCTTCTGCATTGGTTTTATCATTCCCTTGTTATAGATGAGGCCTATGAAATCAAGAGGCTGAGTTACTTCATCAAGGTCACACACCTAGAACAAATTGGAGCCAGGTGAGGATCAAGGTATGTTTGTCTCTAAGTTTTAACACTTTCTATTTTAGGATCAAAGGCTGCTACTTAGGTAGAAAAAACAAAAACTAACGAAACCAAACAAAATGCTACCGCCTAAAAATGCAGTAATTCCATGATATTAAACTTAATACAGCCATGCACCATCCTCAGCTTGTTGCCATTTATGAAAAGCCACCTAGCAATCTAGCTCCCATGAAGGAAATCAATACCTGCACTTTAACTGGATTCATGGGGATAAAAATTCTTCATCTGATGAGTCAATAATCAATTTTTAGTACTCTAGCAGGCTGAATGAAAAAATGCAGTAAACTGTTGAAAATTAGCTTTTTTCAATCCATTGTGGTCTAGCTATAAAGGCAGGGTGAAAATTGGTATTGAAAAACAGACCTAACAGCCTGGGGAATTGGGATGAGGGAGTGAGGCTGGCCAAGTCTTCCAGGATGATCTCCTGGACCATTCTTCCTAAATAAGTTCAAAGAAAGTGATACTAACACAACGAGAGGATTCTCGAATTCCCACTGCTCTTTTGGATCCAGTAAAGACAGGATAAACAGAGCTCCCCATCCATATCTAAACCAATGTATTCAACACCAGGCAACAGTAGGCAGATTTTGACTGAGAAACCATCTCTATTCTAGCCAATTGCATGTGATTTCCCTGGTCTATTTATTAGCAGCAAAGTAATACTACTTTGATGATTAATTTTATGTCAACTTGACTGGGCCATTAAGTGCCCAGACATTTGGTCAAACATTATTCTAGGTGTTTCTGTGAGGTTGTTTTGGATTAGATTAACATTTAAATCAGTAGACTGAATAAAGCAGATTGCATCTTAATGGAGGTGGGCCTCATCTAATCAGCTGAAGGCTGACTCTCCCCAGAGAAAAATGGAATTCCTCCTGCTTGACTGCCTTTGAACTGAGCTACAGGTTTTTTTTCTGCTTTCAGACTCAGACTGGAACATCGGCTTTCCCTGAGTATACTGGTTTTCAGGCTGGTGCTACAGCAACGGCTCTCCTGGGTCTCTAGCTTGCTGACTTACTAGGCAGATCTTGGTGCTTGTTGGTCTCAATAATTGTGTGAGCCAATTTCCTATAATAAATCTCTCTCCCCCTCTCTCTCCATACATATATATATATATATATATATATATATATATATATATATATGTATACACACATATCATATTCTTTCTGTTTCCCCGGAAAACCCTGGCAAATAATTAGCCTGCATGATTTTTATTGTATTTTCTGTGTCTTCATCATTGTATGATTTCAAAGATTTACTGTATTTTCTTAAAAAAACAAAAAAACTATTTAGTCCCACCCAAATAGCAAACAGAACCACTCTGAGCCTTGTCCCTCAAACTATGTTCTGTGCACTAGTAGCCATTACCTAAGAAGCTGGTTATAAATGCAGATTTTAAGGTCCTCCTCCAGACCCAGCAGATCAGAACCTGCATTGTAACAACCGGCAGGCAATCTGTTAAACAGTCACTTCTGATAAGCACTCTTGAAAGGCACTGAATTTGCTTGACTACATACTCTGGGACATGCATCCAGTTTAGCCATTGGACTTCATTTTCTTCCTTCATGAAGATTTGATCAATCATGTTCCCAGGACAGGGCATGACATAGCATAGAAAGCCACTGCGCAGGATTAATTGTAATCGAAGTAACAACAACAAAAAGCCAGATTCACAGTAAACTGGAGAGGACTTGAGTGTAATAAGGAAGGGTCCTAATGTGGGTTCGAGCTCTACACGGGCTGGTTGGATGACTTTGCATTAAGTTGCTGTGGTTCTGAAACGCCATGTTCCTCATTTCTAAATTCGCGCCGCAGGACTAGTCCTTGTGCATTTCCTCTAGACTAGATTTAGGGAGCACTGATACTCTGTTTGCCACCAACTCATTGTACCCTTCCTAGGTTTTATTTTACTGTTTTTGGCAGTGTCTACAGGGCTAGCCTGTGGGCACTGGGAAGTAATGAGGGACATTGCTTAGGCATGATTGACATCAGTGGGATGTCATGCTCCTTTGCTTCCCATTTCATTTCTCACCTGTGACAATGGACAACTAAGCCATCTTCACTCATCATTGCTAACGTGCTATAACACTGCACCATTTAAATAAATTTTACCTGATACTTCATTGTCCAAATTCTATTATTGGAATCCCCCCGAGGCATTGTCTTACTTGAAAAATGTTATTTCAATTAGTTGAATATCATTTTTTACAGGATTTAGGTCAAACGAGGGGCAGTGCTAAATCCAAGCCAAACAATATGTGTCTGCAATAAATTCCTGTTCCTGAATTATTCATACCTAATGACATAGGTGACTCTTCAAGCATTCTGAATTAAGTAAAATTGATTTCCCACTTTTTTTATGCTCTGTTGTACAAGACTTTTTGTACTTTTACTTCTCCTTAACAAATAAAGTATTGATTCATCTCCACCGAACATGTTTTATTTAAACTTTGGTCTTTGTCAGCAACTTCGTCCTTGGTACCCACAATTCTCTTTCCTCAGTTCCCAATTGTCTTTTGATCTTGAAGGTGAAATCATTCAACCCAGCTGCTTAGCACGAAGGAACTGCAAAGTGGATTAAGAACGCACCAAGAACAGTAACACAGTACCCTTTTGGCCTTATTGGGGTTTTCACTCCATTGGCACCCCCAAAAGTAGCCTACACATTTTTATTCCATATGAATGACTTCAGAACTAACCCTAGATTTGAATTGCATTGTGTCTGTAATTTTTATCCAAAAGTCATCGCATCTCTTTCCACTAAATCTTTGAGCAAGCATGTCTACTCGTAGATCGAAGGGGAACCTGGGTACAAGTCATCTCAGCCTGAAGAACAGGGCCAGAATCAAAGTTGAAACTCAATAAATATTTATTAAGCAAATGAGGGAATCACATTTTTATCAGGATTTATTCTTACCTCTTCTAAAAATAGTTGACAGGACATGAGACTGCAGAAGCTCCAACTTTGATTCTTAGTTCACTTGGTAGCATCAAGTTTTATATAAGAATTTTAAAAAATGAAGAATTAAAGGAATTGAGAAGTATGTAAGTCAAGAGACTGGATTTTCAAGCCCAGATCTGCCATATATTTTGGTTCATCCTGGCCTCTGACTAAATTTCTCCACTTAGATTAAGAGAGAATTGTTCTAGATATCATCTACTCTGCAGGGCTGGTGCTGATTGTGACACAGATGTGGCGGCTTCCTTTTCTGGGTTAAGACAATTGTGCGATTACCTACTTTGATTCCAATAGGTTCTTGAACCTGGTCATCTCTCCTCTCCTTCCCAGTGTTCTGGGTGGTCTGCAGCAGAACCCCCAGCAGAGGGGTCCACAAATTCTTGCTCATTTGTAGTCCCTTGCAAATGGCCCACAGTATGTGGCCTTCACAGAGCACATCTCTTTTCCTTGTCAAATTATCTGCTGCAGATGCACTTTGAGAGAGACACAGCCAGTTACCCTGCACCTGTCAAAACTTCAGGCCATACTTCTTCTTCTTCTTCTTCTTTTTTTTTTTTTTTTTTTTTTTTTGCAAAGCACAACCACCAAAATCACTTCTTGGTCCTTCTGGCCTGCTCTGGATATATTCAGCACGGAGATAACTTTTTCTGGTAAGTCCTATCCCTGAGTGCTGTGCAAGCCTGTGTTTTTTCCCTGGTTCTCCCCTTCAGAAAAGGATTTGGTGCCTATTTACAGAACACAGGCTTTGCACTCTGTTCTGTGATGGGTCTTAAGCTGTAGAGATGATCTGGGCACAGCTCCCACTGTGGAGCATTTTTTAGTCTGGCAGGGAATATGTAGAAATGCAGACAATCTCCGATCTCCATGCAGACAACTGCTATTCCCACGAAGGTCTCCCCCACAAAGAAGCCATCTCTCCAGGCATCTGCCTGATATTAACTATGATGCCGACAGCCAAGTTCCTCTTCTGCTATGCATTAAGCTCTGAAAGAAATGTTGCCAAGGACGGGTGGCCTTTGCCCCAATACTTTCAGGGAAACAACCCACTTTTATGCTCTTCTCAGCTCTCCTCTTCTGCGTGAATACCCTAGAGACTAGGCTGATACAAATGCTGGGCAATATGCTCTTCTCACAAGTCCTTCCTCTGGTCCCCAAGACTGGGAATCGAAAGGAGAGTCCAGTGACCGTGATGCTTTCTCATGGGGCATGCGCTCTCCCTGGTGGGCTCACATTTTGTTTTTGTTTTTGTTTTTGTTTTCCCCTTGGAAAAATTGCTGACTTCTTTTCT
Source organism: Zalophus californianus (assembly GCF_009762305.2). Lineage (NCBI taxonomy): Eukaryota > Metazoa > Chordata > Mammalia > Carnivora > Otariidae > Zalophus > Zalophus californianus. Next base: position 185,783,296 of record NC_045598.1, read on the forward strand.
TGTCGATGTTCTAGTGAGGAATGTTTACAAACACTCACCTTCCCCCCCTGGAAGTTACTACTCCTGCCCCATCTATGCCCTTGTATTTTACACTTGGATTATCCCTTTTACCTGCTAGGTTGAATACTTTAGACGTGCTGCCTGCTTTTTAAAAATTAAGGTTATTTCCCCCAAAATAGCATTTCTATGGTGACTTTCCTTGGTGTCCTCTCAACCACTCACCCCCACATGCCACTTCTGTAAAACAGTGCTTTTTGGTCCCCAAAACCATCCTTGAAAATAGGTCTCACACCCCTTTTATTACAGCATTCACTAAAATTCTTGCTTCTTCTAAACAAAAACAAAAACAAAAAAACAAACAACACCAGCTGTAAAGGGATTTTCAAAACATACGTTTGTGTGATACCTCCTACAATCTAGGGAACATATCACCTTCACACAGATAATTCAAACTCTACATCCCATGCCTCAGAAGACGCGATGTTAAATTCCACCATGCTTGGGCTCAAATATCTTTGTAGAATTCATGTGCTACTTGGGTTTTGTGGACTTCCTCTGCATTTGTATTATGATTCTGAGTATAGCCCTGAAAAAGCTGACCCCAGACTGCAGAAGATGGAGCTGTGGTCTGTGGGCAAATCAATTGCTCCCTCAAGAGGTGAGAGATGTGAATGGGAAAACCAATAAAATAAAGTAAAATAAAATAAAATAAAAATTGGCAGCCTTTCATGATTTACGGTCACTGTCTTTGGTGTAGTAAACCTAATCACACTGGTTACTATTTCACTGCATTCGCCGCCGGAGTCCATTAGAACAGTCTAATTTACACTGCAGTGTAATTCATCTGTTTTATTAAGGTTGTTCTTGTATTTATGTTAGAAGTAAAAGCGGCCTCTGGCTCCATGTTATACAGTCATTCTGAGAAAATGCCACAGGGCACAGCAGTTAATAAACCTGGGAACTAGATTAGAGCTCCCGTATTGTTGACATCTGACAAGTTTACTGTGAGCGTAGTTAGTCTGATGCAGATTCTTATAAAAATAGGCATTAGCGTTGCCATTACAGGCCCATTCCAAAATAATCACAGATCCCATTTATGGAGGTAGTTAAAGGTTTTTGCATATAGTTTACTGAAAAAATGTTGACATTTAATCTTTCCCCCATCTTCTTCCCAGGAAAGCCTACTTAGGGGTAGCTTGCATTGATGGTAAGAAAATTACCTCATCAAAGAATGATGACAAATTTGAGACAGGGAGATGATTTGAAGAAGGCATGCCCTGATTCCACCAAGATTAGAATTTCCATAAAAATCAGCTTCGGGGGTGGGGGGAGGTGCCCAGGTGGCTCAGTCGGTGAAGCGTCCGACTCTTGATTTAGGCTAAGGTCAAGATCTCAGGGTCGTGAGATCAAGCCTTGCATTGGGCTCACATGCTGGGCATGGAGGCTGCTTGAGATTCCCTCAACCTCTCTCCCTCTGCCCTTTCCCCACCTTCATTCTCTGACTCTCTTAAAAAACAAACAAACAAACAAACAAACAAACAAACAAAAACTTCGCTGCTCTGTGGAGGGTGGGACTGTCTGTAAATAACCAGCCCTGACAGCTGACAAGGCACCATCCTTGTCACTCCTTTAGTGATGTTCACAGACAAGATGTTCCTATAGTGTAGGATGCTAGTTACTCCCTGGGTGTCTACTAGGAACTTTGTTTCCAAGAAGTCATTATTTGCACTGGTACTGGGATAAAAAATCCTCTTTTCTGTAAGGAAAAGAGAAGGAAGTGTGGTAGAGAATAACTTACTGCCAGCTATAATTCATAAGATATGGAGGAGCCAGAAGAAACAGGGGAGCGAGTAATGACCACAAAAACAAACTGAAGACGGTTCTCAGCCTAACATTCTCAGCCTGGCAGAAAATGTGGACTTTGGCATAAAATGAACTTGAACTTGAATCTAGGTATTAGAACTCACACCCTATGAGAATAGGGTTTTGAACAATGCCTGCTATGCAATCGGTACTCAGTGAAAATTGTATCAGTAATATAAGGGCCACAGAGGACAAATCCCAGGACCTAACAGGACGCCTGCCATATTGATGACAATAGAATAAATGGTGATTGGAGAATAAATGAACAAACCTTCTCAGCATTATTTATCAGGACATTCAAATGAACTTTAGGGGATGATACCAAACGAGGGAAAGATGTCAGAAAAAATCCGGTGTACTCTGAAATGCATAACTACTTAGGTTTCCTCCTAAGGTAGGAGCCACGAGAGACTAGGTTTTCCATATTGATTCTGCTTTCATCTGTTAAATGACTTCAGGTCACTCACTTTGCCTACTGGGTCTCTGTATCTTTTCATCCTTAAACAAGGATATAAAATGATAAGATCCACATTATCCCTTCTGGAACTAAAATTCTAGGACTTTAACATTGAGTGAAAAGCCCAGCATTTCAGATTCAAGGCTCCCATAACTTGAGAAGAATCAGGAAGAAAGCTGCATTATTTCAATCTGCCATCTCTTCTAAAAAACTCTCCCTATAACCTAATCCTTATCATTCATATCCTCTTAAGTCACCAATTCTTACAAGTTCTACCTCCTACACATTGCTCAAAGTCATTGTCTCCTGCCAACTCCTACAGCTGCTTCCTTAGATCAGCCCCACACCATTTCTTGCCAGAATTACTGCAAAGTTTCCTTAAGCTGATGTTCTGCCTCTAATTTCACTCTTCCGAACTTTACTCTCCATTTTGGCAGTCTGGAGAACTCAAGCCTCATTTCCATCAACTCGCTGTTTGGGTTTTCTCCCCTCTGTCTATACTTGCATTCATTGGACAAATACTTTCTACCTGTCTGACCTTGAGAAAATTATTAATACTCTCTCTGCCTCCATTTAAACATCTATAAAATGAGAAAAACAATAAAATATCCATTTCACTGGGTTACTGTGATTATGAAAGGAGCTAATATACGAAAGAAGCTTAGAAAAGTATCCGGCTTTTGTAAGTAAGCACTCAACACGAAAACTATGTGTGATGTTGATATGATCACTCACGCAATCCTGCCATGCCGAGTCCCACAGCCTTTTGCATTTGATGTTCCTTCTGTCCGAATCTTCCTTTTCCCAGATGCCTTCCTATCACCTTCTCTGACTACCTTCAGGTCTCTGTTCAGACAGCACTTCCCAAGGGAACTTTTAGGTTTCTCGCATGTGAAATAGCTTCCATGTCACTTCGGTCCTTTTCATCCTGTCTTAATTTCTTCATGGTGTGGACTGCTTAATTGAGATTATATTATTGTTATCATTTCTTATTTCTCAGTTAGCTTCTGCTTTAGAATACATATGCAGCGATCATGCTTGTTCAATCTATATACCCAGAAAGGTATGGAAAGATATGGAAAGACCCTTGACACATAACAGATACTCAACATACATTGCATGAATCAATGAATGAATTGCTGAAACACTAATTATGATTGTGATAAATGTCCTAAAAATAAAATAAACTCCTAGCTTATGAGAAAAGCAAAGACCAAGAAAACCTTCTCGAACTTTTGTTTACCTTCCCTCTACAAGCTGATTGCGTGGGCATCCTTAATAAACACATTCAGAAAATCTTAACACCTTCCACGATGTGTTCTAAGCATCTTCCCATCTAGAATATGAGACTGACAGGGGCTCTGCCTGAGTTAGGTCTATTTGTTCATATGTACTGCATTTCCTTATACACCCAGAAGAGTATCTGAGATTATGAGAAATTTAACTTTGACTCCCCAACTTTGTGTAATCTGCAAATTTGATAATTCTTAGCTTTCGATGTCTTCTCCCAATTTCTCTTCTATATTCTTTGCATGCTTTGGCCTTAAAAGCACAGCTACATTGTCCATTTGTTGAAGGTAATGGCACGGTATTCCACTTATCAAGAATCGTTCATAAAAAGGCAACTAATCAAAGAGTCAAGGTCGACTTCAATAATATTTTAACCAAACAATTGTTAAGCAGGGTGTGGTTTTTGAAAATGAGATAGCTGCATTTTCAATAGCATCTTTACCATCATTAAGAGTAAGTGATTAACAAATAATAATGAATAGATCGTCTTTAACAGGTGATAATTCCTGTTTACCATGTGCAATGTGGTAAATTGCAGGACTCATCCTCAAGTCCAGAGAACTAGATTCTCTGCTGAGCTCTGTCACTATACAATTTATCTCCCACTTAGACATTTACTCTTTAAAACATTCTGTGTTCTTATAGGAAAAGCAAGGGAATTGGACCAGATGAAATTTAAGATCTTTTCCCATTATAACCTTCCAATTCAAATATATCATTAAAAAAACGATTAAATGGCAAAATCAACCAAAAGAACATTTTCAGGTTTAACAAATCAAGACTTCCGCATCTTTAAGGGAAACACAGAACTTACATCTCAGAGGGCATGAGGTCAATCTTGCTCCATAATGGTCTGCTTTTTTAAGGCATAAGTACCCTTTCTGGGATTCCCAGCTTGGCGCTGTATCTAAGTCTAATTAAATCCCTTTGTGTGAACCTTAAATACACTTAATTAAAATAGGTAGACTTGGGATGATTAGTTCCAAAAGTAAGCAGGTTAAAGTGCGGGCTTATTTCTTCTACTAATTAGTTGAGGGATGATCTTCCTTGCCAAGAGGCCAAAAGGCAGGAGATTCATTTTTTCCAATTCAACTCTGTTTTTAAATGTCTTTTCAAAGCCTTTAAGCTTTGGAATTTGAATTCTATGAAATTTGAAATGTCTGGGATTATTTCTCCTCATTTTATACTTAGTTAAACCCAAAGCAGGGCTCACTAGAGATCCAAGGGTTATAGAGTAACCAATGGTCGGTGAATCCAGACGCACGGTCAGCAAAACCAGCCACGTGCTAACTTTATTATTACTCCATCACTCTTGAGAGACTGGCTTAACTTCATCTCTTGTGATAGGTTTTCAGAAACTGTGGTGTACTCATTAAATATTTGATTCTTTGAAATAACTCATTTTGGCACAGAAGTGTCAGATTTCCCCAGGACTACAGCCGTATCCATCTTTGTATATTTAATACTGCTCCCATTAGGTGTTAGTGGTATGGCCCGGCTACAGTGGCTCAGGAAGCCACAGTCCCAGGGTGCCTGGAGACAGGGACGAGAGACATTTTGTGTTGAATAACTGGGCTGCTTTCCAGGCAGCATTTTCTTACCAAAGGAGCAATGTCAAATGTCACTTTCTTCTGATCTCCTCTTACTACCTTGGAATGACTTAAACGTCTCTCCTCTTGTAGTGTTTCTAGAACTGGCGTAGCAAGCAGAGAGCTATGAAGTCTAAAGTGATGTTGAATTTTAATACGCTGATCAGTGAAAAAAATGCCCAACTGATTATTCCTTCATTCATTTCTCAAATAGTTATTGAACATTCCGTGCCAGTCACTGTTCCAGGTTCTGAGAAGACGAACTACCCTAATGGGTGCTTGATTTTCATGGAAAGAGAAAGAGAGAGAATATACAAACAGGGTGATCATGGAAGAGGAAAACCTCAGATGGCCAATAGCTAAGCGGGCATCTAGTCTGGCCACACATCAGCACCGATAATCTCCCCTGGGAGATGTCGCTCTTTCTCCGATGAGGAAAATCAAGGGAGAGTAAGGAGAGAGGGAGCACAAGCTTCACTCCCCAAGGGAAGAATTGGGTCAGATTATCCAAGGTATGGAATCAACCACATGATCAAATTTAGCATTGTTAATAAGTGTGCAGTGGGAGATTCTGTAGAATATGTCCTTCCAACCACACGGCAAACCTTCTGTTGCCAAGTTCCTGACTACATGTGATGAGAAGTTATCCATGCTCCCTGCAGTTATGTATCTTCCAATATTTATTATTAGTAATAATTTCAAATCCAAAAATATTAATTTATAATTTATATAGCAAATATACTGTCTGATACATGCCACTTTAATGAGTTACAATTTGGCATCCTAATGACTAATCAGTAGAGTAGTTGTTAATGTAAGAGTAGATCTTGATGCACGTCTGTGTTGATTTGTGTGTTAGTTCTGTAACTTAGGACGCTGTGACTTGTTGTTGAAATTTGATTATCCATGGGGCACCTGGGTGGCTCAGTTGGTTAAGCATCTGACCCTTGGTTTCAGCTGAGGTCGTGATCTCCCAGTCAGGATTCCCGCAATGGGCTCTGCAGTCAGTGGGGAGTCTGTTTCCTCTCCCCCTTTCCCTCTGCCCCTCCTCGTACTCATGCTCTCTCTCTCTCTCTGTCTGAAATAAATACATCTTTGAAAAAAACACAAGGGCGCCTGGGTGGCTCAGTTGGTTAAGCGACTGCCTTTGGCTCAGGTCATGATCCTGGAGTCCCGGGATCGAGTCCCATATCAGGCACCCTGCTCAGCAGGGAGTCTGCTTCTCCCTCTGACCCTCTTCCCTCTCGTGCTCTCTGTCTCTCATTCTCTCTCTCTCAAATAAATAAATAAAATCTTTAAAAAAAAAGGAAAAAGAAAAAGAAAAAAACACAAAAAGGAAATATGATTATCTCTAATTTTATTAGTCTGGGTTTGATGAGAAAAACAAACATAGCTCTAGTTTTTTGAGCAGTAACATGTTTCATACATAAATGAGAAGGGTTGGAGGAGCAAAGTTCAGTGTAGCCTCTACTAGCCTCAAGACACCAGGAAATTAATCAGTTGCAGGACGCAATGAACTCAGTGCCTGGACATTATGTGGGTGACTCCCGGGCGTGCTTTTGGAAGCTGCTGGGAAAACATGGCCCACCGTCTGTCAATGTCTTCTTGTAGCTGTAGCCAGGAAATAAGGATTTGTTTTTCCTTCTGCCATTCACAGCTCGCTGAAGTACTTTTAGTTAGAAGAATATAAACCAAACCTGTTTAGTAAGGAAGCCAGGAAAATGTATTTTCCAAGATTTTAGGTCTCCAAAAGAGAGAGAGTAGGATGTTGCATATAAATTATTCTATTGTAACAGATCCTATATATATTATAAAACTATATAAAATATATACCTATTTAGATACAATATAAAATACATAACATATAAATTATATGAATCATTCAATTGTAATGGGATCTTTTACATCATATATGCATATATGATATAAAAACATATAAATATTGCAAAAAACAAAATTGCACCAGTTCTTTTAGAAGTATGGTTAAAATAATATTTAACAAAATATGAGCCACTTGAATGGAATAAAATATAAAAGTGCAATCTATCATGACAAAAACTAATCAGTGTAATTCACTACATTAAGGAATAAGAGAGAAAAAAAATCGTATAATCATCTTAGGAGATCCAAAGAGAAAAAGGACACAATTAGTAACTAATTCATGATAAAAATGTTAATGAAGTAGTAATATAAGGCAATTTCCCCAACCTGGTAAAGGTCATCTGTAAAATCACACAGCTAGTATCATAGTTAATGGTGAAGGCTTGAATGTTTCCCGCCTAAGATCAGGAAAAAGCAAGAATGTTCAGTCTCATTAATTCTATTCAGCTTTGAGCTGGAGGTCCCGGCCAGTGCAGTAAATATAAGACAAAAAGATAAAAGGCAGGAATTTGAGAAAGAAAGAAATGAAACCTTGTTTTATTGGCAGATGGCATGTTTGAGTAAATGGAAAATCTTAAAGAAATCTATCTTAGACTACTGCCATAAGGAACTAGGGAATTTTAAAAGGTAGCAGGATACAAACCCAATCATACAGAAATCAACTCTTTCTATACACTGTCAAGGGACAACTGGAAACTAAAAATTTTAAAATATCATTTATAAATGGCATCATGAAATAATAAGGACAAAGGACCTAATAAAATGTAGCTAACAAAAATAAATTAAATACTTAGGGAATAAAATAACAAATGAGTTTTGAGATCTCTAGCCTGAAAGCTATAAAATCTTGAGGAGACAAATTTGTAACACCTAAATAAAGAGATGCACCATATTTATGGATCAAAATGCACTGTGTTGTTAAGATGTCAATTTTCTCCAAATTCATCCATAATTTCCATACAATCTCAATCAAAATTTTGTTTTATAGCAGTTAAGAAGCTTATACTCAAAGTTATCGGGAAAAGTAAAACAAACGGGAAAAAAGAAAGTTGATTTAATTAGACTATTTAGTAAAGTTGATTTTATTTGACTAATTAGACATAAAATAAATGTAGAGTAATCAAAATGATGTGGAATTGATAAACAATAGGCAAAAAGTAAAAGTCCATGAGACAGGAGGGCATGAAAAGTAGACCCACATGTCTTGGAGTAATTAATTTTTGAAAAAGTAGCCAAAGGAATTTAGGGAGAAAGAAAAAGAGTTTTTAAGAAACAGTGATGAAAAAAAATACATTATTCCCTATCCCATTTCATACCTCAAAATTAATTCAGATGGATCATATAGACCTACACATAAAATTTACAAAATAGGGTTTCTCAAATTCTGCATTTTACAACTCTATTTGGTTTTAAATTATATTAACTGTATGATCCTCAAAAATTAGATAACCACTGTGTGAGATGGGGAAGAGCATAGGAAATTAGGTTACAAATATGGGTGGTGATCTGGTCTTGCAGGGCATTAGAAGTCATGTCAGACTCAAGGCAGGTGAGGTTCTTAGGAAACCACTGTAAAAATCCTGAGAGAAAATGATGGTGGTCAGGAGTAAGGGTGGTGTCTATAGGGAAGAGATTGAGAGACTCAGACAGGTCAATGTTGAAGATATGGAAGAGGGTCTGTACAGTGGGTAGAGGGAGAAACGATGAGGCCAGCATGTCTCCCATGTTTCTCACTCCACTCAGTGGTGGTGCTGGTCTTGAGGTAAAGCACAATCGAGTTGGACAAACATTATTGAAGTATCTGCACAATATTCAGGTGCAGATGCCTGATAGAAAGGCTGCAATGAGGTTATAGACCCGAGGAGCTCGATTTAGGTGGACAGTAAGACTTTAGAACTGTAGACACGTAGTTGATATTCAAAACAAAAGGAATGGATGACATTTCTAATCAGAAGGCATATAATAAGAAAATAAGAGGGCCCAGAATTAAACTGAATTCTTCTGAATTGGCTTTGTGTTTTGCTGAACTTACCGTGTGTTTGTGTAAGTTAATTTTTAATTTAAACATCAGATAAGATATAGTAATCAATAATTTCAATTGTATATCATTAAGGAAGCACAGAATAGACAAAACCTGGGAATATTTAATGATATCTTTTTAGGGGTACCTGGGGGGTTCAGTCAGTTAAGCGGCTACCTTTGGCTCAGGTCATGGTCCCAGAGTCCTGGGTTCGAGTCCTATGTTGGGCTCCTTGCTGAGCAGGGAGTCTGCTCCTCCCTCTGCCTGCCGCTCCCTGTGCTCGTGCGTGCTCTCTCTCTCTCTCTCTGGCAAATAAATAAATAAAATCTTTTAAAAAAATAATATCTTTTTAATGTTAGAAGCCAAAACCAATCATGACCAAATTTAAAATATAAACGAAACTCACACACACACACAAAAATTCACCACAGAAACATGGAAGGCAATGTTATGGATACACAGGTAGACACACACATACATAAAGTACACACAGATTTTACAAAGGATAAAAATATTCCCACTAAAAAATTGGAAATGGAGCTTAAATACAAACAAAATGAGAAAGGCAAATGGTCAATTATTATATGGAAAATATGTCCAAAAACATATAAACAAGAAAAAATATAAAATAATAGTGACATGTCAGTATTTGCCCATCCAGCTGACAAATAGTAAAGGTAGAGTGTGCATTGAGAGATGGGTGATCAACAATCATGCAAACAGGATTTGGAGTTGGTACACATTGGGGTTGAAATTTGTTTTGTTATTATTCATACATTCATTCACTCATTCATTCATTCTTTAAAGAAATGATTTATTGTATTTGTGTATGGATGAGATACTATTATAGGTACTGGGGGTGTAACTATAAATTCAAATTCTTAAAATAGCTAAATGGACTAGCTTTCATTCTAGTTATACAGTCTAGAATTGCACTGCTAATGGAAACCACTAGCTACAGGCAGTTATTGAGCATTTGAAATGTGGTCCAAACTGCCCAAACAGAGATGTGATCTAAGTGTAAAATACCCACCCAATTTTGACGGCTTAGTACAATAGAAAGAAAAATATGGTTATGTTATTAACATTAGAATGATTATATGTTCAAATGATATTTTTGAAATATTGGGCTAAATAAATGATAAAAATAAATGTCATCTATTTCTTTTTACTTTTTTTAAGTGTGGCCACTAGAAAATTTGAAATTACGTATGTGGCTTGCATTAATTTTCTATTAGCAGTGATCTAGAATAGATTTGGGGTCTAGAAATATTAATTTATTTTGACTATATCTTAATCAGCTACTCAGAGATGCATTTAGAAATCCATGTAAAAGCAAATCATCCTCATATTATTCAAAGAGGCAAATAATCATACATAATATATATACTTAATGATTGGAAAATGCTTTGTTTTATAGGTATATCTGTTTTCTGAAGATTGGGCAATCATTAAAACTATAATATAACCAAAGATGTGAGAAAATGATTAGATTAATGTTAAGGGAAAAACAATGTAGGATGAAAAAATACAATTTATTCATATATATATAAAACTATAGATAAATGAAGCAAGATAAAAATAGTTTGTTCAAACATTTGCTAAATATATAATACATATATTGAATATATATGCTGCATATATATATATAATTTTTTGAAAAAAAAGTTTACAAAAATAACAGTTTGCCACTGCAAGAAAGTCCCTCTCTTAAGGTCAGTGAATCAGCCTCTCTTATTCGTCCCTCTCTCCCAAATGCTTAACAGCTTTTGACACAGTAATGTGTCTGTTGAATAAATGTATGGTGATACCTATTTTTTTCCTTATATTTGTCTATAATTTCTGTATGTTCTATGAGTGCATATTTTCATACTTAACAAACCAGAATATGTTTTTAAGAAATTAAGAAACATAAGCAGATTAAATCCACTATCACTTTACTTTGGTAAACTCCCCTTTTTGAAGGGAAGTGAGGGCTTTAGAATAACCCACTTAAGGTAAACAGCTCGCCAGTGGCTGAATGGAGACTCACACCTGTGCCTCCCGACCTGGTTATCTTCTCATCGAACTGCGTTATCACGCGGGTGAACGGACAGTGTGTTGAATCAAAGGGAAGAGTGAATGCAGTTGGGAGTATTTAAGAGATTAGTGAAAGAGTACAGGAAATTAGTATCTGAATTAGAAATTTTACTGACTGGTTTTGAAGAGAAGTCTACATACATCAGAGCCTGACAAGTGGTGATGGTGCCATAAATTGGAGAAGATAGGGGATTAGGGAGGCAATGGTGGTAAATTCAACTGCATCCAGGACGAGTTTGAGAGGCTGGTTGAACACCCGAGTGGTGAGGTTCATCAGGCAGATAAAAAGCACGGAATGACAATCTTGGAGTGATACGGAAGCTTAACAGAGATGTGGGAGTCAGTTTCACAGAGGTTAGATACTGCATCAAATCTTTTTGGTGGGCAGATCTGAGTGCTGTCATCTGCTCACGTGAGCACAGGATAGTTCCGGAGTGTTGCAGATACCACAGTTCAACATCTTACCAAGCCATAAATATGTGTTCTGGCAGGAACCAATGTCTGACTTACCATAAGCAGAATGTGATGAGCAATGAAGAAGCCTCCTCAGAAGGAAGGTGTTGAGGAAAGCCAATTATTTCCCAAACAACTAATAAAATGGTATTTGTTTTTCTAAATGTAGCATTCGCCTGTAACATAACCTGGAGCACTAAGGTACTTCTGACACTCAATTATAGCTAGATAATTCCTCCCAAGTGAATAGAAAACTAAAGTGTGCTGTTTTCCATGTGCTCTAATTCATACTTCTTTAGTACATCACTTAAACTGAAAGTCTTGATGCATGTAAATGTATATATATACATGGTTCCAGATTTCCGACCAGAGCTAAGCCATTATTAAGCAAGCATGTGTACACATATACATGTATGTGCGATATATATATGAATAGTTCATGTATTTATGTGCATGTACTGATATATATCTATATATTGGAAATGTGTGTATAGACATAAATTATAAATATAAATATATGTGTGTTTTAAAATTAAGACCCAGTGATATTCAAAGTGTTCAGGTAATCCACATATGTATACTTGAATCAATATGCTCATTCTCTGAGCAAACCTTAAAAACACATAAACATCTGCATGGAAGAGAATAAGTATTTGGTACAAGGGAATGTACAAACCTAAACGGATGATCAGAGTGGGGAATGAGGCTATGGTTTTTGCTTGTTTAAAGCAAAAGTTGATGGTATCTTTAGCTTCAATTTCCTTGAATATTATACGTTAATTTCCTAATGCCTACTTTCTCCACTTGACCCTATCTTCCTGCCACTTTTTCACACTTTGAAACAATCCAAATTCTAGCATTTTCATGACATCTTCTCTAAACTATTAAAATTGATCATTCTTCTCTGCTCTCTTGGTATATACTCTGAACTATTTTACTAAACTTACTGAACTTCTGGTACTGCATCTCCCTGTGGATAAAATAGCACCAATCTTGAGAAGAGGGTTCTCTATTACAGACCAAATATTTGTCTCTCCCCCAAAATTCATATGCCGAGCCCCTCATCTCTAATGTGATGTTATTGGGAGATGGGGCCTTTGGGAGGTAATTAGAGTCAGGCGATGGGATTAGTGGCCTGCTAGGAAGAGACACCAGAGAGCTTATTTTCTCTTTCTCTCTGCCATGTGAGGATACAGTGAGAAGGCAGCTGTCTGCAAGGCAGGAGTAGAGTCCTCACCAGGAGCCTGACCATGCTGGCACCCTAATCTAGAACTTACAGCCTCCAGAACTGTGAGAAAATAGACTTCTGTTGTTTAAGCCCCTCAATCTATGGTATTTTGTTATGGCAGCCTGAGCTGACTAGGACCCTTTTGGGGAATGGGAGGGTAACCCCCATAGTTCATTAGGATTCTCTAATGATTCTACTTTGATGTACTTCTACCAAAGCCACTGGAGATGTCTCCTTTGTTGGAGTAATTTACCTAGTTTAAATCATGGACTTCTACTTCTGGTCAGGGTGTAGAAGCTACTATAGCACTGTATTCCAACTATAAACAACTATAAAATTAGACACAACATTCAAACTTTGAGCAATAGGACGGTAGCCCAGTACTATGATCCCAAAGAAAATGGGAACACATTAGATGAGTCTCATGTTTGCCTGTCTTTCTGTCTGAAGATACTTTCTGGAGAGTAATGTAATTAGGTGGAACCCAAACCAAGAATGACAGGTTCACTGAGTTGATGAAGCAGAGACAAGCGTTTAAGGCTACTAAAGCAACTTTCTTATGCTGGACTGGGTACCGGAGGGGAGAGAGCTTGGGTGAGGACACAGACACAGGGCATGTCCACAGGTGCTTGGCCAACAGTTGGCCTGTGTTTACATCAAGTAAACTTTGCAGTGTCTAATAAAGAGTGGTTGAGGCAAGGCTGAGCTCTGAACAAAGATGCTGAAGGTCTTGCAGAGCTAGAAGATACCATATTTCTGGCCTAGCAGTATAGCAAATTCTCAATGAGCACCTCAGTGACAGAGTTGAGGTTCTCGAAAAGTCATACTGCAGAGGTAAGGACTACATTTTAGAATAAAAGTCACAATCTTGGACTAAGGGTCAAACTGACATAAGGAATAATACCCAACTATATGCAAGAACAAATAACAGTAATTCAGTAACATGCCAGAGAAAAACATAATACACTTTAAGGGAAGACAACATAATCTTGAGCCCCTACAATTAATCATTCACAGTGTTCAATATTAACATGTAAAAGATCTAGAAATGCTTGGAATCAGAGACTCTGGTCAAGAAAAATAATCAGTCAACATAAACAAACACAAAGATGACACAAATGTTAGACGCGTCAGGCAAGGACTTTATAATAGCTGTCATAAATTTGTTGAAGGACTTAAATGGAAGGATAGACACAATGAGAAAGTTGTGAACCCCCCCAAAAAGTGCTATAAAAAAAGATCCTAGAAAGAAACCTTAGAACTGAAAAGTAGTGTATTTAAAATGAAATTTAAAATGCTGAGTCTAAGCATCAGATTGAAGGCCATGGGAGAAAAAGTCAGTAGACATGAGGGTAGATCAACACAAATCTTCAAATAGGAAAAATAGAAAAAGAGATGGCGCATGGGATAATATAAAAGTCAACATTCATATAATTGGAGTTCTAGATAGAGAATAGAGAAGTGATAGGAAAGGAGAAAGATTAATAAATTACCAAAAGCACCAAAAATTTGGTTTAAAAACTCAATCTACAGATCTAAGAAGAATCTAAAGTACATAGCAACACAAAAGCACTAAAACCAAACTTAGGCATAGCTGCTGAAAATCACTGAAAATGATAGGATTTTTAAAGCAGTCAGGAAAAAAAAAGATCCAGAACTTGCAAGGAATTATGAAACAAAAAATAATTGACATTTTATAAGAGACAATAAGAAAAAAACACAATGAAATGGCATCCTTAAAGTAATTAAAACACACACACACAAAAACTATCAACCCAGAATTCATATGTCCAGTAGAAATATTATTCAAAAATGTGAAAGAATAATACAGGCACTTTTAACTAAACAAAATCTGAGAGAATTTACCATCAACTGAACAATATTACGTAAAACACTAAAGGAAGTTCTTGATGCTGAGTGGAAATGACACTGGGGTAGATCATTTCTATAGGGAGGGATGAAATGTACTAGAAATAGACCTCTACGCATACATATAAGAGTCCAGGGTATTGGAGGAGCTCTGAACTATTACGACTTTTCTGTAAATCTAAAACTAAATTATTTTTTTTAATTTTTGAAGCATTCATATGGGCCGTTAGAGTCTTTCACATTCCTATACCGCTAAATTATTGAATATATAATCTCAAGCAATCACAATTGTTCTGAGACTGTTATCCTCTTTGAAAATGGGAAAAATGACACGATGAACCTGAGCCGTTGCTAAGGGTTTGAAAGGAGATGATCTGGCTGAGGACCACCAGATACCTATCAAGGCAAGGTACCTGTTGTTTTTTGCTATTCATTTTATTGTTATGATTTTCCTCTTATTTTTTGTTGTCATCATCATTACTATTTTTCAAAGTTACTTGGATCACTTGGAAGCAGCTGCCTGGAGCCCAATTGTGACAAAAGCCCCAAGGTGACACTGGGACTAAGGATGGTGATCGATTCAAGGTTCCTGCCTCATGGTGGTTTGAGGAACGATGGGCGGGCAGTCGGCATGCCAAGGATTTTTCATCTCTGGCTTAGCAGTTGGTTGGTCCAAGAAGGTGCAGTTTCAAGGAAATTTAAAACACACATGTTGATTCACTTACCCCCGAAGTTTCCCTCATGGCCCCTTTCAGTGACTCTAACACCCGATAAGCCACCACAGTTTGTATTTCTATCAGTATAGCCTGACTTTCTCTGTTCTTGTAGTTCATATCCGTGGAATCACAGCATGAATTTTCATGCCTGGCTTCTTTTCCACTTTCTTTTTAAAAAATTCATCCTTCTCATTGCAAGTATTGGCATGACATTTCGTTTTTTGTTTTTTTTTTCTTGCTGACTAGTATTCTAGTGTATGAATATGTCACAATTTGTTCTCTTCTCCTGCTAATGAGTTTTGGGGTTGATTCCAACTCTGGGTTGTTACAAAAAAGCTGATGTGGGGGCATCTGGGTGGCTCAGCATTGACTGTCCAACTCTTGATTTCGGCTCGGGTCATGATCTCAGGGTCTGAGATCGAGCCCTGTGTTGGGCTCCGCACTCAGAGTAGAGTCTGATTAAAACTGTCTAACTCTCCTCTGCCCCTCCCCCTTCTCTCTCTCTCTCTCCCCCAAATAAATAAATCTTTTTTAAAAAGCTGCTATAAACCTATGTTTTCCTGTCTTCTAGATATAAACTCAAAGTTTATGTCTAGAATGTACTTGGGCAACAGAGCAAGTAGATGTTCAATAATATATTTCTTTATGTTTGTGTATACATGTTTAATTATACATCTATCTATAGCCATTTCATCACATAACGTGTAGGATACATACAATTGCATGAGTCATCACTGTGGACATTAACCTTGACCACGTGGCTGGGCCCCCTTTGTCAGTTTATTCGCTGTAAAGTCACTCATTCATTTCCCCTTTCCTGCAGAACTTCTTGGCGAAAAGTCTCCCTGCACAGCTCAGACTTAACAGCCCATGGTTTTCAACACTACAGTATACACCTGCACACCTTCAGTGGTGTACCCTCTCTACATGTCAGGAGTTCATGCTGTCCTGAGAATTGCCAACTCTTACTTGTTTCACTTTGTTCGTCTTCTGTTGCATTGAGTACCTTACACCTCCTCAAACTGCATTTCCCTTTTTCAAACTAAAGCTTCTGCCTGCTGACTGATTCTTTGGAAACATATTGACAGAGTCAACTTATGGACATCTTCAGAAAAGGAATCTAGGCCCAGTATTTACTGCACCTTTCTACACCTCAGCACAAACATAGCACACTCAGTTCCAATTATGCATTCACATAACTGTTCCATATGTTAAATAGAAACCTTTTTATCAAAGAACACCTTGGCCAAACTGAAGGGCCAAGAGCATCAACTTGAAGAATCTCTTGATGCCTCCAAATGAGATGATTTAAGCATCAAAAAAAAAAAATATGGACTACAATGAATTAAATCACATCCAAACAATAGCTAACCTTTTAATTCATAATGGCACCCAAAAAATATTGGGTCAACTTTGGAAGTTGCTAGGGCACAAATATTATCCCATAAATTTGTAAAGAGAAAGAATCATAATTTTTGAAAAGAGAGATGTGTAAAATATTTTACACATTTGCAAAATAGTCATGATCATTGAACCTCTGTGATAGTACATGGGATTCAATAAATATTCTTTGTAATTTTGCATTTTTGAGGTTAGGGCCATGATATGCTCCATGTTGTATTCTCAAAGAGTAAAATAGCATACATTAAGTGTTAGATAAATATTTAAAGAACTAAGTGAAACTACCACTGATGGATATAACCATGTCAAACAGCTAATTTCATTCTTTGTAGTCACATGAAGATAGCTGATTAAAAATAAATCTATAGTCTCCACTATGTGCTACTGGTAAAAAAAACAAAAAACAACCCCAAGGTACCAAGTATCAAAAGTGAGAACCTAAACATGAAAGGATGACATTTTGCTTTAAAATCAAATTCTAGAATTTGGCACCAAAGTCCTGGCAATGAGTCCTGATTCTATCTTCGAAGAGATGTGTCATCTCTACTAGTTTAAATAAAGCCCTTCTGAGACTCATGATTCCATCTTAAAAAGGTGGGAAATAAACATCAACCTACCTCATTGGATTATAGTAGGAACTGCATGGAATATATATGAAAGAAAGTATATACACAATCAAGTGCTGTAAAGAAGTGGTTCCTTTAAAAAAAATTTTAAAATGGACACTGTGGAATACCTGTAATACACCTTAGAGAACAACAAATCATGCCAGAAAATGATATAGGACATTTGAGTACAGTTGTAAGAGTATTCAAGATAATACCAATGATAAAACTTATGATCTGATTTGACATCCTTCTGGAAAGAGAACTGGAAGTTTGACCACTTGAACTTTACTCCCAGATTGACTGATGATTATCAGTGAGCTTGTGAGAGGAACTGACGTCTTTGGTTGTCATTCTCTTTTTGCCCATAACTCAACTTCAACTATATAAAATACAACTTCATTCAACTTAGTATCCATCAATTACAGTAAATTTATATACACTAAAAACAAATGACCCATTTGATGAGAACTCCATTGAAATTTTCCATGGAACAGTGTTCAGGGACTTAAAAGCTATCAGATACTCAGTGAATAAAAATTAATTATATATAATTAATTAATTTACATTATGTATAAGAAAATAACATGCTTGGACTGTTGAAGGTTTTGAGCAGAGATCTGTGGGAGTCAGTGTCCAAACTGACCCCATGATTTTGGCTTCCTGGTATCATGACTTCGGGTAGCAGTCCGCCCCACCACTGATGGTGCTGACCTGTATAATCAATATTATAT
Source organism: Zalophus californianus (assembly GCF_009762305.2). Classification (NCBI taxonomy): domain Eukaryota; kingdom Metazoa; phylum Chordata; class Mammalia; order Carnivora; family Otariidae; genus Zalophus; species Zalophus californianus. The sequence continues at coordinate 185,801,481 of NC_045598.1, forward strand.
TGTGGAAATGATACATGTGGCTTCTGAGAATAGGATGTAAATAATATTCTGGTTTCCCCCTTTCTGTCTTTTGGATTACTTTTTCAGGGAAAAACAGCTGCCGTGTCATGACCATACTCAAGCATTCCTATGGAATGGCCCATGTGGCAGGAGCCTGAGGTCTCTGCTAATAACCAGGGCTAAAATCAGTATTCCCAGGTAAGTTAGCGAGTCATCTAGGACATCATTCCCTCTGTTCCAGTAAAACCTTCGGGTGACTATAGCCCCAGCCAACCAGTTGATAGCAACCTCATGAGACCTTGATACCAAACCACAACACTGGCTAAGCTACTCCCAGATTTTTGACCCAGAGACACTGTGTGATATAATAAATGCATATTGTTTCAAGCCATTAAATTTTGGGGATGTTTGTGTTACAGCAATAGATAAATAATGCAAGGTCTAAAACAGTGCACAGTTCTATTCTGTGGTAAAGTGCATATCACAGTGCAATGTGGTACATTTTTATTAATAAATTTTGTGATGTATAATTTATATGTAACAAAATGCACACAGTTTAAGTGCACACTTTGATGAGTTTTGACACATGTATATATATCTGTGAAACTGTCACCATGATCAAGATACAGAATATTTCCATCCCTCAGAGTTGCCTGTGCCCAATCCCAGAGAATTCCCACCCCAACCCAGATGCCTGGCTGATCTGCTTTCTTTCTTTCTTTCTTTTTTTTTTTTTTAAGATTTTGTTTATTTATTTGACAGAGAGAGACACAGCGAGAGAGGGAACACAAGCAGGGGGAGTGGGAGAGGGAGAAGAAGGCTTCCCATGGAGCAGGGAGCCCGATGCGGGGCTCAATCCCAGGATCCTGGAACCATGACCTGAGCTGAAGACAGATGCTTAACGACTGAGCCACCCAGGTGCCACCAGCTGATCTGCTTTCTCTCACAAGAGAAAGGATTTGAGTCTTCTAGATTTTCATATAAATGGAATCATACAATCTTTTGTTTCCAGGGCCCATTTGTTCTAAATGTTTTTGAGATTCATCCATGTTGCCATGGGCATCTTTACCTCACTCCTTTTACTGACAAATAATATTCTATTGTATGGACCTATCTCACTTTATTTTTTTAATTTTTATTGAGGTATAATTGACATATAGAATTGTAAGGCATTTAAAGTGTACATTGCAATGATTTGATATACATACTACCCCTCTTTATTTACACAACAGATGTCTTCATGGACATTTGTGTTGCTTCCAGGTTTTGGCTGGTATGGATGAGGCCACTATAAACAACTATACACAAATATTTGTGTTGACATATATTTTTATTTCTCTTGTGTAAAATACTGAGTAGTGGGATTGCACGACTGTATGGTTGGTGTTTGTTTAACTTAAAAAAAGGTAAGCTATTGTCCAAAGTCATATCATTTTGCACTCCCTCCAGCAATGTAGGAGAGTTCCAATTGCTCCACATTTTCACCAACACTTTATATTGTGGATTTTAAGAAAACCATGTTTACCCATCCTAATGAGTGTGTAGTGATATTTCATTGTGGCTTTACTTTGCATTTCCTGGATGATTAATGAAGTTGCACATCTTCTCATGTGCTTGTGGCCATTTGCTTCACTTATGCATAAACTGTCTCTTCCAATATTTTACATTTTTAGTGGGTTGTTTGTTTTTCTATTATAGGATTATGAGAGTTCTTCATATACTATGGGCATAAGTCCTCTGTGGAATATATGTATTATAAAAAATCTCTCAGTCTGTAACTTGCCAATTCATTTTCCCAACGATGTCTTCTGATAGGAATAAGGATGTGAATTTAGATGTAGTCTAATTTATCCTTAGTTATTTTATGCTGATTGCATCCTGTATCCCATCTAAAAATGTTTGCCTAATCCCTCTTTGCAAAGATGTTGTCCCAAATTTTCTTTCAAAAATCTTATAAGTTTATCCTTTATGCATATATGGCAGAAACTAATGAGTCTTAATAGCTAGAAATTAAAATAAAAAAGAGTGGCTGATGTAATAGCTGGGTAGCCTTGGGGAAGTCATTTAATATTCTGAGAATGAGATACTTCATCTCTGTAACTGAGATTATAATGTTATCCAGAACTCCTTGAAGAGTTTTTGAGAAACTCAACATTATAGGGGACATACAAGTTTCGGTAACTTACACAGGATATATGTGGATGATATTACAATAAGCAATACAAATACCCAGAATATATTATTGACAAATTACAACATAAACAGCATTTCTCCCTGATAGCATTTCATTTTTTTTCCAATATTTTATTTATTTATTTATTTATTTATTTATTTGAGAGAGAAAGAGAGCAGGGGAAGGTGGAGTGACAGAGGGAGAAGCAGACTCCCCAGTGAGCAGGGAGCCCCACGTGGGCCTGGATCCCGGCACCCTGGGATCATGACCTGAGCCAAAGGCAGATGTTTAGCTGACTGAGCCACCCAGGCGCCCCTTCATGGCATTTGTTTTATCTTCTCTGTTTACTCTTTGTGCATCATATTCTTTATTGTTTGATTCTTCATTTTCAAAGTAAGGAATCTTATATAAAGAGCTTCTGGACCACAAATATATGGTTATATGTTCTACACCATATAAGAAACAGAAATCATTTCTTCAATAACTCTTGTACATAAGACTGTACATAAGACATAAAAGATTAATCCTTTTTTTAGTATGCTCTAGAAACAAATGCACAAAATTATGACATTACTTCAAACTAATGTAATAATAGACCATTTTAAATGATATGTAATGATGTTATTATTACTTAAAAATAAAATAAAATTATTTTATCCCTGAAAAGTGTAAGACCAGAATTTTGGACTTGAGCTCTGTGACATCTTTCTACTTCAGGATTTATGGTAATGAGTCTTTAAACCCTTCTGCTTTTCTAATTCTTTGAAAAGCTAGAGCTTCTGCAATTGCACGCAATGTTTCCATTCTCAGGGCAAATTTCACCTATTTTATAAAACTTATTAAATTTGATTAGAACCTCATCAAGAAAATGAAATTCCTCTCCCAAGTCTTACCATGACTTTGTATTTATCGTTCTGCCTTTTTGATATTTATTTGTGTAAATAACAGAATTGCCTTTCTAGATATTTGTTATTAGGAAAATTAATATTTAATATGAAAATTTAATATTCCCCCAATCTGGTTTTCCACCATTTCAAGCAGTCTTTCAGATTCTCTGGGATATCTAATGGATCTCAATTAAATAGTTTATAACTTGGGTAAACTAAGGTTTTTAGTGACTTTTAGGTTCCAAAGGATCTTTGGTCTATTCATTCATTGAAAATGAGAACGGAAAACTCTGGTTCAGATTAGTACTTGGAGATTTCGACAACACTGAACTCATGTTTAATAGAAAAACACCAAAGCTTCAGTCAAAATGCTGTCTATTTTGTACTCACCACTTTATATAAACTATATCTCTTCTATCAGCTGAGTAAAATAGAGGCCTCCTTTGCCCAGACTTCATGGAAATGTGTCTTAAGTAACCATAACTCTAGTTTCTTGGCCAGCTCCCTAATTACTGCAACTAACTTAGCCCTCTATTTCCTCTTTTTATGTTCCACTCCATTAGGAAAGGAGATCATATTTTCTGAACTGATGAAATTAAACTTGCCCATATTTTCCCAGTCATCATAATTTTTACAAAGAGCTCATCTAATCAATTTTTGGCAAGAGAACGACAATACTACACTAGATAGCGCCATTAAGATGAAATAGTCATGCTGTTGAATTAGAGATACTTAAATTAGGTGGACTAAAATTTAGTTTGGCTTTTATTGTCCTCATTCTTCTAACTCTTAAATACATGTTTTGCAAGGCTGGTCATTTAACTCCCATCAATATTTCTCCCAGTGCAGAAAGGAAATATCATTTTCCAGGCTTTTGCAGGGATATTACAGAGAAACTGAATTTGTAAGCTTACTGTTAGATTGTCAAAGGAGGCGATGACAGCCCTCTGCCTATCCTAGCATACATAATTCCAGGTGCAATAGTTAAGCAGTAGCAATCGGCCTCGACGTTAGATATCTGATACTGACATAACCCAAGAAACGCCCAGGATAACTTCTGCAGTTTTGACCTCCAATTTCTTCTGGTAAACATGGATTGAGTATTTACTATGCATATGCACCTACCAAGTGTTACAGGGTTTCTGTAGAGAAAGAGATTTAGTAGCTACCTCGGTAAGAAAGGCAAGGCTATGTACAAATAAACCTCAGGACCATGTGAAATTTCGTAAAATCCAAAGAGCAATGGCTGGAAATAGCATTCTTGGACAGTATCAAGTCAGAACCACACTATGTGTGAGTCATCCATCAAAAGAAGATGATTAAGAAATAAACCCAGGTAAACCTATAAAAACTATCACCATCGTGGGAGATAAGATCCAGGTTTGTTGGCCCAATTCTGGGTGCATGATGCAGGGGAGGGCAAAATGTTGGCTTGCATATCATTTATCTATGGGATGCACTTGCAGAACCAAAGTGGGTGATAAGAAGAGTGCTCAATATGGGAGAACCCAAATGCAGAAGCCAGACCAAGTATGGAATGAGTTACCAAATCCAAAGGAGGTAGAAAGAGTGTTTGCCTTGCATGAGGAAACAAGAAAGAATTTTTAGGAAATCAACAAGTGGAAACAGATTTGTCAAAACCTTCATACAATGTTATTTTGTAGAATTGTGCTGTTTGTTAGGAGGGAGAATTATGCAACATCACGCAAGGATATTAAGGGGAGAAACCAGAATAATCCAGAAGGCTTTGAAGATGTGATTTGGGGGCACCTGGGTGGCTCAGTCGGTTAAGTGTCCCCTCTGTGCATGCTGGCTCTCTCACTCTGTCTCTCTCTCTCAAATAAATAAATAAAATCTTTAAAACAAAGATGTGATTTGAAGCCAAGATCGCAATGTCAGGCAGGACATGAGAAGTCGATTGAGTGAAGAACAGATACCTGGAGAATTCTGCAGGGGAGTGGTTGAAGATGAACGGAATGTAGGTCGGAGTGAGATCACATGAACCTGAGAAGCAGAGCAAACATTTGTTATTTATTCCAAGTTTGAGGGGAAGCTATTAGAGGTTTTTAAAATGAGGATTTGCATGATGCAATTTATGTTTTACTATTATTCTTGCCGAAGTTTATATAATAAACTGAAAAAGCTCAAGAGTGGTGGGTGATACACCACTTAGGGGACTCAGGCAATGGAGAAGAAGGTGACAGAAGCTTGTGTTTGAGTGTTAGCAATGAGTACAGAGAGGAATCAATGAATTAAAAAGCATTGCAGGAGTTAAATTGATCAGAAATAGAGTCTGAGGGAGAGAATCCTGTCCTGGTTTCTGACTGGTGGTACATCTTCATGGTAGCTAATTTGCAAAGTGTGGAAGAGCATTAAAAAAATTAAAATTAGCATAGATTCCACTAGATAATCACTGTGAACTTTTTTCTGGTCATAAATATATATTGTTTTCTACAGTTGGGGGTCTCGTAGTAAGTGTAATTTTTACATCCTTGTTTTTGACTTCTGTTGTGAAACTTCAAATATCATAAAGAACACCTATTGCAAAATCACAATTATAGTGGCTTATATTATCTTATGGAAGTATCAGCATATATAATACTAGTCACCTTTTATTAGGCATTTTGGTTATCTCTAAATTGTTACATTTATAAATAATGCTACTATGAATATTATTGCTTACAAATTTTGTGAACATCCGTGGGTGTTTCTTCTGTGTTAAATCACAGAAGAGAAATTACTGATCTATACAGTCATTTCATTTATTATACACTTGCTATAGTGCAAGGTTTTTCTCCAGAAATTCTGTTCCATTAGACCGTCGCACCAGCAGCATATCAAAGCATGCATTTTGTAATTTGGTTACAAATAGAAGCTTTAGTTCTGAATATCCTTTATTAAGTCACAGGTGGAAAGCATCAACAGATCAGGGTCCCAGATTCTAGAGAGAAAGATTCCAGATTCTAGGGAGAGAGAGTCTCAAGCCAGTCTGAGGTCAGACATCTACCCCTGCTCCTAGTATTCACGTACAGAACTCATATTATAATAGTATAGACATGACTGTGACACTCACTACCATGGGTGGGAAAAGCCTTCAGGAACAGAAAATAATTTGTGAATTTGGCCAAAAACCCTAAGAAAGTGGATTGTGATGATTAATGATGATTAGTAACAAGCTACAAGAAACCTTTTTATGTACTCCACAATAGAGGAAAAATACAGATGGTTGGAATATACTATTTGCTGTTGTTATTAAAAGTTGTATGGGATTTAAACAGTATAAAAAATCGAAATAGGACATTTTTTATGAAATAGCTATTTTTTTCTAGTAAGGAAAAAGTATTCTGTTTGACTTGCAAGGTTTCTCAACTTTTTTTTAATCGTTATGATTAAAAATATTCTATTGGATGGCAACTCCCCCTTTATTTGTATTTATAAAAAAAAATCTCTGATATTTACCAGTAGCAAAATCTAAGTAGTTTTAATTAGAAGGTCAACTACTATTTTATATATGATCAGATGAATAGGAATATTCAGAGAATGAGGGATTTAAGATTTTATAAATATAGCGTAATGTTGCTAAAATATCCTTCAAGATGGCCTTACTGAAAGTTATTCTTGCATGACCTTACCTTCCCCTCCCCAAAGAAGCCCCTTCCGCCTCTCCTCAAATCTGCTAAGAACCTACAGAGAGATCTTCCAAATCCCCAAGTCAATCCTAAAACTGGGCTGATCTACTTGTATTACTCTTCTATTGCTCCTATAACAAATTATCACAAACTTAACAGCTTGAAATAACATATGTTTATTTATTCTCTTACAGTTTAGGAGGTCAGAAGTCTGAAATATGTCGTATAGGACCAAAATCAGGTTGTTGACAGGAGTGCATTCCTTTTGGTAGCTCTAGGGAAGAATCTGTTCTTTGACTCTTCCAGCTTCTAGAGGTTTCCCACATCCCTTGGCTTCTAGCCACATCAGCCAACCTCTGCTTCAGTTGTCACATAGTCTACTCTGATGCTAACCCCCTGCCTCCTCTTAAGGGGCTTTTGTGTGATTACTTTGGACATAATCTAAGATAATCTTGCCATCTCAAGATTGTCAATTTAATCACATCTGTAAAATCCCCTTTGTACAGTAAGGTATGGCCACGTTCACAGGTTCCAGCAATTAGGACGTGGGTATCTTTGGGGAAGGGCATTCTTCTGTCTTCCATGCTGCCCACATGCTGAACAGCCAGAACCCACAAAGGGGTGTTATACTGGTACTATTAATGACCGTTCTCTGTTGGATTAAAGCAAATGTTACTCCTTTCCTTTAAAGTTGATAAAATGGATTCTGAAAAATTAAGTGACCAGCTCAAAGTAACACAGCTAATAAGAACAGCAGGAAATTGGACAAGAATCATCATGTACTCTTCTAGTACAAATCAAATGCTGTTTTTTTTTTTTTTCAAATATTTCTACCAGAATTCTTATATAAATACTTATGTAATCACCGTATGATTAGCAACGTATGTGGGGGCAGGTTTCAAGTACACTTCTGAATATCTGCTTCTGAATATGGAGACACTTTATACAAAGTGAATGTTAATTTTTAGTTTAGTGGCCATGATATCTGTAAGAAGAGTGTACATATTTTTTCTAAACAAGAGTATTGTTGGATTTGCGTCGAACACACATTTTTATAAAGTGCTGTGAAAAATCAAATAGGGCTGACGTCCAGCCTAAAGTAAAGAATATTTCAAAACAATACCCATTTCTGATCGATGTTGACACACCCCATCTTTATTTTTCTCCACCTCACTTTGGGAATGTTCCCCTCTGTCAGCTCTTTCCGTAGCTATTCTAGAAATTCAGATCTATGTGTCAATGCTTTTGACCTGGTGTTCTGGTTCCCAGAATCGGATGCTTACATAGAAATGTGGGAAGCCAAGGCCTGGAAGGCAGGGCATGGCTTCCCGGTACCCATTCCGCCACACAGATGAACGTCAGGAAACAGGCCAATGATATTTTATGGCCTCGGCCAAGTACAATCATCACAAGCAGACATTCCCAAATGACACATTTACAGCTTAGATGGGAATGGCTTTAGGCTGACTGTCTCACTCAAACAGTCAACGTGGACCAGAAACATCAACGCTAGATTGCATCTCCGGGTTGTCTGAACCCAGGCTGAGGTGTATTTCCCCTCCAGGCTGCACATCCGTGGCCATATTTCTAAAATTCATTTTTCTGTCTTTTCAGCAGCCACTACATTGCTTTAGCTTTTAGACTCAAGATGAGTTGTTAGTCCTCATGTTCCTTTCAAATATAACTTGATGTTCATTCTATGTCAAGGTTAGTGTGTAAATTTGCAAGAATGCCAATTTTGGAATTACAAAAAAAAAAAAAAAAAAAGAAGAAGAAGAAAAGCTTCGGATCTGACCTTGCCGCGAACCAGGAGCCCGTCCTTTTTTCACTGGTCAATGCTTCTCTGAGACTCATATTTTTTTTAATGTGTCGAATAAGGAAAATAACTATTCTGCCTAATTTTACAAGTATATTATACAAATCAAAATGATTTATGTGCCAATCATGTATAAGCCCTAAGGGCTTACATGTGTAAAGCCTGGTGCTTCAGAGGAAAGAACAGCTAATTAGGAAACAGAAAACCTGGCTTCTAGGATTTGCTCTGCAACCATTTGGGGCGAGCCCTTCAGCGAGTCCCTTGGGGCTTATTCTTCTTGTCTGTAAAAAGAGAAGGAAACATTTAATAATCCCCAGAGTGGCTTTCAGCTCCAAAACTCTACTCTTCTCATATATACATTATTACTTTTTTGTTAATATAAGTTCTGCATTATCTATTAACACTTCTACCATTTTCTTCTAGATGACTATTTTCCAATTATTTCACACCTTCAATGCACATATGTTTTATCTTTTTTCCTCGAGCATATTTGTCCAGGAGGAATAGTCCACGAGGAATAACTCTTTAGAAGCATCTCTGAGCTTTTTTTTCCCCTTCAAAATCTATTCAGTCCTCCTCTATTATTTTTCTCCCTTTGTATTCATAACCCTTCCAAATTAAACACCATTGGCACATTTAATTTAGTAGGCATCTACTTTACTTTTGGTGATAAGCTACACGAAAGAGTACATGAGATTTCAAAGTGAGAGTAAATAGCATGTTAATGAAATTCACAAATTATACTAAATTGGAAGATGTAGCGAGCAACAGAGTGAATAGAGATATAATACAAATGGACTTTGAGGGGTGAGAAACCCAGGCAGATAATAGAAAAATTGGATGTGGTTAAAACAAATTCACTAAGAAACAATTGTCCTAAGAATACTTGCTGGAGGGAAAGACGGGGTGAGAGGGTGAGACACGAAGCAGTACTTTAATAACCTGTAAATAGAATAGATAATCCCAAGGGTCTGGAGGAAGAATGTAAATGCATCACTATATTTTTCTCATTGCATGCAGAAAAGTCAGTTTATTGGTGCCCTGAACAAACATCCATTGAGTGCCCACTCCGTGCCTAGCACTATGACGATCCTAGGTCTGGAAATAAGAATTAAATAGGACACCACCTTCCCTTTCCTAAATAGCACCCAGTCTAGAGGGGCTGGTGGACAGATGCACACCATTTGTTGTACTGGGGATAAGAACAAAACCAGAGGCACCTGTAACATATGGTAGAAACACGGGCAAAGGAGTAACTGCTTTAGAATTTAGATCATTCTGGAAACGTGAAGCTCGACAGGTGGACAAATTGCAGAAAAAGGTGGAGAGCACTTTGGATGCAAAAATTGCCTAAAGCAAAGAATGAGGTGCAAATTAGCCCAGGCATCTCCCATACTTAGTCCCCATCCCACTACCCACCCACCCTCGTTATAACTCTGTGCTAATAACTGAGCTCCACTAACATAAACCACAGGATCCTACCAGTAGTGGCCTTCTGTCCTCTGTGATGAGCCACCCTTGTTCTGAAAACGTTCCCATCCTTACGTATCTGAAAGGCTCTGTTTTTGTTTTGTTTTGTTTAAGGTATGGTCTCAGCATAACTTCCACAGAGAAATCCTATCTGCTGCCCTCACTGCATCCATAAGCAGGGCCAGGTTAACTTTCTCTCCTTTAGGCTCCCATTATATCTGACCCTGGTTTTTTACTGAAACACCTCTCATGCACTATGGCAAATAATGATTTTCTTTTCTGTTTGTGAGACTTCATAGTGCAGAGCTCAGGGGTTCCTTACTATGCTTCTTGAGGTAGGTAGTCTCATGCAAAGCCCCTGTAAGTCTCCAATCAGTATTTGTTGAATAAGTTAGTGAAAAAAATAGGCATGTTCCTCCCAGCAGAAGCCAGAGGTGAGTAGGAAGCATGCCGGCCAGAAGCATGTTTTCTGCCTGCACATTGGCCGAGCATGTGCATGAGCGTGTTTTCTGCGCACGCGTGTGTGTGAATCAGGTGAGACTAAAATCCAGATCTGCCATTCACTCACCATATGATGTTAAGCAACTCACTTCACTTTACCTCAGTAATGGAAAATAAAAAGAGAAATGCCCTCAGAGTTTAGTTAAAGACTAACAAGGACACTGTAAAGGGACACAGATATTTTCAGATGTCTAGCACAGAGCCTGATGTGTTATAGGTGGTCTGGAAATTTAATTTCCTTCCTTCCTTTAGTCTGGATGCCAAAGAGGCCAGGCTTTGCAGGTGCCATTTTCAGGTGACTGAGCACAGGCTTGTTCATAGAAGTGTGGGGACACAGTCTCAGAGTTGTTACGAGCCCAAGGCAAGACAGGGAGGGAAGACGCTGTGCACAGCATAGAAACCCCAAGACTAACAGATACTCTGCCATGGTAGGATGAGAAAACCATTCGGGAAACTGAAGGGGTTTGTATCATTTCTATTTCCTGTGATAATGCCGTGTTTTGTTCACACTTAGCACAGCTTCTTGAAGATGCTGCTATGCCTTAAGCTGTTGTAAGTAGAACTGAGGGAAGGGCCCTTGTATCCACGTGAGGCCACAGGCTACCGACTTTCTGTTCTGCTGGCCTAAATGCATGAAGGCAGTAGAACCTGAATGTTCCCAAAGAAAGGAGTTCGGTGGGAGGATCAAAATCCAGGCCACTTGGTCAGTTTCCTCCACCTCTGAGAAGAGTCACTTTCCAGGACATAATGTGTGGAGGTGTAATTAGAATCAGTTTTCATTTAATTATTGGGAGGATAAGAAAATAGCATTGAAATATTCCTGTTGTGGCATCAAGTAAATTCAATTTTGAAATTAAAAAAAAAAAGGAGGGGGAAGCATTTTGTAGAGCTATTCTAATGGGTTCGGTATCCTCACTTAGAATGTATGTGATTAAGAGAATGAAAATAATACATTTTATGGCTTGCTTTATTTTATTATGACTGTTTTATTAGAAAAGGCATTAGCTATTCATCTGAGTGATAGATGTCGAATAAACTGAATTAGGGTTATTATTAAGGCTTCATTAAGTCAAGCCATTTCAATCACTCATTTATGCTCTCTTTAAATTTAGCATGCTAATTAAACTAAAAGAGTGTTAATATATGAAGACTCATTTGACTTTTGGGACCCAGCTCAAGTCCCACCTCTTCCAAGAAGTCTTCCTTGCCTACTTCGACCTTTCCACACTGAGTTGTACCTCTACTGTACACTCCTTGCCCCTCCCCAGAGGGTTTAACAGCCTCTAGGAGATATTACAAGTACCGCCTCATGAGAAATTCATATTAATGGATTTCTGCTTCTTCCCATGAGGGAGTAAGATGGTCCAGAATTATACTCCTATAAAAGACAACGAGAAAACAGGACAAGACAATGTGAGAAAGACTTGTGGTCATTTATTGGACAACTGCAGCACAGGACTGCAATCCCTCAGAAAGAAAACACAAGCAAGGAGAACCCAACCATCACCCAAGCTTTCTACCCTAAGAACTTTGGCACAACAGGGAAAATAGGAATAAATGACAGCCGTCTTACTGAGTTGAGGAGACAGAGGAAAGTTTGAAGAAGCCAGGGCAGCTAAAATCTGTGGATTCAACAAAGACCCCCTTAGGTCTCTGGTGAACACCAATGTGTGCATTTGTAGAGAGAAACCCCATAAAGCGAAATAGGAAAAATTTCCGAGAATAATTACCAGAAAGCAATAACTGAGTACTCAGTTATATAACTTACATGGAACACAGGAAGCTATAAAATTAACAATTCCCATTGTTGACACAGATTGGAAATTATTGGCATTCCCTCCAGCTAGAGTACCAAAACTGTTGAATATATGGGACTTTCCACAGAGATCCTAGAATGACCTAATGATTGTGGCTCAAATAGTGCTAGAATAAGGGCAAATCTTGACCTGCCTTGAGACAGTCTAAAAGAAGAACTCAAAGGATCAAATGAATCCACAAATAACTCAGCTTTCTGGAAGTAAACGTCCAGCACTCTTTAAAGGAATGCATCAAAATGCTTCACAACATAAAATGGGCAATGTCTTAAAAGTACTTTAATTGGATGTAGACAGTAAAGGAATTAGGAAAATGTAACTCAGAAAGCTGTAAAAGAATTAGGAAAATGTAACTCAGAAAGCAGAGATGATGGGATTTGCAGGAAGCAGCTATTATAAATATTCCCCAAATGCTCAAGGGTATAATGGACAACATGAATAAGATGAGGAAAAATGGAAGATATTCAAAAAATACCCAACTGTAATTCTAAGGATGAAAAATAATATTTTTAATACCAATGACTACTATTATCATGTATCTTTTGCCGTTCTCCACAAATTCATCCAGAAGAATGTTGAGAAGCTGGGCTCTGGGATCAGATGTGTCAGTTTGGGTACTGATTCCACCATGCAGAGACTGTGTGACCTTGAGCAAGAAACTTAGTATCTCTGTTCTCAAGTTCTCAAATGTAAATTGGAAATAAAATGCTGTCTATTTCATAGGTTTGTCATGAATTTAAATAAGACAGCACGTAAAATTTGAAGAAGTGATCACATATTTAGGTAAGCACTAATTTTGGAACTGGAATCGACATTTAGAGAGCATAACACCCTTTCCACGGGTGTGACAAGAGCTTTGAGAGGTAGAGGACAGCCTTCCACCTGGTCCATGTGACCCCAGACTCCACGTGCATACAAGAGGGTTCATCTCCTCATGTTGTTCGTCAGCCTTGCTCTGGTCTTGAGTTCTTGGCTTTTGAGATGCCAGATCATCTCAGAATTTTCTCTGTCTAGCCTCATCACTTTGATGGCTTATTTTCAAATATCTGATGCTTTCAACAAATATCCAAACCTGATCTCCAGTATTGCTTTCTTTGGCTTCAGGGTTTGCATTTTATAGGAAGAATAGAAGGCAATGCCCTGTCCTGCCCCCAGACTTTCACCCAGATCAGCTGAGACCTCAGCAACTCAGAGCAGAAGAAGCTGGCTGGCAGGGGAAGCGATCATGATGATGATAGTCCTTGTCTCTTGGAGTGTCTATAATCCTGGAGCAGGACTCGATCATATAATTGAAAATAGAATAAAGACAATATTATCCTCAGAGTCACACTCTTATCTTTGAGTTCAAAGGTGACAATCACATGCTGGTTCATATTGTTATGCTCTGTGGAGAGGGGGGATGACTAACCAGCTTCCAGAGCCAACTTCACTTGGCAGAGCAGCTGCTGAATGGACTCCTCCTCTTCCCTAAAAAAGGAGCAGCAGCTGTAGCTGAGGGATGGCGTTATCGGCTATGAAACAAGCTCCTGTGAATACTAAATAAATCAAGTCCTCCAAGCGATCTCTGGGTCACGTCTTCTAGATTCTACTTGGACACATACTCTATCACTGTAGAGTCCAGACACCAGGGAGTTTGCAATTGGGCTTGGGTTAGAAAGGTTAACTGTGTAAGGTTCAGAAACTTGTATTTGGGAAAACTAACCATTTTAATAGTCTTTTAAAACAGATTTATTTATTTACTATTTGAGAAAGAGAGGGGGAGAGAGTGAGCGGGGTAGGGAGGTGCAGAGGAAGAAAATCTCCAGTAGACTCCCTGCTGAGTGTGGAGTCCACACAAGGCTCCACCTCATGACCCCGAGATCATGATCTGAGCTAAAATCAAGAGAAAGCTTAACCAACTGAGCTGCCCAGGTGCCCCTTTGATAGTCTTTTAAAAATTTTTGGTAAGCAAAAGCACCGTTACCTTCTGCATTCTAAAAGTTCTAATCCAACTCCACTCTCTGAGCTTCTAAACTCTATACTTGAATTTGAAAAAAATGAACTCTAGCTTTCTTTCTAGAAATGTCCTTACAGTAGAGGTGGTCCTGCTGCACTATCTCCCTTGTCTGCTTTCATGTTACAACTTTCCTAAGTAACATTGCCTTTCTCCATCTAGATGGGGGAAGAGAAGAAGTTCCTTCTACCTAGCCCTGGTTCTGCCCTGGGCCATCACCTGTCCAAGGGCATGAGCAAATCTTTTCTAATTCATAGAACCTATTAAGTGTAGCAAGACTCAGACCTTTTTCTTTTTAAATTAATAACCTTGGAATCCATAAACAAAAGAGAATTTCAAGTAAGAATTGCAGCATTGCATTATATGTCGTTTATTTTCTCAAATCCCTCCAGTGAGTTCTTCTTAAGTTTAGAACACTTCTTGAGACCTGTAGGCTCTGCCTGATGAATCCCTTCCATTTCCTCCCCTCCACCCCAGTTTATACAACTTCCTCCTGTTCGTCTACACAAATAGTTTTACTAACCTCTTCTGCAGGCCATCATGAATGTTATTTTCTTACTTGCTTCAAAGCCTTCACATTTCTAGCTGAAATCTTCATCTCACGCTCTCCCCAGAACAGACTCTGGCCTATTTTTCAGGTGAGGTTTGGCTTCAGACAGGCCTCTGACAACAGCGTGTAGGGAAGACCCTCTTTTGTGCCCATTACTGTTCATCACTACAGGTACAGCATGGCAATCACACAATGTGTACCTGTGTTGTGTGTGAGTCTTTTCTTGTTGATTTCCTGCTTGTCACACTGAATGAAGGCTCTGTAAGAGGAAACATGTCCATAGTTTTTGCCTGTGCTCACACAGCATCTGTCCCAGAAAAGAGTATCAGTAATGTCTGTCGCGGGGAGTACTGAACAGAAAGCCCCAGGAGGGAGACACAGGCTTGGAGGCCAGCAGAAGTAGGCTCTAATGCTCATTCTTTTACTGATGAGCTGAGTGACTTCATTTTCCTTATCTGTAAAATAGAGACACTTGTTAGCTTGGGGGTTATAGTAGACACCCAGCGAAGGATAACTGTTATTGTTGTTAATTGTTTCCCCCAGTTATTTTAGGGATGAAACTAATTAGAATCAGATTCATTTTTTACAATGAACTTGGACAAAAATTCTGAAGTAGATTCATTAGATTCTGAATCGTGATTACTTTGTGTGGCTTCACACGCAATAGAAACTTCAGATAGTGAAGAATGGTGTGGTCTTGGGCAAAGCCAATAAAATATCTCCTAGTCGAAACCCGTGCAGGGGAAAATGGTCTGATATTTTTTTAAAAATTTACTTACTTATTTGTCAGAGAGAGAGAGAGAGAGAGAGCACAAGCAAGGAGAACAGCAGGCAGAGGGAGAAGCACGGTCCCTGCTTATCAGGAAGCCCGATGCATGACTCGATCCCAGGACCCTGGGATCCTGACCTGAGCCAAGGGCAGACGCGTAACTGACTGAACCACCCAGGCGTCCCACTTAGACTAATATTGACCAATGTATTGTTTTTGACGCCCACATGAGATGATGCTCATTGACAGCCTTCCAAACGGAAAAGCACTCACCAGAGGTACTCTAACATTGTTTTTAAATATAACAAGGAGGGGTCGGGATGAGTGTGAGTCCTCAAAACCCAATTCCCTTGTAAGAAATGAGATAGCTCCAACCAGCTTTTCTTCCCTTCCTTCAAAATTCCTTAGGAAAACTAGAAACAAGATCCACATTTCGATCAGTCCCCGACTTTGAGAGCATCAGGCACATCTTTGCCTAGAGAGTCTGTGGTTCCGTGGGTGAAATCTCTCCACTTGGGGAAATGACTTTATTGGATTTATGGGCTGAACAGCTCATCTAGACAGTGCACGGTAAAAACTCAATGCTGAAATGGGTAAGATTATGGTTCAAATTAATGAACCAAGAAGGGAATAAGAAGGTTGTATATGAAATGCTTTCACATGAAGGTTCTGGAGATCAAAGCTGAATGCAGGGAGACTAATGAGCTGCTACTGTTGGCCTGGAGGCTTCAGCCTTGGTCAGTACAAACTCTCCTCTTAAAACCCTGCCCTCCACGTTCTGCATGGAGCACTGGGTGTTATGAACAAACAATGAATCATGGAACAGTACACCAAAACAAATTATGTAATATATGGTGATTAACATAACAATAAAAAAATTACAAAAAAAAAAACCCTGCCCTCATCAGACCTTAGACTCCAAACACCCTCTCAGAGAAAAATAGGTTTGCCATGTGCAGATTCCGCAGTACAATTAGATTTAGAACACAGCAAAAAGATAGAGAAACATAACTTTCTGAAGGCAGAATTATACACACATACACACACATATATGTGTGTGACAGTTACAATTGTATACATATACTAGTTACAATAAAAAATTAAAAGCAGCTACACGTATGTGATCAAATACACAAATACATAAAAATTAAGGTGGAGAGAAACAGATTAATCTGATACCTGGGATAATTAAGTTTCTAAGTGAGAGTATCACACTTAACTCTGGGATTTTTGTTGGTGTGGTAAAGAGGGGGCTACAGGAGGGCCATTAAGTCTGTTGTTTTGTGCTTACAGGATTCCTGCAAGGAAAGCTAAAAATAATATTTTATCCATTTTTCTGACCTCCTAATTTTAGAAAAAGCTTTTTAAAAGACATGTGCCCATATACAAAGAGATTCAACCTGGTTTAGATGCCTATCTCTTTGCTTTTACGATGCATACTGCTTCCCACAACGTGGCATCCCGTCAGTTCACACCACCTCTCCCACACACGGTGACTTTTGCCATTCTTGTCACCTAACTTGTCCAGGATACTCCCTGAAACACAGGGAAAACCCCACAGATATATTTTGAATGGAAGGGTCAGATTTGCTGGGACACCTGGGTGGCTCGGTCAGTTAGGCGTCTGCCTTCGGCTCAGGTCATGATCTCAGGGTCCTGGGATCGAGTCCCGCATAGGGGTTCCTGCTCAGCGGGGAGTCTGATTCTCCCTCTCCCTCTGTCATCTCTCTCTTTCTCTCAAATAAATAAATAAAATCTTTTTTAAAAAAAGGGTCTGATTTGTAGATTCTAAGAAGGTTCCTCTTTTTTTTAAAAGATTTTATTTATCTATTTGACAGAGAGAGACACAGTGAGAGAGGGAACACAAGCAGGGGGAGTGGGAGAGGGAGAAGCAGGCTTTCCGCTGAGCAGGGAGCCCGATGCGGGGCTCCATCCCAGGACCCCGGGATCATGACCTGAGCCGAAGGCAGACGCTTAACCATTGAGCCACCCAGGCGCCCCTCTAGGAAGTTTCCTTAATCAGAACTACCTACATGGCAAAACTGAAGCCTAAAATCTCACTGAAAGAGATACATTTCTTTGGATGATAGAAAATGATATTTCGCTTTGTAAAGAGATGAGCTTTTTTTAAAATTTATTAAATTGTTCATTGACTAAGCAATTATTTTAGGAATTTTAAGGACACATCCAGATCCAAGATTCTGCTCCTTTTATTATTGTTGATTCCTGTAATTCAGGATCCTCTACAAGAGTTTTCTATAATTCAGGGTTTTTTTCTTTTTTTATCTTCATAACATTTTGTTTTTCAAAATGTGCATCATGACACATTAGTAGATTTTGAAGTCATTTTAATGGTTAAGGACCAAAGCTTTTTTCTTTTCATGAAATAAAATAGAAAATAAAAAATCAATTTTGTGCATCAAGTCTAGAAAGATTGAAGTATTTTCTGAGAACCTCTGTTATTAATAATAAATAATAAAGATGCATATAAATAATGTTATACAGTAGCTCTGGGCTCTGCCAGAAATAATTTGAGAAACACTGCCTTGAAATATTTCCACATTATGCTGCATAGGCCAAATCTAGCCTGCTGCCCATTTTTGCAAATAAAGTTTTGCAAAATCCTCACTCATCTACACATTGTCTGTGGCAGCTTTCATGCAGAGTTGAGTAGCTGTGAGCAGAGACTGTACACCCCCCCAAAAAAACCTGTGAATACTTAGAACCAACAACCTCTCATAGAAAATATTATCATCAGAGGCTCTCAAACCCCTGCTTAAGAACACAGACTAGGGATGACTGCGTGGCTTAGTTGGTTAAGGGACCAACTCTTGATTTCTGCTCAGGTTATGATTTCAGAGTCCTGAGATCAAGCCCCACATCGGCTCTGCGCTGGGCATGGAACCTGCTTGAGATTCTCTCTCCTCTCCCTCTGCCCTACTCTCACCCAGGCCCCCAACTTGTGTGCACATGCTCTCTTCCTCTCTCTTAAAAAACAAAACAAAACAAACAAACAAACAAACAAAAAGCAGACTAGAATCAGCCCTAAGGGACCACTAAATCTTTGACTTAGTGTATAAATTCAGAAGGTGATTAACATTTCCAAGTGATAATTTCCTCCTCTAAAGTGAGGGGATAAATATTAAAGAAATAATGGATGTAATGACTTACTGGCACCAAGTAAGTGTTGACACATGGGAAACATTACACACGGGGCTTATTGAACTAGCATAGCTCCTTTGGTTCATTCACATATCTGATAATTACACATGAGGTGCTATCTCAGGAACATGATTCCTTTGTTTTGCTCCTTCTCACTGCCCACCAGCTTCTTTGCCTCCTGCCCTGTGCCTGGTCCCCCTGACCTCAGGTGGATGTGCCCACAGCTTTGCCTCGTCTCTGTCCCAGCTCAAACCCATGGTGTATTTTCACTTTTGCCTCCTCTATCCTGTATTCAACTTATTTGTATTTATTTTTCAAGACACAATAGTTAATCAAATATAGGATAAAGGCAATGTACGCCTGGAAAATGGACGAATATTTTTAAATCTAATGTGCCTTCAATATTATACAACTTTGAGATAAGAGGGTTTCACAGCTTAAGAGTGTGTTTAATAATCAAGGGTCATCTTTAATTTTATACTATCAGATCACTGATAATGCCATAAATGTAAAGTATGTTTTAATATCATTGGCCTATCATATCATTTCCCGTCACACCTGTCATAAGTCAAGGGTACCTAGAGGGAGGAGCCACACAAGATCGTCCTGGCCCCCTTCTAAGGCAGAGTTGAAAGTGAACATGTGAGACGTTTCTACCCACTGCCTTTTGTTGAGTTATTCTATAGTACATACTACCCTCCAACACCCTTTGTTCTTTTGATATTCACCTCTCTAAGGAACTGTGGGCTGTGGATCCCAGCAGTCAAATGTAATTCCACTGTTGAAGGACTCCAAACATGTTCCAGCAGAAAATGAAAGATGGACTTATTTATGCAGTCAACAACAAAAAATATTTATTATTTATGTTTGCCAGTTACTCTGCGAGGCAATGAACATATGAGAATAGATGAAACATAGCTTCCACATTTAAGAATATCACAGTTAAGAAGGATAGTATTAAAATACAATAACATAAGTGCCAAAATAAAGCTAATCAGAGAGCGTGTCTGGAGCACACAGAACGTGGGCCTGTTTAAAATAACTTAAATGTTTACTTGTCCACTTACTCTCTAACAATGTGACCTGGGGCAGTATAAGTGCCAAGGAAGACTTCCTGGAGGAGGTGACCTCTAAGCTGAAACCTGAGGGATTAGTGAGTCAAACAAAGGACAGATAGCAGGGCCTCCTACTCAGAAGGCACAACACTTAAAAAAGCTTAAAGTCATAGAATGAACAACACAAGGAGTGAAACTTAATGTAAACTATGGACTTCAGTTAATCAGAGTGTGTAAATATTGGTTCATCAGTTGTAACATAACAGTCTAACACAAAATCTTAATAATAGTGGGAACTGTGAGGGTTGGGGCATGTGAAGAAGCATATAAAAGAGCTCTCTGTATTTTCTGCTCAGTTTTTCTATAAACCTCAAAGCACTCTAAAAGAAATACGATTTCTTTAAAAGGCTAAAATTAGAGATGGCATGGTTTCGAGAACACAAAGCTACAATGCATGATTAGAATGTGTAATGTCGACAGAGAGAATGGAGTAAGAGCACACTTAGAGATGAGCAGGAGTGGGATCATGGAAACCTTCAAGGACAATCAGAAGACTTAGGCCTTCATTCCTGAGACATTAAATTATATCAGCAGTGAAGTAATGCCATCAAATATCACTCTGTGTGTGTTGTGTTGTGAGATCTTTCAAGAAACTCTTAGGAGGATAGATTGAAGGGATTCAAAGCTTAATGATAAGGCATCACTTAGAAGGATTTGGATGTCCTTTGGTGGTCTAAAGCAAGATTGATATCGGACCCTGAGAACTTGGACCAGTTGAAACATAAAGAGGGGAAACGTTTTGCTATCTAAGACCTATGCAGACATCATGGGCAAACAAAGCTCCTCCCTGGTTTTGGAAGGAGGTCCATATTTGCTATAGGTAGTTGCAAACCACAAGCTCATGGGCTGAATAATAACTTCCTCATGTTGTCTGTTTACAGTCAGGAAGAATTGGCCTCTTCCTTACTTTGTTTCTGGGTAGTGAGGGCATTGGGGAGATCCACTGCATGCAGTTTGGTGTCAGACCTTTTCAGTTTTGTTCATACAGTCAATGGAAATAGTCCCCATTGCCCTATGCTGGGGATGCAGAGATAAATATGGTGAACCCTTCAGTTTAGAAATTCACCATATGGTGAAAGTCAGCACATGAAAACAAGTGACTATGCTCCATTAGTAGGGAAATGGACCAAGCACAAACCCGAGAGGTTTTGCCTTTTTTCACTGACAAAACCCAATATTGAGGGATCAACTGAGATGTCCCTAAGGTGATGGAAGGGCATTCAAGCCAGACAAAGGGAAAGGAAAAGGAACAGGGACACACTTATAAAGCAGCACCATTGGACTTGCTCTGGAGTTAATGTGTGATGATCAGGAAAGACCTGGATCATTGTGGATCCTGAATGGGTAAAGTCTCGCTCCCGTTTCAGGACCATTGGGACCACTGCTAGAATAAAGATACTGGGTAGACCAGAAGGACACCAGGGGAAGATGGTGCCTGGAGTAAAAGCAGATAGCTGGGAGTGTCAGCATGACAATTAGGAAGGATAATCAAGGCCGAGAGGTGATTTCCTAGAGGACACCTCTGAAGCTTCACAGAAGAAGAAATAAGAGTCCAATCTCTGTAAACAAGTCTGCTTACGGAACTGGTCTAGATATCTATATCCATATATATATTTATTTATTTTATAATAACCATGGCCTTGCGAATCAGATGACTTATTAAGTCCTCTCGTCTACATACTCACTAAATATGCAGGGAGCAAATTACTGAACCTCAAAGTATTTTTATCTGTAAAATGTGGAGAGAGACTTATCTAACTCCAGTTAGATAACCTGACTCTCAAGGTTCTGTGTTTTATTTTATTTCTTTAAATAAAACGTTGAATGAGATACTTGTGAAAGTATCCGACCCAAAATAGTCCCTCAGTCTCTCTTCTAACACATCTTATCAAGGCCCATGTCTCCTTTAGGTTTCAAGCCTCATTTTCAAGAGCATGCCGGCACCATATAGAGCAGTGTTTTTTCCTCCAGCTTCATTCGGATGTAATTGACATGCTACACTGTGTAAGTTTAAGGTGTACAGAGTGATGATATGATACACACATGTATTGCAAAAGGATTACCAGAGTGGGTGTTAAGCGTTGGTTTGTTGAATAAAAGAATGGGCTAATCTAAGAGGAGTCTTGCCAAGGTTGAGTTTTGTATGGGAAGGCCTTGATTTTCCCCAGTTTGAAGGTCCTTCTCGTGACATTCCAACGGAGTCCTTTTAATTCCTCAGACGTTCACTTACTTCACACTGTCATTTCATTAGCACCATATCTGTTTGTGAGGAAATCTGGCAAACTTGATTCCTCTAGGCAACTAGTTTGTACTCTTTGTCCTTTGATTGCAATTAATGAGAATAATTGTTTATCTACTTCCCCATTATGCTTTGATGAGGCCCACGTGAGTACATTTTCCAGGAATATAGTATTTAGTATTAGTGTGTTGTCTTGTTGGGAGAGCACTGTTATTATACTGCTTCATTAATGCCTGTACATGTGGTTCAATTAAGATTTACAAATTAGCTTTAATTAAGGTTTATAAGTAGTGAGGTGAGCTCCTGGCTGCGTTCACACTGCCGATTCCTCTTTTCATTCTGCTTTCTTTCTTTCTTTCTCTTTCTTTCTTTCTTTCTTTCTTTCTTTCTTTCTTTCTTTCTTTCTTTCTTTCTTTCTTTCTTTCTTTCTTTCTCTTTTCCCCTTACATAGTCTTAATTGTTATTAGAAAAATCAAGTGGGTACTGGAGCTAGGTAAGTCTCTCCTCCAGGCATCTTGTTCCACCTACTGTCCCTATTTTTTCCTATAAGCTAGGTCCAGAACATGGGTGCCATATAACCCCTTACATCTGGAGTACAACTCACACACATTACCAAGGAAAGTGCAAGAGCACTGGAGTCAGACTACTCACACCTGCTGTGTGACTTTGGACCAGTTACTGAGGCACTGTGACCCTCACTCTTCTCATCTGAAAACAAAGGGATAATAGCTCCTTCCTTGATATAACAGACATTAGGTGAACCCATCTTGGTAAAGTAGCTGAAACTTGTACCTAGTTTTATCATGGATCACGCTCACTTTGGTTCCCATACCTGCCCTAATCCTCTTTCTGGATGGGGAGTTGTGATTTTTGTCCTGTTTATTTTTATCTCCTCTCTGCTCAGTGTCTGACACCTTGTAGGTATTCATTATGTACTTGTATTTGGGTTTGAAGAGAACTGAGAACCAGAATGGTAGGGAAAGTGAGAGACAGATACATTAAGAAAAAGAGAGGCTTGGCTGACACCCTAAAGCATTACAGTCACACCGCGTAAGTGGTAAATATTGGCCAAAGTTCCATTTGCCTTCTTCCTTTATTTTTATATTAATTATATATGGTTTGTTAATGATAGCTCTGATAGGGTATTTTGTAAGAAATGTATATTTGGTCTTTGGGCCCTTTCCTGGCACAGAACTCCTAAAAACCCTTGGAATTTCCTGTGGTGAGAGCAGACAAGTGTCTTTTGCTATGCTAATGTGGCTTTTGGAAATCGCCTAAGGATGGGGGCAGGTGGTCAAGGGAACCAACCCTGTGATTAGAGGATTGAAACTTTCAGCTCTACTCCCTGATCTGGGGAAAGGAGAGGGGCTTGAGATTGATTCAATCACCAATGGTCAATCACTTAATTGATCATGCCTATATCATGAAGCCTCCATAAAAACCCAAAAGGACATATATATTAACCTGAGGGCACCTCTCTAGTGTGAGGTACCTGCTATTTTCTGTCCTGAGATGTAAACACACAGCATAGAGACAAAATGATGGTGAAAGGTGACCTAGGAGAGAGAAATTCAGACAATGATGGCTATCTAACTTTGGTGACAGTGCTCCCAAAGTGACAAAGCAACTCCGAACATTTTCAGGATAATACAGAGACAGAGTCAGAGGATGAGGAAAGTTACAGCATGGACTAGACCAATCTCCATTTGTTTTTGCACACTTGACCACACAACATCGTTTGAGATAATTGGGTTGTTATCTGAGGGACAACAATATAATAACAATAATCCTATAATAGTTATATTTAATTAAAATTTATTCTGCCTTGCATAGCATAACTGAATTACTGAATTTACCTCTTCACAACCAGATATTAAAGTGGTTTCGTTAACTCCTTTTTATCAATATACTGTTCAAGGAAATTATATACATTCAATTTGTTAGGTAGGGGTAAAACTCAGGATCCTGGACCATGCCCGTCTGTTTTCTTGCTCTTCCTAATAATTTCTGCTTACAACATAGTCTACACAATATAAAATAACGACTCCAAGGACCTGGCAGGGATCTGAAATCTCCAGTTATTTAAATGACACTGTAAGATTTACTAAGCCTGTCCCTAGAAACTCTCCCTTAGGGTGCAGATAGTTTTCGTAGGGGGGAGTCACACAAAGGAATTACATGCATTTTTGGTGTAAGTAAATGAAGACAATGTTTCACTAACATCTGGGCTGTCTTTCAAATTATAGCATAGTCTTATCTCATCATGAAATAGTAGGAAAGGAAAGCAATGTTGATGTGAAATTCACTAAACATCGTCTAGAACAGCATGGAGAATGAAAGGTTTTGAGGGTATAAACTTTTAGTTATAAGATGTATAGGGTCTGAGGATGTAATGTACAACATAGTGACTATAGCTGATAACACTATATTGTATTGTTGAAGTTTGCTAAAAGAGTAGAACTAAAGTGTTATCATACACAAAAAAAGTTAAATATGTGATTTGATGGATGCATTGAATAACTCAATTATGGAATCTATTGACAATGTATATATATATATATATATATATAGAAACACCATGTTTTCACTTTATGTATATTACAATTTTATTTATCAATTATACTTTAGTAAAGTTGAAAAAAAGGGCAAAAGAAAGAAAGAAAGGTTTTGAGGGAACTGACCTTTACATGGTTTTGTCTAACTCAAAATTTAGTAGACTAGGGGACTAGGGACCTAATCCAAGACCTAGCTGTGCCTCTCTTGGAACCTTTGTTTCCCTCTCTTAAAAAAAACAAAACAAACAAACAAAAAAAACTGTGGAAGCATCCCTCCCTGTCCTGCCTTCCCTTAAGAATCATTAACAAAATCCAGAGACACAGTGGATATAACATTATAAAGGATGGGGAAATGCTTGGTAAATTGTATATGGCTATATAAACATAAGGGGTTATTATGATGTTGATTATCATTGATGACAGCACCGACAAATGTGCTAATTATACTCATAAAATGAAGATGCAAATGCTTTACTCTGGACTTTCAAGAGAGGCTTATTCTTCTCCTACAGAAAGAGATTTTAAGCACAAAATATTCCTTTTTATTAGTACTGCAATAACTGTTCTATGTAATATTAATAACAATAATAAAATGTAAGCCGCTTCTGCAGTATTTTCAGGGAGAAAAGAACACAAGAGCTAAAAAGTGGAGTGTGTGGGAATACGTCCCTTTTAATGGCATCTGTAAAAAAGCAATGTATGCTTCCACAAATCTGTGTCTCACCCCATTCCCCTCTGTGTTGCATTTACCCTGATGCATATTTGCATCCCCTTCTTGTTTGGCATCATTTGTGCCCTTAGTGGATGTATTAATAAAAATGACTGCAATGAGCCCTAGAGCTGATTTTCTCTATTCTCAACAGACATGTTTCTCCTAAATTGTTCCAGACCTGTTCACTGGTATTTGTCAGTACATTTGGCCAGAATCCTTGGATAAATGTTGATTGCATATGACAAGGTTCACTTCAGGGGCTCCTGTTGAATTTGGGTTGTACTCGCATGCCTGCTACCCGGAGAAGATATGACTACTCCATGTTTCTACATCATTTGACACCAGCTGTGCTTTCATAGTTGGTTAAAGTTTGCCAAAGAAAACATACCTGCCTTGATTTTCTATGACTACATCTGAGGGCTGGCCATTATAACTTTCCATCAGCTTTAGAGTGAGGGTCAAATGTGGGCCTTGTGATATTCTAGGTTCTGTGAAAGATAAGATGGAGTATCTTGGATACTGACCAAATGACTTCTACTTCAGCTGTGTGAGTGTATAGTTTCCTATTGTTATACCAAGTCACTACAAAATTGGGGCCTTCAAGCAACACAAATTTATTATCTTATAGTTCTGGTGATCAGAATCTGAGAGGGGTCTCACTGGGCTAACATCAAGATGTCCACAAAGTTATGTTCCTTCTGCAGCCTGTAGGAAAGAAACTTTTCTCTGTATCTTTTCTGGTTTCTGGAAGCTTCCTGTATTCCCTGGCATATGGCCCCTCTCTCTATCTTCAAAGCTGGAAGTGTAGCTTCTTCAAATCTCTCTGTGACCCTGACTCTGGCTCTCCTGCCTTCTGTTATTCATAAGGACCCTGGGGATTACATTGGGCCCACACAGGTAACCCAGGATAATCCCCCTATCTCAAGGTCAGCTGATTAGCAATTAGCTCCATCTGTAACCCCAATTTCCCCCTCTCATGCAACATGACATATAAATCTCTGGGATTAGGACATGGGTATCTTTGGGGTTCAGCATTCCCCTAACAACAATGATACCACTTAAATTAGGAACTAGTGCATATCACTTGAAATTATAGAATGTTATTCAATATTATGTGATTCATACCATTTACATAATTGGAAAATCATGGACAAAGTACAACCCAGAAAGAAAAAAGAAGGGTCACAATGGTCACAAAAGGTTCAGAGCATGGAAGATGAAAAAGAAAGAAGAAAAACAAACAGACCAGTTAACTTTTCCCTCTGTCATGTAGTCTAGATCTGGTACTTATTTTAGCAAGAGACTTTCAGGAATTTAATTTGTGTCCATTGTGGGTCACTAACCTGCCCTCAAACCTTGCTAACTGTGTCCAGCCAGTGGAAGGTGGAAAGAGACATTGAAGAATGCACCCTCACACTTCAAAGCCTCAGTCCCAAATCAGCACGTGTAATTTCTGCTCATATTCCACCAAAGAGATGTTAGAAACCTAGCCACACAAGACTGCAAGGAAGGATATGAATGAAGTTTAGCTAGAACTTGCCATGATGCTACAATGAAGAAAGGAAGGATGGATTTTGGTAGAGGGCTAGCAGGCTCCACCACAGATTGAAGAACTCAAACACCATGGTTCCGTTTTTAGTATTCTGACCCTCTTTCTGACTTCTGAGCTGATTTCCCATATGACTTATGTGTTATTATGTGAACAGCTTAACAAATGTGTGTTATTTCTACTTTTGCTTGTATAAAGCCCATTGACATCATATGGGGTCCTAGGACCTTGGCCCACACCAATCTTATCACAACAGACAGAGGAGAGAACAGAGAGTATTAAGGGAAGAATATATGGAAAGGATCGTGATTTAAACCACAAGTAGCAATGGAAAGAGAAAGTACACTGGGGTCTGATCAACCTCTACTTTGTCACTTTCTCAAAAAAAGATAAAAAACTTAAAGAAGTTCATTCTCTGTCACAGATTATGCCTCTGTAAACTAGGCATAATCCAGCCAGCCTTGAGGGACACATTGGATGAATGACGATAGGGTGTATACAAATATCTAGTCTATGCTTAACACATAATAAGTCCTAAATAAAGAATGCTATTAACACTATCAATATTTATATTGTTTTGCTAAAATGATCCTCCTTTCCTTATAACCTCCATTTTAAATGAATGGAAATTAAATTTGAAAGATTAGCCAGATCGAGCTAAATATATTTTTTCTCTTGAGTTAAACCATAAGTTTTATCCATGACTTTATTGCTTATATTTCTGAATGGATTTTTTTGTTTTGTTCCTTGGACTATGAGAAAACAAATCAATGCAGCATCAATAATTAAGCAGACAATATTCATTTTGCAGCCATCTTCTTGGCAAAGTGAGAGATTGAGAAATAGCTCCCAATACAATCCTTTAAGTAGTGAACATTAAAATAAATTTCTACATGCAAATGCCATGGTTTATAAATAAACCTCTTGCTAATGTGATTCCCAAATGTAAATTATATCAATATTATCCTGTTTCATTACTTCAGAGACAAATGGAAACATGTCTTTAAAAGAATCTTAGATGATACTGAATTTAATTTGCAGCTCATAGACTCACAGACATGAAAGTTTGGGCAGGACTGACTCTACACTTTCTTAAGCTACCATCTTGTTACACACCTGCCAGGTGTGCATCTAGTGTCTTCCTTATTAATGATAGGAAGTTTACTATTTCACAGGAAGTGGTTTTCTTTATGGACAGCTCTGGATATAATCAACCTGTTATCAATTAATCAATTAATTAATTCAAAATTAATGGTTTCCTATTTCAGGTTAGTTGTTGGTGACAATAACAGTCTCCCTATGTTGAGTTCTTCTACAAGCCAGGTTCTATATACAGTCTCATTTAATCATCCCGAGAAACTTATAATTTCACATTATTATTAACTCCAAGTTAGTATGAGAAAAGTGATGTTTTAAAAGATAATTTGCCTATAGTCACACCACTACCTTGTTTTGGGGGTGGGGCAGAGTCTTAATCCCCATGTTATGCTAACTCCTAAAATGAGTGATGTTCACAGTTCCTGAGAATTGTAGAGTCAAGAGGAAAACAGGAAAACCAATCAATTGACATATAAGTCAGGAAGGGTCATAACTGGCATATGCACACAGTATTATGAGAGCACAGGAGCACATACTATTAAATTTTATTTCTGTTTGTTTTTCAAATTCAATTTCTTAAAAATATAAGGATTAAAATTTACTACTTAGGATCAGATAAAATGCCATACATTTCTTAAAAACAAATCTACATCTCCCTGAACTTTGGGTACTGACATAGTGATGATAGCAAAATTGGCATTCACTCATTTGGAGACCATACAGATATAGTCTTCTCACCAATTCATTTTTACATATGTCAGGCCAGCTCAAGTACCTCCCCTGAAGATTCTTTATCCAACCTCAGTCTCTTCACTGATTCCTCCCTCATATGTTGACCTAAATAAAATAATTACAGAAAACCAACTGGTCTACCAGAGACTTGATGATGCAGACTAATCCAGGGAAGCTGCCTAGATATTCTCTGAGACAGAATAGCCTTGTGTTTAAGGACGTGGGCTCTGTGATAAACGAGGTCTGGTGCCATCACCTGTCACCTTTGTGACCTTGAGCAGGGAACTTAGCCTCATAAATCTTCTTTGTTTTGTTTTTGGTGAAGTGAGCATTAAAATATCTTCCTTAAATGTTTGTTATGAGGATTACCTAAAATAATCTATCAAAAGGGCTTAAAGACATGGCTGGCACACAGGATATTAACTGTTGACTATTTGTGATCTTTGGTGAAACTATGATTATTATTTTGGAAATGCAAAGTGAAGGGTGAACCTTCCTCCAGCCAAGCCCATCTTGCCTATTGGAGTAATAAGTGATCCTTCACGGGCATGAGGTGTTTGATTATTTATAAATACTTTCCCATTAATAATCTCATTTAATCCACACACTAACATAGGAAATAGGCCATATCATTCTCAGTGTGATGATGAAAACTGAGATTGAGGAAAATTAACAGATATTCCTGGAATTTTCTGGTGATTTTCCAAGGCATAATGTGATGTAAAATGGAAGCACTAAATGATATTAATGGTGTCTTCTTAAACTACAAAACTTTCTTTACTTTGTGTGCTTAAACGTTTTTAAACAATAAATTTTGCTATCACCAATTTATTGAGATTGATCTTACTAATTAATATTTCAAAGCATTTGCTTCATTTAATAAGACAAAGTCAGCCCCACAGCATTTCAATGTTAGCTATAATTAATGATGATATTATGAAAATTAATGGTTTTCCATTACCCATTATGACATCATCAGTGCTAATGATCTGTTTATTACTTCTCTGCTGATGGCAGTTAAAAGAAGCTACACTTTAAAGAGGAGAGGAAAAGCCTAAATCATGTTCAAACAACTAAAATCCTTTACATTTAGAGAAGATTTTATTCTGAAATCACCCAGCAAACAGGGTAAAAGAAACAACCAGTATTCCAAAAGCACAAGGCATATTCAGGCTGCTGGCCTGAAATAATTGATTGATAAAATGAAGCAACATTGTCTAAGTATAATTTTCCCTAACCTTTCTTCCAGTGGGACATCATTCCTAACATCTAAAAGACTCTTTTGTGGAACTTGAAGAGGGAAAATAGGAAAAGAAAAAAGTTACTAGGGATGATTGGGTTTGTATATACCCATTAAATATACCTCAAAAAATAACATGAACACCCTCATTGAATACACTTGAAAGCAGAACTCTACATGTCAGTTTCACGGCCTCGGAAAGGTAACCTCTGAAAGGTAACCTCTGAAATGTAAACACTGTTGCCATGTTAATAATTCATGCATTGCCAGAAACAACGGAATAGGGAACTTTCCTGAGGAGGTGGGGTAGAAGTATTGCCCAATTTCACCTGTGGCTTAGATTTTTATCTAAGGGAAGTTTTTATTTATAGCAGCATTGATTCAAAAGATTTTACGTTAATAATTGATGGCTAAGACAATAATGAATTTGCCAAAAAGCAGATGGAATCAGGTTAGAGCTGGAGCGCATCTTGTAAACTCTCTTTCTCTGCAGAGAGAAAACTGGAAACATGAATATTTCAGGGGCACGTTGAGTAAGTCGTGCATCAGGACTAACACTTTGACATCTTGACTCCTCAAATCAGCCCCCATCTTCCCACCACCTCTCATGGGCACAAAATTGAGTGTTCATTTAGAGGTCAAGAAAACAAAAGCAAAGGCTTTGTCTTCTTTGCAAAAGTAAACAAATGAGAATGGTATTACGTTTTTCTACAGAAAGATTATGGCCTTTGTATCTTCCACTTTATGGTTTCTAGGGTTGATTTGTCTCATCTTGTTGACCTGTTGTGGGTCCCCTTCCAACTCACTGCTTTTAGTGAGTCACCCTCAAAGGTGAAATGTCAACCCAATGTGGCCTCTCAGAGAAAGGATATCTGTTCTTCAATCACAGGTATTGATTCACTGGGCTCTCAGGTTATAGCATGCAAGCACCCTATCAAATCTCCTTGTTGGGAAAAAAAAAAAAAAACTGTTAAAACATCCAAGCCTTCAGTCTCACTGTAAATAATATCCATACAAGAGATAAAGCTCTTTGTTTAACCTGGGGTATATTTTACTGACCATTAGTACAATAATCTAAAATGTCCATTATCTCAAATTGTTGACAGAATTTTTAGTTTCCTAAAAGACCTCATGCATAAAAAATATAATAGGACTAAATAAAGACATCTAGCTAAGACATTCAGCTAACTAAGCTGAATATAACCCAGGGGTCTGAGACTTGGATTGGATTTAAAGTGACACAGTTCCAATTAACCAGTGAATCATGGAGAAAAATTTGCGATTGGAAATGTTTACAATAGTTCTCTGCTCTACCCAGATACCTAGGGCATTCTATGCTCTGTAGCGGCAGAATTTTTGTCTCGCTCATCATTACTAAGTGTCAGACATGTAGTAAACCGCTCATAAATACTTGCTGAATAAATCAGAAACTTACACAGTGTTAAAATACAGACGCAGGCAACTCACCCAAGACCTACTAAAAGAAGAGAGTATCATTAGGAATGTATTTATTTTTATTAGTTCCAAAGGTAATATGATACTTAACCAGTGTTAAAAATCATGATTTTAGGGACATGCCATCCTGAACACACCAGGTTTTTTTTTTTCCTGATTTCAGAAGCCAGATGGCATAAGACTTGGTTTATGAACATCGGGATTCTAGGGGAAAGGACAAAGAAGATGGTTGGGCAGGTTTTTCTCTCTTTCCATAGTCCTTTTATTTTGTAAATAATACAGAGAAATGCTGGACACCTGGGTGGCTCAGTCGGTTAAGCGTCTGCCTTGAGCTCAGGGCTCAGGTCATGATCCCAGTGTCCTGGGATCAAGTCCCGCACTGGGTTCCCTGCTCCATGGGGAGTCTGCTTCTCCACTTCCCCTCCCTCCACTTCTTCTCTCTTTATCTCTCTCAGATAAATAAATAAAATCTTTTAAAAAATTAATACAGGGAAACCTTAATCAACATGGAATCTACACATCTGCTAAGTCAGCAAGTGCCAAGCCATAATTAACAATAATTCCATGTAATGGCTATCTAGGATTTTATATTTCACCAACATTTTCATGAGATTTGTTTCAAATTTTCACCTGAACAATAATCCTAGAGGTAGGTATTGTTTTTATCCTAAACTGTGAAGAAAAATAATCTCATCTTACTGTATTATTCAGAACTATTTGATAACAAGTGACAGTATTCCAACTGAAATTCATGAACGCAAAGACAGCAATTCACTGGCCTCAAGACTCTATACCTTGGATAGACAGCGGTAGAGAGTTAATGCATCTCCTGGTTCCAGAACTAAAAACATTTTCTCATCTTCCTCCTGAAGCTCCCCCTCCTTCCCTCTCCCTCTGCCTATCCTGGGTCAATGGACGGGGTGAGATGGGGATTTCTCACTGTTAGACTCTCCAGAATCCAATGTAGTGAAAGTACAGTATAGCATCTCTCCAGTGGACAGAGGCAAAACACACAGATTATTGCAGGGACAAATATAAGAAATATTCATTAAGTTAAAAAGCTTAGGCCCTTAGGGTCTTCTTTGGAGCCAGAGGAATCCTGAAATAGTAGATCACCCACACAGGCTTTGAGACAGGCTTTAGATGTTTTTGTTTCATTTGTTTATTTTCTGGAAGTCTCACAACTGCCCTCAAATTTGAAAGTATTGTAGAATAGATCTATGGCCAGTGGTGACAAAATCTACACAGAACCTTGCTTCATGGTGTTCTGGGCAAAAAACTTCCATCTTGGCTGTATTTTTCTGTATGGCTATGCATATACTTATGCTTCTGAATACCCTAGTGGTACTGTTATGTAGGGGACCATCAGTGGAGCCTTCCCTACAAAACTGAGACATTTTCTTTGCAAAAAATCTTAATCAACATTTTCACGGTGTCCAAAGAGGTGACACTGTGATTGCAAAAAGCTCTAGTGATCCAAATCAAGTGTTTGTAAGAATACTTGGTTCGGAAGGAGACAAAATCCTCACCAACAGTCCATCAGATTTCTTTACAAGCCATGATTATGCACCAACAGGTCATGTTTGGTTAGAAGATGACGATCGGCAAGATTCTACAGATTCCAGGTATTATAGAACTATTCCATTTGGACTAATAAGAGGATCTGTCTTCTTAAGATTTGGCTTCTGAGCAACATTGATTTCCATGTGACAGCCCTAATGGCCACAGATTTTGTGATGATTAGGGAGCATCTATTTGTTTGACCTGATACTGTCTCCTGTTCATGTGAATTTATCATTGCCACTGAAACCATGGACTTACCAATAAATGATTAACTATTCAAAACACAGCTTATATCCTTCTGACACCGAACACTGCCATATTGCCACACTGAACACTTAACTACTCTACTGGTATCAACCATATTAATTAACTTTAACACAGAAAATAAGACCCCAGAAAAAACTTTACTTGTGAACACTTCCTGGGGACCAAAATGGATATTTTTGTTCAAATCTTGCAGGGGGACAAGTGTTAGGGGATCACTGTGATTCAGGTTGATGAGTGAGAGCGGGGGCAAGGTGTGGGTGGAAATGGAAGGGGGCAGGATCAAGCAGGGAATGAAGTAAGGACAGTAGGAGAAGCTTGAATTCACACAGGGCACTGAGTGACAGAAAATGATGGAAACAAAGAGATACATCAAAACAAGAAGGCCAGGCCCCAAATGCGAGGGCTGTGGAACCTCCTGGCTTTGTCTATGAGCAGAGCTGAAAGAGTGTGTTCAGGGTGATGGCCGGGGTTGTCTGTGTCCTACAGAGTTCCAGGTTAGAAATCCTAGGTGTGTATTACCATTTTTTTAAGCAAATACACCCTTGCTATCCCTTGCTCTTATATACCTGTCAGAAAGTTAACAAGGGGCATGATTTAACAAATGTTAGCAATCTCACAGTGTGGGATAGGTGAGTCCTGAGGAAAGAAAGAAGGTTGAGATGGAACAGTCCACACTAACCTACCACTGTTGGGAAGATTATGACCAGGGCTTTTTCCCTGTCTTCAACTCATTGGAAAAGGGAGCTTCATTCTAACAACTCCTAAAAAGATACTCAAGTCTCTTCTTTTGTTTTACATGTTTCTCAGAACACAAGGGGTTGGAGGTGACCAGGGTCTCTATCAGACCCAAGACTGTCTTCCATGCTAAGCCACAGGTCCGTGGCACATTGAAAATCTTCTTCTGGGTGGGTGTGTGGGTAAGCTTCACAGAATGCTTCTGCATTCCTCCGATGACCACCACACGGGTGGTGCTGCCTGCTATCCGTCTACACTAGAAATGACGCAATTCGTAGCGAGGATTTTTCCTTAACATCTGGCACACAGTAAGTGTTCAAGACGTGTTTTGGACAAACGAAGAGATATTTTCAATGTTGGGCAAGACAATGCTTTGTGTGTGGGATTGTGTACCCTGTCAGAGTCCACATTGAGTCTGACTCTGCCTCCTCGAGAAAGTGCTGGATCAGGCAGGAAACGGGAGGGAGGACCGGCAGACAGACAAGAAGCATACAGACCAGAGGGAGGAGGCACACTCCACTGCATTCCTGAAGAGACATTTAAATGAAGGGACTCTTTAAGAGGGGAGCCTGGGTGAGGGGAATGAGCATATGACACTGACGTGCTGGCGAGAGAAAATCATTGCCACCCTTGAGTCTGAAAGGCCATAGGGGAGGAGCATCATTACTGGAGGCTGGTTGGAAGCTGAGCCCTGAAAAGGAGGTGTGCACTGCACTGTAGACATGGAGGGCCAGCCTTGGAAAGAGACACTCCAGAGCAGGGAAGTGGCAAGAAGTCCCTCTATTCTCTCCTCATTGGATGTGCCCCTTTGAAGAACGCTCCTGGATGTCAGGGGAAGGGATGCCTGTGATGCAGTCCACAGGGCTTAGTGGGCAAAGAAGGGCAGTGCATAGACAGGGGGGGACAAGGGATAAATGGGGACAAACTGGCTTCCAAGTGTCCTTTCAGGAACTGGGAGAGGTGGTGGGGGAGAGACAGTGGTCACAGAGGGCCGCCACATTCCTAGAAGTGGCCTGAAGCACTAAAATAACATGAATCTCAAAGAAGGTGCTATAAGATTGTTCTGCAGTTGAGCTAGAGGTCAAATCCAGTTTTTAATCCTTCAACCACTGACAAGTCATATGCGAGACTTAATGTTTAATGCCATTTCAAATCTTTTTTTGGAAATTAGATAAATGTACGATTGTTCAGTATTCCACCAATACTTATCGAATACTTACTATATGCCACACGCCCTTCTTATTTCCTGGGGATACATCATTGGACACGCCAGACAAAAACACCTGTCTTCAGGGGTGAAGACAGACAGTAAACACATGGTGTGATGCCCAGTGCACCAGTGAGTGATGTGTGCTGTGGAGGAAAGAGCAGGAAGGGATATAGGAGCACCTGCAGGGTGGGGTCTCAGTGTTGTAGGGAGGTCTGCAGAAGAGCCACGGAGCAGGTGCCTCCTGAGCTCAGAGCCGATGGAGGTGAAGAAGCGGCCAGTGCATGTATACCTGGAGGAGGACGGTGTCTGGCGGAGGCACTAGAATGTGAAAATCCAGCAGTGAACGCATGCCGGGAAGCTTGGAAGAAGGAAGTGTGAAACGAAGCCAGGTGGCTGGGGCAATGTGAGATGAAGAAGCTCTTGAGAACCTGAGACAAGGGGCATAATGCGAGGTTGCGAAGGTCATGTGGGGCGTGTTGACATTGTCACGGGTGGGAAACTTTCGACAGGCTCCAACTGCGGAGTTACCTGATCTGACTTACACTTTAAAAAGATCCCTCTGGTTGTGCTTTAATTTCTCCCTGGATCCACTAAAAGGTTTCAATGATTTTTTTGTTTTAAATCTCGGACATTTCCCATCTCCTAAATGGCTAAGTCTGCCTTTTCAAGGAAGCCTCATCCATCGCTAATTTTGTTACATGGTGATTACATGGGCTATGTGAGGAAAATGAAGCAGAGCATTCCTGTCATGTAATTATATTTTAAAAGCCAAGTAATAGCAGCTACTTTTATTAGCATTAACAATTAGCAGACCTCTTAACTTTGGCTGTGATAAAGAAATCCCTTGTAAGGATTTTGTAGTTTTGCATACCTGTCGTAGGCACAGGAATAATAGAATTAATGTCAAGGGGAGTCGATGCAGGCATCCTTCATGAAAAAATACACAAAAGAGGAGAGAAAGTAATTTGGCAGATAATCATGAAGACACCACCCGTGATCCTTAGATCCTTTATATTCCCAATCATTTTCTTCATTGATTGAAAACACATTCTTGAGAGCAGAGGTCACGTCTGATGCCTAGAGTCACACAATTTTAAAGTTGAAAGGATCCTAGAAATTATCTCAGCAGCCAGAAATTCAGACACTTCAGGGGCTAGGCAGATGATAAAAAGTGAGTAATAATGCATCACAAGGGAGGTGGGAGCCGGGAAAACACAAACCAGGTCAAAAGAAAGAAGGTGCTCACACCCAGGAACTCATGCTCCGGGAAGGAAAGCAGGCTCCATGTTGCCAGGTCCTCTGACTTGTCAGGATACCCTCGATTACAAATAACTTTTATAAATACTTATAAATATCTTACTTTAACAATATTTGGTATATGAATGCCAACACACATGTACATACTTATACGTATAGTGACAGGACTAAATAAAACACAGGCATATTCAAGAGGGTTTGGGGCCCTGGGCAACCAGTTTGCAACTGATTTAGTCCAGTTGAGACAACTGAGTCCTAAGGAAAGGACATAACTGACCTATCCAATAGCATTCTGACAAGTTAGTAACAAAGCAAATTACAATTTCATAAGGCTGTATTCTTTGCTAGAAGAATCATCTCAGGATCACTGTTAGGTGTGAAAGAAATTTTGATGAATCATTCTAGCTTGGCTTTTTATTTTTCCCAGATTTAATACTTTAGTCCCTGAGAATTGAAGCTACTTTCCCAAGAATGCGCAAGACAGTGAGATGCAGAGGTAAGTCTAGAAGGTGGTCTGGTTTTCTACTTTCAAATTGCATGCATTTAGAAGAAAGTGATGCCTGATTATCAACTGTCAAGGCCTTGGAACGTGCTTTGTGTTCCTTTCACATTATAGTTCAGGCTCTGAGACCAAGAGCCATGTGGCACATCTGCATGCAAGTAAAGGTTTGACTAGGGGAACCTGTGCATCCACAGAGGAGGCCTGGAGATGCTTGGGCTTTCTTGCTCCTAGAGAGTTCGTGACTTCATATTAGCAGAAAACAGTTTACTACCCCGAACCCTTATGTGGCCAGTCTGCAGTGTCTCTTACACTCACTCAAGTTCATTTTATAAAGCTCAGTGCCGGACAACCCCATGCTGCTGCAAACCCCTCTCATCCTTGAAGTTAACTATCCTAAGACAGGTTCATGGACAAGCAAAAATGAAAACGTAATTTGAGTTTAAAATGCATCAAAGGAAGATACGGGAAATAAGGGTAGATTTTTTTTTTTTTTTCTTTAAGGCTAATTGTTAAATTAGCTAACAAGTGAGCAGCAAATGTCCCATGAGCCATAGAATGGGATGGCCGGGTGGACGGTAAGCAGATGCATCCAGGAGACACATGCATGGTGAAACAGAAGAGGATCAGGCTGGGGACAAGGCTGTCACTAGGTGATAACTGCAGAATGACAGAGATGACCAGAATTCGGGATCCGGAAGGACGGGGTTGTTTGCTCCTCTGGTTGTTCTGGGATCCCTTTCCAACATAGCCATTCTGCATGCAGCACTTCTCCGGAAGCCCTTGGGTCACAACTTGGCTCCAATTTCCTCTGTACATGTGTGTGACCTGCACTTAACCTGCATTTGCTCCAATCCTGTCTTGTAATGTGTCCCCTGTTTTTTTCCTTGACGGATGCATGTCCCCGGGGCAAACAGTGTGGCTTTCTCATAGAGGCAGCCTAGGAAGCCAGGGCAGCCTTCTCAGAGGTTGCTGATTCAATCTGACATCAAGCTACCACTGGAGAACAGAGACTGCCTCTCAGACTTGCTTGAGTAAGTTAGGTGTTCACCTCCCTAAATCAGGGTGGTGTAACACCAGGAGATGGTGATTTGCTTTGGAGACATTCCCACACTGGGTAAATCAACTTGGCAAATCTAATTTGTTTTAGAGCAAGACAACTTGCAGTCTTGACAAAGAGAGCCTTGGGTCCACAGCCCTGTATCAAAGGCCCCTCTGTCTCCATCCGTCATCCCTTTTAGCAACGATCCCCTGTTCACCCGGCACACTCCTATCACTGTGCTTGACAGAGTGGAAAAGACAGGATCTTTAGAGACATACAGACCTGGAATGGATTTCCAGCTTAACCACCAACTCCGTGGCCTTGGGCAATAGTTTAAACCTTTATAAAATGGAGAGGAGAGAGTAGATGCATTGCATGCTCTTTTGGTGAATTAAGTGAATTCAGGTTTGCAAGGTGTCTAGCTCACTGCAGCTGTTTAATTGAATTACATGTTACATTTCATCATATTTTCTTGTCTTCCCACTCTTTCTCTCATTTGCCTTTTTTCCAGCCCTATCTCGATTCTCTCTGCATCTGCACTTAGCTTCCATCCTGCCTCCTCCCGGCAACCTTAGCTCTCCCAGACCAGGTCCTAGTGTTTCCTGCCCTTTCTCTCCTGCTAAAGCTCTTTACGTTTGGTTAGCCCTGCGGTCTCCCCACCCCTCCTTCTGAGCACAGCTCTCCCGTTCTCCTTACATCTTGCCAACCGCTCGGCTGGGTGCCTCCCCTTTCACTCAGCGTCCTTCCTTCTCTGGCCGTTTTTCATCAGTTTCCTTGGCGCACAGCTAGCGTCTGTGCCTCTTCTTGTGGAGGTCCTTGAGTCCCTGCATACCTTTCACTCTCTGCATCCTCTTCGCTCCTGCTCATTTGGTTGTTATTCCCTCACTCTTTGCCTCTCTTCCTCTGCCCACCTCCTTTCTCTGACCTTCAAATGTAGTCCTGTAGTCCGCCCCCCCCCTTACCATGTTCTATATACTCAATCTACACAATGGCACCAGGGTTGTGTTGTTGGGGAATGACACATGATGATTTCTTTGGTTTGTTTTGACCTTGACTTCCCCTTGGATGATCTACAAGCTGCTGTTCTATTGGCATGAGTCAAGCCTCTGTTGGTTTGATGCCTGGGCTCCAGAACATTGCTCCTCTGTGCAGTTTCATATTTTACGCACTATGAATATCATGCCCAGAAGCTTACAATCTTTCACCACTAGGGAGCAGGTGACACAAAAAGAATTGGTTACAAAAGAAAACAAACCTAAAAACATGTCATTGTTGAATTAATAATAAAGGTCAAAAATATTGTGGGAGAAAGATGAAAACTTGCAGGTTGGAAATATAAAACCTTATAGTGTACCTTCCAGATGGAGGTCACGCATTTAATACAACACCAACCCCACTTTCTACATGAAAAGACCGACACTCGGAGAGAAGTGTTTTGTCCAGAATTGCCCCCAGTTCTGGCAAGTGCATAAGTTGGGATTTAAATCCAGGTTTTTGCACCTCCATTTCCGAGTAGTTGACTAACTGTGGCTGGCTGTCACTCACATTGGAATGACCAGAGAAAAATATACAGGAAGATAGATAAATTATTAAATGTGCATGTTTGCAATTATTGGATATTTGTGTAAACAGAACTTCATGAACTAAAACTCCATGGGATTCCTGGGTGGCTCAGTTAAGGGTCTGCCTTCCGCTCAGGTCATGATTCCAGGGTCCTGGGATCGAGCCCCGCATTGGGCTCCCTGCTCAGCAGATAGCCTGCTTCTCCCTCTCCTGCTTCCTCTGCTTGTGCTCTCTCTCTCTCTCTCTGTCAAATAAATAAATAAAATATGAAATATGAAATAAAATAAAATTCCAGAGTAGGAGGAGGCCCTCCAAGGTGAGTTAAGACCTCCTACTTTTTTCTTTCTCAGGGGCACTTGCTGACCCTGACCGTGGGCTTACTGAGGTCGGGGACCCTACATGGGAAAGGTCAGACAGTGGGGTTCCTGGGGGCTACACTTGCTGCCACAGCCACGTGGAGCCAAAACACCCCCATAAAGTTGGCAGCTGCCAGCAAGCTGGAGCCTGGGCTGGGGATACAGAGGGAGGTCACAGATGACCCAGGAGAAGAATGTCCTACCAGAAGGAGGGACATACAATAAGCTCATGCAGACCCTGCACTCGAGAACTTTGTCAGACTTGAACCTGTGTGGGGCAGAGGAATAAAAAGAGAAATTCAAAATCTCTGAACTACAGAATTATCAGGACTTAAGACAGAGGCAGGCAAAGCTCTCAAACAAAAACCCAGAGTGTTGGCGCTTGAAGGAGGGGTTGGGTTAAAAGAGGGACACTCTTGAAGCTACCAAAAACTGAGATTCAATCTTGACCCAGCTCAGTTTCTGACCAGCCCCTAGTCTATCTGGGAAGAGGGCAAAGTATGACTATAGACAAGTAACATTAACTTCGCCTCATATGTTTCTTGTACATAAAATGCCAGGTGAAAACTTACATATACACACACACAAACACACACACATATATATGGAAGCAGAAAAATGTAGCTGACAACCAAAGAAAAAAAGAAAAAGACACAAAGGCAGATCTATTTACTGCCCACCAAATGGCACAAAAGGACTTTAAAACAACTATTGGCATGGCTGGGTGGCTCAGTTGGTTAAGCGTCTGCCTTTGGCTCAGATCATGATCTCAGGGTCCCTGGATTGAGCTCCATGTCGGGCTCCCTGATCAGCCGGGAGCCTGCTTCTCCCTCTCTCTCTGCCTCTCCTCCCACCCCCTTGCTTGTGTGCTCTCTGTCTCTCACATAAATAATAAATAAAATCTTTTAATAAATACATAAAGCAACTATTAAAAATGAGACAATAACAGAAAATAATATTTTAAAAGAAAATTCAAATAGATATTCTGGACCC
Organism: Zalophus californianus; assembly: GCF_009762305.2. Classification (NCBI taxonomy): domain Eukaryota; kingdom Metazoa; phylum Chordata; class Mammalia; order Carnivora; family Otariidae; genus Zalophus; species Zalophus californianus. The sequence continues at coordinate 185,842,425 of NC_045598.1, forward strand.
CAGAACTACAAAACCAAAAATAAAAAACTCATTGGATCAAGAGACAGAGAGAGCTCAATTGAAACTATCCAAACTGAAACACAGAAAGGGAAAAAAAAAAAAAGAACTTAACAGAACTTAAAAGAAGTGTGGGACTCAGTTCTCATGTTTATGTGGAAATAGGTTAAAAGTAAACTGTGCAGAAATAATGTCCAGGGATGTTCAAAAGTGATGAAAGATATCAACACACAAATTCAATAAGCTTAGTAAACTCTGTGCTCAAAAACACAAAGAAGAGGCTCCTGGGTGGTTCAGTTGGTTAAGCGTCTGACTCGGCTTTGGTTCAGGTCATGGTCTCAGGGTCATGAGATTGAGCCCCATGTCAAGCTCCATGCTCAGCAGGGAGTCTGCTGGAGATTCTCTCTCTCTCTCCCCTTCTCTGTTCCTCCCCCCGACTAAAATAAATAAATAAATCTTAAAAAAAAAAAAAACAGAAACACCAAGAAAAACCCCATCAAGACACCTCTCAAACTGATCAAATTAAAGATAATGAGAAAAATTATTAAACCGGCTGGAGGAAACACACATTATCTTTATTAGAGCAGCAGTTATGTTGATGGCTGACCTTTGCAACAATAAGGAAGATGAAAGCCAGAAAAGAATGGAATGTTGTCTTTAAAAGTGAAGAAAAAAATCCAAGATTTCCGATCATAGACATTATATTTGTCTATTTTAAGATTATGAGCTGTTTCTTTCCTTTCTTTTGTTGAAAGATATCCAAAAGGGGCTTATGTCTTCTCTAGCATAACCCCGGGGTTTGTGTTCATAGCAGGGATACGAGTCAGAGGAGGTAGACTCCTCTCCATCTCTTCATTCAGTATTTCCCACAAGAAGCAAATACAAGTGTGGTTTGGTAGATTAAACATACTTTTCTTGGCCACGTTTAGAGTAACTGGGGTTTCAGCAATTGAAAAGGTGATGCACGCATGTGAGTCTTTTACTTCTTTCCCTTCCAAGATTATTTCCTTTCTGTCATCTGAGCTTAAAAATATGTAGTTCCCAAACCTACCTTCTGGACAGCTGAGTACATGTTGTTTCTCTGCTGCTTCTTTGTTTCATTCATGCTGTCAGAGTAGACAAAATTTCCAAAACATTGGTTTGGTTTTCCTGAGATTAAGATATGTGTTCCTGAATCTCTTGCAGGGTGTTTTCAAAAATGAGGAAAGTATAAGGAAGAAAAATGAGGGAGAGGCATTGCAATCACATGTAAATGGACATAGAAGTTTGTTATTATTTTTTCCCTTAGTAAAAAGACTCATAGATATTAGGATGAAGCCATCAATACCACCTTCAAGAAAGTATAAGGAAGAAAAATGAGGGAGAGGCATTGCAATCACATGTAAATGGACATAGAAGTTTGTTATTATTTTTTCCCTTAGTAAAAAGACTCATAGATATTAGGATGAAGCCATCAATACCACCTTCAAAGAAATAGATGGAGCAGAGCACAGAGCTGAGAGCAGGAGAGCTGGGCATGCAAGAGCATGTATGTGTGTGTGTTGGAGTGGGGGTTCCCCACACCACCAAGCAATTCTCTGGCACTAGCTGGATGAACTACAATTCTACTCAATTCTGACACTATCTACCTGAAAACTGCATCCAATTCCACAGGTTCAGGGCTGAGTCTTGTAGGACTGCCCTCCCTTGAGATACCAATCGGAAGGCCAGGTTGCGTCCAGGGCTTTTGAACAACTGGTTACAGTTTTGAGGTTCCCATGACCCCCTCCTTGGGTTGTGTTAATTTGTTAGAGTGACTAACAGAACTCAGGGAACCTGTTTAGTCACTAGATTGCCGATTTATTATAAAAGATATTAAAAGATATGAATCAATGCCAGGTGGAGATACATAGGGTGTTAGCCATTGGTGATTTAACTCAATCCCCAGCCCCTCTCCTCCCTGGAGGTCGGGGGATGGGACTGAAAGTCCTTTTTTTTCTTTAAAGATTTTATTCATTTGACAAAGAGAGACACAGTGAGAGAGGGAACACAAGCAGGGCGAGTGGGAGAGGGAGAAGCAGGCTTCCCTCTGAGCAGGGAGCCCGATGCGGGGCTCGATCCCAGGACCCTGGGACCAGGACCTGAGCTGAAGGCAGACGCCCAACGACTGAGCGCCCCGGGACTGCAAGTTCTAACCCTCTAGTCACAGGACTGACTCCCCTGACAACCAGCCCCCATCCTTAAGTGCTTTCCAAAAGTCACTTCATTAACATACAGAAGACACCTTTACTATTCTCCACACTTAGGAAATTTCAAGTGTTTTAGGAGCTCTGTGCCGGAAACTGGGACACAGACCAAATACATATTTGTACTATAAATAACAATATCACAATGTGTTACCCTCCAAATGATAAGCCAGGATGAGAAGAGGCAAATACTCATTAAGGGGTGGTGGAGTTCTAGCATCTGGCTGGGGGAGAGGACAGGGATGAGATTAGGGTGTCCAGGGGATGGGGAGGTCAGCGGAGGTCAGGGAGAACCTTGGAAGGAAGGGATTTGTTGGTGGTGACTTGCCACCTACTTAGCATGGTCACAGCCACCAGCCTGGCTTACAGAGATCTGTGCTTAAAGATGGCTAGACCAGAAAAAAATCACTTCAAAATAAGTAATTTCCAACTCAGTGTTCAATATGGAGCGTGCATCCAGTGGGGTCATCTGAACTATGTGTGAACTATAGTAATTTATTTGGCCTGAACTAGAAAAAGGCCAAAACTTTACTCCAATTTCCCTCTCCCTAAGTCACCTGTTCCTGTTTTGACTTATAACGGTGAAGAAGCTACGTCTCCCAGCGAGAAGGAGGCTCCAGCCCTCTTACCACCACATCAGCCTTTTGGAAAAGAGGAGGCCAATACCATTATTCTACATAATCTGCCATAAAAATGCAAGTGATTTTAAATTTTTTCTAGCTTTGTCAGAAGCTCCATTTTCCCAGTAGCCTGGCCTTGACGAGTATCTGTGTTTCTCTCCCTCACTCGTGGAGGAAATCAGGCAGGAGCTTTGAGAACATTCAGAGGTCAGCACGTAGGGACGCATCGTAACCCCAGGGTCATATCTGTTTCTCGCTCCTTTGATTTTAGTTCAGAGCACTTGGAAATTTGCATCTGATAGACATCTTCACCCTTGGAGTTCTCTGGGTTTTCACATCTTCAAAATGAAAGGTTTTGGACACCCTGGGTTTTAGAGCTACTTTCTAGCTTTGCAATTCTACAGGTGTATGGGGACCTAGTTTGGAAGACTTCACAGTCTCCCTCTATAGAGGAGGGGTGTGCAGAATGGATGACAGAAGTTATGCTGCCAAATTAGGATTTGATAAATTTCTGGACCAATGAAACAAAATGATAACCATACTCAGATAGCACTGAGCAAATGGAATTTAAATTTTAAGATTTTCTTTTTATTATTTTTCATCTCCAAAAATTGATCTGCCAACTGAAGATAGGGATTGATTGTAGCTCAGCCAGGATTCTGATTCTCTAGACTGTGTTCTTTTTTGTCTGTCTTACGCAGAGGAAAAAACATCCGTCTCAATGAATAATATCAGTTAATAATGGTAATATATGAGTGATGTCCCTTTATCCAAATTCAGTACATGTGTGACCCAAATCTATGTTTCTGATTTCCCAGGAGAGTGGTGCATTGATGCTACTGTACACAATACATAAGTTCTCTAGACTATTTGGTCACTACTTCTGCAACTGGCCTCAGACAGCCAGAGTCCAATAAAGCTGTTGGGAATAGAAGTCTTCATCCGTTAAGACTCAGCCTTCTGTGTTCCATGAGGCTTTCAAACTAATCCTTGTAGTGTGTTAATGCAAGACCTGGTGTTTGTCTGCCTGTCAGGGACTACATCTGCTCATAGCGAAATGCTCATGTATACATACCCTAGAGCAGCATTCTCCTCCTCTAAACCCTAGATCTGTCCTTGATTACATGATTTCGTCTCTCCTTTGGATCACTAAGTGAACTCAAATTCTTCACTGGATCCAAAGTTCTGTCCTGCATCCCAATCTACATGGCTGGGGTTCCTTCAGTGCCTCCTAAGTTCCCTGCTTTGGGGATCAGTTGACCCAGGACCTATAATCTTAGTGGGCTGGTTGGGTCCTGTGTTAACTTAAACTGATCCGTCCATGTAGAACAGAGAGGATATTATGGGCCTAACTGTAAACACCTTGACCCAGCCACTCCTGCTGCCAAAGCCCTCACTCAGCAGACCAGACCCATTGGAGACATGTCAACCTCAACCAGTCAATCACATGCCATTGGTTGCTACTTTCCAGTCAGTCAGCCTGCTCTTTGAGACTCAGCCTCCTAGTGAAAAAATAGTCTCAAAACAAGCCATTATATCCTAGAAATAATGATAGAATCTATATCCAGATGTCCTTTGAATATCTCCTTGCAAAGACGTCTTGCAAGAAGGCTCCACTTGTCATGAATCTTGATTCTCTAAGGATTACAAACTCAGGATTGTTTGCATGTAGGAGTGAATTTATCATTTGTCTCCTTTTATCTTTTATATATGTATATATAAAAATCTATCTAGAGAGAGTGATTTCAGGGTATTGGCTCGTCCAACTGTGGGGGGTGGGCCAGCAACCTGGAGACCCAGGGAAGAGTTGATATTGTAGTCCAAGTCTAAAACCTGTCAGCTGACATAATTCCCTCTTGCTTGGCGAGGTCAGTCTTCAGTTCTTTTGAGACCCTCAACTGATTAGATAAGGCTCACCCACACGAATGGGGCAATCTGCTTTATTTGAAGTCCACCACTTTAAATATTAATCTCCCCCCCTCTAAACACCCTCGATAATGTTTGTTCACATATCTGGCACCATGGCTCAGCCTAGTTGACATATAAAATTAACCATTACACTGTCGAAAAACATCAGATCTAAGTTCTGAGAGTGTCTCCATACCTTCTTGTCAAATGTTTCCCCATCTAACTATATCATATGATGGATGGCCCAATCTAGGTTCTTTGCATTAAGCCTTGATGGCTCCCATCTCAACTGCATCCCTGCCTACATCGTGGAATCAGGAAAACTCCTAAGATGGATGGCATCAGCTTTTGAGTTCAAAATATCTTGTTAATGCTGTAATCCCTCTGAGCATTGTTGCCAAGGGAGAAGACGTGCTAGGATTAGAGGCAGGGGCTAAGGGTTGTTTCTGGTCCTACTCTCTGCATTCATTAGCTATGAAACTTTAGGTTAATGATATAATTTCTTTGGACTTTTGTTTTCTGAACTGTAGCTTAGAAATAAAATATCTTTCTCACATAGCTATTCTGAAGATCAAATGAAGGAATATGTTTGAAGGCACTTTGAAAACTCTACAATGCAGGCCCCAAATGAATTATATCAAACAGTTATATTAGTTTTCACTAAAAACGTTCCCTTAAACCACTAAACTCTTAGCTCCTTAAATTCACCTATGATATCTTATTCGCCATCACATCTTCAACACATAAGCAGTACCCTTCTGTCAATATTAATTTCATTTGTTTATTAATTCAACTAGCACTTACTATGATCTTGTATGTTGCAGCCACTTTGCAAAGCTAGGAAACGTTTATGAAGTATATAAATGTTAATTAGCAGTATTTTCTGAGACTTTGAAGGAAGCATATGAAAAAAGAAGTCTGGGCTTTCTGATCAGTGCATGCTGATTGTGAATTTCCGTTTTTGTTAGATCCTTTCTGAGCCTTGAATTCATTCCTCTCAGTCACCCAGAGTTGGGGGAATTTAGTAAATAAACATCTCTAACTTCATGATGGTGGTGCCAGAATCAGACCCAGACATATCTAGCAGAAACCAGGTGCCCAGTTCTAACAACTGAGCCTCTCTCCTCTCTTTGTCCCAACTACCACCATGGAGCCTGGCTTTGGACCAATTCACTGTGTTGGATTTTACCCTCAACGACATCTTCTAGTAACATGACAATTTATTTACTAACGGATGAGCTAAGTTTTGCCAGCTTGTGTTCCAGGTAAGGTCACCTTGACCTTACAGTCAGAATATGTCCCTCCATGCCATGGTGCAAAACCAATAGTAGTTGGTGTTCTTATTTCATTTTTATTATTCTGAACGACATCTATTATTTCTATGTGTACCAGGCACTGTGCTAAAGACTTTATGTATGATACTTCATTTAATCAATCTAACAACTTAAAAGGAAGTAACTAGGACACTATCATCATCATTACAATCATTTTTAGGTAAGGGATTCAGAAAGTCAAAAAATATTCTTACACTTATAACATTTGGGTGATACAGTTGTACTTCAACTCAGACTTGTCTGAATCCCAAAACCATGCTTTTAGTCAATATGGTTTATCTGTGATAACCTCTGCCTCTGAAGCTCTGTCATCCTTTTGTTTGGATGAGCACTATCACTTCCTCTGTAAATCAGTCTTAATCATGGAGCAAATAAGCAGCAAAGTTGTCTGCATGCACCAGACCGTCAGAGTTGGTTGCTTTGCCTACAGTTAGTTTCTTTTCATGTTCACAACTGGTCTTATCTTGCCTACTGGAAAGACAGGCACAACCAACTAAATTTTGAGACAAGCTGTTTTTGGTGAGCCATTATATCAAAAAGAGAAAGAGCAGAACACCTATGTTCCTGTTTTTGCTGGCAAAATCACTAAGAAAAATAACTCCAGTCTCAGAGTTGAACTGTATTAGAAAAAAATTGGATTTTTAATAAAAAGACAGTCTGATTAAAATCCACCTGACAGTCCTATTTTAGGTCAGAGTTCTGTAAACTTCATCAGTTTTTTGAATCAAACAATTCTTGTGTCCTCTGTGCTCCCACTTTTTTTTTTCATAAGATCAAACTTCCTGGATGCCAACAAAAAAGGGGTGGAAATAGTAAGCCTGAGGATTTGGATGCGAGAGGAAAGAGGACCATGCATCAATCAGACAGAGCCCTTGGCCAGCAAAGTATTCGTATCAGCAAATGAAAATCCTATTCAGGATCCAATAAATGTAACTCATAAATGTTTAATCCACAAAAAAGAAAACGAATTTGATTTGAATTGGGAAGGAATTCTTTTGCGAAGCACAGCAGTTTCTAGACATTCACAGAAAAATTCATAGTTAGCAAGTTTGAATTTTCATAAATCCTTCATGCAATTTATAAGGCCTCTTTAATGTAATATCATTACTTCTTCACATCTTTATTCACCAAATGCCTTCACAAGAAGATCTACTTTCCAGTGTAAGCTACATCTCTGATGAGTGATACACCTTCACAGAAAGCATAAAATCTCCGGGCCTCTGCTGTCCTACTGGCTCAAAATTTATGTTTGGATATATGGAAATCTCTTAATATACTGCAGAGTGGAGTTTGGCAAACGTTTTCTGTAAAGGGCAAGATAGCAAATATTTGGGGCTTTGCAGGCCATACAATTTCTAACACAAATACTTGACTTGGCTACTGCAGCATCAAGGCAGTGTGGACAACGGGGGAACAAATGAGCTGGGCTATGTCCCCACAAGACTTTATTTATGGACCTTGAAATTTGAAGGTTGTATAATTTTCATATGTCACAAAAATTGCTGTACTTTTTTTTTCTTAAATAATTTTAAAGCTAAGAACCATTCTTAGTTTTGAGGGCCATATGAAAATAGGTGGTTGATCATATTTAACCAGGGAGCCATTGTTTACTGACTTCTGTTGTAAAAGGATACATCTGTAACTACTTTAATCTTAGAGGTATGTAAAAAATATAACAAAATTGCAAATACAAAAAAAATACTTTGAGATGATATTTTCATAATACCAAATAAAAATGGGTAAGTTTATGGCTCAGCCAATTTAAAAACATTAATAGACAAACATACTAATTGGTACAGCTCTAGAAAATCTCTGATATTTCATCTAGCTGCAAAAACTATTCTACTTTCATCAGGAAGGCAGCTGTGGAAATAAAACTTAAAATTATCTTTTTAATTAAAAATATGATTTTCTTAATCTTATAAGGCAAGGGATAGTCATAGATCATTATGGAGTGTGCATCAGGAAATAAGCATAATGTTTCCATTTCAGTCTTCATTGCTAATTCTCTTCGAATACAAAGTTTGTGTAAACTGTGTAATTGAAGAGTAGATGTAAATTAATCAATCTCTACCAAGGTGAAATATATTTTTCAATGTTTCTCCTATGAAAGGTATGTAGGGATACTGAGAAAAAACTTTTCCTTCTAAATATTTGGAAGAACAAACTCTAAATTTGGCCATTAGCCAAAAAAAACCTCAGATGGTTCAAATTTTATTTATATTTATTGAGTGCCTACCCTTAATCAGCTAATGTAATATATAATATAGTATTCTACCTATAATTCGATAACATAGAAAATACCCTTTGCAGTAGACTGTAAAATTTCAGTATGGATGAAGAAACCTGGAGAGTTTCATTAACTTGTTGTTCCTACCTTGATATTCCCTGGCTGTCCCCACAACACAGAGTCAATATACACAGACAGTTATCAAAGACGAGTGTTCAATGGGAAAGATAGTGGCGAAAGAAAGAGAGCACAATCTGTGGGTGTCTACTGCATGCAAGGTGTTATGGGAGGTACAAAGCATATCCACTCATCGATCTCATTGACTCATGGACAATCTCCATGGTTGCCAGTGTAACCAAACTGAGTGTGACCCTCATAAAGTAAGCATATTACCTCAAACTTCCAAGAGCCTTGCAAACTAGAGGTTATTACTCCTGTCTAATGAATGAAAAGACCAAGATAAGAATTCAGGAGCTCAAGGTCACGGTGTGAGAATGTGTTAGTACCAAGATGGAACGTGCATTTATTTGACTTAAGAGGCTCTGCTCATTTCATACCACACTGCCCCCACTGTCTTAGAAATAACAGATTCCCTTTGTTAAGTGTTTCCAAGTGACTTTCCACACTTTGAACTCTCTACATATTTTCACTTTGACATGATAAGAAAGAAAGAATTCCACCATGCCTAGACATCACCCAGGTTTCTGATAATTTGGGAAATAGTTTGCTTTGTTTCCTAAGTGTGTCTGTAGCAGAGAGGGTTATGGATGCTTGAAATGAGTTGGAAGTAGGTTTTTATTTGTTTGAAATTATTTCACCAGCCTTCCCTGACATTTGTTGTTAATTATTCACTGGGAAATGGAGAAATATGTCAACACAACATTTGTCACTGGTTATTTAGAGATGCAGGTTAACAGATCTTGGCAGAATCCTTGAAAGATGTATCTGACGTGGTTGCTTTTAGTCTCCTTATTTATTTTGTTTTCTCGAGACTATAAAATAAAATAAAATCTTCAGCTAGTGAAGCCATGAAATAGCTACTCATAACAAAGACAAATATTTTGGACATGCTAGTGGTCCTGCAACCTTGATTAACAAAGTAGACAGTCCTGACTTGGCCCCTGTTGTGTGCATTCCAGGAAAGAAGTCATACAGTTGAGGGGTGGGGGGGTGTTGCACATTTCAGACCTAGAGAAAGTCAGAAAATAAATGGAGCTGTTAAGTGTTTCTTTACCATTCCCCCTACCCCATGGCCATAAGGAGACTCCTTACAACTATTCATCCACTAAGGGATAGGATAACCACAAAATCACATAAAAAAAAAAAAATTCTAGGGGCGCCTGGGTGGCTCAGTCGTTAAGCCTCTGCCTTGGGCTCAGGTCATGATCTCAGGGTCCAGGGATCGAGCCCCGCATCAGGCTCCCTGCTCCGCGGGAAGCCTGCTTCTCCCTCTCCCACTCCCCCTGCTTGTGTTCCCTCTCGCTGTGTCTCTCTCTGTCAAATAAATAAATAAAATCTTTTAAAAAAATTCTAAAAACCACAAGCATGACAGCATAAGTTCTGTTGTGACCAGTGGCTCCTCTGTGTTGCTAGGCTTGAGCTCGTCTTCTCTCAGAGTGCTTCCTGTGTTCTACCTCTGTCCAAGCCACTGGATTCCATGTGATGTGGCTATTGAAATAGCACTATCTACCATCCCAGAAGACCTGCATTCCAGTACTGGCCTTGTTCAGTCTCTCATGTCTTTACCACCTGAAAACATGTGGATGCAAGTCCATGACAACAGGGACCATATGGAGAGATGTTCCTGATGCTTCTCACTTTGGCTTCCCCTTCCTGTGAACACAGCAAAAAGGATTCTGTGCCACCTGCGCTATGTTGTATAGTGAATGAGGTCACGGTTATTTAAAGGGCCTGAGTTGGAGCATGGTTTCTCTTTTCTCCTGTTACATGTAGAAGAATCAGAGCCACAGTAGCATGGAGGAGAGGACCATCTCTACCTTTCCCTATGTTTTGGTCTTTCTCCTTTTTCTCATTCATCTGTCCCTCCCTACGGAACATTTTTAAAGCTTAGATGAGTAAAATAGGAACCATGACCACTTTCTGGATGAGGTGCTCCAGCCCTGATTACCGAATGTTTTCTCCTGGGATTGTAAAGATACAGCCAGGAAGCATTCAATTGCTACATCTTTTCCTTTTCCATTGTGGCTTATACATACATCTCTTTTGGAGACCTCTGGGGAGAAATAAGTGATTGACAGAGACAGATTTAGTCATCCCTGGGTCCTCTGTAATAAAATCATCTTAATGACATCAAAGATTTATTTATATCAAGGATGCTTTGATTACCTATTAGAAAACACCTGTTATTGGATGTGAAGGCATCCAGCAAGTAACAGACATGGCTCCTAATAGTATAAAAATGCTTCTAATGATATTACCCCAAATAAATCTTCAATCAGCATTTATTCGTGGCTTTCTGTACGTGGGCCCCACGTGAGGCACTGACATGATAATGGAAAACAGGCTCAACAGGAGTGGTGCCTGTCTGGAGTTTACTTGCTAGGAGGCCAAAGGACAGAACACAAGTAATTAATAAGCACATGAACTATGTAGATGCAAATTGAAAGAAAACTATAAAACAAACAGAACACCCTGATGCATGATAATTAGGAGACCTATTTTAGACAAATACTTTAAGGCCAAGAGTGGAAGTCCAGGAAGGCACCAGAAATACAGTGAGCTGTGAGAGCAGCATCCCAGGAGGGGCAACAAGGACGAGATGGGGTGAAGTTGAAGAGGTGGTGGGTGTAATTTAAACGGGCCCTCATTCATCATGGGGAAGCATCTGAACTTTATTATGAGTGCAATGAGAATTTATTGAAGGGTGTTTAGACAGAAGAAGGACATAATCTGATTTATATTGTTAGCAGATTGTGCTGGTTACAGGGTAAAGAATGGATCAGAAGGTACAACAATAAAAGCAAAGACCTTGTTTAGTAAGCTCTGGGAAATTGGAGAAAATGTAACCATTTTGAGGCCTACCTGATTCTCCCTCAAGTCTAGGTGCTCACATGTGGAACCAGTTCCAATTAAACAAATGAGCATCATGAGCTAAGATGGAAATCTATTGTGCCCCTGGTACATGGCAGCTAGAATCAACTAGGAAAAAAAAATAGATGATGAAAACTCTAGAACGTCCCCTGAACCTAATTTACACTAATTTGTATTTATCTCCTTGAAAGGCTAAGGAATTCCATAAGGGACACGTTCCAAATAGTAATGCCAAAATCTGGCCTCTTGGCCAAGGCTTGATCAATTTGGACTGCAATCCAGCCAAAAGTGAAACAAGCGTAATTGAATGAAAGAAGGCAAAAATGCAACCCATTTCCAAAACAGTGTGCCACAGATCACCCAGGAACAGTTAATTCTTTTTATGGGATGTCTATGGGTTCTGGAATGACAAAGCCAAACATAACAAGAGATCCTTACCACAAGAAGAGAGTGACAGCAAGGAAAAAGTCAGATTCTACCATCTGAGGCATGATTTGGGCTTTGTACAGCACTAGAGTACTCAAAATGCTCTGGAAGCAATAACTGAGATATGGCAAGTGGGGACTTTATTCTGGCCTTAAGGTATAAGTTTGGGCCCTTGGCTTTGAGATATTGCACTGCACTTTCCCATCCATCATCTTAGCAAAATCAACAGATGGGGTTTGGTTTACATGAACAAGTCCCCCAGAATATAATGGACACGGTCCCCGCTGTGTGGTGGCATTATCTACTGGAGGTAATGGGTATTAAACAGAGAGTCACAGGGCTAAGTGATTATGGGGTAGAGATCATTACATTTACCAGTTATGAAAACTGACAGTTTTTGACAAGGGTAAGATGACAACATGGAGTATTTCAAATACAGTTTACTGTTCTTTCCTTCTGCTCTTAAAACTTGTAAGCTTGGGCCAATGGGGAAAGTAGCAGTTCACTGTGTGACTTGCAGGAGAAAATGGGATAAATTACTGCTTATTGCTCAAACTATTCAGTTGGCCACCAGGGTTCCTCATTTCTTTGAGGTAGAATAATACTTCCCAAAAAAGAAAGATAAATTGTATTAAGAAGCGCACTCAAGAAGGAGTGCCTGGGTGGCTCAGTCGGTTAAGCTCTGGACTCTTGACCTCAGGTCAAATCTTGATCTCAGGGTCCTGAGTTCAAGCCCTGTATTGGGATTTATGCTGGGCATGGAGCTTACTTAGAAAAAAAAAAAAAAAAAGTTTACTGAAGAAGATAACATTCCACTCACAGGAAGACAAAACAAAACAGTCCTGGCTCTTTATTACTCACCAGTAATATAACTTTGAGTCACTTTACCATCCTGGACTTCTCTTTGTCCATCCTTACACAAGAGGGATACAGAATATTTTCTGTCCTTTGTATTTTCACACGGCATGCCTCTATGAATTTAAGCTAAGGGCGAGTGCATGTTCAGATGTGTGGCGCTTGAATGCTGGTGCTCATCAAAAGTTTAAAGAAAAATTATGATGAAGCAAGCAAGGCCAGTATGGTGGCATCAAGGAGCTTCCAGTGTCACTTTATATACCAAGCTCCAGTGACCTGGAGCTTGATATCTGTGGTCTCAGGTCTATTTTAAGTTGTTTGTTAAGTCACCTTTGTGCCTTCATACATCCAAAAAACTACCGTGTGGAAGAGGTGATAGGCTCCTTCAGTGAGACTCGAGGGAGCAGAGGGAGGTAGAGTGGGCAAATATTTGTAGGGAAAGAGTTGCACTCATCACAGGGAATCCTCCGCCAAAAGCAACAGCTGATGGAGGAAAAGTTAATTTTTCCCCTCACTGGAAGTTTCAAGTAACCAAGTGATTGCTATCAAGAATATGATAGTATCAGGTTGATAGGTGGGGATCAATTATATTTAAGGTAACCTTAAGCCTCTAGTTTTGTGTATTTGTGTTTCTTATCCACTATTTCATTCAGTGTTTTTTGAAATGTTCAACCAATATTTGAAAGGACCCCCTGTGTACTTACACTTTTGCCAAGGTCCAAGAAAACAAAGACTTAACCTTCTCTCCACTGCTCCAACACGGTCAGACATGCTAAGCGGACTTGAAAGGGGTAACTGGAGGATTTGAATTTGAATAGGAAAATAATATGGTATCCTGAAAGTCAAGGAAGGGTTTCGTTTCCAGAAATGGAAGCAGTATAGACACATTAAACACTGCAAGTAAGCCTTTATATGCTAAATATGGTACTGTCTTGCACAGGAAAACTGGGGTACTAGGACAAACATGGGCTTGCCTTCTGACAGACTTGAGTGTGAATCTTGGTGCAGCCAATTCTGCAGTTATTTCTGGGCAGATATCTTAATGTTGTAATATTTTCTTCAGTGGGTTTATTGTAGGAAGTACAATTAAATAATAAATATATGAGCCTAACTCATGGTTAAGCAATGGATATCCAATACGTTTTTGGTCACTTTTCTTAGCAGTTGCATACATTTCCTAGCAAATGAATAGGGCTGACTGCAGAAATATCACAAATCCTACCACTAAAGGAAAAACAAAGTCATGCATTTGTTTATTCTTCCAGCAAGCTTATATAGGACAGCTATTGTACATCATGCCTGTACAGGTCTCTGAAAACAAAAACAGAAACAAAATGAGATTTATAGTCCCAAGATCTCCAAATCTAGTGAGAGCTGCTTTTTCCCATGTATTTTTTTGGAGGATAAATAAGAGATTGTACAGATTTGGAACTGAATTCTTGGTATGTACCTTACCCAGGATTCTATGGATAGCAGCAAATGGCATTGGGTCTAGAATAGCACTGTCCCATAGAACTTTTTGTGATGATGAGAATGTTCATTTGGAACACTTAGCTATTGAGCTGCTGAAATGTAACTAGTGCAATGGAGGAAGAGAATATTTAATTTTATCTCATTTTCATTAATTTAAATTTTTTTGTGAATAGTCACATATGACTAGTGACTGCCATACTGGACAGACAGGTGGAAAGCTTGAGTTCCCTAAAGCCTGATGCATGTAAGTTGTATCATCTGATCTTGATGGAAAAGGAAGCCAAAAGTCACATAAGATGAAGAAAGCTGACCACATCTTTTGGCCATATAAATTGCTCCCAGAGCATCCCCAGTGTCATACTTGTCACTGTTTCTTTCAATAATATCTTAAATGGAGTGTGAAGCTGGTGAGAGACTTGAGCATTCTGGGGATTTTGCCTGGTAAGCAGCTTCTATTAGAAATTAATCTGAGGGGGGCGCCTGGGTGGCTCAGTTGGTTAAGCGTCTGCCTTCGGCTCAGGTCATGATCCCAGGGTCCTGGGATCGGGTCCTGCGTCAGGCTCCCTGCTCCTCGGGAGCCTGCTTCTCCCTCTGCCTCTCTCTCTCTCTCTCTCTCTCTCTCTCTCTGTCTCTCATGAATAAATAAATAAAATCTTAAAAAAAAAAGAAATTAATCTGAGGGAGATTCTTTCTCAAGGAAGCCATTGTTTTTTATTTCCCCCTTTTCTCTAACCCTATCCCAGAATTAGGGCACAGTTTTCCCCTTACTTGTATTTGTAGACTTAAGAAGAAGCTTTGGATACACAGAATTGAGCTATACATTTTGAGCTAGAAGACCTAAATTCAAAACCTTTATTTGCCATCTGAACAAATCAATAGTCTCAGTCATTTTATCCAGAAAATGGGGACAACAACCCCCACCTGAGTTGAACGTGTTCTGTGATAAGGCACATGTAACCCCTTGGAGAAACAAGAGATCATGCTTGCCCTTGTTGTAATAAAATAATAAAGCAAGCCTCAAACTAGAAGTCAATTTGTAGAAATTAAAATCTGTATTGCGAGGAAAGAGGTGAGCTATAAAATTCCATTAAGTCAACTATTAAAAGCGGAAATGGGATTGATAGAAGTAACAAGCATCTCTTTCTCATCTTTCAAGGCAGGATCCATTGACGAGGTATGTGGTAGCAAGCCCAAATGTCAGGAGTCTGCAAATGTAGAAAGGTCACGTGAAACCAACTGAGTCTAGACTGTAGACAGTCTACACAAGCCTGTCTGCAAACTGCACACACCAAACATCATCAAATGAAACATTCGGAGTGGGAAATTTCAATTTTAGCAGATGAGCCTTTCTGTTTTCATCAGATTGGCAAACCACAGGACTGTTATAAGTTGTGAACTTAATTATATTAATTTAAATGTTACCTTTTAGTATAAATTCACCACATATTCCACTGAGAATAGAAACAGTATTACCTAGTTCAAAAATAAAGGAGAAGTGGAATAAGAATGTTGTGATTTTGTTTCCTTGTATCAACAAACATTTATTGGTAATCCACTAAGTGCTGATCATTGCTAAGTTCTGTAGACAAAAATGTGCATAATATATGGTCCCTGGTAAGAAAGAGCTGCTAGTGTGAAAGAGGGCATCATATATGTAAATGGTTATGACCTAATGAGCTTTCTGGAAGCTCAGAGGAAGAGTCAGAGTGTGAAGAAATTGTCATGAGAAAGGCTTTCCAGTGGAATGCAATTCTTCAGTGTACTTTTAAAGGTAGAGCAAAGGCTTGCTGGCCTCATGAGATGTGGGAATGGAGCAAAGGCTTGGTGACATGGGGAGCAGATCCTCTGTATTTCAGCAAGTAGTCTGGAATATATCAGGAGAGAGGCTGAAGCTACAGATGTGAATGTGCCCAGGAATGGAATGAGATGACGAGCTGTACGGCACAGGCTTACTGCATCTGTCTTGCAGAAAAAGAAGTAGCCCAGCAACCTATGTGTTCACTTTTGTATTCTAGCAGAGATGCAACATCAGAACAGGAAGAGAACTGAAATGGAGATGAAACATGTTTGAATTCAGGTAATAGCAACAAGAATGAAGGAAAGGGGGGACTTATTTTCAAAGAGATATGGAAGGTAGGAGTTAAAGGGCTGGTGATATTTATGGGGATTCAGTAACAAAGACACTGTTTCCTAGTTTTGTCAAATTGATTCCAGATAAGCAATATGGGAAAGGAACATATGGGAAAAATGTGTGGTTTTTTTTTTCCTTTTTCTTCTCCTCGTTTTAAATTTTTTTTTTTTTCCCTTTAGTTTTCTTCTTCCATGAGTTAGGCACTGAGCGTTCAGAATCTAATTAGTTCATTTTGTACATTCTTAGCCTGAGGTGTCTGGGTAATGTCTTGGTGATATCTGTCTAGAGAGCTTCTGAAAATATGAACATGGAGTCAAGGGTGGATGTCTTGACTAGAGATGTTTCTGATACAATTTCAAGGTTGCTGAAGCTCCAGACATTGTTGTGTTCACCCTGGGAGGATGTTAGTGAACAGGAAGATGTTTGGATGAAAGAAAAACCTGTTTCCAGATGAAGAGTAGCCAGTGAAGAAGACAGAAAGGGTGCCATTGACAGAGGGAAAACAGCTAAATGGACCATTAAAATCCATCATTTCAACTACAGACTTTATGTTGGACACCATTCTCTTGCTGATTCTATACAAGTCAATGGTGCATGGACCAGGAGTCACTGAACAGCCCGAGAGGCTGTCATATGAAGAAATCACTTAGAACAATGATGAGGGAGAAGCTAGATGCATGTATAGCATCCGATGAATTATACCCCAGCCTGGCACAAATGCAGAACTGTATAAAATGTGTGTGGGTAGAGAACTGGTTGAAAGATGTATAATTTGCAGAGGCTATATAAAACATGAAAAATTAGACATTTCCACAGGATTTAAGCAAGAGGGAGGCCATTTGAAACTTTGGCAAAATAATCCCAAGAATCATGGGCTCAAAACCAGAATGGACAGGACACAGTGTGCACACATGTGTGTTAAGTGTAGCTCTTTCTTGGAAGTGGAAGGACGGAAGAGCAATGGTCCAGTAGCTAGAAGGATCACAAAGTCAAGGTAGTTTGGCATTAGTTTCTTTTGTATAGCTTTGCTATTTATTTATTTTCCACAAGGAGTAGCAGTTATGTCTTTATATACACTATGAAAGGAGACAGTGGACATAAGAACTTTGAGAGTGGGAAGACAAAAAGTAAATAGTAAATATGCAATGAAGCAAGATGTCCAAGAAGGCAAGAGAGGACAGTTATGAGAGAGAGAGAAGTCTATTGCAGTGCTTCTCAAACAAGGGGAGATCTCACCCCCACACCCAGGGGACTTGGGGCCAGGTCAAGAGTCATTCCTGGTTGTCAGAGTTATGTTATCAGCTTCTAGTGAGGAGAGACCGGAATGCTGCTAAACATCCTACAGTGCATAGGACTGCCCCTCACAAGGAAGATTTGGATGGGGCTGAAGTGGATAGCCCTAATCTCCCAGGTGATATGCATTAATATGAAAGAGTAGGAAGTAGAGGCAGTCTTAACTGAAGGCCTCTGTTTCCTGAGAAAGATGGAGGATGGGCCTGGGACTGGGGAGTGGGGTGCAGTGGGGTCCCTGGGTGCTGCAGTCCCAGTAGACCCGCGGAACCAGCTTGCTGAACAACACTGGGTCAAACTCCTCAGAGCAGAAAAAACACTCCCCGCCCAGCCTCTGGCCTGGCAGCAGGTCCACTTGAGTCTTGGCTATAAATCCCCCAGACGGCTGAAGCAGTACATGCAGGTAGAGCGGAAACAAGAGTCTGAAGAACACACCTCTCCTTTTCTTCTTCAGGAGTTTCATAGCTCACTCGGTGAGGGGCAGTCACAGAGATGCTAAAGCCAACATCTTCACTCCGAATCTTGATTCATTCAAATTCCACTGAGCTGGAGCTGCTGCTATCTTCAGCACCCCACACAAGAAAGAGTGGGGGATACGTAGATTCTTCAAGTCATGACCCAGACGTTAAAAGTTGGGAGAACAGAGTGAAGGGGATCCAGGAACTCTCTGGATTTTTCGTTATGACCATATACGAATCTACTATTATCTCAAAATTTTTAAAAATTAAAATAAATATACACGCCTGCATAGCATTTATAGACACTTTCAGGCAGTCACGTAAAGTGTTTCTGCATTCACTAGTTTTGTCAGTCAAAAAATATGCAGTCATCACTTGCTGTATTTCAGGTCCTGAGAGAGTGACACGCATTCAATCTTTTACAAGAATAATGAAGTTGATATTTTGGTTCCTTCCATTTGAATAAAATTAGCCCAATGTCCCATATCTAGTAAGTTATAGGCTTCAATTTGAAGCGTAGTTTACTCTGTGTGTTTATGTGTTTCTTCTTCCACTCATTTATCCTGAGTTCAATCTGACTGAGACCTGGTTTGAAAAGGATTCTTAAAAAAAAGCATGGTAAGCTTTGAGACTCAAACTTGTGTTTCAGAGTTTAGTTGCCAAACTTTCTAAGAATAAATATTCTTTGATATGTTGGTCATTCTTTCTGCTTTATGCACCTGCTTTCAGGAGCTTGCAGGTAGGATGGACTGTAGGCTTGGGCAGGATGGAGGCTTTTCTGCAATCTATTCTCTAATCCTAATTCAATGTTAATAATCATTTTGTCCCCACCAATGTCTTCTTTCATTTGAATAAAAGAATTTAAATTGCATTAGCAGTTAAAGAATCATGAGCAAATCACTCTCAACATTTATGCGGCATTCAAGATGGACAAGGCAAAGTCAGTGTGCATTGTTCTTTTTAAATTCCAGATGCTTGCACTAAACTCCATTTCTTTCATGTTCTTTCCCCAAAATAAACTTACAGTGTCCTTCATCCACTCCAGAAAACAAAACATCTGAACACAGCATTCTGAGAGGGCATTCCTTTGGTAAACATTAGGTTGGACACCATTTCTATGTTTGAAAAGAGTGAATGTCTTTCATTCAGATTCCATTATTTCCTGATGACCGGAAGAACGAGTTCATTATTCTGGGCAAGAGATTTCAGAATGCAGCCATCTCTGCATCCATGCTGGTGAGCTGGGTGTACAAATGTTTCATATGTTTGTGCTGAACTCACACACCACTAGATTCAATTTAAAGGACACCGAGAAAGACCCCTCTCCCTGCAATTGTCTCTGTTTGTGG
The DNA here is from genome assembly GCF_009762305.2 of Zalophus californianus. Lineage (NCBI taxonomy): Eukaryota > Metazoa > Chordata > Mammalia > Carnivora > Otariidae > Zalophus > Zalophus californianus. The sequence continues at coordinate 185,861,772 of NC_045598.1, forward strand.
TTTGTGACAAAGTCCCATCACATGCTGAACCTCAGCAACCAGGATGTGATGGCACATATCACAGATGATCCTGGAGGAAGAGTCCTGTCACAAAGCAGCTTCTGGAGGACCTGCATGGTCCCCACTCTGCCCCCTGGAGTTACCAGCATCCCTTTTCTAACTGCTGTTCTAGCACTTGTGCAAACTACTGCATTTTTCTGCAATAATATGTCATCATTAACCATATGTCTTCTTTCTACCACTTTTTTTCCCAGCAATTCACCATCATTAATTTTTAGTACTCTTTCCTGAAGACAGTTGGCTCCCATCCAAATGTAATGAGGTTGAGATTCGTAAAGTTCGATAATTGTCAGGGGCAGAATATAAATGTAATAAAAGGCAAGTTTCTTTTTTTTCTTTCTTTTTTTTTTTTTTTTGTCTCTCAGTCAAATAGACTGACGATGGTCATCTCTGTGAACTCCATTTGAGTTGGGATTATCAGGGTCATGAGGAGGCTTTAGCTCAATACCAATCAACTAGCAGTCATATTTGATGAATGCTAGGAACATATTAATAATAATTAATGAATTCCATCAATTTTCATGGGTTAAATTATATCTGCAAAGAGATGCATTATTAATTTAAATTGACAAGTATTTATCAAATTCTGTACTAGACTCTGTAAAAACAAAACATTCATAAATGTAGGGTCCTGCTTTCAAAAGGTGTCTGGTCATGTTGGGGAGATGAGTTATGCCAGTGGTACAGTTGTTCCCAGCTCAGGAAATTCCCAGAGGGTTATAGAATGATTGTCTCTTTTTTTCATAGCAAGATTCACAGAGAGTATTTTCAGTGTAGCATGGTACCTTACATTTTAGCCTCTCATGGTTATTGAGCACTTGACATACGGCATGTACATCTGAAGAACTGAATTGTTTTGTTTTATGTCACTGTAATTAATTCAAAATTTAAAGAATCTGATAATCAGTAACTGGAAAACATTTATGTTTGTGACAGTCTGGGTATGTGGATCTACTTTTGCAACTGCGAGGAATATGAAATCCTAATATAGATCACATACTCCCTATAAAAGCATAGTATCTGGATTGAGATGTGCCAAAAGTATAAAATGCACACTCGTGTGTAAGATTTAGCACAAGGAAAACAGAAGGTAAGCTATCTCATTAATAAATGTTTTATGTTGATTGTATGTTGAAATGACGTATTGGATACACTGGGTTACATGAATACATAATTATGTTAAATTTACCTTTTTCTACACTTTTTAAAAAAATATAACTATTAGAGAAGTTTATGTGGCATTGGGTGGTGTTGGACCGTTAGGGTGGTGTTGGGTCGTGCTGTTCAAATGAATGTCATGCATCTCCTTCCCTAGACAAACCCATCACACCTTGGCCTATCAGCAAGAAAATTTCTGCACACCTCATATCTCAGAATCCCTGGTACATGGGGCCAGAGGCAGAGCCTGGAACTTGACTGCAGGTCCACAGATTACACCTAAGTGGTGCATGGCCTTAGATGAAGATGCCACCTTACACAAACCAAACTCATCTTTACACAGAGACAGACTGAACCCAGACCTATCAAATACCCTGTTTAAAATGACAGAAAAAGGTTAATGACAATCCAAAAGCCAAGACATTGGTGTCATATGCCACCTTCCACAAAACAGGTTAAAATTTCATGTCAAAATAAACTACTGATGGGGGGGGGGGGCGGTGGGATATATTTCCCTTGGGAAAATCTCTAAACCTAATGTGGCAAAGACAGGTATTTCTACGTCCAAAATCCTTTGCGAAAATGTGCCATCCTTATCAGAGTGGAAATTGCTGGTTGATTTCGCCTGCTTAGACCAGAACTAATGCAGCTATTTGGAAAGGCTTTATCGATTGATTTTGCACTAACGATGGTGGATCTGGTGAGCTTGGACACCGCCCTTGCCCTAGAATGCAAGGCAACACCCCCACCTAGCGGTCACTTCATCAAGTTGTGCACAGTCTGACAGACCGTAGCGGCCCTCAGTGTACACAATTTGGCACGCTTGCCCTGCCCATGATTTATACTCCAGCTGTGATCTTGCCATCTGGGAATCTGTGGTCTAAACAAATTAAAGAGTACAGCATGTATTTAAAATATTTAGAGAGTTACAATATCATGACTTTATTAAAGGAACAATTTTAATTGAGATTTCATGTGTTTGGAAATTCTCTCTGGTTAATCCAGGCAGGCTTCCAGGAGGAGTGCGAATCCTAGATTTGTGATTTTTATAATGAGGGCATGGAAGTAGATATTGATGAAAGAGGCATTGCCTTTGCATCAGGTTAAAACTCCGGTTATTTCTGGATCAGACATTTATCCCCTTAGGCTGTATTACATATGAAAATTGGATTTGGTAAAAGGATAAATAACCAGAATAAATTTTTTTAAAAGCAGAGTGCATAGGTGTTCAACTCATTCAGTCGATGCCACATGGAAATATGAGGGGTTTATTATTTTTAGGTTCTAGAGTAGAAGAGAAAGGGACTGGCTAGGAAGGCCAGAGAGGCCCCTTACCAGTCAGGTATAATATGTAGGATCTACATATTTTATGGGAATATTCAAATAAGAGCTGAAATCATAGACCTTCAGCATGTTAAATTTTAGATTAACAGACTTTACAAATCTTAATCTTTATGATCACAGAGTTAGCACCCGAGGGCCATAAAATTATAGGATGTCAGAATCTTAAAATCATTTAGCTGTAAAGCTAGTTTTAAGAAAGCTCTGGAAAGCAGATACTCATTTTTCCTAGAGTCAGCTGCTGGGACAGAGTTCAGAGACATATTTCCCTCAGAGACTTTCACAAATAAATAACTCCATCATTTTCTTAGGAAGGTCTGTGTTTCTCGTAGGCATTATTTCATTTTGGGTAGGAAAAGGAAGTCCTCTCAGAAAAAGTGAGTTGGCATTCACATCTAGAGTAATAAGATCTATCTTTAAAAGAAAATCTTCCTTGTTATTACTCACTGGACTTAACCCTTTTACTATGAGCATCACTTCAACTCATTCTCTGCACATGGTGAAGACACGAGGAAAAGCATTTGAGGAACCAGGGCGTGAGTTGAGGTCTTGGGGTTGACCACGCACCACACATTTCTTTCCAGTCTCATTTAACTCATGACAACCTTGCAACTGAGACTTACCATCTCTGGTTTTCAGGACAGAAAACTGAGATGCGGAATAATTAATCACACTGCCCCAGATCAAATACATAACAAACGCAGATCTGGGACACTCACCTAGCTCTATCTTACTCTAAAGCACTCTTTAGAAAATATTAGATACTATTTAATGACAGGAACTGACTTTGAACTTGTGCAATGTGCATCTACTCTATGTTGCAACTTTACATACAATAATGAACTCAATTATATTGCCCTAACAATGTCACCTTGAGGTGGCCATGATTCCCCCTAGTTTTAATGATGAGATATGAGGGTTGGAGCATCTGGGCAGGCTGCCCAAGGGACACATCCTCTGGTGAAGCCACGATTCCATAACTATGCTTCTCATGTCAAAACCCTGTGCTCTCTTCACTAAAACCCTTCTGATAAATAAACACAATATAAACTTGTTCTCTTCTGTTCTGGACTGCTCATCTTGGTCTGTATTAATTTCCCTCATTTCCTTCAAATCTGACAAATTAATGGAAAAGAAAATATAATGAGGAATAATCTCCCTCTGATGCTATTCTTGAAAGCCAACAAAATTGAGATGAAGAAAGAACTGAATGTGGTCTAAGCTTTGCAAAGCCTCCTCTTTTGGTTTCCTGTTTCCATATTCATAAAGCCTTATTGGAACCCCAGTGAGATTACAGAGAACGTTGGCCTTTTTTCCACTAACAGTTGTTGATTTTGTCATTTTCATCCAAACACCTTAGTCATAAGTAATTGGATTTCCTTACTACAGAAAAACTGGCATTTTTATGATAATGAAGTTGAGTACAGGAAATCATTTGACATTAAAGGTGCTTTGCAAATATATTATGAAAATCTGGTTTAGAAGAGTATATTAAGGAACAGAGTGAGGGCTTAATTTTCAAGAAACATACTGAAATGTCCAGAGGGTACCAGCTTTCAAATCATCCCTGCTTACCTGAAATGCAGGTATTTTTCCTGAAAGGTGGCCCCTGTTTTCAACTTCAAATTCATTTCACATTTTCTTTTTTTCTGCCACATACCAGAAAAGCAGCAACTTACTTTCAGATACAACAAAACCTCAGGAAACAAAAATTAAAACAAAGCAAAACTATAATATAAGTTTTGTTTGTGTTTTAAGAAAAGAAAAGGGCTCATCAGCTAGAGGGAAGAACATCAGTAAAGATACAAGGAGGGAAAGATACGTAATGCGTCACCTCTGGTTTTATTTAAATAAATTATTTCCAGATGTCTGGTATTTTCAACAAAAGATATATATCTAACCTGGCCACTGTGTGGTGGGATGGAAGTATCAGGAAACTGTGGCAAAATTATGATTTAGGGTCCAGATTGAATATGATATTAGGCCACTGATTTATTCAGATGTTCACGTATATGCTTGATCCTCATCTGAATTAGGTCTTAAAGGATGGATAGAATTTGAGTGAAAATAATCAAGATTACTAATTGATGAGTTTAAATGAGTCATTTTTAGTACATTTATCATTATCAGAAACAATCAAATCTAGGTGCTCACTGAAAAATACAAGATATATGGCATTTTGAAGGAGTTTAGGATGGGCTCATTTAGAAGCACGTGTGTCTAGGAGTGTACAGAAATTATTGGGGAGAATATAGAGAAAAGTCTTAAAAATGGGGATGGTGAGGAATGGGATTGGGTATAGTCAAAAAATGAAAGGAAATGTTATACCTTCACATTTTACAGTTTACAATTCTATAATCTATGAATTTTTACAAAGATATTTGGATCATATTGTAAAAATATTTTAATTTGGGGAATATTAAAGATTTTTAAATCTATAAAACATCTTAAAACGTACCCAGTCTAATTATACATATATAAATTCTTTGTTTCTCTGTTATCTCTCTATTCTTGATTGCTTGGTCGTATTTACCAGAAAAAAGAAAATTGGTCGGAGTTGTCATTTTGGGAAAGTTTTGCTAACAAAATTCAACTTCTTCGGTAAGACAGGAAATGTCTTATGTCTATTCTTCTTATGTCATCTCTGTTTTTTTCAAGAAACTTGTCCATATGATCTAAGTTGTCAAATGTGTTGATATAAAATTGTTGATGTATTGTCTTATTACCCTTTTACTATTCGTAAAAGGTATAGTAATTGCCTCGTTCTGACTCCTGCTATTGGTGATTTGTGTTCTTCCTTTCTGTGATCAGCTTAATTGGGAAATTCCCTTGATGTTTCCAAGGTACTATTGAAGGTAGGTCCTGTTTGTCTGTTCTCTATGTCGCTCTTGTCTTCTATTTCAGGTTTATTTCATTATTTTTTTCTATTACTAGCATGGATCCTTAGGGCACTGATTTTATATCATTATTTTCTAATATAAGCATTTTAGAGCTCTAAGTTTCCTCCATGTTAGCTATATTTTCCTTCAGTTCATAGTATTTTCCAATTCCCCTTGCAATTTTATTTTCAATCAGTAAGATATTTAGAAGTATGCTGCTTAATTTCCAGGTATTTGAGAATTTTCTAGATGTCTTATTGTTACTGATTTCTAAATTAACTCCATTTTGATGGGAGGCTGCCATTTTCACTCTCATCCTCCAAAGCTGTACCGAAAGCTTGCAGGGAACAAAACCTCCCGAGAGCAAACCCGAGCAGATTACTTAGCCTGGACCCAGCAAGGGGGGGTCAGTTCCACCTCCGGCAGACTTTTGAGAACCACGGCAACAGGCCCCTCCCCCAGAAGATCAGCAAGAACAGCCAGCCAAGACCAAGTTTACCAGTCAATGAGAACGGAAGAATGCACGCACTAAGGGAATACAGCACAAAGAATTCATGGCTTTTTTCCCCTTGATTCTGTAGTCTTTCAAAGTTAATTTTTTAATTTTCTTTTTTTTTTCTTTTTCTATTTTTTAAAATTTTTCTTTTTCCCTTTTTCAACCAACATCTTATCAATTCCTTTTTAAAAATCTTTATTTTTCATTTTTAGAGTCATATTCTATCCCTTCATTATAGTTAAACATATTTTGGTATATATATATAAGTTCTTGTCTCTTTAAAATTTTGGGATACAGTTTCTTCTAACAGACCAAAATATACCCTAAATCTCTAGTGTATGGCTTTGTTCTAGCCTCCTGACTGATCACATTCTCTCCCCTCCTTTTTTTTAATTTCTCTTCTTTCCTTTTTACCCAACTTCATCTTATTAATTCCTTTTATAAAATCTTTTCTAATTTTCATCTTTCCAGTCATATTCTATCCCTTCATCATATTTACCCTTATTTTTGTACATATGTAAGTTTTTCGTTCTTTAAAATTTTGGGAAGCACTTTCTTCTAATAGACCAAAATACACCCAAAATCTAGTGTGTGGCACTGACCTATGCACCAGCCTGATCATATTTGATCATATTCTGTTTTTTTCTTTTTCTTTATTCTTTCTTTCCCTTTCTTTTCCCCCAGTTTCAGGTCTCTTCTAATTTGTTTAGTGTATATTTTTCTGGGGTTGATGTTACCCTGTTAGCATTTTGTTCTCTCATTCATCTGTTCTCTTCTGGACAAAATGACAAGACGGGAAAACTCACCTCAGGAAAAAAAAGAACAAGAGGCAGTATCAACTGCCAGGGACCTAATCAATATGGACATTAGTGAGATGTTGGAACTAGAGTTCAGAATGACGATTATAAAGATACTAGCTGGGCTTGAAAAAAGCGGAAGTTATTAGAGAAACCCTTTCTGGAGAAATAAAATAAGTAAAATCTAACTATGTTGAAATAAAAAAAAGGTTATTAATGAGGTGCAATCAAAAATGGAGGCTCTAACTGCTAGAATAAATGAGGCAGAAGAGAGAACTAGTGATAAAGAAGACCAAATGATGGAGAATAAAGAAGCTGAGAAAAAGAGGGATAAACAATTACTGGATCACAAGGGCAGAATTCAAGAAATAAGTGATACCATAAGACAAATCAATATTAGAATAGTTGGGATCCCAGAAGAAGAAGAAAGAGAGAGAGGGGCAGAAGGTATATGGGAGCAAATTATAGCAGAGAACTTCCCTAATTTGGGAAAGGAAACAAGCATCAAAAACCAAGAGGCACAGAGAGTCCCCCTCAAAATTAATAAAAATAGGTCAACACCCTGACATCTAAGAGTAAAAATTACAAGTCTCAGAGACAAGGAGAAAATCCTGAAAACAGCTCAGGACAAGAGGTCTATAACCTACAATGGTAGAAATATTAGATTGGCTACAGACCTATCCACAGAGATCTGGCAGGCCAGAAAGGACTGGCATGATATATTCAGAGCCCTAAATGAGAAAAATATGCAGCCAAGAATACAATATCCATCTAGGCTGTCACTGAAAATAGAAGGAGAGATAAAAATCTTCCAGGACAAAAAAAAAAAAAAAAACTAAACGAATTTGCAAACATGAAACCAGCCCTATAAGAAATATTGAGGGGCACCTGGGTGACTCAGTTGGTTAAGCGACTGCCTTCGGCTCAGGTCATGTCCTGGAGTCCCCGGATCGAGTCCCACATTGGGCTCCCTGCTCAGCAGAGAGTCTGCTTCTCCCTCTGACCCTTCCCCCATCTCATGTGCTTTCTCTCTCTCTCAAATAAATAAATAAAATCTTAAAAAAAAAAAAAGAAATATTGAAAGGGTTCCTCTAAGCAAAGAGAGAGGCTAAAAGTAACATAGACCAGAAAGGAAGAGAGACAATATACAGTAACAGCCACCTTACACGCAATAAAAAGCCACTGAATTCATATCTTTCAGTAGTTGCCTTGAATGTAAATGGGATAAGTGCCACAATCAAAAGACACAGGCTATCAAATTGGAAAAAAAAAAAAAAAAAAACACAAGACCCATTGATATACTGTCTGCAAGAGACTCATTTTAGACCGAAAGACACCTCCAGACTGAAAGTAAGGAGGTGGAAAACCATTTACCATGCTAATGGACACCAAAAGAAAGCTGGGGTGGCAATCCTTATATCAGACAAAAATTAGATTTTACCAAAGACTGTAATAAGAGATGAGGAAGGACACTATATAATACATAAAGGGTCTATCCAACAAGAAGATCTAACAATTATAAATATCTATGCCCCTAACATGGGAGCAGCCAATTATATAAGCCAATTAATAACAAAAGCAAAGAAACACATTGACAACAGTATAATAATAGTAGGGGAGTTTAACACCTCCTCACTGAAATGGACAGATCATCTAAGCAAAAGATCAACAAGGAAATAAAGACTTTAAATGACACACCGGACTAAATGGACTTCACAGATATATTCAGAACAATCCATCACAAAGCAACAGAATACACATTCTTCTCTAGTGCCCATGGAACATTCTCCAGAATAGATCACATCCTAGGTCAAAAATCAGGTCTCAACTGGTACTAAAAGTTTGGGATCATACCCTGCATATTTTTGGACAAAAAGGCTTTGAAACTAGAACTCAGTCAAAAGAGGAAAATCAGAAAGAACTCAAATACATGGAGGCTAAAGAACATCCTACTAAAGAATGAATGGGTCAACCAGGAAATTAAAGAAGAATTTAAAAAATTCATGGAAACCAATGAAAATGAAAACACAACTGTTCAAAATCTTTGGGATGCAGCAAAGGCGGTCCTAAGAGGGAAGTATATAGCAATACAAGCCTTTCTCAAGAAACAAGAAAGGTCTCAAATACACAACCTAATCCTACACCTAAAGGAGCTGGAGAAAGAACAGCAAATAAAGCTTAAACCCAGCAGGAAAAGAGAAATAATAAAGATCAGAGCAGAAATCAGTAAAATAGAAACCAAAAGAACAGTAGAACAGATCAACGAAACTAGGAGGTGGTTCTTTGAAAGAATTAACAAGATTGATAAACTCCTGGCCAGGCTTATCAAAAAGAAAAGAGAAAGGAACCAAATAAATAAAATCATGAATGAAAGAGGAGAGATCACAACCAACACCAAAGAAATAAAAACAATTATAAGAAGATATTATGAGCAACTCTATGCCAGCAAATTAGATAACCTGGAAGAAATGGATACATTCCTAGAGATGTATCAACTACTAAAACTGAACCAAGAAGAAATAGAAAACCTGAACAGACCTATAACCACTAAGGAATTTGAAGCAGTCATCAAAAATCTGCCAACAAACAAAAGCCCAGGGCCAGATGGCTTCCTGGGGGAATTCTACCAAACATTTAAAGAAGAATTAATACCTATTCTTCTGAAACTGTTCCAAAAACTAGAAATGGAAGGAAAACTTCCAAACTCGTTTTATGAGGCCATCATTACCTTGATCCCCAAACCAAAGACCCCATTAAAAGGAGAATTATAGACCTATATCCCTGATGAAGATGGATGCAAAAATTCTCACCAAAATACTAGCCAACAGGATCTAACAGTACATTAAAAGGATTATTCACCGTGACCAAGTGGAATTTATTCCTGGGCTGCAAGTTTGGTTCAACATCTGCAAATCAATGTGATATAATACATTAATAAAAGAAAGAACAAGAACCATATGATCCTCTCAATAGATGCAGGAAAAGCATTTGACGAAGTACAGCATCCTTTCTTGATTAAAACTCTTCAGAGTATAGGGATAGAGGGTACATACCTCAATATCATAAAAGCCATCTATGAAAAACCCACAGCAAATATTATTCTCAATGGGGAAAAACTGAAAGCTTTCCCCCTAAGGTCAGGAACATGGCAGGGATGTCCACTATTACCACTGCTATTCAACATAGTACTAGAAGTCCTAGCCACAGAAATTAGACAACAAAAAGAAATCAATGGCATCTGAATCAGCAAAGAAGAAGTCAAACTCTCACTCTTTGCTGATGATATGATACTTTATGTGGAAAAGCCAAAAGACTCCACCCCAAAACTGCTAGAACTCATACAGGAATTCAGTAAAGTGGCAGGCTATAAAATCAATGCACAGAAATCAGTGACATTCCTATACACCAACAAGACAGAAGAAAGAGAAATTAAGGAGTCAATCGCATTTACAATTGCACCCCAAACCGTAAGATACCTAGGAATAAATCTAACCAAAGAGGCAAAGGATCTGTACTCAGAAAACTATAAAATACTCATGAAAGAAATTGAGGGAGACACAAAGAAATGGAAAAATGTTCCATGCTCATGGATTGGAAGAACAAATATTATGAAGATGTCAATGCTACCTAGAGCAATCTACACATTTAATGCAATCCCTATCAAAATACCATCAACTTTTTTCAAAGAAGTGGAACAAATAATCCTAAAATCTGTATGGGACCATAAAACCTCAAATAGCCAGAGGAATGTTGAAAAAGAAAAGCAAAGCTGGTGGCATCTCAAATCCGGACTTCAAGCTCTATTAAAAAGCTATAATCATCAAGACCGTATGGTACCGGCACAGAAACAGACACATAGATCAATGGAACAGAATAGAGAGCCCAGAAATGGACCCTCAACCCTATGGTCAACTAATCTTCAACAAAGCAGGAAAGAATGTCCAATGGAAAAAAGACAGTCTCTTGAACAAATGGTGTTGGGAAAATTGGACAGCCACATGCAGAAGAATGAAAATGGACCATTTCCTTACACCACACACAAAAATAGAATCCAAATGGTTGAAAGACCTAAATGTGAGACAGGAGTCCATCAAAATCCTAGAGGAGAACACAGGCAGCAACCTCTTCGACCTCAGCTGCAGCAGCTTCTTCCTAGAAACATCGCTAAAGGCAAGGGAAGCAAGGGCAAAAATGAACTATTGGGATTTCATCAAGATCAAAAGCTTTTGAATAGGAAAGGAAACCATCAATAAAACCAAAAGACAACTGACAGAATGGGAGAAGATATTTGCAAATGACATATCAGATAAAGGGCTAGTATCCAAAATCTATAAAGAACTTATCAAACTCAACACCCAAAGAACAAATAATCCAATCATGAAATGGGCAGAAGACAAGAACAGACATTTTTCCAAAGAAGACATCCAAATGGCCAACAAACACATGAAAAAGTGCTCAACATCACTCGGCATCAGGGAAATCCAAATCAAAACCTTAATGAGATATCAACTCACACCAGTCAGAATGGCTAAAATAAATGTCAGGAAACGACAGATGTTGGCGAGGATGCGGAGAAAGGGGAACCCTCCTACACTGTTGGTGGGAATGCAAGCTGGTGCAGCCACTCTGGAAAACAGTATGGAGGTTCCTCAAAAAGCTGAAAACAGAGCTACCCTGTGATCCAGCAATTGCACTACTGGGTATTTACCCCAGAGATACAAATGTAGGGATCCGAAGGGGTACGTGCACCCTAATGTTTATAGCAACAATGTCCACAGTAGCCAAACTATGGAAAGAGCCAAGATGTCCATCAACAGATGAATGGATAAAGAAGAAGTGGTATATATATATATATATATATATATATATATATATATATATATACACACATACACACAATGGAATATTATGTAGCCATCAAAAAAACAAAACAAAACAAAATCTTGCCATTTGCAATGATGTGGATGGAACTAGGGGGTATTATGCTAAGCAAAATAATGCAATCAGAGAAAGACATGTATCATATGATCACACTGTTATGAGAAATTCTTAATCTCAGGAGACAAACTGAGGGTTGCTCGAGTGGTGGGGGGTGGGAGGGATGGGGTGGCTGGGTGATAGACATTGGGGAGGGTATGTGCTATGGTGAGCGCTGTGAATTGTGTAAGACTGATTAATCACAGACCTGTACCTCTGAAACAAATAATTCTTTATATGTTAAAAAACAGAAAAGAGAGAAGATAGTAGGAAGGGAAAAATGAAGGGGGCGGAAATCAGAGGGGGAGATGAACCATGAGAGACTATGGACTCTGAGAAACAGAGAGTTCTAGAGTGGAGGGGGGCTGGGAGGATGGGTTAGCCTGGTGATGGGTATTAAAGAGGGCATGTATTGAATGGAGCACTGGGTGTTATACGCAAACAATGAATCATGGAACACTACATCAAAAACTAATGATGTAATGTATGGTGATTAACATAACATAATAAAATAAAATTAAAAAAAAGACACAGAGACTTAAAGTAGTTCATTTTATCCAGTTCTGTTATTAAAATGGATTTTAGAGCCTGCTGAAAGCAATTCTGAGACTAATTAAAAATTTAATAAATAACCATAATATATTAAAAGTCAAATTATAATAGTGTGATGTTATTGAATTAGGGCAAATACACTACACAGGGAACCTTTAATAAATTATGCATGAGCCTTTCTAAATTGCTTCTCTCAATTTGGACAGTGCCAGAGATTAAAGAGTACAGTGTAATTTAATTTCTAGTTTGAGGGCATAATGGGAAGAAGAGAAACACAGCTTATATTAGTTCCAGTTTATTTTAGTATTAATGTCTTACTTCGTAATTGTGTTTGAAAACACTTTATTTATTTACTTTCTTACTTACTCATTTCCCTATTAGTTTTACTCATCGTGCAATGCTCTGAACAGAAAATGAACTGCAACAGAACTTCTAAAAACTTCTTTTGGAAACAAATGTGTTTTCCCTTCAAATCTTATCCATCTCTCATGCCTCTTTTTTTTAACTCCTACATTCATTTTTTTAAAGATTTTATTTATTTTATTTTAGAGAGAGAGATCAAGCATGTGTGACTGGGGGGAGGGACAGAGGGGAAGGGAAAGAGAGAATCCTCAAGCAGGATCCCTGCTGAGTGGGGAGTCCAATGCCGGGCTTGATCTCATGAACCTGAGATCATGACCTGAGCTGAAATCAAGAATCAAATGCTCAACCAGCTGACCCACCCAGGTGCCCCATTCCTACATTTATTTTAGAGCCATCTGCTTCAAGCTTTCACAAAGCAGCCATAATGCTACTCGGTGTTGCGATATTCAGAAGTAGAGCATCGTTATTCTTTGATATACAAAAGATATATATGTCTATAGATCTATATAGATCGGTCTCTCATCTATCTATATGTATCTATCTATCACTATCTATCATCTATCATCTATCTATCTATGTATCTATCTATCTATCATCTCCTGCCCCCCCTTCCTGCCCACCAAGGAAAGAGGTGGATTTCTCTACTAGTCAAAATCAAACACAATGAGGTGAATGGCTTAATCGGGCTGCTTAATTACTTGGTGGGTTTTTGCTGAGCACAGAGCAAAGCCTCAGGGGTATGGAATTGGAACTCCCTCTGCTATGGGAGAGTGGAGCTGGTGGTAGGAATCAGGTAGCAGCTTAAACATGTCAACTCAGAAGTGGAAGCACAGAGATGCTGATTAAACAGCTTCCTCAAGAAAATATATTTGGTGTTGCTTCAATTTGACTTCGCAGTAAGTTAAGATGTAAGCATCAGCCCAATTTTTCAGTTCATCTGCATTCCAGTGTTCGTGTTCATGCCCCGCTGAATCCCAACTGCAATCTGCACACTCAGAGCTGGATGTGAGCGAGCTCCGTGTTCTCATTTACTGGGTATCCGCGCTTCTCCGTCAGAGACATCCGTGTGCGGCTCTGGGGTGGGCCCAAGCTTCTTCACCAGGACCTGTGTCTTTATCCTCTCTTAAGTGATGATCAAGGCACTCTGAGGATTCATGCCAGTATCAGCAGTTTCCTCAAGGTTTAGTTTTAAAAATACCATGGTTGGGCCTTCCTGGTGAATAGAGTTGGTATCAAAGGCAGAGAAAGGGAAAACCTTGCTTAGTACAGATCTGCTGATGTAAAGGTTTGCTGTATTGCAAGATTCTAGAAAATCAAACACTGATTCTTCCTTGTGGCCACCGCATCCAATACAACCTGTGACACTTTGCAGGCACTGGGTAAATATTGGTAAAAGAAAGAGGTAGCATTGATAGGAAGACACAAAAGTTCCCTTCTTTGGGTAGATGCTATTTCAGGGAGAAGAAGTGCACAGACACCATCTCTGCAACAGGAATGACCCCAAGACATACAGCTTATTGTTCTGGCTAGCTATTTGCACAATATGCCAAGCACCAGCCACCACCAAATCCGGTGGCTTGTAAAGGAAAAGCATTTATTTCTGCCTTTAGTGTTGATGACTCAGCTGGACCTTGGCATATGTCCAGGCTGTAAACTATGTCCAGGTCTCCCCATTTGTCTTGTTCTTATAAAATTACTGACAAAATATTACATGGTCTTTTCATGGTAATGACAGGACAAAAAGGCAGGGGTACGTAGGCACATTTAAAGCCTCAGCTTGCCTTGTGTCTGCACCAAGCATTGGCCACATGAACCAGTGGCCCAGCACAAAGTCAAGGGATAAGAGAAATATATTCTACCACCACCAGGCCCCTCCAGGGTATGGACATGTAATCCTGCTCTGCTACCGAAGGGGAATAAAGAGTCATGACAATATTTATAGGGAACAATTCGTAAGCTAAAATACCTAAAAGGGGAAGTTATCTGGAAATAAGTTAGCAAAAAGAATCAGCATGATTTTTTGTTTAAGAGCACTTTCTAGATTTATTTTTTTTACTCCATGTCAACAATTACATAAAGAGATTGTGCACTTGCTTAAAAAAAAATGTGTTATCTCCCTTCTTTTGAAATGAGATTTAAACTTCAACAATTACCTTAACAGTTCACCTGCCAAAGACAAAAACAGAATGTTCACACATCCCCAGGATTTCATGACGAAACCTGGTGTCTTCCATTACTATCTTTGTCTCCTCAGGAAACATATTTAAACCTTGTCCCCATTTAAACAAAAATATCTAATAATCTGCACTTTCCCCAAATATTATGTTTAACGTTTAAAGCACCTGACACATAGCAGTGACTTAAGAGTTGTCGGTTTCCAAACCTAGGCTGGTAGGAAAAGTTCTGCTTGACTCCAGAATTCAGGCTCCTCACCTGGATGGAATATTACTCGACGCATGTGATGTCTCCGTCATTCTCAGTAGGGCCATCCTATGTCATGCCTATCATGGAGCTGTTTGCCAGGGTACTAAAGTCTCAGTGGTTTGATACAACAAGGCTTGTTTCATTGTTTTATTTATTTCTATTTATCTATTTATGTTTCTGTGGAGGCCGGTGATGCATTTCTCTGCAAACAGAATCTCAATTGTTCCATGGTATGACTCTCATGTTACCCTGGCCAATGGCATGCTTTACTGAGCGGTTCACCCCATTTCAAAGTCACATCTGTACTGCGTCAAGGTGCTGGTAAACGCTGTCCCCCAAGTGCTAAGGAAGGAGGGGTAAGCTCAGGTACTGAGAAGTGCCAGTAATCTCTGCCACATCCAGTCGCTTCCGCTGAAGCTCTATGTCACCCTCCACTCCTCTGCTGGCACAATATTGTGTGCTCAGCAAATTACTCTCTTTTTGGCCTTGACAAACAAGAAGGCATTTCCCAGACTTCTTACATTTTCATGGGATTTGGAAGGGTTTGGAAGGATTGTTAGAGCAAGACTATGATAAGTACTCAAAAAAACACCAGTTATTTTTCCCTGCAGATAGAATGCAACCTACAGCTTCTGTTTCCAGAATGTTCCATCTCCACTACATTTCCCATGGAGCCGTTTAGGGGATTTTTCACCTCAGAGCATTTTATGCATTAGAGCAGATTGATATCCCAAGCCAATACTGACCACACCACTGTTTACTTCATAGACTCCAGTGGTTTGTTATTGCCTAAAATAAATATTTTTTTCAGACTATAACTTTTGCCCCGTATGAACTCCAGACCAAACTCTCCATTCTCTGGTCTTACTATTCCCTTGCAAACCGTGGACCCTACACAGCCCATCCCTGCCCTCAGGTCACTCCTTCCCCAGGCACCACATTCCTCCCTCCCCTGTTCTTATCCGATCTTCTCCACCCACAACACCCCTCCCCAGCTTCCTGAGCAAACCCCTTCATTTGAGTTGTGTCTAAGTCACCTTCCATGGCGTGTTTCTATTCCTGCCACCCCACAACAGGGAAATGTCATCGGTCCTTCCTTTGGAAGCCCACAACAATTTATGTGTCTCTTTTTCTACCTCCTTGAATCCAACCTGAACTACCAAGGAGCTGTGTGTGTGGTTTAGACCTAATTCCCTCACCTTTCTGACCATTAGTTTCCCAACGACAAAACAAGGACCCCGTTGGCCATCACTATCACGGGTATGCAGTGAGCATTAGGTGAAATAACTACTTAAATCTCCTCCAACCACCACCAGATCCATCCCTGGATCCATCCTACCACTTTCCCAGACGAAAAGATCTCTTAAGGATAGGGAATGTGTGTGATTTTTTAAGAGGCACAGCACATATTAGCTCTCAATAATGTTATATTAGGGAATTTAATTAAAATGTCTTCACTAATGTGAACTATGGTTCAAACTATTAGTCTTTTACAACATGTCTCAGATAGACACTGCTTTTATCTCCTGAGCTCCCCTGAGACTTTATCTCAGGAGCCAAGTTTAATGAGAGACTCTATTCCCTTCTTGCATTTTATGGTACGATGTCTTTTTGGGATGTTTAACAAGACAAAAAAGAGTCACAGAAAAAAAATACTAAACTTTCAGGAAAACGGCAAAAAAGGAAAATAACTAATTCATTTCCCTTGTGTGTGTGTGTGTGTGTGTGTGTGTGTGTGTGTGTGTTTCAGCTGTTCCATTTACTTATTTTTAAAGGTTATCACCTGTTTCTCTCTGGCTAAAAATAAATTAATGAAAAATTGTGTCCAGAAGGCTTTTCTTTGAAAACTCTAAAACTGCAGTCAATTACGCGTGGAACTGGGGGGTTTTGAAGCTGAATAACAACCAGAGAAAGGGAGGCATGGGGTGAAGAAGGAGGAGGAGGGCTGCCCTTCTGTCTTGGTAGCAAAGTCACCTTCTTATCACAGTTCTGACAGTTGCTGTGCTTGGTACATATGTGACAACAATGCCTTGATTTAGCTCATTGTTTTCTCTGTAATTTTTTTCCTTATCATTCTTTTTTATATAATCAGATGTTTGGAAAGAAAGCAAACAAGCTAAATCTTTATGTATGCATGTGTATATATACACATAGACGTAGACATGCATACATGTATGTATCTTATAGATTTCTCTCTGCTTTATCAGCAGCAGGGGTTTGGCACGGACAATGCTGATGTCACAGAGGTTCATGACACAACACGGGTTTGCAGGCCACTTCTGCCGCATTGGCTTCCTCTCTCCACCCCCTACTCACCGTCCTACCCAGCGCACTCCACACACAGGAATCAGTACCATCTCCTCTGCTGTGCACAGACACATGGGTCTGTAACTGCATGATGGAGAGTTCAGAGGCACAAGGAGCCAGAGTTAGAACAGAAGGAGTGTGGGACAGTGTGGCCTCCGACTTCTGCCACTTCCTGGTGACCTGGATAGCACTGTCCACACAGTGGAAAGCAGAAGCTATTGCAAATATTCTGGAGAGATTTTCAGACCCACTGGGCATTTGTCCAATTTTGTCAGGCCCAAGGGATCAAATGAGGCATGGAGAGGAGAACATGGTTCTCCATCCAACAGCAGGTAATCCCGACGGGGGCCAGGACCCTACAGAAAAGGCACTGAAGGCAGGGCAGTGGGGTGGTCTGTCCTGAAGGTGGGCCATGAGGGGCTTCATTACCTTGGAAAATGTAGAAAAAAATCCACAAAAACGTAATAAGGCTGACCAAATGTCAGTCTGCCTTAGAATCACCATGACCAGAAATTCTTAATGTCAGTGATGAGATACTCTTCCTTGAAACAAACAAATGAACAAACTCTTGATTTGAGTCTTGTAGAATTGCTATACCTGCTGGAGTCCCAAGCACACACACAGCACCATACACCACACACGTTCACGCACGTATATTTGTTTCAAATTAGCACATTCATACAACTTACCTTTAAATAAACACTGCATTCTATATAAAGGTCAGTCCTTCAGATGCTCAGTGATTGAATCAGACTCTGACATGCACATGGGCTCAGCTACACAGGCTTGCTTCAAGAATAACTTAGTGAAGTATTGAACTCATCCGAACGTGCTTCAGGTGCAGTCTGGGTTCCCATCCCTGTGGAGCCTGCCACGTGTTTCCACGTCAGAGCTGCAGATTCATGGTGAATGGGGATTGCACAGAGATTGCAAAGACAAGGAAAGATAAGTGTGTGCGTGCACAGCTCTGGCCTCCTTGGTGAGCACTTGCAGTTTTCATGTTTAATGTTTAAAGCAGTGAAACAGTGTATTAATTGGGAGTGGTGAGGTGGCTACTTGGTGAGTGCAGATTTTAGTTCCAATTCTACTGAAAGCTTTTACCGAATTTAATAATATTTTAAAATTGAATGTTGGTCTTCTTTTTTAATTAATCATTTAGAACTAAAGAATACAGAAAAGAAGGATCATTACTATGATTTTTTTTTTTCCAAAAGGAAGAGGAAATGTCAAAGGACTTCCAAACCCCATGGCTTGAGAGCATCCTGAGCTGGTTCAACAGCCCCGACCATGGAACTGTCCTGATGGACCAGAAGCTTGAGTTTTTTTGTTTTGTTTGATTTTTTATTTTATTTTATTATGTTATGTTAGTCACTATGCAATACATCATTAGTTTTTGATGTAGTGATCTACGATTCATTGTTTTCATATAACACCCAGTGCACCATGCAGTACGTGCCCTGTTTAATACCCAACATTGGGCTAACCCATCCCCCCACCCACCTCCCCTCTAGAACCCTCAGATTGCTTCTCAGAGTCCATAGTCTCTCGTGGTTTGTCTCTCCCTCCGTTTTCCCCCCCTTCATTTTTCCCTTCCTTCACCTAATATCCTCCTTATGTTCCACAGATAAGTGAAACCATATGATAATTGACTTTCTCTGCTTGACTTATTTCACTTAGCATCATCTCCTACATAAAAGCTGGGTATTCATCCTTTCTGATGGCTGAGTAATATTCCATTGTATATATGGATCACATCTTCTTTATCCATCTCGGTTCCTTCCACAGTTTGGCTATTGCGGACGTTGCTGCTCTGAACATTGGGGTGCATATGGCCCTTCTTTTCACTACATCTGTGTCTTTGGGGTAAATACCCAGGAGTGCAATTGCTGGGTCATAGGGTAGCTCTATTTTTAATTTTTTGAGGCACCTCCACACTGTTTTCCCAAGTGGCTGTACCAACTTGCATTCCCACCAACAGTGTAAGACGGTTCCCCTTTCTCCACAACCTCTCCAACATTTGTTGTTTCTTGCCTTGTCAATTTTTGCCATTCTAACTGGTGTAAGGTGGTATCTCAGTGTGATTTTGATTTGAATTTCCCTGATGGCTAATGATGATGAACATTTTTTCATGTGTCTTTTAGCCATTTGTATGTCTTCTTCAGAGAGGTGTCTGTTCATGTCTTCTGCCCATTTTTTGACTTATTTGTTTTTTGGGTGTTGAGTTTGAGAAGTTCTTTATAGAACTCTAGGTTTTGATGGATTCCTGTCTCACATTGAGGCCTTTCATCCGTTTTGAGTTTATCTTTGTGTATGGTGTTAGAGAATGGTCGAGTTTAATTCTTCTGCACGTGGCTGTCCAATTTTCCTAGCACCACTTATTGAAGAGACTGTCTTTTTACCATTGCATATTTTTTCTTGCTTTGTCGAAGATTATTTGACCATAGAGTTGAGGGTCCATATCTGGGCTCTCTATTCTGTTCCATTGGTCTATATGTCTGTTTTTGTGCCAGTACCATGCTGTCTTGGTGATCACAGCTTTGTAATATAGCTTGAAATCAGGCAACGTGATACCCCCAGCTTTGTTTTCTTTTTCAACATTTCCTTGGCGATTCGGGGTCTCTTCTGATTCCATACAAATTTAGGATTGTTTGTTCCAGCACTTTGAAAAATGTCATTGGAATTTTGATCTGGATGGCTTTGAAGGTGTAGATTGCTCTGGGTAGCATAGACATTTTAACAATGTTTATTCTTCTGATCCATGAGCATGGAATGTTTTTCCATCTTTTTGTGTCTTCTTCAATTTCTTTCATGAGTGTTCTGTAGTTCCTAGAGCATAGATCTTTAACCTCTTTGGTTAGGTTTATTCTGAGGTATCTTATGTTTTTTGCTGCTATTGTAAATGGAATCGTTTCTCTAATTTCTCTTTATACAGTTGCATTGTTAGTGCATAAGAAAGCAACTGATTTCTGTGCATTGATTTTCTATCCTGCCACATTACTGAATTGCTCTATGAGTTCTAGTAATTTGGGGGTGGAGTCTTTTGGATTTTCCACATAAAGTATCATGTCATCTGCGAAAAGAGAGAGTGTGACTTCTTCTTTGCCAATTTGAATACCCTTTATTTATTTTTGTTGTCTGATTGCTGTTGCTAGGACTTCTAGTACTATGTTGAACAATAGTGGCGAGAATGGGCTTCCTTGACATGTTCCTGATCTTCAGGGAAAGGTTTCAGCTTTCCCTCATTGAAGATGATATTCGCTGTGCATTTTTCATAGATGGAGTTTATGAACTTGAGGAATGTTCCCTCTATCCCTATACTCTGAACAGTTTTAATCAGGAAAGGTTGCTGTATTTTGTCAAATGCTTTTTATGCATCAATTGAGAGGACCATATGTTTCTTCTCTCTCCTCTTATTAATGTGTTCTATCACATTGATTGATTTGCGAATGTTGAACCACCTTTGCATCCCAGGGATAAATCCCACTTTGTCGTAGTAGATAATCCTTTTAATGTATTGTTGGATCCTATTAGCTAGAATTTTGTTGAGGATTTTGGAATACATATTCATCAGGGATATCAGTCTGAAATTCTCCTTTTTGATGGGGTCTTTGCCTGGTTTGGGGAGTAAGGTAATCCTGACCTCATAGAATGAGCCTGGAAACTTTCCTTCTGTTTCTATTTTTTGAAAGAGCTTCAGGATAATAGCTATTATTTCTTCTTTGACTGTTTGGTAGAATTCCCCAGGGAATCCATCAGGCCCTGGACTCTTGTTTTCTGGGAGGTTTTTGATCAGTGTTTCAATCTCGTTACTGGTTATTGGCCTATTCAGGTTGTCAGTTTCTTCCTGTTTCAGTCTTGGCAGTTTATAGGTTTCCAGGAAAGGATCCATTTTATCTAGATTGCTCAGTTTATTGGCATATTTTTGTTGATAATAATTTCTAATAATTGTTTCTATTTCCTTGGTGTTAGTCGTGATCTCTCTCCTTTCATTCATAATTTTATTAATTTGAGTCCTTTCTCTTTTCCTTTGGATAAGTCTGGTCAGTGGTTTATCAATCTTATTAATTCTTTCAAAGAACCAGCTTCTAGTTTCATTGATCTGATCTACTGTTTCTGGTTTCTAATTCATTGATCTCTGCTCTAATATTAATTATTTCTCTTTTAATGCGTGGCTTAGGCATCGTTTGTTGCTTTTTCTCTAGTTCTTTAAGGTGTAGAGTTGGTGAATTCGGGATTTTTCTATTTTTTTTTTTTGAGTGAGGCTTGGATGGCTATGTATTTTCCTCTTAGGACCGCCTTTGCCATATCCCATAGGTTTTGGACCGATGTGTTTTCATTCTCATTGGTTTCCATGAATTATTTAAATTCTTCTTTGATTTCCTAGTTGACCCAAACATTCTTGAGTGAAGTGGTCTTTAGCTTCCAACTGTTTGAATTTCTTCCAAATTTTTTCTTGTGATTGAGTTCCAGTTTTAAAGTATTATGGTCTGAGAAAATGCAGGGAATAATCTCAATCTTTTGGTATCAGTTGAGACTTGATTTGTGACCCAGTATGTGGTCTATTCTGGAGAAATTTCCATGTGCGCTCGAGAAGAATGAGTATTCTGCTGTTTTAGGGTGGAATGTTCTGTATATCTATGAGGTCCATCTGGTCTAGTGTGTCATTCAAAGCTCTTGTTTCTTTGTTGATTTTCTGCTAAGATGATGTGTCTATTGCTGAGAGTTGAGTATTGAGGTTTCCTACAATTAACAACTTAACAATATTTTGGTTAACAGTTGGCTTATGTAGATGGCTGCTTCCATGTTGGGGGCGTAGATATTTACAATTGTTAGATCTTCTTGTTGGATAGACCCTTTAAGAATGATACAGTGTCCTTCTGTGTCTCTAACTACAGTCTTTATTTTAAAATCTAATTTGTCTGATATAAGAATTGATACCCTAGCTTTCTTTTGAGGTCCGTTGGCATGGAAGATGGATCTCCATCCCTTCACTTTCAGTCTGGATGTGTCTTTAGGTTCAAAATGAGTCTCTTGTAGACAGCATATGGATGGTCCTGTCTTTTTATCCAATCTGCAAACCCTATGCCTTTTTATGGGAGCATTTGGGCAGTTCACATTGAGGGTGATTATTGAAAGATATGAATTTATTGTCATCACGTTGCCTGTGAAGAAATTGTTTTTATAGATTGTCCCTGTAAATTTCTGTTTTGTATCACTCTTGGGGTCTTTCTCCTTTTATAGAACCCCCCCTTAATATTTCTTGCAGGGCCAGCTTAGTGGTCACATATTCTTTCAGTTTCTGCTGGACTTGGAAACTCTGCATCTCTCCATCCATTCTAAATGACAGCCTTGCTGGATAAAGTATTCTTGGCTGCATGTTCTTCTTGTTTAGTACCCTGAATATGTCTTTCCAGGCCTTTCTAGCTTGCCAGGTCTCTGTGGATAGGTCTGACATTATTCTGATGTTCCTCCCTCTGTACATAAGGACTCTCTTCCCCCTAACTACCCCTAAGATGGTTTCCTTGGTTCTAAGATTTTTGAGTTTTACTATTACATGCCGGGGTGTTGGCCTGTTTTCCTTGATCTTGGGAGTTGTCTTCTCTGCCTCTAAGACACAAATGTTTGTTTCATTCCCCAGATTAGGGAAGTTCTCAGCTACGATTTGCTCAAATATATCTTCTATTCCTCTCTCTCTCTCTCTCCACCCCCTCAGGGATTCCAATAATTCTGACATTGGAATGTTTCATGGTGCTACTTATTTCCCTGATTCTATTTTCATGGATTCTGAGTTATTTTTCCCTGGCCTCCTCTTTTCCCTTTTTATCTATTAAATGGTCTTCTAGGTCACTAATTCGTTCTTCTGCTTCACTTACCCTAGCTGTTATATTATCTAAATTAGATTGGATCTAATTGATAGCATTTTTAAGTTCTGCCAATTCAGCTTTCATTTCTGCCTAGAGACTCTATGTTGCCATTAATTGATTTCTCCATTCTGGCTATTGTCTTCACAATTGTTAACCTGAATTCCATCTCCGACATCTTGGTTATATCTGAATCCATTTGTAAATCTGTGGCATAAGTCATAGTCTCCGAGTCTTTCCTATTTTGGGGGTTCCTCCTCCTAGTCATTCTGTTGAGGGGTGGTTGAGGGAATGTATAGAGTCCAAATTATTGACCAGAACCCAAGCAAGATGCACCTGTTTTCTAGGGACCTTAGGGTTGCTGGCTTCTTGTTTTCCCAGCCTGTCTTCTTGGGGAGGGGCCTGCCACGCTGTTACTCAGGCATTCCTGTTTGGGCAGAGTTGCTCTGCCTCCTGTGGCAGAGGATGGGCTCAGTGAAAACATATAAACAGTTTTGGGGGCTTTTGTTCTCTGGCAGCTTTCCCTGGTGGCTTTCCGCATCTCTTCCAAGAGTCAGAGCAGAAGAGACTGTTTCCAACCCTCTGCCTCAGAGCAGAGAGATCTCAGTCTGTTCTTCAGTGAGCTCTCCAGGCCACACTATCTCTGTTTCTGTCTGTGCTGCTATAAACTGCAGCGTCCTGGGTTGTGCACCCCTCAGCAGCGCTCCCAGTCCTCCCCTCCAGGTTGCGGCACATCTCTGCCCTTTGTGCTTCTAAAACCCTCAGGCACCCCCAGTTCACACACACGGCCCCAGTGCTCTGGGTTTCCATCTGGGGGGTTGTCCTAAAGTCCTTTCCCCACTGCTACCAGTCTGCAAGTTTCTGCCCCATCCCCAGCTCAGGAGGCTATTGCTCACCAGTGGTGTAGGATCCCGATGGCCAGGCTCCCTCCCCCTGCCATTTATCCTCCAATATCTGCCCATGGAATCATGGCTCCCCACTTTGTACCTCAAAACCAACTGCCTGCGATATTCTGTTTGTGGAGATCCAGATCTTCTTACATCTCAGGCTGATTTTGTGGGTGTTCAGAGTGGTCTGGTAGATATCCAGCTCAATTCTGGGGACCAGTTGGAATAGGGTCCCCTACTCCTCTGCCATATTTTCCCCCACTTCAGAAGCTTGAGTTTTATCTAAACAACTCGGAAGCAGACAACAGGGGGAAATGGGCAGGAGAGGAGAATTGCAGGGTGGCAGCTTCTTTTGAGGAGCCTGTGACCTCTTGGGATTCCCCCAAATAACTGAGGAGCACTTTGAGAAGACCCTGGAGGTCTGGTCATCCAGTGATGCACTGATGTTGAGCTGCAGGCAGTAGGTGTAGTACCAGAAACCTCTCCATCTATAAAAACTATAACTACAAAATGTCTGGATGACTGCCCCCTTCTATTGCCCTCACAGACACGATCTCATTGGTGCTTCCCACAAATTGATCAGACTGCAGTGCCCTTTCTGTTCCTGTTACCACACATAGCCTTGAAAGTTTATTTGAGTACATATAGTTAACATTTACCGGGAAATGCTATATTTCAGGTGGACATTCTTGTAATTTTAAAGATGAAGAAACGAAGTGTGGAGAATGTGAACAGCTTATCCAAGGTGATTCATGCAGGAAGTGACTGTCATAGGACTGGAGCTGAACACTCAGCCATTCAGCAATCTGTTGGTTACACCAAGTCATCCTCTTGACTACCATCTAGTGCTGCTTTTTAGAATATGCCATCATGGCTTTCCTGTACAAGATTTACATCTTCATAATGAACCTGCCATATCTTCACCAACTCTACTTTGGTGCATCTGTATTCCATGTTATTTTGCTGCTGTGGGATCATGCTGTGTCCTCATCCTATTGTATGTGGCTCTGCAGTATTCCTGCACTATACAGTAGCAGTAGGATGAATGACAATTTAAAATTCATGTCACTTCACTTAGCAGTTGTGGTCTCCTGTGGACTGGAAATATAGAACCCACTCAATAGGCATTCAGGGATCACTGTTGCTATCCTTGTCTTGTTTGTTTTATTTCCTACCTAACATGAAACTAACCAAAGCAGATAATGGCTTAAAGCCTTCTCTGATCCAGAAGACTTTTGCAAGTGATCCCATGAACTTATCAAAACAGATATCTCGTTCTCATTGCCTTCCATATTCTCATAAATAACTGTTGATTCCTGGATTTGATCCCATGCCTCAGGGCTTTCTTTATTTTACAGCATTTTCTTTCCTGGACTTGCTTATTAAGTTTGATCCCTGTCTCCCAATCATGAGTATAATAGCCACATTTACCATCCCATTGTTCTACACTAGAACTCGCACATTCTATAACAAAACCATAATGTTTGCCATAATTCTCTCTCCCTATCTTGACTGCCAATCTCTGTAGTAGTCAGAATAAGCAGGTTTATGCTGCAGGAACAACTCCCAATCCAGTGACTTAAGAAAGCCAAGTTGTTTAGTTATACCCCATGGCCAACAGGTGCTTTGTCTTACTATAGTCACTATGACCCATGAAGATGGAGACCCTATCTAACAAACGTGAGAAGCAAACAAGGTGAAGGGAAGAAAGCAAATTATCCACTGACTTGCAGAGTTTCATTGAAGTGACTCACAGATGTTCTGCTCATTGTTATTGATCAAATCAAATCACACGTTACCATGTCTAGTTTCAATAGGAATGGGAAAGAGCAGTCCTGCTGTATGTCACTGTGAGCAGCCCTCATTTCTAGAACAATTGCCTGGCCTCCCACAAGCGGGATCACAGCTGCAAACCAATGGCCAGGAGAGGCAGTGACACATCACTCAAGTTTTATTTTCATGACTTAGCAATCTAAATTCATAGGGAAAAAAATATAAAAATATACCTCAGAGCATACAATAAACATCAAGTTCTTTCTTTAATATTATATCCCAATGTAGTGAACCCTCTCTGAATTATGGTTTTCATAGCCCATTTAATATTCTAGGAATTATAATAATACTTTAAAAGTATATAATGTTTTACCTGCTCCCCAAATTTTCAGACTTCTGCTCTTTGATGCCAATATTATATGGCTCATAACACATCTTATTGGTAGTCAGGATTGCCCATACAGGGCCCAGGCTGCTTAGTAAATCAGATGTGGTATCTGCACGCTCCTTAATTAAGGTTTCTATTTCTTGCTCTATTAAAGCATCATCAGTCCATGGCATCTTAAGTTTGAGAATTTGCTGACACTGTGTTATTGAGTCAAGAAACTGCTATTGATGGAGTAAAGATAGGGTCTTATAAGGGGAGAAAGACCATGAACCCAAACTAGAGCTTAGTGTTCAAGATCACATTTACAAAAAGGGGGGTGAGGGCAGGCCTAGCTGGGTGGTGTGACCCCCAGAAATCTAGAGTAGTGTGTTTGCAGGGAGTAAAAGCAATAATCATAACACTGGCATGCTCATGTACACCTGGCTATGTGGTAAGGGGGGCCTTCCTCTTCTGAGAGCTAAAGGCTTCTCTGAAGACAGACACGTTTTCACTTAAACAAGGAGGTGAGGAGATCATTTGGAAAAGAGCATGAAGATGTGGGCAAGCTCTTGATCTCTTATTACCACTTTGCATCTGTCAATCTTGGATTTCCTTCCTTCCTTCCTTCCTTCCTTCCTTCCTTCCTTCCTTCCTTCCTCTTCCTTACCTTCCTTCCTTCCTTCTTTCTTTCCTTCTCTTCCTCATTTCAACCAATATTTCAAAAATCACCTATGTGCCAGACTCTGTTTTAGGGCCTGGGGACCAACAATGAACACAGCAAACTAAGCTCTTGCCTTCTTGGAAATGATCATAAGCACGTGATCCACCTTCATATATATGAGAGGTAAGGAATGAGACAGAAAGCAAGCAAATAAATATATGTTATAACCTGAATGACATTAATTGTGAGCAAAAATAAAGCAGGATAAGGGAATAGGGACGACGGGGGTAGAAGCTGCTCTGTGGGAAGAACACCTCTGTGGAGATGAGAGATGAACAGATACATAAATAAAGTGATAAAATAATAATCATGTACATATTCTGGGGAAGAATATTTCAGGCAGAGAAAATATCAAGGAGTGAGGTGGGAATGGTCTTAATAGGTTCAAATGAGAGTAAAAGGTCTGGAACATCTGCAGCCAAACAAGCTTGGACATCGTAAGAATACAGGTGGGAGAGGTGACAGGTTGCTCTCGTTGACAAGAGCGTGTAGAGCACATCATGTGTTCCAAATTTGAGAAGGCTTTGCAGAACACTAAACAGAAGTACGATATGATTTTCACCTGAAATGATCTGTGGACAATAGTCACAAAGATAGAAATAGAAAATTCTGGAAAACACATGGTAGGTACTCAATGAAAATTTCATGAAAAAAATCATTAAATTATTTATTCCTTTCTCTAATTTTGGTCACTTATAGTGTGAAAAAGTGATGTCCACTTGCCACATGTGTGTGGATGGGTTTCTAGTGTTTGTCATTGTTTGGCTGCCTGCACCTAGCCATCACTTGGTATTAGCACCAGATGCTCTATTTGAGGGCAGCCGTCCAGAGGGAGGGAGGATGGACTGCAACTTTGGGGGGCCAGTCAGAGCCCTCTCCTGGTTCTGTGAGTCAAGAGCCACAGTGGCAGAGGCAGCTAGCATTGGCCAATCCAAAGGAATGGCCAGCATTCCAAGAACCTAGCCTCTAGAAACAACCTGTTGTGGCCTCCATTTTCCAGTTCCCACTGTCAGTTCCCTGAAACATTTTAATAAATTTCAATTTTGTTTAAGATATTGTAGTGGACACTGGATGGCCATAGCCGTTTCCCCTTCCTATCCTTTTTACCAGATCTGAGCATTCATCCCTCAGTTTCTGTGTGACCAACATTAACTGATGACACATGTGATTTTCTGGGGAATGCCTTGGACACTAGAGCCACATTGACAGCTGTTAGGAAGATCCAGAAGTGCCTGAGAGTAGAACTATACATCTCCCACTGCCCCTCCTCACAACCCCTGCCCCACACACAGAGCTCATCCTCAATGACCGGCTGGTGTGATGGAAGAGAGCAGGAGCCCAGTCCCTTTGCAAGGATGAGGGATTGACTCTGAGGTGTGATCCACATTCCAGAGCTCCCTTCCTAATCAAGCCGTGTCTGGGGCTTAGGCAAGTGTAGCCTTGTTGGGCTCTTGCCCATGTCCTTCATGCTTCAACAATCCCCTTACTGTTTTTCTTCCTGGTGTTAGAAAGGAAAACAAAGTTTGTTTTGTTTTGTCTTTAGTATATCTATGTCTGATGGGATATTTGAGATAGAGTTATACCACAAATTTATTTATTGCTTATCTCAAATCCAAACTTAACTGGGTGTCCTGTATTTTATCTGACAACCCTATCTGGGAACCCTTTTATGAAGTATCACCTGCACCCATACTTTTTACTCAGGGTCTATTCTGGGGAAATCTCTTCTAAAAGAGAGCTAAGGTCAGGGTCTGTTGTTTATAACTAGTAAACAGATTGAGGCAGATATATTCTGATTCCAGAGTTGTACAGTAAGGATAATATCTAACCTTTACCTTGCTGTAACCAGCAACCATGAAAGTAGATATTGTGTTGAATGTCTTTGCGGGTCCCTCCAGATCCATTTTCTAACCCCCCTCCACCCTACCCTATGCCCTGAAGAGCTTTACTTGCATTGCGACCTCCTGGGGGTGGGATGGGGATGGTAAGAACAATGGGAAATCCCAAAGGAACCTGGACAGTGGCAGGAGATTGAGGTCTCCGCATTCAAGTTTCTGGTTCTTTCTGTGGGTTTTGAGTGCCTACACTCCCTTGTTTATGCCTCAGCTCCTGTCAGGGGACCTAGTCCTACAGCTACTTTTCCAGTGACTACTCCCTTCCCTTGAAACTTCAAGCCCAGGGATCATGGACTCCTTGTGCCTAGCCTAGTCCAAGGAAGCTTCTCCATTCCTGCTAGGTGGCTTTAACCTTGCCCATAGCCTTGGAAAAGCCCCTTCTTCAGTCACTCTTTTTCCATGTGTCCTATGGGGACTCCAGCTAACACAAGTGTATGTATGAAAAACAAACAAACCTACCTACAAATTATTATGAATTATTCTCACTTTATTATGATTGAATTTTTTAAAAAAATTATTTATTTATTTTAGAGAGAGAGAGTGTGAGTGAGCATGCATGCGGAGGGGCGGAGAGAGAGGGAAAACAGAAACTTTAGCAGAAGCCATGCTGAGCTTGAAGCCCGATGCAGGGCTCCATCTCATGACCCTGAAATCATGACCTGAACAGAAACCAAGAGTCAGATGCTTAACTGACTGTGTCCCCCAGGGGCCCCTACATTGTTTTTACCAGTAATATTTGGGATATCCATTTATATATCATTTTGAATTTAAGCAAATATACTCTTTTACTCTAGAGTACTTATAGTAATTTAAAGTACTAACATGGACTCGGTCGGTTATTAGAAGCCTGAAATATCAGATTTATTTAGCAATGAGAGGAGTTATGTAGAATGTTTTCTAAATATTGCATTGTCTTGATGCTCAGAAAATGGATTTTGTAGCCAGACAAACATTTGTTTGTATCCTGGACCTAATTACTAATAGGTATAAGACCTTAGTTACTCTACCTTTATGGATTTCTGTTTGACACCTGTAAAATGGAAATAATTTAACCTACTTTGTAGGTTAACTGTGAAGAAGAAACTAAAAATGCATGTAAAGCTCCTAGCACAATATATTTTTAATGGTATAGATTCAATAATCAATGGCCATTTGTAAACATTTATGTGCTTATCATTGGTTTCAACCTGAAAGTCTCTTCATTTCTCTGGTGGCAACACTTAGCAAGGTTTTATGAGAAGTAGGGGCAATCTATATGCAATGTATGGCCCCATAAAGGGCAGCCACCATTATCATTAGGGAGAGGAGAGATGGGAAGCCAGCCCAGGTGCCAGGACATGGTGTCCATTCTTCCTCCAGGCCTGTAACCAATTGCAAACTTAACCACAACAAAAATGATATTCTTATGGGAGATTAGAGAAGTTTAAATAACTCCAAATAAAGTTTTTCTGTGGCCTTTTTCTAGTAACTGGTCTTAATCTTCCTGACTGCTGAGAAGAGCTCCATCCTCTTTCCGCACTGGATACTAATTAATCTGTCTCCAGGTCCTGATAGGAGTGAGCCTGAAGCTATTGTGAGGCCAGTTCCTGCCCAAGGCACACATGTCACCCTCCACTAGATATGCTCCCAGGCTACCAAGGCAATGAGAGGAAGTTCCAGGGGGCAGGAAAGAGCACCAGGAATCCCTGAGCCAGGAGGCAGGGACACGGTCCCTTCTTAGTGCCATGGGACAGCTATGTCAGTGATGAATGTATTTGGGCGTTAGAATCCAGGACAAGGGATATATTTAATGTTTTACTCCTCAATGCTCAGACCACCTCTCCTTTACTGTGTTAAATCCTTCACAATACAGCTTAAGAGAGAAATAGAAGCCTCAAGTTTACCTCCTTCCTATTATCCTTCCTCGGCTTGTCGCCTTAAAAAGGATGTTCAGACTTGCTTTCCATACAAACATGGTTGCTCCTCACATAGTACCTCTCCTATATCTTTCTGGGCAATGCCCAATGTACCTGCATGCCAACCCAATTGTCACTATCAGTCCTTGACCCTGAGAGACTTCCCCAACACACGAATAGTGAACGCACTTATCTTAACTTTGACTTCATTTCTTCTCAATGGAACAGGTGATTGAGGACTTTTTTTTTTCTTAACAGACTTATAGAGAGTTTGTTGCCTATCATAATAGCTCTTCCTTCTTTTCACACCTCTTTCACACCTCCTCACACCTCCACCAAAATCATAAAGCCTTTGCACCCACCAACAGTGCCTGAGCCTAGTGTGCACCTAGTGGTGCACACTAAGGATTCCCGCTGCTCTATCAGGCAGGCCATGTGTCATGATCTTACAGACAGCATGTTAAAAAGTGTGTCCAGCCTCTCTTCTCTGTGTCACATCCTTTAAAAGCTACAGTGCACCAAGTGACAGGTATGCAAGACATACTCTCCTCATGTCTTCAGGTGTGATATACAGTGAAATCTAGGCTTTCAATCAGTGAACAGAACGAATCCTGGAAGTTCATTTGCAGTCATGCCTCACCAGGGTATAATCTTCAGAGAGATTTGAGTGTCAAATGCTGAAACGAGGAAGAAAATTAAATACTCATTTCCTCTGAGTTTGTCTTTTTCACATACTATCAGAAACTTAGGATGGCCACTCAAAACTGGTTTAGGAGCCGGAGGTCAGGCCTGCCATCGCCTGTGGCTTCTCCTGGCACAGATACCATGAGAGCTGGCAGAGACCCACAAATAAAGGTAAAGATGGGACTGGAAGAGGGGTTGGCTAAGAAAACTGAAATAACAGAGCACCTGGCTTTCCTGCAGAGAAAACAGTTCTTGGAAAGGAGGCAGGAACGGGCAGGCGTTGGCTGAGGAGCCAAGATCTGGCCTTGTTAGGGGGGAAACGAGTCATTTCCTGAAAGAAGGAGTATCATATCCAAATGGAGAGAGCACGTATGTGCAGTCTTTGGTGGATGACATGGCAGCCACTCGTCCCCGCCGTTGGATGCTGAGCTTCCTCTGTGTCAGCCTGGGCCAAGCGACTAGCTTAAGTTTCCCAAAGAAATCACCACTAGTGAAAAAGTGCTAGAACATATGTTTTGTGATGCTCTCGAGTAGCAGAGCTTAGCCAAGTCTTGGAGAATTCAAATGTTGATGAAAAGGACAGTTTGGAGTGTAATAGGGGTCACCTCCCTCAAGTACCCATGTCCTGCAGCCCCAGTGTCCCCCCTTTAGAGGAGGTGGGGGCTCATAGGAGGGTCCCTGTCTTCCTCAGGATGCAGGCATCCATAAATCCGACATGCCCATGTTCACTTCAAGTTCACAGGTGAGGATTCTAGACTGCCAGCAAAGATCGAACATTGTGCTGAATAAACTGAACCCCAAAAAGACCCTGTCTTTGATGCTCCCTTTCACCCAGGAAAAATCAAGTTTCTAAAAAAAACTAGTAGGTAAGGAACCAAGGAGCCCCTCAGCTTTTAAGCTAAAGGGAAAGTCAAGTCTTAGAGGCTAATCATGGCATATCATGTGGGAAAAGGGGCCCAAACTCACCATATCAGAGAAGCGTTCCTGAGATCTCAGCAAAGGGGCTGGTCTCCCGGGAGAGCATGTGTGGGTGAAGACCTGTCCCATCTCCTCAAGTTCTAGCAGAGACTCGGCCAGTTGTCCTGAGCCCTACCAGCTCCCTCGCCCCCAAGCCTTCCCTCTGAGCCTCTGGGCCTCCTTCTCCATGGGACAAACTCTAAGTCAGACCACATTCCTGCAGCTCCCGGATCTGATTTGGCCCGCATTTTTTTTGTTTTTGTTTTAAGTCACATGTAAATGTGTTTAGTTGCTAGGAGTGTCTGTGAATTCTACCACAGGTAGATGAGAGGCTACGACAGGCACCATTTCTGCTTCATGTACCTCCTTAACTTCCCGACTGCTACTGTTAATGCATTTGTGTGCGTAGCACTAAGTCACCCTTCCCCTCCTCCAGGAAGCCTTCCCTTCCCACCCTTAATGGGAACTGGGTGCTCTTGTGTGAGAGTCCCACTGAGAAACATTCTTACATCCATCATAGCTCTTATCACACCACATCTTAAAAACAAGAGTGGTTGTTGTATACCCAATAACTATTGTGGTGTTTGCACACATACTTGTTCTTTTATCTCATGTATATATTAGATATATAATACATATATTCAGAATACTCAGGGATGATTAAAGAAATGGAAGGTTGTTGACTTAGAAAAGCTAAACTACTTCTTAACACCGTAATTTCGTATTACATTATTTCATAATTGAGAATCCTTTTATATTTTTTCTAATTTCATGCACTATCTTTTTTAACTGGACCATGCACTCCCTCAGGGCAGAGCTTTCCACCCCCTTTTAAATTATTAAGTCTCCAGAGTCCCACAGGGTTCTGTAAGTGGTAGATGCGCAATATATCTATTATATAAACACATGGAAATATCGAAAGGCTTTGAGGTGAGGAAATACATATATTTGCTTTCCAAAATGCAGAGCTAGCACCCCTGAGTGGCACTTAGAAGGAAGGGGACTTGAATGCTTTGGGAGAGAATAAAACAACTGAAGTGGGACAAGCATCTGATGGACCATTTATTGGGAGTCATGAGTGTCGGAGTTCTTGGCCATTTGAGAGCCCTCTTCAAAGATAAACTCTTCCTTTGAGGCCATGTGGATTGACTCTCTCACCACAGCAAGTGCCTGGCACTATATCAAAAGGAGATTTATTAAATTTAACAGACCAGAATATTATTACATAAAGAATACTGCCCCTGAGCTGCAATCAAATCACTCAGCCGTCTGTTGATTTCTCTCATTTCCTGAACATTTCATCCTTTCTCTCATTGTTGCTTGCTCAGACCCAATCTGGATCTGGCTTCCAATCTCCACCAGGCAGGAAGCTCAGAGGCCACTGATACTACTATGCTTGTTGCTTGCTGGTTGTTTGGTATTTGTTTGTTGGTTAGTTTTTTTTTTTTATTGTTATGTTAATCACCATACATTACATCATTAGTTCTTGATGTAGTGTTCCATGACTCATTGTTTGTGCATAACACACAGTGCTCCACGCAGAACGTGCCCTCTTTAATACCCATCACCAGGCTAACCCATCCCCCCACCCTCCTCCCCTCTAGAACCCTCAGCTTGTTGGTTAGTTTTTGGAACAAATTTTGGTTTGGAGTTCCAATGAAAGTAAGGACAGTCATTAAGTGACCCCTGATCTTCTCTCTCCCACTGTACCATCATTCGCTGGTACGAGCAATTTCTACAGGTTTATATACACTGATTTACATTTCAGGAGAGGGCTATGAAGCTGACTGCTGCTTATTTTGATGGTGACGTGGTGCATTTGTGTGAGGCAGTGGCCAAAGACCCAAGCATGCCTAAGTCAGCTCTTTGGCCCAACTTTGCTCCATGTGTGGGTCAAACAGTTGGTGACACCTTCAGGTCGAAGCCCAAATGATGATTGATTTTTAGGTAGGTTTTAGACCCAAACTCCGACTGGAACTTGAGGAAGCGGTCATGCATGGATGTCCATGAAGTAACACTTTCATGTATTTTATGGGTCTTCTGTGAATTTGATTCCATTTAACCTCATCACTGAAAGCCATACTCTTGATCACTTTAAAGACCTGTTTCTCTTTCTAGACTTATCCAAAGCTACATTGCTTGTGTCCCACTGCTAGGGAACAACACCTATACAATCCTGGAATCCCTCTCACACTCTCTCTGCTATGGCTTTTTCGAATTTGTATGTAATGTAAAAACTAATTAGAACGACTGGACAAAGACACATAAATATTTCAAAAAACTCACTTCTTAATAAGGATTTTTTTTTTTTTTTTTTTACGGACGAGAGAGACAGAGAGAGAGGGAACACAAGCAGGGAGAGTGGGAGAGGGAGAAGGAGGTTTCTCGCCAAGCAGGAAGCCCAAGCAGGGCCCTGGGATCATGACCTGAGCGGAAGGCAGACGCTTAATGACTGAGCCACTCAGGTGCCCCTAAAAAACTGTTATTAATGGCATCCCTCTGTTTCTTCACTAGAACAAGACCAGTCACAAGGGGAAGATTCTGAAAAAGGAGTATAAAAACAAAATTCCTACTTTCTTCCAATGGAACTTTTCACAATAAACCCCCAGGATCAGCCATTCCCCACACAATGACCCCATCCCCCATGACAAAGCAGTAGACACATACCAAGAAAAAAAAATAGGTAGGCTATCATTTAGTCTTCGTGTAACCTGTGGCATTTTCTAACATGAAACATTTACCCATAAGACTTGGAAAGAAGTTTTAAGGATCCAGGCTTTGGGGTTTTTATCATCTCTTCTCACCTAAGATAGTTCTACTGTTTTTCTTCACATCTAAAATTCATAAATCAAGGAAGAGCCCACATTTAAAAACCCTATGTTTCAAGTAGTAAAGTAATAAAGGAAATTAAGATTACCAGAGGATAAATTAATAGATGCCAAGCAGCAAAAATAACAGCTAGATTGTTACCATCCTTCCTTCTGCATTCTCAGATCTATTAAATCCTGTGATAACTAGGACTCTCTCCTGGTTGAACTACTATCAGAAGGAGCCAGCAATTCTACAGACCCTATCAGATCACACCAGGTCCAGAGCTGATGCAGGTGGCTCTTCCCAGCACAATGTGTCTCTCCTGAAATCTGATCCTCAGCAGAATGGATGCTGAGAAAGACAGTAGTGCTAGATGATGATGGGACAGAACCTCTGGGTTCTCCAATGAGCAAGTGTCCAAAACCCAGAAGGCAGGTGGAGCCAAGCAAATTTGGGTCAATAGCCTAATCATGGGACTTTGAAGTTCTTTATGCTTTCCAGCATATATTGCCCTGCTTCCCAGAACATTCCTTGTGTTCTATTTATTGGCATAACAAAACACCTTGATATTTACGCACATAAAACTATAGCAATATTCATTTTTTTCTCATGAAACTACAATTTTTTAAAGGTTTTATTGATTTGAGAGAGAAAGTGCATGAGAGAGAGCTAGAGAGATTATAAGCAGGGAGAAGCAGACTTCCCACCACCGAGCAGGGAGCCAGAAGCGGGGCTTGATCCCAGAACCCTGGGACCAGAACCTGAGCTGAAAGCAGACACTTAACCAACTGAGCCACCCAGGGGCCCCATGAAACTACAGTTTAAACAGGGATTGGCAGGGGCAGGATTCAACTGGGGCTGGGGCCTGGAGGTAAGACTCCTCCAGATTGGCTCTTCAAGTGGGCTTTCTAACATGGTGGTTTCAGGGCATGTGGCTTTTAAACATGGCAGCTTGGTGCTCTAAAGCCACATCACAAGAGAGAGTAACAAAGACAGGGAGGAACAGGTAGAAGATGTATCCCCTTTCTAATTAGTCTTGGAAGTCACGCTGCATGGCTTCAGCCCATTCTATTCATTATAAAGTGTCACAAAGGCCAGCCCATATTCATGGGGAAAGGAATTATCCTTCACTTTTTATGGGAGGACCATCAGAAAACTTGGAGGTAAGTTTTAAAACCACCACACCTTGAATCTTAATATGTTAAGATTCTGTGATTCATACCACTTCTATATATCTTTTGCCTGATCTTTGCCTGAGAACCTATTCTTTCATTGTATGATTTTTAATTGGTATGCCTGTTGGCAACCATTTGTATAGGTGGGGTTTTGCTGTGTCCTTCTAGCAGTTGTGTGCAGGAATCCCACTACTAGGATAATCAGGAGGTCACATTACAGAGAATAAAAACATATAAATATCTAGAGAATATGACCAGTCACAATTCAGGACACTTTGCTTATCGAAAACTTGAAAATGTAGGACAATGCATGTATAATGCATATATAAATAATCCTAAAATAGGTATTTTAGCAGAATGGTTTCTATTTTAGAACACTTGCAAGAAATAATCCTTAGATGATGGCAGAATACCAAGTCCAGTGGGATACATACAGAACACACTGGAAAGACTGTCGTTTGTAGGATGTTACCTTCCTGTCAAGATGCTACCATACATAATATAACAACTAATATTTGTTGAGTACTTCCTATGAGCCAGTCATTTGTACATAGGAAGAACTCAACAAATATTTTTTGAATAAAAGGAAACACAAGACAAAGAAAATAAAATAAATATTGCTGTCTTCTTTTGACCTTCCTGGAACTTCCTGGAGCCTCATCAGATTAGGTTGAAAGTCAAGTACTGAGCTCTAGGAACATTTTTATGTGGGAGATAGACAGCCCCCACAAGGAAATGTAAAAGAGGCCGAACAAAGGTATGCATGAAATTCCATACTAGACAAACGTGGCAGGAAAACACCTGCCTGTGGTTGCCAGGGAAGACCATTTTATGAAGGACAAATGAAGCAAGGAGAGGACAAAATGCTCCCTGTGTCTCAGAACCAGCTGATTCTGGAGGACTCAGGATTAACCCTCACAATATGATTCAAGCCATTCATGAGTGAGTGGTCTCTATGGATGAATGCTATCACTCTATGGATGCCCAAATTCGTTTGCTGGATGCCAGAAGAAAATATTACAACTTTCATTTACATTTCTCTCACTTTCAAAAATTAAAATATTCCATATGTTCATATATATGAAGACATATGGTAATACATTAAGATATATATATAATTTAAGATAAATGCATATACCTATAGCATGATGCATGTTCATTGTTTTAAGCTTAAATATATTTAAAAATTTTTTTAAAGTGATAACTGAATTAAGCCATAATTGCTTGCCACACACTGGTGTCTCATACTGTGAACCAATCACTCCAGTCTTAAATCAAGAACACAAAAATAAAAGCAACACTTCTCTGAGTTGGAGTAAGTGTTCAATTACTCTGAGTAGCTTTCAAATCGATAGTCAAGAGGCATCATTATTTCAAAAGCTATTAGTTTCTATAGATTAAATTATATCTAACACTCACCACACCCAACCCCATTAAAATACCAGCACATTTTATGCCATTCTCTCAGCTTTCTCGGGGGCTCCATTAGCACCATGAGAAACTCAACACTGTGAATTGGCAAGTAATTAAATGGAGCATATGATGAGATTCTGAAGCCCTGCTTCTATTTGGAGGAAACCCAAGTGTCTTACCTGAGTCAAGTGTCTAAGGATTTCCATCATCTGAAGACAGGATTCTTAAGCGCAAGGCAGAGTGCATTATACTGCTGATGGGGGAAAAAAACAGAAAATGTTCCTATCAAGAAGGACAAAGGCATGGTTAAGCCTTCACAGCTGGTTAGACCTAAGTCAATGCACTTTCTTTCAAGACCTGGTACTGAGCACTTGTAATGTGTCAGGCTCTGTAGAAAGTGAAGAAGTAAGACAAATATCCTGTCCTGAGGGCCTCATATTCTGGTAGAACAGAGATATAAACAAATACATTCACAATGCTGCCGTAAACTCAAGAATGAATCAATACACAAGGTGTATAACTTTGTTCCAATTCTTCAAACTTGACCTACACATTTTCCCAAATTGTCCCACTGTGCTGGCATATATATGCCACTGGAGGGTCATGGGAATTGTTTGGTATGATTGCCTCAGATAATCCAGCATTGGCTCTATAGTTTTCAATTGAAAAATAAAAATGATTTCAATTGAAAAATACACATAAAATTACAGAGAATAATATGACACTAGTCCTTATCTACATATCCAAGAATCAATCACTGTTAGAATCTAGTCATTGTCCATTTTTATGTTAAAGAAAAATAAGTTTCATAAAAATGATACGTGATTATTAAAAAGTTTACATGCATAAGGAGAATGAAGACAACAAAATATCACTTGCAAGCCTCCTGAACGTAACTACCAGCAGGGCCAGGTGCCATCATGGTTAGCCCCTTTCAGTAAATATACACCAATATGGAGGCATAGGTGTGGGTATGATGGAGTGAAATTTTTATAAAGTTGGGATTATTCTACTCCATACTACCTTATTTCTGTCCCTAAGTCACCTATTAATTCATGCTCTTTTCCTGTCTGATTTTTGTTTCTAAATAATTTTGCTGGTCTTTACTCTAGTTTGTTATTGCCCTCGGGAATTAGATATGGGAGCATTTCATGATATATTTTCAGTTTTCTACTTCAGTTGCTCTTTACCTGCTTTTCCTGGCATTTATTATGTAATCTCTCTCTCCCTCTCTCTCTCTCCCTCTCTCTCTCTCTTTCTCCATATACATACCATGTATGTCTTCTAGTTTGGGTTAATTGATCTGGCTCCTTCTACTTGACAGCTTC
This sequence comes from Zalophus californianus, assembly GCF_009762305.2. Lineage (NCBI taxonomy): Eukaryota > Metazoa > Chordata > Mammalia > Carnivora > Otariidae > Zalophus > Zalophus californianus. The sequence goes on from NC_045598.1 coordinate 185,900,893, forward strand.
TGGTTTCTCTTTAGCTCATGCCATTCATTCTTTACTATCAACTGGACAACTCTAATGAGCTAAGCACTGTGCTAAGTCCTGGCACAGTTCTCCAAGGGGAAGATGGACATAGAGCAAGTAAACAGAAAAATTTAATACAAGTGCATCTGAAGGAAGCAAACAAGGAGCTAAGGAGAGAACTGAGTAGAGAATTCTCTCAGGTGTTTTAGATAAGATGAGCAGGAGATGCTTCCCTGCAGAAGTGAGTTAACCCACAACTTAAAGAATGACAAGCCCAGCACTAGGATAGCACCTGGCATATAGTAGCTGCTTAATAAATTTTTGTTGAATGAATGAATACATTAATATGAATGTTACAGAGAAGAACATTTAAGAAGAGGGGCACACAAGTGTCCAGACCATTTTACTGGACTCAGATATTTTTTAATTCATTCTCCTTTCCAGTTTTGAGATCTCTTATAATTAAGATGAAAGTGATAAAGACTCCTATTATCTTTATAACTATCATGTATCAACACTGTAGAGCAGGTACTTTATCAATCGTTTTATAGCAGTATCTCAATTAACTCTCACAAAATCATAAGGTAAAAATTTGTGTGTGTGAGGTGTTGAATTTTTCTTCAACACTTAAGGAAACTGCAGCTCAAAGTTTAAATGAGCTAAAGCTACCAAGCCATGGGACAGAACTTGAAACTGAATGCAGGCCCGTCCTTCTGCAAATCAAATGATCTACATCTGAAGTGCTCTCGTGTGACCCATGTTTGTCTCAGACTAAATACCAGGGAGTATAACAGGTTTGTGATGTGTACACCCCTTCCAGACTGGGAAAGGAGTTCTGACAAAAGCTAGCGAGATAGGGTAGGTTAGGGGCCAGGGATACTCGGATTCAAATTCAGGTCCAGGCATCTGCTGGGTGTATAGCCTTAAGCAGATAACCCAAGTCGCTTGGGTGTTAACACCTGCACCATGGAGGTAATAGCACATTAATTCTCATGAGGATTAAATGATATGATGCTAGCATACCACTGAGCACTGTGCTCCCAGAGGATGATGGTTCAAATGAAGGTGTCACGTGAGCCTGAGCCACGAGTTGTTGGCCTGCATGTGGAGAGGAGGTGACAGATTAGCCGGATTTAAAGGAGCAATGGTAAACATATTCCAGATAGACGGAATATTGCACACAAAGAAAGGACATAAACTCATCATCTGGAGACTGCATATTGACATTCAGTTCTTTCTACATTTCCTTACAGCGATGTGGGAACAGTAGAACACTGCTTCTGCTTACAGAAATTCAGATGGTGTTCCTAAAACAGTGCTCATGATGACAAGGATTAAAATGAAAACATACCCAGAAAAGAAGAAACAGGCTCTCCTCAAATCCCTACTTAATTCATTTTCTAAACCAGCTGGGCCTAGAAGGATTTATTTTGGGTTATTTATTTTTTTTCTAAGTGCCAAAGTGTCTTCCTACATTTATTGTCCAAAGTATAAGTCCTCCTAGGCAGGGAGTTTTCAAAATTATGCTGTTCACTGAATGTTAAATGCTAACAATGGTATTCTTCCTTTCCCTGTACTTTGGAGTTCCAGCTAGGTCCAGAGCTCTAAGCATGAAGCTACCATACAGAAGTGGGCTGGGAGCTATTTCCAGAAAGGAGTTCCCGCTGAAGTATTGAAAGTGTCTGTGAAGAATCCTGGTGCTTTGATATTTCCAGCTGAATTTAGCAGCCTTGAGAAATTAGAGATTTCATCCGCATTTTCTTCCTCTATGTTCACCAGCACCACGTGGTAGGAATGAAATTTAAATTTGCCAGCTTTTATTTTTGTTAGAATCATTAACTTCTTTAGTTTGGGTGAAATTACTGGAGGGAAAAAGGAGTATCTCTTGCGGACAACCCAGTGGGCATCATCACATTGCTCAGTCCTTCCAGTGGTGCAAGAGTTACTGCTGTCCCCATTTGCAAAGAGAGATTGAAAGCACATGGAGATGAAGCAGCTTGCCTGATGTCACATAGCTAAAAAGTTACCACGGCTGAATACTATCTTTCCTTAAACATTAAAGCCCATTTTCAAAACACATCATCATAGATTGGCTCAAGTTAGATAATTAAATACATGGTCTTTATTTCTAACAAAGTCTATGCAACACACATGGACAAATGCTTTGATAGATAATGAACAATGGAAGCTCATTCATTGATATTTTTTGTACACATTACATCATCATGCATAAAGTAATCTGGAGTCACATGCATTAAAAAATTCCATGCATTTTTGAAGAAAAAAAAGAATATAAAGGCTACAATCTATTGTTTAAATAATGGTAGCTTGGACAAGGAAATCAATTCTTCAAAACCTCCAGAACATGGAAAACGACTAAAAAGCATTAACTTTATTTGAGAGCTTTCTGGTATTCAGAGCAAAAACAGAAGCAAATTGCATTTTATCACTCATTACTTAATAAAAAATTGAGCATCAGTTTGCCAGGAAAGATGAATGCGTTTGGAGTTCCTACTTTATAACATTTGGCGGGGATTTGTACAAGATTATTATACAATCCATCGTGGGCTGCTGGGAGCAGCAGTGATTCCCAGAATTTACAAATCACATGCATTACCTCCAATTGCATTATGATAGCCTCCCGATTGTGCCATCTGATTGGAGGAAGCTTTGTTTGAAGGCCAAATAAATTTCTCCATTCTTGTTTGTAACAGTCACTTTGGGTGAATTTCTAGCCATCTCCCTCAACACAGCCTCACCTCCACTGCCAGGTCCTCTGATGTATTCTATCATGCTTGTCCTATATTACCTCTGCACACATCTACCATGGTGCTGTTTAGATTCACCTCTTCACCTGCTTTTCTGATTTCCCTCCTACCTTTTCTCAGTATGAGCCTGACATGGCTCCAAGTTTGATTAGTTTATATAGGGACCAAAAGAAATAAATCACTTTCCTTCAAAAGTTAAAGCTTTCTAATGATTGTGTTGATAGTCATCTGCCTATAACCCAGTAGATCCCACCAGATTGGGGGTATATTTCACAGGACAATGCATGAAGTTTATGCTGTCTTGGAACTTTTCCCAGGAATGCCATCCATGAGTGTGATATCAGTGGAGGTGAGCAGTGAGTAGGTGGGTGTGGGTGTGAAATCAAGCAGACAGGACTCTGATGAGAGGTCACATTCCATCCTAGAGGAGGAGGTATCTTGGAGTGGAGAGCAAGCCTGATGTCCTTCGACTTGGCTGGTTATATCACTCTCCTGCTCAATATCCTTACATGTCCCTTTCTGTAAGGGTAAACACCAAAATGCTCACACAACATGAAAGCTCTTGCACAGTTCTCGCTTTCTTCCTCTATAGCCCTATGTTCCCCTTTTGGTCTTTCTGCTCAGCCACAGTGTCTCTCTTTCATTTCCTTCATGATTCATTGCATCCTGCTGCCCCCAGGGCCTTTGCACAAGCTGCAGCTGCTCTGAGTGCTTGGTGAGTTTCTCCACTTCATCCAGGTTTTCAGGTGAAGAATCACCTGAAAAATCACTTCTTCTTTAGGGAAATTGTGGTAAGCCAACTAATCCTGCCTCACCTTACATTCTCTCTTAGAATTCTGTATCTTTCTTTGTAACATTCATCATCAATTATAATTGTATATTATTTGGATAACTATTCGGTTACTGCTTTCCCCGGCACTCCAAGCTTTAGAAAGCTAGTGTTTATGTTTCTTTTAAACTTAACATTTCATATTAGAAAATATGAAATGAAGAAGATATCTTAACAAATATTTTTTAAATAAATGAATAGGGGTGTCTGGGTGGCTCAGTTGGTTAGGCATCTGCCTTCAGCTCAGGTCATGATCCCGGGGTCCTGGGATCAAGCCCCACATCAGGCTCCCTGCTCAGCAGGGATTCTGCTTCTCCCTCTCCCTCTGCTGCTCTCCCTGCTTATGCTCTCTCTCTCTCTCAATCTCTCTCTGTCAAATAAATAAATTAAAAAAAATTTTTAATATATGAATAAGTGAAATTAGCCTTAAGAGGGGAATATTAGGAGTTATTAAGGATTCAGGTGAATTGACACATGTGGAAACCCTTTGGAAAGATGCAAACTCCCAATCACAAGAACTTAAATCAAGTTCTGGACCTTCCACTTAATTAGTTAATTAATTAATTTTTAAAAGATTTTGTATTTATTCATTTGAGAGACAGAGCAAGAGCACAAGCAGAGGGGAAGGTCAGAGGGAGAGGGAAAAGCAGACTCCCTGCAGAGCAGGGAGCCTGATGTGGGACTTGATCCCAGGATCCCAGGATCATGACCTGAGTTGAAGGCAGACACCTAACCGACTGAGCCACCCAGGTGCCCCTGGATCTTTCACTTAATTTAAATAAGTGAACACTTCTGTGCCATCATCTTAAAGTCTATCTTAAAATGTTGTCAGAATCATTAAATAGCACCACGCCTTTCAGACATAGGTATTCAATAAATACCTGTTGAATGCATAAGTAGATGAATGTATGAAAGTCTACTAAAAATATCTATAATAAGCCTAGAAGGTGAGGGTCAGGGATATACTGATGGCGTTAATGGAATATGATAGAGGAAGAGACCAAGAAAATGAAATGGAGAGGAAAGAAAGATAACATTAACAGAGAAAACACTGCAGGGTTTCCCTTATTCCTTTATTAGAGGATATGAGGCTTTTATGACAGATTTCAGAACCCAAGGATCTCAGCAAGGAGCTGAAGATATATGTTATTGGAATGTTTCTCAACCTTGAAATCCTCAAGGAAAGAAAGAAAAGTATCCAGACTTCCTCTTAGAAATCTCACTTATAATTTCAGCATGACCTGGGGAATCCATATTATTGACCTTGACCATTGGTTACTTTGATGAGGGGCCATGTTGGGAAATGCCTGTTTGGAAGTTTATTGCCCTGGGGTAGGACTCACCCATGCAGCCACGTAGAGGAGGGAAATGTGGACAGCATGTGTCCATATGGTGTCCGTGTGGAGAGACTGATTTGGAAGTCCTCGAGATCTCCAAATGTAAAGCAGAGTCCATTCAAATGTCTGCATTGCATCCCCAATTCTATAAGACTGAAAGTTCAACATTGGGCAGTTATGTAATTATTCTGAACACCTATTACCTAGACAGTGGCACAAAGTAGTAATACCTATTTCTCAGCACTGTTTTAAACACTAACTAAATTAACCCCCACCAATCACTGAGGACACTATCTATTATCACATAATAGATACTCTTCTGAAATGGCAGCAAAGAGAGAGAGGAGAAACAAAAGGAAGGAAAGTGAAGATGAGGGGAAAGAGAAGTATTTGCCTTTATTCTCTATTTCAGTATAATTCAATAAAATTATCTTTTAGAAATTAAGTAACGGTGAAGATAGTATACTCCGAGTAGCTGTCAATGAATAATTTTAGCTATATATTTATTTATATATTCATGCTCCATGCCAGGCCACAGATGTCTATTGATTTCCTTCTTCTGAAATAGATGGTTTTGTTTAGCTGTGAAAAAGTGAACAATTTTCCTGACACCAACTGCTTGTTTAATAGTTTTGGAATAATCTATATTTCATTAAGATGATGACTTATTACGCCCAACCTTCTGCTGCCTTGCAAACTATTGATTTAAGGCAGTTTAGCACTTGTATAGCGTCTAATAAATTGGTCCCAATAGGCTGAGGTGTGTTATATACTCATCCCTCACTGTATAACACGGGCCTGGCATATTTTAGAACACGTCCATAGATTTGTTTTCTTGACAAGATCCTTCCCCTTTTCAAATCCTTCTACTGAAATAGTCACTGCTTTTTTTATAATTCGCATAAAACTTTTAGATAAGTGCAGGGTACCACAATCAATATTCATAGTGTGATTTATCAGAGGAGGAAATAGTCTACTAAATCCTCCTTGTAAATCCAGTGTGCAAAGTAGTTAGTACAGTAATCCATCTCCTGGATATTCTAAACTGGTCATTAATGGCCTTGAAAGGTAGAGTGGCTGTGAATCACCTGCCCATGATGCAGGTAGTTAGCGGCGTTATTAGCTCACATGCTTCACACTCAGCTCTGCCTTCTGCCCCGCACCCCCTCCTGCCAGGCCCTAGCGCATTCATCTTAACTCAGCCGCTCCTTTTCTCCAAATTTTCCCACCACCTGTACTGTTGGGCATTCCTGTTCTCTTTCTTGTGGAGGCAATATCCCCCTGCAAATCATGGAGGACGCTAGCGGGAAGTTTGAAGTGGTTTTCTATTTCCTAATTTTTCCTTTTCAGGATTAGTTTTTCAGTGTGGATTTTTCTCTCTTCTTCAAATGTCTATGTATTAGAATGTGGTTGGCACATCGGTAGCCCATGTGACTTTCCTCCTAAGTTCTCTAGAATCATGACATTTGCAAAGCTGTAGACTGTAGGGACATAGCAAAAGGTACGCTAACTACTTTAAGCAGTCTTAGGTGATGTCACAGACGTAAAATTTGAACAAGGTCTTTTAAAAATGATTAGGAAAGACTTTGGCAGGAAAGTGAGTATTCCAAAAACTAATACATACTTAACTATTTGGCAACATAACATGGCACCATGATTTCTAAGAACTGTGATTAGTTAAGTGCAGTTAGAGCATAGGAAACACAAATATCAATGATAGGAGACAAGTGCAGAAAAAGGCACTAAGGAAAATGCCGTAGCTACATACTCAATATCTATTTGCTGAGTGAATGAATGTGTGAACTAACTAATCATTCAACCAAACAATAAATCAATGAATAAACACTTTCTTTCTCTTCTGCCATTCTCATGGGTACATTTTCTTTTATAGACATGGTGTCTTTTGTTTTGTTTTTGCTAATCAATACCTCATTTTTATTCTTACCATAGCATTTTAAAAAGAAGTCAGAATAATTGTCCTACCCCTTCAAAGTTTGCTGACCTGTTCTGGTACAGCATCAAAGTTCTTCTCTATTTCTTTTAAACCATCTGATAGGTTTCATGTCCTTGAAGGTGATAATAATGGGGTCAGAAATACTGTTACACATATTTCCAACCCTCTACCCCTTATATTTAATAAATAGAGCCAGCACATCAGCTGTTCCTTTCCATGTATTAATCCAGGAATCCATCTGTTTGAATGGAAGCACTAACAACACTACTGTGAAAGGTAGATGGGCTAATTTGTCCTAACGCTCAAAAGCATGAGCATCTTAGAAGCCTAACACAAGAACTCTCTGCTTTTTCACCCCAGATGGGGGAGAGCACAGTCCCTACAATGAAACTTTGCAATCGGAGATTCCTACTCTGAAGCCATTTAGCAGAAAAGATATTATGAATAAAATACAATACCTAGCATTTTTGCTCTCTTTTACATCAATATTTTATGTGAGAAGAAGATGTAGGCAAAGAAGTCCTATGACAGAGAAACTATTTATTTAGAGAAACTTTTCAAAATGACCTCTAACAGAGAAAGAACATCCTTGGGAATACTGCAATCTTTCTTTTGGGTTACCATCCCCAGTTGCAATGTCTAAGGGGAATTTGTGGAGTAACAATGCATCATTTCAACTCTACTGCAAACTCCTTGTCATGTTAGTATGAGTTTCAGGTTGAAGAAGCTCCAGGGAAAATTTCTGCCTAATCCCCAGCTTGTTGCCTTGTCAGCCAAACCCTGGCTCTGTTACCATCAGGAGGAAGAAGACAGAAGAGTCACTAAAGCTGACATCAGATGTTTCAACCTTAAACTCACTTCCTATTTCACTAAATGCACCAGGGTGTTGCTGTAACTTAAGTGATTTATCTGACTACTAGCATGGACCCAGGGACATCTTCTGGCTGGTTTTGAATCCTCCATAATTTTGGTATTTTGGTTACTTCTACTCAGACCCTTGCACATTGTCACACAACCTAATATTATGTCTAGTGTCAGTATTCAGAACTCACCACAACAGATCTCCTTTGAAGTTTGTATATTAGAAATAAATATAGATATATCAGGACTCTGATGCTGGATGTTCATTTGAACAAAATACATTCCTAAGGGATTAAACTTAAAAATCGTGTAAGAGAAAATATCTATCTGTTTGTTCTGAAGTGATTGAGATGAATATCAGTGTATTGATAAAAAATATATCACAAATTCAGGGTGCCCGGGTGCCTCAATTGGTTAAACGTCCAACTCTTGATTTTGGCTCAGGTCATGATCTCAGAGTCCTGAGATCGAGCCCTGCATCAGGCTCTGTGTTCAGCGCAGAGTCTGCTTGTCCCTCTCCCTCTGCTCCTCCCTTTGCTCGTGATCTCTCTGTCTCAAATAAATAATAAATTTTTTTTTAAATCACAAATTCATTATCAGATACAATGTTGAACTTTCTTAGCTATCACAAGGATGTTTTAAAGAAACTTTCTTTTGTCATTAAACCTCTGTTGTTCTAATTTTAATAATTAAAGTTTACACATATTCTGTAAATTTTTGCTTGTAGATTTGTTTGTGCATTGATTTGGTATATATGTATATATATCAAGCACATAATTAATAGCACCTAGGTGCCAGGCACCATTATAAATGCATCACAAATATTAAATTATTTAAACATTTGGCATAAAATTTATGAGAAAGGTATATTATATGCCCATTCTACAGATGAGGAAACTCAATCATAGATAGCTTAAATTATTTGCCCAAGGTAAAACAGTAAGTGGGAGAGTTAGAATTCTGGTTTTAACTCCTAATTCATAACCACGGTAATCACCCAATAACTGGTAAAAATAATAATTATTATTAAATTAATTAGCATACACTATACCATGTGTTCTATTATAAGCCAGTTATCCATTTTAAAAATAGTATTGAAGCTCTCTTTTAAGTCAATACAATTTACTTTTATTTATTCCTTATGATGAAATTTGAAGTATCACATAGTACAACACCTAAGACTATCTTCTTAGAAAAGTGCTTTTCTATAACTCCAGGAAGGATCCCAAGATAAAGGAGCTGAGTTAAGTTCCAGAGACTGGCCTCAAGGTTTTGACCTTGTTTCAAACACAGCATCTCTCCTTTTTATCAGCTTTGTGACTTAGGATTTTAATTGTCACAAAATCAAAGTCTTCTAGTAATTTAAAAGCATTTTTGAAAAGTACTATTTTAATCTCTTCTTTTCTAAGATTAATGTTATCAGTCTTTTCTGTTCCTCTTGAGAGATAGTTTCCAAACACACTCCACTCTATTAACCTTTCTCAGCCTGTAATCCAGCCTGTCAATATCCCACTGTAAATGGAGATTTCCCAATTATTAGCCTGCACGTTTTGTGTCAGGGTGGCAGGGATTAGGAGAAGTTCCCAATGATTGACTAAAAACTCACCTAAAATAGGAAAAATAAGGAAACTCAACCACTATTTTACACCTTATACAAAAATAAATTCAAAATAGATTAAAGACTTGAATGTAAGACCTGAAATCATAAAACTCCTAGGAGAAAACATAGGCAGTAATCTCCTTGACATCAGTCTTAGCAGTATTTTCTTGGACAAGTCACCTCAGGTAAGGTCAACAAACAACTAAAATAAACAATTTGAATTATATCAAATTAAAATTTTTTTTTCACAGTGAAGGAAACTATCAACAAAACAAAAAGAAAACCTACCAAATGGGAGAAGATATTTGCAAATCATATATCTGGTAAAGGTTTAATATCCAAAATATATAAAGAACGTACACAACTTCATATCAAAACAACAAACAACCTGATTTAAAAAATGGGTGGAGAAGACCTCTGGGGAAGACAGCAGAGTAGGAGGTCTAAGCTCACCTAAGCTCACCTCATCCCATGGAGACAACTAGATAACACCCACATCAGTGTAAATAACCCCCAAAATGACCTAAATACTGGAAGAACAAACTCTCCAGAGCAAAATGTAGAGAAGAATTCACATAGAAGAGGGTAGGGAAGGTTGGGAGGTAGGTAGGTAGCAGTTGGGAGCTAAACTTCCCAGTGGGACTGTCCATGGGAGGGAGGGACGCTGCAGGTGCAGAGAGGGGAGAGAAACAGATCCTACCCCAGGCACCCTGGGCACAAGGGGATCTGCATAGGGAAGACAAATCCCCATAATATTTGGGTTTGAAAGCCGGAAGGGTCAAATTTCATGAGTTCTCACCATCAGTGGGGCTTACCACCTGGGACTTTAAAAATCAGGGGGCTCAGCTTTGGGAGAGTTGGAAGGTGATAGGAAACTGAGGCCCACCCTTAAAGAGAACCACAGCAAATGGCCCTACTGAGATATAGCAGAGAAGCAACAACCTGAGAAACACCTGAGGTATATGGAATGGAGATGTATTTAATTATCTCAGAGCCTGTGCTGGAGGGGCAGAGGACCTTGGGAGAATTCTCCAAGAAAAAAAGAGTGAGTAGGTACCATTTCCATTCCCCTCCCTGCCATCCTAAATACATGGACACCAGGGGGAACCAGCATAGTGCCAACGCTCACCACCTAACTTAGTAACAAGATACCTTCATGTTCTCCTGAGGATGCACCCCCAGAGCCAGGCCTTGGATCCATGTCTCCTCCTAGAGCTGACCTGCACAAACCTTACTGACATGGCACATCCTGCCCCTGTGTCCTCCTGTAGACCTGCCCCTTCTCATCTGCCCTTGGCTGGAGCCCATCCAGAGCTGTGCTACAAGCTTTGGCACTGGTCTGACCAGGGCCCCAGCAGTGGGCTAGGGGCAGACATCTAGCCCCATCTACCAACCAAAGCTTCTCAGGGGACAACATAGGGAAATCATCCTGCAGTTTGGTGCTACTGCATCTCTGGCAAATGCCTGGTCTGATTCAACTCAAGCCCAAGGTGGCCCCAGACTGGACCACTAAACAACATAGGGACAAAACTCTGCCCACGACAGGCAAAGAGAGATATTGCAGATGACCAGATTAAAACAAAAACAGTCTGGTCACAACAGTAGGGTGCATACAACATATATAGAAGACACTGCTGAAGCACCAAGTTCTAGCAAAAAGGGGACAATGCAGTGCAGAGTACTACAGGACCTCTTCTTCATAAGGCCCTGCTTTAAAGGGCAAGAGGCATAGTTGACTTTCTTAACACAGAGAAACAGACACACAGAGTTAGACAAAATGAGGAGACAGAGGACTATATCCCAAATTAAAGAACAGGACAAAATCATGGCAAGAGAGATAAATGAAACAGAGATAAATAAAACACTTGATAGAGAATTTAAAATAATGGTCATGAAGATACTTACTGACGTTGAGAAGAGTGGAGGACCTCAGACCTTCAACAAAGAGATAACATAAAAAAGAACCAATCAGAGATGAAGCACTCAATAACTGAAATCAGATAGAATTAATAGTAGGCTAGAGGAAACAGAGGAATGCATCATCCATCTGGAGGACAGAGTAATAGAAAGCAATCAAGTTGAAGAGGAGAGAAGAAGATAATAAATGAAAATAGACTTAGACAACTCAGTGACACTATCAAGCTAAAATGGTTAATATAATTTATAATATAATTAATATAATATAATATAATATATAATAACATTTGCTTTACAGGGATCACAGAAGGAGAAGAGAGAGAAAAAGTAGCAGAAAATAAATTTGAAGAAATAATAACTGAAAACTTTCTGAATTTGGGGAAGGAAACAGAAATTCAGATCCAGGAGGCACAGAGAGGCCCCAACAAAATCAACCCAAGGTGGTCCACACCAAGACACATAGTAATAAAATGGAAAAAGTGGTGATTGAGAGAGAATTTTGAAAACAGCAAGATAAAAGAAAACAGTTAATTACAAAGGAAACCCCATAAAGCTATCAGTGAACTTTTCAGGAGAAACTTTGCAGGCCAGAAGAGAGAGGCATGATATATTCAAAGTGCTGAAAGAAAAAAACCTGCAACCAAGAATATTCCATCCATCAAGGCTATCATTTAGGATAGAAGGAGAGACAAAGAGTTTCCCAAACAAAAGTTAAAGGAATTCATGACCACTTAACCAGCCCTACAAGGTGTGTTAAAGGGGACTTTTTGAGTGGAAAGGAAGACCATAAGAAGGAATAAGAACAGTAGGAAGCAAAAAAAAAAAAAAAAAAAGCAGTAAAATTAAGTGTATCTGTAAAGATAAGTCAAAGGATTCACAAAATAAAATAATTTAATGTATGAGCACATATACCTAAAACATGGAGGGGAGAAGAGTAAAGAATGAGTTCAAATTTAAGGGACCATCAACTTAATATAGACTGTAATATGCATGACATTATATCTAAACCTAATGGTAACTATAAATCAATGCCAGTTACAGGGAGTCTGGGAGGCTCAGTTGGTTAAACATCTGACTGTTGATTTCAGCTCAGGTCATGATCTCAAGGTTGTGAAGTTGAGCTGTGTTTTGGGCTCCATGCTGGGTGTGGAGCCTGCCTAAGATTCTCTCTCTGCATCCCCCCCCCAACAAACAAAAATGGGCAAATAACTTGAATAAATATTTTTTCCAAAGAAGACACACAAATGGGCAACAGGCACCTGAAAAGATGCTCAGCATCACTAATCATCAGAGAAATGGAAATCAAAACCACAATGAGATTTTACCTTATACCTGTCAAATTGACTATCATCAAAAAGACAAAAATAACAGTTGGTGAGGAGGAGGAGAAAAGGGTACCCTTCTGTACTGTTGGTAGTGGGAATGCAAACTGGGGCAGCCAGTATGGAGGTTCTTCAGAAAATTAAAAGTAGAACTACCATATAGTTCAGCAATTCCACTTCTAAGTATTTATCCAAATAAAATGAAAACACAAATTCAAAGACATATGTGCATTCCTATATTCACTGCAGAATGTTTTTACAATAGCCAAAATAAGGAAGCAACCTAAGTGTCAATCAATACATGAATGGATAAAGAACATGTATGTATGGAATATTGTCAGCCATAAAAATAATGAAATCTTGCCATTTTCAACAACATGGATGGACCTAGAGGTTATTATACTAAGTGAAATAAGCCAGACAAAGTAAGACAAGTACTGTATGATTTCAGTTATATGTGGAATCTAAAAAACAAAACAAATGAACAAATAAAACAAAACAGAAACAGACTTATAGATAGAGAACAAATTGTCGGTTACCAGAGGGTTGCAGAAGTTTTGAAGGGCAGATGAAACAGGTGGAGATAAAGAGATACAAACTTCCATTTATAAAATAAATAAGTCATGGTGAAGTAATATACAGTATAGGATATGAAGTCAATAATACAGTAATAACTTTATATGGTGACAGATGGTAAGTAGACTTATCATGGGGAACATTTCATAACATGTAAAAATATGAAATCATTCTGATGCATGCCTGACACTAATAGGACATTGCATGTCAATTATATTTTAATAAAATATCACCTAAAGTATTTATTTTTTTAAATATTTATTTTCTTATCCACATTTTAGTATCATATCCACACATAAGATCACTGGAGATATTCCTAAATATCCAGATAAGATTGAGAAATACACAAGGACCTCAGCATTGTCCTTGAGCTAACAATGCAGTAATACTTCCCAAACGAGCCTATTAGATTTGCCCTAGCCATAGCAAAGTCATGAACAATGAGAAAAAAGACTGTCAAAATTTTATAAAAGAAATGGATCATTAAAATTGCCTGGAACACAGGATTCATAGGAGGGCTCTTTAGGATTAACATGAGGATCCATAATATTTGGAACCTGTAATGAACTGGAAATAAAATGAGCACAAGAATTGAAATCCTGAAGTTTTGAGAGGATTTAAAAAATACATTGTACTGTTTTTCTTTTCAATATTTGCCTACATGTTATATTTCCCACTATTATTTTTTTCATGTGGGTTTGAGTTACTGCTTAGTGTCCTTTCTTTCCAGCTTGCAACACTCTCTATAGCATTTGTTGTAGGGAAGCTCTGATAGCAACTAAATTTCACTTTTTCTCTGAGAATATCTGAATTTCTCCTATTTGAAGATAGTTTTGCCGGATACAGAATTCTTTGGTTGTCAGTGATTTTCCTTTCAGTGATTTGAGTAAGTCCTCCAACTCCCTTCTGGCCTCCATGGTTTCTGATGAGAAACTGTTCATCTTTTTGAAGATTCCTTGTTCCTTATGAGTTGCTTCTTTCTTGCTGTTTTCAAGCATCTTTGTCTTCACATTCAACAATTTAATTATGATGTGCTTTGGTGTGGATCTCTTTAAATTTATCCTACTTGGAATTTGTTCAGCTTATTGTATAAGTAGACTAATGTTTTCATCTAATATGGGAAAGGTTTAACTATTATTTCTTCAAATATTTTTTTCTATTCCCTTCCATCTCTTCTTCTGGAACTTGCTCTGTGTGTGTTGGCACTTGATTTCATCCTACACAACTTTTAGGCTGTTTACTTTTCTTCACTTCACACTGGGCCATTGAAAGCACTCTGACAGGGTGTGCATTACCCACTGGGTGCAGTTCTTGGATAGTTCCTCTCATTTCCTTATGTTCCCCAAGCAGTTTGTACCGTTGAGCAGTCACCACCCTTTGTGGGAGTGGTAGACTTACTGGTTACCAGTTGGCATTCCTGCTCAGTGTTGGTGTGATTTCTCTAACCAAAAGTAGAATTCACCAATAGAGGTTTGCAAAGTCTGACTTTGTAGGATATCATTGCTCAGTATGCTCTCTGCTTTGGGAGAGATAAAATCCTCCTATTCTCAGTGGGGTTGGGGGTGAGGGGGGCACCCAATTTGTAGCATCAAAAGGACCATAAGTTGGGAATGCAAATTGGTGCAGTAACTCTGTAAAATAGCATAGAAGTTCCTCAAAAACTTAGAAATAGAACACCCCTATGATCCAGCAATTGCACTAGGTATTTACCCAAAGAATATAAAAATACAGATTTGAAGGGGCACATACACCCCAATGTTTATAGCAGCAATGTCCACAATAGCCAAACTATGGAAAGAGTCCAAATGTCCATCAAGTGATGAGTGAATAAAGAAGATGTGGTGTATATATACAATGGAATATTACTCAGCCATCAAAAAGTATGAAATCTTGCTATTTACAATGATGTAGATGGAGCTAGAGTGTATTATGCTAAGTGAAATAAGTCAGTCAGAGAAAGACAAATACCATATGATTTCACTCATATGTGGAATTTAGGAAACAAAATAGATGAATGTGTGGAAAGGGAAAAAAGAGGAGAGAGAGAGGGAATCAAATCATAAGAGACTTAGGAGAGAGAACAAACTGAGGGTTAATGGAGGGAGGTGCATGGGGGATGGGCTAGATGGGGGATGGGCATTAAGGAGGGCACTGGGTGTTGTGTGTAAGTGATGAATCACTAAATTCTACTCCTGAAACGATTACACTATATGTTAACAAATTAGAATTTAAATACAAATTTGCAGGTGACACAGGTCTGAACTGCAGCTCAGGTTTTAAGCATTGGGTTGCTGGTCTACCTTTTCTGGTGGGATGCCCACAGCAGTGAAATCCAACTGCATTTGCTTCCAGATTACTTTTACCATACGCTTTACAACAGATTGGAATAGCCTTCTGGGTTTTCAAACTCCCTCTCTCCTCTCTCTCCCTGGTCTTTCCCACAGCCAGTACCTTGGATTTGCCAGTTTCCCCAGATCAGCAATGGATTGCCCAACATCATAAATGCCTTGCCTCAAAACTGGGCTCAGCGTGAATATCCAAGTTCCATAGCAGGCAGACTGGAGCATCTTAGCTTTCATTCCTGAAAGGAAGGTAGACTCATCAGGGACCTCAAAGACAGGAGCAGAGATGGCCTGTCTCATTCCCGACTTTCCAAGGATTTGTTGTACCTCCTCTATAGATTTCCAGGGTTCCATGAGCCCAGGGAGTTCCCCCTCATTGGCCCCAGCCTCCCCACAGGCTAGAATAATCCACTCAAGAAGAGAGTGGGTTATTGAACCTCCGAGCTCCATGCAGCACTGCCAGAGGGCAGGGAGTGGAGTGACATTGCTCATTTTCTTTGCCTCCTGCCTGGTCAGGAAAATGCCATCACCCATCCCATCACTGTGCCAACCATGCTTGGATACTTTTTCCTGGCCTGAATTTGCCAGCTAAATCAATTAGCTCAGCAGGTATAAATTCTCTCATGATAAACATTTCCAGAATTGGGGAGGCTGCCCCACTGGCTGGGGTTACTGTTGCTCTGCTTTCGCTTTCCTTTGTATTAGAAGTTCAATGGTGTAGGCACTTTGCTGGCTTCACTCCCCAACACCAGTATACCAGTTCCCAGCCTCTGCTTAGGTGCCAGGGGCCCATGTGCCTGTCCGGCAGCTTGTTAGACCCAGACCTCTGCAGCATGTTCCACGTACCCAAGCACTGAACACACTAGCCACCACTCTGCCCACAGAGCTGGTGGCCAAGCTGGGGTCCCCAGGATGCTCCTGTCCCAGGGCCCAGCCTCCAACCACCTGGCTGACCGCACCATTGTTGTTCCCAGCATCCTTGGTAGCTTCCCAGGAAATCCCAATCACCTGGTGCTGTGCAGGGAGGTCAGAAAGTGAGGGAGGAAAGGGCAGGCACTCCAGGATGGGTGGCAGGTTGAAGGAGCAGGGGGACTTACTCAGGAAGCTTGTCTTGGCCGCAGGACCAGCAGTCTCCCACCTGCCTTTGGGATCTTCAGAGTTTACAGAGAGATCTCATCATGTCCAATCACTTCCACATGGCTCTCTTAGGGCTGCACTGTTGGAAATGGCCCCCATTGTGGGAACTGGATGAGGTCAGAGTGCATATTCTAAGGACAGGGGAGCTTCCCATTGCCGGCACCAACTCTGCAGTCCACCTGAGTCCTCTCCATGACCTGCTCCAACCGTTCAACCTTCTAGTCCAGCTTCAACAGAACCTCAAGACTATCAGGAGGTGACAGTCTCAGGTCTTCTCAGATCTTTCCTGAGCATGAGCTGGCTTCCTAGATTTCGGGAATGTGGTAGAATTTTTCAAAGCCCTTAGGGACACCTAATTCCCTAGTCTTTCCTCCCAAGCTTTGTGGTTCCATTGTCATACCAGCTGTGATTTGTCTCCCAGGCCATGACAGCCAGGAAAATGCCTGTGTTTTCCACAGATGCCCCCTCCCACTTCCCTAGGACCCTAAGCAGGAAGCTAATTTCAAGTTAGTCAAAATAACAACAATCCATTGAAGTCAGTCTAACAAGGAGCCACCAGACTGGTGAGAACAAATGATAAACTGCAATTTTTTGTGAGTGAGGCCCATTCTCCTCCCTACAGCACAGGGAATGCAGGCCGGTAGTTTCCTGGTTATTTTTAATTTGACAGTGCAAGATAGGGCTGAAGTATGTTAAGATGCCACGAAGCCACTGTTCTTACTAAGAACCAGCCTTTTTGATGTGTAACAGAGGCTTCTTGGGAGGTTGCAAGCTTTTGATTCATTTCCAAAGTACAAAAAAAAAAAGTGGATTCTGACTGGTTTCCCCCTATTTTATCATTGCTTTTATGCAAGGGAATGATGTGCAGCAACTCACAGCACCACGTTCACTGACCTCCAGCTGCCATGTCTAGGCAAAGAGCCATAAAAGAGAAGGAGATTCACACCAGCGTGGCTGATGGGATGGGTACCCTCTGTTCCCTCAGGTAGCACTAACCTGGCTGTGCCAACAGTCTTCATTCTTGTGTCAGTTAATGAATTTTACTCTGCCTTTAAAGGTCTAGTGTAATTCCCCCCTTATAAAAATAATAGACATTCATTATAGAAAATTTGCAAGATGCACAAATTTGGAAAGAAATAAAACTACACTGAATAATTAACTATTACCCCTAGTTAAGCACCATTCTTTCTGTAGTTCTGTCTCCACAGTCATGGCAGTCTCAAAATCTAACTTGGCACACTGCATATTTTCATTTTATCTTTAAGTCTGTGATGCATTTGTGTTAATTCTTATATAAGGTGCAAGGTCTTTGTCTGTTTTTCGTCTTTCTGTTTGTATATGGATATCCAAATAGTTTAGCATCTTTGCTGAAAAATCTATCCTTTCTCCATTGAGTTGCCTTTGTGCCTTTGTTAAATTTTGCTGGGCTATATCTGGGCTGTTTCATCACTAAAATTCAGTGAGTCTGCCTCTGAGTTCTATATTTTATTCCATTGATCTATGCATCTGTCCTTTCACCAATACTATATTGTCTTGAATACCGTGAATTTGTAATAATTCTTAAAATAGGATGGTGTGAGTCCTAAATTTTTTTTGGATTAATAATGCTAATATTTTGTTGAGGATCTTTTCATTTATGACTATGAGAGATATTGGTCTATAGTTTCCTTCCATTGTAAAGTCCTTATGTGGTTGTAGTACTTGGTATTCAGATAATTGCAGTCACATGAAATGAATTAAGAAGTGTTTCTTCTACCTCTGCTTTCTGGAATAGTTTGCTGAGAACTGGTATATTTCTTCCTTAAATATTTGGTAGAATTGATCAGTAAGACCATCTGGATTGGATGTTTTCTTTTTCAGAAGAATTTTTTAATTCTTTGTTCCGTTTAATAGGTATAGGTGAATTTAGATTGTTTTACTCTTTGTATAAGTTTGGGTAGGTTGTGTCTTTCAAGGTATTAGCTCATTTTGTCTAATTTATCAAATTTGTGGGCATGGAGTTATTCATAGCATTCCCTCATCATCTTTTATAACTATTATTTTTTAATGTTTTTATAATGTTTTACCAGGATAATGTTTCATAACAATCCACATAATACTGTAATTTTGCACTGCTTTCTGTTTGCTACCTATAGGTAGTGCTGTGGTAAGTATTGAAGGGTGGCAGAACATGCCATCCCAGAATAGGCCACTTCTGCATATGGATTATTTTGAGCTAAAGGCACTTGAAAAACAGCAGATGTGAAAAGAGCATTCTAATCTCCCTGTTCTTCCTGGAAACAGGAGATGAAAACACTCATAAATGGTGCCCTCTCTACACCAGAAGGAAAGTCACATTCCCGTCATCAAGGATGAAAAGTTGAGACCAAGAAAATTCTATAAAAACAGACTTTGTTGAAATAATTCTCATCTCCCTTCAGCCTCCCCACAGAGGTTAGTTGATTTCCCACAATTGCCTTTGTCCAACCTCATAGAAAAGCCTGTAGCTTGCACTATTTCTTTGGGTCTTTTTTCCTTGTGAGGACTTCTGTGCCATGCACAACTCCTAGAAATGTGTGTGTTGTTCTCCTGCTGGCCTGTCTCATGTCCCTTTAACTCTCTGGGCCAACAGAAAAAGCCTGAGAGGGCAGAAGTAAAATTTTGCTTCCCCTCCAGCATGTTAATACATGTACTTTTTTATGCATCTATAATATTCCCTTAGGTTTAACAGGAAGAAACACAGATACAAGGTGTGCCTATTTCCATGATAATCTTATACTGCATTTCCTATTTCACGTCTTCTTACCACACTTCTGTTATCAAGATTACACTCCTGCTGGCAATTTTTCCTGGGTCATTCATTCTTGCTTTTATTCACCACATTTATTTGATGTTTCATTACAGTCATTAATAACTAATGCACAATCACATTTTTAAACTATGTTCGTTTTAGGTTTTTAAATGTCCATTGCTATAAATTTTACTTCCTTTGATTACTGGAAGTTTTGACTATCTTTCCAAATAGCATTCCAATTGGGTGCAAATCTAATGGATAAATTAACTGTATCTATCTGGTAAAATTAATTTTGTATTTATGTTTTCTTTACTGATTTATGTTTTATATTTATATAGTATACATGAGCCCTTTTCTTGAATATATTGGTGTTAAATGACTTTAATTTTATTTACAGAATTTCTAAAAGTGTCTAAATTACAACAGGAAATGTAAGTTTACAAAAGTGCCATCAAATGAAATAAAGAAGGTGAAAGTACTCTGTAAAATATCAGGTTAAATCAATGTATTGTTAACATTTATCCTCTGATAATCTGATAGTAAGGGTTTAAGGAATTTACTAGTATTATGCTATAATAAAAGAATAAAAACCAATAACTTAGAGAGATTAATTTACAGATCTCGGAAGAATAATATAGATCTTCCTTGGCTTATGATGAGTTCTTGTCCCAATAAACCCATGGTAAATGGGAAATATTTTAAGTCAAAAATGCATGTAATACACTAACCTACTGAACATCACACCTTAACCTAGCCTACTTTAATGAATTCAGAACACTTACCTGAGCCTAAAGTTGGGAAACACCATCTAACACAAAGCATATTTTATAATAAAGGGTTGACTACCTCATGTAATTTATTGAATACTGTGCTGAAAGTGACCCATGGAATGTTTATGTCAGTGCAGAATGGTTGTCAGTATGTTGGTTGTTGACCCTTATGATCTCTGGCTAACTGGGTGCTGTTACCATATGGCATCATCGGAGAGGATTGGGAGAGTAGCACACCTTGTGTCCCTAGCCTGGGAAAAGATCCACATTCCAAATTTCTTGTATGGAATCTACTGAATGCAGATCACTTGGGTGCCACAATGAAGTACAAAAATCTAAGTTGAACCATCGTTAAGTCAGGGATTGTCTGTAATTAAACTAGAGAATCTAATCCCAAAAGGACATTCATTAACTAATATTCTTTTGAAAAAAAAAAAAGCATTTGCAGTGGAACATAAATGTGGGTCATAAAAAGACATAAGGGATCTGTATTTAATACACACAAGCTCCTAATTATAAGAAAGAAGAAACTGCTTTGAGCTTTAAAAAGCATCACTCTTAGAGAGTCGGATAGAATGGGTTGTGCCTGAAATGGATAGTATAAATTTACAGAGCAGGAAGTAAGGTTTGAGCAGGTGCCTCTCCTTCTTTCTTCAACTTTGAAAATCATTCTCAAATGTAAAATATTCATTCTTGCCCATTAATATACCAAAGTAAACTTAGTTGAGTTGAGAATGTAAGCGCCATTAAGAGCAGCAACTTAGTGACCTTGTTTCATACACTCCCCACAAAGAACATTACCCAGATGCATAGCAGAAATTACATAAATATTTGCTAGCTAATTAATAAAGTACACTGAGTAATAAAGTTGACATTTTTGCTTCATGCTAGAGAATTTAAAGACAGAAGACTGGGATTTTAATTATAATTTTGACATTTGTGAGCTCACTTCTTTGACCACTCTATCAGTTCATTTCAGCACTGTTAAACAGTACAAGAAATACAAGCATCTGCTGTGTGCAAGACACTGCTGGGGGCTGTGCCTAGGGCAGCATACTGGGGATTTTACCACATACCTAAACATTTTGAATACAAATGTGACTATTAATGTAAAAATAAGTTTCCTCTTCACACCTCCGAAGAACCCAAGAAAACTTTTTGGAGAAGTGATTCCTGAAATGGATGTGACAGATTAGCTGGGAGATAAGAAATGGAAAGTAGGAGTTTGATAGTTAGACAGATAAGATGACAGACAGATAGATGAACTATATAAGAATCAAATGTATAAGAAGTTATTTATGTCAATAAAGTTCCTTGATTTATCCATATCATTAATATCTCTATATATTCTTCTTTCTAAATGTATATGAAGAGAGAGAAGGATGGGATAGTAAAAGGAATACTTTATTTGCATTTCATTAAGTTTAAAAATTTGATGAAAAAAACCCAAAATCATGAACTAACACAATAAAGACAATCATATTGATCCGATTTGAAGAATTTAAAAATGGTAATTGTGCCACCTCTCTATTTTTTTTTAAGTTTCTTTTTTTTCATTATTTTATTGTTATGTTAATCACCATACATTACATCATTAGTTTTTGATGTAGTGTTCCATGATTCGTTGTTTGTGCATAACACCCAGTGCTCCACGCAGAATGTGCCCTCTTTAATACCCATCACCAGGCTAACCCATCCCCCCACCCCCCTCCCCTCTAGAACCCTCAGTTGGTTTTTCAGAGTCCATCGTCTCTCATGGCTCATCTCCCCCTCCAACTTAATCCCCTTCATTCATCCCCTGCTGCTATCTTCTTCTTAATTTATTTTTAACATATATTGCATTATTTGTTTCAGAAGTACAGATCTGTGATTAAACAGTCTTGCACAATTCACAGCGCTCAACTTAGCACATACGCTCCCCAATGTCTATCACCCAGCCACCCCATCCCTCCCAACCCCACCACTCTAGCAACCCTCAGTTTGTTTCCTGAGATTAAGAATTCCTCATATCAGTGAGGTCATATGATACATGTCTTTCCCTGATTGACTTATTTCACTCAGCATAACACCCTCCAGTTCCAGCCACGTTGTTGCAAATGGCAAACTCTCATTCCTTTTGATGGCTGCATAATATTCCATTGTGTATATATATACCACTTCTTCTTTATCCATTCATCTGTCAATGGACATCGTGGCTCTTTCCACAGTTTGGCTATTGTGGACATTTCTGCTATAAACATAGGGGTGCACGTACCCCTTCGGATCCCTACATTTGTATCTTTGTGGTAAAGACCCAGTAGTGCAATTGCTGGATCGTATGGTAGCTCTATTTTCAACTGTTTGAGGAAACTCCATACTGTTTTCCAGAGGGGTTGCACCAACTTGCATTCCCACCAAAAGTGTAGGAGGGTTCCCCCTTTTCCACATCCCCGCCAACATCTGTCCTTTCCTGACTTGTTAATTTTAGCCATTCTGACTGGTGTGAGGTGGTATCTCATTGAGGTTTTGATTTGGATTTTCTTGATGCCGAGCGATGTTGAGCACATTTTCCTGTGTCTGTTCACCATTTGGAGGTCTTCTTTGGAAAAATGTCTGTTCATGTCTTCTGCCCATTTCTTGACTGGATCATTTGTTCTTTGGGTGTTGAGTTTGATAAGTTCTTTATAGATTTTGGATAATAGCCTTTACCTGATATGTCATTTGCAAATATTTTCTCCCATTCTGTCGGTTGTCTTTTGGTTTTGTGGACTGTTTCTTTTGCTGTGCAAAAGATTTTTATCTTCATGAAATCCCAAAAGTTCATTTTTGCCCTTGCTTCCCTTGCCTTTGGTGATGATTCTAGGAAGAAGTTGCTGTGGCTGAGGTCCAAGAGGTTGCTGCCTGTGTTCTCCTTTAGGATTTCGATGGACTCCTGTCTCATGTTTAGGTCTTTCAAACATTTGGAGTCTATTTTTGTGTGTGGTGTAAGGAAATGGTCCAGTTTCATTCTTCTGCATGTGGCTGTCCAATTTTCCCAACACAATTTGTGGAAGAAACTGTCTTTTTTCCTCTGGACATTCTTTCCTGCTTTGTGAAAGATGAGTTGACCATAGAGTTGAGGGTCCCTTTCTGGGCTCTCTATTCTGTTCCATTGATCTATGTGTCTGTTTTTGTGCCAGTACCATACGGTCTTGATGATGACAGTTTTGTAATAGAGCTGGAAGTCCGGAATTGTGATGCCACTAGCTTTGCTTTGCTTTTTCAACATTCCTCTGGCTATTTGGGGTCTCTTCTGCTTCCATACAAATTTTAGGATTATTTGTTCCATTTCTTTGAAAAAAGTTGGTGGTATTTTGATGGGGATTGCATTGAATGTGTAGATTGCTCTAGGTAGATTGACATCTTCACAATGTTTGTTCTTCCAATCCATGAGCATGGAACGTTTTTTCCATTTCTTTGTGTCTTCTTTAATTTCTTTCATGAGTATCTTATAGTTTTCTGAGTACAGATCCTTTGCCTCTTTGGTTAGATTTATTCCTAGGTATCTTATGGCTTTGGGTGCAATTGTAAATGGGATCGACTCCTTAATTTGTCTCTCTTCTGTCTTGTTGTTGGTGTATAGAAATGCCACTGATTTCTGTGCATTGATTTTATATCCTGCTACTTTACTGATTTCCTGTATGAGTTCTAGCAGTTTTGGGGTGGTCTTTTGGGTTTTCCACATACAGTATCATATCATCTGCAAAGAGTGAGAGTTTGATTTCCTCTTTGCCGATTTGGGTGCCTTTGATTTCTTTTTGTTGTCTGATTGCTGTGCCTAGGACTTCTAATATTATGTTGAATAGCAGTGGTGATAGTGGATATCCCTGCCGCGTTCCTGACCTTAGGGGAAAAGCTCTTAGCTTTTCCCCATTGAGAATGATATTCACTGTAGGTTTTTCAGACATGGCTTTTATGATATTGAGGTATGTACCCTCTATCCCTATCCTCTGAAGAGTTTTGATCAAGAAAGGATGCTGTACTTTGTCAAATGCTTTTTCTGCATCTATTGAGAGGATCATATGATTCTTGTTCTTTCTTTTGTTAATGTGTTGTATCACGTTGATTGATTTGTGGATGTTGAACCAACCTTGTAGCCGAGGGATAAATCCCACTTGGTCATGGTGAATAATCCATTTAATGTGCTGTTGGATCCCATTGGCTAGTATTTTGGTGAGAATTTTTGCATCTACGTTCATCAAGGATATTGGTCTGTAATTCTCCTTTTTGGTGGGGTCTTTGTCTGGTTCTGGGATCAAGGTAATGGTGGCCTCATAAAATGACTTTGGAAGTTTTCCTTCCATTTCTATTTTTTGGAACAGTTTCAGGAGAATAGGTATTAATTCTTTAAATGTTTGGTAGAATTCCCCTGGGAAGCTATCTGGCCCTGGGCTTTTGTTTGTTCGCAGATTTTTGATGACTGCTTCAATTTCCTTAGTGGTTATATGTCTGTTCAGGTTTTCTATTTCTTCCTGGTTCAATTTTCGTAGTTGATACATCTCTAGGAATGCACCCATTTCTTCCAGGTTATCTAATTTGCTGGCATAGAGTTGCTCATAATATGTTCTTATAATTGTTTGTATTTCTTTGCTATTGGTTGTGATTTCTCCTCTTTCATTCATGATTTTGTTGATTTGGGTCCTTTCTCTTTTCTTTTTGATAAGTCTGGCCAGGGGTATATCAATCTTGTTAATTCTTTCAAAGAACCAGCTCTTAGTTTCGTTGATCTGTTCTACTGTTCTTTTGGTTTCTAGTTCATTGATTTCTGCTCTGATCTTTATTATTTCTCTTCTCCTGCTGGGTTTAGGCTTTATTTGCTGTTTTTTCTTCAGCTCCTTTAGGTGTAGGGTTAGGTTGTGTATTTGAGACCTTTCTTGTTTCTTGAGAAAGGCTTGTATTGCTATATACTTTCCTCTCAGGACTGCTTTTGCTATATCCCAAAGATTTTGAACAGTTGTGTTTTCATTTTCATTGGTTTCCATGAATTTTTTTAATTCTTCTTTAATTTCCTGCTTGACCCATTCATTCTTTAGTAGGATGCTCTTTAGCCTCCATGTATTTGAGTTCTTTCCGACTTCCCTCTTGTGATTGAGTTCTCGTTTCAAAGCATTGTGGTCTGAAAATATGCAGGGAATATTTCCAATCTTTTGGTACCGTTTGAGACCTGATTTGTGACCTAGGATATGATCTATTCTGGAGAATATTCCATGGGCACTAGAGAAGAATGTGTATTCCATTGCTTTGGGATGGAATGTTCAGAATATGTCTGTGAAGTCCATTAGGTCCAGTGTGTCATTTAAAGTCTTTATTTCCTTGTTGATCTTTTGCTTAGATGATCTGTCCATTTCAGTGAGGGGGTGTTAAAGTCCCCAACTATTATTGTATTGTTGTCAATGTGTTTCTTTGCTTTTGTTATTAATTGCCTTATATAATTGGCTGCTCCCATGTTCGGGGCATAGATATTTACAATTGTTAGATCTTCTTGTTGGATAGACCCTTGAAGTAGGATATAGTGTCCTTCTTCATCTCTTATTACAGTCTTTGTTTTAAAATCTAATTTGTCTGACATAAGGATTGCCACCCCAGCTTTCTTTTGGTGTCCATTAGTATGGTAAATGGTTTTCCACCCCCTCACTTTCAATGTGGGGGTGTCTTTGGGTCTAAAATGAGTCTCTTGCAGACAGCATATCGATGGGTCTTGTTTTTTAATCCAATCTGATAGCCTGTGTCTTTTGATTGGGGCATTGAGCCCATTTACATTCAGGGTAATTATTGAAAGATAGGAATTTAGTGCCATTGTATTGCTTGTAAGGTGACTGTGACTGTATATTGTCTGTGTTCCTTTCTGATCTATGCTGCTTTTGGGCTCTCTCTTTGCTTAGAGGACCCCTTTCAAAATTTATTGTAGGGCTGGTTTCGTGTTTGCAAATTCCTTTAGTTTTTGTTTGTCCTGGAAGCTTTTTATCTCTCCTTCTATTTTCAATGATAGCCTAGCTGGAGATAGTGTTTTTGGCTGCATATTTTTCTCATTAAGTGCTCTGAAAATATCATGCTAGTCCTTTCTGGCCTGCCAGGTCTCCGTGGATAGGTCTGTTGCCAATGTAATGTTTCTACAATTGTAGGTTACATCTCTCTTCTCCTGAGCTGCTTTCAGGATTTTCTCTTTGTCTCTGAGACTCGTAAGTTTTCCTATTAGATGTCGGGGTGTTGACCTATTTTTATTGATTTTGAGAAGGGTTCTCTGTGCCTCCTGGATTTTGATGCCTGTTTCCTTCCCCATGTTAGGGAAGTTCTCTGCTATTATTTGCTCCAATATACCTTCTGCCCCTCTCTCTCTTTCTTCTTCTTCTGGGATCCCAATTATTCTAATGTTGTTTTGTCTTATCATATCGCTTATCTCTCAAATTCTGCCCTCGTGATCCAGTAGTTGTTTCTCTCTCTTTTTCTCAGCTTCTTTATTTTCCATCCTTTGGTCTTCTATATCGCTGATTCTCTCTTCTGCCTCATTTATCCTAGCAGTTAGTGCCCCCATTTTTAAATGCACCTCATTAATAGCCTTTTTGATTTCGACTTGGTTAGATTTTAGTTCTTTTATTTCTCCAGAAAGGTGTCTCTAATAACTTCCATGCTTTTTTCAAGCCCAGCTAGTATCTTTAAAATCATGATTCTGAACTCTAGGTCTGACATTGTACTAATGTCCATATTGAGTAGGTCCCTGGCAGACGGTACTTCCTCTTGTTCTTTTTGCTGAGGTTATTTTTTTCATCTTGTCATTTTGTCCAGAGGAGAATAGATGAATGAGAGAACAAAATGCTAACACGTTAACAACGTCCGCAGCAAATATACTCTATACAAATGAGAAAAGACCTGAAACCGGGTGTAAGAAAGGGAAAGAAAGAGAAAAAAAAGAAAAAAGAAAAAGATAAAGATAAAAACAAAAACAGAACAAAAGAAAAAAAAACAGAATATGATCAAATATGATCAGACTAGTGTATAGATCAGTGCCACACACTAGATTTTGGGTGTATTTTGGTCGGTTAGAAGAAAGTGCCTCCTAATATTTTAAAGGAAGAAAGACTTATATATGTACAAAAAAGGGTTGATACAATGAAGGGATGGAAGATGACTGTAAAGATGAAAATTATAAAATATTTTATAAAAGGAATTGATGAGATAAGAAGTTGTTTAAAAAAAGAAAGAAGAAGATTAAAAAACAAAGAAGAAAAGGAAAAAAGAAAAGGTAGAGAATGTGATCATGCAGGAGACTAGAACAAAGCCATACACTAGTGATTTAGGGTATATTTTGATCTGTTAGAAGAAACTGTATCTCAAAATTTTAAAGAGAGAACAACTTATATATATATATGCCAAAAATAAGGGTAACTACTATGAAGGGATAAAATATGACTCTAAAAAATGAAAAATAATTTTTTTTAAAAAAACAGATCGATAAGATTTTGGTTGAAAAAGGGAAAAAGAAAAATTCAAAAAAAAAGGAAAAAACAGTTAAAAAAATCAACTTTGAAAAACTAATGAATCATGGTAAAAAAGCCATGAGTTCTATGTGCAGTATTCCCCTAACGCTGGAGTTCTCCCGTTCTCCTTGATTGGTAAACTTGGTCTTGGCTGGCTGTTTGTGTTGATCTTCTGGGGGAGGGGCCTGTTGCCGTGGTTCCCAAATGTCTTTGCTGGAGGTGGAATTGCCCTGCCCTTGTGGGTCCAGGCTAAGCAATCAGCTCAGGTTTGCTCTCTGGTGCTTTTGTTCCCTCCAAGCTCTCGGTAGAGCTTTGGAGGACCAGAGTGAAAATGGTGCCCTCCTGATCTCCACCCAAAGGAGCTGAGAACTCGGGGCCCCGCTCCTCAGTGCACCCCCAGAGAAAAGCAGTCACTCCCGTGTCCCCGGTCTCCGGCCGCACTCCATGCTCACCCGGCCTGTGACCGAGTGTTTCTATCTCTGGCACCCAACCCCATGTGGAGTCTCCAAACCCAGCAGGTCCCTGCAGTGTGCTCCTGCACCGCTCCTCCCGGGGGAGGGAGGGGAGTCTCCCCGGATCTGCCGCTTGTTGGGTCCCTGCTGGAGGAGCAGTGGCCCGACTGTGTCGCTGATCACAGTTTATGGCAACCCCAAGCTGATAGCCCGCGCCTCGGCTCTGTCTCTGCAGCCGGCTTCCCCATTCCAATACATGGGAGCTCTGCCGCACTCAGGCACCCCTGGTCTTTCTTGACCCCGAGGGTCCTGAGACCACCCTGTCCCGCGAGGGTTCCACCCCCCGCTTAGCCACTGGAGTGATGTCCCTCAGCGGAGCCGACTTCTAAAAGTTCCGATTTTGTGCTCCGAGGCTCTATCACTTGCCAGAAGCGGCCAACGGAGGCCCCCTCCCCCGCCGTCTATCCTCCCGAATATCGCCTCTGATTCACTTCTCCATAGGTCCTACCTTCCAGAAAGTGGTCGCTTTTCTGTTCAGAGAGTTGTTGCTATTCTTTTTTTCTATCTCCTGTTGAGTTCGTAGGTGATCAGAATGGTTTGATCCCTATTCAGCTGAATTCCTGAGACCAGACGGAACCAAGGTCTCCTACTCCTCCGCCATCTTCCTCCACCCCTCCAGGAATCACCACCTCTCCATTTTTAACTTATCTTGAAGACTTTGTAGGAGACTGATCTTCCTCATTTACATTACAATAAAACTTCAAAGTTAGAATGGTTTTATCCTCAAAGCCTTTTATAAATGACTATCAATATTGTTTAAGCATTCATTTAATCTGTGGAAGTACTCACTGGAGAACACCCATTACTCTTGATTTATGTCCATTTTATTAGCTCCAGTTACAAGAACACACATAGAACAAGCTTCTGAGCCAACTTTCCTAATCCCTGTAAACTGTAAGTACAATCTCAATTTATCTATTGGTGTAAACTTGATAGCCTCTCTCTTTTGGAAGTCTTAATTTAATAAGCTGTGTGAGACCACAGGCGATGAGAAAGTGTTCCATGTGCAACAGTCTGTCAGCTCTCCAGGGTCGTTGAAACATCTGTGTGTGTAGGAGTGTAGAGTTTTCCACTGAGAGAACTGAACCATTTTCGTATAGAGACCATGCACACCATCAAAGAGAAATATTCATAAAACATGCCAATCAGACCTGGCAAAGATTTTTCTCACCACTCTCTCATTTCCTTCTGCTTCCCTCTTCCCACCAAAAAATAACAACATATTAAAGGCTGGAGCACTTATTCTTAATAGAGGTCCCTCCCTGCCTATATTGCTCCCTCGGACATTTCCCCAGATAGACTGCCACTGAGATTTTAGGTTCTGACCTCAGACGTCTTGGCCTGTGTTCAAACTCTGGATCCTCCTTTATGAGTGATGTGGTTTGAGGTTGGTTCATTAACCTCTCTGTTTCTCTGTTTACTTATTTAAAAGGATGACCACTAGCATTCCTTGCTTTGTGGTATTACTTTTTTTCGTTTGTTAGTTTCAGAAGTAGAATTTAGTGATTCATCAGTTGCTCATTCCATCAAGTGCCTTCCTTCATGCCCATCACTCAGTTACCCCATCCCCCTACCCACCTCCCCTCCAGCAACCCTCAGTTTGTTTCCTAGAGTTCAGCATCTCTTATGGTTTGCCTCCCTCTCAATTTTCATCTTATTTTATTTTTTCTTCCCTTCCCCTATGCTCATCTGTTTTGTTTCTTAATTTCCACATATGAGTGAAATCATACAGTATTTGTTTTTCTCTGACTGACTTATTTTGCTTAGCATAATACACTCTAGTTCTATCCATGTCATTGTAGATGGCAAGATTTCATTCTGTTTGATGGCTAGTATTACAAAAGAATTTACTACCAGCACTAAGCTGGCCCTCAGTCAATGTTAACTATTAATAACTATTATTAAAATGACTGCATTTAGTTTTCCAAATTCCATCATTAATTTCCTCCTTACAGCCCTGAGAGATTGCTAGATATGATTCTGTCATAGCAACCCCATGTTGTCTGTGATTCAGCACTGCCCAGACATCCTTATATGATTCCCAGACATCCTGACTGTTCCCACAGGGACGACTTCAAACTCTGCAATCTGGTTACACCTTGACCACCGACTGAGAAGGTTTCATTTATTTTTACCTGACAACCTTGACACAGCCTTCCCAGGCAAAAATAGCTTCCCTCAGAAAGGAACTCCTTTGGCTCTTGCCCCACCAGTGCACACACCTGCAGACATTTGTTCCATCCAGCTGGTCTCCCAGCTCCTGTCTAATATGGATTCTCTAAGCTGTTCTTTACACTTAACAAACGAATGTTTTAGGGGAAAAAAAAGATCTGTGACCCTAGTGCTCAAAACTCATAATTTTCCATTTCCTTTAAAATAAATGTAAAACTGATCATGCTAATAACATTATAAAATCTAGTATAAGCCCTGAGAGTTGGGTTTTCTTTCTGTAATGCAAGTACCTATCTTAAGCTTGGATTGCCAAGGCACCCCCTTCAAAGATGGCGCCCACTGCATAGATGGCTGTCTCCAATAAACATTGCCTGCCACTGGATAAAGAGCCAATCCTCCCCTCCCCACCCAGGCTCCTTTGTTTTAGGGACTCTTAGATCATTTAGATAATTGACCATTTGGACTACTTGCACTGTTCTCTTCCCACACTCATATTTTAAATTCACCAATAGAGAGTGAGTCTGTAAAAACCTAGGCCCCCCACCATCTACCCCAAACAATGCAGAACTTCAGGCCCTCTCGCTCTCTTTTTCTCTCTAACCTCATTGTGTGGCACCAGGTGTGCTATGAAATTTCCAGGATTTGTAAGTAACAAGGCTTTTTATTTTTTTTTTCTTTTTATCTTTTTTTTATCTTTTTATCTTATTTTTTATCTTTTTTTCTTTTTTCCTGACGGTTATTGCCAAAGGCATCTTGCAATCACAATCAAAACCAAAAGGGTTGGTCCAGCCACCACACTGGTTATCAGTAGGCTGAGACTGGCGCAAAGCATAATAAGATAAGCCGTATTTTGCTTAGTAGGACCTAAGCCTGGTTAATCCCACTAGGAGAGAAGGATGAAATCTGGCTGGAGTTTGAATGACTTTGAAAGGACAGAGAAAAGAAAGAGAAAAAATACATGAGTGTTTTGGTGAATATTTGGAGAATTTGGGGAAATTCAGCTTGCTTACTGTATCTCTTACTAACCAAGGGTGAAGGAACTTTAAAAATGAACTTAGAAGTTTTGTTGGCTCACTTTGTCACATCTGCTTGTATTATATGTTGTTGGCAGGGATAATTTTTGCTCACATTCTCTGCTTAATCCTTACCAGAATTCTATGAGTTAAATTCTACCTAATCTCACTTGTGAAGATAAGAAAACCGAGGCTCTGAGAAATCAAACTTCTAGAAAATAGGCAAGCCTGGTCTGAATCAATGTAGAATGAACCCAGTGTACACTTTCTTAAACACTATCTTGTTTAATGTTGGGAAATTTTAATTGTGACAAAAAGTCTTAGATGGAGGGAATTGTTTATTTTTCTTTTTGTTAGCAGAACCCTTTTAAGCCCAGGTAAGCAAATAGGGGCTCTATTGCAAGGACATAGGGACACCTCGTGGAATCCCAGGGAAGGAGACACTTCAAAGCCTCAGGATGGATTTGAACCAGGGGTTTAAGTGTTATCAAGGCAGTCTGCTCCTCCCAGCATCTGGCTCCCTGCCTCCACAGCTCTGTCTGCTTCTCCCTGGGGTCGCAGGTTCTGCACATGCTCCTCCATCGTCCCGCACCCTGGTGACTCAGTCAAACACCCACCTCGGTCCTGCTGGGAAGGGACTCTGCAGCTATAATTAAGGGCAGGGACCAGGAGATTGCCCTGGGTCATCTGGTGAGCCCAATCTCAAGAGAATATGGGGGGCTGGTGTAAAAGAGATATAGCATTAGGAGAAAGCAAGGAGAGGCAGCAGGTAGGTGAGATTTGCAGTGACAAGGACCTGAATCACCACCATTGCTGCCTCCGAAGATGGAGGAAGAAGGCCACGAGCCAGGGAAGGTGGGTGACCTTTAGAAGCTGGGACCTCTCCTTCCTGCTGATAGGCAGCAAGTAAACAGGGACGTCAGTCCTTAAATTCCCATGGACCTGAATTCTGCCAACCACCTGGATGAGCTTGAACATGGATGTTCCCCAAAGCTTCCAGAAAGGAATCCAGCCCTTCCAATCCCTTGATTTTGGCCTAGTGAGACCCGTGTCTGACTTCTGACTGAACCGTGAGATAATAATGCTATGTTCTGTTAAGCCACTAAATGTGTGGTGTTGTGTTACCGCAGCAACAGAAGACCACTATACTTTTGTTCCCTTAATTTTGCATCTCTCCTCATATATATATATATTTTTTTTCTCTCTCTGCATACAAGTTTCCTTTTTCTTTTACATGTATTCCATCTTGACAACCCCAATTTAGCCTGCAGCATTGAATTATGGGAGTCTTTTCATCTAGTCTGGAGCCTATGACTAATTAAACCTGTTTCAATATCCCAGTTCTGAATTTCTAAGGAAAAATCAAATTTTTCCAGCCCAATCACTGAATTGCATCTCCCTGGTTCAGGTCACCGATATCCATCCAGAGAAATGGGGAAGAGTCATGGAGATTGTTGACAGCTCATTCCATGACTTGGAGGGGCGAGTTTATCTAAGGGCACTCCTAGAAAAAGGATGTGGTGCCAGGGAAGAGGAAGAGGTGTATTTCTAGTAGAGATGTTTAGGACATATAAATGGCACGGAACAGATTAAAAGTAGCTATGTGGAACAGACAAAGGTGCTGAAAGAAGGGGTCTGGAAAGGTTTAGGGTTGTCATATTTTTCTCAATCACAGTTAAGTTTGCACCAAGTTCCTAAATGCAGGAAGGACTAACACCAGGCCCTCGATAATTTGAATATATGGATTAATTATGACATGAGCCTTTTGTGCACATATATACATGAGCTTGTGCAAAATATGTACATATGACTATGTGTTTATACTTCATTCTGCTGTTCATCAATTTTTCCCATTTCTTCCACCATGTAGGCTCAGCAAAATAAAATGGCAAGTGGAATAATTAAAAACACAAACAGCTGAGATTAAGCTCTGCAGAGATTAATTCTGACACAGGTTTCATTTAATGTTATAGAGCAGTGACCTGGGGAAAATAAAAGTGCATCCATTGGAGAAACTTTATTGACAAAATAGCAATAGGAATACAACCGAATTCAAACTGCAAAAGTGGATAGGGGAAATTGTGTGCTTAAGCATTCTGTGCAATTCCACTAAACACTGGCTTCATTAATCCCAATGTCTAGCTCTATTATTTAAAGTTGCACTTCCCAGTGTGGTTAGTTGGCTGGGCAATGCATGGGTAAGCATGACTTGCACTAGCTATGCAAAAACGGAGCAGACATTTACGAGTCCATTTTAAAAAAAAAAACTCTTTGCTACCTAGTAAAACACCCTCATGCTTGGAGGCCCACCTTCCCTGCGTTTTTTTGTTTGTTTATTTGTTTGTTTTTTCAGGCATTCTTAGCCACATCCCTCTTAACAAGGTGCACTGTTTTTTGAACGGTACCATGTAAGACTTAGAATTTTAAGTAACTCTCATCAGTGCATCTACCACCGGATAGAAGCCTCAATTTAACCAGAAGATAAATAAGACAAATCTTATTTGTCAAAGTAGCTAGGTCTATTTATTCAATTAACCCAATAAATATTTACTTAATATTGACTAGACATCAATGATATCTAATATCTGTATTTTTTTAACAGAGATGATTTATTGGGTTTATCTGTGTTATGTGCAATAAGTAATGTTCTCTGCTCCTCACAGCCAAGCATTCTCTGCCACATTTGCTCCATGACCACAAGCCAGAGGGTTTACTGTTTTACTTTCCAATTGTGTTAGTCTTTCTTCTAGAGGCATACCTAAGTCCTGCATGCCAACACTGACTTGTTGCTAACACAAAGCATCTTGACACCATTGAATAATTTTAACAAAAATAAATAGCCTTGCCTTACTGAAATGCTTATTAATGTAACAGTTTGGTACCATGTGTCAACTGCAAACTAGCAAAAATGAAAATATATATTGGTAATGAGCAAAGGTTGAGAGGACTGCTCTCCTATGCTGGTGGTACAAGTGAAAAATACTGAATCCTTCTAGATGCAATTTCACAAAGTACATCAACAGCCTCAAAACCAACTGACATGCATCTATATTAAGGAGTCGTTCTGAAAGAAATAGTCTAATATGATTTTTGTGGCCTCCTAAGGTCCTGAACACTGTGCTTCAATTATCTCTCTGTATTTCCATATGAAGATCTTTATGACAGTATTATTAGTAATTTTGAAAATACTGAAGATATTTAAATTCTTCTACATTAAGAATCAATTGCATAAATCACAGCAGGTCCAAAGGTTTAGCGTTATGCACCTATTTGCATAGTGTGTCAAAGAATTTTGAATGCTGTATAAAAACACTTAAGTGAAAATGTAAGATATGCAGCTTTATAGAAAATATAGAAATATAGAAAATTCCAGTCATGTAAATCACCATTAATCCAATAAATGTTTGTGATTTGAGAACCCGCTTCATGTGCCAGGCATTACTTTAGGAATCAGAGATAGAGTCAAAGAACACAACTCTTTGTGAAAACCCCTGCCCTCAAGGAGCTTAAAAATCCAGAAGTACAATAAATCATACATGATTAATAGGTCCAGGTAGGTGTAGATGCAAAGAAAACACATCTGTGGTGAACATACTGGAATGTGAGGGTGACTTCTCTGAATCATGAGACTGTTGCTCATATCTAGTTGCCACTCTTATTTTTTATTTTGCCAAATTCCTACCATAAGCATATCTTACTTTTACTATGTTTTTTTTTTTTTTTTAGAAAAAAAATCATCATTATTATCCATCTTTACCTATCAGGTCAAATCCAGCCAACAGAGCACCTGGAATAACAATGTGTAACTATTTCATCCTGGAGACTTCAGTGGGCATCAGTGTGATGGATAATCAGGTTCATTGTACTGTGGCTCCCACACGCCACTGTGGATATTATCTAATACTCAGCCCCAGGAGAACCCCTTTGTATGACAAAATACAGAGTGAAGAGGAACACACTAACCCTTGTAATGTGCCTTCTATTGGTAGAGCTGTTGTCATTCTTGATTTTAGATGATTCTCAAAACAACCCTTGCGAATGAGTGTTGTTCTCCCCACTGCACAGATGCAGGGAAAGGGGACCCAAAAAGTGAAGTCACCTCCAAGCTCACACAATGTGTGAAACCAGATTTTCCTGCACCAAAATCTATCAACCATGATGCATTTTTCTTCCTTCCTTCCCTCCCTCCTTCCTTCTGAGCCTCACTGTGTGCTAGGCACTGTTCTAACTAGTCACGCCAAGGTTAAAGTCATCCTATGATCCCATTACTCTCATTTTGTAGATTTATAGGGGCAAATAAACCCCTTTGTGTCAGTGATAGAAAAGATAAGAAATCAAACTGTCCAACTGTAGGAACAAGGAAAATCATACATTTCCCCAACCTGAAAACACTGAAAGTGACTAGAAACAAGTTTACGTTAGAAAGAGAAATAAGATAATAATCAAGTGGGTTTGGGGATACATGTGGAGCAGAGGCAAGACAGAATTTTGAGAACTAGATTTGCCTATTACTATTCCAAAAAGCAGTGCCTAAGCTGGACAAGCTATATAAGCTCTCTGAGTAGCAGTGTTCTTGCCTTTAAAATATCTCCCCATAGGTTTGTGGGAAGACCAATGAAGACTGCTCACACAAAGTGCCCAGCATCAGGCTCAGCACACTCTTAATAAATGCAGGTCCACATTCCCTACCCAACCGTCCCCACATGCATATACATTACCTGCCAGCCACTCACCACAGCCCTGAATGAAGATGCTCTCACTCTTGGGTGGGAGACAGACCTACAGACGAGTATTTACAAAGTAATATCATTGCTCCCGACTCATTTGTTCAACCAATATGTAGCATTTACTCTGAGCCCTGCACTATTCCGGGTGCTAGAGTTAGGGTGCTGAACCCAGTAATCAAAGTAAGCAGTGTGGATGAGTAAATTGTTGGAGGTGCCCTGCCAGGGCAGTGGTGGCAGAGGTGGGATGGACAGAGAAGGCTCAGAGAATGCAACACGTGAAAAAACTGAAGAACTGGGGAAGTCTGAGGAGGTACCTGCTGCCCTCTTCCTGGCC
The DNA here is from genome assembly GCF_009762305.2 of Zalophus californianus. Taxonomy (NCBI): domain Eukaryota; kingdom Metazoa; phylum Chordata; class Mammalia; order Carnivora; family Otariidae; genus Zalophus; species Zalophus californianus. Next base: position 185,937,330 of record NC_045598.1, read on the forward strand.
TGAGGATGTCGAGGTGCTTGCTGCCTCCTGTGGAGTTCCATACAGTATTTAGAGGCAGGGGACCATTTAGAGACTTTCAGAAGGCCTCTCACCATGGCCATGATGAAGCTGGAGTCAACAATTCTATGGAAACCCAGCCTCTGCCCCCAAAGTGTGGTCTTTTACCTGCACAAGCCACTGGGTGACTTTTCCATTCCGTTTTACCTTGTTCTGCTTTGCTCCGAGGGCAAGAAGCTGGACAATGGACGGAATCAGAAGAAGGCATATTTTGCAACAAAGCAGGAAACTGTCAGTAACACTCAAACAGAATGAGTGACCCCAGACTTTTATCCTGAACTCGTTCCAGCTGACAAAGAATGGACAGCTGTCAGTGACAGATCATGGACGCCTACACGAGACAGAGGTGGGACCTCTGCATTCATCTTTTGACACTCAAAAAACCAAGATAAAAAGAATACCTCCCTGATAGTGCCATTGCAGAGGTAACTTGGGGTAGCACAGGACTGAGTTCTCAAAGCAATGACTGGTGCATAAAAACCCTCAGTAAGCACTGAACTTATACTGTTAACAGTAAGATCAGTGTTAGTGGCTGGAACTCTATATCGGTGAGATCAGCATCAATTATCAACACTATCAACCCTTCAGAAAGCTCTAGATTAAGGGTATTATTACCCTTTCAAATTGTCTTTTTTATTCTCTTTCTTCACCTTCTTCATCCTAATAAATATCAAATCAGTGTCTTTTATTAAAAAAATATTGTATTTATTTATTTGACAGAGAGAGAACACAAGCAGGGGTAATAGGTGGGAGAAGGAGAGGGAGAAGCAGGCTCCCTGCAGAGCAGGGAGCCCAATGCGAGGGTCGATCCCAGGACCCTGGGGACCTGAGCTGAAGGCAGCCGCTTAACTGACTGAGCCACCCAGGTGACCCAGATCACTGTCTTCTATAGGAGTTTCACCATTTTGGGCTCTTTGTATAATAAAACGGTAGACCAGGGAGTGATCAGCTGTAAGAGTCTTATTAGGATCTAGGATGACTGTGGAGCAGGCTGTGGACCTGAGCAATACAACAAGAAGTCACTAGCCACTGTGTCTTTTTATAGTTGAATTAATTATAATGAAATGAAATTTTAAACTCAATCCTTTGGTCATCCTAGCCACATGTGGTCAGCAGCTAGCAAACTGGATAGTGCAGACATAGAACCTTGACATCATCGAAGAAAGTTCCACTGGACAGCACTTTTCTAGAAGTGCGTGGATAGGCCACCCATCACAACAGTAAGCAGTCAAAAGGGCATGTGCTGTGACCCCGCCTCCCTCTCCTTGCTTCACTACCTCAAACACTCCATGCCTCCTTTTAGACAGGGCTTTCTCCCATTTCAGAATGCTCTTAAAATGCACCTGCTACTCTCAGCACACGCCTATATATGCATACAATCTGCACCTGCCCCCCCACACACTCACACTCACACTCACTCACACTCACACACACTCACACTCATATCTTTACCCGTCAGTCCTTCTCTTTTGTTTCAAACCTCAACTCAACCATCATTTCTCAGTGAGGATCCCCCACCTCCAACCTCCTGGACATGGTCATTTCTCCCTGTCAGGTCTCCACATCCTCATATCATATCGTGAAAAGCACTTTGTAACCTGTAAGATTTTACATTCCTTTATGAGATTATTAAAAGCTAACACTTGTAATACACCAAAAATTCCGTGAAAGCAAAGATGATGCCTGGCTTGCTCATAGTCTCCCCTCTATACCTGACACAGTGTCTGGCATAGGGTGGGGTGGCAGTAGCTGTATGGTAAGTGGATGAACGAAAACAGAAGTCACTCTGGCTAGTGGTCAGGGCAGGTCTCCAGGACAAAAAGGCTGCCTTCTCTAGACTGTGGTAAGCCTGGTCGCTAAGACTTTATCAAGACAGACATGGTCCTTGTTGGGCAGAGGGACAAGAATCTTTTCAGGTATTGAAATATGCTTGGAACCTGATCCATAGCAGGGAGAAAAGATCTGCTGGGTTTCTTTCCAAAGGCTGGGTCATTAATGCAAGGACCACATGCTCTCACATCACCTCCACACCACTTAGAAATATCAGAGTAGTGTTGTCGTCAAAACAGTCTGAACGCAGAGTGAGCCTTGTGTTTAATGCTTCCTGCTCCTTGAGACTGCTATTCACTGTTCTGTGTATGTCCTCTGGACTCATATTTAATGAAGAGCCACTACTTTTTAAATTCTGTGTTCCACCCTGTGAATGTCGACATCATAGATGCTCAAGGTTTGGTGAACCATTTTCCTTGGACCAGACACTGTGCTAAATGCTTTGCTTTCATTCAATCCTAAAAGGCAACCCTATGAGAGAGCTATTATTGTTATCCCCATTTTAAGATGAGGACATGGCATGACAAAGAGGCTTAATAACCTGTCTTGCCATCTCTACAACTACTGAATCTCCCTGTGCCCATTTTCCCACTGAAAAATGTGGGCAGACATGGTAGTCACTTTACAACATTGGTGTTAGGATGGCATCAGAGAAGGAATGGAGACACTTAGAAGCCATTCAAGGTTTGCTATTATTTCTCTTAGAATTAATCCTTTGGCTATTGCATCATGTGCCAGACCTACCCTCTGATTGTTCACAGGCTGCTCCACCTGAAAATCACGACCTCTCAGAGGTGAAAGAAAGAGTTCTGGGATCTAGAAGAAAGTTATTTTGCTGCATCCCAGGGACAAGCATCAGGAAGGTGCAGTTGGGGGAAGGGGGTTATCAGGCTGGCATATGCCACTCCAGGCACAGCACCGGGCTCTGTCACATGTGGAGCCATATTTAATCTTCACGGAGCCCCCTGGGAGGCGTGAACAGCACTTCTGTGACAGTTAAAGAAAATGGCTCAGAAAAATTAAGTTTCCAAAAGTCATGCAAGCTAATGAATGAAAGAAACTCCAAAACTTTATTAAGCAGCATCGCACATGGTTATCTAACTTCTAATAAATGAGACACACCTTAGAGATTTAAGATTTGCATTTAGTGTAAATTAGTTTCAATTATTTATTTATTTTTTAAATCACCTGATTTTGACATGGAAAAATACTTCCAATATTTTACCCCAGCCTGTTTTTGGAGGCTGATGCTAGTTGGTTGTTTTAGGAACTACTCCGGGATACACCCAAAGATAATACTTTTCTTGAAAAAACAGACATTTTAAAAGTGGGTCCTTCAAAACATTTTTAAAAAGTAGAAATCAACCTTCCAATTTTGTCTTACAACAATTAAAGTTCAAGGTTATGTGTTTTAAGGATCACTTAGCAGCTGTTTTTTTAGTCCTAAACTAAGGTGCTCTAACAGGTAAGTTGCTTACATCTGCCTGAGCAACCCTGGGGATAGAAGGAGTCTCTCAGTCTGTGTTACACATGTGAAACACCTCGCACAATACCAAAAAGAAAAGAAAAAGAGGGAAGGGAGGAAGGAAGGAAGACGTGAAAAGGAAGGAAAGAAAGAAAAGATACCCATAGCAGATGGTCACTACCTTTGTTTAATATTAACCTAACCAATAACTAAATGCACATCGCATAAGCCCTTGCATGCACAATACATGTTTGTGTTCCAAAGTAATATAAAATATACTGTCAGTAGACTTTAATCATATTACCACCGTGACCCTACCATTTCATGGGTCTTAATGGTCAAAATGCTCCCACCACGAGGCAAGGCAATAAAGGTTCAGACAACACAACCTGGTCAGCTAGAGGGACTTGTCTCAGGAACTTGTTCTCTCCCTCACGAGGACTTCCAAACAGACGACAGAAATGCGAGTTTCACAGCTAAGAAGCCATTAATGGGTGCTGAACATGCCCTAGGCATTCTCATATAGGCACAAAGCTCTTGGTGGTAGAGGTTACTGCCTTCTCAGGGACCACTCAGAGAGGAAGGAGAAACTTCTATTCAGACCAGGCTGCTAACAAAGGAAGTGGAGTGCAGATAACAGCCTTAATGCCCATTGTGCCACTGACTCCATGTCTGGACCATCCATGGACATCTTAGATGCTTGTAAGTCTGACCGAGGGAAACCATATCCTACCATCAAGTCCAAAAGTTGGGTGTATCCCGGAGTAGCTCCTAAAACAACCAACTAGCATCAGCACCTGGCAAACTACTACTGGAGACCGAAGACCAACAGTGGCTTATAACGGCCAGCAGCCTGATGCTAAGGTGCCCCAGGAGCAGACCTGGACAAACACAGCAAGCATCTGTGGCAAAGAAGAATTAAAAAAAAAAAAAAAAAAAAAGGAGAGAGAGAGAATCAGCTTTATGTTCCATTTTCACTAAGAGATAGTTTTGAATAATGACTATTTGGGGAGGTGGGTCTTGAATTCATATAGTTGGATACTGTCTTTCCCTGAGCTACTGACATTTGGAAGGCCCTGGTTAGGGTTCTGTGCAGAGACGACTCAGCACTTGGCATTTCCTGTGAATGTCCTGCTTCTGTTAAAGAGGCCCCTGATGGCCCTTTCTGGAAAACTTCCAGTCATGAGGATGGGAGCAGCTCTGACATAAAATGTTACTCTTCTTGTCGGTTGGGAGCAGGGGCATCATTTATCATACCTTAACTCCTAAGGGCATGCACTGGAAATGTGGAGCGGAATCTGCTCTGACTCACTCCACACTCTTGGTGACCCTGGTCTGGTCACTTGCCCTGTGGGTCACAGTTGCTCATATGCATAACAAAGAGGAGAGGATGAGGTGGATCACTGATATCTTTTCAGCACCAAAGTTCGGTATCCATGGAAACTTTTGTGTTGGAGGTTTGAGAACTTCCTAAAGTTACATCAAGGGTAATTACACACCCTCAAGCACCCTGAGTTTGTCTGCAACTTCTTGCCAGAGTAAACAGTGTTTCTCAAGAGTCAGGGCAATTGCTTTGTAAAACTAGCTAGGGTCCATGGACTGCATGGGGCTGGGGCCTCCAGAGGTTGGGTGGGGTGCCCAGAGGCACAGGATATTTAGCTGCAAGCTGGGTCTAGTCCTGTATTCCCACTATAGTTCACCTCACACCAAACCATGCAAATTCCATGAGTTCTCCTTCACTTATTTAAGCTAATCTGAATTATATGGCTCTGCCCTGGTACATTTAAACATAGAATGTGGTGACTGTTTTGCCCAGGGTTCTCCAGAGAAAAAGAGAGAGGTAGGGGAGGGGGACTGACAAAGATAACAAGGTGGGGGCTGACAAGTCTGAAATCTGGCAAGCTGGAGACCCAGGGAAAAGGGGACATTGTGATCTTGAGTCCAGATTTCACACGGCAGCAGGCTGGAAACTTAGGCAGGGTGTCTATGCTGTCTCTGTCTAGTCTTGAGAATTCCAGACTCCATTCCCTTTCAGGAAATTTGAGCCTCTTCTCTTGAGGCTGTCAAGGGTTTATTTAAGTGAAGCCTACTCACGTTGTGGAGGGTAATCTGCTTTAGACGGTAGACTCAAAGTCTATTGATTTAAAGGTTAACCACATCTAAAAAATACCTTTACAGCAACATCCAGGCTTGTGTTTAACCACACAGCTAGGCCCCACAGCCTAGCCACGCCAATCTGTAAACTATCACAGTGACTCTATTTAATTTCTCCAGAGTAATTACTGCGTGACAGGAGCTTTTGACTCTGACAAAGCTCTGTTGCAGGCTTGAATTCGCTACAGGCTGCATGACTTCAGACATTCGTATCTTCTCTGAACTTCAGGGTTCTTATTGGTCGGATGGGTTATTATGCAGATTCCTTGAGACAATGCTCATGGCTTCCTTAGCAGCGTGGGTACAGGGTTTGCAAGCCCCAACTATTGCCTCCTCTCTAAGAACCCTTTTCTCATCCTGTCCAAACAGACTCTATGTCTTGTTCCTCAGTAGAATGTAGTTTGAAATTTGGTTACATGATATCCAGAGTTTGTCTCAGGTAAGACTCCTTTTGCTTCTTTCTATATTCATTCATTCAACAGATACATTCTATCACATTAATGATGATGGCTACTGGCTATTTGTTATGGGCCTACTATTCTCAGTATGCAACACTCTTCATGCATTAGCTTACTTAAACTCAGCCACAACCTCAGGAAATAGACACTATTGTTATTACCCACACTGAACTAAGGAGGCACCTGAGGCCCAGAGAGATTAAGTCACTTACCCAAGGCCACACTGAGAAATGGTGAACCAGGATTCAAACCCAGGATTCAAATCACAATTGAATGCAAGCTTCTTAAAAATTGGAGCAGTTCTGCCTCTTGTTTATAAACTCTTGTATCCACCCCAGCTCAGCAACCCCTTGTGTTCCCAGAACATGTGAATATGTTAGTTTACACAGCAAAGACTGCAGATCGGTTAAGGTCACCAATCAGCTGATTTTGAGATCATCTGGGTGGGCCACACCGAGAAATGGTGAACCAGGATTCAAACCCAGGATTCAAATCACAATTGAGTGCAAGCTTCTTAAAAATTGGAGCAGTTCTGCCTCTTGTTTATAAACTCTTGTATCCACCCCAGCTCAGCAACCCCTTCGTGTTCCCAGAACATGTGAATATGTTAGTTTACACAGCAAAGACTGCAGATCGGTTAAGGTCACCAATCAGCTGATTTTGAGATCATCTGGGTGGGCCACATGTAATCTCAAGTGTCCTTATAAAGGGAGAGGGAAGCAGACAATAGGGAACCAGAGAGATGGCAACGTGATAAGGATTGGCTTCAGGTTGTTGGTTTTGAAGACCGAAGAATGAGGCTAGAAGCCACGGGCGGCAGGTGGCCCCTAAATGCTGGCAGAGGTGAGAAAACAGATTATTCCTCAGCACCTCCAGAAAGGAATGCAAGTGATTATCACCCAATGCGACCTTGATTATAGACCGATTCGACCTTGACCAATCTTGGACTCCTGACCTCCAGACCTTTAAGATAATAAGCCACTAAGTTCCGACCATCCGTTACAACACCAATGGGACACCGATACTCTATTGATGCACGCCTCATATTTTAGAAGAGAAAAGAACACAGGCCTGCTTCCCAATTTGCAAAGTAGTTTAACATACGCTATGAAGTTGACCTTCACCTGCTCCAAGGTGAAGATTTACAACTGTCATGCCCATTTTATGGGACAGAATAGTGATATTCAGAGACCATGGCAACTGAAGCTGGTCTAGTGCAAATGCTGGAAGGGGGCCTGGGGAGCAGCTCATGCCTCCACAGAACTGCTGAGTCCCGGGCACCAAAAAAGGACATAATCCATGTTTGCTGAGAATGAAAAGTGAGACAAGGCATCTAACAGAGACCACCCTGGACGCTGCAGAGGGATTTCCCAGGCACACCTGCCTGCTGAGACACCTTACACAGAGACCCCCCTGCAGACTGCTGTGGCCCCGCAGTGTCACCTTGGGTGGCTTCTGTCATTACTTGGTTTTCCAAAAGTTCATAATCAGGGCTGGTGCCTTGAAGGGACTCAGGGCCTTGGAAATGAAGGCTGCAGGAGGGCACCCTATCTCCTCTCTGAAACGGCATCCTGTTATGTCCTCACATCAGGACACCCCAGGCCAGGAGGCCCATTCCCCTCCCTGCACCTCTCCTGCCTTTCTGTCCAAATCAGGCGAATGGCAGAGCCATGTGACTCTACTTCAGAGTCCACTTAACTTAATTGAACGGAATGTGATTTCCGTGAAGCACAGGTGGTGATGGAGACAGTGTTGTGCAGCTTATTATCTGATTTGATGTGGCAGCCTCCAAATGAGCTGCTGGCTGAGCACATTCTAATGGGCTGAAGCTGGGAAGAGGCACCCAGGCAGAGAGGCAGAGGGTGGGGGGGCTCTCAACTGCTGAGATCGGCTGCAGTGAGCTGAGCATTTGAAGCCAGCCACCCATTTAATGCTCCCAAGAGTCGGGGGGGAGGGAGGGATATCATCCTGAGCAAGGGATGAAGCATGGAAACTCAGAGAGCTTGTGTACATTTCCCAGGGTCACACAGCCAAGGCTAAGGGTCTTTGTCTGACTTCCCAGCCTAGCTGTCTGCCCTAGAGCATGCCACCTTTGTAAGCAACAGCTCAGGGACCGGGGGTGGGGAGTGGGGAGGAGTTAAGAGGTAAAGTCCAGCACTTGAGAGGCAGACTGTCCAGGAGGTGAGGTGCCCATGGCCTTCTCTGTGGCTCCAGGTGCATCCTGTGTACAAACTCCAACAAGTGACTAATCCTTCCTGAGCCTGTTTTCCCTAAGCTGGAAATGCTAACAAACTCTTTATTATAAGCCTGTGGAAAGGATTAAATGAAATAATACATATAAAGTTGTGGCCAGTATGGAGCATACAGTAAGTGCTCAAACATCATTAGCACAGCTGGTTATGATCTATATTGCTGCTCTCTGTCCTCGTTGGAAAAGCAGTCATTGGGCTGGGAGGACTTCCAGGCAGTGACATCGACTCCTCTTGTTTTCAAGGAGCTGCACTCTCTTGTTGATAGAACTGACCCTAAAGTGAAGGTTTTATATTAGATTCCCAAGAGCTGTGGGATGCCCTGGAGTCCCCTCAGGGACCCTAGGGCAGAAGGAAGGAATTAAATGGTGGGGGCATGCAAGTATAGTTTGGGACCTCCACTGCTATTGTAAGCAGGACAGTGCAAATGCTGGAAGGGGGCCTGGGGAGCAGCTCATGCCTTTATTTTCTTATTTTCTTAAAAATTGACATTTCCGGGGCTCCTGGGTGGCTCTTCAGTTAAGCATCTGTTTCTTGGTTTCAGCTCAGGTCATGATCTCAGGGTCCTGCGATTGAGCCCAGTGTTGGGTTCCATACTCAGCGGGGAGTGTGCTTCTTTCCCTCTCCTTCTGCCCCTCCCCCCACTGCTTGCACACTCACTCTCTCTCTAAAATATATAAATAAATCTTTTTAAAAATTTGACATTTCCCTCAGAATGCATCTTAATACAAATGGAAGTGAGTTTACAAACACCCCTCCCAGAAGACTTCCTTGCCTTCCCTGATGCATTTCCTCTTCTTCTGCCTCCCTGTCCACATCACTGTGCCCACCAGCAAGTGTCACACAAGTTCCATTTTTTCCATTAAACCAAATCCTTGTCTTCCATTTCAAAGCACCAACCACTGTCATACACGTCTGTGAGGACAGAGACTATTCTCCATGCCTGGCCTTGTGCATCTCTTCCATCTGCCTATTGCTCAATTATATCCTTTTATAATAAATATCTAGTAAGTAAAATGCTTCTCTGTAAGCCACTCTAGCAAATTAATCAAACCCAAGAAAGGGTCGTTGGAATCCCTGATCTAAAGCTGGTTGATGAGAAGCACAGGTGATAACCCAGACTTTTGAGTGACATCTGAAGAGGGTGGAGCAGTCTTGCAGGACTGAGCCCTTAATCCTGAGATCCGATGCCTTCTTCACGGAAGACAGTGTCAGGATGGGATTGAATCGTAGGAACCCCCCTACCCCCCCCACAGGAATTGGGTCCAGAAACTTTAGCATCTTCCCCTCCCCACCCATCACTGCCCTGAACAAGAAAATTCAGCACTGTTTCTAAATGTCTACATTGTTATTTCTTATCTTAGGGACTAAGTCTAGAAGTTCTGTATTTTAAAACCTTTAAGGATTAAAATCGTGACTACCACATGTAGATTTCTTTAGACAGTTGCACAGAAAAAAAAAAAAAAATGCGCCCGAAGAAAGAGTTCCAAAAGCCCTGAGAGAGGAGAGGATAAGAGGTGTTAGAATATCAGCAGTCTTCTTTGGAAGCCTTCAGCATGGGTATTATGATATTAGTGTGTGATAGTTTAAACTGTAGAAGCTATTGCTTGTCTTAATTAGAAATACATAACTCCACAGATGGCAGCTAGGGGTTTCTGTTATCTTTAACTCTGGTCAACACCAGATGTTTTGCTAATTAGCATAATAAAAGGAGATGTAAGTTGTCACTGGTGAAATTATAGACTTTATAAATAGCATACCAGACTCTGAAATAGACTCTTGATGTAATTAATATCATTCAAAATAAATGAACTGGCTGAAATATTCTAGAGCAATCTCCTACATGGCATGGGAGAGGTATATGGATCTAGAAGCACTTCTCCGTTCAGTATCTTTTGGATTGCCATCAGAGGCATGTTTGGCAAAAAGTTCTGGGTCCACCCTGGATTCTGAAGGTTCTGTTGCTGACAATAACTGAGGCTAACTGAATCCTCCTCTAGAATACTGCTGTGTCCTTGACAAAAGGATTTTTCATACAAAGTATTAGCAGAGCACCTAAAAAATTAGAGTTGGGATATTTTTAAGCTACATGACTCTTTTTGTGTTGGCTTGAAGACATATGCTTATTTTAAACATCTTCTGTATCAATCCTTGTATATGTTCGACATTGTAATGGCCACTTGTTTGAGACATGACTAGTTAATAATATCCCAGCTTCAAGAAGCTCAGGATCTACCAAGCAGCAAACACTGAGAGGTGAATTAGCAGAAAAATTACAAAGTTACTAAATTTGCATGCATGACCTGGAAGGAAACATTTTTAAAGATTTTATTTATTTATTTGACAGAGAGAGACACAGTGAGAGAAGGAACACAAGCAGGGGGAGTGGGAGAGGGAGAAGCAGGCTTCCCGTGGAGCAGGGAGCCCGATGTGGGGCTCGATCCCAGGACCCTGGGACCATGACCTGAGCCGAAGTCAGACGCTTAACGACTAAGCCATCCAGGCGCCCCAGGAAACTTTTTGAAAGAGGAAGACCCCGTGCACTCTTGACACCTGTGGTCTTCATTCTGAACCACTCTGCCTCCCTGCACTGCATGTCGTCTCTTCATCTTATTCTCGAGACATCCCTCTGGTTTTGGCTTCATGTTAGCGGTCTTCAGCTAAAGCTCCACTGGCTTCTCTTTTTGACTATGTTACTGTTACGTTCCTAACTTGGTACACTCGCCTTCACCCCCACCTCTTGTAGAGATGTCTGGAGCTCAGGAGGAACAGTCACTTAGGCTCAATGACAGATCTGAGCATCTCAGGTATGGAATCACCTGGGAGAAGAGATGTGGAAGGAAGAGAAAGGAGCCAGTTGCAGGTCTAGGCTTTTGGGCTGGGCTGGGTGCGGGTTATTAGCAGGAAGTGTGCAGAGACAGAGCATGGGAATCAGGGGGAAAGAAGAGGTACTGGCAAGTCAAGGGGGAAGTGGGGCTGACAAGTGAAGGGGGGGAAGGCAGATAATCATCCTCCCTTCCCTATCTCATGTTCCAGCCTTGTATCGATATTCCCTGGAGACTTCACAAGGTCATTTGAGGGAGGTTTCCTCTTTGGCAAGGCTATCCGTTGTCCTCTGTCAGAGAAGAAAGACATCTACGTCTATCAACTGTTTGGACACAGTACTCCTTCCTGGAATTGAATTCTCACTGTATTTTATTCCAAGACCTGCATATTCTCTTCTCTTTCCCTGTCAGCCTCAGTAGGTTACTCTCTCTTCAGTGTGGTTCTCAGAGCTGATGCTTGAGGCTAATGCCTGGAGAGATGGAGCAGGGGAGAAGTGAGCAGAGCAGAGGGCTTTGCATGACTGAGCATGCCTCATACCATTTCTGGAAGAAGAAAGCAGAGAGGGGGCCCACTGATTTGGGATGTAGATGTGGAACTTGGTCTTGTTTGGATGCGAACAGCCTGTAACCGCTGGCCAAAGTGGTCTGAAGCCCTTTCCTGCCACAGGCCTCATAATCACAGCAGGTGGTGAGGGTCTGAGGGTGTCTAGTTAGAGAAAGTATGAGCACTTCTTTTTGCAGGGCCAAACTCATGCCTCTGTGCCTGTATTTTCTCTTCTGTGCAGGAGAATTTAGTTATTCCTTTTCTCCCTCATTCATTAAACAAACAAACAAACAAAAACCTTAGGTGCCTGACATCATGCCCAGTGTTGAGATGACACAGTTGAATAAACCCAGTGCCCACCCTCAAGAGTGGCTGGCTCTCCAAACACTCCTGCCATTGAGAACAAGCTGTCCCTCCTCAGCCTCATCTCCCGAGTCTCCTTCCTGACATGCTTGGCATTATAGTCAAAAGAAGAAAAGAAACGAGAGAATTTTGTAAAAATGGACTCTTTTATTTGTTATTTACAAATAAAACCTACTATTCAGGGAAGCTGAGGATTTACTAACTGTGCTTTACAAAGCACCTTGTCAAAATTTGCTTTGGTTCACCTTGGTCAAACCCAGTGGCAGGTATTACAGATGTATTTCTCTAGTTAAAATCTCTGAGGTTCACCTTAGTTTGATCAGACAGACGGTAGCAGAAGGACACACTGATCGAGCCTCCTCACCCACAAACTGACGTCCCCCCTATGGCAAATGGCAGGGCCAGACTCATTCTTGTGCTCCTGCGTTTTCTCTTGTGTACAGGAGGACTCAGTTATTCATTTCCTCCATTTTTCTCCTTTTTCATTAAAACACACACAAAAAAACCACAAAAAAACTGACATGCCTGGCATCATGCCCAGCACTGAGATGGCATTACTTATCATTTTTCAAGATCTCTGCTTCCTTACTGTGGTACCTGGAGTTATATCAGACCAGCCCATATAATCTTCGACCTCTGGCCCACTAAATTGGGGCCATGCTCTTTTCTGAAAACTTCTCATAATGACATTTGTCTTTAACACACAATATGATTATAAAACATCCTACAGGATTATCAAGCTCCATGACACTATCTGCAGACCTCTGATTTTAGGAGTGCTAAGCTGACTGCCAACAGATAATGAGGTGGGGTTGGGAGAGAAATAGCAAGATTACACATGTGTTAGTTAGACACTGCTGGAATTTTACAGTTTGGTGTTTGTTTTTTCCTTTTTCTTCAGTTCCAACAAATGGGTAAAATAGGTAATATTTGACCCACGTTAGAAATCTTAAGGCTAGAGTGGTTAACCAGGTTTTATATAGTCAAACAGCTTGTGAGTAATGTCATTGAATTAATATTTGGTTCATCCAACATCATCCAATTAATTTGATAAACCACTGATTAGTATTCTGCCTGGGTCTAGCTGTTGGAATTCCTATTCCAGGGATCTATCTGATATGCAAGGTCTCCTGTGTACTACTTAATATTTCAAGTATTACTTGTTATTTCAAGTACTACTTAATTCAACAACTGAACACTATTCTTCACATTCCAAAGTCCAGATGTGATGATACAGGTGAAATAAATAAATAAATCACCTGTGATCTGCTTGGTTTGCAGGTGCCCATCTACTTTACCTCATTGTCCAATTCCAGAGTTTCCATCCCCACAGCATGCATACCCCAGAGTCACGGCACATACGACATCATACACTTGTGCTCAGAGGCTCCATTCAGACCCTGAAAATCTCCCCTCCCCAGTCACTCGAGTAAGGAGTCCTAATAGTCTCTTGCCTGATGGATTTAAGGGATGACACATTCACTGGCGATTGATTTCTACAAAACACATTTACTGAGCTCTCCATCTGCGCCTTGGGTTGCGCTGGGTGATGTCAACATAAAGATTCTACCTTCAAGTGCCTTAAGGCATTGAGGGATCATGAAGTTATTCATTCAAAAACTGTAATGTCAAATAGAAAGTGATAAGCACCAAAGTACAAAATGATCTGCTATTTAGAGGACATCAAAATTTACTGCAGGTAGAAAGATCACATGATTAATAACAACTACCATTCTTTTTCATGTAGTATGTGCTTTCCTATAGGCCTAGTGCTTTATATAAATGGTTCCATTTCATATGCCCGGCAGTCTTACAATAAAAGCAACATTTAATGGTTTGTAGAGCACATATTATTCCATGCCTGCAATGTGCCAGGCACTGGGTGTGCTTGTTTATATGGTGGAACATCATGAAAAAATGATAACTTCAAGAACTTTCCTGAGGCTGACCAGTGGCCAGAGTTAACCCATATCTGTTTGACTCTCTCTCTTCCCTCCAAATAGTAACACACACACATGGCTTCGTGAAAAGGACAACAGGAATTCTTCAGCTAAGCTTACAGAAGAAATAATTCAATGAAATCTGAATTCAAGAAATATTACATGTCTACCAGAGGCAGGCATGGACATCCCATCTGGAGACTGAAACTCAGGTGGGGGGAGCAGAATAGAGATAAGTATACATATAGCAGCATGCTAAGAATTGGGAGAAATCAGAATGAAACACTATAGGAGAAAGAAAGAAAAAACACCCTTAATTGGATTGCCAAGAGGGAAAGACTTTTCAGAAGTGACCTTTTTGCATGTAAAGAGGAAGGTGATGGCTATGCAGGCAGAAGGCACTAGAGAGACTGCCCTTTGGAGATGTGTAACTTGAAACCAAAAAAGGATGCTTCATTGTGTGCAACATTTATTATGTGGGTGTGATGAAGAGCATTTAAGATTTTATTGGGAGAGAAAGCTCCATGGCCCCAAAATGCTTAAACTCCAATGGGCTAAATAAAAAGCAGGTATTTTAAAAACTACAGTGAAATTCTGCCTACTCCCTGCTTTTGTGAATAAAGGTTTATTGGAACCCAGCCACACCCATTGATTATGGGTGGGCTATGGCCCCTCTCATGTTGCAGCAGGAGAACTGAATCCTTGTAACAGACACCATAGATATTTACTATCTGACCCCTGGATTGGCATTTGGGATTCTGTCATCCTGGACATCCAGGGAAGAGTTTTGATCATGCGTGTTTATCTGTTGTTGTTGTTGTCCTTACTGGGTTTTGTAGGGCGGCTTTTTGGTTTGAGTTTTAGGAGGACTGACCATGTAACAATCTGCAGGCAGGCTTTGAAAGGCGGATAGAAAGAGATCAATTCTACCATCACTGAGAGAGAAACTTTACCTTGCTGGACTCAGGGGGCCAAAGTGAATAACACACCCGTTTTATCCTAAGGACAACATAGTAAGAGGAAAACAATAATGCTGATGAACAGAACTAGTAAGGAGAGAATGAAATGCAGACAACCACAGTCCAGAGCAAAGTGGTCTATGTGTGCTTCTAAAAGGCCATGAGACAACATCAGCCTGAGTATCTGAGCCGGCTTATTGGAGGAGGCAGCATTTAAGCTGAGGGTGGAAGGATTAGTAGGGTTTCAACAAGAGAGGATCAGGGGAAAGACATTGCTCTGAGGACAGACAACTGTGAGCACATGTCCCTGCCTCTCAGAGCTGCCTGTAGGACCTTAGTGGAATCTGTAGGCACAGAAGAGCCTTTCAAGCCCCTGTCCAACTCCATGTACACCTTGCTTCACTTCCTTTTGGCCTGGAACACATTTTATTTTGTTTTTTTACATGTGTAGGTATCTCATGACTAATTCTAGTAATTAAAGCAAAAAGAAAGGGATTTTATTTATTCAACCCATTCATCTTTGTTGCCCCATTCAGCAACTTACTAAGTTAAATCTCAGATTCATTGGGATTATGTTTGACGCAGATAGAAAATTGAAAATGTATTTCCACTACATTAAGAAAATGGTCATTTTCAAAATGGATCTCTTTATGAGAAGTAATCAGATTTAGATAAGGATTGAGAGCAAATGCCTGCAATATTTAGATGGTTGCGATATTAAGGGTGATTAATTATCATCTTAAAGTATCCCAGGCAATGCTTGCCTCATCTGTTCGCCTGAATTGACCTCTTCCATACCCATTAGGCTTCTCCTCGGTTGAAATGAGTTTTTAAATGGCCTTGCACATGCTGCTGCTTAGCGCAAGTGCCAGTGATGAATGGAACACTGCCCTTTGGGATGCTTCTCGCCTTTCGATTGCTGTCACTATGGGAAAGGAGAACCAGGGGTGCGAGAGGCAGACAGACCTGCAATCATATCCTTCAGGCTTACTTCTCTTTGGCTCATTCTTTTTTCCTGGGCTGTTGTAGCAGTTATTTCATTTGGTTGTAGTGAGAAATAAATGAGAAAATAAATGCATTAGAAAGATTTAGAAAATGGTACGGAGTCTGACACAGTGTAAGCTCCATAAATGTTTGTTTCTACCCTCCTTGTTCACACGGATTGATTTCCTTTTAGAAACAACAGCAGTGTCTTGAGGAAAGCGGGGACTGATTTTTTTCCTCAAATAATTGAAAATGTGGCATCCAAAGAAGGAACAGAGCTCTTGTATGTGGTCCCTTTGATGATCAGGAGAAACACCAGGGTGAAGCTGTGTTACACAGGCTCTCTTTTCAGAGAGAATTCCCAGTGATCGCTCAGTGCTAGAGAATAAGAGGTATGTTAATTGAAAGCTTCTCATATGCCAGGTGCCATTCTAAGTACTCAATCTGCACAACAGCTTTGAGATACAGTCACTCATATAGATAAGGAGAAAGAGAAATCGCCTTGTCTGGGCACCAATAATCAACAACAACCCAAATGAATAGGGTCAGAGGAAAATAATCATATCTGTGTCTCCAATGTATGTTCTACAAATCAGTGGTTCATTCTAAATAAGGTGCTCATCAGAATCACAAAGGCTTTTTTTAAACACAGGTAAATCAACCAGATTTGTTAAGCCTGGGAGGACGTATATGCATGTATATGTTCATAAATCCCCGGGGATTTTGGTGTTCACTGGTTGTCTTTCTATGAAAACCACTGATGAAGTGAATAATGAAAGGACATGTCCAAATTGGACAAAATAAGACCATGGGAGCACGTAAGTGGATGGTGGGGGCTTGGGCATGGAAAGTGGCTCCTGCTACATGGAGGGGTTCAAGGGAAGAATACTAATAGTAGAAGCATGTAGACTTGTTCTGTGTGTTTCCAGAAGAATCAGGGCCAGTGAGCACAGGCAAAGAAAGGTAGGTTATAGATGCATCTAGGAAGTCTCACAAGTGACTGTATTCCCTTCTGAAACAAGGACATATTTTGTGTCAACCACACAAAGGCAGGGAAAACACATTCTGGGAACGTAGTGGAGACATTCCTGCAGAAAGTATCAGGTGAAGGTCAGAAAGGACGATTGCACAGGTGCCTCCTTGTTGAGTAAGCCCACGATGTGCTAAGATTGCCCCAGAACACCATCACAGTCTGCACAGGTGTTTCCTGAGCAAGCTGGATTTTTTTTTTTTTTATAATATCTTGAGTACAGAGGTCATGCTGTGCTTATCCTCCTTTTAAAAAAAAGAATGATTCTAAACTACTAATATAAAGTTTTGAGAGATAATCATAACCAAATTATTTCTCAAAGTGGTGTGTTCTTAGGATGAAGACACCAGATTGTCAGGTCCCTCCCAGTGGAGGAGTGAATACTCCATGCTTGTCAGCCTGCTGCCATTTTAAGGGCTGGTGTATACCCTTCCAGAGGCAAGCAGAAAAAATGGCCCCTGGATTAGAGTCAAACAAACATATGGGGAGAATCTTAGAAGTCGATAGAAATTTGGTGGAGTAACAGAGCAGCCTGAAGTCAATGATGGCAGCTTTTGTTGTCTCTACCGTGCTAACTGTAGGGGAGGAAAACTGTTTCCTTCTCTCCTTCCAGGTTCTTTGGCCGGTCTAATAATTAGATTGATATAAGACAGACTAAGAGCAGAAAAACAATTTTAATTTCATATGTACACGAACCCGTAGAAATATGAGACTCGAAGAAGTGAACAAAGCAGGCAGACATGGTTAGACAAAGCAGCAAGCACTGTTAGACAGAGAGACAATAAATTTGTGAAAAAATTGACAAGACTAAGGGGTTTGGGCTTAGGGTAGCAAATTAGTGAAGAAGTAACCGAGTTTGTTTGCATTCTTGGCTGTATAAACTCTGTCTGGTGGTAAGGATGACTTCTAGCACCAGTACAGAGAGGGGACCTTTCACGTGGGGGATTTATGTCTTGCTTTCAGGGGGACAAAGGAGGCCAGAGTGTCCTTCTTGCACCAGCTATTTCTTAAATAACTTTAATTAAAAATAATCAATATGCCAAAGTAGCATGTTTTGGGGTGGCATTTCTGTTCCCGTCCATAAGCAATACTCATATCAGTTTCAGCTGTCTTTTGGATATGAATGATGCACAACCAATTCAAACTAGTATAGGCAAAAAGGAGACTTTTCTCTTGTTACCCAGAGGGCAGAGGTTTGGGAGCTACGTTCAGGTACAACGGCAGGCACCTGGAAGACTCACTTTTTCCTCTGTGGCTTCTGCCTCTGTGGCTTCTGCTTCTCTTACCATCTCCCCTGCATTTCCCTCTGCCCTCCTGCCTCCACTGGGCCCACCAGACTCACGTCTCTAAGAACTATCACCTGAAAGGGACTGGCTCCTATCATCTCTGGAACCAAGTCCAAATTTTGTCAATTGCCTCCAACTAATAGTAGAATTTCATCCTCAGTATGAGAAAACAATTTAACCCAAAGGCAGTGAGGAGGATAAGGAAGTATGCTAATCCAAAATAGAGTTGTTCGTGATGGACCACCATCTTTACTTCTCTATCCTTCACAACATTATATTCAGCGAGGCCAGAGAGGATAGTGAGTGGAATTTCTGCCCTGGTAGGAAGAACTTGGCTGTGGAACTAGACAGACCAGATTTAATAAAGACTCTTTTACTTTCAAGTGGCAGAAATTCAACTAAGGTAAAACAAACAAATGAACAAAAAAACAAAACACCATGGTGAGCATATGTGTAAGACTTCCTCTGCCCATAACTAGACATAGTGCCCAAAGGTTCTTATGAATTTCTTTCTCTCCGAATTCTTTAAGGTCTTTGAGCCTGGCTATGATCACTAGCAGCTTCCATGTGGTAACCAAGAGGTTCTTTCTTGCTCAGAGTTCACATTAACCCTTCCTGCTGGTTCCACATGTAGGGACCTCACATGCCCACCTTGGAAGCAGTCAGCATCCCTGAGGTAGGGCACCTTGGCCCAACAGGATCTTATGGGCCAAATAGAGGCCATAGAATTTCCTACGTGACCATGACCATGACAACCTCTTCTACTCTTTCCCAATTCTGATGTGGAAAAAAAGAGAAGTAACTCGTTGATGATAAAGACATAGGAAAAAAAAAAAAACAAATAAGAATCAGAGCCTTAAAAACACAGTAATTATACGAGAACAGAATGATCAGCAAAATTAAACCGAACTGTAATCCTTCCATCATATATATTAATGATGACCGAAATAGCAGCAATCAAAATTCTCAACCAACCCAAGACAGTACAGATGACATACTTCAGAACAAAATTATGAGAATCCCAATTATCTCTGATTACGTATGCATGGTAGGAAGTTTGCAATATTGCAGACAAAGTGTTGCATGGCAACCAAATTTTTTGTTTAGAATACTAAATTAGAGTCTTCAGGAAATTCTAGTTATGCACTAATTCTAGTTTAAAAATGTCAAATATTAGTCATTTTAAGACTAATTTTGGAAGGTTGTGAAAAAATTGGCCATAAGCACATTAAAATATTAGTTGCTGGAACTGTGTGTTGTTTTCTATAAGGGACACAGATAAGGCAGGTATGTTTGGATTTTTTGGCAATGCATAGGATCTCATGGTCTACCAGTGGATGTTCACACAACATCATCAATTCATTCTTCCAAGGTTGGCAGGCAGGAATTATTTCAAAAGAAAACAGAAACAAAAACAGACATTGGAGAAATGAATTAACTTGCCCCAGTTTGAAAAACTCATCAGTGTGGCATCAGAATTCAAGTATGCCCAGGTCTCAAATACCTGCTCTCTCAGCCATGCCAACATAAATCCTGTGATTTGAATAAAGAAAACATGGGAGAAGATGAAGAGATGACTATGATGTTTTGAAAATAACAAGCAAGATTTTAAATAGACTTTAGATGTGTCTGGACTGTACACCAAGCTAGGACAGGGACAACAAGTGTTTCTCTAGGAGATATGCATTTAGTGCTTTGTCTTTACTCACTCATACTGTAAGTCAGATAAAAGTCACAGCCAAGCCTAATTTTGCCACCACGCTGCCAGCATATGGCAGATATTCCATAAATGTGTGAAATTAATAATTCACAAATGGATGGCCCCGTGTCAGTGCCAAATAAATGAACATTGACTTAAATTAAATTGCTAATCTTATGTACACCAGTGGGGAGGTAGGGTATGAGATGAAGGTGGACCTTAAAGAGAGATCAAATTTATTGAATATCTTCTAGAACTTGGTTTGGACAGCAAATATAGGGGTGTTCATTTTCTTATTTATAAAAATCACATATACGTATACATTATGCATAATCATATAATAAATGACAATATAAAATTATATCATTTTAGAAAGGGAAGAAGGCCTGAAGATTGAACAGCAGCAAAGAGGGCTATGCTTGAACCAATGTTGTACAACGATCCAGAGACTTGATTGATATGGTTCTGAGTTTCAGGAAAAAATAGAGGAGTGTGACATTCTTTAAAAAATCATATATTTGATAAACTATACAGCACTAAAAGTTTCTGAGTCCATATTATGCATGAAAAAGTTTCATGAGAGCCAGGTCCCTAAGTATGATAATGTCATTAATTGTAAAAATGTGGGAGGATTGTACTGGCCCTGTGTCTAGAGAGCTACTCCCACAAAACTCTTTTCCAGGATGAAAATACATATTTTAAATAATGTCTCCTTGGGCGCTTGGGTGGCTCAGTTGGTTAAGCAACTGCCTTCGGCTCAGGTCATGATCCTGGAGTCCCGGGATCGAGTCCCACATTGGGCTCCCTGCTCAGTGGGGGGTCTGCTTCTCCCTCTGACCCTCTTCCCTCTCATGCTGTCTCTCATTCTCTCTCTCTCAAATAAATAAATAAAATCTTTAAAAAATAATAATAATTTCTCCTTGTATATTCTCAACCAAGTTGTCCCTTAAGTGTGACTTTCCCCTTCGCTATTGCAGTATGCTCTGAAGTATGTCTTTTAGCTACTCAGTGTTGACTGATGGTGCGTGATCATCTTAGAGGCAGGTCTTTGTAGAAATCTGTCACAGGCCTGAAGGCAAGAAGGCTTCATTTAGATAATTTGGAGAGTCCATATAATGTTAATTCTCATTATTGATTTATAAGGCTTTCTTTGCTGGTATTCGGACAATTTTTTTTTAAAGTACTTACTGTGACTATCCCTATAAAATCAAATGGCCACGGGCCATCTCTACAGATCATCTTCTGTAAGCTACAGTTTGAGTATTTCTCTAGCCAAGCCTTTACAGCTATTATGAAAACCACCTGGCATTTGCCCTCAAAATTTGCAGCTATTGAGCATGGTTTACAAGAATGTTGATCTCACTTGCTGTGTCCCATCTTGAATGCTACATGCCACACACTTTGGTCATAGAAATTGGCTCTGAGTCTCACAAATAGAGGCTCTGTTAAGCCTCCCTGTCTTTGTTAGCATGAATACTTCCCCTGGAATGCTTTCTCCATATTGACTGCCTCACCTCTTCATCTTCCAAGACTAAGTGTAAGTACCGTGTTCTTCCTACAGACACTCTTCTCCCACCCAGACCACACTGACCTCTTCTGTGGTAGTCTGCATTTGCTGGACATTTGTGCATCAAAACACCAAAGCCCTGCTTTCCATTGGATTATTTGTAAGTTTCCATTACCATCACTAGATACAGGAGGTAGAAAGAGCAATTAGCAATTCCTGTTTCCCAAGGAAGTTCAAAAATGATTGAGAAATAAAAATAAAAAGTAGATGGATAAAGATAAAAACATCAACCTTATTACAAATAAAATCTCATCGGAGGTCTTTATAACTAAATGATCAGGGTAGATTCAGAAACACTTCAACCTTTATTAATTGAATGTCATCCTAATATTAGACTTTCCTTGTCTTTCTAGAAGTTTCTTTGTCTTCCTGAATTTTTATCTTGAGCCTATTGCCACCTGATAGCAGAGAACCCAATCTCGGCAGCTCCACATAGATTTAATCCAGTAAAGTAAAAATTTTGTCACCTTATAGCCCCTTCCCGGTCCCTGTGGCTGATTCTAATGTTTGGGGAAGTCCTTATTAACATCAATGACCAAGAGAGGTGTCCATCTGGTCCCACCTACTGAAATGTGACTGCACTTGCATCAAAACCCTGGAGGAATGGTTTACTCTGCCTCCTCTGGCATGTCTATTCATCCCGATAATTTATATTTTTCCCATCCTATCCATTAGCTCTCTCAACTAGTTTTGAGCTCAGCAATGCTCTCTCCCTATCTCTGAGCATGAGGAACAGTCAGGTACTCTCCTCTCCCATTTTTTTAAAAGATTTTATTTATTTATTTATTTATTTATTTATTTATTTATTTATTTATAACAGAGAGAAAGCACAGGCAGACAGAGTGGCAGGCAGAGGGAGAGGGAGAAGCAGGCTCCCCACAGAGCAGAGACCCAACACTGGGCTCAATCCCAGCACCCTGGGATCATGACCTGAGCCTAAGGCAGAGCATTAACTGACTGAGCCACCCAGGCATCCCATCTCCTCTCCTATTCTGAGGCTGTGGAAAATGCCCAGGGCTGTATCTAGTCTTTCTTCACTATACAAGGCCACAATAGACAGGAATCACCACCATTTCTATTTTATAGTTGCCACAATAAGAGGACTTCAATATGGAAATTGTCATATATTTTAGTTTTATTCGAGAAGCAAGAGACAAGTCAAATTTACACTTGGTTTCTCCAATCTGTTTACTTCCCATCACTTCATTGCTGGGGTACAGTGAGATGGGAGGAGGTCCCTGATACTAATTCTAAATCTCTTGTGTTTTAAACATTTTCAGCTATTGCTTTAGCATCAGTGACTTTTTTTCTCCTTTCACCAGGAGGAAAAAAAAAGGAAAAGTATCAGGAAAAAAAAGATTTTTATGAGCCTATTGTTTAGGCCAGTAAACCAGACCATTGGAAGCCCAAAGTCTAGAATTAGAGAAGCCTTACAGTCAAGATTAGACATTTTGTTCTCTGTACCTGACTACACTGATCCTCCCTTACAACAATTATGTACTGCTAATTATCAGTGGATTCGTTTAGGAAGGATTCAAACCTTAGCTGACATCTAAAACTTTCATACTTCTTGAAATTGGGGGGAATACATGCATAACATATGACTGGAAAAAACTGAAACTGGAGATTTTCCTTTGTCCATCATATCCACAAATGTATCACATGCTCCGATGCCTAGCTTAAAATCCCTCAAAATTTCTCTTTGCCTGGGAAGGAAATCCAGTCCTCTCTTCATGGAACACAGGAATTTTCCTGATCTGGTCTCTAAACTCTTCTACCACTTTGGTCTCACACTTTCCCCTCCTGCCATCACAAACCACTGGATTTTCATCAGTTCCTTATCTCTGAGCTTGGGTTCAAGCTTGGCTTCACAAACCATAAGAGACTCTTGACTATAGGGAACAAACTGAGGGTTCCTAGAGGGGAAGTGGGGGTCATGGGGCAACTGGGTGATGGGCATTAAGGAGGGCACTTGATGGAATGAACATTAGTTGTTATATGCAACTGATGAATCACTAAATTCTACCCTGAAATTAATAATACAGTATATGTTAACTAACTTGAAGTAAATAAAACCAAAAAAGTAGAATGATTTCCCCATCATTATTTGACCAACCCCCCCAACCATGTATCCTGCAAGACTGAACTTTGAAAATACCACCCCAGAAATCTTTCTTTGTCCACCTCTCCATCAAAGGCAAGAAACCCTCACTAGAAATCTTCAGGCATGGTGCCTAGAGTACACTGCTCCTTACTATTTTCTGCTCTATAATTACTTCTATAACTGTGTTTACAACACTTTATTACCCATTTATTTGCATGTCAATTTTCTCAGTGGATGGGAATCTGTTAAATACCATTATTCTCATTTTTGTTTCCCCAAGCCCTAACACTGTATTTGAAATATGGATCAATGTTCTTCTGAAAGCAGTTTGCATAGTGATAGCCCATAAAATCTAGTCAACACATGCAGAAATTTAAGAAATAAACAAATTTGGCATAAGGCCAATAGGTTGTAGGGAAACCCATTATGTTAATAATGGTTTATATCTGCATTAACAAAATACCAGATTGCTAGTATTACGTTGCACTGTGGACTATTATCTATAGAAAAACAAACCTAATTGAACAACATCCCTTGATTTTTCCTGACTTGAAACTAATAAGAACTGCAACTAATCAAGACTGCATTAAAGATCAAAATTGTGTATTCAAATCTGAATTTTAGACTCTACTAAATATTTGCATGGGAAGAACAGCTAAATAGGAAAAGGATCCAGATATAAAAATAGATCGTGGACTTCAAACACAGAGGGGATAATATTGAACTGCTAGCCAGGAGATTTTGATTTGAATGTCTCTGTTTTTACAACTTCAGCCAAGCATTTCATTTCTCCAGCTTTTGTTCACTCAGTTATTTATTAGGCATACAGCTATTGAGTATATGTCTATAATATGCCATGAATTGGGCTGCAATAATACCAATAATGGGATTTTTATTAATGACTTTTATAACAGTAACATCATAATTTACAAAAACAGCATTTTCATGGTTTATCTCATGTAATAACCATAGTGCATCTATAAATGTGTTATTTGTATTATCACCTGCACACTATCAAGGATAAAACAGACTCATAAAACTAAATGATTTCCCATTGTCATGTTGTTGGTTGGTACGAGAGCTAGGACTTGAACTCACATCTTTTTGCTTTTTCTTTGTGTGTTTTGTGTTGGATGTTTCTGTGATTCCTTTACAAAATGTCTCATTAATATCTCCTGTTATCTAACCACTTATTTCATCTTTCCTCTCTGCCTCCTTCCCTCCCACCTCTCCCTCCTCCCTTTCAAGAATATTTCCTGAGCACCTACTTTGTTCCAGGACCTGTTAGACATCCATCATCATTCAATGACTCAATAGTTATTGAGAACTGATAGGAATACTGCTGGCCATCAACTGTATACCTACAAAATATGACACAAATTCAGAAGAAGTTACAGCCATTTATCTCCCAGAATATGAAAAAAAATAGAGAATATAAAGCAGCTGTTTGGGGGAAAAATGATGATTTTAAAATGCTTTCATTCAAAATGTTAGTGCATAATAGAAGACGCTCCTGGCAAAATAGCTCTCACTGTGTTGCATCCCATTTTGAAAATAATAAGCAATGATATGGAAGTTCTTGTGTTTTTACTTTGCTGTATGAAAAAACAAGCTGGTATGAAAAGACAGCATCAGTTCTCTGTTAGTTGTTTGTTTGTTTTTTAACAAAAACTGTTTATTAATTTATTTGGTTTTGTTCTCCTACCATAAATAATATTACATGTAATTTTTAGAAATCTAGGGAAAATCAGAAAAGCACAAAGAAGGAAACAAAATCTCCTTTACATCAGAAAACAGAAATAAATACTGATAGTGACCTAGGCTCTGTCTTTCTGTCTCTGTGCAGAGGAGGGCTCTGCTTATCTTATCATATATTACAAAGTTAATGTCACATTCTGTACTACTTCTAAACCAGCCTTTCTTACTAAGTACTATATACCCTGAATTTAAGATATATATTTTTATGATTCTTTTCAATGAGACTTTGGAATACTGATCCCTTTGTTGCAATGAGCTGGCTTTAAAGGACTCTGGTCTTCAGTTCTGGAAACTCATGCCTTGGTCCCAAGTCCACTAGTCTATGGTTGCCCTGGGCAAGTCCCTTCATCTCTTTAGATATCTGTCTCATCCATAAAAAGAGGTTGTACTTTCAAGTGCTAGTATTCTAGAATTTTCTAACTCTCCCTAAGTGCAAAGCCTTTCATCGGTGCCATAGTGGAGGCTGGAGCCTGTGGAGAAGAGCAAGACTCTGTACATCCCAGTGGTGTTTGAAAGTGCAGAAGATGAGCAACACTGGTAGATCTACTGCCGGAACTTTGCTTCTTCCCTGTGCCTCCCCAAAATCTGGTCACGCCCACCAACAGGGAGTGTCCATGAGCTTTCCCACTGGAGTTGAACCCCTAGGGCCATACGTCAGCCAATCCTTAGCAACAAGTGAATATTTTCCCCAGCAGAATGGTTATTCATAGATTTCACAACACTTCAATCTCTTTTGTGCCTTTATTTTTTGAAGCACCTCTGGCTATCTTTTTCAAGTCTTATAAAGAGAAAAACAATTTCACTTGGTCAGCTGGGATAATAAATGACCTTTTCCAAGGATGTGTAAAGGTGCAAACAGAAGGGACTCATAGCCCCAGTACCCAAACCTAACGATGCTTTTTCAGCTAATGTCTCTGTCCTTTTGACCAAGTCATTCGGCGTCCTGAAGGGCAGCATCATTCTGGGGTACAGCATAAGTCTGGAATTGAGGGGATGCCAGTACTGTGTGAGTTTGCGAAATTCACTTAACGTCTTTGAGCCGAATCATAGCATATTATACTATGATAAAACATGTACTAAACAAGCCATTCTCATTATTTACTAATGCTGCCTGTGTCCTTAGAGCCATCTCCCAGGCTCTTCGTGATGTCCCCACTACCTCTCTGACTCATCCTCCACCCTCTCCCCATGCCTCACCCCCTTCAGCTACACTGGCCCTCCTCCATGTACCCCTCATTCATCCCTGGTTTGTTATTCCTCATGCCAGCTGACAGGACTGGTCTTTCCCCAGGTCATCGTTTAGGGGCTTCTTACCTTTAAATCCTTGCTCGATTGTCACGTCCTCAGAGGCTCTCCCTAATGGCTCTGCTCCAGCCCCAAACCATCTTAAGTCACTCTCTTTCTCATGACTTGTTAAAATTTTTCCTCTTGCATACATCACTATTGAAAAATAGCTTACGACTCTAAATATGCAGTATTTCTGTTTTGCCGATTTGTTTATTGGCGCTCTTCCTGTCCACTAGATCAAGCGCTCACTCTGTGAGAGCAGGGAACCCCAGCTGTATCCACTAAACTCAGCTCAGTGCCTGGCACCAAATAGATGCTCAGTAAATATTTGGTAAATCAATGAGGGAGGGAAGGAGGGAAGAAAAGAAGAAAGAACACAAAAATTGGAGAAAGATTGGAAGAGGAGGTTGCAACATTGTTTTTAAGACTATGTGAGGTAATCCACCAAATGTTTTCCTGGTTTCTCTGACACTCAAGGGCTGTTCACACAGGCTTCTGGGCTGTGGGGTTCTTATGTGTCCTGAAGCAGCATATGGCAAGACTTTCTGTTTCGTATTATTTGGAAATAACTTTAATCTTAAAAATTCATTTCACTTTTGCATTATAATTATTTATATATCCACTTGTTGTACTATTTTAAAAATCCGTTCACCACCTTGCCTTCTCTTACACATAATTTTTCAGGAAGAGGTTCAGGGTCTGTTCTGTGGACACGTCTCGTGACTGGAGTTCTCTGTTCCCCCGCTGGAGGAGCCTTATCTGTATGATAGAAATCTGCCAAGGTCTCAGAAGAGGGTTTATTTTGTAAATAGCATGCCCTGTTCTAAGATTTTTCTAAATACTACTGACTGTGTTTTTGAAGAGGATGGATCAAAGGGCAGAAAGATAACACCGTGAATTGGACTCCTTTCCAACAACTGTTGTTCACAGATACATAAATAGAGGACAGGAATGTTGACATCCTAGATCTTAATTACTGAAGGATAATTTTTCAAAGTGCATGCTTCTTTTACACATGGGCTGAATGCTTACATACTGTTAAAATTCTCTCTTTTGCTTGAGATATTTGGATGAGGCTCTCATATATTTCTAAATGTACCTCATCAGTCATAGGGACTGGTGTGGTCTGGTGTTTTGGAAAATTCCAGCACAAGGAACTAAGACAACTAGCAGGGATCCTGTAAGGAACTCAGTTCCTACCAATAAAATAACTTTGGTTTCTGTTGTTTTAGTCTTCCTACAAGCCTCAGAAATCCATGTTTCAAAGGATTTCCTTATAGCAACTCATAAACTCCCAGCAGCACAGAGGGTTTTGGGCATCCCAGGGGCATAGAACTGGAGCTGCTTATGACTGGAAATATGACAGCATAGGACAATGCCAGAGGCAGACACTGATGGCACAGCAGGCTTCTAGTACTTAAAATCTGAACCAATCAGACAAGCACAACAGGTCATCAGTGCCTGTATGTCTACACCAGAATGGTTTCTGTAGATGGGAAAGTGAACGTCAGACTGTTTCAGCACACTGTACCATAACCTGCTGCCCCCGCTTAAATAGGGTGTCCACCTCCATGTGGCCATCACAGGGTTGACTATCTCCAAGGACTTTGATATTGCCCATCAACTCCCCTCTTTCCTCCCTATATTTTCTCCTTTTTCCATCCTTCTTTCTCTAAGCATTAAATACATAATTTTCAAACTACTATGGTCTCTGATCTTGCAATTGGACTACCCAATTAAGAGATGGGTCTGCTAACCGATGAGACATTCACATAGCCTCAAAATATCTCTGTACTTAACTCAGTAATCACAAAGGGGAAATAGTATCTTCACGTTGGAGTAAGCTGGAAAGCATCACTTTAACTAATCGACCCGCACTACATCACCAGTGTTGGGAGAGACCTACACGATGTGCCTCTGGGAGGGGAGGCATGCAGCTCCTGGTCCATTACATACTGTCTAAAACTACGCAATCCAAATATATCATACAGAAATAGTAAATAGTAAAATTAGAATTTAGGGGCATTCTACAAAGTCATTGCGTATTTCTACAAAAAGTCAAGGTCAAGAAAGGAACAATAAAGGGTTGGAACAGTTCCATTAAAGAAGATGAAGTGGAATTAACACCTAAATGCACCATGTCGTCCTGGATTGGACATTATTGGGACAACTGATAAAAATTAAATTTGATAATAGCATTGCATCAATATTAAATTTTATGATTTTAACCACTACTTTGGTTAAGAAAGAGAAGGTTCTTGTTCTTTAAAAGTACAGAATGGGGCACCTGGGTGACTCAGTCAAGTGTCCAACTTTTGATTTCCACTCAGGGCATGATTTCAGGGTCATGAGATGGAGCCCCATGTAGGGTTCCATGCTGGGTGTGAAGCCTGCTTGAGATTCTCTCTCTCCATTTCCCTGAGTCCCTCCTCCCTCTAAAAAAATACAGAATAAACTGGTAATAAAGGAGCAGTCTTCAAATTACCTTCAAATATTTAGAAAAAATTATGCATATATAAAGAATCTATGAATTACATGATTAGGAAAATTGATGAACATTTAATCCGGATCATGGATTAGACAGAGTATTATAGCAACAGTAAATTATTAAATTTCCTGATTTTGACAGTTTTACTTTTATGTATATTTGATTCAGCTCTACCATCTTGCTACACTGGACATTGACTCACCCCATTGACTTATTCACAACTAATTTCTAATTGGTTAGAAACATGGGTCTAGAAAACTGGGTCTACTGCAAATTGTTTCAACTCTCCTCTCTTGTTGGATAAACATTCAAAAGCAAATGACAACAATTAAAAAACAAAAAGAAACCATCTACTGATGAGCACTGAGAATTATCTGTGTGATGTCTGGACTCAGACTTACTAACTCTGCAATTTGCTGCCTGAAACGTTGAATCAATGTTTCCGTAGTTTTATGTGTCTCAGTTGTCCCATCTCTGAAATGGGAGTAATAGCACTGACTACTTTCTGTTGCTATTTACTGATATTGACACTACATGTAGAGACCAGAAAACGGTGCTTTACATTTCATGGTGTCACTGTTGTGCTCCCTTGCATTCTGCCCCATATTTCCCAGCTGCCTTTCTAGATTCACCCTCCATCTGTTTCATGAGTGGCTTTATGAACACATTCATGGGCTCTCTTGCCATCGCAATCTAGAAACAGCAAAGCAAAGTGCAGGTGTCAACAGAGGGAGGATTAGATAGTTGTTCTCTCCTTCAGAAGCTATCTTTGGATTGTGTCCCTGTCTTAGGCAAAGCTCCTGTCAGGTTCTTGTGACTTTCTCCTAGCCTTTTCAGGTTAGGAGAGGTAAGAGATCCTGATGTGACACTCCCACAAGGTTTCACTAACCCTGTTGGTTTTCTCTAACCTTGCCCCACACCTTTGTCAAGGGCTCCCTTATTAAACTTTCCTCAATTAACCTGATTGAGGGTGACATCTGTTTCTTGCCAGGACTCTGACTGACATACATTCCATAAGTAAAGATTTTCAATATTTATGCATTCATTTATTCACTCACCAAATATTTATTGAATATCTTCAGTGTCAGACACTGTTAGAGGTGCTTTTGAGATTTTGAGAATAGAGTTGACTTTAATACTTTGAGAATAAAGTTGCCCCCATTCTCTTTATTTAAAGGTGATATAATCTTAACAAAACTTCCTTAAGCAACCTTCTTATACATTCTACACAATGACTAATTCTTGTCTCGGGGATTAGTGGGAAAGAGAAAGACAGATTTATAAATGGGAAATATTGATGCAGGATAAATGAAACACTGGGAGCAAGATATGGTGAGGGCTGTAGGACCGGGGATTGTTTGACCTCAGGGTTCAGAGGATGGGAGTGGAGGTATGGATGAAAAAGCAGTATTTTATCAGATAGAGAAGAGAAAGGATATCTTTGTAGAAGAAACATCATGGAGCAAAAAAGAAGGCAAATTCAAGAACTGGGGAGAAAATCACATGGCTGAAGAATATAGCATTGCCCTTGGGAAGTGAAGTGGGGATTTGTTGGGAAAGTAGATTGAGGACATTTCATAAATACTAAGTATTGTGTAACTATTAGGAGTTAAGTGAGGTGCTAGAGATGTAACATTGATGAGATAAACATGATCCCTGACCTCATGGGGATGATAAGAAGCATCATGACCAAAACAAAGAAGTAAACAAACAACTATAATTTTTCTATGAGGAAAACAACTAGAACTAAGGCAGAATTCAATGGGATGGATTAGAGATGTTTCTGAGGAAGGCAATATCTGACCCATGATCTCTGAGGTGAAAGTGTTAGCCATGAGAATAATTGGGAGAAGAGGCTAGCGGATAGAAGGAACAGCGTGTGCCAAGGTCCTGTGGCAGAAACAAGATTAAAGAACTGTTGATATCTGGATTTAGTGACAGGGTGCACGAGATGCCAGGGCAGAAACAAGTAGGAGTCAGGTCATACAGGGCCACAATTCTAGGCTTGAATTTTATTCTAAACATAAGAGTAATACTGACCATAGAGTTGATGATAATAATAAAGATAAAATTTATTGAGCTTTTACTTTGTGCCTGAGGCCCTTATGTTTGTTAACTTGTTTATTTGTCACAAATATCCAATGGGAGGAATACTACCATAGCATTCATTCCACAGACACACAAACTGAGGCACGGAGGCATGGAATAATTTGCTCAAGATCACATGGTTAGTAGCATGGAGCCAGTGGAGTGTTTTATACGAGACGAGTCTAATTTGATTTGTTTCTAAGAACCCATTTATGACTGCCATGTTGTAAAATATCAGGGATGGGCAAGCAGGGGGTGTGAAGAATGATTAATGACAATGGGTCCAGGAGGGACAACAGGATATAGCTTGCCCTGGGACTTTGGTAAGAAAGACGGAAAGAAAAAGATGAATCTGAAATGTATTTTTGAGATGAAATTAACAATATGTCTTGAGGCATTAAATGTGGGAGACAGAGAGGAGGAAATAGAGGATAATTTGAATATTTCTTACTTGAGCGATCACATGGCAAGATCCATTTCCTGAGTTGGAGAATACTAGGGTAGAAAAAATTGGGGCGCAAAGGGAACTAAGAGTTCAGATTTAGACCTATTATGTTTTATGCTGTGGTTTGAAGCAAGATGACTGACCAGTCAAGACAGCATCCTATGTAAGACAGAGGCGGAGGTCAAGGTAGATGGTGAATGGATGGGGCTATGGCTGAGTACAGAGGGCACAAGCCTCAAAATGCAGAAGTCTCAACTCTCCCTCTCTCCTTCTCACTCTCTCTCTCTCTCTCTGCTCTCCCCCCCCAAACCCCCCCCAAACAGGGGGATTATGTATGATGTGTCAGGGACTCTAGGAGAAGGCAATGGGTTTTTGTTAGCTGGGAAGTGCACAGCAGGAAGCACCTAAGAGCTGCAGTCCTGTGCTGTCCAGGCAGATAGGAAACCAGGAAATCTGCCCAAGTGCAATAGGGCCCCAGTCAACAGGCTGGGATTTGGGCCAGGGCTCCAGTCTTTCACTGCGGTTCTACAAACAGCAAGACAGAGGGACCAGAACCAAAGTAGCTTGCTCTCCTTGGGAACATGGCACAGGGGCAGACATCTGTGCCTCAGGGGACCCATTACTCAGAGAGCCTTCTTGGAGCATGAGAATCTGCATCCAGCTGGACATCACTTGGCTCTGGCCTGGATCTTGGAAGTCAAACTGAGTTGCAGAAGTGAGCTTATCAAGGAGACTCTCCTTGAATACAAGCACTGCTATATATTTACATTTCCCCCACCACCATGTATTCCCCCTGAGAATGACATTCTTCACACTTTACTGTAATTTTTTACAACCTGGCCAGATTGTAACTTTTGTGAGGTTGGGATTTTCATTGCTGTCTCCCCAGCTCATGGCAAAAGTCTGACACAGAGTAAGTGCCCAACGGACACCTGCAAAACATGGATGTTAAGTGAATATAATCTCTCCAGAACTCTCATTCCAATGTATTATCAAATAAAGGTGTTGGTACCAGATAAACAGAAGGCTGTTCTCATGCTTATTTGAGTATATTCATAATTTTATGAAACTGTACAGCCTCCAAAAATCATTTAATGAATTAAGTTGTATGTCCAAAGCTACCCATCTGGATTCATTTCCTAGGGCTTCCATAACAAAGAACCACAAACTGGTGGCCTTAAATGACACACATTTATCCTCTCAAAGCTCTGGAGGCCAGACATGAGGGTGGCAGCCAGGCTGGTTTCTACTGGAGGCTCTGAGGGAGAATTTGTTCTGGTGGTTGCTGGCAATCTTCATTTTTCCTTGGGCTGTGAGTTCTTCAGTCGGGTCTCTGCCTCCATCTCCCTGTGTGTCCATGTTTCTTCTTATGAGAACACCACTCCCTGGAATAGCTCCACCCCCACAATCTAGTGTGACCTTTCTTGACTTGTCAGCACAGACCTGATTTCCAAATAAAGTCACATCCCCTGGTACCAGAGGTTAGGATTTCAACACATCTTTTTATGTGGGAACACAATTCAACCCACAACATCATCTTTTCAAATGACTTCAATGGCACCCATGAAATCTTTTGCCGTGGAAG
This sequence comes from Zalophus californianus, assembly GCF_009762305.2. Taxonomy (NCBI): domain Eukaryota; kingdom Metazoa; phylum Chordata; class Mammalia; order Carnivora; family Otariidae; genus Zalophus; species Zalophus californianus. The sequence goes on from NC_045598.1 coordinate 185,970,495, forward strand.
ACTATTTCAAAAGGTGTTTCTTTTTTTTTTTTCTTCCCCTTGCATGAAGAACACATCACAGGCTCCTTTCCCCATGCTGAACTTTTACACAGCTGGTTTTTAAAAAATACATCCTCTTAACACTCCCCCAAAAAAGAATAAAAAAGTTCAAAAGTTAAAAATTCATCTTCTTAAAATAGCCCAATGATTTAATTTCTAGAAGGACCCTGTTTTGGTACCAGTCTCTGCTCCCTGCCCTGATGAATTGAATGCCCTTCCATGATGAGGGCTCCCCAGAACATCAGGGGTACACTGAGCTGACAGAGGGGACTCCAGCTCCCAGCCATCAAAAGGACCCTATACAGCATTTAACCCCATTTACTTACTTTGTCATCACTGGGCCAGTGTCTGCATAACTGGAGATCTCCTGACAACTTTCTCTAATGCATTTTTTTCATTCACCTCCACAAAGCCTTTCACTATGCAAATGAGCATTGCAGACTTGTGGTTGTTTGCCTGTGGTTCAGCTCAACTGAAGAATGTTTTGGCAGGGGCTACATTCTTCTGGCGGTCCTATGCTGTTGATGAATCACATCTAATGGGCAGGCAGCCTGAAGGGTAAAGCAATCAGGACCCATTATGTAAAATCATTTTGACACATTGCCTCATTTTATTATTATGCCCTTGTGGTAGGAGAAAGAGAGGGAGAAGTAGAGAGAGACAAGGAGGGGAAAGAAGGGTATAGAGAAGGAAGAGGGGTGGGGACAGTAGGGACGGAGAGAGAAATGAATCCAAAGTTGAAAGAATAGGAAGAAATAAGAAGTTTTGTTACATGAATTTGGAGGAATTTGGTAGCCTAAGGATTCCTTCATACAATCATTCAACAGACAGTGCCACCCTGTGGAGTAGAGTTCTGCAAAGCCTTAAAAAATGTGTAGGTCTGAGAGAGGAGACAGGAGGATAATGCTTTGGGGTCCTTATGTGACCCCAAGGAGCAGAGAACTGAACTAGTCCCCTTATCTGAGGATGCAGAGTTCAAGGGAAGCCCTCCAGCACAGGAGACATTTGGAATATAGTTTTGCAGGACAAGAAAGAATCCAGGTCTCTGGTGGATTGCCTTCCTTCCTCCCTCCCTCCCACCCTCCCTCCTCCCTTCTTTCCTTCCATTCTCCCCTCCCTCCTTCCCCTCTTTTCTTCCTTCATCCCTTCCTCTCCTCCTCCCTCCCTGCTTCCTTTCTTCCTTCTCTCCCTGGCTTCCGTCTTATAGATGTGACCATTGATAATGGATTTCAAATTCAATTCTACTGAACCTAGATATTCACATTGTTTTCTGTAGATACTGGGCTGTCAGTGCCAGGTTTGCAAAGCCTCATTATGCTTCACTAGAGACTATTATTCTTTGAATTATTCAATGTTCTGCATCAGTGTTTACTCGTTTTGGTTGAATAATATTATTGTTTGCTATTTATTTGTCTTTTGTTTTTTTCTATTCCAGCAATCATATGGTTACTTTATTTCATACAGATATCTAAGAATTTTCAGTTACAACGTCTTGTTAATGAAAGTTGACCTTGAAGATTTATGTGAAGCATGTAAGAGCAGTAATGAAAATATGTTTTCTTTAAACTTCATGAATAAAAGCCACTCTCTTTTTACATTTGGGGAAAAAAAAAAGATTGTTTCTTTTATAAAAGTAAACACTAGACTTTTTGGCATGATCATCAAATGGAAAATTTCTAACACTCATTTAAATCAGAGTTAGATCGTGTTTTTCTAGAAGCTTCCACACGCTGTTGGAAGCATGTGACAACCGTTTCCCAGGCCCATTATCCATTAAAATAGCAAAGTTCAAGTTGTTTTATTTTTCTTGTCCAATCTGAGTATAATTTTCTTCATCTTATAATGGGAAAGCCAGGCTTACAATAGGAATAATTCTCTTTTACAGTTTCATGGCTTTAATCAGTAATTAAATCTTCATTAAGAATCTGTAATATCCTGTAGGTGGATTTTATGTGGCTCATACTTAATAGTAAGTCTGCTCATTTTCATTGTTCTAAATTTCTTAAAAATGTGATGAGATTTCTCTGAGGATTTTATTTTTTTATAAGCATTCTATTTTTTTTTCTCAGAACACTTTTATTTTTCTGTTTTTATCAGGATCCAAACTGTTGCTAATCTTTAATTATGTATCAAAAAAGTAATTACCTTGAAAGAGTATAGATTTGAGCCTATTTGCCTTAAAATTAAGTTAAAGAGAAGAAATCAAAATGTAAATGTTAAATACGTTTTCGTAATATACTTTTAGAATATTCAAGATTGACTACTAATATTGCAATGAAAAATACAAATTATACCAGATAAAAATAAAATGTTATACTTCTAATGTGTTTTTCAGTTTCAAAGCAATCTCAAACGTACATGACAGTTGCAAGTACAGTACACATAAAGTTCATTTTCTTAAAACTAATTCCTCCTCATTCTAAATTCCGTAGGGTGCATTTTCTACAAAGGAGGACATTCCCTTGCATGCCCACAACGTAACAATCAAAATTAGAAAATTCACATTGACCCATTATACATTTCATTGACACAGCTAATCTTCAAACGCCATTGATGTTTTGCCAATTCTCCCAAGAATGCCCTTTCAAGAAAACATTTCTAGTTAAGAATCACACATTGCATGTATTTGTCATGTGTCTCGCTTCCTCCAATCTGAAACAGTTTCTCAGTCTTTCTTAGACTTTTATGACTGACGTTTTTGAAGATCATAGGTCAGTTCTTCAGGAGAATATCCTTCGGTTTGCGGTTTTCTTGTGCGCAGACTCAGTTTACGCAACTTTTCGTGGGGACGTCACTGAAGGCAAGCCAGGTAGTGCTCCGTACAGCGCATCACCTGGCTCATGATTTTGAGTCCTCCAGTTACAGAAGGTCTTCACAGTGATCACTTGGTTAGCACGATGTCTGGCAGCCCCCCCCCCCCCGTACCGTTATCTATTTCTCCATTTCAGTTAATAAATATTTTATGGGAAGGTGCATTTCTACTATGTTCAAATCCCCTTTTCCACCAAACTTGCAATTGTATTCATTTACTTATTTGCATCAGTATGGACCTATGGCTTCCTATTTATTCTATGCAGTAGGTTGTTTATTGTCTAGTATCCTTGTTCTTTATTTTGGTGATTAAATTGCCTCAGTTTGGCCAGTGGAAACTCTTTGACTCTTGCTCTCTTCCAACACCTCATGTGGATGGTGCCTTTGCTGGGCTATATCCCCAAGCGAAAGCCCTCCTCACCCCACTTGTGTTCTGGTATCATGCCCTGGGCAGAGTTCCGTGTGGAAGACTTCCCCACCCTGATGGGGCTCTACATCCCATGGCATCCCCCACCTTCACGGGGATGTCCTCTTCAGCCCACTCTCTCTGATGCTCTGTGCCAGACCACACACTCCCATAGCACTCTCCACAGCCCCACCAAGTTCCAGCACCCCAAGTGAAACAGCACATCTATGCAGATGTCCTGCTTTCCTTGGTCAGGCTCCAACACTCCATACTAGGAAGTCCTGCCTTGTGGATGCCCTCCTCATCCTACCTGGACTTGGACATTCAGCTCCAAGATGCACGTGTGTTGCCTTCCTCACACTACTCCAGCTCCAAAACTTTGTTTTGGGCTACTTCCCCCCACCCCCTCTGCCAGGGGTGTCTTCCATGCTCAGTCCCTACTAGCAGCTTTAGGAGTAGGGGAAGTAAAGGGAAAGGAGAAAAAGAACAAACAAAATATTTTATTTATTTATTTATTTTTAAAGATTTCATTTATTACATTTGAGAGAGAGTGAGCACACAGAGGGAAGTGAGAAGGAGAAGTAGACTCCCCACAGAGCAGGGAGCCTGACACAGGACTCGATCCCAGGATCCTGAGATCATGACCTGAGCAGAAGGCAGATGCTTAACCGACTGAGCCACCCAGGCACCCAAGAACAAACATAATATTTTAAAGAAAAATGACCAAACTGAGTTTTTCAAAAAGGTACTTACAAGTCAGTTAATGTTTTGTGGAAAATCCATTAGTAAAGTTCAATTCCCAGCAGAGAAGAGAATCAACACCACAATCTATGTCTGTCAGGTCTACACATGTCAGTGTCCAGTTTTATGACATGCATTTGCTTGAATGTTACAAAATTGTCTTCTGCTGCCAGTGACAGCTGACGAGTCTTCTAGAACCACACATACAAGCAGGGACAGAGGAAGGAACTGGGTGTGGGGCACTTCTGAGAAGTGGTGTTTTCACATAGAGGAATCTCTTGCATCTGATACTGTAGCTATCTGATTTTTGTTTCTTACTCAAGTGCTCCTGCTGCTTAATCCTCCCTGATATCCGTGCCCATCATTGCTGGGACACCATCCACAGAGCTTCATGGCATCTGGATGCAGTCTTTGGAGACAAGAGGTTTGACGTCATGTTTCCTTGGGACCTGATCATGACAGTTACAAGAACAGATATTTAGGGCTATGCGTTATGTAGCAGGTGTTAGTGCCGAGCGCCAGCTCCTCCTTGATAGAAGTACCCATGTGTTCTTATAATATATTTATTACTTTGGAGACTGTAATGTGTGGGGCCCTCTAAAGCACAGGCACCGAGCAGAGACTCCTTTCACTCAGGGCTCAGGGCAATAGCTGTGCAAACTTGAGTAAAAATAAATACAAAACAGTTGACATGGTTGAATACTTACCCTGTGCCACACACTATGTTGAGGGCTTTAGTTTTTTCCTGCATTTAATTTCCCGGTAAGCCTGTGAGGTTCCTGTGCGGAACCCCACATTACACAAGAGGATACCCAGGCTCAGACCCGAGATGCTCCAGGGCTAGAACCCAGAGGAACTGGAGTTGGGGCCCAGGTATTCTGCCCGAGCTTGAGCAACGCTGACTACTCGCTGTTCTACAGCAACCTTCCTCATAGGACCCCTGGGAAGAGTACATAAAATTATACACACAGTATTTGGCAAACTTTAAGGTTCATGAAAATTAACTATAATTACACACTGGCTCAGTAAACTACTGACCAATTTGTGTAACTTCACCTTTGGGGAATGTTCAACTGGATAAAACATGTTGCCCTCAGCTTTCCTCCACTAATGGCTGAGATTCCTTCCAGTTCTCATTTATGTGCATAAGGCTGTGAAGGTCAATTGGAAATGTAAATATGTTATTAGGGAAGCCACCTGATGGCCACTCCTCCAAATCCAGGGCAGGATGGAAAGGCAGAAGCTGCAGTGGAGAAATTTTAGAGGGCAAGGAAGCTCTGGGGCATTTCCGCCTAAAAATCTGGCATCCAGTGGGGTGGGAGACAGTAGGTCAAACCTGAGTGGATGCATTCGGTCAGTCCTGGGAAGACAGGCAGCTCTTGGCCATATTTAGTCAAGGCAAGTACAGGACTAAAAACTGCTATTCGCAACATCTTGTGTGTTTCCTTACTTTTCTGTTATTGCTGTGACTTCCTTTCCAGATTGATTTATAAACGAAAATAGGTTAAATTTAGAGTCCTAGCCTCACCATCCTGGCTTAACTCCCTTTCTCTCTCTCTCTCTCTCTGTCTCTCCCTCCTCCTTCTACTTGCCTCCCCATAAATCAGAACCTTTTCCATTCAATCTATGGGGGTTCTGAATCACAAAGTACTGAAATAAAGCAATAATTCTAACAGGATACTCCTGGAAAAAAGGGTCTCTGTGCCTAGAAAGATTCATTTCTTGTCCCTCAGCCATATTCCTACCGAATGAATGCTGACGAGCTACTCCACGCTATACCTCAAGTTTGTGATAGGTATTGCCCTCCCGAACTCCTCTTATGAGCACCAGGTCAATGCGATATGTGGTCCGGTGCCTGGTACATAAAAACAGTTTCTGAATTGATCATTCAGCAATTGCATGCCTCAGTAACCTTCACAATCAGTCTTTGAGCCAAGAATTACCCTTGTCTTTTTATAGATTTGGAAAGAGAAACTTACAGAGGTAACAAAGACATCGTATTGGAAGTCATCCCTTGCGACTCCATGTCCAGTGCTGTGTCCACTACTCCCGGGTCCTCCCCCATTGCATGACAGTCTTAATGTTTTTAGCTTAGTTAAATAAAACAAAAAGGAAAACTCTCTCTTCCCCAATTTCCCTTCGAACCATACACCGCAACTTGACAAAACAAGGGTTCATAAGCTTCCTCCCTCCGAGAGAAGGATCCATAATTTCTCATCAAGGAGGGTGGAGATAGACACCTCAGAAATGCACAGGGTGATGGGAGGTATGGATTACCTTGCTGCATCTATGAATTTGAGACTTCAGTGTTTGACCTATTAGATTTTCTTCACATTGATGAAATTTTAGATGGCAGCTTCACTTAGAAACTAAATTAAGCAAAAGTCTCCATCCTTCTCAGGCATAATTTGGCATCTGAATGGACTATTTGCTTTTTGCCTAGTCAGACCTCTGGCATCAAGAAGTGGTTGGGGAAGGATGTGCTGCCTCATCAGTTTGGAATCCACCTAAACGAAGTAGCAAGTCACGTTTCACTCCTGTTGTGGGGAGATTATTTCATTCAGGCATGACTTGGTTACTCTATCCACTAATTCACTTACTGAATCATTTAATTAATGATTACTGTGACAGTATCTGAAGTTTAAAAATGCAGTCAATTATTGCTCCTGGATGCAATGTGGATTTTCCAAGAAAGGGGGAAGATTGAGACCTGTGGGCTCCAGAAGTCTATTCTTTAAGGCTGGCTCCACTCCCAGTTTTCTTTAAAGTGGAGTATGCCAGGACCATATTCACAGTAAGGGTCCCCAGCCACAGCTTTCTCTGGGAGGCATGCATGTGTGTCAAGAACAAAGTGGAGGAACCTCAAGAGATCCCCGCTCTGTAGGTCTTCCAGGATCTGGGCATGCAACTCTGGTGACGAATGTGATGGGATAATCCACCTGGGTCGGGAACCTCTTTCTGGCTACTGCCCTTTTCACAGCCCAGGGGCTGATGGCACCTCTTGCCTGGGAGATACCCACAGTACTTGAAGCCAAGAGGAAACAAATGTGGGATCTGGAAAGAAGGAAAACTATGGGCTTGATTGGAGTGAGATATATCTGGATTTATTCAGTTTAGCATTTAATTTTATTTATTGCCAAACTCTTAAATGTGATAATAAATATGCCATTAGTGCTAAGAGCTGAGAACACAACAGATTCAAGAAATTGTGCCTCTTCTCAGCTCCCACTCCTCCTCCCAGCAGCTAACTCCCCTCTACCATTAGTACGACTTTGCTTATACTGGTCCCTTACTCCTGTTCCAATTTGTCTACTACCTGTCACTTCAGAACCCTCGCTCATTTGGACCACCTCTTGAACACCCCCCAGGACCCCAATATAAACATATTTCAACAGCCTTAAATACATGTTTGCTGATTTCAGTATTCTTTTAATTAATTAATTAGTTTCAGTGAGAGAGAAAGAGTGTAAAGTGGGGAGTAGCAGAGGGAGAGGGAAAGAGAGAATCTCAAGAAAACTCCTCTCTAAGCCAGGAGCCTGACACGGGGCTCAGTCTTACAACCCTGAGATCGTGACCTGAGCCGAAACCAAGAATCAGACACTTAACCAACTGTGCCACCCAGGCGCCCCTGAATTCGGTATTCTGACTGTGAAAATATCCTCTGATGAGTCAAGTAGTGTACTATTGCTAAATTCCTATTCTTGTACAACTATTGCATTATCTCTAAAAATAATAATTACTTTTTTTATCTTGATTTATCTGACATCTAAGTCCTTCTACACCTCCTGAAAATTTATAAAACATCTCTCTGATCTATTTCTCATCTGTTTAAACTGTCAAATAATTTAAGGTTTACTTCCCTCTCCTCCCGAATACATAATTTCCAGAGTCTTCTAACCTGTCCAGAGCAGGTGGTCTTTAGATCTGCTTTGCAGTTATAATTAAGGGATTTTTTTTTTCCATATCATTCTGAGAATTAATTTGTTTTGTTTCTCCACTCAGTGCCTTGAATCCTTTGTCTCCTGCCTCTACCTTTTTTGTTTGTTTATGTTATATTTTTAATCTGGCTGGGTTTAAAATCCTAAATCGGAATATATTTAGAGCTCGGGTCATGGAAGATAATTAGCTAGGGTGACTGAGAAGAAATCACGAGGGAGTTAGGAGAAAATATTGAGAGCATCCCAGACCAAGGAAGACAGTGTTTTATGGAGCAATGCATTCTAGAATTTAATTAAAATGAGGACTTCAAATTTTGACTAGGTTTTGCAAAACATGTGTCATTGATGTTCCTAATAAGGGTGATTTATTTGTTTGAGAGGGAGAGTATGAGTGGGGGGAGGGACAGAGGGAGAGAGAGAATCCCAAGCTGACTCTCGGATAAGCGTGAGCCCAGTAGCATGGGGCTGGATTTCATGACCTTGAGATCATGACCTGAGCTGAAATCTAGAGTCAGATGCTTAACTGACTGAGCCACCCAGGCACCCCATAAATATTACATTCAATAGTATTCTCTTACACTGGGAATTATAAAGTGTGACTTTTATATATTTTCTTTAAAAAGTATTTATTTGAGAGAGAGAGAGCATGCACAAGCAGGGGGAGGGGCAGGAAGAAGCAGACTCCCCGCTGAGCAGGGAGCCCAACACAGGGCCAGATCCCAGGACCTTAAGATCATGTTGAGCCAAACAATATGACATAACTGACTGAGCCACACAGGTGCCCCATAAGTGTTGCTTTTAAAGTTATTTTAGAAGGAAGGGTCACTTTCCAACCAGGACACAATTAGAACACAAAGGATATAGCAGATTCTTCATGACCCCATTAAACGTCTTCCTTGGGGAGGGAAGTACAGAGATCATTGTTTAAGCAATTATGGCATAATGACAAACAGAAGTTTCCAAAAATCATACAAGTTGGGGGCTTGTTCACAAGATGGAAAACTTGTGCATTCATCCTCAAATAGCTATTAGGTACCTACACTTTCCCAGGCATGGTTCTTGTTCTGGGCATAAACTAGCAGACAAGACAGACAGAGTCGCTGATGTCAAACAGCCTGACATCTAGTAGGAAGACAGCAAATGCCAAATAGGTAGATGATGATGATAGATGGATGGATAGAGGTGTATAGATGCAGATAAATATAAATTTGGGCCCTGATAAATACTCTCTGAATATTATAAAGTAGAGTACTAGCGATGTTTTAGTTAAGACTGAAAGAAAAGCCTCCCAAAGTAAACAATGTGAGAATAAGATCTGAGTAATGAGAAGACCAGTCAAATATCAGAGAAAAAAACATTCCAAATGGAAAAACCAGCAAGGTGAAAGTCCTTGAGATGGAAATGAGCTTCCACGTACTGTACACAATACAGAAAGCCAGCTTCGTTAGCACGTTATTTCCAAACTCTTTCACTGGCCCAAATTCCTGTTCACTCCACAGAGAACTTCACGTAATCAGAATGGCCAGGGGGTGTGATGTGGTCTCCAAAATGTTAAAAGAATCATAGCTTGCATTAATAAAAATACAATGTCCAAACCAAGAGCCAGAGGCATATATTATTTTTTAAGAATCCTCTGCCAGTCCTATATGTTTTGCCACATTATGACATTAACTAATAACCTCTCCGCCCCAGGACCAATTTGTCCCTTCCCTCCAGAAGGTGATGTATGTAGAAGATGAACATAGCACAAGTCCACACAGGGATCTGCTAAGTTCATGCTTCTGTTACGTTAATGAGTCTTTTCTATACCCCCACAATTAGTAATGACTGATCTTTCTCTTCGATGGTAACATATGCAAGCTTTTCAAATATTCTTTATTACTTTTATCCTGCATGTACACACAGGGTGTTCTGGATCACAGATGGATTTCTTATTAATCACCCTACAGTAAATAATAAGCCGTTGGCCCCCTTGTCCCAAACCTTATACCAGAGACGAGGGGATGAAAGCCACATGGAGATGTCTCCCTTAAGAGTGACTTGGTATTCCTCAGGGAGAGGTGAAGAACAATACATTTCCCCCTCAATATGCAGGAGAGAGACAGATGTCCTCCAGAAAACACAGAAGCAACAACAAAATCCTATTGCCCCATTGAGATGTTGGAAAGAGCCCTGGGCTCCCACTCTACCCCACTGTTTTGGAATATGAATCTGTTTTTCCAAGGTCCAGGTAAACCAGGAGGTCTCTGTCATTTAAGACCTGAACAAGTCTCTTAGATGGAAGTGGGGGAGATAGCATCCAAGTCTTTCTGGCACCTCAGGGCTTACCTTACCTACCCAGTGAGGACTGTAACTATATAACCCTCTGTCATCCCAGCAGTAAACCAGAGAACTGGCTACAGAGCTCATCTTCTCGGTAGGGGTGAGGAAAATGCTTCTAGAGGAAGCAAAAGCAAATGCTCTCCTTACATCACATATGCATCCATCCAGGCGTCAGGAGATGAGGACTTTTTATAAGAACACCAGGAAACCCAAAGAAGCTTTGCTTTCTCACAACAGGCAACTCACTACCTTACAAGGCAGTTAATTTCATTTTTGAAATGGTCTTGTTGGAAAAAATGGGGATAGTAGTCATATAACCAGCTTTTACCAATTGCTAACTATTGGCCCAGGAATTGTGCCACTGTGATCTTCACAACAGCCCTGCCAGGCAGAGATAGCCCCCACCCCGGTTAGAGATGTGCAAACTGAAATGAAAACAGATGATGACATTTTCCTCAGAATCTTCAGTTAGTATGTCCCGGGACCCGCTTCTCTCTGCAACCTCTACTCAGCTGGTTCTAGCACATTCCCTCTCCTTGTGTTCAAACTTTTTTCTTTTAATTTTATTTTATTATGTTATGGTAATCACCATACATTACGTCATTAGTTTTTGATGTAGTGTTCCATGATTCATTGTTTGCGTATAACACCCAGTGCTCCATTCAATACGTGCCCTCTTTAATATCCATGACCGGGCTGACCCATCCCTCCACCCACCCTCCCCTCTAGAACCCTCAGTTTGTTTATCAGAGTCTATAGTCTCTCGTGGTTCGTCTCCCCCTCTGAACTTTTTTTACTGTAACGTTATCTCATCCAATTTATAGACCCGCGGTTCCTTAGGACAAGTATCCTGTTGGGATTTCCAGATCCTCTATCAACCTTATCACTGTCCTCTGGACACACTTTTGTCAAAGTCCTTTCTAAAGTGAAGTGCTCTGAATTGGATCCGAGTGCTTTTGTGTTAAGATAAGGAGCTGAATTTTCTTCTTAAAAGTGATCGAGAGACTTTCAAAGAAGCACAATAAGCAGATTTGCATCAGGGAAGGTCACTTTCACAACACAATGGGAAGGGCCTGGAGGGGATCCAGCCAGTGCAGGAAAGGGGCAGTTTGATGGTCACTGAATCAGTGTGGACTCAAGATGATGGGAACTTGTAACAAGGGGTTGGCCAAGTGCCAATAGAGAGCTCTTCCTCCATTAAATGGGTCCTAACCGACTCATTCTAACTCTCTTAGTCCCCTTTTCACCTTCTTATAACCAAGGTCTAATTAATTCTTGGCATTTACACTATTGATGCCTGGATCTTTCATTTAATATGAACGAAAGGGTTTACAGCCCCAAACCATAAGTACCATAAGGGCAGTCATGGAAGGAAGTTCCCTGAACTATGGGTGATACCATCTGGATGCTGATGGATCTAATATTGCTTGATAATACCTCTGCCTTGTTATTCAACCTAGGTGCTGACTGTGTTGTTTTTGCTAAGGGATGGAATCAGAAGGCTGTAAAAATGCTATTCTAGGAAAAAGGGTTCCTCACAAATTCATCTAGATATGTGACATATGGAGGCATTTGCATCCATAAATGTAAACATTCAATTATCTGTTCATTCTTCTACATATAAACACACAAAATTACATATATTCCTACATATGCCTGGGACACACATGGCCTTCATGGAGAATTGAGGGCTGGCTACCAGGCTTTCACTTGGTCCCCCAAGGATGCGAGAGTTTTAATCATTATAAGGCAAGGACAAGCCTATCTACACAGCCTTCAGATTGAAGAATAGAGTTTGAAGATTTTATTTTTTTAAAAAGGTTTATTTATTTATTTTAGAGAGAGAGCATGAGCAGGAGGGGCAGAGGGAGAGAGAATCTCAAGCAAACTCTGTATTGAGCTCAGAGTCTCATATGGGGCTGGATCCCACGACTCTGAGATCATGACCTGAGCCCAAACCAAGAGTCCAATGCTTAACTGATTGCACCACCCAGGCACCCTATAGAGTCCAAAGATTTTAGTGTCTAGTCTGGGAAAGTAGATTTTTTTGATTTTTTTTTTTTTTTTTTTTTGACACTGCTGTTTGATTTTTTTCGTTTGGAATCATTATCTTTAGAAACTCTATGAGGCTGATGCAAAAGATGTTCCTAAGCTGGCCTTCACTTTTCCAGACATTCCTTACACTGAGATGGAGTCAAGGATGGAGTCAAGCTGAAGCCAGGTTGAGGCTGCTTGAAGTTGCCTACCTGCAGGTAAAATGGGGACTTCTACCTTCTATGTGTCCCAGCCCAGGCAAAGCAGAATGGGCTAATGCAGTCTCATGATGAATGTCATGTGCTGCCTGGCACACTGCTCAGAAAGTTGCAGTCACTTAGAATTTGAAGGTTATCCCTTCTTCTCTTTTTCCCTTTTCGTCAGTTGCTCACTGTCCTTCACAACTGGCCTCTTCCCTGCAGTGGCCTTGACACCCATGCTTCTCCCTCAGGAGCTCAGCTAATACAGGAGAGCCGGTGCCTACCAATCCCTGGAGCCAGTGCATTTATCTAAATTCTCCCTAGTGATGCAACTAAAGTAGACCCTGTATTGACCAATTCAGACATGTATTTGCAAGATTTCTCACATACTTGAAACACACAGGAGAAAGAACTAAACGGCAAACTAACAGAAGGTCACTATTGATTTATTCTAAAAGGAAAATTCCTAGGGATTTCTTATAATAACTAACCATAAAATCAGAATTACAGGCCTTGAATGAGATACTCATTCAAGGAAAAATTAAGTTATAAGTAGAAAAATTAAGTCTAGGAAAAATTAAGTTATAAGTAGACTTTGCCCAGGATAGCAGGTAACATGATTCAGATATTCTGAGGAGTTTAGAACAATGAAAGTTTGCAATAAAATGGTTTTTTGTTTGGCTCTTTGTTTTTGTTTATCTTGTATTGTTTTTTTAAGATTTTATCTATTTATTTCAGAGAGACAGAGGGAAAGAGCGAGCACAGGGAGAGGAGCAGAGGGAGAGGGACCAGCAGACTCCACCCTGATGTGGGGCCGGATGCGGGCTTGATCTGAGGAACCCCAGGTCATGACCTGAGCCGAAACCAAGAGTCAGACACTAAATGCCTAACCAACTGAGCCACCCAGGTGCCCTGTGTTTGGCTCTTTGTTTAAAAAAATACTATGCGACTGTCAGAAAAGTACAATGTCTCAAGAAAAATGATTTTGAAACCCAGCTGGGATTGTGACTGGTCATGTGACATTGGACAATTTCTTTAAATATGTCACAGTTTCTTTTTTGAGAAATATGGATAATATTCAGTTAATAGGTTAGTTATAATGATGATAGTTGTAATGAATCATGATCATAGTCCTATATATGTATACAAAATCATCTGAAAAGCCCAAGATGTCATTAATTTCATCTACTGAAAGTGAATGGAAAGGCCAACTGGACATGTCTCCTGAATGTTAATGCAGTGACATCATTTTCCATTTGATAGTAACAGATACAGCCAACTTGGAGGATGGTACAATGTTAAGTCCATTGCTACTCACAAGGTAACTTTTACCTGTTAAGAAGCTACATATTAATTTATGGCACTCACATGAACCCATGAAATAACAGTGGAAACTTTAATTCTGCTTCTGTAGAGGAGCAAAATAAATTTGCCCCGCATTCTGGTTTTGGCATACGTATACATTAATGTCTCTTTTTTTCCCCTTGAGAAATAATTATGGCGAGAAACTTGTGCAAAGGATCATGGGTAATATGAATTCTACTGGAGACCACATGTTGTTCAATTGCTTATTTTCCCTCTGCCTTTCTGTCCCCAGGTTTCGGTAAGAATGTGCTATTTGGTATTCAGGGTAAAAAATGCAGGGCAAAATAAATTTTAAACCATTTATTTTATTTTCTTAAAACTTGACATCTTTTAATTGTACCAAGTTTCCCTCATTTGTCCTCTCCCCTCTTTTAATCTAATTCTGTGTTTTTAAAGGTAGGCATAAGAAAACTTAAGAGAGTAATTGATCCCTTCTTTTTGTAGTTAAGTATAATTACACAATGGTAAATGCTGCATAATGCCTGGAGTCCATCTGGTTCTATGTGTCTTTCTACAACAGTTGAGACATCTATCAAAACAGCCTCTTCCTTTGTGTGCTTCTAAGAACTGAGACCATTTAATAAACCCCATCGTTGTCATAAACAGCAACAATTTTGAAATTAAAATTTACTCACATAAACAAAAGACCAATGCAAAGAGCATTGAGGTTTCCAAATTGCTATTCTTAGTGCAGTTTATCTTTTATAAAAGTGATCAAAAGTGATCAAATCTGGTGGTTTTCCTCAATTTATTAGATACAATTGAGTTATAAACCTATTACATGGCAAGGGGATTTTTATATCTGACGAAAGCACTGGAAAAGGAGCATAGTTGAAGCAGAGTTTAAATTTGGAATTATCTATATTAAGGCTGCAAGTCTGGTTCCTCAAGAAATGATTAACGACATACCCTGTGAATTAAGGAATAGATTTAAAAATATACCATTGTTCCCAACTTTTGATGGGTATACTATTCAAATACCACCTTTATGTTTATAGGCTTTAATAAATGCTTTAGATTCATTTCACTCACTCATTTATCTACACAACATTAATTGAAAGTCTTTTAGTTTCTTTGCAATGTAGCTGAGAGTATAAAAGTACAAAGACAGAATTTCTGCCCTTAGGGGAGCTACAGAATATTTGTAAATACCCCCTTTTTTTTAAAGATTTTATTTATCCATCTGAGAGAGAGGCGGGGGGAAGGGGCAGAGAGAGAAGCAGACTTCCTGCTGAGAAGGGAATGGGACTTAGGGCTCGATGCCAGGACCCCAGGATCATGACGTGAGCCAAAGACAGACACTTAACCAAATGAAATACCCGGGCTCCCTATAAATACCCCCCTTAAAAAGACTGTTATAAGAAAGATATCAACTGCCATGGGGAATATAAAGGATGCTAGAGCAAGTGGTGTCTAAGTCTGGAAGCATCATGGCAAGCTTCCTAGAAGAGGTGCTGCATAGATTGTGCCTTACAGACATCTGCTGAAAAGGAGAGGGTGGATGCACTGTTGAGGTAAGTAATTCCAGCTCCTCTAACACATACTATAGAGTCTCAGGGGCTTAGGACAATAAAGGTTGGTTTCTTGCCCACTTCATGTTCCATGTCCCACGGCACTCAGCTCAGGTGGACTCTGTGCTCAAGCTTCATGCCAGAAGCTAGGATCCTAGCATCTCCAGCTATTGACTTCCCTTTGGAGTCCTATGCCTGCTGCCCTGGATCCTGCCTGTTGACCGGTGGTTTTAGGGGCTGGTCCTGGCAGTGGCAACCCTTACTTCTAATTGATGCAAGCTTCCTCCTGTGGCATATGTAGAACAAAGGTTAGGGATCATAGTTTGGTAGGGAGTCAAGGAAAGGAATGGGTACTAGTTATTGGGAGGCACTGGTAGCACCCCCAGGGAGGATAAGGGAGTACAAAGAGAGGAAGCAGGATTTACAAAAGCACAGAGAAGGAGAGCATCCCATGACCAAGGAGGAGTGGTGACACAGATACGGGGAAATCAGGATTTGGAAAATGACATCGATGTTGGCTTTCTAAATGAGCTTAGATTTTGTTATGCAGACATGGAAGGTAGAATAAAAATTTTAAATAAAGGAATGATAGGATCATATTTGCATTAATAGAAGGCTGATCTGATGAAAACACAGAAGGTAGACTGGGAAAAAAATTAAATTGAGCTAGTATGGGATGGACACTACAGATAAACATAAATGAGGGATAATGGAATTCTTGTTGTGTTGGCCCTCGCTGTACAGTTGAAGCCTGGGAACTGTACAGAGCTGCGGGTTTCAAAGCACAGTCCCACTGATCACTGATCACTTTTTTATCTTTGTGGTAACAGTGTGAGATAAAAGGTGTGACTTGTCCTCTTTTCGCAGAGGAATAAACTCAGTTTCAGTGGGAGTGAGAATATTTGCCTTGGACAACTCACCTAAGAGAGGACAGAGAAGAGATTAATCCCAAGTTCTCTTTCTTGCATTCATCACCTTAAAGCAGTTCTTAGGACAAGAGCTCCACAGGAAGCTGCTAAGCAGAGTCCAGGGGCTGTGGGGTCTCTGCCCCACACTCTCCCATATCTGGAGGAGAAAGTCCAGGACTCCATCTAAGGCTCCATAAAGTAAATTATTTCTCAGGCAGTCAAAACTTTTTCTAAAACCTTCTGGTGGCATTTTCATGAGGCATCCTCAATTTCATAATTGTCTGTCAGTTTTAATCACTGAATAATGAAGGGACCACAAATAAATGAATTAGCCATAAGTCAAACAGACAAGAAACAGAAAAGCCATAGTCACATGCATAATAATAAATTTCAGATTTTATTGGTCAGAAAAGTGGAAAAGCAAATGAATTTAATCAAGTTAAAATCAAGCAAAAATACACCTCTGAGTCCATGAGAGAACCATAAACCCTCCTTGTTTCCTATATTCCTCAGGGCATCCTGCAGGAGATTGTGGTAGTTTCACATGCTCCCTTATAACCTTCCTTAAAACCTCAGGAGCCAGGGAAGATGAAATTCCTTGGGGAATATAAGGTTCAAGTACTGAAAACTTTTTCCAAGAATTCTTTTTATGTGACCAAACACAAACATAACGGTTCCTATGGAAACGCCAGAAGCACTTCCTTTAAACGGAAGAAAGAGACAGAGTCCACGACACCAATAAATAAATATAAAGTTTCAGTATATGATAGAGTGGACTTCTCAAATTGAAGTGGAAGGGACAATGTTTAATGATTTAATTTGGACAACTGAACAGTCATTTTGACCAAACTTCATGCGGTATGTGCAGTAAAGTTTCAAATGGACCCAAATATGTAATAACTATGAAATCATACAACCCCTGGAATAAAACATGGTGAATTCCCTTATACAACTGGAGTAAGGAAGACTTTTTTACACTAAATTAAAATACAAAAGTTATTAAAACTGATAAACTTAAGTCCATTGATATAAAAAATGTTCAAAGCAAAATGATGAGAACATGTCAAAAGCAGTGTCAAAAGGCAAAAGAAAAACTGATAAGAAATATTTTCCACTCAGTCTGAAGTTGAGGTTCACCTGAGATAACCATTGTTCTTGATTTCTAAGAGGTAGTAAGCAGAAAGAAAGAGTATCAACCCCATATAGGGTAAAGAAAAACAAATATGTGTACATACACACACAAATTACAAATTGCCAGTAAACACATGTGAGCATGTTCATCTTTGCCTACACTGAGAAACCTTTCTCAATGATCACCACCTGCGAGCATCCAACTTTGAAAATACTCTCTGGTATCAACACTGTAAAGAAGTTAGCCCTCCCTTTCATGGCTGGTAAGAGTGCAAAATGGCTTAAGCCCCTAGAGGGCAGGTTTGTAATATCTATCAGAATTTGACAACGCATTTACTTTTGACCCCACGATCTCCTTTTGCTGGGTCTTATCCTGCAAACGTACCTGCTTATGCATACACATGTACAGGTGTATTCATTGCATTGTTGCAATAATTGCAAAGCATGGACAATCTACCCAAATGCCCCTCTCCAGAGGACCGATTAAATGAAGACCCGCTCAATTCTTCCTATGCATCTGTTAAAAAACAAATGATATGACACAAAGACACCAAAAAAACAAGACGGTTCTCCAAGTGTTGTTGTAGAAAGAATTCCAAGACACATTCAGTGAAGGCGACAAGGATCAGGGAAGAGTGTACAGACTGCTACCCTCAGTTTGAAAGTGGGGGCAGAGAGAACATATATTTTCTTGAGCTGTTATCAAGTGACACTACAAGAACACAAAAGGAACTAACAGGAATGCGATCCTGCATGGGTTGGGAGAGAAACACCCTGCTGCGGAGAGAAGCAGGAATAAGATGAGTTACTCTCCTGTGCCTTCTTTCTGTTGTTTTGGATTTTTAACCATATAAATCCATTATCCCTTTAAAGGAACACAAAAAGAGGGGAGTGTTGTGCATCTGCATCCTCCTCTCAGATTGTATCCATTTATTCACACACTCATCAAGAAGATATCTCTCACACTCTTAGAGAGTGTCCCACACAAGTGTGCAAGGTGCTGTGGAAGAGATGGATAAAGAAGATGCGCATGGCCCTCCCCTCGTGGGACTTGCAGTCTAGACTGCAGACAGAATAGCGTGAACTAGGTGATTCCGGTAAAGGTGGACGTTCATCAACGCAGAATAAAACAAACCCAGGCATCACCACTGCCCCACTTACACTCAGACAGTTGTCCATGTTATGAAACACCCCAGCGCCGTGAAACTGTCCAATTCTCAGTTCTGATACTTATCAGTGATGTACAGGATGCTCATGATTGGTGTGGGTCATTAGGACTTTACCAAGAACATATGAAAGCACAGCAAGGCAACAAAAGGGTCTTTTCAACCAAGAGAACACTGGTAAGGTAAAAATGGAACATTTCGAAACGGAATTGGAGAAGACCATTCAACAGTACACCATCGAAGGGCTTAATGGTACCTGAGCAGAAATGGGAGCCAGGAGGTGCACAGAGGAGGTACTGTCTGAAATGAGCCTGCCCTTAAGGGGACAGGAAGAGTTGTGCCAGGAGGAGGCACATCCTAGGCGGAGTCTGTTGACAGAAACATGCAGGCTTCAAGAATTCCCTATTTTTAGTTATTGAAGCTGCATAAAGTTTCCCTGTGTTTAAACCTGAAAAGAATGGCCAGGGATGAATCCAGTGTCTCATGCTGAAAAGATCTGTCAGCTGGGTTAAGAAATTAAAAATCACAGGAACTGGGAAACTGAGAGAAAATATTAACCAGGTAAAGAAAATTGGGATAGAATGGGATAGAAAATCAGGAAAAGAATAACCAGGAAAGAGATAGATCATAACAGGGTTTTAGGAAGATTGGATATTGGATATTGGATATTGGATATTGGATATTGGATAAAGAAGAACCTAGACTAAGGGGGAAAAAGGCAGTGAAGTTTTACTGGGACCTAAACATACAAAACTTCAAAATTTGGAAATTCACTGAGCTATCTCTGTACTCGAAGACAAGGAAACCAGATTGCTTTAATGCAACATTATCCCTCTGACATTCTTCCAGCAGAGCTTGCTAAGCTCTTGGTCAATGGACGGTGATCCAGTCCATCCATTCACTGGCCTTCCTCTGTGCTACTGCATGGACCATCCACAAAATGTCACCTCATTTGCTTCAAAGTGCATCTCCCCTGCCTTAATCAGGAGCAAGACAGCAATTCTAAGAAAATGGAAAACCCTTTCATGTCTAACTTCATGCCTGTGTGAATTTCTTAGAACGCTTTTATTGGAGAAATTCATTTGGCTGAAAAAGAAAAGATGAGATGCGATAAAATGTGGTGTTGGGATAAGCAAATTGAAGTTATTATATTTTCTATTCCCTTAGCAGCGTCCCAGCATTAATAGATCCCTGACCTTGAAAATTGGGGGTCTTGTTACTTCCTTATGCTCATTACTATTATGAACGCTTCCCTGTCAATCATATTTATTTGAGAAGGAACCTTGAAAAAGCTTTCTAATCAAGGCTTCACAGCAATATTTTTGTATATGTTGATTTAATTCATTTTTTCCATGTCCTTTGTTGCTGTGGGATTTGTATTTTGGGTTTAAAGTAGAAAATCACCATGCAAGGCAGAGTTACTTTTTCTCAATAGTGACACTTACCACCTGTGGTCTAGGCATCGTTTTTTTTTTTTCCCCCCCCCAGGCTGTTTTATCTACTTTTCCTGGAGCCAAATATTTATGGAATCTCTCATTGGCATGCCTATCTTAAAATTTATTTTGTATCTTATCTGTTGACTACTGCATAATATTTTAAAATGTATTTTGCTGTTGTCTAACCATAAATGTAATAAAAATTTTTTTGGAGATTCAGAAAATGGATTTAGAAATGGAAAGAAGGAAGGGAGAGGGACAGAGAGGGAGGGAAAGAGAAAGACCCTTACTTCCACAGAGATTAAATGCACGTTACCATCCTGGAGTGTTCACAGCATTTGTACTGGTGCCAAAAATACAAATAGGAGCCCATTTACCATATATCTAAATATCTAAGAGTAATAAATCAAAGTAAAAATTGGCGATGAAATATATATTTTTGACCCCTACCCTGACAGATATATCTAAATAAAGACCTGAAAGCTCAGGTTCAAATATTGAAATCTCGGGTCCTGGGAATTTCTCACCATAACATGGCAGATTACCCCGTCTGTCTCTGACGCCAGCTCTGGCCCAATCCACGGGGACTTCACACAAGCATGAGCCCATTCCATGTAATTCAGCCAGCCAATCTGACTCCAAATCTGCTGTCTTTAGATCAACTCTTCGAGGTATGACTTACATTTGAAAGGCCAGAT
Source organism: Zalophus californianus (assembly GCF_009762305.2). Classification (NCBI taxonomy): domain Eukaryota; kingdom Metazoa; phylum Chordata; class Mammalia; order Carnivora; family Otariidae; genus Zalophus; species Zalophus californianus. The sequence continues at coordinate 185,991,201 of NC_045598.1, forward strand.
TTAAGAAACAGACTGAAACCATTCAAGCAGGGATTTCTGGGAGTCTCTGGTAACCAAGACCTTAGTGGGGGAGGCAGGGCTTAAGGACTTCAGGTAGACAGACACATCCCCTTTCCCCACAGATACTTCCACAGATAGAGAGAAAGTTGGAGAAAACCCTGGGGCAGGGTCCTCTTTTCTGATACTCCTTAGTATTGAACACTAGTCCATTTTCTTTCAGGTTTTATTCCTTCCACATTATTATGGCTGTGATCCTATTATATATATGTGTGTATTTTGCTCCATTAAAAATCATTTCTGATGACATTACCTATTTTATTAAACATTTATATGGCTGCCAAGGCAATCCAGGTATAGAATACTTTAATTACCCAAATTACTGTTGTAGAAGATTTAAATTATGTACATTTTTGTTTGGCAGGAATAATGCCAACACAAATATATGATGTGTGACATTTCTCTCCTCCCCCAGTTAAAAAACTATTTGAGATAGATTCCTAGTAGTTGACTTGAGGAATGTGTGGAAAGTAAGAAAGTTGAAATCAAGAAGAGGTTAGACAATTCCTTCAAGAAGCATGGCTATGAAGTAGCAAGAAAGAAGTGGATGGTATGGGGGAGGAACCTGGGGTTGAGGTGGGTATTTGCTAGTATGTAGGTGCGTGTGCACAGTAGTGCTTGATGCTGATGGAAAGACACCACTAAAACTGAAGTCCCTGTGTGGGGGAGGGGGAGGCATTGTGAGGCCACCGGAAAGGTGGAATGTGATAAGATCTGAAGCTCTGGGGGGGGGGGGGGAGAATAAAAGCAGTGTGAGGAGGTGGCCTCACTCATTCCAAAAGTGGGAGCAGAACTATAAGGTAGGCATCCCAAACATTCTTATATTTAAACCAGAGTCCAAAGCACAAAAGCAATTCTAGGTAAGAACTTGTGTGGTCATTACACTGGAGTTTTATTTCCTCTGTGAATCAGACCTGAAGTCATCAGCTGAGGCCTGGGATGGGGCAGAGAGATGAGCGGTCTGGGCGGGGAGGGGTGGGGATAAACCAAACATTCATTGTGGGAAGGAGAGAGGATGCTGTTGAAGGGCTCTCTTCAGGGTCCTGTGGATGTGGCCAGGCCTTCAGCACACTTGCCACCAAGGTTCACAGCAGCACAATGAGCAGAAAGTGGGATTCCCTGCAATGTAATAACTCAGTAGTCTGCAAGTAGCCACAGGTCCTGCAGAGGAAGAGCACAGTACAGCGTGATTTGTGCCAGCAAGTGAAAACAACAAGCAGCAATAAAGCAAGGAGGCTTAGAATATGTGCAAAGGAAGGTAAAGGGATAGGTCTTAAATGCTAAGCTGGAAGTAAGTGAGACGGGAGAGGATTTATGAATAGAGAGCGATCAGAGATGGAGAAAGGACTAAGGGATTTGAACAATTTTGTGTTGGTGATCTGAAAGAACCTCATCCTGATCTCTTCCTTTACCCCACTGGAGTTCTCCCTACAGCATGATTTTCAATCTCCTGATACCCCATCCCTCTTGAAACTCTATTATGTGCTCAATAATCTTATAAATCCCCTTGCGCCCCCTACCTTAGATGTAATTTTATTCTTTCTTGAGGGCCATGTGTCAGCTACCGTCCGTCCTGCAGAGTATATGCTAGGCATTCTTCTATTCCCTGGAAACCCCATGATCAAGGAGGGGCCATGTGAGACCTTGTTCTCTCACAAAGGCCAGGACAAAGGCCAAGGTGTTTGCTCAACTTCTAATTCCCTGTAAACAAAGGCACTATTTAAAGAAGGATATTTATGCAATTAAAAAAAAGCTGCACTATAAATCAACCGATCTCCTTCCATTAACTCCCCATCCCATGAGAATGGAGCCATCTTGGAAATTATTAAGCCATAAATGTGAATTTAGTTAATGCCCTCTTCCTCCACAATGGCATCCTATACACACTCTCTTCTTGGTCCTTGAAAGTGGCTTTCAAGCAAGCTTTGAACCCTTACAGTGTGGGGATGGCTTAAATACCAGTAAATCACAGGGATGTTTTCATGCATTATTGATTTTCTATTGTCAGTTACTACTTCATTATGTTTAGGGAGTTTATTATTTATAATCACAACTAAGCAACTTAACAAGGTTGCCACAAATCAACCTAGGACTTCTCCAACTAGCTGTCTCGCTTCTTTATGACCCAGTCTGGGAGTCTACATGATCATTTCACATTCCTAACTTAATTTCAAAGTACACCACAAACGACTGTAATGCCAGAGATACTAAGTACCTCACTTTGAATATATGCCTCAAGGCTTTACAATAACGCATTATGAGACTACAGGGTGCCAAGATTCTGTTCTCTAAGTGACAAGTCCAAAAAGAACTTAGATTGTTTCAGGCTACATGTCTTGTAAGGAGGAATACCATTTGTCTTATTGAGCAGAAAGTCTTGGGACTGCTTTATAGCACTGAGTAAGGGGTCAGAAAGGCTGAAAGATCTGGAAGATACATGACTTATCGGAACACAATTCCTGCTTTGGGATTTCCAAAAGATTAACTTACAAAATTGGCTTAGTTTTATTCTTTGGTGTTCCAGAAAGAAGCAGCAGAATCATCAAATGCAAGTTATTAGAACATGACTTTTTTATTACACAAGGAGGGGAATTTCTAGTTAATAGAAATAACACAAAACAGGTGGGCTTTCTTATAAGTTTTTGAGTTCTCCAAATACTTATTACTTGTAAAACAATGAACATTCACCCATTCATGTCTGTGAACTTAGCAAAATAAGACTTCTCATTTTAGTCATTGTTCCTGTGTCTGCTGTTTTCATCGTTATGATTGACGGAAGGGGCATGGGAAGCTGCAAGAGAGGGTGAGCACTGAGAGTAGTTAGTAATTACCAAAGTGTGACCAACTAGTTCCTAGACTTTTTAATTCTATGGAGAAGATATGGCTTAAGGAAGCAAATAGGAGAGTTGAATCAGTCAGAGTTCAAATAGAGAAGCAAAACCACCCCATATATGTATATATATATGCATACACAAGCATATGTCTCTATATATGTATATACACACACCTGATATGTGTGTGCATATGTTTATGTGTGTATATACACACACACACATAGAAAGAGAGAGAGAGAGAGAGGGAGAGAGAGAACAGTAAGAGACAGAGATTGAATTAGAGAGTTTTGTTGAAAGAATTTGGACATGTGCAATTATAGAGCTGGGAGGCAGTGTCTGTAAGGCTGTCTCTGCCTATGATGTTAGAGCTTGACATCCACAGGGCAGGTCTTCAGGAAAGAAAGATGTAAAATGGGAGAGCAAGGACAGACTGGAATCTACAAGCATGAGCTAAAACCCCCTGAAGATGGACTGAAAACCGTGTCAGCTATTTTTACCTGCAAGTAGGGTGATGCATATACCCTCCAGACTCTGGCGCCCTGCATAATGGGCCCAAACACACACACTTCTGACTCAAGAGTCAGAGAAGCTGAAGGGGAAGACAGAAGAGGTTGTCATTTCATACCAAAGAGATCAGTCAATAGGTCAGCAACATAACATGCAAGCTTTCAAAAGGGTTACCACTTCCCTTCTGTCCTCCAAGTATCCTAAGATGTCCCCTTGCAGTGCATCCTAAGTGAAAACATACAAGAAATAGGATTCAAAGAAATGGAGATCAACCTAGCCAAGTGGCACATCACAAAGCCACCAAAAAGCAAATTCCAGCTCAAATAACAAGAAAAGTGATGTGAGAGATGTTTACAAGTAGTGCTTATGCCCTCATTATTAGAATTTGAATGGATCCATACTGGCATATGTGTTGGTAGTGAGAAGACCCCAGCTTCAAACACACATACAAACGCACAACCATTGTATTTGTCCTCTCTCTACTTGGACTGAAATGTTGGCCCCTGAAGTTCCATTTATGCTGCAACCTACATGAAGGGTCGGCCGGTGAATAGACCTCATTCAGATATTTTTATCACATGGGAGATAGTCTCCCCTTCCAGATAGAATTGTTGTTCAAAACCTTGGGTCTTCCTGGCATGTTGAGCTTGAGCTTCATTCTCAGGTTTGGGGGAGTCTGCCCAAGTCCTCCACTCCCTCGTGGACTCCAACTTCCACACTCTTAGCTGCTTCACCACTCCCTCTTCACCTTCATTCCCCCTTTCAAGGGCCCCTTACTGCTGGTGCCATTAGAGGTTTAGGAAGAGACTATCCCTCACTAGATTAAATCTTGTGGAACTTCATCAACTCTATGGGGCTCTGGATCCCTCAGCTATAGGAAAGAGTGCAAACACATGCCATTCCTCCATGTATTTCAGGATTCCCTTTGATGTGGTAAAGTGCCCCTAGTTTCATTCTCTTGTGTGCTCTTCACCATGGCATTTTCACAGTTCCCTTTGCACTCATGTATTTATTTAACCAACACACTGAGTATGCACCATACAGTAAGCAGGGAGGGTACTCGAATGAGATGCGCTCAAGGAATGTACTTTGGACAGGGGAGGAGAAACAAACACATTATTAAGGTAACTGTTTTTATAAAGCTAAATACAGGACTATTGCAACAAGACTCAGAGATGAGGTACTTAAATGGATGGTTGGGGGTAGTGAGGGTAAAGTCAATAAATCAGAAAAGGTTTTCCAGCAAAGTGTCATTAAACTGAGATTAAAATGGAGGACAAGATAGGCTTCTTGGCAAGGGAAAAGATGTAAATAAATCTATACAAATATGCAAAAGGAAGGGACACTCAAGAATATGAAGATGAACATAGAGGAATAGTTAAAAAGCAATAATAAAGCTTATAATCTTTGAGCAGTTATTATTAACCAAGTACTGTTCTAAGTCCTTATATATACTAACCAATACTAGATAGGACCTTCTGAATATGTTCTATTATTAATTTTCATCACCCTCATATCATAGATTAATAAACTTGGGACACCAAATTTAAGCAAAATCTTAAGTGGCAGATCCAGGATGAGAAACAACACTTCTTAACTCTAGAACTTGAGTTCTTAACCATTGTATTCAACTTTTTGTGCCATCGAGCACAGAGAGGAAGGGAAGTGGAGCTCAAAGGAGCTCTGAGGTCAAGATCCTGAGGCTCAATCTTGGTAGCAACTACCAAGTAATTTTAAACTGTAGAAGGATGGGATCAAATTTTCATTTCTAAATTTTCTCCTTAGGGTAGTGAATATCTTGGGTGGACAGGAATTAAAGACAAGGACCTGAGAGAAAAGTCTTATAATTTAAGCCAACAACAATGCCTGAGACCCAGAGAAAAGTCAAGTCTCAGCAAGAATGACAATAGAAGAAAGGATTAAGAGCTATCTAGGAGAAGAAGAACAAGGTTGGTGCAGATTGAGAAAGAAGCAGTAGATTATACAATGCACATTTCCAAATCTACAGACCCTACTCTGTAAGATGGGGAAGGCAAGAAATGTATATCTGGGGGGAAGACCATTCATTTGCCTGTGGACATTGAGTTTCCTATAACACAGGTGAAGCTACATGGAGATATCATGAATAGAATGAAAAATGTTACATTGTAAGATCAGGAGAGTCGCTTGATTGAAGAGTATGATTCCAGATTAATTAAACATTGCCAATGGTGAAGTGTCACCTAATAACCACCTATTTTTGACCACATTTTCCTTTATAACCCTGGTTTTTATGCTACAGATGGAAAATCCTGCCAGATTCTGCAAAAGCCAGTTTCTGCCCTGCCTAATCCCACCTCATGCAGACTACTCCCTGTGATGGCAAACATTGCACTGTCAAGTCAGCAGACAAATGAATCCTAGACAGGAACCCAGCTTGTCATTTGTTCTTTTAAGAAATTCAGTGAGGGTGGAGGAGCACTTGGCTAATAAACTTGTAAAAAAAATAGCTAATTATGCATTACTTCCATTTTACATAATTCAGTCTGATACCCCAATTCCCCATCCATGATGCCCTGATGACTGTGTTGGAATCACTATTGGTGCAGTTATAAAAACATTTATTTTCATTGATGAGATCTATTTTGTTCTGAACTTTTCAGATATTTTCCCCCTATCTGTGCTGTCATGGCTTAATGACAAAATTCGTTATTCTTCCTGCTAGATTTTGGTGTGATTCTTTGTGTTCTGTGCCAACTCTGAGTTGACCAAGGAGTGGACTGTGATACTTTATCATCACTCTGAAATGTATTTATGCAAAGATAAGACACAATACTAAAACATTATTGATGGTTGTGCATCAAAATCCTGGGGCGTTTTGAAAAAGAAATGTATGTCTGGTCTTGTACCTGGGCCTTAAAAAGCTCCTCAGGTGATCTAATTATAAGAAGTTGGGGAAAACTATTAGTTTAAGGTTGTATTTATTTACTCAGTGATAAAATCATATTTCAAAAATGCAACAAAAACAAGGTTAGCTCCCTCTCTCCTCCATTAAACCCTGGATGTTCTTGGGCTTTCTCAGGTATCACTGAGAATAGCCTCTCCTTCTCCTTTGCTGGTACCACTTCTTCCTTTAGATGTAGGGATTTTTTCATGGTTCTGACCCTCTTTTGATTTTTTTCTTTTCTTTCCTTTGTAATGCCTACTTTTTGAATGGCTATAGATCCTCTTGTGATTTCATTTATCACCTCTAAGGTGATGGTTTGGGAGGCTGTTATTTTATTTTGGAAAGATAACTTCTTTGAGCTCAGTTACCATATCTATATTCAAACAGTGGTGATAGTTATTTCAGCATTGCTATTTTAAATGAGATCTCAGATGCAGAAGTTTTATAGGATACTAGACAAATAAAAGGTATTATTTATAAAGTCCACAAGTATTAGTTTAATAAAGTTTAATTGAAGCATTAGTCCATGCACAAAGCTTCACAATAACCTGAGAACCTAGAGGAGATTAGCACAGAGTAATAAAGTCTATTGTGTCTGTTCATTCTTTCTCTCTTCAGTTCTTCCTTTCCCTCTTTTCTTTATTCATGCTTATAAACATCCTTCCATTGTGTGGCACTATGAAATGTACAACTTTGGAAGTAATTGATCTGAGAACATACACAGATAGTTTTTTTTTCTTTTTCTCTTTTTTTATGGCGATTTCTACTTAGACATTTTAAAATGTATTGCAGTGAATTTCCTGCTGATCTCGGGCTTTCTGTATGGGCAAGGCAGCAATCTACGTTCACTAGTCTCTTGCAGCCACCCAGAAGGCCCTGCTTGCCAGAGATGATAGATGGACCCATATTGAATCTCCCAAGCTCCTTTCAAAGAGTCAAACATTTCTATTTCTCTTTTCTTGACCAGTGTTTTTTCCTGGTAAGTAAGTGCAGTGGTAGGAGATTCTTGATTTATCACATGCCTTTCCTTACAATTCCTTTATTTCTGACACTTGTTTGTGGTGCAGAAATACAATATTGTCACTTCAACATCAATATTTGAAATTTTGAAGATCAACAATATGCCAGCAGCTAGAGAACAAGCAATTAGAGGAAAAAGGGTGTCTTCGTTGTGCTTCAATATTTCAATAATAAGGGAGAGAATGAAATAATTGAGTTCAATCTGTTCCCCTCCAGTGGTATGATATGAAATTGTATTTTCGGGGAACACATTACAACCATACATACTGAGTTGTTGAAAATTAATCTTCTTATTGCTGGGACTATTTGCAATGAACAAAGAATCCTTAAGCCCAGATATGCTATTTGAAAATTTAGCCTGATTTTATAAAAACCGATTTATACAGTTATACATAAGATTCATCTTATGAAAGATGAACCAAGGAGATATGCATGTCAACTCTGTAGATTTTGATTGGCTTGGAAAGTCAGAGAGAGTTCTTTGCCTCCAGTACATTTTCTTCACACATTCTGGCATGATTAATCTTTTAAAAATACATCTTTTATCATACCATTGCAATTCAAATCTTTCAGCTAGCCCATTTTGTCTTTCCATCTGAAGCTAAAGTAATCTACTGCAGCTCAGCTTTAACTATCCAAATATATCACTAGACACTACTCTCTAGCCACACCTTGCACTCCGATCAAGCCAGTCTCTCTGCTGTCACACTGATATGCCAACTCAACTCCTGTTTATAAAGTCCCTATATATAAAGTTGGGTTTATCTATAGTAATAATCAACTTACTATATTCCAAATATTATACCCTGAGTGTTGTAATTCTTATAACAATTCTACAAAATAGATTCTATTATTAGCTGCCTATACAGATGAAGAAGCAGGGAACAGAAGAAAAATTAACTGTACTAATTCACAAAACTCACGCATCATGGAATTGGGATTTAAACACAGGCTGACTAACCTGTAAGACCCATACCTAAATCACTACAATATGCCTTCAGAAAGGCAGTCTGTTGGGAAAAAGAGCCCTAGAATTGGAATTCAAGTTCTGGTATGCAATTTAGGAGCTAGGAAGCTAGGAAAAAGAGTCATTTTATAAAATGAATGGAAATGATAACAATTTTTTAACTACTTTAGGGCATAATGCAAGTATCAAATGAGACAATCTATGAGAAAAAAACACAGGAAACAAATGTGTGGGTAAATAGACTTTTCTTTCTCTCTTAAGCTTTCTAAGTTGTATTTAAGAATGTTGAAAACTGGGGCTTCTGGGTGGCTCAGTCAGTTAAGCGTCTTCCTCTTGATTTCGGCTTGGGTCATGATCTCAGGGTCCTGGGATCGAGCCCTGCATCAGGCTCTGTATTCAGTGGGGAGTCTGCGTAAGGAGTCTCTCTCTCCCTCTCTTTCTGCCTTCCCTGGCCCATCTCTCAAATAAATAAATAAATCTTAAAAAAAGAGAATGTTGAAATTATATTATTGCCGGGATGCCTGGGTGGCTCAGTCAGTTAAGCGTCTGCCTTCAGCTCAGGTCATGATCCTAGGGTCCTGGGACTGAGTCCCGCATCAGGCTTCTTGCTCAGCGGGGAGTCTGTTTCTCTCTGCCTGCTCTGCCTGCTCTGCCTGCTCTGCCTGCCACTCCCCCTGCTTGTGCTCTCTCCTTCTGACAAGTAAAGAAAATCTTAAAAAAATATAGTGTATTGTCTGAGTGGGTTATAAATAAACATAGAGAAAATATTTAAATGATCATATTATAAACAAAGGAAGAATAAAGAATAAAAATAGAGGTAAGTTTTCTGTTTCACTGGCTAGTAAATGTCACACCAGTATGCTGTGATATATGCCACTAAAAATGCTATGCAAAGGGATATACTCAAAAGTAGTATAGATATGTCAAAATGGAATCCCAAAAGCGTACAAATAACCCAAAGGATGACATAAAAAAGAAAGGATCCTAGAGAAAATAAACAGAAAACAAACAAACAAGCAAAAATTTAAATACAATAGCAAACATAAGCCCTAACATATCAATATCTACATTAAGTGTAAAATGACTAAGTATTCTAGTTAAAAAATAGGAATTAGGGGAGAGACTTTTAAAACACCTGACTCAAATATATGCCATTTGGAAGAATCTCACTAAATATATAATGTTATCTGTAGGTTGAAAGTAAAAGAATAGAAGACATGTCAACATTAATCAACACAAAGCAAGACTATCTATATTAATTGCAGACAAAGTATACTTCAGAGCAAACATAATTATCAGAGACAGAGTGGGACACTGCATGGTAATAAAAGGGCTAGTATACCAAGAAGATAGATAAATCATAAGTATCTACATATAAAACACAGAGCTACAAAATACGTGAAGCAAAAACATTTAGAAGTGAAAGGAGAAATGGACAAACCCACAATTACAGGGGCGCCTGGGTGGCTCAGTTGGTTAAGCGACTGCCTTCGGCTCAGGTCATGATCCCAGGGTCCTGGGATCGAGCCCCGCATCGGGCTCCCTGCTGGGCGGGAAGCCTGCTTCTCCCTCTCCCACTCCCTCTGCTTGTGTTCCCTCTCTCTCTGTCTCTCTCTCTGTCAATTAAATAAATAAAAAAAAATCTTTATAAAAAAAATAAAAAAAACCCCCACAATTACAGCCAGAAACAATTCTTTTAACAATGACAGTGCAGTTAGACAGAAAATAGGCAAGGATATGGAAGAACCCAAAATATAACTAACCAGTATACTCTAATTCACATTTATAAAGCAATCCACTCAACAACAGCAGAATACAAATTCTTTCAAGTGTTCATGAAATGTACACCAAGGTAAATGATGTTCTGAGCCACAAAGAAACCTCAACAAATTTTCAAACATTTAAATCATACAGGATGTGTTCTCTGACCACAAAGGAATCAAACTGAAAGTCAACAGGCAGATAAGATGAAATCTTCAAAAAAACTGGAAACTGAATAGACTCCCTCAAAATGAATGGGCCAAAAAGGATGTCTTAAGGGAAATTTTGAAGATATATTGAACTAAGTGAAAATGAAAATACAAAACATCAAAAGGCTGTGGGGTGCAGTTAAAGCCATGCTAAGAGGGAAATTTATAGCACTAAGTGTTAACATTAGAAAATAAGAAGAAATGAAATTAATAATATAAACTCACACATCAACATCCTAGAAAATGTAAAACAACATGAACACAAAGCTACTACAAAAAAAGGAAATAATAAAGAAGATAGTTCAATGAAACTGACAATAGAAAAGCAGTCAATAAAAATCAATGAAATAAAAGCTGGGTCTTTGAAGAAAGATCAAGGAAGTTGACAAGCTTGTATCAAACTTGGAAACTGACACAGCAAAAAAGAGAGCCAACATGAATTACCAGTATCAGAAACAGAACAGGGTACATCATCATAGATTCTGCAGATATCCAAAAGTAAGGGGATACTACAAATAGCTGTATACACACAAATTTGAAAACTTGCTAGTATAGTTAGTTCTTGGGAAAGCACAAACCACCACACTAACCCCACATGAAGTACAAAATTTACATAACCCAGTGATTATTAAGGTAACTGAATTCGCAATTTAAACATTTCCAAAAAATGAAATCTTGAGAGTGGGAGGGTCTCACTGGAGAATTCTACCAAATGTTTAATGAAGAATTAGCACTGATTCAACAATTTTTTTCAGAAAATAGAAGAAAAGAGATCACTACTTAATTTATGTTATGAAGCTAGTATTTCCCTGATACCAAGAACAAATGAAGAATGAAGAAGAAACTTACAGACCAATACTGCTTATGAATACAGATGTAAAAGTCCTTCACAAAATATTAGTACATATGACTAGTCAGCATTCAGAGAGGATTATATAAAATGACCACTGGGGTTAAGTCCATGAGGTAAGACTGGCTTAATATCTAAAATCAATAAAAAGATCATATGACCATATCGATTGATGAGAAAAGCATTTGGCAAGATCCAACACCTATTCATGGTAATAACTCCTAGAAAACTTAGGAGCAGTGGGGAATTTCCTCAACCTGATAAAGAACATCTACAAAAAACCTACAGCTATTATGACATTTAAGCATGAAAGGAAAGAATCTATATTTTCTCCCTAAAGTTATGAGCAAAACCAAGAGGATTGTTCCCTCCACTCTTATTCAACATAATACTAGGAGATCTAGCTAGTATAATCAGACAAGAAAGGGAAATCAAAGCCAGATGAATCAGAAAAAAAGGCAACAGAACTGTCCTTGTTTGCAGATGATTGTGTACATAGAAAATTTAAAAAATATAGAAAATATCTCCTGGAAGTGGTGCCTGGGTGGCTCAGTTGGTTAAGGTCTGCTTCCACTCAGGACCTGATCCCAGGGTCCTGGGATTGAGCCCAGAGTGGGTCCCCTCTTCAGTGGGGAGCTTACTTCTCCCTCTCCCTCTGCCCCTCCCACCCCTGCGCTCTCTTTCACTCTCTCTCAAATGCATAAATAAAATCTTTAAAAAATAAATAAATAAGTAAATAAGAAAATGACTCCTGGAAGTAAAAGTGAATTCAGTAAGATAACATCAATACACATAAATAAATGTATTTGCATATAGTAGCGAGGAACACCTGGACACAAAAATTAAAATACAGTACCACTTAAAATCACTAAAGAGGGGCACCTGGGTGGCACAGTTGGCTAAGCGCCAACGCTTGGTTTTGGCTCAGATTGTGATCTCAGGGTCAGGAGATCAAGCCCCACGTTGGGCTCCATGTTCAACACGAGTCTTCTTGAGACTCTCTCCCTCTCCCTCTGGCCCTCTCTCTCTCTCTCTCTCAAATAAATAAATAAATCTTTTTAAAAAATAATAAAAAATAAAATCACTAAAGGATGAGGGGCACCTTGGTGGCTCAGTCGGTTAAATGTCTGACTCTTGGTCTCAGGTCAGGTCTCTATCTTGGACTCTGAGTTCAATCTCCGCATTGGGCTCCATGCTGAGCATGGAGACCACTATATAAATAAATAAATAAATAAATAAATAAATAAATAAATAAAATCACTAAAGAATGAGATACTTAAGTGTAAATCTAATAACACTTTTCCAGGACTTGTATGCTTAAAGCTACAAAGTGCTGATTAATGAAATCAATGACGATCTAAATAAATGGATTGGAAGACACAGCATAGTAAATATTTCAACTTTCCCCAGATTGATATATGGGTTTAACACAATTCCTATTGAAATCCAAGCATGATGATTTATAGATATAAATAAGATTACTCAAATTTATATGGAAATGCAAATAAACTGGAATAGTTATGACGATTTTGAAAAAGAAGAAAACAATGGGAGAAAACAGTCTACCAGGTTTCAAGACTTACTACAGAGCCGATAATCAAAGCAGTGTGGTTTTGGCAGGGTGGGGATAGATACATAGATCAATGGTGCAGAAGAGAGAAGCCAGAAACAGACTCATACATATATGTATAACTGATTTTTTTCAAAAGTGTAAAAGTAACTCACAGGGGAAAGAATAACCTGTTTACCAAATGGTGCTGAAGCAATTGGGGGAAAAAAATGGCCTTGACCTAAACCTCATATCTTAAACATTCGCTCAGAAAACATCACAGACTTCAATGTAAAGTGCAAAACTAGGAAACTTTAAGGGGAAAAAAATAGGAGAAAATCTTAAAAATCTAGGAGTAGGCAAAACGTTCTTGGACTTTGCACCAAAAATCATGATACATAATATAAAATATTGATGGATAGAGTCTGATCATAAGTAAAAATTACCACTCTGCAAAACACTCTGTTACACAGATGAAATGATAACTTGCAGGTTGGTAGAAAATATTTGTGAACTACATATCCTACTAGTATTTAGCATAAATAAAGAACTCCGAAAATGCAACAGTAAAAATCAAACAATCCAACTGGAAAATAGAATACGTAAAATGAGATATAACCAAAGAGGATTTACAGATGGCAGTAAACACATGCAAACGTGTTCAATATCATTAGACATTAGGGAAATGCAGATTAAGAACACAATGAGATATTACTATAAACCTATCAGAATGGCTAAAATAGAAATAGTGACAACACAAAACGATCATAAGGATGTGGAAATGTTAGATCACTAATATCATCCTTAGTGGGTAGGTAAAATAGTACAGATATTTGGGAAGCAGTTTGCCAATTTCTTACAATAGATAAACATACATTTGCCAAATGACTCAGCAATTCCATTCCTGTACATTTATCAGAAAGAAATGAAAACCTATGTCTATGCAAGAAACCTGCACATAAATGTTCCCAGTAGATTTCTTTGTAATATCCCCAACTTGAGTTGACCCAGATGTCCTTCAATGGGTGAACAGATAAACGAATTGGTACATCCTCACTGTGGGATACTACTCAGTAACAAAAAGATAAGCGCTGATGCATGTAACAATTTGGACGAATCTCCAGACAAATTTGAGTAATAAAAAATTCCAAATATACAATCCCATTCATATGACATTGTTGAAATGATAAAATTATAGAGATAGGGAAGAGGTTAGTGTTTCCTGAGGGTTGAGGATAGGGTGGGAGGTGTGAGGGAAGGAGATATAGTTAGAAAAGGAATCCCCCTGTGGGGATGGAAATGTTGCCTATGTTGACTGTATTGAAGTCAATATCCAGGCTGTGACACCTACTATAGTTTTGCAAGATGTTGCCATTGGGTAAAACTGGGTAAAATGTACATGGAATCTCTACATTATTTTCTACAGTTGTATGTAAATTTATAATTATCTCAAATTTTTAAAAAGTTTAATTAAAAATGGTGCCCAAATAATTTGTTCTATTTTTTTTTAACTTTTCCCCATGGTAGGGAAATAGGGTAAATCCTGCAAGGGAATTCTGGTAGAATGTTTTTTGATTGGTCGGCTTTGGAAATAGAGTCAAAAAATGGAATTAAAATTCTAGTTTTTCCACTTGCTCAATATAGGTGAATGATGTCAACCCTGTGACCCTCCATTTCTTCACCTGCAAAAGGGGAATAAAAAGACATATAGCAAGCAGTCAGGAGGCTGAAGGGGGTTAGTGGGAAGATGTAGGTAAAATAACCTGGCACCTAGAGGCCGCATGAATTTTCTAAAATATAGTACATCCTTTATGCAATTAAAATCTATTCACACAAAATACGTATTTTACAAATTTAAATGTTAAGTGAATTATGTGTGTTTGTTGTGCGTCAGGCAAGTAAGCAGGTTCTCAACCTGTGGCCAGACCACCCATGGCCCCTTTAAAGCTCCCAGCAACAAAGGAAAATCGGAAAGGATCCAGATAGCATTGCACACACAGGTGGGCGTGAGTGACATCAACAGTGAGAACTAGAGGACATTTAGCAGGATGTGGGGAGGTGATGTCAGTGCCTTTCCTGCACAACTCTCCCTCCTCCTGGCCCCCTGCTCCTCACATTTGCCTTCATTTAGAATTGCAAGTTGGTGCTGGGAGCCATATTGGTCTGAGGATATCATGGGGCTGGGGGCCAGGTGGGACCCCGACCTAGAGGATCTGGGTAGCCTAACGGTTTCAGAAAAGTTTGGAAATAAATTAACATGACATAAAAGAGTAGTTGGCATTTGTATCAAGTTTAGGTTTGTATTTTCTGGTGAGTCCAGGTGGAAAATTGTGTAAAATGTAAGACTTCGTTGAGCAGCCAGATGCTGCATCCAAACTGAGATTTCATGGGTCAGTAAATAACCCAGACCCGTAAAGTATCCGGTGGTAATGGGAAATACTGTAATTTCTTTTAACAGATCAAAAAACAGCTGGTTGGTTTTCCCTTTAAGAAAAGAAAAATCTTTTTGTATTTCTGTTTTCTGAAAAAGTCAAATATCAACATATCAGCACAGTTGGAAATACCGAGCATATTATTCTTATCAATCAAATGTCAAAACCAGAGACCTTTGCCTTTCCGGATCATTGATCTAATGGGGGTGCAGAGAGAGTTGGTTTCTCAGATGGGCATTTAGAGTCTTTGCAGGGTCCATATGTCTAGTGGGAATTTGGGGTTAATGTGTGTGCATTTGAGAGGAATGGCCCCCATTAGCATCTCAGATGGATGGAGGGGCTTCACTAATACTTTGAGTTGTTTTCTTTTTCTTGTTTTCAAAGTGGAGTCAATTTTATCATTGCCCTTTCTACAACTCCCACTTTTATTTCCCCAATTCTCCCCTTACTACCCAATTTATAAACACTGCTGGGCTATGTCTCCCATATTTGAGCTCAGAGTGCAATAGAGATATTGTCGGTAGAAGGGAAAATAAGCTTAGTAGTAGTGTAATCATTGCATTTGTAACAAAACAGAGGAATCCCTATCACATAGAAAGAGCTTAGACTGAAATCACTTCTAGTCTTTGATTACCCACAAGTTGCTGTGTCGACTGGTAAAACTTACATCCCCACCTGCCTCCTTTTACAATCAGTACCTTCTACCCGCAGAGATAACCAGATTGTTGTGTAATTTAAGAATATATAGATAATAAAGCAGGAGTGTCTGTTCCAATCCATACTCTCTTGACCACCTTTGAGCTCACCCGCAGCTCTGGTGGATTATTAGCTGCAGGATGACTGCCTCCCTCTCCTGACTTCTTTGTTCGAGGCGTGCTCTGTCCACACAAGCTTTCTCTGCTCTGTAAGCCCAACCCAAAAGTACAGAGAGGCTGATTCTGCCAAGATTGATGTTTAACAACTGTGGGATGGAAGTCAGTGATAAATGACCTCAGCATCTCCAGATCTTGGTAGAAAAATGCTTAAGTTTTCCAGAGAAACCTCTGTGGTTTGAGTTCCAGTCATGCAGAGTGGTAAATGCATCAATGGTTTTTCTCTTCCCCTATTTCACTTTCCGCCTTCTTCTCCTGCACGTTCATCTCCCAAAGAAACTACCTCCTCCCAAGTCCTTGTCTCAAGGTCTGCTTTAAGACACATGAAACAGACAGGCAGCAGATAATTGACTGTAAAAGGCGGACATGTAGCAGGTTTCCTTAATAACAATCCCCATAAATAAAGTGCAACAGGCAATGTTTGAAAACATTTATCTGCAAGTTTGCTAGGAAATGAAATTTTTCATGAAGCCAATGGGCTTAAAGTGCCAATTGTAAGGACAGATAATTACCCACACTTAACTCAAGATGCTGAGTTCCATGAGGACAGGTCTAAGTATTGTGAGTTTATAGAGCTAGCACAGGGCCTGCCTCAGGGAGATGCATCATTAAAATAATCTGAACACATAAATGAAAGAATGAAAAATAGAATGGGACAGATTTTTACTCAAAGCAAATGTGCAGTTGTCATTCTGTCTTTTAGGTGCAGAGTGTATTATACCATCCACTAGGGTTGATAAATACATTTTAATTAACAGATGTATATGTATATACATGCACTTGCCTATCCCAGGGAACCAGGCTACTCAGAGTAATAAATTGAACAAAAAGACATTAAAAGTCAGGAGATGGTAAGAGGCAGATGTTCCAGACTCTTGGGACTAGCAGGAGTAAGAAATTCCTGGATCAACGTTGCAATAAATAAGACCTACATGATGCCACACACAAGGGAGTCATTAACCACCTCTTACATCTGTTGGATAACAAAGCTATTGATCATTAGAGAGTTGCCCAGAGGGAATTCAACCAGGAAAGATACTCTCTGATGAACAGAAGTGTTTGTAGAAATGACAGTTCTAACGGGATTGGAATAGAAAATAAATCTCTTAGGCATATAGTACCCAGTGATGGCAGAAATGTAGTCATTTATAGATGCTCATTACTATGAACACATGCATCTTCTGCAGACATGGCTGGATTTCTTACACATATCTAATCCAGCTAATTATGGGATTCTGGGGTTTACAAGTATACAGAGATAGCTAAAATGAGAATATAAGACATATGGATATGTAATAATCTTGAGAAATGTGTAACTTTGGCAACTTCTATTGGTGCATTGAAAAAAAAACAAAAATAAGCTTCATCATGTTGACATATATGCATTCTGCTTCTTCTTTCAATGTAAGTCCGCTAAAGAAGAGAAAACTTGAATTTCCTGAAAGGTAGGTAGTGCTATTATTTTGTACAGAAAGTAGACAAGTGTTTATTAGCATAGATATCTCTATCTCCCTACCTGGGATAGTGGAGAGGAGTACATGAAAGACTTTATGAGGAAAACAAGCCCTTTGGGAAACCTAGACGCTGGACCAAACATAGAGAGAGGTTGACACCCAATGATCACATACAGCATACTGATAATAAGAACATCTGACATTGTGTTTCCAAGATGATGGGTTAAGATAATTGATGAGCCCAAAATCCCACAAGAAGAGATAACTGCTTCAATGCCATCTTTTCTTTCCTAGGACATGAACACTCTCATGAGATCCATTATAATTGGACATGATGATGACAGTAATAAGTTGAGGCAGAAAATCCTGAAAGCCAAACCTGATGGGCAGAGAGGTAGAGAAGAAGACATTAGGGGAAGAATTTGTGTTGGAGAAGCAAGAAAGACAGAGAGAGAGTGGGAGAGACGTCATTTCCCTTATATTTGTGATGAGCTACACTGTTGAATCTCTGCCATTCTTGACTTCTTAAGGACTTTCTTAAGAGAAAGACTCTTTTAGATGAGAAGATCACTTGCTTACTTCTATGTGTAGATTACAATTAAATTTCTGGTTTAACATAAATAATTTTAGCATAATCTTATTTAGCTTTGAGAAGGAAAAATTGGGGCAGATACAGTATGTCATTCACATGTTTAAAGGGACTGAACTTGGAAAAAGAATTTGACATATTCTCCCTGGTTCCAGACAGTAGATCTTGCAGAGTAAAAGATCATGGGAAGATAAATGCTAATGAGATTTAAGAAAAATATCTCTCCACTTTTGTCATAAAGATAATACGAAGCCTCATAATATAAATGAAGAATGTCTCCTTATTTTTTTATTTTCTCAAGTTATTTTTATGTCATAGAATGTTTAACAAAAAACCTGTAAACTCACCTGCCATGCTAAAACTTTTGTTTGCATATTTTATGTAAGTGAACAGTTCACCTAGAGCTACCAGTTACTTTACAGTAGCATGATTGCACATTTTCACAAAAGGTTGGGACACTACTTGATTAGCTACAAGTTCTAATTGTCAAGTTCATTGAAATTTTCATATTTATTGGCAGGGCATTGCTCACAATATTTCTTTACCTTTTCAATTTCTGCCAATCTGCTCCAATGCCAGGTTTTATATTTCATTTTATGTTTATTTGTTCTCTGTTCATTTTTTCCTTGATCGATCTTAACAAGGATCTATTTCTTTCATATTTTTAAAAATACAACTTTTGATTTTGTTCTCTTCTCTTTTACAATTTGGATTTCTATGTCACTAATTTCTGTTCTTAACTCTATTATTTCATTTTCCTATTTTGTATTTTATTTTGAATTATTTTTCTTAATTTTTAAAATTTGAATGTTTACTCATTCATAAGCCTTTCCTCTTGCTAATATAAGCATTTAGGGCCATACATTTCCCTCAAATGTTCAATTTAGCTGCATCCCACATTTTTAAAATGCATCCTTTCATGGTGCCTGGATGGCTGAGTCAACTGAGTATCCAACTCCTGATTTCGGCTCAGGTCATGATCTCAGATTCCCCCCACCCCACCCCCGGCATGCATTGGGCTCTGGGCTCAGTGCCAAGTCTGCTTGAGGTTCTCCCTCTCCCTATGCCTCTGTCCCTCCCCCGGTTTTCACTCGATCTCTCTCCCTCTCAAATAAATAGAAAAATTTTAAAATAATAAATAAATAAATAAATAAAATGCTTCCTCTCCTTAATACTTATCTAAACTCAATAAATGGTTAGTATTTCTGTTTCATGCATAATTTATTTAGATTATTAATGGTTTTATATAGATATATGTTGATATACAATATATTGCAAGTGTTTAAAATATACGATATGTTTTGACATGTGTATATACTCACAAATCAATCACCCTAACAAGACAGTGAATATACCCATCACACTGAAAAGCGTTCTTGTGGCCCCTTTGCAATCTCTCCACCTGTCCTCTTTGCCACTCCCACTGGCAGGCAACCAGCAATCATCTTCCTATCACTATAGATTAGTTTGCATTTTCTAGGCATTTATATAAATGAAATCATACAAATATTTATGAACAGTTGCCTGGCTTCTTTTCCTCAGCACCATTATTTTGAGATACAACCTTATTGTTGCATAAGCAGTATTCCATTGTGTGAACACACTATAATTTGTTTATGCATTCACTTATTTATGGACTTCGGGTTATATCCAATTGGGGGCTATTAGAAATAAAGATTTTATGAACATTTGTGTACAGATCTCCTTTTTAATGTATACAAACTTTATCTTGGATAAGTATCTAGGAGCTGAATATGCCTTATAGAGTAGGTAGATGTTAACATTTTAAGAAACTAATTTTTCCAAAATGGTTGTAACATTTAAAATTTCTACCAGCTGAAAATGAGAGTTCCCAATGCTCCATGTACTTGTCAACACTTGGTACATTAGTCTTTTTAACTTTACACATTCTAATCAGTGTACAATGGTATTGATTGTGGATTTAATTTACATTTCCCCAATGACTAATGATATTAAGCATATTTTCGTGTGTTTATTTTCTAACACTATCTTCTTTCAGCAAGTGCCTATTTAAATTTTTTATTGGATTGTTTTCTTATTATTGAACTTTTGTATCCATTGTAAATTCTGCTCCCAAGTCCATTATCAGATATATGCTTTGTAAATATTTTCTCCCAGTCTGTGCCTTTTCATTTCATTGTAGCAGTGGTTTTGAAAAACAGAAATTTTATATTTTTATTAGGTTCATTTTTTTTAATTTTATGAATCATGCTATTGGGAGCATATATAAGAAATCTTTGCCTAAGACAAGGTCACAAATACTTTCTCCAATATTTCTTCAGGGAGATTTATAATTTTGGATACTACGTTTGGCTCTATATTTTGAAATAAATTTTAATATAGTGTGAGGTAAGGATCCAAGTTCATTTCTAAGATTGGGACATCCAACTGTCCCAGCATCACTTATTGTAAAGATTATCTTTCTCCATTAAATTGACTTTACTTTTCCTGCTTCCTGCTTCCCTGTGCTTAAAATATAGGGTGGGAAGCCAGGATCAATGAATTTTAGGCTTTAATATTCACTTTCATGACTATGATAAGTGGCAAATCACCTGACCCCTCTGAGTCTGTTACAACATATTTAATGGAAAAGTGCACCTCAGGGACCTCAAAGCTACCTTTAATAGCTGAAATTTTCTTTCAACATCAGTTGATGTTTTTAATGGTTATTGTGCTTAATTGGTCTCATCCAAAACTTTGAGAAGCTCTAAGTTTCCTAGCCATCAGAGCCTCCTTATTTTTTTTTTTTCTTTAACTGTTTTGGCTAGGTTAGCTCAGATCATCACTTTCATAAAATTAATCATAAACATTCATGTCCATCTTGTGGGATTATAATAAACTGGATGTAATAGGAAATGTGTCTTGATATGGTGGAAAAGTCTATATTTAGAGCAAAACTTGGTTTATATTTTCAAAGAAATGTTCACATCAAAAAAAAATACAGATGTGTGCTTATTATTAGCCTTCCAATTTAGACAAAGCCAAAGGTACTGGTATTCTATCAGAGGACATAACACAGCACAAAATCACAGCAACCACTTAATCTTGTTGCAGGCTCAAAGAGGAGCCAATAAGCTGCAGGAAGATCTCACAAGGAGAACACGTCATCTGTTCATGCTGCTACTCTGATCATTATCCATGAATAAAGGAGAGCAGGAGATTGTAAGAAATCACTTTTAAAAGAAAATTAGCTCTCTTAGATGGCAACTTAGGATCGTCATTTCAGTAACTATATCTATTGCACTCTTTCTCTGGGTTTGGGGGAAAAAAAAAAAAGGTCCAAAATGGTGGCAATTAACAATCTAAGTCCCAGAACCTGTACGAGAAGTCATGGGCTTCTACTGTTTGACAGAAAGCTGGTGATCAATAGATTAAAATCCCAGCAATACACAGGGCATGGAAAACAAAACAAACGCTTAGCTGGGAATCAGAGAATGTGAGTTTTCCATCAAGCTCTGCCAAGTAATGGCAGCAAGAATGGAGGAGGAGAGGCACAGTGGAAATTAAGGCTTGGGAGCCCAACGATCTTAATTTATGGCCCCACTACTTACCATTGTGTGAGTGCAGGGAAAGTTCATGACAACTACTTGACCCTCAGTTTCTGCATCTATAAAAGAGAGTAAATCATGTCTAAGAGGGAATAATCAAAACCATTTTCAACCTTGATTCTGCCTTTAGATATGCTTTCAAACTGAAGTCTATATGGGTTGAACTACTCTCGGTCCCTTCGTCCAAAACAAACCTTTGATAGGACTCTCTATTTCCACAAGCACACATCAGTAATTCCCCTAATTCAAATATCTGTTAAGGCACAGCGGTGGTGTGTTTAGTTAATCACACTAAATAACTATTCAGCAATATTTTTACTAATGGATAAAATCTTTATTGTGTGCCATCCCACAGTTTCAGAAGCTCAGATGGCAGAAACAATGGTTGTCGATTATTATGTCTGAGAGTTATCCATTTTTCAAAACAATCCAGTATATAAACTTCCTGCTGAAACAAGTCAGATCAGCAGAAGACTGGATAGTCGACTCTCATAGCTTCCCCCTTCCTGTTTTCTGTTAATGTTGTTTTTGATGAATTGTACATTAATGACAAATCATCATCTTTTTCAAGAGACTCAGTTCCTATGAGAGGCAGTTGAAGGAACTGTGATCAATATTTTTTAAAACTTTTTAATGATTGTTAAAAAAATTAATAGACTTGGGCGCCTGGGTGGCTCAGTTGGTTAAGCGACTGCCTTCGGCTCAAGTCATGATCCTGGAGTCCCGGGATCGAGTCCCACATCAGGCTCCCTGCTCGGCGGGGAGTCTGCTTCTCCCTCTGACCCTCTTCCCTCTCGTGCTCTCTGTCTCTCTGTCTCTCTCTCTCAAATAAATAAATAAAATCTTAAAAAAAATTAATAGACTTTATTTCTTAGAGCAGTTTCAGGGTTACAGAAAAAAAATGAACAGGAAGTCCAGAGAGTTCCCATGATACTCCTTCTCCTCTGTCCTTTAAATTTCCCCTATTATTAACATCTTGTCTTGATGTGATACATTTGTGACACATATATACATATCACATGTATGTGATACATATAATTAATTAAAGTTGATACATTATTATCCACAGTTTACATTAGAGCTCTGTGTTGTACAGATCTGTGGGTTTTTCCAAATGCTAATGTCATGTATCCACAATTATGGCATCATAGAAGGGTTTCACTGACATAGAAATACTGTGGTTCCATCTAATCATCCCACCATCCCCCTTAACTCCTAGAACCACTGACTTTTGTACTGTCTCCATAGTTTTGCCTTTTCTAAAAAATTATATAATTGGAATCATACAGTATGTAGCCTTTTGAGATTGCCTTCTTTCACTTAATATTGTGTATTTCACATTCCTCCCTATCGTTTCTAGCTGATAGCTAGATAGCACATTTCTCTCTAGTGCAGAGTAAATTATATTCCATTGTATGAGTGTACCACGGTTTATTTATTCATTTACCTACTGAAGGACATCTTGATTGCTTCCATGTTTTGGGCAGTTATGAATAAAGATGCTATAAATTTTGTGTGCAGATTTCTGTGTGGGCACATACTTTCAACTCATTTGGGCAAATACATGGGAGCGTAATTGCTAGATAACAGTTTCCTCCTGCAATATCTATAATGTCTAATCTATTAATCCCATCCGGTATAGTTTCCAATTTAGATACTATGTTTTCATCTCTAGTAGGTCTGATTTAGGCATTTCATATATTTATCATGTCTCTACTTGACATGCATAGTTTTGAGTCTCCCTTCTGAACATGCCAGATCATGTTCCACAAGTTATACTGACAGTCTCAATGTCTTGGTCTACTAATTCTGTCATCTGTGTCATTTCTGGGTTGGTTTCAACTGGCTGATATTTCCGTTCAGTGAGCCTTATATTTTCCTGCTTTTTCACATAAATGGTATTTTTTTATTGGATGCCAGACATGGTGAGTTCTGCCTTGTTGTATGTTGGCTATTTCTGCATCCTAATAAATATTCTTGAACTTTGTTCTGGATCTTAGCTAATTTTTTGGAAATATTCCTGAGACTTGCTTTTAAGCTTCATTAGGGAGAATACCATTGAGTCTAAGGCTAATCCTGCACCATTACAGAGACAAAACTTTTCAAAGTCCTCTGCTTGATATACCATGAATTATGAATTTTTCCAATCTATGTTGGGAATAGTAACTCAATCCAGGACTGTTTGAGCCTAAGATTTGTCGTCTCTAATCCCTTCAATGGTTCTTTCATTGCCTTCTGATAGATTAATCATACACATGTGTTACCTATGCTCAGGTGAAGATTCTAAAGAGATCTTCCTCTGGTATCTAGGACTTCCTTACCTCTCTTTAGCCCTCTCCTCTCTGATGCTCTGTTCTGTCCCCTCACACATGAAGACCACCAAATTCCCTCTGGGTTCCTGTACATAATTTATGATCTGGAAACTCTCCAGTCAATAAATTGGGGGCAACCATAGGGCTTGCTTCATTTGTTTCTCATTCTTAAAGGACTACTGGGTGTCCATTATCTGATGTCCAATATTTTAAAAGGCACAGTTTTACATATTTTTTTCACTTTCTCAGTTTGTAGTGTTTTGGTTTTGGTTTTGGTTTTTTGGCAGGCTGGTAGACCTATTTCCTTTTATATCATCTTGGATGGAAGGAGAAATTGCAAGTTTTTTCTTTTATTTTTTAAGATTTTATTTATTCATTTGACAGAGAGAGACATAGCTAGAGAGGGAACACAAGCAGGGGGCGTGGGGGAGGGAGAAGCAGGCTTCCAGCTGAGCAGGGATCCCGATGCGGGGCTTGATCCCAGGATCCTGGGATCATGACCTGAGCCGAAGGCAGACGCTTAATGACTGAGCCACCCAGGCGCCCCTGCAAGTTTTTTTCTTAAATAGAGATCTAAGTGGCATGTTTCCATGACAGACACAGCTATGTCGGGACAGAGGAAGCATTATGACTAACAGGTACCCAGGATCCCTGATGACGGAGCAGAGTCCATTCTAGACCAGGTGTTGGGGGCCACAGTAGCAAGTGGTGGCTTGTGATTCTTTACATCACCCTCTACACCCCCTGACACTGCAACACTTCATGTTCTTACTCAAAACTGATGTGTTCTCACTGTTACATAAAAATAATATAAAATTTTCGGGAGAGGCGGAGCAAGATGGTGGAGGAGTAGGAGACCTAGATTTTGCCTGGTCTCAGGAATTCAGCTGAATAGGGATCAAACCATTCTGAACACCTACGAACTCAACAGGAGATCGAACAGGAGAGTAGCAACAACTCTCTGAACAGAGAAGCGACCACTTACTGGAAGGTAGGGCGTGCGGAGAAGTGAATCCGAGGCGATATTCGGGAGGATAGACGGCGGGGGAGGGGCCTCCGCCGGCCGCTTCTGGCAAGTGATAAAGCCGCGGAGCACAAAATCGGACCTTTTAGAAGTTGGCTCGGCGGAGGGACGTCGCTGCAGTGGCTCAGCGGGGGGTGGAATCCTCCCGGGACAGTGTGGTCTCAGGACCCTTGGGGTCACAGAGAGACCGGGGGTGCCTGAGTGCGCCAGAGCTCCCAGGTATCGGAGCAGGGAAGCCGGCTGTAGAGACGGAGCAGAGTCGCGGGCTCTCAGCTCGGGGTTGCCATAAACTGTGATCTGCGGCCCAGTCGGGGCACGGCTCCCCCAGCAGGGACCCAACAAGCAGCAGATCCGGGGAGACTCCCCTTCCTTCCCGGGGAGGAGCGGTGCGGGAACGCACTGCAGGGATCTGCTGGGTTTGGAGACTCCGAGCGGTGTCGGGTGCCAGAGATAGCAACGCTCAATCACAGGCCGGGTGAGCACGGAGTGCGGCCGGAGACCGGGGACATAGAAGTGACTGCTTTTCTCTGGGGGCACACTGAGGAGCGGGGCCCTGAGTTCTCAGCTCCTCCGAGTGGAGATTAGGAGGCCGCCATTTTCACTCTGGTCCTCCAAAGCTGTACCTAGAGCTTGCAGGGAACAAAAGCTCCTGAGAGCAAACCGGAGCAGCTTCCTTAGCCCAGACCGACAAGGGCGGGGCAATTCCGCCTCCGGCAAAGACATTTGGAAACCACAGCAACAGGACCCTCCCCCAGAAGATCAGCACAAACAGTCAGCAAGCCAAGACCAAGTTGATCGATCAAGGAGAATAGGAGAACTCCAGCGCTAGGGGAATACTGCACATAGATTCATGGCTTTTTTTTTTTTTTTTTACCATGATTCATTATTTCATCAAAGTTAATTTTTGTTGACTTTTTTTTATTTTTCTTTTTCCCTTTTTCAACCAACATCTTATAAATCCCTTTTTTTAAAAAAAAAACATTTTTTATTTTTTTTCATTTTTAGAGTCATATTTTATCCCTTCATAGTAGTTACCCTTGTTTTTGGCATATATATATAAGTTGTTCTCTCTTTCAAATTTTGAGGTACAGTTTCTTCTAACAGATCAAAATATACCCTAAATCACTAGTGTATGGCTTTGTCCTAGTCTCCTGCCTGATCACATTCTCTTCCTTTTTCCTTTTTTTTTTCCCTTAAATCTTCTTTCTTTTTTCAAACAACTTATCTTACCAAGTCCTTTTATAAAATCTTTTATAATTTTCATCTTTACAGTCATCTTCCATCCCTTCATTGTATCAACCCTTATTTTGTACATATATGTCTTTCTTCCTTTAAAATTTTAGGAGGCACTTTTTTCTAACAGACCAAAATACGCCCAAAATCTAGTGTGTGGCACTGATCTATGCACTAGCCTGATCATATTTGATCATATTCTCCTTTTTTGAATTGTTTTGTTTTTGTTTTTATCTTTTTTTTTTCTTTTTCTCTTTCTTTTTTCTTTCTTTCCCTTTCTTTTCCCCTGGTTTCAGGTCTTTTCTGATTTGTATACAGTATATTTGCTGGGGACGTTGTAAACCTGTTAGCCTTTTGTTCTCTCATTCATCTATTCTCCTCTGGACAAAATGACAAGACGAAAGAAATCACCTCAGCAAAAAGAACAAGAGGTAGTACCGTCAGCCAGGGACCTACTCAATACGGACATTAGTACGATGTCAGACCTAGAGTTCAGAATCATGACTTTAAAGATACTAGCTGGGCTTGAAAAAAAGCGTGGAAGTTATTAGAGAAACCCTTTCTGGAGAAATAAAAGAACTGAAATCTAACCAAATCGAAATCAAAAAGGCTATTGATGAGGCGCAATCAAAAATGGGGGCACTAAATGCTAGGATAAATGAGGCAGAAGAGAGAATCAGCGATATAGAAGACCAAATGATGGAAAATAAAGAGGCTGAGAAAAAGAGAGAGAAACAACTACAGGATCACGAGGGCAGAATTCGAGAGATAAGTGATACAATAAGACGAAACAACATTAGAATAATTGGGATCCCAGAAGAAGAAGAGAGAGAGAGAGGGGCAGAAGGTATATTGGAGCAAATTATAGCAGAGTACTTCCCTAATGTGAGGAAGGAAACAGGCATTAAAATCCAGGAGGCACAGAGAACCCCTCTCAAAATCAATAATAATAGGTCAACACCCCGACATCTAATAGTAAAACTTATGAGTCTCAGAGACAAAGAGAAAATCCTGAAAGCAGCTCGGGAGAAGAGATATGTAACCTACAATGGTAGAAACATTAGATTGGCAACAGACCTATCCACAGAGACCTGGCAGGCCAGAAAGGACTGGCAAGATATCTTCAGAGCATGAAACGAGAAAAATATGCAGCCAAGAATACTATATCCAGCTAGGCTATCATTGAAAATAGAAGGAGAGATAAAAAGCTTCCAGAACAAACAAAAACTAAAGGAATTTGCAAACACGAAACCAGCCCTCCAAGAAATATTGAGAGGGGTCCTCTAAGCAAAGAGAGAACCTAAAAGCAGCAAAGAGCAGAAACGAACACAGACAACAGACAGTTAACAGTCACCTTACAGGTAATACAATGGCACTAAATTCATACCTTTCAATAGTTACCCTGAATGTAAATGGGCTAAATGCCCCAATCAAAAGACACAGGCTATCAGATTGGATTAAAAAACAAGACCCATCGATATGCTGTGTGCAAGAGACTCATTTTACACCCAAAGACACCCCCAGATTGAAAGTGAGGGGGTGGAAAACCATTTACCATGCTAATGGACACCAAAAGAAAGCTGGGGTGGCAATCCTTATGTCAGACGAATTAGATTTTAAACCAAAGACTGTAATAAGAGATGACGAAGGACACTATATCCTACCTAAAGGGTCTATCCAACAAGAAGATCTAACAATTGTAAATATCTATGCCCCGAACATGGGAGCAGCCAATTATATAAGGCAATTAATAACAAAAGCAAAGAAACACATTGACAACAATACAATAATAGTGGGGGACTTTAACACCCCCCTGACTGAAATGGACAGATCATCTAAGCAAAAGATCAACAAGGAAATAAAGACTTTAAATGACACACTGGACCAAATGGACTTCACAGACATATTCAGAACATTCCATCCCAAAGCAACGGAATACACATTCTTCTCTAGTGCCCATGGAACATTCTCCAGAATTGATCACATCCTAGGTCACAAATCAGGTCTCAATCGGTACCAAAAGATTGGGATCATTCCCTGCATATTTTCAGACCACAATGCTTTGAAACTAGAACTCAACCACAAGAGGAAAGTCGGAAAGAACTCAAATACATGGAGGCTAAAGAGCATCCTACTAAAGAATGAATGGGTCAACCAAGAAATTAAAGAAGAATTAAAAAAATTCATGGAAACCAATGAAAATGAAAACACAACTGTTCAAAATCTTTGGGATACAGCAAAGGCGGTCCTGAGAGGAAAGTATATAGCAATACAAGCCTTTCTCAAGAAACAAGAAAGGTCTCAAATACACAACCTAACCCTACACCTAAAGGAGCTGGAGAAAGAACAGCAAATAAAGCCTAAACCCAGCAGGAGAAGAGAAATCATAAAGATCAGAGCAGAAATCAATGAACTAGAAACCAAAAGAACAGTAGAACAGATCAACGAAACTAGGAGCTGGTTCTTTGAAAGAATTAACAAGATTGATAAACCCCTGGCCAGACTGATCAAAAAGAAAAGAGAAATGACCCAAATCAACAAAATCATGAATGAAAGAGGAGAGATCACAAGCAACACCAAAGAAATACAAACAATTATAAGAACATATGAGCAACTCTATGCCAGCAAATTAGATAACCTGGAAGAAATGGGTGCATTCCTAGAGATGTATCAACTACCAAAATTGAACCAGGAAGAAATAGAAAACCTGAACAGACCTTTAACCACTAAGGAAATTGAAACAGTCATCAAAAATCTCCCAACAAACAAAAGCCCAGGGCCAGATGGCTTCCCAGGGGAATTCTATCAGACATTTCAAGAAGAATTAATACCTATTCTCCTGAAACTGTTCCAAAAAATAGAAATGGAAGGGAAACTTCCAAACTCATTTTATGAGGCCAGCATTACTTTGATCCCAAAACCAGACAAAGACCCCATCAAAAAGGAGAATTACAGACCAATATCCTCGATGAACATGGATGCAAAAATTCTCACCAAAATACTAGCCAATAGGATCCAACAGTACATTAAAAGGATTATTCACCACGACCAAGTGGGATTTATTCCTGGGCTGCAAGGCTGGTTCAACATCCGCAAATCAATCAACGTGATACAATACATTAACAAAAGAAAGAACAAGAATCATATGATCCTCTCAATAGATGCAGAAAAAGCATTTGACAAAGTACAACATCCTTTCTTGATCAAAACTCTTCAGAGTATAGGGATAGAGGGTACATACCTCAATATCATAAAAGCCATCTATGAAAAACCTACAGCGAATATCATTCTCAATGGGGAAAGACTGAGAGCTTTTCCCCTAAGGTCAGGAACGCGGCAGGGATGTCCACTCTCACCACTGCTATTCAACATAGTATTAGAAGTCCTAGCCACAGCAATCAGACAACAAAAAGAAATCAAAGGCATCCAAATCAGCAAAGAGGAAGTCAAACTCTCACTCTTTACAGATGATATGATACTGTATGTGGAAAACCCAAAAGACTCCACCCCAAAACTGCTAGAACTCATACAGGAATTCAGTAAAGTAGCAGGATATAAAATCAATGCACAGAAATCAGTGGCATTCCTATACACCAACAACAAGACAGAAGAGAGACAAATCAAGGAGTCTATCCCATTTACAATTGCACCCAAAACCATTAGATACCTAGGAATAAATCTAACCAAAGAGGCAAAGGATCTGTACTCAGAAAACTATAAAATACTCAGGAAAGAAATTGAAGAAGACACAAAGAAATGGAAAAATGTTCCATGCTCATGGATTGGGAGAATCAACATTGTGAAGATGTCAATGCTACCTAGAGCAATCTACACATTCAATGCAATCCCCATCAAAATACCATCCACTTTTTTTCAAAGAAATGGAACAAATAATCCTAAAATTTGTATGGAACCAGAAGAGACCCAGAATAGCCAGAGCAATACTGAAAAAGAAAAGCAAAGCTGGCGGCATCACAATTCTGGACTTCCAGCTCTATTACAAAGCTGTCATCATCAATACAGTATGGTACTGGCACAAAAACAGACACATAGATCAATGGAACAGAATCGAGAGCCCAGAAATGGACCCTCAACTCTATGGTCAACTCATTTTTGACAAAGCAGGAAAGAATGTCCAATGGATAAAAGACAGTCTCTTCAACAAATGGTGTTGGGAAAATTGGACAGCCACATGCAGAAGAATGAAACTGGACCATTTCCTTACACCACACACAAAAATAGACTCCAAATGGTTGAAAGACCTAAACGTGAGACAGGAGTCCATCCAAATCCTAAAGGAGAACACAGGTAGCAACCTTTTCGACCTTAGCCGCAGCAACTTCTTCCTAGAAACATCGCCAAAGGCACGGGAAGCCAGGGCAAAAATGAACTATTGGGATTTCATCAAGATAAAAAGCTTCTGCACAGCAAAAGAAACAGTCCACAAAACCAAAAGACAACCGACAGAATGGGAGAAAATATTTGCAAATGACATATCAGATAAAGGGCTAGTATCCAAAATCTATAAAGAACTTATCAAACTCAACACCCAAAGAACAAATAATCCAATCAAGAAATGGGCAGAAGACATGAACAGACATTTCTCCAAAGAAGACATCCAAATGGCCAACAGGCACATGAAAAAGTGCTCAACATCGCTTGGCATCAGGGAAATCCAAATCAAAACCTCAATGAGATACCACCTCACACCCGTCAGAATGGCTAAAATTAACAAGTCAGGGAACGACAGATGTTGGCGGGGATGTGGAGAAAGGGGAACCCTCCTACACTGTTGGTGGGAATGCAAGCTGGTGCAACCCCTCTGGAAAACAGTATGGAGGTTCCTCAAACAGTTGAAATTAGAGCTACCGTTCGATCCAGCAATTGCACTACTGGGTATTTACCACAAAGATACAAATGTAGGGACCCGAAGGGGTACGTGTACCCCAATGTTTATAGCAGCAATGTCCACCATAGCCAAACTGTGGA
The DNA here is from genome assembly GCF_009762305.2 of Zalophus californianus. Classification (NCBI taxonomy): domain Eukaryota; kingdom Metazoa; phylum Chordata; class Mammalia; order Carnivora; family Otariidae; genus Zalophus; species Zalophus californianus. Next base: position 186,022,355 of record NC_045598.1, read on the forward strand.
AAGAGCCAAGATGCCCATCGACAGATGAATGGATAAAGAAGAGGTGGTATATATACACAATGGAATATTATGCAGCCATCAAAAGGAATGAGATCTTGCCATTTGTAACAACGTGGATGGAACTGGAGGGTGTTATGCTGAGTGAAATAAGTCAATCAGAGAAAGACATGTATCACATGACCTCACTGATATGAGGAATTCTTAATCTCAGGAAAGAAACTGAGTGTTACTGGAGTGGTTGGGGGTGGGAGGGATGGGGTGGCTGGGTGATAGACATTGGGGAGGGTATGTGCTACGGTGAGCGCTGTGAATTGTGGAAGACTGTTGAATCACAGATCTGCACTTCTGAAACAAATAACGCAACATATTTTAAGAAAAAAGAAAAAGAAGAAGATAACAGGAGAGGAAGAAAAGGGGAGTGTGTCAGAGGGGGAGAGGAACCAGGAGAGATGATGGACTCTGAAAAACAAACTGAGGGTTCTGGAGGGGAGGGGGGTGGGGGGATTGGTTAGCCTGGTGATGGGTATTGAGGAGGGCACGTTCTGCATGGAACACTGGGTGTTATGAACAAACAATGAATCATGGAACACTGCACCAAAAATTAATGATGTAATATATGGTGATTAACATAACAATAAAAAAATTAAAAAAAAATAAAATTTTCATTAGACATTTAGTATTTTTATATACCTAACTGGCAACATTAGTAAAGACACTATGCTGATTCAAACACAGCTTCGGTGCACATCTCCCAATACACTTAATGCCAACTGTGTCACACAAAAGTGTGCTTTTAACAAAAGTGCTGCTTTTAACCCCATTCCTATAGGAATCCTGGAGGCATTACCATGTTGGTGCCTCTGAGTATTCCTATACTCTATCAGACTTCACCAAGATTAACTCCGGAGCTGGGCAAGGCTGAATCTGGCTGGTGAATCACCACAGTGAAGACAGTGAAATGAGGTTTGCAAAGGCAGCAGGAACATTGCAAGAAGATATGTTCACTTTCTGCTCAGTGCAAAGGGGAAAGTTTGCATAGTTCAGTATATGCTACATAAAACTGTACAATTTATTCTGCTAGTATTAAGACCCTTAGCACTGAGAATATAGAAAACTGAAAAACTATGCTGAATACTTTAGAATTTTTTTTTAAGATTTTATTTGCGAGAAAGAGCATGGGTGGGGGGTGGGGGAGCAGAGGGAGAAAGAAGCAGACCACTGATCAGGGAGCCCAATGCAGGGCTCCATCCCAGGACCCTGACTGAGGGTTCATGACTGAGCAGAAATCAAGAGTCAGACGCTTAACCAATGGAGCCACCCAGGTGCCTCTACTTTAGAAATTTTATTTTTTTAAAGATTTTATTTATTTATTCATGAGAGACAGAGAGAGAGAGAGAGGCAGTTTCCCTGTGGAACAGGGAGCCTGATGTGGGACTCGATCCCAGAACCCCAGGATCACGACCTGAGCCAAAGTCAGACACTTAACTGACTGAGCCATCCAGGTGTCTTCTACTTTAGAAATTTTAAAAGGTATTTTTCTTTGCTGGATTTACAGAAGAGAAAAGCACATGTGGGTCATTCAGACCCTAAACTTCCAGTCATTGCTGGAGAATGGATCACAGTAACAATGACTATTCATCAACAAATGGAGTTTTTATTTTTATTATCATATTATGCAACCTAAATTATGCATTCCTACTCAGCTAGCACCACACTTCAAAAGACAGATTTTTATAGCTGTCAAGAAAACATGCAAAGAGAAGCCAAATTTGAAATAATCATTGCTTGTCCTTACTTTATAAGCAGGACAAAAGAAATAACAGATTGGGTAATTATCAGAGTAATGGAATCTGGTACTTATTTAACCATTGAGGAAAGAAAAATGCTTACATGTAAAAGAAGAAATGTTAGACTTTTGGTTTTCAATTGGAAAGATTAAAGATTCATCAACTAATTATGTACTATAGCTTTATAACATTTATTATTTCTGTAAACTATGGAGCAAATCTGTACCAGTATCCCTTCTATATACTAGGATCTGGGATGGGTCAAAATCATATGATACATTTAAAAATTTATTTTCAGAGCTGTCCAAAGATTAAATTGGCTATTCTAATTAGAAGCAAGTTCCTTATCCTTGGACATAAGAAAGTAGAGTCTGGATTATCATTTATTTTACAAAGCAAGAGAATAAATGCTTTAGAGATCCATATCACGATAAAAATAAAAGAGATACAAGAAAGGCCTAAAAATCTTCTTCACTGATGCTTATTGTACTGTCGAGTTTGCGGGGGAGAAGAAGAGAGAGAGGAAGAGAGAAGAAGGAGGAAGAAAAATAGGAGGAGGAGGAAGATGGAGAGAGACACAACCAATTCAGGGAATGGCATATTTTGGCAAATGCAAATAACAATATACCCTTTCAATTATATCTATTTCAAGCTCAATAAAGCCACAGACACTGACAGTAAGGCTAAAATCTGGCACATTTAGAAAGATGTGAAGGCATCTGTAAACTTTAATTTTGTATTATGTCCTTTCAAAATTATAAAACCAAAAGCAACAAGCAGCATTTTCTCATTTAAAAAGCCACCTAAAATATATTGAAATGGACATATAATAGATGATAAATAAATATTGTGCCCTATAAGAATAATTTGATTTAGGTTACATATTAGTATTTTTTTCATCACTTTTAATTAGAAACTGCTCCAAAATCAATAGCGAAAGAACAGCCATTATTGAAGGGAGGAAAAAGAATGAGAGAAGAATGCATGTTAATATTGGATGCAAGGAGAAAACACATCCTGATACAATACACCATCTGGGGTCCACCTCCCTCTGTGCATATACCCTTCCTCATCTTGGTAATGACCAAATAGTCCACACAAGTATGCAGTTCCACTTGAAGGTTTACCATCCTGCATGCCTAAGAAAATGAACTGGCCCATGATATATTAAGAGAAGTTATCTCATTGCAGATGGGGAAGATTTATCAGCCTTTTGAGAAGCTGTTTATTCTCAATGGCATTGTGGTGCTTATACCAGAGGAATGAAACGTCCTATCCAACCAATGAATGGCTCTCACACCACAAACAAGCCAAAGAATCATTCTGATCGTGGCCATGAGGAAGAGGTGTTAAAAGGGCAGATGATGGGATTCAGTCCAGCGTGAGCACCGAGGTACAATCCTCAGACAGTCACACGTGTTATTTCCATGCACATGCACCCCAGCAGTACCAGTAGATCTCAATAAAGTGTCCAATTATCTTTGAGAAAAGTCAGGACACTCCACGTCCCACATCAAGACATTCAGGTGGCATGGATTCAAGTTGCCTTGAACACATTTAATTCAGTTTACATGATTTTAGGGGAAATAAAAGAAAACAATAGATACATATTGGAAGAAACACATGCTCATAGTAATGCATATATCCATCACTTAACATGAATTATTTGTAAACAATGTATATTTTCTGATGAATATAGATGTTTGTCAGGATCAAAAATACTAGATCTGTCAAGAGTTACTTACTCCCTCTAATCACCTCGTTCTTGCCTGATGCAAATCCTGATCATTTTAGAAAAGTACAGAGGTAATTCACATAAGCAGTTAAGACTTGGGATTTATTTGGAGCACTACATTTTATTCTTGATTTTTTTTTTATGTTAGTGTCCCTTTTCCTGCTATACCTTGAGAGTTTCCATTTTAGGAGACACTCAAAAGAGCAACTCAGCAAGTGATCTAAAAACAGGACTGGCTCATGTGAAAGAAGATACAGTTAAGACAAGTACACTTTGAGGGGGGTGAAGAGCAAGATGGCGGAGGAGTAGGAGACCTGGATTTCATCTGGTCTCAGGAATTCAACTGAATAGGGATCAAACCATTCTGAACACCTACGAACTCAACAGGAGATCGAAGAAAAGAATAGCAACAACTCTCTGAACAGAAAAGCAACCACTTTCTGGAAGGTAGGACGTGCGGAGAAGTGAATCCGAGGCGATATTTGGGAGGGGGTTCCTAAAATTTTAAAGGAAGAAAGACTTATATATGTACAAAATAAGGGTTGATACAATGAAGGGATGGAAGATGACTGTAAAGATGGAAATTATAAAAGATTTTATAAAAGGAATTGATAAGATAAGAAGTTGTTTGAAAAAAGAAAGAAGATATAAAAAGAAAAAAAGGGAGAGAATGTGATCAGGCAGGAGACTAGAACAAAGCCATACACTAGGGATTTAGGGTATATTTTGATCTGTCAGAAGAAACTGTCTCTCCAAATTTTAAAGAGAGAACAACTTATATATATATGCCAAAAATAAGGGTATCTACTATGAAGGGATAGAATCCCTTCTATCCACCGGCTGCTTCTGGCAAGTGATGATAGAGCCGCGGAGCACAAAATTGGAACTTTTAGAAGTTGACTCCGCTGAGGGATGTTGCTCCAGTGGCTAAGCGAGGGGTGGAACCCTCGCGGGACAGTGTGGTCTCAGGACCCTCAGGGTCACAGAAAGACTGGGGGTGCCTGAGTGCGGCAGAGCTCCCAGGTATCGGAGTGGGGAAGCCGGCTGCAGAGACGGAGCCGAGGCACGGGCTCTCAGCTCGGGGTTGCCATAAACTGTGATCAGCAACACAGTCGGGCCGCTGCTCCTCCAGCAGGGACCCAACAAGCGGAAGAGCCACGGAGACTCCCCTTCCTCCCCGGGGAGGAGTGGCGCGGGAGCGCACCACAGGGATCTGCTGGGTTTGGAGACTCCACACGGGGTCAGGTGCCGTAGATAGAAACGCTCGGTCACAGGCCGGGTGAGTACGGAGTGCGGCCAGAGACCGGGGACACGGGAGTGACTGACTGCTTTTCTCTGGGGGTGCACTGAGGAGCGGGGACCCGAGTTCTCGGCTCCTCCGGGGTTGAGATTGGGAGGCCACCATTTTCACTCTCATCCTCCAAAGCTGTACCGAGAGCTTGCAGGGAACAAAAGCTCCTGAGAGAAAGCCCCAGCAGATTACTAGCCCGGACCGACAAGGGCGGGGCAAGTCCACCTCCAGAAAAGACTTTTGGGAACCACGGCAGCAGGCTCCTCCCCCAGAAGATCAGCAGGAACAGCCAGCCAAGACCAAGTTTACCGATCAAGGAAATCGGGAGAACTCCAGCGCTAGCGGAATACTGCACATAGAATTCATGGCTTTTCTACCATGATTCATTAGTTTTTCAAAGTTGATTTTTTTAACTGTTTTTTTTTTTTTTTTGAATTTTTCTTTTTCCCTTTTCAACCAACATCTTATCAATCCATTTGGGAAAAAAAACATTTTTATTTTTCATTTTTACAGTCATATTCTATCCCTTCATAGTAGATACCCTTATTTTTGGCATATATATATAAGTTGTTCTCTCTTTAAAATTTGGAGAAACGGTTTCTTCTGACAGATCAAAATATACCTTAAATCCCTAGTGTACGGCTTTGTTCTAGTCTCCTGCCTGATCACATTCTCTCCCCTTTTTTTCTTTTTAAATCTTCTTTCTTTTTTCAAACAACTTCTTATCTTATCAATTCCTTTTATAAAATCTTTTATAATTTCCATCTTTACAGTCATCTTCCATCCCTTCATTGTATCAACCCTTATTTTGTACATATATAAGTCTTTCTTCCTTTAAAATTTTAGGAAGCACTTTCTTCTAACAGACCAAAATACACCCAAAATCTAGTGTGTGGCACTGACCTATGCACTAGCATGATCATATTTGATCATATTCTCTTTAATTTGTTTTGTTCTGTTTTTGTTTGTTTTTATCTTTTTCTTTTTCTTTTTTCTTTTTTTTTCTCTTTCTTTTTTCTTTCTTTCCCTTTCTTTTCCCCTGGTTTCAGGTCTTCTCTGATTTGTTTAGAGTATATTTGCTGGGGACATTATTAACCTGTTAGCATTTTGTTCTCTCATTCATCTATTCTCCTCTGGACAAAATGACAAGATGAAAAAAATCACCTCAGCTAAAAGAACAAGCGGTAGTACCGTCTGTCAGGGACCTACTCAATACGGACATTAGTACGATGTCAGACCTAGAGTTCAGAATCATGATTTTAAAGATACTAGCTGGGCTTGAAAAAAGCATGGAAGTTATTAGAGAAACCCTTCCTAGAGAAATAAAAGAACTAAAATCTAACCAAGTCGAAATCAAAAAGGCTATTAATGAGGTGCAATAAAAATGGGGGCACTAACTGCTAGGATAAACGAGGCAGAAGAGAGCAACAGCGATATAGAAGACCAAAGGATGGAAAATAAAGAAGCTGAGAAAAAGAGAGATAAACAACTACTGGATCGCGAGGGCAGAATTCGAGAGATAAGCGATACGATAGGATGAAACAACATTAGAATAATTGGGATCCCAGAAGAAGAAGAAAGAGAGAGAGGGGCAGAAGGTATATGGGAGCAAATTATAGCAGAGAACTTCCCTAACATGGGGAAGGAAACAGACATCAAAATCCAGGAGGTACAGAGAACCCCTCTCAAAATCAATAAAAATAGGTCAACACCCCGACATCTAATAGGAAAACTTACGAGTCTCAGAGAAAAAGAGAATATCTTGAAAGAAGATCAGGAGGAGATATGTAACCTATAATGGTAGAAACATTAGATTGGCAACAGACCTATCCACAGAGACCTGGCAAGCCAGAAAGGACTGGCATGATATCTTCAGAGCACTAAACGAGAAAAATATGCAGCCAAGAATACTATATCCAGCTAAGCTGTCATTGAAAATTGAAGGAGAGATAAAAAGCTTCCAGGACAAACAAAAACTAAAGGAATTTGCAAACACGAAACCAGCCCTCCTAGAAATATTGAAAGGGGTCCTCTAAGCAAAGAGAGAGCCTAAAAGCAGCATAGACCAGAAAGGAACACAGATAATATACAGTCACAGTCACCTTACAAGCAATACAATGGCACTAAATTCATATCTTTCAATAGTTACCCTGAATGTTAATTGGCTAAATGCACCAATCAAAAGACACGGGTTATCAGATTGGATTAAAAAACAAGACCCATCGATATGATGTCTGCAAGGGACTCATTTGAGAACCAAAGACACCCCCACATTGAAAGTGAGGAGGTAGAAAACAATTTACCATGCTAGTGGACACCAAAAGAAAGATGGGGTGGCAATCCTTATAGCAGACAAATTAGATTTTAAAACAAAGACTGTAATAAGAGATGAGGAAGGACACTATATTCTACTTAAAGGGTCTATCCAACAAGAAGATCTAACAACTGAAAATATCTATGACCCTAACATGGGAGCAGCCAATTATATAAGGCAATTAATAACAAAAGCAAAGAAACACATTGACAACAATACAATAATAGTTGGGGACTTTAACACCCCCCTCACTGAAGTGGACAGATCATCTAAGCAAAAGATCAACAAGGAAATAAAGACTTTAAATGACACACTGGACCAAATGGACTTCACAGACTTATACAAAACTTTCCATCCCAAAGTAATGGAATACACGTTCTTCTCTAGTGCCCATGGAACATTCTCCAGAATAGATCATATGGTAGGTCACAAATCAGGTCTCAACTGGTACCAAAAGATTGCGATTATTCCCTGCATATTTTCAGACCACAGTGCTTTGAAACTAGAACTCAATCACAAGAAGAAAGTCGGAAAGAACTCAAATACATGGAGGCTGAAGAGCATCCTACTAAAGAATGAATGGGTCAACCAGGAAATTAAAGAAGAATTTGAAAAATTCATGGAAACCAATGAAAATGAAAACACAACTGTTCAAAATCTTTGGGATGCAGCAAAGGCGGTCCTAAGAGGAAAGTATATAGCAATACAAGCCTTTCTCAAGAAACAAGAAAGGGTCTCAAATACACAACCTAACCCTACACCTAAAGGAGCTAGAGAAAAAAACAGCAAATAAAGCCTAAACCCAGCAGGAGAAGCGAAATCATAAAGATCAGAGTAGAAATCAATGAAATAGAAACCAAAAGAACAGTAGAACAGATCAACGAAACTAAGATCTGGTTCTTTGAAAGAATTAACAAGATTGATAAACCCCTGACCAGACTTATCAAAAAGAAAAGAGAAAGGATCCAAATCAACAAAATCATGAAAGAAAGAGGAGAGATCACAACCAACACCAAAGAAACACAAACAATTATAAGAACATATTATGAGCAACTCTATGCCAGCAAATTAGATAACCTGGAAGAAATGGGTGCATTCCTAGAGATGAATCAACTACCAAAACTGAACCAGGAAGAAATAGAAAACCTGAACAGACCTATAACCCCTAAGGAAATTGAAGCAAGCATCAAAAATCTCCCAAGAAACAAAAGCCCAGGGCCAGATGGCTTCCCAGGGGAATTCTATCAAACATTTAAAGAAGAATTAATACTTATTCTCCTGAAACTGTTCCAAAAAATAGATATGGAAGGAAAACTTCCAAACCCATTTTATGAGGCCACCATTACCTTGAACCCAAAACCAGACAAAGACTCCATCAAAAAGGAGAATTACAGACCAATATCCTTGAAGAACATGGATGCAAAAATTCTCACCGAAATACTAGCCAATAGGATCCAACAGTACATTAAACGGATTATTCCCCATGATCAAGTGGGATTTATCCCTGGGTTGCAAGGCTGGTTCAACATCCACAAATCAATCAACGTGATACAATATATTAACAAAAGAAAGAACAAGAATCATATGATCCTCTCAATAGATGCAGAAAAAGCATTTGACAAAGTACAGCACACTTTCTTGATCAAAACTCTTCAGAGTATATGGATAGAGGGTACATACCTCAATATCATAAAAGCCATCTATGAAAAACCTACAGTGAATATCATTCTCAATGGGGAAAAGCTGAGAGCTTTCCCCCTAAGGTCAGGAACGTGGCAGGGATGTCCACTCCCACCACTGCTATTCAACATAGTATTAGAAGTCCTAGCCACAGCAAGCAGACAACAAAAAGAAATCAAAGGCATCCAAATCAGCAAAGAGGAAGTCAAACTCTCACTCTTTGCAGATGATATGATACTGTACGTGGAAAACCCAAAAGACTCCACCCCAAAACTGCTAGAACTCATACAGGAATTCAGTAAAGTGGCAGGATATAAAATCAATGCACAGAAATCAGTGGCATTCCTATACACCAACAACAAGACAGAAGAGAGACAAATGAAGGAGTCGATCCCATTTACAATTGCACCCAAAACCATAAGATACCTAGGAATAAATCTAACCAAAGAGGCAAACTATAAAATACTCATGAAAGAAATTGAGGAAGACACAAAGAAATGAAAAAGCGTTCCATGCTCATGGATTAGAAGAACAAACATTGTGAAGATGTCAATGCTACCTAGAGCAATCTACACATTCAGTGCAATCCGTATCAAAATAGCATCCACTTTTTTCAAAGAAATGGAACAAAAAATCCTAAAATTTGTATGGAACCAGAAGAGACCCCGAATAGCCAGAGGAATGTTGAAAAAGAAAAGCAAAGCTGGCGGCATCACAATTCCAGACTTCCAGCTCTATTACAAAGCTGTCTTCATCAAGACGGTATGGTACTGGCACAAAAACAGACACATAGATCAATGGAACAGAATCGAGAGCCCAGAAATGGACCCTCAACTCTATGGTCAACTCATCTTTGACAAAGCAGGAAAGAATGTCCAATGGAAAAAAGACAGTCTCTTCAACAAATGGTGTGGGGAAAATTGGACAGCCACATGCAGAAGAATGAAACTGGACCATTTCCTTACACCACACACAAAAATAGACTCCAAATGGTTGAAAGACCTAAACGTGAGACAGGAGTCCATCCAAATCCTAAAGGAGAATACAGGCAGCAACCTCTTCGACCTCAGCCACAGCAACTTCCTCCTAGAAACACCACCAAAGGCAAGGGAAGCCAGGGCAAAAATGAACTATTGGGATTTCATCAAGATAAAAAGCTTTTGCACAGCAAAAGAAACAGTCCACAAAACCAAAAGACAACTGACAGAATGGGAGAAAATATTTGCAAATGACACATCAGATAAAGGGCTAGTATCCAAAATCTATAAAGAACTTATCAAACTCAACACCCAAAGAACAAATAATCCAATCAAGAAATGGGCAGAAGACATGAACAGACATTTTTCCAAAGAAGACATCCAAATGGCCAACAGACACATGAGAAAGTGCTCAACATCGCTCGGTATCAGGGAAATCCAAATCAAAACCTCAATGAGATACCACCTCACACCAGTCAGAATGGCTAAAATTAACAAGTCAGAAAACGACAGATGTTGGCGGGGATGCGGAGAAAGGGAAACCCTCCTACACTGTTGGTGGGAATGCAAGTTGGTGCAACTACTCTGGAAAACAGTATGGAGGTTCCTCAAACAGTTGAAAATAGCGCTACCATACGATCCAGCAATTGCACTACTGGGTATTTACCACAAAGATACAAATGTACTGATGCGAAGGGGTACATGCACCCCAAAGTTTATAGCAGCATGTCCACAATAGCCAAACTGTGGAAAGAACCAAGATGTCCATGGACAGATGAATGGATAAAGAAGAGGTGGTATATATACCCAATGGACTATTATGCAGCCATCAAAAGAAATGAGATCTTGCCATTTGCAATGACATGGATGGAACTGGAGGGTGTTATGCTGAGTGAAATAAGTCAATCAGAGAAAGACATGTATCATATGACCTCACTGATATGAAGAATTCTTAATCTCAGGAAACAAACTGAGGGGTGGTGGAGTGGTGGGGGGTGGGAGGGATGGGGTGGCTGGGTGATAGACATTGGGGAGGGTATGTGCTATGGTGAGCACTGTGAATTGTGCAAGACTCTTGAATCACAGATCTGTACCTCTGAAACAAATAATGCAATATATGTTAAGAAAAATAAAAGAAGAAGAAGATAGAGGAAGGGAAGAATGAAGGGGGAGAAATCAGAGAGGGAGACGAACCATGAGAGATGATGGACTCTGAAAAACAAACTGAGGGTTCTAGAGGGGAAGGGGGTGGGGGGATGGGTTAGCCTGGTGATGGGTATTAAAGAGGGCATGTTCTGCATGGAGCACTGGGTGTTATGCACAAACAATGAAACATGGAACACTACATCCAAAACTAATGATGTAATGTATGGTGATTAACATAACAATAAAAAAATTAAAAAAAAAAGCCAAGTACACTTTGAGAAGTGCCCATAAAATAGGATTTCCTTTCTCTCTCACTGGCTCTTTCACACTCTCTCTATGATATCAAGGAAGTCAGTGCTGCTATCATATTTTATTATTCCAAGCTTTTCAGCCTGCCACATTTTATAGCGTTAATTGTAATTCAATGAGAGGTTTTTTACAGTACACATGTCTCTCTCTGAAAGGCATTTCCTATCCTCATTCAAATATGCATGTTAGTAAAATTGACATGGTTACTAGCAAATTAATTCTTCACTCTGTTATGGTTCAGTTTATCCTTCATGCCTTATTAAAATGTTTCCCAACTTTATAAGGAGAATAGAAATAGTTTGATTTGAATACATTTGTGCCTATTATTCTAAATCATTTTGATTGAAATACAAAAAGAAAAAAAAGTTACCATTTGAATTTGGTGGGTTTTAAATACAGAAGCATTTTCCACAATGAGAAATAAAACAACTTTCTAGACTTTGATTAAAAATAATCCTCACCACTTTAAGAAAAATAATCCTGGTATCACAGATGTAAATAATTATAGATATAATAAATTTGGGGGTAGGGGTTGTATGGACCCTGGCAGCAGAGTGTATTCCTCCTGTCCTTGTGTTGTCTTGGAATGGTTCACAAGGTGACTGGGTGCAGCATGAAGGACATAGGACCTGGCAGAGGAAACTCCAGGTACTGATCACGAATGAGCCACCTGCTGTCTGCATCACTCAGAGAGTTACCATTAATTACTCTGAATCTCAAATTCCAGGAATGGAACGAAGATGGTGTGTTTGTTTTTGGTCTCACACAAGGCTTTGAGGAAGAGAGAAATTATTTAGGGCAATATAAATACTTTCCATATTATTAAATAAAAGCTCAGTCTCTGCATGTGTATCTCTGTATGTGTGCCCGTGTGTGTGTGTGTGTGTGTGTGTGTGTGTGTGTGTGAGTGTGTGTATTTCTTGATGCTCAAAAGAAGCCTTATGAAATTACTGGAAGGGAAGAAAACTGCAGCGGGTCATCATCATCTATTCATTGCTATTTCTAAGAAGACCTTCATTTTCTTCCTGAAGAATTAAGAGAAAGAAAGAAGGAGAGCAAGAGAGCGAGAGGAAGGAAGGAAGGAAAGAAGGAAGGAAGCAAGGAAGGAAGGAAGGAACGGAAGGAAGGGAAGAAAGTGAAAACATTGTAAACCTTATTGACAGGTTCCTTCACTGTAGGAGATAACACATAAGGGGTGGTATTGGGGTCAGACAAGTCTTCAGGGAAGGACCAGAGTCTAAATAGGAATTTGTGGGGAAGGAACAGGCACAGGAAGTACTGGAACCAGCAGTCTGACTATTGGAGTGGGGGCTGTCCTGGAGCAGCCCCGCGTGGGACACTCTGCAAGGGGACAGTTTGAGTGCACATGCTGTGTTAGATGGTGACTCGGGCCAAGCACCATAACCCAGCATGTGACCACTGAGTGGCCACCTCACAGGAGTGTTTATCATATTTGTGGATCCATCCCCCCTTCCTGAATATTGACATGTATCCTTCCAGTCCCCAGATCGAAGAGATGATTCAGCACAGCGTTTCCTAGCTTGGTCTCTGGAGTCAGGTTGTCTGGGTTCAAATCCAAGCTCTGCCACTTATTATTTCTGCAACCTCATGTGAGCATCTTATCTCTATGGCTCCACTTATGTAGCACTTGTGACATAGGGCTCTTATGAGAATCAAGTGGGACAACTCACATAGAGTAGACAATCACTGCCGGTTAAACAGCATGATTTATTTGGATCAGAAAGCTGCATAGCAAAGTGTGTAAGAGTCATCCTCTCCAAGGTCATCCACCCACTTCTTCCACTAATCAGCTGTGTGGGTGTGGGATTGCTGTTCAACCTCTTCCATGTGCCTCTGCTTCCTCGTTTGCAAATGGTAACAAAAATACTTGCCTTGTAGGGGTTCTTACCGAGATTAAATAAGACAACAGGCAGAGCAGGGTTTGGCATACAGTGAATGCCCACTGATTAGTGAGCATCCCTGTAACTCTTCCCGAGCAGCACAGCAGACCATTTTAAAGTCCAAGTGCATGGCTTCTCAACTGGGTTCTCTTTTGGCCATGTGACCTTAAGCAAGATACTTTGTCTCTCTTTATGCTCCTCAGTGTATTTTTATCTTGTGGGACATGATAATAAGTACCTCAAAGGGCTGTGTGGAATGAAATAAAACGATTCCATCAGGATCTGGCACAAAGTAAACATCTGAAAAATATTAGCCATCATTATCACTGTTGTAATGATGTCATAACGATGAGGATGAGATGAGTAAAAACAATGGTATCCATTTGCTTCCAGTTCACACCAGGCATGTAATCTGGCCACCCCACTGGGACAGCTCCCCAGAACACTGCAGGACAGTTTTTAGCCTACCAGCCACTCAGCAGGTGGGGAGGATGGACCTGTGAAGCCAGCATGGGGCAGGGAATAGGGACACTTGTCACAGAGTAAAATAAACTACAGTGTGTTGTGACTAAAACCTCTAATCTCTCTAGTTGATCTTTAAGCTCCTAGAAATCAAAGGCTATCTTTTCTTGTCTTTACAGTGATGAGAGATATAGAAAAAAAAAACATAAGTGGTAGTTAAATATTAGACTATAGGAAAGCACTATATTTGTACCTCAACAGGTACAAAAGAGTGGCACTATGTTTTCTCTCTTCTGATATTTATTTGTTAAGTATCTCCTATGTGTCTGGCTTTGCTAGGCTCTGGAGAAATAATCATGAATAAATTAGGCACAGTCTCTGCTTCCAGGAAGTTTAAAATTTGGTGGAAGTTAAGAAAAAATAAACAGAAAATCACTGTCTTTGTATTATAATTTCTACCTCTCCTTCTCTCTCTCTCTGTCTTCTCTCTCCTAACCCCCTCCCCCCATCTTTTCTCTATCTCTCTTCTCTCATTTCATAAATGATTTTCTCTGGGCACAAATGTAGAATTAGAGTATCTGTAAAAAAGGAATACAGTCGAACTTCTAATACTTTAAAGAAATCTCTCTAACCAAAAAAAAAGTATCTTACAAAAGTATAGATATGGAATATACCTTCTAGGCTTAAATTTCTAGGTATCCATCTAGACTAGAAACACAAGTTATCTAACAATCCTATGTACATGGGTTTGTGAATTTTGAATTCGAAGAGGGTAGTGAAAACCAGAACAATTACTGGAAAACTGAGCATTTTAAAGACCATTTTAAGAGATGGTAGGACAAGAGAGGAAAAGAAGCAAGCCCACAATGGGGGAATTAATAAAATCTGGAAAAAAAAAGTGTGTGAATTTATCCCATATAACATCCAGGAGTTTAGACAGAAAACTGAAAGCCTTTCCCAGGAAATAATAGTAGTTGATGGTGGCTTCATATTGGCTCAGATATAGGGCTCAGCTTTTAAAGAGGAAATACACATTTTTATTTATTTATTTTTTTTAAAGATTTTATTTATTTATTTGAGAGAGAGAATGAAGATAGAGCATGAGAGGGGAGAGGGTCAGAGGGAGAAGCAGACTCCCCGCTGAGCGGGGAGCCCGATGCGGGACTCGATCCCGGGACTCCAGGATCATGACCTGAGCCGAAGGCAGTCGCTTAACCAACTGAGCCACCCAGGCGCCCAGAAATACACATTTTTAAAGAGGAAATACAGGGGCACCTGGGTGGCTCAGTCAGTTAAGCGTCTGTCTGCCTTCCCCTTGGGTCATGGTCTCAGGGTCCTGGGATCAAGCCCCGCATCAGGCGCCCTGCTCAGTCGGGAGTCTGCTTCTCCCTCTCCTTCTGTTCCCCCTACTTGTGCTCTCTCTCTCTGACAAACAAACAGACAAATAAATAAAATCTTAAAGACGAAATACAATTATTTTTTAAAGAGAGAGGAAAATAGATATGTCAATGAGAAAAAGGATGAATGCAGAAAAAATATATGCTAGTGAAAAACACTCATATGTATGTTTGATTCAGACAATGAATATATAGGTAAACTTAGAGAAAACAGAGTTGGAGAGAACCTATATCGGATACTTCTCTTTCCATATTTGTGTAAACTAACAATCAGAAAGATGAAATGACCCCGAGGTCCTGTGATGAGGCAAGAGACTAGGACTGCTATCATTGCGCCCAGGTGCTATACTCCCTGACTGAGATGCTCAGCCTCTATTCCCAACCCATTGGTACTATCTGCAAAGGGCCAAAGGAAACCATGATCTAATCTTGCTGAGACTGAGTCACAGTGGGTCTTAGGGATGGGCATGATGCAGCAAAAAAACACTTGGGAGGAGCAGGTTTGGAGCTTCTTTGACATAGGTTGCTCAGTGTTGAACAGGCTTGGTGGACACACAGAAATACTTGGGGGCTCATGGCCACTCACTCAATGGCTTGATATGCCAACTTCACTTTTGAGGATAAAAATATAAATCAGCATCCTCAGTCCCTAAGATATAAGGGATTCCCTGCTTCTCTGGCTACAGCACTGGGTTGAAGATGACAAATGGGCAGGTGGCTCCTGTGTGGCTAATCAGTGTTTCCACTCCTTGGCCACAATGACTGTGATGGATATATGACCCAAGCACGGCTAATCTGAACTCTTCTCCAGAATGACTCCAATTATACCTAAGCATAAGATACTTCATTTCCGGGGCCCCTGGTTGTCTCAGTCGGTTAAGTGTCTGACTCTTGGTTTCAGCTCAGGACATGATCTCATGGGTCATGGGATCGAGCCCTGTGCTGGGCTCTGTGCTCAGCAGGGAATCAGTTTGAACATTCTCTCCCTCTATCCTTCCCCCGACTTGTGCTCTCTCTCTCTCTCAAATAAATAAATAAAATCTTTAAAAAGAAGAAGAAGAAGAAGGTTCATTTCTTTCTTTCTAGCTGTAAACCTTAAAGACCTGAGCCTGGAAGCTAGAAGTGGCCAAATCCCTACCAAGTGGCAAAAAAAGTAGGAGAAGAGAAAGCCAATGAAAGGAACGATGCAAAGATGAGACATGGATTAATTATTGCATATGGCAGTGAGCCCCTTGATCAAATTGTCTCTTGCTGTGTCTTGCCCTTCACCATTACAAGAGCTAACAGACTTCTCATTGTATCTAAGACATTTGAGCTTTGTTTTTTATCAACTTTAGACAATGTGCCTTGTTAAATAATATTGCTAAACCATTAAATAACTTCAATGATGATAATGATTATTATTTGTGAAATTTCTTTATTATTCTTACATTATGAAATGAAGTTTCTTATACTATTAACCTTGTAATTATACAATAAACAGTTACTAGTTATTGAGCACCTATACCATGAAAGTTATGTTATATTATCTATTTTATTCCTCACAAAAAGTCTTCAAACAGGGCATGATTTTCGCCACTATTCAGATGACAGAACTGAAGATTACAGAATATAAGAGGCCTACTCATTGGACTCTTGGCTCTTAAAAAGATCTGTATCCAAACACAAAGATCCCTTTTTTAAGTCCTTTCAACTGTAAGGGAAGCTACACATGTCAAGAAAGGAGTTTAGTATTTATGCAGAAAGTTAAGGAGACATTATGGGGATTTTTGATACAACATAGACAAGATAAGATTTGATTCACTGTTGAGTTTGAAGTAAATATCATTCTTTAATTAGTATCATAGCTATCTCATTACATGCCTATCCCATATAGAAATATCTCATAGAACATGTAGTCTAACCAATCCAGTATATAGATGAGGGACCTGGGACCCAGAGACATTAAGTGTTCTTCCAAGGTTAAACAGAAAATCATTAACGTAGGCGAGACAAATCTGGTCTACTGGTTGAGTCTTGCCTTTGCTCTATGCGCATGTAATGTCCTTTTCTGTTGGCAAGTCTGGACCCTCCCTTGCATTAGTTGATTAAACTTCTTGGCCTAATCATCTATTGTCAATTTATTTTAAATAATAGTATGCATTTTTGCACATCTTTTATGTCCACAATAAGAATTTTAGAATTAAAAAGTTATACCCCTGTCATTAATTTTCATTAACAAATGTTTGATTAAGCTACAACCTTAGAGAAACTGGTCTCTGCTGGAACCTGTCACCAGGAGGCTTAATGTTCTTTCAACAAAGCCAAGAGCTAACAGAACAATTTTCACTATTAAAAAAAAAATCTTGAAAACATGCACTACTTCAGTTTAATGGTTGTGAATAGTAGTTTGTTACGGAATTTTAATGGTTCAATTATAACAGCCACTTCTAAAATGAATCACAGTTACTACATTTTAAGGTATGACATAAATTGTAGATTGTAATTGCTTACAGACTTTTCTAAAACAATAATCCATCCAAAACTGGAGGAAGGGCTTTCACAAACCTAAAACAAAAGATGAAATGAAAGAGAAAGGCTGTTATAAGAATGAAGATGTCCCATTTACTCAAAGTGAAATTTAAACTGAAATTAAAATGAAGGAGTAAATAAGCAATTTTTACCTTCAAACTCATCATCTTTACCATATCTCTTTTTGGCTCTGTGAATATATTAATGTAGAAAGGATGTTTAAAATTGCTTAGGCTAGGGGTGCCTGGGTGGCTCAGTCATTAAGCGTCTGCCTTCAGCTCCGGTCATGATCCCAGGGTCATGGGATGGAGCCCCGCATCGGGCTCCCTGCTCAGCGGGAAGCCTGCTTCTCCCTCTCCCACTCCCCCTGCTTGTGTTCCCTCTCTCACTGTGTCTCTATCTGTCAAATAAATAAATAAAATCTTTAAAATAAATTGCTTAGGCTAATAGATTTTAAATATGTTTTTGGCTATGGAGCACTCATTAACAAATTATCAATAGTCTCAACAGAAAAAATATATTAAGAATGGATTTTGATCTGGTTGAATCAAGAGCAAGGGTTTCAGAACTTGTGTCCCTAGATCCTCTTCCCCATCTCTTGAATTGACTGTTCCTGAGTCACCAATGAACCACAGAGGCGAATCTGACACTCTAGTCTACTCATTCGATGACACAATTGGAAAATATCAAAACCAGAAAATGAATATGAATTCCCCAATATCTCAAACCTAATTGGTGGAAAATCTGGGACAGGAAGATGGGTTTCCCAGATTGCTGTACAGAGGATATCCCATTGTCTTGCCTACAGTTCAAGGCTCTCAGGATTTCTCCTACTTTCTCAATGTTCTCCTTAAACTTGCAGGCTCCAACCCTTTTAAATGAATGGTTGGTGGCTCAAACACACTTTTGCCAAAGAAATGGATTGTAGATATACTTAAAATCTATCAACAAGCACCGTTCTAACTAGAAAACAATTTGAAAAATAATGATAAGCATCAATTATTCTTTTACTAAAAGGACACAAAAGTCAAGGGAAATTAACATCTAAAATAGAAACGGCAAAATTCTTGGAAGAGCTATCACAGTACTATG
Source organism: Zalophus californianus (assembly GCF_009762305.2). NCBI lineage: Eukaryota > Metazoa > Chordata > Mammalia > Carnivora > Otariidae > Zalophus > Zalophus californianus. The sequence goes on from NC_045598.1 coordinate 186,040,957, forward strand.
TAAGCGGATATTTTATGAAGTTAATAATCTTCACTTAATTAGTTCAAATTCAGGCCTTGTCTATCTGTGCCAAAAGCCTTGTTTTTTGAAGTCTGATGTATCAAACGAATCCACTGCCTGCTGTCAGGTTTCTGGCGTGACACTTAGTGGTCTCAAACAACTAATATTTACTGAGCAATCACAGATTTGCAGCCCACCTCTGCAGGGTGGAGCAGGGTTTTGGGGCTTGACTCTCACCTGAGTCGCCCACAGTTGGTTGTGAATAAAGGTGTCCTTAAGTAGCATAGATCCAGTGCGCATCTGTCTTCCTGAGATTCTGGGGCTTTGAGAGGAGTAGTAACCTGCTCGGTAGCACATTTTTAATTACCTTCCTCTCCTTTCCTGTCTCATTTCTCAGCTCCCCTACTGAAGCTTCTTTAAATTCTTTAGATAACCTTACAAATCACCCCCCTTGCACACAGATCCTTCTCAAAGGTTCTGCTTCCTAGCTAGGATGACAATATAACCCAGACACTACACACATACACACACCCTACACCTCCATTGTTGTTTTAATGACTGTATTTTATACACCCAAAATTACTTATTTAATCCACATCTGTGAAAACATGAGGTGGTTTTCAGTTTTCCGTCTTACAGAATGTCTGTGATAAACACCACTCTGGTTTCTGTCAGTTCACCATCACCTCAGCTCCCTGCAAGATCCCTCTGCATCACACATGATTTTCCAGAACCTTCTGCCCACCGTGGCCCCCCACAGGGATCTGCCCATGAGAGGCCTGTGTGGTTTGGAAGGTGGAAGGGAGGAAAGTGGCTGTCCTCTGTTCTCCGCTCAGGCAGAGATGGAGGCAGCTAGGAGCTTTGAATCAGCTTCCACGCAAATCCTGGAGAACCACCCACTTCACTCTTGTCCACTCGTGGAAACTTCCAAGAGGATAAATAATGCAGGGGTGAAGGAGGTATTACGATGCTGTCAGATGAATGGACTGGTATCAGCTTCCCTGACTTCTGTCTCCGGCTCCCATCAAGGAAGGCCTTATATCCACTCACACTCCGCATTACATCCTACCATAGTTGGGATAAATAACATGGCTTCTGCTTTCTTAAACAAACCATTTACTGAACAGCATTTTGAAATCTATATCTATCTTTTTCTCCTGTCATCTATCTATCTATCTATCTATTTATCTATCTATCTATCTTTCATCTATCTATCCCTATCACAATTTCCTTAAAGGAGAAAGCAATGAGTTAGATACGACGTGCTCTAAAATAATGTCAATAGATTTTCCTGATTCCTTTCACTGATCACTTGGGTTTCCCTTAGTATTTTCCATTTAAATCCTAATCTTTCTGACTGAATGACCAAATTGTGTTAGCAGTCCAATTATTCAATGATCTTTGGTAGATGAAAAACAAGTTAGGGTCATAGCATATTCAAGGAAATTCCTTCACTCTCGTTTTAAACCATATCCACTAAGAAACCAGCTCTCCAGACATTGCTTCTTCTCCTGGCCTCCTTTCTGATAGGCAACATTCTTGAGTCTCGTGCCATTCAGACGTGCCTTCCTGTAGTGCTCACTTTATTATCCTTGCTGTCCTTGACAGCAAGAATCACTCTCTCTCTTTCTGTCTTTCTGTCTCTTTCTCCTTCCCTTCCTCCTTCCCTCCCTCCCTTTCTCCCTGTCCCCCCTTTTTTCTCACTATTAAGAATAAAACATCAACTAGTGAAGAGGAACTTAAAAACAAATTTGAAAAAGAACTTCTACTCATATACCTTCTGTTTCCCTGCCTGTTTGTTTGATTTGTTTTTGTTTTTGTTTTGGAGGAGGAGGAAGAGGAGGATTATCCAAATATTTCCCAGCCAAAGGCATTTACAAATGCTGGGTTGTTTTTTGTTTGGTTTTGTTCTATTTTTTGAAGAAGATAGCGAAACTAATCGCAGCTGGAGTGAGGATGGCTACCCCCACAGCATGTCCTGACTTCTGACCACGGGCTCCTCAGACAAAGAGGTTTCTTATTTGGGGAGCTGGTGCCCCACCGTGGGCAGGTTCTCTGTCTCCCTGCTCCAGGAGGCTCCCTGCATGACACTCCCTGGGATGCGTTCATTCTTTCCTGCCCAGAGAACTCAGGATTCCAGAGTGACAGCATCCCAAATGGAAGGCTTTTCTCTCTTTTATTGCCTGCTTTTACTTTTAGCCTCAGGCCTAAGGTTAGGAAATATTTCTAGAATTTGTCAAAGTTTCCATTTACTTTCTACCAACTTCAATATATACTTGTAAGGAAAATTATGATTCAGGCTTTGCACCCCCTTCCCTCCTTTCTTTCCTTCCTGGGTTGATCTATGCTATTTCTGGATGTTCCGTTTTATGTGATGGTTGTTTCCCCAATCTCCCACTGATGAAATTTGTTTATTTATTTTTTAAAGATTTCTATTTGCTTGACAGGCAGGAGAAACCAAAGACATCGTTTGCCTTTTTTTTTTTTTTTTTTTCTCAGAACTACTCCTGTCTTATTCGCCTAATTAGTTTTTCAGTACATTACAGCAAAGATTTAGGGCTGGAGAGAAATGAGGATGCAGGAAGAAAGAAATTGGATGTCAGGATTTCTGGTGGCCACCATTAGGAATCTGATAGTTCTTAAAACAAATCTAACCCTCACATACAACATTCTTCAGAAAGTCCATGGAATCCAGCAAGGGCACCAGCCTATGCTTCAGGAATTTTCCAGACGTTCTCTTCCAATAGTCTGTTCGACATACTGTTCCCTGCTCTCCCCTTCCTAGCTCATCAGCCAGCTCTATGTGACTTCTGCTATTTTTGTGAGATCCTTTTTCCTTCTGCTCTTCCTGCCCACTGCCGCCAGCCACAAGGAGGGAAGCTGAGCTGATCAGTCCATCCCAACCTGTCAGACCTGCTGCCCCTGGAAGCAATGGAGATAGAATAGCTAAGCCCCTCACTGGGATGACAAGCCAAGGTTCCACCATCGGGTGACAGCTCCAGCACCTGAGCTGGCAGAGATGGGCCAGCAGTGACCTCTGCCAGGCACCACCGACCCCATGATGCCTGCAGCAGCTGTTACTTTCCAAAGAGATTCCTTGGGGATTCTGCCCCCTTCCCGTTTCATGCTATAGGCAGAGAAATCTGAGTGAGCAGAACTTTCTCATGACTGATCGTTTGAGGAGACTGTGTGATGGGGTATTGCCCTCTTCCCCCAATAAGCATTGTGAAAACAAATTTCCTGACCTCTCCTATCGAGGTGCAGTGAACAAAAATCATTTCCAATTTGGAGATGATTTGCTTTGCCCTCAAGCTCAGTTACATGCATCATCTGATGAAGGAAAACATGGCAGAGGTGGATATAAATCCAGGAGACACTGAGAACATGCTTCATAAGCCATCAGCCATGCCCTTGCCTCTGACTGCAAGTACTCCCATCATTGGTTGCTTCCTGGCTCTTGGCCCTTCAGCCCTTGTCTGTCTTCCCTCACAGGGGCATTCTCTGACCGCTCAAATCCAGATGCCTTCCTCTGTTCTTTTCCATTTGGTGGCCAACCTCGTTCCTATGCTTGTCAACCCTTCCCGAGGTTTATAATTTGTATATTTTCTTGACAGCTTGGTCCTGGCTTTTATGCTCTGAAAGAATGCACGCTTCCTGAGAACTGGAGCTGAGTGTGTCTGTCTGTCTTACTCGTGACCTCATCCCCAGATTGTAGACTGTTCTTCTTGGTAAGCAACGGACAATATCTAGGACATCCTGACCGAATGAGTACATGCTACCCCAATCATTTCTTATTCCCTTTTCTCGAGTCCCCTGCATATCAGCAACTGTTTGTGGTGTAACTGTCTACCCTACCACTTGCTTTTCCTGCCTGGCCCATTCTCTGCCAAACCCTCTACCTGGGGTTCCATTAAGTGGTTACCAAATCCTGGGGTGAATGTCAGTGTCCTTGCAGATCCTTTCCTCGTCTGAGCACGGCACCCTACTCTGAAAGCTGGCACTCATCCTGTTTAAAATGCAATTACTGGAGTGCCTGGGTGGCTCAGTCCTTAAGCGTCTGCCTTCGGCTCAGGTCATGATCCCAGGGTCCTGGGACCGAGCCCCGCATCGGGCTCCCTGCTCTTTGGGAAGCCAGCTTCTCCCTCTCCCACTCCCCCTGCTTGTGTTCCCTCTCTTGCTGTGTCTCTCTCTGTCAAATAAATAAATAAAATCTTTAAAAAATAAAATAAAATAGAATAAAAATAAATAAATAAAATGCAATTACTTCCTACCTACAGATTCTCTCCCCCTAGCATGGTCAAGCTCTATTGGTTCTTTATGGCTTCCTCTGTTACCATGGAGATAGATGGGTTTTTAGCTATTACTGTCTAGGGTCCGGGAATATACAAATGGAAGAGGTGGGAATTAACTTGGACACTCTTTGTGCAATTAGCATCTAATGAATCCATCCTCAGAATAGATTGGCTGCAACCCCATTAGTCCAAAGTCATGGCTGGGCAGACTTCATGTAATAAGATGTTGAATGACAACGTGCATCAGGGGGCTCTGAAAAGGGCTTCGAGGGAGAAAATGTTTACTGAATAAATAGTCTGGTCACCAGGGAGAGAATGATTCATTTGTGTTTCCTGTTTTAATGTGTGAAAATGTTTTTCCTCTTGAAAGGGGCTGCATTAAGGAGTTAGGAAGCATTTCGCCAGACTCATTTGTGCAGGGGATTAGGATCTGGATAAGATGACAGAATTTCACGTCAAACATAAAGGGGGGCATGGGTGGGGCAGACAGTTTCTCTTCACTTCTGTGATCATGGTACAAGACTTAGTTTTTATTCCATTGGGGCAGAGTCCGTCAGTGTCTTCCTTTTACAAAAGAGGCTCAGAGGGCACAAGGGTAGACGAAGATCAAGGAGCTGGCAAGTGGCAGAGTGAACCTAACTCTTGGGTGTCCTGACTTCTGATGCTTCTCCCTGGCACAGAAAGGGGATGGCTCTCTCCATCTCATAGACCCCTATAGCCTCTCACACACGGAAAACAACACGTCATGACAGGAGAGCTACCCTCTTGACTGAAGATGAAAGGAAAAGTACAGGACCCTCCAGCAGAAAGGGGAAATTACAGCAAAGCCTATGGCCAGAACACAATATCAGATCAGATCACTCTGTGTCCCTGTTAATTTAAAAAAAAAAAAAAACAACAACTTTCCCATTTTTCATGCTTTCTCTATTTCCCCAAATTATGATCCTTTTGTGAACTTTTTGATTCAAAAGGTGGTGCTTATTCCATTAAATCATATTTCTTTGGACAGAACTTGCATCACCCTAATGGGGTGTGATGGGAACCTTTTATATCCCACCTCCTTCTGACCAATTCACCATGGCATTAAGCAGAAGTAAGTAAGTGTAGTCCAATGATCCTGGTGTCGAGTACACCATGCTGATCTCACTCTGACTACTCAACAGTGTGCAGCATGAGGCAATATGCAGGGTTCTCAACCCTGGCATGTCACTGACCAATGAGGCACGGGATCCAACACCTCTTCCACCACACCTCACGTAGGTCCTTTGGAGGCATGTTCTAAGCAATTTCTTACAGAGTCCAAGCAAAATTTAGTATGAGTGGCCTTCACAAGTAACCAGCTCAATTCTTCATCCCTGGCTTGGCTTTTCTTGCAATCTTGTTTCATTCTTTCCAGATCACCCACTTTTATTCCGTGGAATTACTTTCTAAAAGAAACTACTGGTGTCATGTGTTTGCATACACCCTGTCCCGTAAGAAGCTAAGACACAGGCTATTTCCTATGTATTAGTGGATGTATTAGTCTGGGTTCTCCAGAGAAACAGAATCAATACAAGATGATAGATAGAGAGATAGAAGAGAGTTAGAGATCGATAGAGAGATAGTTACATACATACAGAGATATAGATGCAGATCATCTATCTACAGATAGATTCATAGATACATAGATAAATATAGAGATAAATACAGATTCAATAGATAGAGATAAATACACATATGTATGAGTATTCATATATATCTATATATCTATAGATATTCTACTATTCAAGATTTATTATAATTTCTAATTTACTTGCAGGGCCACACTTCCACTGCTGCCATTTAGAGGTCCAGCTCAGGCAACAGCCAGATCTCCGTGGGACCGGCTCTATCTGTTCTATTTCCCAGGAATGCCAGAGAAATCCTATAGTAGCTAAAGACTCCTCATTATTTTATTTCATGACATATTTAAATAAGAAAATCTTTCCTCAAAGTGTTACCTCTCTCTTCCCTTTCTCTCTCTATATCTGTTTCACTCTTTATCTGTCAAGAGATATATAATGAGGGATTGGCTAATGTGATTATGGAGGCTGAGAAGTCCCAATATCTATCTGCAGTCCACAAGTGGAGACCCAAGAGAGGCCACACTATAGTCCCAGCACGAGTTGGAAGGACCGAGAAGCAGGAAAGACAGTGGTGTAACTTCAAGTCTGAACCTGAGAAGATCGATGCCCCTCACTCAAAGCGAAGAGTTCCCTCTTGCTCAGCCTTTTGCTCCTATCTGCGTCTCCAACTGATTGGATGAGGCCCACCACATTAGGAAGGACCTTCTGCCTGACTCAGTCTCTCGATTCAGATGTTAATCTCACCTCAAAACCCCCTCAGAGACACACCCAGAATAAAGTCTGATCAAAGTCTGGACACTCTGTGCCCTAGTCAAGTTGACACCTAAAATCAACCATCATGGCGGCTAAAATACTGTGCTAAACATAAAAGCAAAATGAATCAAGAACACACTATGTTCCAGAAAGCTTATGTACATTATATTATGAATCCTCAAAGCAAACAGTCATTTTTATTTTATTTTATAGAGACTGATGGATTAAATAAAATATCCAAAGTCACATGGCTAGTAACTGAGAATGATGGATTGAAACCCAGATCAATATAACCCAAATCAAACACTGCCTTTCCAACGAGGTCACAAGATATGTCCCAGGTATTACAATTCCTTGATTTATTTGTTCCTTCAGATCCTAATCATCTTACAATGTTACCCAAATCCATTAAGATTCAGACACTAATAATTCATCCTTCTTTTTTTCCATTGTTTATCAGAGATTCAGGACCCACAGAATACTCAAGCACATACAGACACACACACACACACACGTTTGAACACCCTTTACACTAGAGCAAATCCTTGAGTTTCCTCTAAGTACGCCATTTTTTTTGTCATATTCAAAAGGACTTTATAGATGCTTTCACACAGAGAAAGCTGGTGCTGTGGTGTGTTGGCTAAGTCCCTCCTCCTTCAGGTGCCCTACCTTCCCACCACTACCTGACAATAACTATGAATATTGAAGGTGTAATGTGTATGCATGAATTTACATTCCTATCTCTGTCTGTCTTTAAGCCTCCATTGATATCCTCACCCATACCCATACCAACACTCCAGTTAACTTGAATATAGGAAAAATGACTACTGTGTTTTCTTTTCAGATGCTTCAGTATGGAGTGATGTGATTTTTTTGAAGGTTGCTTCAGTTTGGGAAGCTCTGAGAGTTGAAAAGTCACATGACTGGTATAGAAAGTGGAATACGAATTAGATCTTCAACAAATAGGGGAGAATATTCCAGGGAAAATGAATAACAAAAGGTTAACAAAAGCCACTCAATGAGGGCAACAGTGGGAGTACAGAACAGCTGAATCTTAGTGAATAAACAGGAACAGTGGGAAGAAAATCTGGAATGACACACTGGGCTAGATGGAGAAGAGTCCAGAAGGCCATTTCAAATATCTGTGCCCTATTCTAGATTGGGGTGTGCAGGAGGCTTTTGATCAGAGGGAGAGTGTAAAATACTCAAATCCATACTTTATAGGTCTCTGTAACTAGGCAGGGTGATTTTACACCAAATCAAATACACAATCTTTTTTACCACTAATTTCTCATTCATCTATCCCTTTGGCAAGCACTGGGGCCTCTTTTATATGCAAGACAAAGTCAAACACCTCTCAGATAGTTGCTGTACAATGAGAGACGAACGTGTTACAGGAGCATCAGGCACCAGCCGTCATTGGAAACACATCACAGTCCCTGCTCGGTGCAGCTGAAAACTCCAGCTTTGGAATCCACCAGACTGAAGGGTGAGTCCTGGCAGGAGAAGGCCACTTCATTCCCTGAAGTTCAGTTTCCTTCTGTTGAATAAAGGTCATAGCATGCATGTCGTAAGCTCTGGGAAGGTTACCAAGAGATACGGTACAGAGTCAGACACTTAGTACCGTTAGAACCTCAGTGCTCCCCCTTTCTCTTGCGTTTCTAAGTAATGGTGAACAAAAGGACGCTGCGTCAGGGCTGCTAAATGCTATCTGTAGTGGGAGACTGTATCTCTATCTGGTTCCAGACCCAAATACACAACTGCCTAACAGACACATCCATCTCACTGTTTCTCATACTCAAATTCAGTATGCCCCAACCTGCCAAAGCCCACTCTGTCCTCATGTCTCCCACTCTGTCCACAGAGGCGTTATTTACTCAGACACTCGAGCAAAATGCCTGAGCTCTACCGAGTTCCTTCCTCAGCCCCCTTCCCCCTAAAATGGCATTCTCACTCACACTCCTGCTTTGCTGTGTGTTCTCTCCCTGGGTGGCCAGACCGGCACTTCCAGGTAGCTCCCACTTGGAACACATTGAGTAAGGTGGCACAGGGTACGTGCATCAGATGTCTGTTCAATAAACAAACCTATGGTTTTCACGACTTGGTATGCAGAGTACTGGTAGGTTAACCACAAAGGAAATAAATTATGGTTTGTTGTTAGCCTCCAAAGAGGGAAAGACAGACAAATAGAGATATATTCGGGGGGAGGGGGAAGGAGGAGGTGGGGCAGAGCTAAAGAAACCATTTAGTCCACTCAAGGGTGATGTTTACAACAGCAGTCATAGAACAGGTAATGCTCCTCTACATCTCCGGCGAATGATTTGAACAGAGCTAACTGCAAAGAGAGTGCTTCTTCTCCCAATAGGGCTTATGTAGAGATTTTAATGAATTCTTTAATTCCAATAATTCAACCTTAAAGCAGATCTATTCACTTTTCCCTTAACAGCACAATTAGTGCCCAGAAAGTGTATTCCCCTGCATGTTACTAACGTTTTTAATGGACTAAAACTGGAGAACAGAAGTGAGCAATTCAGAACACACTAGTATGTAACAGAACTTCTTGGGTTCATTTGTTTTTCAGGATGTATAAAGATATATTTTCATTAATTAAAAAAATGATTTTATCGAGGTGTGATTGAAACACAAGAACACTGTACGTGTTTAATATATATGACTCCACAAAACCATCACCACAGTCTATGCCGTAAACATACCCATCCCCTCCAGAAGTTTCCTCCCACCTTCTTTATTGATTACTATTATTTTGTGTGTGTGAGAAGGTCACTTAACATGAGATCTATCTTCTTAGTGCATTTTTGAGTATACGATAGGATGTAATTAATTGCAGGCAAAGTGTTGTACAATAGATCTCAAGCACTTACTCATCTCGTATGACTGAAACTTTGTACCCTTTGACTAATAACTTCCTGTTTCCCCTACCTGCCCCTGCAGCCCCTGGCAACTATCATTCTACTCTATGCTTCTATGAATTTGGCTATTTTAAACTCCCCATATAAGCAGTATCATGTAGTATTTGTCCTTCTGTGTGTAATTTGGCTTGGCAGAATGTCTTCCACGTTCATCCATGTTGTCACAAATGGCCAGATTTCTCTCTTCTGTAAGGTTGACAAATATCCCATTGTATGTATATACCACATTTTCTTTGTCAATTCATTCCTTGATGGACATTGATGTTGTTTCCATATATCTCCCATCTGACACCTAACAAGTCCAAAACTGATCTCTTAAGACGATCCTATCTTCAACCTGGTCTTCACTTGATCTCTGCTCTTCCTATCTTATATCTGTGTTGGCCCATGTGATCAAACTATAAAACCGGAGAGCCTTTTTGACACCTCTATGTTTTGTACCCCCATGCACAATCTTTACTTCAGTGTGCTGATTCTACCTCCCAAACTTGTCTTGGATTTACCCACTTACCTCTGCCTCTCCTGCCGCCTCACTCAGTCTAAACCACCACCACCTCTTACCATTAGTACTGAAATACCCCACTCCTTTTCCTCTGCACCTCTGCTTTCACTCCGTTGTATCAATTCTATGCACAGCAGCCTAAATGATATTTTGAAATGTCACTCCTCTTAAGCCAATACTCTGCTTAAATCCCTTTAGGGTATAAACAAGCCTGTTTGCACTTAAATTTCAGATCCTTGTGTGGGACCCATATGCCCCCATGCCCCATGCATTGCCAATTTTTCCAATCACCTGTTCTCTGGCTTTCTCACTATGAGTCAGGAATAGGAGCTTCCTTCCCCACTGATGTCTTTACCAATTCAATGCATGCTGGTGTTCCAGACTCCTGATATCCTCCTTGCTGACTCTCTGTATGGCTAACCCTTCTCATCCATCCTGTCTCAGCCTACACATCACTTCCTCCAAGAATTCATCCACAACCACCGTATATAGGCAGGTATTTAGCAGAGGAACAATCTCTCCCACTTGTTTCCTTCGTAGCATTTATCACATGGTACATGCTTCCTGACTTTTTCCTTGCTGTCCCTTCTCCTCGGTAAATTGCAAGCTCCATCATGGCAATAAGTATGTGTGTTTCATTTACCAAAGTATATGACTTACAGAGTCTCTGCCCACATGGGAGGTACTCAGAATATATCTCAAGAACTACTTACTGGCTTACTGGATGAATGAATAAATGTCTTCCATTAGTTTTGAGAGCTAGCTGCTCTTAAAAAAATTAAAGCCTTCATTCAATAAAAGTTTATTTCATGCTCATAATGCAGTTCAATATGAGTATTCTGATTGTCCTAGGAGACTCCCTTAGCAGAGACTCAGTCTTTTTAACTTATGGTTGCTCCAACCTCAAGATTCCCAGAGTCTTATCCATGCAGCTGTGGATGGGAAAGACAGCAGAGGTCAACATAGGAGGGCATTATGGGGTGGACCTGGAAATGTCCCTTCTGCCCACATTCCTCTGAACACTCATATCACATGACCCATCACAGGTCCTTGCCTAACTGCAAAGGATGCTGGGAAATGTAGTTGAGCTCTGTGTCTGGGATATAGGTAAATGACTCAGTGACCAATCTATCCATCTTTGAAGAAGAATCTTAATCTCAGGCATATGAAGCCCTTTATTGCACCTCAAATTTTGCTACAATTTCTGAGCTACACTTAATCAATACCATATGAATTCATGGTGTGAAGTAAAATTGTCAGGGAATCATTTGGGTATTTCCAATCGTTCATTTTAAAAAAGGGGGGGATGGGGGCACTTGTGTGGCTCAGACAGTTAAGTGTCTGACCCTTGATCTCAGCTCAGGTCTTGATCTCAGGGTGGTGAGTTCAAACCCTGCTTTGGGCTCCACACTGGGCATGGAACCTACTTAAATAAACAAGTAAACAAATAACAAATAAATAAATAAATAATTTAAAAATTTCAAAAAGGGTGTGAGTGCTCGCTTTGGCAGCACAGATACTAAAATTGAAACAATACAGAGAAGATTAGCATAGCTCCTGTGTAAGGATGACATGTAAATTCGTGAAGTAAATCCGTATTTTTAAAATAAATAAATAAGTAAATAAAATACATAAATTTAGAAAGGGCGTGAAGGGCAAGTCATACAGGTATCCAAACACCTGGATGATAGAAAAAAAAAATCTGTTTACACTTTACATTTTGTTCTACAAAACACATAGCAAATGAGGAGAAGCCTACCATTCTTATGTTCCCAACTCTGATCTGGATAATTTGCTGACTGTCAGTTATGTAAGTCTGCAAATGCAAAGTCCCCTACATGCAAAGATTTCTGGTAATAATTTGAGATAATATTCCAAAGTAAAAAGTCCTGACATCTAAAGGGGCAGTGGACAAGTGATTCTTTTTTATTCTTTCTGGCAAGGGCAATGACTCTGAGCACTATGATGATAATTAAGACTCCCCCTTAAATTCAGAACAAATAGGAGTAATTAAAGGACAGGAGACAAGGGAAGCTAATGAAAGAGTGCATACATGGAGCTCAGCGAGCATCCTCAGCAGAAGAGGTATGGGAGTGGCATATTAAGGAGGACCTGGAAACTGAGTAAAAGGTAATAGAATTAATACTATGGTGGGGGAGATATTTGTGCTGGTAAGACAATTCGGGAAAATGTACTCAGACCTTGGAATGTCCCTTCAAGTTTGTGAAGGGCCAGACTGTAAGGGAGCTGAAACCTCTGTCCACTCCGAGATTAGCGAGGGCATGATGAGGGATTAGTGAGGCCTGGTGGGCCAGTCTGTTCCTCAGGGTCTTCTAGTGTTTCAGAGTGTTCTGGAAGGAGGTCAACACAGTGGTGCGACCAGCGGCCTGACCTCCGTAAATGTCCTCAGCAGTGCCCACTTAGCCTAGCCATGAAGGAATGTTCTGTCTCCACCTGGAGTGGCATTCAGGCAAGACTGTGGTGAGGGCCCTGGGCCAAGCAGGCGATCCCAGCCCAGGCAAGCAGGGGAGAGAACGTGGTTGTGAGATGAAACACACCAGGAAAATCTGAATTCCAGATAAACAACAATTTTCTTTTTCAACGTCCCCGGTGTTTCATGGAGCATACTTATACTAAAACACGAGCAGACAAAAGCACGATGCGGGTTCGTACATATGTGTGATATGTATATATACATACATGGGTATTGTGTGTGTATTATATTATTCTGTAAATGTGTGTGTATTCTTGTTAATCTGAACTTCCAATTTGGAGGTATCCCGCTCTTATGTTGGCCGGATCCACTAACCCTCAACTAGAAGATACAGAGGACAACAATTGGACCGTGTCCTTAGAGAGGCCTTCTTCAGGCTGGAAAAACCAGACACAGTAGCAACACACAGAGCCTCACAAGGCTCTTAGCACCTAGACCTAGTGGACGTTCCCGGACTTAACACCCACACCGCATAGGTGGCGGCAAGCACATCCCGGTCGTGGGCACGTCTCAGAAATAGAGTATTCTCCCTCTCTGACTCTGCTCTGTGAGCATGTTGCTTCACCAGCAGTTACTGTGTGTGGACAAAGCCCTTCCCACCCAGAAAACAGAACCAAATCCCTCTGCATTGGTAGCGGCCAAGTAATCAAAGGCAGAGAGGCTTAAAAGAAGGAATCCATTTTATATGGCATGGTACAGTTAGCTGTTTCTTACAGAGAGTACATGTTTCCCTTTCAAATTAAAAATATCACCCTATAAAACCATCTTGGTAGCTCTAATGATAGAGGTTGTGACCCACTGGAGCCCCACATACATCTGTGAAAGGTAATTCTCCACAAACACTGTGGGGTTTCATGGAGTGAAACCTTTGGGGTATGACTCGGCCCCTTTCATAAATAGTCTATTACAGACTTTCTCTGAGAGCTGAATTATAGGGATGCAGTTACTAAACTCACAAAATGTGTGGTGGCTGAAAGTAACCCAAGAGCTTTAAATTATATCCATTTCTTGATGGATCACTAGTCTACTTTTTGGACTTCTTATTGGAATTTAAAAATAGTCCCCTCTTTGGTCTTTTCCATAATCTCATATCAGCCAATATTCCCCGAATGTGACTTCCTTACAGTAAAGTTATCAGGGTAAGACCCATTAACAACAAATGGACTGAAGCCGGCCTCCTGGGTGTTCAATGAGATACACAGCAATAGCACAGAAATGCGAAGACTGGAGAAAGAATGAGTTGGCCTTGGTGGGCAGAGATGCAGTAGGGCAAGGCCATACATGGTGGCTGCTGGTCCCGGGACTAACCTTGGAAAGAATTTGGAGCACATGAGCCCCTAGGGGACATACAGAGACTTACAAGTGTGGGGTTTCCTGCGGGGTCAGTGAGGTCAGACAAAATTGTACAAAGATGAACCAATATTACAGACAACTGGAATCTGTTCAGATTTGGTCTGAATATGTATCTAAATATAACATAAAATTTATCATAAGTTTGACCTCTATTTCTATATGTTGATTGATAGACATATTGTGGCAGCTTCTGTGAATGCTCAACCTATGTCTCTTCAGCAAATATCACCCCGGACCTCTGAAGGCGTCCTAACATAAGTACCTATCACCTTCCACATGGGCTTTCTCTCACTGGGTACCAGCGAACTGGCAGTCCCCATTTCCCATTCCACCCACCTCCCCTCTGGCAACCACCAGTTTGTTCTATGTAGTTAAGAGTTTGATTGTTTTGTTTGTTTGCCTGTTTTTTGTTTGTTTTGTTTCTTAAATTCCACATATGAGTGAAATCATATAGTATTTGTGTGCATTATACCCTCTAGATCCATCTATGTTGTTGCAAATGATAAGATTTCATTCTTTTTTTTGTGGCTGAGTAATATTCCTATGTGTGTATATGGGTGTGTGCGGGTACACATGCATACGCCCAAGAACCACATCTTCCTTATCCACTCATTGGTGGATGGACTCTGGGTTTGAGGCATCTTTGATGCTGCCTCCCACAGGTTGCAACAGGACTGACTCTGCAGCCCACACAGAGCTCTTGCTCATTAGCACCTGCATCGGTTTTCTCCTCTACCTGCTTTCTCTTCTCTCCTAGCGATGTTTCCAGGATCACCTTCCAAATAAATCACTTGTCTCAATTCCTTGTTTAGGAATTGCTTCTGAGAATTCAGACAAACACAGAAAACCCTGCTCATGTCTGTCTGTCTACGTGTCTCTTTTCTAGATTACCTGTAAAGTGGCCAAATCTTTAAATGTTAACATGCCTTAAGGCATGTTATCCTCATTTATGTCCATCTGATTCCATCACTTTAACTCTCAACTTTATAGAAAAGGCAGCTACTTGATACTTACCCATTCATGAGAGCTCAGAGCCAGGATGTCTACTGCACTGTGCACTTCCCCTGAAATTAGGGTTGCCAGGTGTGGCAAATAAAATATATATACCACCCAGTTAAATTTGAATTTCATGTAATCAATGATTTTTTTTTGTTATAAGTATTTCCCATTCAATATTTGGGAAATACTTATTCAAATATATTCATCAAATATATGTTTATCTCAAATTCAAATTTTTGGGTGTGTCCTGTATTTTATTTGACAGTCCTAACTGGATGAATATTAGAAACCTTAGACTCCACAATCTCAAAATTCCTTTCCTATCACTCAGAATAGTCTTTCTACCTCTTTAGACTTACTCACTTTTCCACCATCACCTCAGTTTCCACCCTGGGAAACTGAGGTCACCTGCTCTGTTTGGTCCAGGATCCCATGTAAGGGAATCAGCCCTCCCTATCAGCTGTTCACCCAATCTAGGGCCTAGGAGTTTGCATACAGAAGGTAAACTCTGCACAATCCACTGATTAACTCACTAAGGTTTTGGACACACCCTCAATAAGCCCTCCCATCCCCTGAGCCACTCTAGATCACCCTTTAGCTGATCTAGTGAGTGTAAAGTCTAGAATCACATTTTTCAAGCCTCTTTTTTATAGACCCACCCTACTTTTCTGCTTGATGATTTAAGGAATAAGGCCAACATTGCTTCTTTTAAAGCCAGAGGGTCCAGGTCCACCTGCAGCTCCTACAATCTGAGAAAATGCAAATTTATTCAGAAAAGAGGATTACCATGAATGAGAGCAATATGGAAAAGCAACTTTAAAATATTTTTTCTTAATCTTGAAAACCATCACTGGGTTTGGACTAATTGGGTATCCAAGTACTTCATTATGATGGCAGACAAATTTCTACATCTTTTTTAAGACTTATTTTTATTTTTATTTATTTGAGAGAGAGAGAGAGCATGAGTGGGGAGAGGGGCAAAGGGAGAGGGAAGAGTAGACTCCCTGCTCAGCGTGGAGCCTGATGAAAGACTGGATCCCAGAACCCGGAGATCATGACCTGAGCCTAAGGCAGACACTTAACCAACTGAGCCACCCAAGTGCCCCAGAATTTCTACTTTTTGATCATGGAAGGAAGTAGTTGAAGGAGAGAAAAGCAATCAGTTTTCTTTCTCAGAGGCTGAAGTGAAATCTCATGAAACCTCACATTCAAAGTCACCAAAACTTTACTCTTACATGTAAGGGCAGTGAGTAAGGCTTGTCTATCACTCTACCACACAGGGAAGCTAGCAGAGACAGGGGGATGCATAAATTTTTGCTTAAGGAATTGTTCAACTCTAGTTGCTAAACTTGAAGAGGGCCATTGGCCACCTGGACCATGTCCAGAGGAGATCAACCAGCATGCTGAACAATCTAGAAACAGTTCCAGATGATGGACCTGGGGATATTTAATGTGGTGAAAGAAGGCACAAGGGAGACATAAGAGCGATACACAGATATCTGAAGGCCTGCTGTATATATATATATATTTTTTTTTCTTTTTATAAATCATTTAATTTTCATAATGATTTAAAAGGGGTGGCACGTTATCTCTACCATCTGAAGATGAGTAAGCTGAGCTGGAGGGAAGTTATTTGGTCTGCATGGTCATACACCTAGAGAGAGGATGGAGATTGGATGCAGCTGGGGTCTGTGTCCTTAGGTACCATGCACACCACCTCTCCATGCATGAGTTTCTAGCAAGTGTGGGGCATGTTCTCCCAGGGCAATGAACGAAACCAGACTTAATGTAATTCCTATATGAAAGACATTGAGCTGTGACAAGCCATGCCATGGCTCACCCTCTTCCCATCATTTAGAACAGAGTTCCTAGAGATTTAGCTTCATCCAAAGTAACTCTCTTACAGAATGTGGCAGAATCCAGCAAAATACTTTGACCTGGTCTGTTCCTTTCATCCAATCTCAGAGAGTAGGAATATAGTTTAAAGCCTCAGGATGTTTTTCTGTTTGTTTTGGAGTCAGTTTTATCTGCTCTGGGATCAGATCCTGGCTTTGCCACTTCCTAGCTTTTTAATGTGGAGCCAATCACTTCTCTCTGATTCTCCAAGTTCCTCAGAAGTAAGATGGGGATTCTATTATACATTTATGGAGTTAAGCAGATTACGTGTGCTCACATACGTAAAGCACTCAGAATAGCACCTGATACAAAAAAAACACCGTCTATATGTTTTATTTCATTATCTCATCTGAGGCTGACCCGTAAGCTCATCTCTGCACCTCACTTCTCATCCAGTGCCAGTTATCTCTTTCCTTAAATCAAAGGGAGAAGCTTGTCATAGGAAAGGTCCTGTAACTTGCTCAGGTAACAGGCTTAGTTAAGGTTTCTCAGGAAAAACTTTGGTTACCTGTGCAGGACAGTCTCTTGGATCTCCTGAATATACTGCCTCAAGGGTATTTAGATTAAGTGCAATTTATCACAGGCAAGATGGCTGGCCTGTGTCTTATTAAATACCAGCTCACGCATGGTTAATAGCCATGTTGCTGAATGCAGTTTGTCAATTCTCAGTCTGAATCCTTGCCCACCGCCACGTTAGTTAGTATCTGTTCCAGAGATCTGAATAGGAAACCACAACCAATCGGCCTGTGATGCTTGTCCATGAAAGAAGGGATTGTGGTCTCGCAGGCAACAGTGAAAGGTATGTCTGCCATGTGTCAGCTGCATGATACGAGGCAAGTCACTCAATCTCTCTAAATGATAGTTTTCTCAACTGTGAAGGGAGATGCCCACTACCCCTCCGGAGGCTTTGGGGGCTTTAATCACCAGTAAAAACTGTTGGGGGAAAAAAAATAGGATGGATCTCATGCAAAGATTTTCACTCATTAAGCAGACACGTTTTGGCATGCATTTACATGATCCCTGCCCTTAGAAGTACCAAAACTAGTTGAAGATTCTGATAGATAATTTAACTAAAAATCTGAGTGAAATGTGCACTGATATAGCAGTAAGAACCTTGTTCTGTTTTTCTCTCAAAGTTCAACTCAAATGTGACCATGATCTACAGTTCACCTTCATGATTGTTTCAAGAAAAAAATAAGGGTTTGGGGTGCCTGGGTGGCTCAGTGGGTTGAGTGGCTAAGTCTTGGTTTCGCCTCAGATCTTGCTCACAGGGTTGTGGGATCGAGCCCAGTGTTGGGCTCTGAGCTCAGCAAGGAGTCTGCTTGATATTCTCTCTCCCTCTGCCCCTCCTGCTTGTGCTCTCTTTCTCTCTCTCTCAAATAAATAAATAAATCTTTAAACAAACAAAACAGAAAGAAGGAAGGAAGGGAGGGAGGGAGGAAAGAGAGAGAGAGAGAGAGAGAAAGAAAGAAAGAAAGAAAGAAAGAAAGAAAGAAAGAAAGAAAGAAAGAAAGAAAGAAAGAAAGAAAGAAAGAAAGAAAGAAAGAAAAAGAAAGAAAAGAAAGAAGAAAGAAAGAAAAGAAGAGAAAAGAGAAAAGAGAAGATAAAAATGAAAAAATGAAGGGTTTGGGTTTTATCCTACCCTGAATACTGAAAGCAATTCTGGTAACTTTCACATTGTGATTTGTTTAAAATTCACTCTGAGTCACTTTGCTTTTTTTTTTTTTTATAAATGCATTTTGTTTAATGGAAATTATAGCACAAACGTTTTAAAAAGAAAAGCCAACTAACCAATGAACCTTGTCAAGATTTTTCCTGGAATGCCAATGACTGTGTACTTAACAATGTGCAGAGGACTGACTTATTTCTTTCTTTCTTTTTTTTTTTAGCAAAAGTGTTTCTTTTTTTGTGTTATATTAATCACCACACATTACATCATTAGTTTTTGATGTAGTGTTCATGATTCATTGTTTGTGCATAACACCCAGTGCTCCACGCAGAACGTGCCCTCTTTAATACCCATCACCAGGCTAACACATCCCCCCACCCCCCTCCCCTCTAGAACCCTCAGTTTGTTTTTCAGAGTCCATCGTCTCTCATGGTTCATCTCCCCCTCCGATTTCCCCCCTTCATTCTTCCCCTCCTGCTATCTTCTTCTTCTTCTTTTTTTTAAATATAATGTATTATTTGTTTCAGAAGTACAGATCTGTGATTCATCAGTCTTGCACAATTCACAGCGCTCACCGTAGCACATACCCTCCCCAATGTCCATCACCCAGCCACCCCATCCCTCCCACCCCCCACCACTCCAGCAACCCTCAGTTTGTTTCCTGAGATTAAGAATTCCTCATATCAGTGACTCACTTTGCTCACTTAGTGTAAGCAAGAGAAATAACTGGCCATCCTTATCTGATCATCCCTATTATACCAAGACAGAGGACCTCTGTTGTTGCTGTTGTTTGTTTTCTTGTTGCTGTTTTGGACCACCATCACAGAGAGCCAGGAAGGCAGAATGCTTCTCTCCCCACGCCCGGTGCAGTCTGAGCCAGGGTGGGAGGCACCGACCACACAGGGTGCAGCTGGGAGGTCAAAGGGCACACCGTTAGGGTTTGGCTAGCATGAAGGAAATGCCCAATGAAGTAGAGTAAGGAGAGAGGAGGAGACAGTGCGAGTGAGAAGCTGCAGCATGTGATGTGGTCCCTCCTGTGTGTGGATTATTTGCAGAAATGTTCAGGCTGCTGGCCGCTCCCCCAGGTTTGCGCATGGAATGCTAGGGGAATAATACTGAGCTGGCAGAAAAAATATAGACCACACCAATGAAGCACTGTTAGTGCCTGTGTAGATTGCAGAGGATTGTTGTTTGAAAGGAAGTGCAGTAACCAAGTGGGATATATCCAGTGTTTAAACACATTCCATTTCAGGGGCACCTGGGTGACTCAGTACGTTAAGCATCGAACTCATGATTTAGGCTCAGGGTTGTGAGATTGATCCCTTTGACCACCTCCACACTCGGCATGGAGTTTGCTTAAGATTCTCTCCCTCCCTCTGCCCCTGCCCCTCTCCCCCCTCTTTCCCTCTCTAAATAAAATAAAATAATAAATCAACACATTCCATTTCAAATTCCTGCACAGTTTCATGTAAGCACATATATCCCCGGGAAGCCTGCATTTCCAGAGTAGGTAAATGGTCAAAGGAAAGGCTCAGGGTAGGGCATTATATGACTGGAATGTACCTTGGAATCCATTAAGTCCTATTGCTTTACATTTAGATGATAAGACAAAGAAGGACCCAGAAAAGTCAAGCTGCTTCCTGAGAACAAGGACTGCTGGTCAATTCCAGAGTCATGGCAAGACGTGGGGTCCCCCCATCTAGAGCTCCCACTGAGCTAGATATTATTCACCATGAAAGTGTTTTCTTAATCTTTAGCATGCATTGTTCACCTCGGGAACCTAAAGCAGTATGTGATTTCCTTAGTTATAATGTACTCAGGACTTTGCCAGGTCAGCGTGATTACAGAGAATGAGGGGCCTCGGAACAGAGAACTATGAGACCTAGATGCCTGAAAGCCAAAGCATTTCAAGCTATAACACCTTGCAGCTGCATCCAGAGGGGGTGGTAGTTACACATAATTTTTTCTCCCCTTTTTGACATCTGTCTTATCTCTCAGGGAAATGCTCCGCAGAGCTCGCCAGCTGGTTTTTCAGATGGGCTGTGCCACGACTCAGGTGGTACAGTTCAGCAGAAAAAATAAATAAATAAATGAAGTAGTAAACAAGACACAACCTGTCCATCTTTTCACCAAGAACCCAGTACAAAGGGCTGCTACCTACGGGAGTCCCACCAACAACTGAGTTCCATGCCATGCATTCTCCCGCCACATGGTGATGTGAAACAGTTAAATAAACTGATGAGAACATCTCATTTATATCCATTACTGGTATTATGGCTGGTTTTCTTAATATGTTAGGGAAATTGCCCATACTACACCTGTCACAGGTGAAAAATCTGCATAGATATGCATAATTCATGAATCCCCAATCCCAAAGAGAGAATTGCAATGACTTGTTATTGCTCAAATGCCAGTTTTTACAGCAGCCTTTCAGATATAATTGAAGACTCTGGAAAAAGCAACTGTCGGAACCGGCTTTTCCATTTGCTCCATATCCAAGACTGCTTGCCATTGGCCAAGGTAATGTATGTTTCTCAGTTTCATCCCCCCCACCCACCAGCATTTCAGCAGAGCAGGTACATCACTGGTTTAAGTAGATAGGATGTGAGGCAACTTGGATTTATGGTAAAAGTTGAAGGGGGTAGAAGCTGGATGGGACTTCATTGGGAGAATATGAGTAATTTGTACATTTATGTATTTTCCATTGTACCTCACTGCTTCCCTAGAGGAGAAACGAGAGAAGTCACATTATAAACTTTGACCTTTTGCTTACAATGTTCTTGCTGTCTGGAATGTTCTCTTTTCCTCCCTGCACATCTCTGGATATGGCCTTTTTTATTATTTTACTTGCATTAGCTAAAAAATGTGACATGTAAGTAAATAGTTTCATTATAAAACATGTAAATGCTATGGAAATATATACATTCCCCTCTTTAAGAATTAAACTCTCTTAGGTGTGTATACTCCGTGCATACATTGTTAAACTGTTAGGTGTGTATACTTCTGGGATGTTTTCTATGCATTTGTAATATACATATTACAGGTACAAATGTCATTTACCACATGTTATATTGTGTAAATTATTCTTCTCATTGTTCTATTCCCCCTTTTAATTTGACAAGAGTTTTAAATTTACAGAAAATGTTTCAAAGATAACAAAGAGTCCCCATACACTCCAGACCCAATTTCCCCTGCCTTTAAAATTTTACAGGGTACATTTTTCAAACTAATGAGCCCATATCAGTACACTACTATTAACTAAAGTCCATATTTTACCAGGATTTCCTTAGTTTTTCCTAATGTCCTCTTTCTGTCCCAGTCTGAAGATTGCTCGGGTTCTGATATTAAAATCTTTAGATTATTAGCTGTCCATGACACTGGGACTCAGTTTTCTCGTCAGTAAAATACTAAAACAACAGTATCACCTCATATGGTTGTTGTGAGGATTAAAATAAATGTGTGTGAATATGTGTGTATTACTTCTAACATTTCTTGACATTAATAAAAGGCCAAGCATCAGTATGTTGTTTAACAAATATATTTCCCTCAATAAGTTTTGTGTCCTTGAAAGGTGAGTCGCTCTTGTTTCTCACACATGAATTACAGTGCGTACAACATACAACACCAGCCTTGGATGTAACAGGCTGAAGACAATAGTTTGCTAAGTTGACTTTGTGAACTCTTAGAATTATATAAACTCTTCAGATTTTTATGAATGTTGAATAAATTTATATGTCTTTTGCCCTTTGAATAAGTATGGAAAAATGTTGTTAAAGATACCATTTGATTTGATCTTGTTTTATTGTGTGCCTTTTCTGGGATAGGAAGGTGAGATGAAAAGAAAAAAAAAGACATCTCTCTTTTTAACAAAAAACTTATAATTTATGGAGGGAAACACACGTAGAAGACCAGCATCAGAGGAGATGTGTACAAGTGATGGAGAGAAAGCAACGGGGAGAAGCTGGGTCACACTGGAGGAGCGAGGAACGCTCCAGGAGGTAGACCGTGCTAGAGGGGGCTGAAGTTTTCCTTGGGCCGCCAGGATGTACAGGATCTGCATGCAGATGAGACCTGCAGCTGAGCCGACGCAGCGTGTTGGGTAAATAGAGGCACAGGAGGGTATTCCAATAAAGAGAGGACGGTAAGTACAGGAAGTACAGTGTGGTGGGAAAGGAATAGGTTTGGTACCGGATGTACCTTATTCAAATTCTATTTTCAGACTCTTATGAGTTGTTCAATCTTTCTAAGCATGAGCTCTTTTTCACCTGTTAAAAGGAAAAACAAGATCTACAGGACCAAGGGATCATCTGAAATAAGTGAACTGATATTTTAATTCATGGCACATAGTAGATGCTCAGTTCGTTTTTGAATTATTTTTTTCCTGGTTTCACTAATTTGTGGATAGTTCCTATTGACAATGATACCTCAGACTCATATACCTCAGACTCATGTTCATATTTAACTCATTATTCCTCTATTTCTCACCTGAAATCTTAGCTGTCTGTGACCATATTCATCTTCATAATCAGAGCACTGCAGATACAGGGGGTCTGATGTGCAATAAATAATTGATGTTTGGAAAATTAACTTACTAATATCACTAAGTTTTTTTTTTTCATATTTCAGCAGCTATTAAGTATGGATAAAATACTTGTTAACATTTTGTTTCCATATTGCAGCACAGGTCAAGGAGTGCTCATTTTACTTGGAGTATACAAATGAAGAGCCTGAGACAGACAAAGGTGACCCCTGGCTTAGTGCACGCCACTAGGAAGACACAGAATTTAATTCAGAACTCAGTTTAGATCATCGTGTATGTTTGCTGTTGCATATTTGGGGGTAATTTCTTTTTTTTTAAGATTTTATTTACTTATTTGTCAGAGAGAGAGAGACCACAAGCAAGGGGAGCAGCAGGCAGAGGGAGAGGGAGAAGCAGGGTCCCCATGGAGCAGGGAGCCAGATACGGAGCTTGATCCCAGGACCCCGGGATCATGACCAGAGCTGAAGGCAGATGCTTAACCGACTCAGCCACCCAGGTGCCCTGGGGTAATTTCAAAACAGGCAATTGGCAGAGAATTACCAGCCCAAATTGAGCCACACATTTGACTAAGTTAGCACGAGTTGTTTCAGAAGTTTGGGAGTAGTGGTTGTTGGGAGATTTGGAGAAAGTCAAACCATCACCATTAAGGAGTTAACCTCCAGAGACACCAAGGCATGCACTCACCATCCACTGGGATGAGCTGGCCCCTCTGAAGGGCACAGCTGGGGAAGGAGAAATTGCAAAGAAAGCCTGGTTTGATATTGTCAGAAAACTCATAAATGTTTCATAAGGGCTACTCACAAGGAGACAAAGATAAAACCTCACCAAATGACCTCTTTTGATTTTCTCATAATGGGAAGATTATAAATCCAGATGAAACATCAGGCCAGAATGAAGACCTGCCTTTTGAAAACCTGAAAATGCCTTGTCAGAATCCATTTTGTCCTATCTGATCCTGCGAAGTCCCCGCTCCTCTGCACTTGAAGAGAAAGGAGGTTATCAGATTGTCACAGCAAGGCTAGCTGTGGTGTCCCCTGGGTGAGGGGAGGAAAACCCACCCCAACCCAGCTGACGGCCCGGCCAGCAGCATGAATTCTCTCTTCACTGAGAATGACCCACAGGGGCTGCGCCAGACTCCTCTGAGGGCCCGGGCTGGTGGCCCTTTCAGGCTGACACGCGGCCCTGTGCGGTGGCCACCAGAGCTCAGGCAAATGGCATGAGTGTCATACATGTGAGGGACACACCTGTGTGCTGACATGATTTGGGAGTCATGTGGCATTGTGCAAGATACTGCTTACAGAGACATAGTTCCCTATTATTTCACCGATAATGCCTTCCCTGTAGAAAGACAGAAAATATAAATAAGCAAAAAGAAAACAAAATTATCATTTATTCAAGAAGCAAACACAGCCTCTTCTGTGTCGAGTGAGGATCTTCCCAAACAACAAGTTTCGGGGAAGCTTATCTTTCTCTCCAAAATTCTTTCTTCTCCTGCAATGCCCCTTCCCTCGATTACATCAGGGCAGATAATACCCTCAGACTGTATCTAAATCAACCCGTAGAGAAACATACATACACACAACATGTAATTTCAGTGTGCATGGTTCCATGTAGAAAATATACTTAAGTCATATATCTGTGTATGTTTTTGTGTCTATTTTATTCTACAATGTGTTAATATGTACATATGCATGTGTGTATGTGCATTACAAAGGATATATATAAAATTATATATTATAGATAATATATAAATGTATATATTATATATGTATAATTATATGCAAAGACACACACACTTACACATAGTTTGTACTCAGTATGATGGCCCTTATGCTTACCCCACAACCCCTGCTATACTCAAAACACTCAAAACCCCAACTCTAGTTTGCTTGAGACCTCAGTGGCCAATGGGCTTTAATGACCTAGCATGCCTCTTCTCATTGCAGATACACCATCCATTTGGGCCTGAAGTACACCATGATCCTGAGAGTGTTCTGGGAGCACCTGCCCCCATGAGTACTGTAGCTGCAACAGCCTTCCCACCCCATCCATCTGATAAATCCCACCCTAACCCTTAGAGATCAATCCTGCCTTCTATCTCTTCCATGAAGCTTCTCTGAATTTCCTAGACCACAGTGAGTATCCCATTTCTTTGGACTCTTAGGACCACACATATGATGTATATAATCTTATATTTCCTTCTGATAATGCTTGCACAAGAGATTTCGAATTTAGTGCCTCCTCCCTTTCAGAGTTATTGACCCTTGTTCTCAGGATAAGACTAATTTCTTTTCAATCAATTAACTTCCCTCTAACTCGGTTTCCTCATCTACAAATGGTGGTGATAGTTTGCTAGCCTTTCTGGATCATTGTGAAGATTAGATGAGTTATAAATTAAATATATATATATATATATATATATATATATATATATAATGATGGATGGAAGGAAAAAGAACTCCAGAACTTAGTAGTCACCTAACAAATACTTGTTGAATTATATTAAAATGTGAATACACACCTGAGCCTATGAGTCACTCACTATTATTATAATTATTGGTAGTTCTAATACGAATCTCTCATTCTTAGCTCTGTGGCATATGCCCAACACTGGATTCTTTAAAAAAAAAAAAGAAATGTTTCTTCCTTTTGATTATGTCTCATTTGTACCTAAGTTCCCTGTATCCAAAGTTCTCCATACAGTGCTCTAAGTTCCCCCAGTGATTCAATGTATAATTTTTCTGTACTCAGGGACACCTGGACCCATTCATTCCTTTCTGGTCTAAGGTGTTTTTACAACTTCTACTTAACACTTTCAGTAAGGACATTTTAACCTCATTGAATTTCTGTTAAGGTGTTTTGTTGTGGTTGTTTGCCAAACTTTCTTTGCATATGTTATGTAAATGCACCCCTTGCCGCTCTGAAACATTTTCCAGAAAGGGAAAAAAATTGAAAATTGACTAAAGCAGAATGGAGAGAATACCAAATAGCCAATCTTATGCTTTTCTAAAGATTATTTTAATAAATAATCTGGGGGCAAATTACATTAGTCATCACTGAAATCATATCAAATTAACAAGGTCTTGCCCATATGAGCTAATTTGCAGGTAAATACTACTGCCCCTGGGTAAGCATGTAGCTCCATCCTTAGATGACTTCCCATAGGTGAATAATGCCTGGTGATCACTGGCTTCCTATTCAGCATCCTCTTTTGCTGGGACAACCCTAGAAACAGAAGACCTTTTGCCTCATCAAGGACACATCCTTATTTTTTTTTTACTCCTTCTTTCTTGTTCCTTTGCTTCTAAACCTGGTATTGGTTAGAGGAGGTGAAATCTTTTCCAGAAGATGAAAATGAATCAGCAAGGTGTTCTTCCTTCTGCCTTCATATGAAGAGGGAGAGCGAGGTTCTTGTCTCATGGGGTCAAGGAATGAATCTCACCGGCAAGGGTGAGTGAGCAAAGCCATAGAGTTTTATTAAGCCAGGATACAGAAAAAGCTCTCAGGAGTGAGAGGGGTCCCACAGGGTTGCCCCTGAGGGCTTTTAGGGTTGGCCTTTTATTGAAGGCTAACCAGGGAACTTAAACCTTTCTGACTTCTCTACTGACAGCACTTTTGTGGAAACAAGACTAGTGATAACATCTTTAATGGCTTACTTCTTTTTAGGGTCTGGTGATTTTCTGTTGACCACAGGGGACTGTCTATAAATAAGACTCCCCCCCTTGGACACCTAGGGCAGGGTGGTCTGATGTGTTCCCTTATCTCTGGTTTCCCTACATCTCCACATTTTTGGGATTTCTGTGAGCATGAGCCCATAGCCCCCTATCTCTCTCTACCTAGCTCTGCCTGTCCCTTACTCACCTAGTTTCTTTGCTTCTCTTGGAGAGGAAGATAAATCTGATTTTCCTCACATCTTTGCGTGGCTCTGTCCTTCACAACATCTAGGTTCAGCCTCAATGTCACCTCCTCACAAGTAACCTTCCATAACCAACTGACTTTTCTCTGCTTTAATGTCTTCATGGCATTATTTCAGGTTCCCTCGCTAGAATATATGAACTCTGATGGCAATTAATCCAGTTTCCTCACTGCCAAACTTCCCCTGTATATAGTGACAGGCATATAAGAGCCACTCAGAAAAATATTTGTGGAAGGAAGGAGGGAAAGAAGAAAAGAGAAAGGAAGGAACACTTAACTGGCAACATTTTCGCTGGAATGATCTGGACTAAGAAAGCATCTAGAGCTGAAAATGTGCTCCATGGGGACAACCTCCAAAGGCTGGTTTTTATCTAAGTGCCTAGAGCGCTGGCTAATGGAAGCCATTTGAATTCTTTATATAGCCCCAATTGTCAGAAAAGAAACATGGACTTTAAAAAAGACTTAATCCCCAGAATACAATGTACATACTTGGCTGAAACAGTTCTGTACTGCCTTTGCAATCCAGGTGTGGTTTACCTGGGAACGGAGAAGACAAAACTCCCTGACAGACTGGAGTCCAGCCACAAATAATGGGCTCCTGTAAGAAGAATAGAATAGGGTCTGGGGGAAAGGAAGGCCAAGCCATCTGCTTAGGGCTCAGCTTTTCTCAGCCTTTAGAAGAAAGGCTTCAAAGGTCATCATAGTTGCTGCATGAAGGAGTTCTTCGCTTTAGAAGTATAAAGAGATATTCAGGGAAAAATCACCAGGACATTGTGGGATGATGCAGGTACACTTGAGGCGAAAGAGATTTTAAAAAGAGACTTCAAAAATGCTAACATGTGAGGGAGGGAGCCAAGATGGCGGAGGAGTAGGAGACCTGGATTTCGTCTGGTCTCAGGAATTCAGCTGAATAGGGATCAAACCATTCTGAACACCTACGAACTCAACAGGAGATCGAAGAGAAGAATAGCAACAACTCTCTGAATAGAAAAGCGACCACTTTCTGGAAGGTAGGACGTGCGGAGAAGTGAACCCGAGGCGATATTCGGGAGGATAGACGGCGGGAGAGGGGGCCTCCGTTGGCCACTTCTGGCAAGTGATAGAGCCACAGAGCACAAAATCAGAAATTTTAGAAGTCGGCTCCGCTGAGGGACATTGCACCAGTGGCTAAGCGGAGGTGGAACCCTCACAGGACAGTGTGGTCTCAGGACCCTTGGGGTCACAGAAAAACCGGGGGTGCCTGAGTGCGGCAGAGCTCCCAGGAATCGGAGCAGGGAAGCCGGCTACAGAGACAGAGCGAGGCGCGGGCTCTCAGCTCGGATTGGCCATAAACTCTGATCCATGACCCAGTTGGGCCACTGCTCCTCCAGCAGGGACCCAACAAGCGGGAGAGCCGGGGAGACTCCCCTTTCTCCCCGGAGAGGAGCGGTGCGGGAGCGCACCACAGGGATCTGCTGGGTTTGGAGACTCCACATGGGGTCGGGTGCCAGAGATAGAAACGCTTGGTCACAGGCCGGGTGAGCACGGAGTGCAGCCGGAGACCAGGGAGATGGGAGTGACTGCTTTTCTCTGGGGGCGCACTGAGGAGCGAGGCCCCGAGTTCTCAGCTCCTCTGGGTGGAGATTGGGAGGCCACCATTTTCACCCTGGTCCTCCAAAGCTGTACCGAGGGCTTGCAGGGAAAAAAAGCTCCTGAGAGCAAACCTGAGCAGCTTGCTTAGCCCGGACCGACAAGGGCGGGGCAATTCTGCCTCCGGCAAAGACATTTGGGAACCATGGCAACAGGCCCCTCCCCCAGAAGATCAGCAGGAAGAGCCAGCAAGCCAAGACCAAGTTTACCGATCAAGGAGAACGGGAGAACTCCAGCGCTAGGGGAATACTGCACATAGAATTCATGGCTTTTTTTTACCATGATTCATTAGTTTTTCAAAGTTAATTTTTTAACTTTTTTTTTTAATTTTTCTTTTTCCCTTTTTCAACCAACATCTTATCGATCCCTTTTTTTAAAAAACATTTTTTATTTTTCATTTTTAGAGTCATATTTTCTCCCTTCATAGTAGTTACCCTTATTTTTGGCATATATGTATAAGTTCTTCTCTCTTTAAAATTTTGAGATACAGTTTCTTCTAACAGATCAAAATTTACCCTAAATCACTAGTTTATGGCTTTGTTCTAGTCTCCTGCCTGATCACATTCTAACCTCTTTTTTTTCTTTTTTTTAAATCTTCTTTTTTCTTTTTTCAAGCAACTTCTTATCTTATCAATTCCTTTTATAAAATCTTTTATAATTTTCATCTTTACAATGATCTTCCATCCCATCATTGTATCAACCCTTATTTTGTACATATATAAATCTTTCTTCCTTTAAAATTTTAGGAGGCACTTTTTTCTAACACACCAAAATACGCCCAAAATCTAGTGTGTGGCTCTGATCTATGCACTAGCCTGATCATATTTGATCATATTCTGGGTTTTTTTTTGTATTGTTCTGTTTTTGTTTTTATCTTTTTCTTTTTTTTTTTCCTCTTTCTTTTTTCTTTCTTCCCTTTCTTTTCCCCTGGTTTTGGGTCTTTTCTGATTTATATAGAATATATTTGCTGGGGACGTTATTAACCTGTTAGCATTCTGTTCTCTCATTCAACTATTCTCCTCTGGAAAAATGACAAGATGAAAAAAATCATCTCAGCAAAAAGAACAAGAGGTAGTACCGTCGGCCAGGGACCTACTCAATACGGACATTAGTACGATGTTGGACCTAGAGTTCAGAATCGTGACTTTAGAGGTACGAGCTGGGGTTGAAAAAAGTGTGGAAGTTATTAGAGAAACCCTTTCTGCAGAAATAAAAGAACTAAAATCTAACCAAGTCGAAATCAAAAAGGGTATTAATGAGGTGCAATAAAAAATGGGGGCACTAACTGCTAGGATAAATGAGGCAGAAGAGAGAATCAGCGATATAGAAGACCAAAGGATGGAAAATAAAGAGGCTGAGAAAAAGAGAAAGAAACAACTACTGGATCACGAGGGCAGAATTCTAGAGATAAGCGATACGATAGGACGAAACAACATTAGAAAAATTGGGATCCCAGAAGAAGAAGAAAGAGAGAGAGGGGCAGAGGGTATATTGGAGCACATAATAGCAGAGAATTTCCCTAATGTGAGGAAGGAAACAGGCATCAAAATCGAGGAGGCACAGAGAACCCCTCTCAAAATCAATAAAAATAGGTCAACACCCCAACAAGTATCAGAGACAAAGAGAAAATCCTGAAAGCAGCTCAGGGGAAGAGATATGTAACCTACAATGGTAGAAACATTACATTGGCAACAGACCTATCCACAGAGACCTGGCAGGCCAGAAAGGACTGGCATAATATCTTCAGAGCACTAAACGAGAAAAATATGCAACCAAGAATACTATATACAGCTAGGCTCTCATTGAAAATTGGAGGAGAGAAAAAAGCTTCCAGGACAAACTAAAACAAGGAATTTCCAAACATGAAACCAGCCCTACAATAAATATTGAAAGGGGTCCTCTAAGCAAAGAGAGAGCCTAAAAGCAGCATAGATCAGAAAGGAACACAAACAATATACAGTAACAGTCCCCTTACAGGCAATACAATGGCACTAAATTCATACCTTTCAATAGTTACCCAGAATGTAAATGGGCTAAATGCCCCAATCAAAAGGCACAAGCTAACAGATTGGATTAAAAAACAAGACCCATCAATATGCTGTCTGCAAGAGACTCATTTTAGACCCAAAGACACCCCCAGATTGAAAGTGAGGGGGTGGAAAACCATTTACCATGCTAATGGATACCAAAAGAAAGCTGGGGTGGCAATTCTTATATCAGACAAACTAGATTTTAAACCAAAGACTGTAATGAGAGATGAAGAAGGACACTATATCCTACTTAAAGGGTCTATTCAACAAGAGGATCTAACAATTGAAAATATCTATGCCCCTAACATGGGAGCAGCCAATTATATAAGGCAATTAATAACAAAAGCAAAGAAACACATTGACAACAATACAACAATAGTGGGGGACTTTAACACCCCCCTCACTGAAATGGACAGACCATGTAAGCAAAAGATCAACAAGGAAATAAAGACTTTAAATGACACACTGGACCAAATGGACTTCACAGACATATTCAGAATATTCCATCCCAAAGCAACAGAATACACATTCTTCTCTAGTGCCCATTGAATATTCTCCAGAATTGATCACATCCTAGGTCACAAATCAGGTCTCAACCAGTACCAAACGATAGGGATTATTCCCTGCATATTTTCAGACCACAATGCTTTGAAACTAGAACTCAATCACAAGAGGAAAGTCGGAAAAAATTCGAATACATGGAAGCTAAAGAGCATTCTACTAAAGAATGAATGGGTCAACCAGGAAATTAAAGAAGAATTGAAAAAATTCATGGAAACCAATGAAAATGAAAACACAACTGTTCAAAATCTTTGGGATACAGCAAAGGCAGTCCTGAGAGGAAAGTCTATAGCAATACAAGCCTTTCTCAAGAAACAAGAAAGGTCTCAAATACACAACCTAACCCTACACCTAAAGGAGCTAGAGAAAAAACAGCAAATAAAGCCTAAACCCAGCAGGGGAAGAGAAATAATAAAGATCAGAGCAGAAATCAATGAACTAGAAACCAAAAGAACAGTAGAACAGATCAATGAAACTAGGAGCTGGTTCTTTGAAAGAATTAACAAGATTGATAAACCCCTGACCAGACTTATCAAAAAGAAAAGAGAAATGACCCAAATCAACAAAATCATGAATGAAAGAGGAGAGATCACAACCAACACCAAAGAAATACAAACAATTATAAGAACATATTATGAGGAACTCTATGCCAGCAAATTAGATAACCTGGAAGAAATGGGTGCATTCCTAGAGATGTATCAACTACGAAAATTGAACCAGGAAGAAATAGAAAACCTGAACAGACCTATAACCACTAAGAAAATTGAAGCAGGCATCAAAAATCTTCCAACAAACAAAAGCCCAGGGCCAGATGGCTTCCCAGGGGATTCTATCAAACATTTAAAGAAGAATTAATACCTATTCTCCTGAAACTGTTCCAAAAAATAGAAATGGAAGGAACTCTTCCAAACTCATTTTAGGAGGCCAGCATTACCTTGATCCCAAAACCAGACAAAGACCCCATCAAAAAGGAGAATTACAGACCAATATCCTTGATGAACATGGATGCAAAAATTCTCACCAAAATACTAGCCAATAGGATCCAACAGTCCATTATTCACCATGTCCAAGTGGGATTTATCCCTGGGCTGCAAGGTTGGTTCAACATCCGCAAATCAATCAACATGATACAATATATTAACAACAGAAAGAACAAGAATCCTATGATCCTCTCAATAGATGCAGAAAAAGCATTTTACAAAGTACAGCATCCTTTCTTGATCAAAACTCTTCAGAGTATAGGGATAGAGGGTACATACCTCAATATCATAAAAGCCATCTATGAAAAACCTACAGCGAATATCATTCTCAATGGGAAAAAGCTGAGAGCTTTTCCCCTAAGGTCAGGAACGCGGCAGGGATGTCCACTCTCACCACTGCTATTCAACATAGTATTAGAAGTCCTAGCCACAGCAAGCAGACAACAAAAAGAAATCAAAGGCATCCAAATCGGCAAAGAGGAAGTCAAACTCTCACTCTTTGCAGATGATATGATACTGTATGTGGAAAACCCAAAAGACTCCACCCCAAAACTGCTAGAACTCATACAGGAATTCAGTAAAGTAGCAGGATATAAAATCAATGCACAGAAATCAGTGTTATTCCTATACACCAACAACAAGACAGAAGAGAGACAAACCAAGGAGTCGATCCCATTTACAATTGCACCCACAACCATAAGATACCTAGGAATAAATTTAACCAAAGAGGCAAAGGCTCTGTCCTCAGAAAACTATAAAATACTCATGAAAGAAATTGAAGAAGACACAAAGAAATGGAAAAACGTTCCATGCTCATAGATTGGAAGAACAAACATTGTGTGTGAAGATGTCAATGCTACCTAGAGCAATCTACACATTCTATGCAATCCCTATCAAAATAGCATCCACTTTTTTCAAAGAAATGGAACAAATAATCCTAAAATTTGTATGGAACCAGAAGAGACCCCGAATAGCCAGAGGAATCTTGAAAAAGAAAAGCAAAGCTGGCGGCATCACAATTCCGGACTTCCAGCTCTATTACAAAGCTGTCATCATCAAGACAGTATGGTAGTGGCACAAAAACAGACACATAGATCAATGGAACAGAATCGAGAGCCCAGA
The DNA here is from genome assembly GCF_009762305.2 of Zalophus californianus. Lineage (NCBI taxonomy): Eukaryota > Metazoa > Chordata > Mammalia > Carnivora > Otariidae > Zalophus > Zalophus californianus. Next base: position 186,074,226 of record NC_045598.1, read on the forward strand.
AATGGACCCTCAACTCTATGGTCAACTCATCTTTGACAAAGCAGGAAAGAATGTCCAATGGAATAAAGACAGTCTCTTCCACAAATGGTGTGGGGAAAATTGGACAGCCACATGCAGAAGAATGAAACTGGACCATTTCCTTACACCACACACAAAAATAGATCCCAAATAGTTGAAAGACCTAAACGTGAGACAGGAGTCCATCAAAATCCTAAAGAAGAACACAGGCAGCAACCTCTTCGACCTCAGCCACAGCAACTTCTTCCTAGAAACCTCGCCAAAGGCAAGGGAAGCAAGGGCAAAAATGAACTATTGGGATTTCATCAAGATAAAAAGCTTTTGCACAGCAAAAGAAACAGTCCACAAAACCAGAAGACAACTGACAGAATGGGAGAAAATATTTGCAAATGACATATCAGATAAAGGGCTAGTATCCAAAATCTATAAAGAACTTATCAAACTCAACAGCCAAAGAACAAACAATCCAATCAAGAAATGGGCAGACGACATGAACAGACATTTTTCCAAAGAAGACATCCAAATGGCCAACAGACACATGAAAAACTGCTCAACATCGCTCAGTATCAGGGAAATCCAGATCAAAACCTCAATGAGATACTACCTCACACCAGTCAGAATGGCTAAAATTAATAAGTCAGGAAACGACAGATGTTCGCAGGGATGCGGAGAAAGGGCAACCCTCCTACACTGTTGGTGGGAATGCAAGTTGGTGCAACCACTCTGGAAAACAGTATGGAGGTTCCTCAAACAGTTGAAAATAGAACTACCATACGATCCAGCAATTGCACTACTGGGTATTTACCACAAAGATACAAATGTAGGGTCCGAAGGGGTACATGCACCCCAATGATTATAGCAGCAATGTCCACAATAGCCAAAGTGTGGAAAGAACCAAGATGTCCATCGACAGATGAATGGATAAAGAAGAGGTGGTATATATACACAATGGAATATTATGCAGGCATCAAAAGGAATGAGATCTTGCCATTTGCAATGACGTGGATGAAACTGGAGGGTGTTATGCTGAGTGAAATAAGTCAATCAGAGAAAGACATGTATCATATGACCTCACTGATATGAGGAATTCTTTATCTCAGGAAACAAACTGAGTGTTGCTGGAGTGGGGGGGGGGTGGGAGGGATGGGGTGGCTGGGTGATAGACATTGGGGAGGGTATGTGCTATGGTGAGCACTGTGAATTGTGCAAGACTGTTGAATCACAGATCTGTAGTTCTGAAACAAATAATGCAACATATGTTAAGAAAAAAGAAAAAGAAGAAGATAGCAGGAGGGGAAGAATGAAGGGGAGTAATTCGGGGGAGACAAACCATGAGAGACGATGGACTCTGAAAAACGAACTGAGGGTTCTAGAGGGGAGGAGGGTGGGGGGATGGGTTAGCCTGGTGATGGATATTAAAGAGGGCACATTCTGCGTGGAGCACTGGGTGTTATGCACAAACAATGAAACATGGAACCCTACATCAAAAACTAATGATATAATATATGGTGATTAACATAACAATAAAAAAGTGAAAAATAAATAAATAAATAAGTCACCAGTATGTAATATACAGTATAGGAAATATAGTCAATAATATTGTAATAATTTCATATAGTAATAGATGGTAACTAGACCTATCATGGTAATTATTTCATATTGTATAAAAACATCAAATTACTATGTTGTATTCATGAAACTAATGTATGTCAATTATGATTCAAATAAATAAATTTTTTAAATGGGCAAAAAAAGTGCTAAAATGTGCTCTAAACACATAATTTAATTAACAGTCTTCAAATCTCTATATAGCCACATACTAATTATCTACCTCAGGTGTTCTCACAGGAGCTTCCTTTCATCTGATGGCAGTCCCTTACTCAAAAGCCACTCTCCCTTCCTGTCTGTGAATAGATTAAACTCCTCAAGGATCCTGCCGCATCAAATATTTGGTTGCATAAGAACAGTTTCTAGACATAATCCTGCTTGACAGCAGCTCCTTCGGCAGAAAGCAGACACGCTCTGGGCAGCCCCCAGGGGTGTTTCTCTGTGCTCGGTGTATCTTAGTCACCTTCAGCCAGCTACAGGCATTCTTCCCTCCTGCTCACATCTGAAGCACCTGCTATCCCACTGGTTTCTACCACAAACAGCCCTGACACCGAGGCCACTGCCTTCCCTTAGCAGGGCACCGTGGGTCGGTGCTTATTTCGGAAGTCCCTGGTGTCCGCAGGGCCCATACCAGTTGTTGCAAAGGGATCCTACAGGCAGGAGAGGCTAGGCTGTGAGACAATATCCCACGGCCCCAACCCCTCATGGTCTAATGCAACCAAAACTGATTTCTTGGGCTCTAAGAAATGTCTGTTGCAGGTGCAGTCGGGTTTCCTGCAGGAGGTGGCTCTGTGCGAAGGGAGGCGTCCCATCTGTGCCTCCCCTGTCCCCACCATCCTTTCCTGATTGCTGCAGTAAGAGAAAGGAGTGTGGAGCCTGGACCACCACCCTGGAAGGGGCACGCATCACTTCCCATTATGAGCAATTGCCAGGAGTGATGGCTGTTGACATGGAAGCCACCGTAAGGAAAGGGGATGAGGAGGGTAGTCGTCCCCGCATGTGGGGAATACCAGAAGCACTAAGAACTTCCACCATAGATTATTAGTAGGATTTCTCATTCTTTTCTTGGTTCTTCAGTACAGAATTTTGTCCCTTAAGATTCAAAACTTTCTTGTGAGCTACAGTTCTGTAGAAGGCAGAGGCTTCAATACCTCAATATTGAGAAGCCCACACAGTAAGATACATACCACCTGCTTCTCCCCAAATGCTTCTCTGTCCCATGTTTCTTAGCTCAGGAGATGGGAACTCTGGCAACTTCTTGTGCCTGAAACTCAGAGGTTATCCTTTCTTTACTCTGTCCATTCCCTGAGCCTTCCTAACACATCAGTAAGCAAGTCCTGTCGATTCTTAAATGTTCTTCGAGTCTTTTATATATTTCCAAGGAACCTGTTTTGATAAGGCCTCACCTGATCCACTGCATATCCATCTCCGACCTCCATCTCTCCCTTCACCCCAACTTCCTCGCTCCCAGCAACCACACATTATCTCACCATGGCCAAGGTCTCTAAACTTCTGCCAATGGGTCCCATTACTCTTAGAACAAATCTGAATATCTAACACCTGCTGGAAACCCCAGATTGTCCTCCCACACCTCCAGGCTGTGTCTATGCCCCTTCCTCCCCACACTCCCTGCACAGTGATCACGCAAAAGCGGGAGCCCTCTGTTTTCAAATCCTAGTCGGATTCTGTCTTGGAAGTCCTTCACATCTCATGGGCTTTGAACATGGTCCCACAGGGAGTCATAAAGCCAGAACACCAGGGGTCCCAGAGCCAGATCACAGAGGGTCATCGAGTGAGATTATCAGGGGTCTAAGAGGGTCACAGAAGGGTTTGATGACAAGTCTTTAGGGTCTCAAACTGCATCCTCTTCCCACTACAAGCTCTTAAGGCAAGAGTACCTCACTCAATATTTGTTGGGTAGAACTGCAGGGAGAAGAGTAAATGTACAGAAACCTTTAGATGAGTTGAGGAAGTCTGAGAAGATGTGGTTGGCTGCTTGCAAGCATCTCTTTGGGTGTCTCAGTGTCAGTGAGAAATAATTATATTCCTTTCCTAAAGACCACTGAAGCCTTCTGATAGGAAGATAGGGGGCTGTAACAAATGTTATTAGAGCTCCTTGAGACTCTCAAAGAACCTTTAAAAATGTGATTCCCGCTTTCATCTTTATGGCCAGAAATGTTAAGTACTTAGTTAGCATTTTTATCAAATCACTAATTCCTGGGAAAAAAGAGTAGAGATCAAGCAGGAAACTTTCTAAAAACAGAACACCAGATCCAGCCTACTCACTCCTGTAGCTTCTGGGAAATAACCAACAGAACACGGGGAGCTCACTGTTGATATCTTCGCACCTGCCACCTCTCACATTCACCAGGTGTTCCTCTCCTTCCAGTGTCAGATATTTGAAAATTCATGCTAGCCGTGAACTTCAATCCATCCCCATGACCTCCAGGGAAAATCATTTAATTGTTTAAGTATTCACAATAAGAAAATCATAGGAGAAAATGAAAGCTGTACCTCGATGCCAGGCTCCATTACATGATCTGCAAGAAGATCCAAGTAGTAGCCACCAGTCTTCGGCTCGCTGGTTTATGACAGCCTCTGTTCAGGGCACCACACAGGCTGCCATATTTACTCCTCATTGTATTACACATCACAGCTGGATGAGGTAGTTCTGTGCATCTCCAGTTTACAAGTCAGGAACCTAAGACCTGGCAAAGGCTTCATTAACACTTGTTAATGCTTAGTAAGTACTTCCTGTGTCATAGACTCTGCACTAAGTGCACTAATTTACTTATTTTTTCTAAGATTTTATTTATTTATTTGAGAGAGAAAGAGAGAGAGAATGAGTGGGGATGGGGCAGCGGGAGAAGCAGACTCCCCTCTGAGCAGGGAGCCCAACACGCGATCCCAGGACCCTGAGATCATGACCTGAGCCAAAGGCAGACACTTAAATGACTGAGCCACCCAGGCGCCCCTAAGTGCACTAATTTAATCATCCAATCCTCATGTGCTCTTGCACTCAGACGCTCTCTGAGGAAGCTGGTCTCTGGCTGCTCACAAAGGAATCTGATCTACCATCCAATAATGTTGCCATCTTAAGAGCGACGTGTTTCCAACACCAACGACACGGGAGAGAGAATGTGAGATTAGCAAGGATGTTGCACAGACCTGGCCTGGAAGAAGAGGGGCATGATTTCCACCTCCATTTCGCTGGACACTATTCAGCATCATGCACCCAGCCTCCCTGCAAGAAAGAAACATTCTCTGCAAATGACAAGCTAAGAAAAAAGGACCCCAATGTCTATATCGTTAGAAACATCAGGTGTGTCTTTTCTTTCCTAATCCAGCACACAGGTTCTGAAGAAGGTTGTATTCTCTTCAAAATGAGGGAACAGGGGTGCCTGGGTGGTTCAGTTGGTTAAGCGTCTGCCTTCAGCTCAGGTCATGGGGTCCTGGGATTGAGCCCCGCTTTGGGCTCTGCTCAGTGGGAAGCCTGCTTCTCCCTCTGTTTCTGCTTCTCTCCCTGCTTGTCTTCTCTCTCTTGCTCACTCTCTCTCTCTCAAATAAATTAATCTTTAAAAAATAGAAAGTAAATAAATTAATAAAAAGAAAACGATGAGGGAACACACAATCATATAAAGGAAAAGAGTAAAAACATGGGCTTTTGGAGTCATGCAAACCAGGAGTTCTAAATCATTCTCTGCCATTTGTGAATTCTGTGACTGCTAGCATGTTCTATAACTGTATCATACCTATTTCTTTAGCTATAAAATGGCACATTGTTTTTGTCAAAAATTTATTCTTAAAACCAAGATTACTAGATACTTAGGAAAAAAGAAAAAAGATGAACGAAAATAGATATCCCCTGTTCTCATGGAAGTTATATAGTAGCAGAGAAGGCAGACGGTAATAAGATAATCAATAATCATAAAAATAAATGGAAAGTTGTATTAGTTGTGAATGTTAATAAGCATGTGTGCATGATGTCACTAGAATGTATAATGGGATATTTTTCAGAAGAAATTAGGAGAGAATTTTCTGACATGACCATGACTGCTGTGAGCTCTGAAGGAACAGGCCATGGGAAAAGGGTGGGCTGAAAAAGGAATGTGAGGGCTCTTTTCAAAGGCATTAAATGAGACCAGAGATTTTTGGACTGCTAGAGGTGAACCCCTGTTTCCCTTACACAAATAAATGCAATGAAGACAGTAAAAGTTATGAGTGGTTTTTACCTTGTGTAAACAAAGAAAAGATACTACTGCACATTCCACCTGCCCAACACACACAAAAGCTGAAATAAACAAAAACAAAAACCTCTCTTCTCTGAAAGGCAATAAATGAATCTTGTGTTGGCAATGATGATCACTCAGTGTGTCTCTGTTGTTCTCCTTGGTAATTCATTGCAGGACATCTCACACTGGAGTGCAGACTCAAGCCTAAGAAATCTGTGATTTTTGAGTTTTTACTTGTAAAACCAGTCTGCCCTTTGTCCCTGAGAGATGGATCGAAACTCAACTGTTCTTTGCACCAAAACAGTAGCACGGTGGCCAGTATACAGTCAGTGCTCAGTACGTGTTAGTTTTGGCCCTTGATCTCCACAGCCCTAGAGATGGAGACAGGTGTAGCATTCCATCTTTGTGCAGCCTACACTGTATCAATTGCATGCAGATGTCAACTGGCATGTTTCCAATATGTGTCTGAGAAGCTAGAGGTCATGTGTCCCTTGATGACACATCTGAATATTTCAGGAGAGCTTGTCTTATTGGGCTGTATGACATAATCATGGATTCCTAATCACCATCTACAACCTGCTGGATCTTGGCTTGGAGCATCATCATGCCCCAAATCTGAAGAACATAAGTCCCATCCACAGTGTCCTATGTGGTTACTAAGAATCATTCTAATTGAGAAAGAACATTAAGTTAAGAAGGAATGAGGCACATTTGATATTTAATATGTTTATTTCCTTCTTATTTTATTATTTTTTTTCAAATTCCAGGTGAGAATTATAAATTAAGAGTTGGCCTTTTCATAACAGCTGAAGTGTGTATTCCATCAGATGGTTAACTACACCAGTTTCTGGGTGAGCAGACACCTGTATTCTGGCCTCCTCCTTGCTACTCCTCAGGAGAGGAGATTCAGAGAGCAATACACATGAATAGTGGCTTTACCACTTACTTGACTATTAACATGTTTAAATAGCATGGTATGTATAAAGCATCCAGCACAATATCAACCAGAGACCAAGGTTGGACAGTGGATACATTGACTTGTATGCCTAACTCCATTTGTTTACTGGTCTTATAGTCTTGCCTGAAAGGTTCTATATAAAATTTGGAAGCTGCATCTGGGCTCTGCAAAGAAAAGCCATGATGAATTGGTGATGTCTGCCAGGGTCATGGGAAGGAGAGGTGATGAGGGGGCATGTAGCATCCTCAGACTTACTTATCTATCATCCCTGTAAAAGGCAGTTACTATGACTTCCCACCTTCCACAATGTCCCTTGGCATCAGTGGCCTCATCAGTCTAATGGGTACAGTCAGGCCGACCATATGTGCATCCTAGGGAGACAGGAACTGCAGCTGAGTTGATGTCTGAGAAAACTCTTAGCAAGGTCAGTGGTTGAAAAACATCGTTTGAATGATTATTTTTCATTATTTAATCATTCACAGATCATAGAATGGCTTATAGAACCTTATAATTTTATTGCATCACAAAGCCTCAGGTTAGAAATGCAAAATTAGAACAAATATTGTCTTGGAATTCAAATAAGTGTATTTTGACTCCATTGCCCCCTCCCCAGGATCCAGACTCCTTATCCTAGCAGAAATTCCTGACATTATCTAGGACCAGTCTGTACCTGTGAACACAGCTTCCAGAACTCTACCTCGTGTTGTCATATTTCTGCCTATAATAAACACAGAAGCTTCCTAAATATAGGAATCTTGTCTGATGTGTTCCTGGCAGGATCCCTCAGGCTCAGAGAGTCTGGTACATAAGCCCATAAGAAAGATTTTTGTATAGTCCTTCTGGGAGTCAGCCCTATAAGGAAGCAGTTGCCCTAGGACAGAAAGCTTTGCTGTGTGGGGAAAGAGATTCTACTTCCCCACAATGTACATGCAGGTGGGTGCAGTGTGGTAATGAGGAGTTTGACAGATTGTGTGTCGCCAGGGGGTTGGGCTAGCTCTCCACTCTCCTCTGGTCTATCAGTGGGTACACAGGAAGACTCCTTCCATGCTAGAGATGGGAAGCCAGATCCAGCCTCCTGATTCAGGGAAGCTTGCTATTGAGTTCATGTGTCAAGACCCCAGGGGACAACGGATGACTAATTGAACTCTACATTAGAAACCAATGATACACTGTATGTTAACCAACTGAATTTAAATTAAATAAATAAATACATAAATACATAAATACATAAATAAATAAATAAAATAAGTTTAAAAAATTCCCAAAAGATGATGATTTCTAAGTAAAAATGCAGTGTAGGGTAATGATGACTACTTCACAGCAAGTGGACAGGTTCTTGGTGGGAGAGAAAAGGTAGACTCCCTGACTTAACAGCCTCCACACTGAACTTACTCCAGATGTCTTTCCTGACTCAGGTTTATCCATTCATCCCATTGCAATCTCTGGAATCATTTTAAAACATAAAACGATTGAACGCCTCACTTGTTTGTTTCTTAAAGTTCTTCAGTGGCTTCTCATTGCAAATAGAGTAAAATACAAAGTACTTTCAAGTTTTAGACTCTAGGAGATAATTCGTAGTCTGACACTCCCTGCCTAACTTCCCAATGCTTTCCCTCTCATACCCTGTAACAGCCTCCAGGGCTTTATTTCCATTTGTGGAGCTCTTCCCACGTGATGTGTTCTCATTTAACTTTCCCTGCTTTGGGTTCTCTTTCCCCTACACTGTATGAGACTGGCCCCTTTCATCTTCTTTTCTCATTTTAAATATCGTTCGCTCCCACCATCCTGTTGAAATAGGTGCCCTACGCTGTTCTCTATTAGGAACACTGTTTATTTTCTTCCTATCACAGCAATGTTTTATTATCTATTCATTTCTTTCTTCGTATTTTATTAACTGTCATCTTTACTGGACTGGGAGCTTAAAAGCAAAGACCATATGGTTTGATCTTCTTCTGGATACAAGTATCTGCAATTGAATCTTGCCTAAACCATTGTTGAATGCACATTGTAGGTCTTAATAAAATTTGCAGGAGGAAGGACAGGAGCTGGGAAAGAAGGAAGGAGGGAGGGAGGGAGGGAGGGAAGGACAGAAGGGAGGGGGCAGGAAGTGGACAAGTTCATGACGTCAGCAAGGGCTATGAATTCACTAGCATGTAGGAAGAACCACATCAAGTTCAACTGACACCTCTATGAAACCATCCCTGGTGCCCACGGGTAGGATTGGGTGCTCCCTTCTCTATGTTCCCATCACACGCATTCTGTGTCTTTGGAAAGAAAAAACAAAACAAGAGTTACAATCCTATGTGATGCCACTCCCACCATGAACAACCAGATGACAGAGCCCTAGCGTACTCTGTGGGGCTGGTGCATAATACTCCAACAATAAAACTAACTGTGGTTGTTAATACTAGTTTCAGTGGTAGTATCATAAATAAACTCTGTACTTTCTGTGTAAACTAAATTCAACTTTGTCTTTTCCAAGCCCATGTCTGTTGGTGTCAGGCTTATTACTCAGGACATGAGCCTCAGGCTGAGCTGTTTTTTGGGCTTCTGGCCCCTTTACATCCCAGCATCAGTAAAGGCTATGCCTCCCACATGTGCGTTATAGCAGCTCTTCTTCAATTTAATGTACAGACAGAATACCTGGGGATCTTGTCAGAGCGCAAAATCTGATTCAGTATATCTGGGGTGGTCCAAGCCTCTGCTTGTCTAACAATTCTAATACACAGACCACACCAAGCAGCAAGGCTCTATAACACATTTAAATTCAGACCGTCAACATAAAAGCACTTTATCAACCTCTGGAGGAATTTTCTTGTCTGTTGACAAAAACCCCCCGGTAAGCCTGGAGCCATAATTCAGTGTCAAAACTAATTTCAGATAAATTGAATGGTAATGGTGATTGCATAAACCACTGGTTATTGATTGGCCATGCATAACACGGGATTAGTGTCTACCTTGTATTGACGGAGGCTCTTGAGTCAAGTCACTTGGGTTCTCACCTTGCTGTGCCATTTGCTAGTTATGGGACCCTGGCAAGCTATGAACCTCTGATCTCCTTATCTGTGAGGTAGGCATGGTAAAAATACCTCTCCAATAGAGTCTAGGCAGGAAATAAGACACAGCACACTGCTCTTAGCACAGTGCCAGCAAAATATAAGTGCACTATATATCTTATCTGTTTTTTTTATTGGCAGTTTTCCTCTTCTGGGAAGCCATTCCCAATTCTCACTAGTGAGAGTTACTTACTTTTAACTCAGTGTTGCCAAAAGCATTGGCTGATAATGATCTGTTCCAGTTCCCTGTTTCAAATAGATATCTACATGTCTTCATCCCAAGGGGCTAGAGTCTTACTGGCAGATGAGTGGGGTTTGTAGCTCTGTTGGAGGAGGTCATCGAGAAGGCATGACTGCTGGTTGCCCCTCAAGCTGGACCCAGAGAATCAGAGGCTCCTCACTTCCTCCCCTGACCTTGGAGCATTCATTCTGTCCCCACCCCCATCCCCACAGTGAGAGCCACTTCCAAGGACACAGCCTGGAGAAAGCAATGTGTTGCTGAGACCATCTGGATGGTGTATGTAACTGAACATCATCCAGGCCTCTCTATAAACTTTTAAGATGCTGGCGGGAGGTGCAGAGATCTCCTCACCCAGCACCCAAGACAAACCTCATATGTACGCTCCCTTGCTCGGAAAACTGCCACCTACCCATCAGAAGTGGTCTGCCTCTTTCTTCCATCTCCCTCTGCCCTCCATGTATGGGGGTCAATTTTTGAACCAACAATATCACAGGTGGATCATTATATTCTGATTTTGATTACTTGAATTTTTTGGATAATTCAAAGTGGTATTTCCACCACTATCTTTAGTACCAGGCATTTTCAAAAGTTCCCTACTCACTAAAATATCTCTTTACAATCCATCTACCCCTGTTATCAAGGCCCAGCCAAACCAGCTTCTTCAGGGTAGCCATTCCTGATACTCCCGGGAAGTTCCTCTTCATGTTCAGAATCAGTGGTATCATATGTGAATCTCCTCGTGGCACAGTTGAGGTGGTTCCCCTGCAAGACTAGCTTCCATGTCACATGTGTATATATTGTTTTTCTTTTAGTCCTAATGTGAACTTGGTTACCATTAATAAAAAATAATATCTAGTCTAAGGGAGGTGATATAGTCCCTCTCTTTATTGATAAGGTCCTGCCAGGGCAATCGAATTCCATGCTAATCACTGGACTCTATAAAGTCAGATAGACCCACAGGAGAACATACAGACTTAAATAGAGTTTTGAAGTGAGTCCAAATCATATTGTATCAGCAAGAGAAGAAGGGACAGGCAAGTGGCAAATCATGTTGGCATGACTGAACATTTCCTTGTGAAAGAGCATGCAGACTTCCCGTAATGCTTCAAAGAAAACTGTGTACTGAAATAAATCATGACATGATTCATAAAATATTTTCTAATGATCCAAGTTGTACAAAGCATGACATGGACTGACATAGCAGTAATGAGTTCTTCACTTGAGATGTCCGATCCCAGGCTAAATGGCCATTAAATGAGGTTCTTACCTCTGCTACACAAGCATCAGATGATTGTGGATCCTCAAAAAGTACAGACTTGAATAAATAAATTAGACCCGTTTCATCCCAGACCACAGGGAACTAGCTATCTGGCAGGTACCCTAAACCTATCTGTTGACTAACCAATACCAAAACAAAACTTTAGGAGCCTTCTGGGTAATGAATTTGCTTTCAACAGCCAGAAAAGTTTGAACTAAGAAGAATTCCTTACCCTAAATTTCCCATTCTAATTGTGAAGACACAAGCAATAAATGTAATTAGCTTGTATTCACATTCATGTCATAACTATTTCTTATCCAGTGTCTGTAACTATCTCAATTATCTGGAATGGTTTAATACCACCATCAAAAATAGGGTAGAGATGGCAATAAAAATAAAGCTAAAGAGGGTCCTGGCTACTTTATGACTCTGTGGAGCCATTATGTTCCTCAGCATCCAAGTGAGGCAGATAACAAGAGGAAATTAAAATTTTAGCATCCTCAAACAACAGTATGGTTATTGCTTATTAATTATACCAAAGGAACACAACTAATGAGTTTAATAGGTAGCATTATGCATGCCAGCGACAGACTGGAGGAAGGCAGTGGGCCATACAAAATTCTTTAGGGGAACAACTAGCACCATCTATTACCAGTTACTCAGCACACCCAAGACAAATGGAAATAAACCATGAAAGGCTGGGGGAGACCTTGATTCATGGCCTTTTCATTTTGAGTGTAGATTACAATTTGTGCGTTGTAACAATCATTTTCACATTTTTTTTCCCTTCAAAGAAAACTAGCAACAATTTTGAACCTTTTTTTTTTCTTGTCTCTTTTCTTCTCCCAGTGAGAGTAAGGGCAGAGGAAGCAGAGGGTGGGAGAGAAACGTCTGCATGTTTGAGAAGTGTACCTATCATGAAAAGTAATTTATAGATCAAAAGGTAAGCATATTTTGAATTCACGAGATGATGCTGTGTTGTTTTCCAAAAGCACTTCTGAAATTTGTATTCTTATCTTCATGCATTAGTGAACACATTCTCCACCACAAGATGATCATTTTAATTTTTTTGTGTATTTTTTAAATCCCCTATCTAATGTAAAATTGTATCTGATAGTTTTTTAATTTGTATATCCTTGGTTTCTAGTGCATTTTTCATTATGTCAAGTGTCTGTCATTTATTCTCCTATAAATTACCCATTCCTCTCATTAACAATTATTTTATTAAGTTGTTTTTCCTGTTAATGTGGAAACTATTTATATATTCTGGGTACTGGTCAATAAAAACCCACAGATGTTGGGATGATCAGACAAGAACATTAAAACCTTGATGAGGAACATGTTTAAGGAAATGAAGTTAAATATAGTTATGATGAATAAACAAATGAAAAATCTCAAAAGAAATGGAAATCATTAAAAAAAAGCAAATTAATGCAAATAATAAATACAATAACTTAGATATATTTAGAATCCTAGATTGCATGGATTTAGAATCCCAGAAAGAGAGGATAAAGAGAATTGGAAACAATATTTGAAGGTATATTTTGGAAGCTATACATTTGCCATCATCCCCTTAATAGATCATTTCCCAGGAACTGACTTCTCCACTCCTAGACACCCTCCATTGCAAAGACCCTGCATTCCACCCAACTTAGACAGTTCCCTCTGTGAGCTAACCCTGTATAACACCATCAGAGCATGAACATCTCCTAGACAATCTTCTCTTTAGTATCCTATTTTCTGACCACTATCTCCCTCTCCTCGAGATGACTACATCTTGGAAACCTAAGACAACAATATTTGGATCTTCTGAGGCCTTCCATTTGCCAACACCATCACTTTTTCACTGTCTCTCATCTCGTGCTGTCTGTATTTCCTCCATCTACAGATATGGAAATCCATTATCTCTAGCAATCCCTTCCAAAATCCTCAGTTCCCTTGCCCTACTCCTACTCTGAAACTCCAGACCAATCATTTGCCTTGTCTCTGTGGACTGTGTTGGAGAATGCTCAGAACCATGTTAACTGGTTGTACTTTAAATTGATGTCCATAACTCCAATATTAATATCACCTACCAAACATTTCCCAGAAGTTTATTTTCAGCCTCTCTGAAGACATTATATATATTGTGGTCTCTACTCAAACCTCTAGCTTTCTTTCCTCCAATCTAGCCAACCAGTAACTTTCCCCAACACATTATTCAAAACAAAACACTCACTGAAAGGAGTTCACTCATCGTCCCTCTAATAAATAAATCAACAAACTTTTTTTCTTTGCATCTGGACCCAGGTGCTCTGTCTTCACTATTAAAATGGAAAATGAAAAATGTATTGAATTTTACCAAGGCTACTCAACCAACCTGTGTTTGAGCACCTTGTGTTCTATCCCAAATTACCTACTTGAGTGCTTCCCCAGGTGGCTGTCTTTCTCCAGCTCTATCAATGTCTAAGTCACCACTGGGGATTATATCAGTAACATAGCAAAATTTGTTAGAAGGGTATTTATGGTCAAGACCCTACTTGCCTGTGTACTATGCAGCCACTCTGCTGTAATTTCCTCTGCTCCTCGAGGACTCCCTCCCAGCCCTTTATCCACCCTACTCCTGCTACCTACTCTACTGACACATTTTTTCTTATCATAATAAATGGCTCCATTTTTCTGCCAGTTGCTTAAACAGGAAACCTAAGACTTACCTTTTACCCCTATCTTTCCCTCTCCCCCAGTATCCAATCCACTAGGACATCCTAAAAGTTCTAGATCTAACTACACGTTGACTGTGTTCTCTCCTTCTACCATCACTGTTACTCTGGTCAAAATGATCATCATTTCATCCACATGGGAGGCACAGCAATCTCCTAACCCACCTTTCCTCTCCCCACCCTAACACCCACAATTCCGTATTCCCTAGAGTGACCTTCCCTAAACAAACATTGTATCTTGGCACTTTTTTTTGTTTAAAATTCTTCCATGGCTTCATGCTAACAGTAAAATACAAAGCCCTTGCCCTGCCTACTAAGCCCCACGTGTGCTCTTGACCTCAGCTCTAAGTATCCTCCCACTTTCCCACAACAATCTCAACACCCTCACTTCCCTTCTGCTCCTTGAACACAGCAAGGTAATCCTTGTATTAGAGACATTGTGATAGATTTTCCCCATGTTCTTTTGTTCCAGCTCTTCAAATGGCCATCTTCCTCATTTTTCAAATATCAACGTAATTTTCACCCTTAGATTCTTTCTTTGTGTAAAGTCACACACACACACACACACACACACACACACACACACACACACACACGCATGCGCATATATTTCCTTCTCAAAACTTAGTGTGGTTTGAAATTATCGTTTATTTAATGTCTCCTCCTCCCACATGTAAGATTGATGAGAATGGCAATTCTATCTGACTTGTTTACCGCTGTATTCACATTGCTAAAAATGACCCTGAGTACAGAGTAGGCACTCAATAAATGTTTATAAAATGAATAAACAAACAAATGGGAGAACAAATAAAATATTAAGCTAAGCTAGCTCCAAATGCCTTCTGTTCCCATTAGCTTATGGACAGAGATAGGAGATGGCATTATAGTGGTTAATATTTATGAATTCAATTCTGGATAGTAGGGCGGCTCAGTTACAGGGATGTTGTTGTGATGTCAATGCTTGCTTATTGGGCATACAGAAATATATATTGCTTCTAAATTTAGGTTACTCTCTAAGAACTGGGAAAGGATACAGTAAAAATCAGGATACATCAACTCAGATGGAAGAAGCCTGTGATAGTAAAAAATATGTGCGTTAAAACAGTTGCCTTTTAAAAAGGAAGTCAGTATTTTATAAATGACCTTGAGGAAGTTTCAATTTTTTTTACCTGTGAATAGATTGTATTAAATCTTATGTAAAGTTCATTGTAGAAGTCACTTTCCATGCTCTATGATTATGTCCAAGTTGAAATCCAGGGAGAAAGCATGTGGGCACAGGACATCGGAATGTGGAAAGATATCCAAATTGTGAAACAGGGCTAGCTAATATCTGTATCTCTATATGTATGTATCTGTATGTCTAGATCTGTATCTATATTCCATGTCTATCATATATGTCAATATCCTTACTGATTCAGGCAAATGGAGCATCAAATAAAAACTCTGAACTTACTGTAACTTGTTATCTGTCATTTCCTTTCTCTCAGTCTTAGTTATTTCATTTCTAAAGTGAGAGAACTGATAACATCCAACACAGTTGCTATTATAAGTAAATCGTATACAAAAGTCTCTATAGAGTCTAAAGCCATCTGTATGTGATAATTGTTTGCTGTTGCACAAATTTACAGAAATAGGGGAGAAACATGTTTGTTCCGATAAAACATAGAGGGTGATTACACTGCCTATGATTCGGGTTTATTATTGATTGTGTTATTGTTGTTGATATTATCATTGTTGTTGTTTATTTAGCTAACATTTTTGAGCGTTTACCATGTGCCAAACACTGAGTGAAGCACTTTATAAACTCTTTAAATCACATCAAATTTTGTCAAGTGAGTGTTAATGGAATCCTAATTTTATAGATGAGGATACTGAAGTTTTCAGAGTACTCAAGTAACTTCCCCATTGCAATGAACATCTGATAAATACTAGCACCAGAAGAAAAATCCATGCCCTTGGACACCACACATCATGGTCTCACCAGCAGAATATTAACAAGGGTTAACTCAGAAAGTCAACTACAATGAACTAGAACTGCCTCCCTCTTTCAAGGTAGGTGTATTAGATCTACTACAGTTGCCTTGACCTTCCATGACTAGGAGAGGTTATGATGTACAACACAGGATGTCCAAAATTCTTAGTTTCCATACATAGTGCATGGATCCCATATACCATCCCTTGGCCTCTTTGCTGACTGACCACCCCTTGTTCAACCACACCCCTATAACCACAGCAGCAAGCACATTCTGTAATATCCATTTACCCATCATATTACCTTGGCCCATAACACTATCCATGTACACTATTATCTGGGAATGGAGAGCAGGAGCTTGGACCTGCATATATTTGCTATTGATGTGCAGATAATTTCTGGGATATCCCAGCTGTTGTTGACCCATTCTATTCAGCCCAGATGTCTATCTCTCTGAACTAAAGCCATCCTTGCCTCTCCTGCCCAGCACTCCCCCACTTCCCTTCGAATACAGAATATTAACCACATTAAGAAGCCCTTGACCAGAAACTGCCATTTTATCAATATCAACATTTTGGGTTTAACACACTTTAAAAATCCCTATCTTACCTCCCCAACATATTGAACTTAAGATGTTTTGAAAACCAAGTTCTCTAATTTAACTACTTATTTGTTGGGTGTGTTTTTTTTTAAGTGCATCACATGGTATGAAACCAACTTGACAATATATATTATAAAATTTAGACCAATATAAAATGACAACTACAATATGTGATTCTGGACAAATTTGTCCTGGCTCTATTTCGATATTTATTATGGTGAGAGATTCACTTCTTATTAAGATAATCTAACCAGTTGGTAGGCAGGGACAGATGGTAGAAGGTTCAATGTTAGGTTGACCTCACAGCTACTTCCTAATAATATCTTCCTTTGTAGTACTCTGGGGCCTCAAAAAGAAGAAAATAATAATTAAAAAAAAACAGTTCACATGCATCAAGCACATTTCACTTTACAGATCACAAAATATCTATTTCAATCCTCACCTGAAACTGGGAAACATATATTATTAGTATCTCCAATTACAGAGACCTAGATGATTATGTGGCTTTACCAAGGCCACATTTTAGAATAAAAACAAAGCTATTCTTGAATATATTTTTTTCCTAACTTCTAGTTATATGTTTTCTCTATCTCACTATGGCAGTTCTGCCAATATTTAAAAATAGGTAGCATCCCAACTGTCCTCTCTGTACCAAACTAAAATCCCTTGGTTAATGTTTGGAGGTAAACTGATTAATGTAAACAGTGTCCCAAGCAAAGAACTGCTATCCTTCTTTGCTAATGTTCTACTAGGGTTTGGGGTTTAGTCTGGTGCTACTTGCAAGAGCAAATTTGAGGAGAGTGGCAATTTTTAAGGGGTACAGAAACTGTCATATGAAGATTAATGGGATATCTGTAGATATTTCATCTATAATAGAGGGACTAGCATTTGCCTTCAAGTGTTTGAACAATTTTTGAAAATTATTTTTTTTGAAGATTTTATTTATTTATTTGTCAGAGTGAGGAAAAGCACAAGCAGGGGGAGTAGGAGAGGGAGAGGGAGGAGCAGACTCCCCGCTGAGCAGGGTACCTGACGTGGGGCTCGATCCCAGGACCCTGGGATCATGACCTGAGCTGAAGGCAGTAGCTTAAATGACTGAGCCACCCAGGTGCCCCAATTTTTGAAAATTCTATGCATTTTGTGTAGTTCCAGAAGCTAAATTAAGATAGCAGATGCACGTTAGAGGGAAACTAACTTCAGTCCACTCTACCTTGTCTAGGTCAAGTCTAATATTTCATTGTCTCCTGAGTCCTTCTGATGAATGAATGGATGAATTAATGAGGAAGATATTTTAGAAGTCACAACTTTCTAACTTGAAAATTGACTGCTTTACAGGTATGATCCTAAACACCTATCCCTCAAACCCTTACATGAGAAACTTTTCTCATGACCCAGGTATTCATCCACTGCTCTGTACCCTTGGTCCCCATTTTCTATTTTAAACCCCCATTATGGGGCGCCAGGGTGGTTCAGTCAGTTAAGTGTCTCCCTTCAGCTCAGGTCATGATCCTGGGTCCTGGGATTGAATCCCACGTTGGGCTCCCTGCTCAGGGGGGAGTCTGCTTCTCCCTCTGCCCCCTACCCCCCATGCGCACACTGTCTCTCTCTCTTAAAAAAAAATAAATATTTTTTTAAAAAGTTTTAAACCCCCATTATGTCCCCAATGGATCTCAGAAATAAATCAGTTAGGGGGCGGAGCAAGATGGCGGAGGAGTAGGAGACCTGGATTTCGTCTGGTCTCAGGAATTCAGCTGAATAGGGATCAAACCATTCTGAACACCTACGAACTCAACAGGAGACTGAAGAGGAGAGTAGCAACAACTCTCTGAACAGAGAAGCGACCACTTACTGGAAGGTAGGACGTGCGGAGAAGTGAATCCGAGGCGATATTCGGGAGAATAGATGGCAGGGGAGGGGACCTCCATCAGGGATTCTGGCAAGTGATAGAGCCGCGGGGCACAAAATTGGAACTTTTAGAAGTCGGTTCCGCTGAGGGACGTCGCTCCAGTGGCTAAGCGAGGGGTGGAATCCTCGCAGGACAGTGTGGTCTCAGGACCCTCGGGGTCACAGAAAAACGGGGGGTGCCTGAGTGCGGCAGAGCTCCCAGGGATCAGAGCGGGGAAGCCGGCTGCAGAGACAGAGCCGAGGTGCGGGCTCTCAGCTCGGGATGGCCATAAACTGTGATCCGCGACACAGTCGGGCCGCTGCTCCTCCAGCAGGGACCAAACAAGCGGAAGAGCCACGGAGACTCCCCTTCCTCCCCGGGGAGGAGGGGTGCGGGAGCGCACTGCAGGGATCTGCTGGGTTTGGAGACTCCACACGGGGTCGGGTGCCAGACATAGAAACGCTCGGTCACAGGCCGGGTGAGCACGGAGTGCGGCTGGAGCCCGGGGAGACAGGAGTGATTGACTGCTTTTCTCTGGGGGTGCACTGAGGAGCGGGGTCCCGAGTTCTCAGCTCCTCCGGGAAGAGACTGGGAGGCCACCATTTTCACCCTACTCCTCCAAAGCTGTCTCGAGAGCTTGCAGGGAAAAAAAGCTCCTGAGAGCAAACCGGAGCAGCTTGGTTAGCCCGGAACGACAATGGCGGGGCAATTCCGCCTCCAGCAAAGACATTTAGGAACCACAGCAACAGGCCCCTCCCCCAGAAGATCAGCACAAACCGCCAGCAAGCCAAGACCAAGGAGAACGGGAGAACTCCAGCGCTAGGGGAATACTGCACATAGAATTCATGGCTTTTTTACCATGATTCATTAGTTTTTCAAAGTTAATTTTTTAACTGTTTTTTTGTTTTTGTTTTGTGAATTTTTCTTTTTCCCTTTTTCAACCAATGTCTTATCAATCCCTTTTTAAAAAAAAAAATCTTTTATTTTTCATTTTTAGAGTCATATTTTATCCCTTCATAGTAGTTACCCTTATTTTTGGCATATATATATAAGTTGTTCTCTCCTTAAAATTTTGAGATACAGTTTCTTCTAACAGATCAAAATATACCCTAAATCGCTAGTGTATGGCTTTGTTCTAGTCTCCTGCTTGATGAAAGTCTCTCCCTTTTTTTTTTCTTTTCTTTTTTTTTAAATCTTCTTCTTTCTTTTTTCAAACAAATTCTTATCTATCAATTCCGTTTATAAAACAGTTTATAATTTTCATCTTTACAATCATATTCCATCCCTTCATTGTATCAACCCTTATTTTGTACATATATAAGTCTTTCTTCCTTTGAAATTTTAGGAGGCACTTTCTTCTAACAGACCAAAATACACCCAAAATCTAGTGTGTGGCACTGATCTATGCACTAGCCTGATCATATTTGATCATATTCAGTTTTTGTTTTGTTTTGTTTTGTTCTATTTTTGTTTGTTTTTATCATTTTCTTTTTCTTTTCCTTTTTTTTCCTCTTTCTTTTTTCTTTCTTTCCCTTTCTTTTCCCCTGCTTTCAGGTCTTTTCTGATTTGTATACAGTATTTTTGCCGGGGATGTTGTTAATCTGTTAGCATTTTGTTCTCTCATTCATCTATTGTCCTCTGGACAAAATGACAAGATGAAAAAAATCACCTCAGCAAAAAGAACAAGAGGTAGTCCCGTCGGCCAGGGACCTACTCAATACAGACATTAGTACGATGTCGGACCTAGAGTTCAGAATCATGACTTTAAAGATACTAGCTGGACTTGAAAAAAGCATGTAAGTTATTAAAGAAACACTTTCTGGAGAAATAAAAGAACTAAAATCTAACCAAGTCAAAATCAAAAAGGCTATTAATAGGGTGCAATCAAAAATGGGGGCCCTAACTGCTAGGATAAATGAGGCAGAAGAGAGAATCAGCGATATAGAAGACCAAAGGATGGAAAATAAAGAGGCTGAGAAAAAGAGAGAGAAACAACTACGGGATCACAAGGGCAGAACTCGAGAGATAAGCGATACAATAAGACAAAACAACATTAGAATAATTGGGATCCCAGAAGAAGAAGAAAGAGAGAGAGGGGCAGAAGGTATATTGGAACAAATAATAGCAGAGAACCTCCCTAATGTGGGGAAGGAAACAGGCATCAAAATCCAGGAGGCACAGAGAACCCCTCTCAAAATCAATAAAAATAGGTCAACACCCCGACATCTAATAGGAAAACTTACGAGTCTCAGAGACAAAGACAAAATCCTGAAAGCACCTCAGGAGAAAAGATATGTAACCTACAATGGTAGAAATATTAGATTGACAACAGATCTATCCACAAAGACCTGGCAGGCCAGAAAGGACTGGCATGATATCTTCAGAGCAATAAAAGAGAAAAATATGCAGCCAAGAATACTATATCCAGCTAGGCTGTCATTGAAAATTAAAGGAGAGATAAAAAGCTTCCAGGACAAACAAAAACTAAAGGAATTTGCAAACACGAAACCAGCCCTCCAAGTAATATTGAAAGGGGTCCTCTAAGCAAAGAGAGAGCCCAAAAGCAGCATAGATCAGAAAGGAACACAGATAATACACAGTCACAGTCACCTTACAGGCAATACAATGGCACTAAATTCAAATCTTGCAATCGTTACCCTGAATGTAAATGGGCTCAATGCCCCAATCAAAAGACACAGGCTATCAGATTGGATTAAAAAACAAGACCCATCAATATGCTGTCTGCAAGAGACTCATTTTAGACCCAAAGACACCCCCAGATTGAAAGTGAGGGGGTGGAAAACCATTTACCATGCTAATGGACACCAAAAGAATGCTGGGGTGGCAATACCTATATCAGACAAATTAGATTTTAAAACAAAGACTGTAATAAGAAATGAAGAAGGACACTATATCTTACTTAAAGTGTCTATCCAACAAGAAGATCTAACAATTGTAAATATCTACGCCCCTAACATGGGAGCAGCCAATTCTATAAGGCAATTAATAACAAAAGCAAAGAAACACATTGACAACAATACAATAATAGTGGGGGACTTTAACACCCCCCCTCACTGAAATGGACAGATCATCTAAGCAAAAGATCAACAAGGAAATAAAGACTTTAAATGACACACTGGACCAAATGGACTTCACAGACATATTCAGAACATTCCATCCCAAAGCAACGAAATACACATTCTTCTCTAGTGCTCATGGAACATTCTCCAGAACTGATCATATCCTAGGTCACAAATCAGGTCTCAACCGATACCAAACGATTGGGATTATTCCCTGCATATTTTCAGACCACAATACTTTGAAACTAGAACTCAATCACAAGAGGAAAGTCGGAAAGAACTCAAATACGTGGAGACTAAGGAGCATCCTACTAAAGAATGAATGGGTCAACCAGGAAATTAAAGACGAATTAAAAAAATTCATGGAAACCAATGAAAATGAAAACACAACTGTTCAAAATCTTTGAGATACAGCAAAGGCAGTCTTGAGAGGAAAGTATATAGCAATACAAGCCTTTCTCAAGAAACAAAAAAGGTCTCAAATACACAACCTAAACTTACACCTAAAGGAGCTAGAGAAAGAAAAGCAAATAAAGCCTAAACCCAGCAGGGGAAGAGAAATAATAAAGATCAGAGCAGAAATCAATGAAATAAAAACCAAAAGAACAGTAGAACAGATCAACGAAACTAGGAGCTGGTTCTTTCAAAGAATTAACAAGATTGATAAACCCCTGGCCAGACATCAAAAGAAAAGAGAAATGACCCAAATCAACAAAATCATGAATGAAAGAGGAGAGATCACAACCAACACCAAAGAAATACAAACAATTATAAGAACATATTATGAGGAACTCTATGCCAGCAAATTAGATAACCTGGAAGAAATGGGTGCATTCCTAGAGATGAATCAACTACCAAAATTGAACCAGGAAGAAATAGAAAACCTGAACAGATCTATAACCACTAAGGAAATTGAAGCAGGCATCAAAAATCTTCCAACAAACAAAAGCCCAGGGCCAGATGGCTTCCCAGGGGAATTCTATCAAACATTTAAAGAAGAATTAATACCTATTCTCCTGAAACTGTTCCAAAAAATAGAAATGGAAAGAACTCTTCCAAACTCATTTTAGGAGGCCAGCATTTCCTTGATCCCAAAACCAGACAAACACCCCATCAAAAAGGAGAATTACAGACCAATATCCTTGATGAACATGGATGCAAAAATTCTCACCAAAATACTAGCCAATAGGATCCAACAGTCCATTATTCACAATGTCCAAGTGGGATTTATCCCTGGGCTGCAAGGTTGGTTCAACATCCGCAAATCAATCAACGTGATACAATACATTAACAAAAGAAAGAACAAGAATCATATGATCCTCTCAATAGATGCAGAAAAAGCGTTTGACAAAGTACAGCATCCTTTCTTGATCAAAACTCTTCAGAGTATAGGGATAGAGGGTACATACCTCAATATCATAAAAGCCATCTATGAAAAACCTACAGCGAATATCATTCTCAATGGGGAAAAGCTGAGAGCTTTTCCCCTAAGGTCAGGAAGGCGGCAGGGATGTCCACTCTCACCATTGCTATTCAACATAGTATTAGAAGTCCTAGCCACAGCAATCAGACAACAAAAAGAAATCAAAGGCATCCAAATCGGCAAAGAGGAAGTCAAACTCTCACTCTTTGCAGATGATATGATACTGTATGTGGAAAACCCAAAAGACTCCACCCCAAAACTGCTAGAACTCATACAGGAATTCAGTAAACTAGGAGTATATAAAATCAATGCACAGAAATCAGTGGCATTCCTATACACTAACAACAAGACAGAGGAGAGAGAAACCAAGGAGTCGATCCCATTTACAATTGCACCCAAAACCATAAGATACCTAGGAATAAATTTAACCAAAGAGGCAAAGGCTCTGTCCTCAGAAAACTATAAAATACTCATGAAAGAAATTGAAGAAGACACAAAGAAATGGAAAAACGTTCCATGCTCATGGATTGGAAGAACAAACATTGTGTGTGAAGATGTCAATGCTACCTAGAGCAATCTACACATTCTATGCAATCCCCATCAAAATAGCATCCACTTTTTTCAAAGAAATGGAACAAATAATCCTAAAATTTGTATGGAACCAGAAGAGACCCCGAATAGCCAGAGGAATCTTGAAAAAGAAAAGCAAAGCTGGCGGCATCACAATTCCGGACTTCCAGCTCATTACAAAGCTGTCATCATCAAGACAGTATGGTACTGGCACAAAAACAGACACATAGATCAGTGGAACAGAATCGAGAGCCCAGAAATGGACCCTCAACTCTATAGTCAACTCATCTTTGACAAAGAAGGAAAGAATGTCCAATGGAGTAAAGACAGTCTCTTCCACAAATGGTGTTGGGAAAATTGGACAGCCACATGCAGAAGAATGAAACTGGACCATTTTCTTACACCACACACAAAAATAGACTCCAAATGGTTGAAAGACCTAAACGTGAGACAGGAGTCCATCAAAATCCTGAAGGAGAACACAGGCAGCAACCTCTTCGACCTCAGCCCAGCAACTTCTTCCTATAAACATTGCCAAAGGCAAGGGAAGCCAGGGCAAGAATGAACTATTGGGATTTCATCAAGATAAAAATCTTTTGCACAGCAAAAGAAACAGTCCACAAAACCAAAAGACAACCGACAGAATGGGAGAAAATATTTGCAAATGACATATCAGATAAAGGACTAGTATCCAAAATCTATAAAGAACTTATCAAACTCAACACCCAAAGAACAAATAATCCAATCAAGAAATGGGCAGAAGACACGAACAGACATTTTTTCCTAAGAAGACATCCAAATGGCCAACAGACACATGAAAAAGTGCTCAACGTTGCTCGGCATCAGGGAAATCCAAATCAAAACCTCAATGAGATACCACCTCACACCAGTCAGAATGGCTAAAATTAACAAGTCAGGAAACGACAGATGTTGGCGGGAATGTGGGGAAAGGGGAACCTTCCTACACTGTTGGTGGGAATGCAAGCTGGTGCAACCACTCTGGAAAACAGTATGGAGGTTCCTCAAACAGTTGAAAATAGAGCTACCATACGATCCTGCAATTGCACTAGTGGGTATTTACCACAAAGATACAAATGTAGGGTTCTAAAAGGGTACATGCACCCCAATGTTTATAGCAGCAATGTCCACAATAGCCAAACTGTGGAGACAGCCCAGATATCCTTCGACAGATGAATGGATAAAGAAGATGTGGTGTATATATACAGAATGGAATATTATGCAGCCATAAGAAGGAATGAGATCTTGCCATTTGCAACGACATGGATGGAACTGGAGGGTGTTATGCTGAGGGAAATAAGTCAATCTGAGAAAGACATGTATCATATGACCTCACTCTTATGAGGAATTTTTAACCTCAGGAAACAAACTGAGGTTTGCTGGAGTGGTGGAGGGGTGGGAGCATGGGGTGGCTGGGTGATAGATACAGGGGAGGGTATGTGCTATGGTGAGCGCTGTTAATTGTGCAAGACTCTTGAATCACAAATCTGTACTTCTGATACAAATAATGCAATATATGTTAAGAAAGAAAAAGAAGAAGAAGAAGATAGCAGGAGGGGAAGAATGAAGCGGAGTAAGTCGGAGGGGGAGATGAACCATGAGAGACGATGGACTCTGAAAAACAAACTGAGGTTTCTAGAGGGGAGGGGTTTGGGGAGATGGGTTAGCCTGGTGATGGGTATTAAAGAGGACACATTCTGCGTGGAGCACTGGGTGTTATGCACAAACAATGAATCATGGAATACTACATCAAAAACTAATGATGTAATGTATGGTGATTAACATAACAATAAAAAAATCTAAAAAAAAGAAAGAAAGAAATCCGGAATGCTTTCAGCTGCAAGTTAGTAGGATACTTGACTAAAAGTGCACGTTATGGAATTTTAGAGTTCACCCAGAGTCAATGCCACAAAATATAAGACTGGAAGTGCCAATAGCATAACATAGTGTGCCCGACATCACTGGAAGAAGCTGAGTTACTAGACTCTAACAAAAATGCCATAGAGGGGATTCCCACAGTGAGTAGGAGATTGGTCTGAAGCAACTTTTGTTGACACGGGATCTGATGGCCATTTGGATCACACAGGCACACTCTACAATCCATAAAATTGACTATTGTGATTATGTTGTAGAAAAGATCACTCTGGATATTCTATCGTGAACAGATAGCTGCAGAACAAAAGCAGAAGCAGAGAGACTGCATATTTTTCTATTGCTGCAGGTAGGAGAAGAGAGCTCACAGGAAGTAGAGATATGCATACATCATCAGATAGACATCTACATCCTAGCATTCTGAGGATCTATAGGAAGGCCACACCCAACATAACAGCTTTACCTTTGAAGATAAACTTAGTCTGACCTACTTTTTCTGGGTGTCGGGAAGGTGAACCACCTGTTTGTGAAATTCTCTAAAAATACAGAGAATCTCTTGTATTTATTTTTTAATATGTACTCTCCCAGCTCCAATAGCGGCATCAGCCCATTAAGAGTCATCAGTACATAACCTCCCAAACTCCCACCAACAACCAGATACCATAGTTATTTGCAGTAAATTTTAGAAACATGTCAGCCATTTAGGTAAATCTTCTCTAGATTCATTTAAATTTAATTGTATTGATGAATGTGGAGGCTAGTCATTTGGAATTGATTTCTATTGATTTGTGTCTAATTGAATTCTATTAAGCCCCAGTGATTTGCATTGAACAAATTACATTGCACAGACTAATTGGATTGAATGCAATCTCACTGAGATGGAGAGCATTCATGGGGATGAGCCCACTGTGATATGGCTTTAATATAGGCTCCTAGGGTGACAGTTATTGGGAAATTATTAAGACTCAACAAATGTTTCAATTATTAAGAACACATTTTCCAGAAAGATGAACTGCATAGGTCTTGTCATTACATTGAACTCTTTGGCTTCCTAATCTGTAAATAGTTTAAAATTGATTCTAAGTGCTGCTCTTCTAATGGCATTTGAACTTACTTATAAGAAATAAGGAATGTCTGCAGAGAAAAGAGGAGAGAAGGAAGCTAACACTTATACAGCCCTGGGTGATTCTTTTGTGCCTTTGTTTTTGAACATTAATACTCAGAATAAACCCGCAAAGCATTGCTTGCTTTGAATGCATCTTAACATTTAATATCCTCCCAGCTTTATCTGCTCCTTATTCCTACCACCACTATAGTGACCTGTACTGCAAGGGGCACCCTGACAATTTTCCACCTCAGATCCTTGTCGGTCTTACTTATCCCCTGGGGCTTTGTTGACAATACTGTAAGAAACATCACAAGAATCCACAGGGAGGCTATTACATGCAAATTAGAAATGCAGGATAGTTAATATCCCAAGGAGTGAAACTTTGAGTAAAGATGAGTGGGAGCTGTTACAAACTGGACGTTTGTTTCCTTCAAAATTCATTTGTTGAAGCCCTAACCCCCAAAGTGATGGTTTTTAAGAGTCAGGCTTTTGGAAGTTATTAAATTTGGATGAGTTCATGAGGGTGAGGCCCTTGTGATAAGATTAGTGCCCTTAAAAAAAGAAGCAAGACAACTATCTGTCTCTCTCCCTGCCACATGAGAACTTGTCAAGAAGGCCATCTGCAAACCAGAAAGAGGGCCCTCACCAGGAACCAAAACCTTGATCTTGAATTCCCTAGTCTCCAGAACTCTGAGAAATAAATGTCTGCTGCTTAAGCCACCTAATTGATAGTATTTTGTTATAGCAGCCTGAGTAGACTAATACAGTAATTAACGGATAAATATTTTTCCCATTTCTTCTTTTGAATGGAGGTCCTGAGGTGCTTTCCTTAAGGCTCTTAAAGTGTTTACAAGGGACCAGTCATTCAACTCCATAATGCATCTTTGCTTTGGCTTTTCCTATTTCAGAGCTTGGCTCCTATACTTACCCTACTCCCAAAATAAAGTATATCTCAGCCTTTGTTTCAGGTTCTATTTCTGGGAAACCCAAGCTAAGCCAATGTAGTTGTCTTAGATTTGCAGATAAAGAATATGAAGCTTATACAGATAATATTTAGCAAATATTTCACAGCACAAAATTCACTGAACCTGAATTCAAATCAAGATTGTGTTACCCCATACCTCACAAGAGGAGAAGCCCATCACCTGGACTCCTTGCTCATCCACAGGGACATATGTAATTTCTGACCTGATCATTGGTGCTCCTGCTTTGCCCTGGGTTTTGCTTTTATCAGTTCTCCAAAATTGGATTGACTGACATCCATCTATCTGACTAAGTTTCTAATCCAATCAGGAGAGATTCAGGGAGGTATTTCAGAACTGTCAATCTTAAAATTAATCTCTGATACGCAACACTCCAAATGATGTTTGTAAGGAATGGGACCCAGGTGACTCTGTACACTTTGGCTGCTGCATATCATGCTCCCCATTTTGTTGGTGTTGGATTCTTCTTAAATGTCCCAGTGCTAACTGACTAAGGATCACTGCAGTCCCCTGACCATTGTCACTGGGGTCCCAGCATGCTCTGTGCCCTAGCAGGTTCCCATTTTCCTTGGAGCACTTTCCTAATTTCAATTAGTGCCTGATACAATATGGCTCCCTAATAACTGTTAGAAGCAAATGTAGAGAATGGGGATGGAGGTACAAATTCAGGTGACAGAGAAAACATGGGTAATTAGTTCAGAGGCTATCCAACCATATATGCTTTCTTATTCCTGCATGAGAGTTGGTTTTAGAACTAGTGGATGCTTCCTTGGGATCTGCCCTGGAAATATTGTAATTGACAGCCACTAAAAAAGATAAGACTATCCATGCTTGAGCTCATGATGTATTTGTCTGTCATCACCTATGGGCATAGGCTCAATGTCTTCAGGGAGTATTTTTCTGATGCTCACACTCTCAGTGTACTCACTGAGCATGTGTACTTTAATGATTTTGCATAAATAAAGTGCTTTTGATAGCACTTTATTTATGATTTTGGAACACAGGACCCTACATTTTCATTTTGCACTGGGGCCGGTAAATTATGTAGCCAGTCTTGGGTAAGTTATTGGGAAATTAATAAAGCTTAAACTTCATGTAGTCTTCAGAAGAGCCTTAGCAAGGTATTCACATGGTTCATGTTTTGAGAAAATTTGGAAAATGTGTATTGTAACAATTAAGGCTTGTTCCTCATCACACATTTTCATAGTACTTCTGGGAATATGACCTTATCACATCCACAAAGCAAACAAGGGAGGTTCTTGGGGGAGACATTTTAAACCCCAAACCAGGTTAAGGGCCATTTGGAGTTCCCACAGAATTGTGTTTTCCTTTCTTTTAACAGTTAGCAGGCTACAGTCTGTCAGGATCCCTCTTCTAAAGCAAATCACAAGCTCCTGGAGGATGGAACTCATGTGTTATTAACCTTTGTCACCCCATCTCCTGGCATGGAGCTGAGCACTTAACAGACCATCCTAAATGTTTCTTTATCTGAAGTTAAAACGTTTGCAAGACTTTCTGGATATCACTATATAAGGCAGTATTGTTTTCTTAAAAAGTGATGATAATTTTCTTTCTCCCCCGCCCCCCCATTTACCCTTCCACCACAGAAGACTGAAGGCAACAGGAATCAAAGGACAGACAAAGCAAAATATTTTGAAACAATCTTAAGAAATTGTGATCCAAACATTCTGCCTACTAAAGACCTGAGACATCTGTGCAATCCTGGGTAACGAGCTCATTCTGCCTGGTAACTAAGGAGGTAGCTCCTGTACCAGCAGGTCAGAAATTCATCCATATGTTCACATTTTTCAGTAGCATCTGGACAGTTCTACTTTGAATACTTGAATTTCAGAGCCAGAAAGGAGCTCGGAGAGCATCTGTTCCAGAACTACATTTCATGTTCTGGAAATTTGGATCCAGCAAGGACTTGAGGGTATGCCCAAGACCACACAGCACATCAGAGTCCAAGCCAGAACCAGACCATCATCCTCTGGGTGACAGTCTCTTTCTGCCTAGTTTTAAGTTTTCAGTCCTTGTCACTGTCCCTTTCCCTTCCTCTTGCTCAGAAGAACAACATGAAAGAACTAAAAGCAGCAAAATATTTCCAATGCTCCTACCTGGGTGTAGGACTGACTGAAATATATCTATACATTCTCCTTCAAATTGTAGGGGGCATGGCTTTTCCAACCTTATAATTCAAGTCAGACAAAAACAAGATCACAAAGTTGAAAGAAATATGACTGGAATTTTGAAGTTCTCAACAAAGAAGCAGGACTGGGACTGAACCCCTAGATACTGCTGGCTCCCCATTTGTTAACATCATTAGTTCTGGTTTGGAGCCCTGGAGCCCATGACAACAGAGGTCACCTTACCCTCTCAACTTTTGCCAATCCCTAGGAAGGTGGCCAAAGGCTAACATCGACCACCTGGCCCCAAGGAGGCATGTTTATGGGGAGAAGAAATATTCCAATAGTCTTCAAAAGCTTTGTCCCAGATAAACTCCACTCCACAGCCAGATCTGGCCTCTGTCTGCTCCACTGGACACAGCTTTCCATTCCTTCCTGCTCATCTCCCCTCACACCTGCCCAGCCTACCTGTACCTCTGTGCTGTGCACTATCCATTCACCGTCTCATCTTTCTGATTTTTCTTTGCCCGGGCACCTTTAGACTCCCCCTTCTGTACCTGACCTCTGATGGGGACCTTTCTGTTGCAAGAGCTTCAGACACACAGTTTGCAGTTCCCCAATGTGCCAACCTGCCTCTCAGCTCCACACCACCCTCATGCTTCTTGTGCCCACCTCCTGTGTCCCCTCTCCACCCGGAAGCATGGACCCCCTTCTGTTTTGGTTTCGACCACAGGGCTCTCAACTTTGTTCCTCTCCACACCCCCTACCTCTCCCACATTCAGACACATGTACAGATCATTCTCTCTCTCCCTTCAGGTCTCTGCTCACACGTCACCTTATCAGAAAGCTTCTCCAGCCCTCCTATTAGATGGGCATCTGCCCAGCCTATAAAACTGCAATGCTCCTACTGCATCACTCTCTGTGTACTCCCTCCACCTCACTGTCATTGTGACAACACAGTACACAATTATAAAATCACAATGTTATGTACATTTACACTGGGACAACATAGTATACAATTATTTATATTCTCTCATCCCCAAACTAGAACATAACTCTATGAAGACAGGCACCTGCTTTTGTGTGTGTTTGTTTTTGTCCCCCTTTATTGATACTATATTCTGCATAGCATGACCTTGAAAAATATTTCTTAAAGTAGATAGAGGTTGTAAGCATATTTTTTTTTAGAGAGAGAGAAAGAGAGCACACACTCGTGCAAGTGGTAGGGGGAGGGGTAGAGGGAGAAGGAGAGAGAGAATCTTAAACACGTAGCTTGATCCCACAACCCTGAGATCATGACCTGAGCCAAAACCAAGACTCAGACACTCAACCGACGGAGCCACCCAAGTATCCAAGGCTGTAAGCAATTTTAATAAATGAAATTTATTTTATAATAAATTTAATAAATGAAATATAAAGTGTTTTAATGTTTTATGTAAACTCTTAAGCCCTGCATGAAAGCAACCATGACTAAACATGAACCAGCCTTCATTTCACAATCTCTAGACAGGGCAATGGACCGTCTTCAGCTCCTGTGCTCTGTCTTTTGCTTCTCCCCCAGGGTTCTCTCTGTTTTCCAATGTCAGACTTTTAAGCTTTCCAACTTTCCTCCCAGACAGACAGCTTGTAGAAATTGGTATGAGAACCATTGATTCACCCCCTGGTGTGCATTTATGCCTGTCATGGGAATAAATACATTATACAACTTAGATTCAGTGTGATAAAAAATACTCTGTGCTCTGATACATGATTTTCTTCTTTTTAAGGGATGGGGGGAGGTTGTTTTGTTTTGTTTCAGGTAGCAGCAGCAGATTGGATGTTTATTTAGGACTAGGAAAATACCTACTCTCCTACAAATGCTCACATAGGAAAGGGTGTGATGAATGGGAAGAACCCAGGCCTGGGGACCGAGGAACTGTCCTCCTCAAGGCAAGGACACAAGGGCAAGTAGGTCATTTGGAAGATGGGGCAAGCAAGGATAGGGCAGTGAGAACAAGAAGAGTCAGCTAGTAAAGGATGAGTTCTCCAGTCACTGTGGGTGACTGGACATGGGGAAATCCCATGGGGAATCTCTGAGAAATGCCTGGGACGTATCCTACCTGAGGGCCAAGCAACTGGATGTTTTATACACGGACTCTTCTGTGCCCTCGCTTGGGGCAGCTAGGGGTCCATCATTCTTATAGCTTGCCCCCTCCCCCCAGCTCTGGAGAAGTCCCCCAACCACCAAATTCAGTTACTGATATTTGGAAGTCCTCGAGGGCACCTGGCGTGGTAAAACCTGGAAGATAGAAGCAAGACAGGGATCGCCTCTGGGACGAAGAGCACTCAGGAAAACAACCACGCAAATCTCCCATCTCTGCAGGCATGTCAGCATTAGGATTTCTTATGCATCATCTCAAAGCCTCCTAACCACGCTATGGGTGAGTATGGTTTTCCTCATTTACAGATAAGAAAATTGAGTCTTAGGGGTGATGAGGTGGCTTTCCTAGAGTCTTTCCCTAGAAATGATGAGATTAAGTGAAGATCAGGGTTTCTGTCACTAGATCCCTTAACCTCTTCTACTATTTAAAAAAAAAAAAAATATGTGTCCTGCAGAGAAAATACGAGAAGAGGAAGCTAAAGCCCTTGCTTCAGACAAATACTATGTCCAGGGAGTCTGCCACGCTGAGGGACAGGGGGCTAATCTGAAAACTGCCCCCAGGTCAAATCAATCACCCTGAGGCAGAATATGAAGTAGAACATTGTCCCTATTAACATCTTTCCCCAGTCATTTCATAGGTCCCCTTCCAAAATATCCAAATATCCAAATTCTGCATGGTAAAGATTTAACTGCTATTCCCGCTGGGAAAGCGGTTAACAAAATAAAATGAGCTTGGGGAAACTACAAGGTTTACATAGTTCTTATAGTTGCTATCTTTGGTCAACAATGAGAATAAATTAGAATAGAGGCATAAAAATATTTAAAGATCATGGTCTAAATGGCAAGAACAACTAGGCACTTTACTTCAATTAGTCTCAAGTTCTCCCATCAGCTCTTCGAAAGGGTGTGGCAGGCATTTTAGTTGAGCCATGTTTGCATGCTAATTTTGTCCTGGTCCGTGCCAAGCCCTTGGCAAGGTGAACTACACCCTGAAAAAAAAAAAAAAAAAAAGATTGCAGAGAGTTACCTTGTATCATTTCATACCAACAGAATACTGGTTTTGAGATTGCGTTTTGTTCTCTTTACAAGCGGAGTTAGCCTGTTACTCTTTCATGAATGTTCCCAGCAGACACCAGCTGCCTGATTTGGAGGTGAAGGACTTCATCACCCACGGGAAAGCAAGTAGTCTTATCCTCAGCACATTAGCCTTGTTCCTCTCGCCCCCAATCCCATGGGGAGGTGAGCATAATACGGTCCAGATTATGGCTACACACACAGTGGGTTTGCTTCTAATCCAAGGAATACCTGATTTGGGAATTCTATTACTTTTAGAGCAGGGTGTAAACTAGACTGCTGTTTGTGCCAGAGAAAATGTTAACCTCATCTCTCAAGGTCACCAGCTACAAAAACAACACTGAGAAATGGCCTGAGTAAAAGCATTCCTAGCCCTTTACCCTGGCACACCTTGAAGAACCTGGAAGACTACAAGAAGCCCAAAGAGGACTGACTTTCTAAGAGACACCTGCCCCCCGTGTTCTCTGCAGCATTGTTCAAAAAGCCAAGCTCAGAACAACCCAAATCCTACCATTTGTGACAAAATGGATGATCCCAGAGGACATTATGCTGTGAAATAAGTCAGTCGCAGAAGAAAAACATTACATGATTCCATTTATAGGAGGAATCGAAATTAGACAAACTCATAGAAGCAGAGAATAGAATGGTGGTTGCCAGGGGCTACGAGGAAATGGGGAGTTACAAACCAGGAGGCATAAAGTTTCAGTTAAACAAAATGAAAACGTTGTAGAGATCCAGAGATCTGCCATACAACATAGTATCGATCCTTAACAACAAACCATTGTCCTCTTTAAAATACGTTAAGTGGTGGGGTGCCTGGCTGGCTTATTCGGTGGAGCATGGGACTCTTGATCTCAAGGTTGTGAATTTAAACCCCAGGTTGGGTATAGAGATTATTTAAAAAAAAAATAAAATAAAATATTTTTTTTAAGATTTTATTTATTTGAGAGAGAGCATGCCAGAGAGAAAGAGCAAGAGTGTGCAAGCACGAGCAGGGGACAGGGGAAGGGGCAAAGGGAAAGGGAGAAACAGACTCTCCCCTGAGCAGGGAGCCTGATGCTGGGCTTAATCCCAGGACCCTGGAATCATGACCTGAGCCAAAGGCAGACGATTAACCAACTGAGCTACAAAATAAAATCTTAAAGAATATATATGTTAAACAGATAGATCCCATGTTAAATGTTCTTACCACAAGCACACACACAAATACACAAATACAGAAGAACAAAAGGGAATTTGGGGAGGTGATGGATATGCTTAGTACCTTGACTGTGGTGATGGTATCATGGGTGTTTGCATATGTCCAAACTCATCAAAATGTATACATTAAATATGTGCAATTCTAATATATCAATTATATCTCAGTAAAGCTTATAAAAAGGGGCTAGGCCAGGTGGGGGGGTGCGTTATGGAAACTAGACTTCTGTGTCCATATCTTTGTGGATATTTTATTCGTATTCTATTTTTTTAAGATTTTTTAAAGATTTTATTTATTTATTTGAGAGAGCGAGAGCAAGAGAGCAAGAGCAAGAAAGAGAGAAAACGAGCTAGGTGAGGGGCAGAGGGAGAAGCAGACTCCCCAAAGAGCAGGGAGCCTGACACGGGGCTCGATCCCAGGACTCTGGGATCATGACCTGAGCCAAAGGCAGACACCCAACGGACTAAGCCACCCAGGTGCCCCATTTTTTTAATTTTTTTCATATTTTAAACTAGATAAATATATTACCTATTAAAAAGTAAGTTTTTATCTTAATTTCAGTTAGTTAACATACAATATTATACTAGTTTCAGGTATACAATATAGTGAAAAATTACATTTTAATGGAAAAAAACTGAAAAAAAAAAGATGAGTGACTTTGTCCATATAGTGAACTTATCAACTGTGACTTGGGAATTCTTTATACCACAAAGTAAAATGTATGCTGTGTATAGAGTAACTAAAGGGCAGAAATGTTCACTTATGTTAACTAACATTTATAAAATAATCTTGTATGCAATATATTGAATACAATGTAGCATGATTTCAGAAAATAAACAGTGCTTGAGTAACTGTTTATTGTCACCTGCTTTCTTGGCAGAACATTAGACAGGCTATGCAGGATAACCATCTGTAACTTATTTCTAGAGAGTACTATCTGTCTTGCCAGTGCATAGTAATGGTGTGTTTACATTTCAATGGAGTCACAGCCCAATGCCCCATCCGACCCTTCACAGTGCAAAAAATTTAAAAAAAAACACTTAAATATTTGCGCATGTGATTTTTTAAAAAGTCAAAGATTTTCAACCTAGCTCAATGCCCTTGAGTTTCGCATTTATTCGATCGTTCATTCAACAAAAATGCATCAAGAACCTGAAATATCCCTGACATAAACAGAGTGTAAGCGATTCTACTTGGAGTAGGGGCATCAATCACCCAGTTGGGCCAAGAGAACTTGCAGAAATTATCCCACTTTACAAACATTTCACTGAGAACCAGAAAGGTCAGCTTGGCATATGGTCGCCCAGCTGGGAAATGCCATGAGGTAGAAGACTTCACAACAGAAGGAAAATCTTCTCCTTCACCTAAGAGGAAAATCCCCCTCCCAACACCCTATTCCATATTCTTTCTCCTCTCCTCCTCTTCTTGCTTCTCCTCTTCCTCCTCCCAAAGACACGTAGACACAAAATGCGCAGCCGCGTCTCCTAAGGGACCGAAGAAAGCCGCCTTGCCCATATTCAGGCAATTATTCTAATACACTGTCAGCTTCAACAGAGGTCACCCCAGCCAGTTAATTCTGAAATCGCCCCCTTCGTCCCTCCAGCTCTTTGCCCTCCTTAGTATTTCTTGATTTCATGCCTAGCTCTCACCCTTGATTGAAAATGGCAGTTTCAGAGAATTGAGAGATGACCACGGTGGACATCTTTGCAACGATTCGATCTGTCAAAGGAAAAACAGAAACAATAACCCTTCATGGGAGCTGGAGGCCCCGCTCTGTCCAGAGATGAAGTAATAGAACCATTTTCTTTGCAGAGATATTCTGTGTATTGAGTTCATGTCTAATTTTCTGGAGTCGTGAGTCTCAGGATTGAAAGTACTTGTGTCTCCCTGACCAAATATATTAGAGCTGGCTGCCTTCAGATGCCGAGTGTCATGACTTCAAACACCACAGACACTGACACTTAAATTTGAAGATGAGAAAAAAAGAAAAAGAGGGAGAAACAGCTATGTGGCACCTATTCCACAGAACTGTGAGACATTTAAGCAACTAAATCAGAGACCATGCAGGGAACCCCCAAACTCTGAGCTGATGCGAGGAGATGCTTTATTTCCTAAAAGAGACAAAAGATTAAAAATTAATTGAGGACAACATAACTCACTTTAAAATCATTTTGACTTACTTGTAAGGGTTCTATGAAACCCCTAGCAGAACAGCCAAGTGGGGAGGGGAGGCAGGATCTGAAAGGAGGTATAGTCCTTGCTCTACCTGCAGGGCTGGGGAGGGGGGCAGGAGAACACAGAGGTACCAAGAATTCCTGCTGTAAGAGAATAAAGTGCCCTAGAAATATTAGAAGAAACAGTTTGAACTTGAAGTGGGGAAAAAATAGGAGACATTTCCCAGAAGAGATAATTCTGCATCCCCAGCAACTCAGATGCATCCCTTCCCTCCCCCCCCCCCCCCCACTGCACTGATCTGCCTTAAGTTCTCGTGCTTGCCCGGGACCTCTGCTGGGGTCCTTCTCCCTGATAAGGAACTTACCTCCTTGCAGTCTGGTATTCATATGGGCAAAGGAAGTGATCTTACTGAAAAGAGAAAATGTGGTCTTGGAACTCTCTGTTTAAATACCCTTCCATAGGTAGCTTCTCCTTGAAGAGTTTTTGGTCCTTGAGGGCACCCCTCAAGGCTGCAGTAGGCATGCTGCTCTCCTTATCAACATGTAGCATTCTGCTTCGTCAGCAAGCTTTCACTGCGTAACAAATAGCCCCCAAAACCAGTGCTTAGCTGGAGAGCCCATCAGTCAGCTTCAATCCTCTCTACAAGAACTATTAAATTCAACGGCTGCTTCAGTCCTCCCCCAAACCAGGGCTTAGCTGGAGATCCCATGGGTCAGCCTCATGAATCTAGCCTGGGCTGCTTCAATCCTCTCTGCATGAACAGTTAAATTCAACATAATTTAAGATGTGTTGCAAAAACACAGTGCAAACCATCAGACTTAAGGTAAGAGAGAGGACAGAAACAGAACCAAAACTCATTCCCATCGGAGACTTTTTCTGTGGAGAAAGAAAGAACTTGAATTGGCCCTTGAACAGCCAGGTCCAGGGAGCTGAGAATGACTTTGTCCCTGACATCTGGCTGAGACCTTGACATAGGTTAGCTTATTCCTTCCTTTAAAGTCTCCCAAAAAGACACTACTAACTTTGTTTTACAGATTAAAAACTGAGTCTAAATAGCTAAGAATCTTGCCCAGAATCATAAACCTAAAAAATGGAGTGAGCTTTCCTACCCAGGTCTCTCTGACTCCGAAGCCCAGGAACTCCCCACTCTTTCAGTTTTAGAGAAATAGACAGCTAATTGACAATAGTTACTTGAATGTAAAAATTAAAATCCATAAAAAATACTAACAGTATTATTATCTACACTGAGGACATGCATTCTAAGACCATTTGTACCATAAGCACCACAGACTAGCTTGCTGGTAAAAAAGTCAGGCCCAGGTTGGTTCCCAGAACTTCAGCTGTGAGCCTTCAAGACCTGTGGTCATCGGGACGTTCTTTAATATTTGGGAGCCTCGTATACTTATTTGTTGGTGCACTGATCTACCGAAACAGTAGTAGGATGACCTGGAGGGTAGCTTCGAAGATGAAACAAGATCATCACAAAATGATCGGTACTATTATCACTCTGTCAAAAAAAGGCTATTAGGGAATGGAAACTGGGATATTGTGATTTATAATAAGAAATATATATTTGGTTTCCCTTGCCTTTTCTGGCTTAGTGCCTTAGAACTCTTGACATGTGTGAGACATAAAGGTGTCTTTTGTTGTGCTAATAAGGTGGCTTTTGGACTCTCTTAAGGATGGAGGCTGGTTACCAGGAGAACCAACCACAGGATTGGAGGGTTGGAACTTCCAGTCTCACCCCACTTGACCTCAGGGAGGGAAAAGGGGCTGGAGGTGGGGTCAATCACTAATAGTCAATAACAATCATGCCTATATAGTGAAGCCTCCATAAATCCCAAAAGACAAAGTTGTGAGGGCTCCCAGCCTGGTGAGCTCCTGGAGGTGCCAGGAGTGTACCTCTGGGGAGGACTTGGAAGCTCCACACCCTTCCCCACACCTTGCCCTGTGCATCTCTCCCATCTGGCTATTCCTGAGTTATATCCTTTTACAGCAAACTTGTAACCTAGTAATTAAAATGTTTCTCCAAGTTCTCTGAGCCACTTTTAGCAAATTAATCAAACCCTTAGATAGGGCCATGGAAACCTCTGGCTTATAGCCAGTTGGTCAGAAGCACAAGTAATAGTCTGAACTCACAACTAGCATCTGAAGTGTGTGTGTGCTGGCAGGGGTCGGGGGGGCAGTCTTGCAGGGCTGAATCCTTAACCTGTGGGACCTGATGGTATCTCGAGGTAGAGAGTGTCAGAATTGAGCTGAATTCTTGGACACCCTGCTAGTGTCTGAGAATTGCTTGTTGGTATGGGAAGGCTATACAAACACACACACACACACACACACACACACACACACACGCACACATAGAGGAATTGGGTCCAGGAACCCAAAAGAGTAGCATTCTAAGATGAGGATATGGCCATTTGGGAAAATGGGAAATGTAACTATTGGCAGGAAAAAGACCTATGTTGGAAAACTCCATCATACAAAACTAATGATTGGGTTAATGGGATCCAAGACAGTGCCAGCATTTGGACAAAGGAGAACCAAATTTGTAATAGAGACATCCAGTAGGTAATGA
This sequence comes from Zalophus californianus, assembly GCF_009762305.2. Taxonomy (NCBI): domain Eukaryota; kingdom Metazoa; phylum Chordata; class Mammalia; order Carnivora; family Otariidae; genus Zalophus; species Zalophus californianus. The sequence continues at coordinate 186,113,099 of NC_045598.1, forward strand.
TCTCTGATGGTTGGATCTGGGTAAGGTTCACGACAAAAATCACAGTGGAAAGTATTTTAGTCTCTGTAAACGTCCCATTTACAGATCAGTGGAAGTTTGAATACAATCTCCAGATCATTCATACCCAGCTCGCTTTGACAAATAGAAGGTGCTCAAAAGTGGTTGTTGAGTTGGCCCCTACTCTCTGCATTTCCTATTTGTGTACCAAATATCTGTTAAATAAATTAAATAATAGTTATATTGCAACAAGAGCTCTGAGCTTTATCTTCATGCGGACCATTGAATTATGTCCTTTTTTTACTATTCAGACAACTTTCATTTGAGAGAAAAGGAAAATACAGAAATGTTAAGTATCATGAATTACTAAGCATTGGTGATTAGAAACACGTTTAGCATATATATGACCTATTGTACTGGGACAAATTTAAGAATTTGGGGGTTTGCTCAGAAGAGAAGTCACCAGGTCAGAATTCTCTATTGACAAAGCATGTTCTCTCCACCAATGCTTAGCATCTGGGCATTGTGAACCAAGGATGCACATGCAGGAAGGATCCTCTTTAAGAGGAAAGGAGGTATCTGGGCAGCTGATAACATCTAACTGAAGACTGACTGCCATGCATGCGTAGGATGCAAAACAAGGGCTAATCCATCCTTCTCGTTATGAAACACTGTGGACACCTGAGAACAGAGTCTTCAACTAGACGTGTCACACGTTGACTCTGACAACTAAAGTATCTGTGACTTTGGATGAGCTATCCACCTTCTCTGTGTTCCATTCCGTCATCTGTAAAATGAGGAAAATAACGGAACCTAATCCAGAGTTTTGTTGTGAGGGAGAAATGATTATATGCTGATTTTAACACAATACCAGGCATATAAACAGTCCTAATAACTACTAGCTACTACTATTATTACAGCATTTTCCACAAATTGACTTGCAAAGATGTGTTGAATCATAGCCAATAGAAATATTTGTAATTCCATAGGGAAATATGCCTTCTTTGATTAAATCTTTTTATTGTAATTTTTATCAGCATTATTATTAACATGATCATTATTGCTCTTAGAGTAGGTCGTTAGTCATATTAATAGAGGTAAGAAGTTTAACTGTGCCGACATCAGACATGTAATGGCATAATACTATTGAGCTACAAATCTTCTTGTCTTATTGGTTCCTAGAAAATGAAGGGGGAAGTGATATAATATCAGACACTACACTTGATAGTTTATATAAACCACTGAATCACAGTGATCTTCCAATCTGAGTACATAAACTGTACTTTACACATAAAATTGAGGTAGAGGCTTAAGATTACAGGATCAGTATTTGATAGACCAGGCTTTGAACGAAGGTTTCACTAAGTTATAGTCCTGGTTCTTTGCATTATCCTACTCTATTTTTGGAATAAATACATTGTAGGAAATGGATTTCAGTTTTTGGATTTCTAGTAAATTGATCGGCACTGTGTTGTAATAAGATGTGCAGCAGACCCAAGATCAAGAGACTTGCCTTAAGCCCTGAGCCCTTCCACTTAGAAGAATGAACTTAGGCAAGGCTATTTGTCCTCTTTGGAACTCAGCTTATCCATAAGATGGGTGCACATAATCTCTACTCACAGGTGGTTGACAGACCTGTGTAAGAGACTCTTAATTTCAGGAAACAAACTGAGGGTCACTTGAAGGGCGGTGGGGGGGGATGGGGTAAGTGGTGTTGGGCATTAAGGAGGGCACGTGATGGAATACAGCACTGGGTGTTATATGCAACTGATAAATCCCCGGATCCTACCCCTGAAACTAATAATACTGTATATGTTAACTAAATCTAATTTAAATAAAAAGAAAAGGAAAGAAAATTAGTATGGGAGTGTGTTATGTATCATAAAGGCACTGGGGAATGCAGTGAATAAATCAAGTCGTGTCAGTAAATTTATGATCATCTCAATTATCATATATACTTAAGCAGCATCACATCCTGGGTCCCCTACACCTCTGTCACCCTTTTTAATGAATCCTCAATTCCTCTTTTCTACTCCTAATCCAACCATCATTCACTGCATCAGCAAACCATGTGAGCTCTGTTTAAAAATGTTAGGTTTATGTCCTTCCATGGTCACTACTAACAACCTAGTCCAAGCCACCATCACCTACAATTGGATGACTCATTGGCCTTGATGTCACTTCTGCCCCTCTAGAGTCCATTTGCCCTAGATCATAGATCATGACACTTGCCTCCTTAAAAAGTCTTCATTATGCTAACAATGAAACCCAAACCCCTTGCTGTGGCCCTAAATGACCCCATGAGACCCAGATCTTACCCATGACTCCGCCTCAGGTCCCATTCCCCAGCCTTCCAAGCACACGGAGTGTCTGTCTGTTCTTTCATCACTCACAGCCTGTCTGAGCCTTAAGGCCTTTATACTTTACCAGGAGCACTTTACCAGGAGCACTCAACTCTCAGCTCGCCATATGCTTCCTTGGTACCATACGGGTCTCAGCTCAAAACCTCCTTCCCATAAGAACCCCCTGTCTCCCCGATCTAAATAAGCAGTCCATTCCCATTTCATTAATACCCATGCTACACATTGTCTGATGCCATTTATTGCTCACTGAAATAGTCTCCTTTATCCATTCACCTGCTCACTGTCTATTGCCCTGACAAGGTTCCGACTCTGTGAAGAGGAGCTTTGTCTGTCTTGCTCACCACTAGCACCCAGACGAGTGCATAGGTATGCAACTCATATACACTGAATGGATTTTAAAGAGCAAATCTTTCTTACACGGCTGTAGTCACTGCCATGGAATCTTTTGCCTCCTCAAATGTCCCCTACATTTTCCTTAACAATTCGGGTCCACTCCCGCCTTACTTTTCCAGTTAGGATGCTATTTTCCGTGTGAGAGTTGCTCCCACAGCTTTCCTTGGATTGAACACTAATCCAGTCTCTTTTTGTTGTTGTTGTTATTATTTAACTCTGTGAGGGTGTCTCACCCATAGTGTTTTTCTCCGAGAGCGAAGCGAAGGGTGAAGTAACATTTCCTAACATTGGCAGTGAGTTGGCCATTTTATATTTACATCACCTGCTCTGAATTCTACTTCAGGACTCCAAGGATCCCTCTTCCCACTTCACAGATGAAAAGATTCACGTTCAGTGCAATTAAGTAAAGACCTTAGGGTTGCACACCCTAAGACCCAGATCCAGGTCTGACATCGAAGTGGATGTTTCATCCTGCTGTGTTCTTTCTTTCTCCCCACCATGTCTACCCAAGAACAAGGCTGAACTTCACTGAAGGGATGAAGTGGGACAGGATGCGATGGAATGGGGTGGAAAAAAAAGCTGCTCTGAAAACTGCCTCTGTTTCTCAGCTTGATCTGAGAGTCCTTTGTCACATCCTTGTCTGATCCCCTTGCCGTGCCTCCAGATCCTCACAAAGGGAAGGAAGGAGACCAGCTGCTGGGGGGAGCACCCTGTTCTGATCATAACAAGCGTTCCATGTATCCCTAAGCTGTGAAGCTCACTGTTCCTTGGCATTTGCTTTAATGGGCAGAACGAATGGATTGTGACTGCTGGATGCTACTGAAAATTAGGTTTATTTGAAGATAGACTCACCTCAAATTGCTAAAACCATCATCTCAGGTTGCAAATATGCTGTTCATGCTTGAAAAGAAAAGAAAAATATAGCATCTCCCCCCGCATGGTCTATATGAGAAAACTTGAAAACCCACCAAATTAGAATGACATTGTTCTTGCTGGCATTTAGCCAGATTCTCACAATATTCAAGGCAATCATTTCATTTCAGCAGCTCAGAGAAAATATGTTTTTCTTAGTTAGGAAAAATTGAATTAAAACTTCACATTTGAAATAATACCGGGACCAGCCCAATTCAATAAGCCGGGAGAGCGAATGGGGGTGGGATTCAGGACACGTGTGTTCTAGTCCACCCAGCACCATTTACTGACAGCTCCAGAGTAAGTCATTTGCCTTACCCAAGACTCCCATTCCCTACATGCAGAATTGAGCGCCTGTTACGTATTCCAGAGCTGAGAAACATTACGGGGGCTAAAAATGGAAAAACGCATCCCAAAGACCCAGGCAGCCTCACAGAGAGAGGCTTGTTCAAGCACGTGTCTGAATCTCAATTTCTTCATTGGTAAAATGAGAAAAATAGAGCCCCCCTCACAGGGCTGGTTGGGGGAATTAAATGAGATGATGCACGTGAAATCCCCAGGAACCTGGCTGACGAGGTGCCAAGATGCTCAGCTGCATGGCTGATAACTGTGGGGTTAAAACTCAGGGGTCAACACGCTACAGCCTGCTCACCTCACCAGCTGCATGCTTTTGTCAATAGCATTTAACTGGGATGCAGTTTTACCCATTTATTTAGATAACGTCCCTTGCAACGGCAGCATTCTGTGGTTGCTTTAGAGAGCAGGGGGCCCTCAAAATCAAAAATATTTACTATCTGGCCCTTTCCAAAAAAAGTCTGCCAATCATGGACTGAGTGATTGCTGATGTCCCTCCCAGCTCTGACCTAGGAGAGAATTCGCTCTCTCTCCTTTCTTTCTTCCCGTCTTCACAACCCTCTCTTCTACCAACTGCCCACTGAGAATTTTCCTCTTTCTTTGCCTTCCTCCTTTTTCCCTATTCCTGCTCCTCTTTGCTTCTTTTCTCCACTATGAGATAAAGCCCAGATAAGTACACTGAGCCTTTGTGAAAATAGAAAGATGTGCCCCTGGGGCACCTGGGTGGCTCAATCGGTTAAGTGTCTGCCTTTGGCTCAGTTAGTGATCCCAGGGTTCTGGGATTGAGTCCTATGTCCTTGGGCTCCCTGCTCAGCGGGGAGCCTGCTTCTCCCTCTGCCCCTTCTTCTGTTCATGCTTGCATGCTCCTATGCTCTCTTTCTCTCCAAAATAAATTTTAAAAATCTTAAAAAAAAAGAAAAAAGAAAAATGTGCCCCTCCTCGCTGCTAGATATAACTGGAACTGGTACCAGGATCCATGGCTTGACCTCTGTAGCTGGGACAGGATGGTACCCTACAGTCACCCACATCCTGGGCATCCTTAACCAGGAAACAACCAGCACATGGTTCTGAGTGGCCAGACATTTCTTGGACACTACTGAGGCTTTGCACTTGGTACCACACTCTCCCTACTTTTAAAAATAATTTTGTTCAAAAGAAAAAGAGAGACACACAAAACAACCAGACTCAGCTACAGAGAACTGGTGGTTGGCAGAGGGGAGGTGGTGGGGGATGGGTGAAATAGGTGGTGGGGATTAAGAGCACACTTACCTTGATGAGCACTGGGTCATGTAGACAATTGTTGCATCATTATATTTATTATACCTGTGAAATTACTATAACACTGTATGTTAAATATAGTTGAAAAATTTAAAATAAAGTGAGTTTTCTGTAAAAAAAAAAAGACATTTTGTTCATATCATTCTTTTATACTAGACTATGAACTTCTTAAGATTAGGGGCTATCTTATTTGTTCTCAGGATCATTTATACACAATTGACCCTTGAACAACACCAGCATGAGGGATGCCATACTCCAATGCAATCACAAATCTGTGTGTAACTTTTGGCTCCCTAAGAACCTAACTATGCATAGCCTACAGTTGAAACGAAGCCTTACCAATAACACAGTCAATTAACACATATTTCGTACATTGTATGTACTATATACTGTAGTCTTACAACAAAGTCAGCTAGAATAAAGAAAATGTTAAGAAAATCATAAGGAAAAGAAAATACATCTATAGCACAATACTGTCATCACTGGGAAAATCCACATGTAAATGGACCTGTGCAATTCATACCCATATTGTTCGAGGGTCAACTGTAAATCACAATGCCTGGCATTTAGGCTCATTATATGTTTGTTAACTGTAAAGTTTCCTTCAGAATTATATGTTTCTTGCTAATTTCCCATTACATCATTCTGATGAATTCTATAGTGTGACTCAGTCTTGTTATTTCTGTGCTTAAGAGAAAATAGTTTATCGAAAGCAGGAACTGACATTTTTAGTCCATAATTTCCTTACAGGGATGAATAAATGAAGAACAGCTAATGACATGCCTTTTATAGTTTGGATGGTTCAAGGGTCTTCTGCCCTTAAGTGAGGAAACATCAAACACCCTTCCCTCCAGCTGTCCACTCTGCAACAGTCTTCAGTAAGGAAGATGCCTGGGTACAGCTAGGCCATAAACTAACCTCCACTCTGTATCCAAGTGTGACCAAATCCACCTGCGAGACCTAAGATACATTTCCATGATCTGCTCATCAGTTCAAAGTGGGTCCAATTAAAGCCTCATTTGCAGGAAACTAATCATAGTTTCCTGCAAATTGGAGGAAATGCAGTTCCAATCAAATACATAATTCCCCTCTTCCCTTCTGAGTCAGGATTCCTGATGTTACATGACATTTAGCAGTTGGCGTAACCCTAAGAATTGTTCCTTTTGGGAAGGGATCTTTGCATTACGAATACAATTCTAACTTGGCTTTGATAGAACATGTTTTTCTGCCCAGCCTCTCCCAATCTGACATCATTACATTTGCAAACTTTGACGTCAATTCAACCATTTTTCCATCCAATTATTGTCTTATCTGAGTGTGAATAATAATGGCTTCCATTTACAATACTGAGTTGACAGATATTTTCCAAAGGGCTTTGCCCACCTTATTTCATTTAGTCCTCAAAATAACCACAGGGGGAGCGCGTGAAGTTGCCATATTTTATAATTAACAATAACAATACCAACAGCAACAAAACAGAAGTATAAAATGATTCAGTAAATTATTCAGAGTTGCATGGTAAGAAAGGAGTGAAGTGCACATTCATAAGTGGGTCTGTTTAATTCCTTACTCTGTTCTCATAAATACTTAGCTATCTATATTGATTTTCTGGCCAGTCAAGGGTAGAACAATGGAGCAGGACACTGGGCAATCATCACATCAGTACGAACATTACTGCAAGAAGCCACTGCTTTAGCCTGGATGTTCTGGCAATTGCAGGAACTAGCGAGGATTGGTCAATCTTTTCCTCCTAGTCTTTCTAAATCTGAGTGATCCTTTAGGGAAAAGGCTGGCCAAATATGTTTATCACATTTATGAATGGTTGAAAAAAATATCAAAAGGAAATATTTTGTGCTACATGAAAATTATCTGAAATTCAAATTTCACTATAAACAAAATCGTATCAGAACACAGCAACACTCATTTATTTTTGCCTTGCCTATGATGCTTTTGCATCTCAACAGCAGAGCTGAATAGTCAGAACCCAGATCACACATATAACAAAGTTTAGAATATTTGCTATCTGTCCCTTTAGTTTATCTTGGGGTACAGTCTCATGGTTATCTCCTGTGTGAAGGCTTGCTTTGTTTCTTTGCTCTCTCTTGCACATGAAAACTGCCAGTAATATCTAACCTGAGGTATACAATTTCACTTACACCGTCAGGACCGAGAGGCTTTAATTCCGGCTTGTCTAACCATGATTGATGCTTTGAAACCCTCTATAACAGTCCTGTCCAACAGGATTTCTTGTGGGCTGATGGGACTGTTCACTCTCTGGGCTGTCAAATATGGCATATGTCACCATATGTGGCTACTAAGCCATTGAAATGTGGGTAGTACAACTGAGGAATTCAATTTTGAATTTGGGTTAATTTAGATTTAAGTCTCAGCTCTCATATCAGACTGTGAAGCTCTAAATGTTCTCTCCTGAGTCATCATGTGGCCTCAACTTAGTTCAATGCCAGGCTTGCATTCTATCTTTGGGCAACTCTTGCTATTTGACAACACTCTATTTCATTGGGAAAAGTTTCCCAATCACTTAAATACCTTATGTTTAGTTCAGTTACTTGGGGCCATGAAAAATAAGCCTGATTTCCCTGACACTGTCAATCCTTCACATGTCTGAAGTAAGTGAGAGCTTATACCAACCCATTTAAATATGTTGAGAGGCATGCTGCAAACTCCTAGTTTGGGCTGGGCTAGAAGCAAAGAGGATGCATCACCCGCTGGGTATTTTCTGCCCAGCATAGAAATTCCTTTTTATTTAGCGGTTTGGGTTCTGGTGGGTAGCAGGGATCCCACCAGGGATGACCACATCTTCCTTTTTCCTGTCTGCGGGAAGCTAAGGCTCAGGTAGATGGCTAAGCTTCTGTCAATAAATGGCTCTCACCCTCCATGTTTAATTTGGAAAAAAATAGATAAATGGGACAGAGATATGAGATTACTCACAGCAGAGTGACAAAGTCCAATGACTGATATTCTAACCAGAGAGTTTGACCCTATCCCTTGGCTATGTTCTCACTTTCTTCCATACTTAATGTTTTGATCCATTGTACCAGCCTTAGTCTCCAGCCTTGCCATTGCTTCTTTATGATATACTTTCAGAAATTTCTTGTCTGTTTCAGTCAGCCAAATTGATTTTTGTTATTTACAACCAAAAAGCCAAAGTGGGATAACTATAGAAATTACTTCTGTGGAATTATAACTGGTTTTGAGGTTATTAGTCAAATGTCCAGGGATCGGGAGGAATTTTGTAGGATGTGGCTGGTTTTGGTTAACTTTGCTCACATGCAATGCAAAAGTAGTCAGGATTGACTCTGAAACTGCCAAAACCGTGTCTGCAACCCTCAAATGAACTAATGAGGACAGACATAGCCTGGCCCTGTGGGGGCCACAGGGAAGAAACAGGTATGTGATGGTCACTATCATACCATGATGATCTAATGCTGATGGGTAATATAAGGAGAGGGAAGAGAAGACAGGAGCACAGTAACCCCCAGCAGTGTAAGTTGTTATTGTGTCTTTTCTGCCTTGGCTTTTAGAAAATTCAGAATTAAATTTAAAGCTTTGAAAGACAGAAACTATATAAAAGTACATAACCAGGGGACTTGGCTTATTTATTCCCAATCTCTTGATATTGCTTTAGATTTTATATTCCTGTTGTAAGGATCTTATATATCTTTTTGAGTTTAGTTTATCTCTAACACTTGTTTCATATGTGGATAAGGTACAAATTTAAAATAAATTATTCATCTTCATTCAGAGGAATAAAGCTTTCCTGGGCAAAGACAATGGCAAGGCGTGGGGATCAACAATGTGGTCCCTTCTGTGAGAAACACACACTACCTCTGGGGAGTGACCTATATATATAGCTCAACAGCAGAGGCTTTGAGAGTTAAGTCCAATGGTCTAAGCTACTGGGAGAGGAAGTATAGAGCAGCAAAAGGATGACAGTGAGGGGAATTCAGGGCCTACTCTGGAGAAACGGACTTGCACTGGGGAGAATCAGGAGGCTGGTTGCCCCGGAGGATGGTCAAGTTTTGCACAAGTGTGGTACGGGGACTCCTATGGGAGCTAAATGAGAAAGTATACCAGGATTAGAGAAGGTACTAAATGGTTTCAGTAAAAGTAAACACATCAGTTTGGGAAGATAAAGAAGGGCTTCCTAGAGCAGGTGTCCTAGAGAATGGCTGAGTTTGATGAGAACAAAGGAAAAGATTCAGAAATTATGCTGGGTTTCTGTGTATACATGTTGGTCCTGGGCCATGGCCTTGTACTCGGGGCTCTGGGGTTACTGGGAAGAAAAAGGAGCTGGAAGTATGTAGGTAATATTCCTCTATCCCAAGGCTGTTGTTTAGGCAAGAGCTGACCCTGGCACTTAGAATCACAAACTAAGTCACTAGACATCAAAAACCCAGAAGGAATTTCCCAAAATAAGGCTACTTCTTAACTGAGAAGTCTGGTTCCTCCATCCGGCGTCCGTATTGCTTGGATTCTGGAGTCAGAGAGAACTTAGTGTGCTGTGTGACCTTGGGTAAGTCATTGAATATCTTTTATTTTTTTAAATTTTTTTTCATTGAATCTCTTTTGAGCCTTGGTTTTATCACCTATAAAATTGAGTTCATAATACTTAATTTGTGGGAATTTATTGTGCATGTTAAACGAGACAATGAACTTAAAATTCCATGTCAGAGGCTCTCAATAAGTGACACTAGTAGCTCACATCCCTAGTGCCTCTGTCCTTCCAGGCATGATTCTATTGTTTGTGCTTCTCCTGCTTGGGACAAAAGTCAGCTCCATCAGTCTAAATCCTATCCGTTGAGCACCAGCTGGTATGTCTCCAATTCCATGTGTCCTTCCTATGCTTGCTCATCAGAGTTACTGTCTATAACTATTGTCTTGACATTTGGGGGACTTAGCTACATTTTACTACAGCACTGCTTTTTACACCAGGCATCGAAGAAATTTACGGCCACGACTTATGTCCCTTACTGAACTATGATCTCCAGGAAGTCAGGGTCCAGGACTGCATTCATCCACATTTAGCTCAGTTCATTGCAACAAACCCTTACCCCGAGCCTGCTGTCTTCCAGGCCCCATGGTAGAATCTGGGAATACAAGGATGAGTAAGTCAAAAATTAGCTTGAGTTCTCCAGGGGCCAGCAATCATGACAAAAACAATAGTCACATGGTGTTAGGTTCCTAAGGCAGAGCCTCATCATGTCGATGTGTTTTCAGAGACTATGACTCTGGAAAGAGAGCCATTAGAGAATGATCCCTAGAACTGGAGTTCTGCTAAGAAATCAGCATTTGAGAATCTTAAAAAAAGGGGATGGAGGGAAAACTATGCGATACTAGCCATAAACAGAGAAAAGAGGCCAGGAATTACAACCATTCTGCAGTAACTGATGTTGGCTGGGAATCACACACATGCATGGTAATTGAATGGAAAAGCCAACCTTCCAACAGTGAAAAGTATGCCCCCAAACTTTCATTATATTATTTCCCTCAAGAACACTTGTGACATATTTGCCATGTTCCAGGCACTGGGTACTCTAGAGTTATAAAATTAATCAGGCAATACTTGCCTATAAAGAGCTCCAACAGAAAAGAAAAGAAAGTAAACAGATTAATCACACCCCAGTGTAAGTGCTGTGATGGGAAGAAGCTCAGACACTATAGAGAAAGGGGAGAAAATGTTGCTTTATGGGAACCCCAACGAGGAAGGGATCGATTTTATTTGGACACTTTTTATGTCCTTGATTCATCCTTGATTCTTAGCCTTCTGCCCTGTAATGGCAACACCAAGAACCATGGCAGACATGGGTTTTGAATTAACAGCCAATAACTTTAGGAGTCAGCAAACTATTGCCTGCCATCTGTTTTTATAAATAAAGTTTTATTGGAACACAACCATATGCATTCGTTTACATATTGTCCACAGCTGCTTATGTGCCAAACAGCAAAGCTGAGTAGTTGTGATGAGGATGAGTGGCCCACAGAGCCTAAATTATTACTGTATGGCTTTTAAGAAAAAAAGATTGCCAACCCCTTCTTTAGAATCACATTGGAGTTAGTCCTGGGGTTTACATTACTAAGTACCCATACTTGTTTTGGGCATGGCTATGTCAAGGAGTAGAAGAAAAAAATGAAAGAGGAAAGGAATTTCACATTCTCTATGTTTCTATCATCTGCCAGGATCTGTGCTAGACTCCACCTTCTGCATCAACCCTCACGACCATCTGTAAAGTAGTTATTGTACCCCATTAACATATTAGAAAAGTGAGGCTCAGAGAAACCATGACTTTCATATTCTTATTCAGTTAATGACAAGCTGATTCTTTATCTCAAGACTTTCTAACTCCTCACACTATTTGTTCTGAGACAACCCTGCTTCTTAAGGAGGAGAATTTTAAAATCAATCAATAGAAGTAAGAGCACTGTTGACATTGGTAACTGCATGGATGTAGTGTGTTAGGTATATGATTTTAGGAACCTAAAAAGTTATGCTCTCGTTTCTCAGAACCAACTGAAAGATGACAAACATCAAACAAGAAGGGATCAAACATCACCTTCATCACTATTAAAGTATTATCAGAGGTTGTGGCTTATGGCTACAGCCAAGAGGACATGTTAATAGTCCCCCCCAGAACTGAGTTTGCCTGTCCTCTCCCCAGAGCTCTGGGGACCCCTACACCTCCCCGTGGGTTCTGCTACCGAACAGCTTACTGTACAGATCTTGGGAGAACATGTGCTCCTGTGAGGAGGGAGCTTAGTGGAGCTCAACAATCCAGAAAGTCATTCCTCCCAGGAACAACAGAGGATGAGCAAGAGTTTGATTCTAGAGCTCAACAATCCAGAAAGTCATTCCTCCCAGGAACAACAGAGGATGAGCAAGAGTTTGATTCTAACTAAGGTCCTTCTACGACAAAACACAAAACATGGAGAAAGGAGGTCTCAGCCAGCAGCCGTGTTTTAGGAACTCTGTTCTCCCCAGAATCTGGGGCATGGGGTTCTTCTCTCTTGAGCCTCATACACAGACAGGTGGGTAGCCCTGGGAATCTGTGGCTCTCAGAGAAGTAGCCTTGCCTTCGACCCCATTATCAAAACTGGGTCCTTCTGTGCACTTCTGGTTAGCATTGGGAAGCCAAGCAGCCCTAACCTTCTGGGATCCTGCCTGCCCCTTCCTCCAGGATTTGGACTCTCTTCCCTGTTCTCCCACTTTTTGGCAGGGTTCTTGTTTGAAATGAACCATACCATCATTAATCTCCTGACCATGAATATGAGCACAGAAATTACGCAGAGATGGCTGCCATTCTCACCCACCCAAGCAGACCAGAATCTGGTTATAGTTTTCACATAATTTTGTTAGATTTACCCAGGGCAGAGCATACAGAAAAAAACACCAATATAATACCAGCTAAAATCATACAGAGATTCCCCAGCGTGCCCTCTGAAAGCCTGCATGAGGGGTGCCGTTCTTCCTCCCTCCCGAGAGCCCAAGTGCCAGAAAAGTCAAGGTTCTTCTCCCTGACACTGACATCACACCATGCCTCTAGAACAGATCACAGCATTTTCTCACAAGTCTGAGGCTGAGTGATGTGCTGCAAAGCAGACGGATGTTGCCCTTCGGGGGCAGATGTCTCTCGTGTGTGAAGTTCCGGAGGATCTTGCAGCTCCTTTGGCAGTTCCTGTTCATTTCCATCGTCAGGCCAGGAGAGAGATGAATGAAATGCCCCTCAAAGTCTAAGGTTACACTCTGTGAGCTGCTCTGATGAGAGAAGAAAACCACAGATCATCCCTGAAATTGGAGCATGTGTCATTAGGAGCTCAGAGGCCACTGGGCATACGAAGATGCAGCGAGCATGACTACAGCTTGGTAGGTTTTCTGTAAAACAGGAGTGTCCAACACACGCAGTGGGGAACAAGGAGGGCACGGTTTATTCCACTGGAGTGGCATCAGACACAGCTGGCATTTTAAGTTGGATTTTAGGGGATTAACTTGTTCTTCTTTTTTTTTAAGATTTTATTTATCTGAGAGAGCAAGAGAGCATGCATGCATGTTGTAGGGGAGGTACACAGGGAGAAGAGAATACTAAGCAGATTCCACTCTGAGAGCAGAGCCCGATGTGGGGTTTGATCCCACGGCCCTGTCATGATCTGAGCCAAAACCAAGAGTGGGACACTTAACTGACTATGCCACCCAGCAGCCCCAGGATTAACTCCTTCTTAAAGGAGAAAAAGAAAGAATCCAGGATTATTAAGGTAGTTCACAAAGGCCTGCACAAAGGAGTAAATGGCAGGAGGAAAGGTCCAGGCTGGGGCAGACCACATAGGTTTGGAAAACCCTACTACTCATCTTTTTATGCAGAGCACTCAGCCCAGGGCCTGGCCCCCTGAGCTCTGCACCAGTGCTTGTAAAATGAAACAATGGTGTGCTCAGAAGGATGCAACATTGCCTAAGAGAGGGGACTCCTGCTCTGGGTGCAAAGAGGTATCTGACAGCCTATAAGATCATGAATGACTCACTCTTCAAGTGGGAACATAGGAAGGGGATAAGACAGGGAGACAAGGGGGCAGCTTTGGGAAATGCAGCAGTCTATCTAGTATTCCAAGGAGAAGAAAAAAGGGAGAAAGGGTGCTCTCAAAATAGGAGGAAGTTAAGGGGTAATTAGAGGAGGAAAAAATAGAATAAACTTGCTGTTGACATTTAGCTGTTTTGAGAATTATAAAGCTAATTTATGGTGATTGCTTCCAAAAGGATATGGAGGTCTTGATTGTTTTAACAACTGATCTACAAACATAATGAACATCAACTATGGGCAAGATACGTGGCTGGGTCAGAAACAATGACAGGGAAGAAAGTGGAATTTGTTGAGTGCCTTCTGTGCACCAAGCGCTTTACCACTTTTAATCCTCAGAAAACCTCATAAGGAGGGGCGCCTGGGTGGCTCAGTCGTTAAGCGACTGCCTTCGGCTCAGGTCATGGTCCCAGGGTCCTGGGATCGAGCCCCGCATCGGGCTCCCTGCTCCGCGGGAAGCCTGCTTCTCCCTCTCCCACTCCCCCTGCTTGTGTTCCTGCTCTCACTATCTCTCTCTGTCAAATAAATAAATTTAAAAAACCTTTTTAAAAAATCTCATAAGGAATATAACTGTCAGCCCTCTGTGGGGATAGAAAAATGTGCAAGAGGATATGATTGCCACAAAACAAAGGGCTAACGGAGGCTGACTGCATAGACCAAATGACCTCTTCTGTGGATCAGGTGACCCTCAGACCAAGGGTCTGTGGTGTGGGCAGCGGGTGACACTGCCACGTGGCAGCATGCCACATGCCACAGGCAGCTCACGTGGCAGCAGGTGCTGGCTCACATAGGTGTCTATGAATTGGGCCATAAGAGATCTGGCCTTAATCTGTAGGCGATGGGAATTCATTGCAGGGTTTAAACCCAGGAGTGTGGTGGTGCTTTTTAAAATTCCAAGTGATCAATCTAGCAGTGGTATGCCAGGTGGAGTGAGATGGGGTAAGACAGAGGGAGAAAAAGCAGTGAAGAAGCAGTAATAGTAATCCAGGCGAGAAGGAATGGGGTTGAAGGAAAGAGCAGGGATCAGGAATCCAGCTGGTGGAGAAGCCACAGAACTGACAGGAAGCAGGGTGCTGGGGGAAGGCAGCACCTTCCCCCAGCTTTGGGTTTGAGCTTCAGCTATGGGATGGGTGACTGTCAAGTACACACACAAGACAAGGTAGGGCCAAGGCCAACACCCGACTGGATTCACCAGTGAAACACACCAGCCACTTTTCAATTCAGACAGTTTACCACTTTCCCAGTGCAAGGAAGGTCAACCAGAGGCACCAGCCCCCCGTGGTCCTTGCTTCATACACGGAACAGGACAAAATTACAAGAGGGGCTAGATTAATGCAACATGAGCTGGGGCCACCCAGGACCATGCTAGATAGTGTCCCCAAAAGACATGTCTGTCCAGAACATGAGAATGTGAGCTTATTTGGAAATAGTCTTTGCAGATGTGATTAACCAACTCAAGATGAAATCATCATGGATTTAAGGTGAGGCCTAATTCCAACGGCCAGTGTCCCTATCCGAAGAGGACAGGACACAGGCAGAGGAGGAAAGGACATGTGGGAGCAGAGGCAGAAACTGGAGTGATGCAGCCACAAGCTAAGGGACTCCAGGAGTCACCAGAAGCTGGAAGAGGCATGGAAGGATCCTCCTCAAGGGCCTTTGGAGGGGGTGAGGCCATGCCAACACTTAATTTCAGACTTCCACCCTCAAGAGCCACTAATAACTTCCTATTGTCTCAAACCTCCATATTTTAGCAATTTGTTATGGCAGCCCTAATTAAATAATACACCCCATTTCTAAGAAGTTAATTCCAGGCTGCAGCTGAGTGGTTTTATATTCTGAAACTCTATTTTGAGAACATGGGGCAAAAAATCCCATACTCCATGAGAACCCCGGAGGCAATGAGAAACTGTCTCAGGACAGCCTCCCAGGGGGACAGGGAAGTAAGAAGGAGATAACTTGGTAGGAGCCCCTTCCAAGTCCCCCATCCCCTCCCATCCCCAGAGGACCACAAGGTGTCCGCCCAAGACTCAGATTAGCTGCAGGTCAAGCCCTCGCCTGCATGGGTCTATGTGGCCGTGTGTAAGGCTGCCAGGGGGCCACGTCAGGACCACTGCCCTGGAGATGCCATCCTCTGGCACTGCAGTCACTCACCAGAGGGTCATGGCCTGGCACTGAGTAACAGACTAGAGCCTGCCCTCTTCTCTAAGAGAGTCTGGATGGAAAATTCTCAGACCTAAGATCACAGTCACATTCTCTGATGTTGGGATGACAAGACGGAGCAACAGCACTGAGAAAGCAGTAGGTTTGGGTCTCCTCGGCTGACCCGTCCTGATTCATGCACAGGAGTGATGTGTCAATTCACTTCCAACACCTCCACCCCTCCTGCTCTGGCATAGTCTGCCTTCTCCCCCTGGATTCGCCACGACCCCCCATTGGGGTCTGACCCAAATCCCTAACTACATCCTTGCTGACTCAAACCCCCTCAGTGACTGAAATGTGCCACTCCCCTCCTTATGGGGGACTCTGGTACCTTTGCTCTTGATGCATCACTGAGGATTACTCTTAAAATGAGCAGATTCTTCCAGTGCCTTTGTGACCCTTGGTGTCTTTAAATTTTATGACTTCATAGTGGAGTCTTTTCTCAATTCCCTTACTGTTTTGGTTACCCATGGAATGAAATTTCACAGCACAGATAATTTCTAAACTATGCTGATAGTTACTGCCTTTGGATTATATTTTAACCTGTCCCGTTGCCTTTACCAGCATGAACCTCAGTGATGGGGTCCTATAATCTATGCCCATTCCACACCCATTGGCTTAGCCTGTCCCGGCTCTCTGAACATTCCCATTGCATATTTTATGAAGTTTACCTTATAATGAGGATGCTAATCCTATGGACCTCCAGGCAAGACTACCCTAGGTCCGATTCCTGTGTCTGCTGTTTACTAGCTCTGAGCCTTAGTTCTCATGCAGGAGCATTATAAGGATTAAATGAGCTAACATAAATCACCTAGAACACTGTGACACAGGGGAGGCTCAACACTCAACGATTATCAGTAATGAAGGGGATGATGCTAACTTTGGCAATGTTGATTGTACCCCACATTCCCCCCATCAACAAGAATACTGCATTATTCTCCATGAAGGCACTCACCATTTTCTAAGTATTAAAACTGTCCATTTTTCTGGACCTTTGCACTAAATGACAAATTCTTGAAGGCTACCATCTTGTTTTAGTTTTCTAGTATGAGGATGTAGCATCTGGGATATGAAGCCCGAGCAAAATTATTGTCCTCACTCTCCTCCTCGCTTTATCTTTAATAGGATGTACAAATGGGCCAGGTCAAGTTGAAAGAAAAAATAATGCTTCTACAATCTGAATAATTATGTGGTATATTTATAAAATATTTCAAAAGCTATACTCTAAGTTACATATTGGATGACGATTATATGAACAGCCTGAAATGTAAAGCTCAGATTGTGCATTTTCCTACTGGCAGAGATGCATTGAACAGAATTGAGGTTATTTAACTCTATAAATCTTATTTCCAGTTCAATTATGAAACCAACATGCCACACATACCATACATCCAAAAACAAATTTAGTCTTCTGAATATTAATTAAAATTGTTTCAAAGAGATGGGCACTGTTTATCGTTGATTTAAATTAAATATTGAGAAGGAAATTAAAGAGATTTTTATTTCATTTATTCAGCAGCAACATTACAATTTATACAAATGAAGGCATAATTAAACAGTCTGCCATTAAATTACAATCTGCATCTCATGTAAGCAAACATATTAAAATTGAAAATGCTTGTCATGAATATAAAACCAGTTTGCCTGAATAGGAATTACTCCAAATGTACAATGCACATTTAAGCAACTGCTTTGTTTATTTTACAAAAAGGATCATGGCTCCTTTGATATGACCAGATTTATAGGCTACATTACTTTTAAGATATGTAGTTGATAATAATTTTAATACTACTAATAATAGCTAATGCTGTGGTAATCCCTGGTAAGCACCTAACACACACCAACAAACTGAATAATTTAACTCATGAAATGGATACTGACATTACCTGTTTTAAAGAGTGTCTTGTTTGGTTGGTTGGTTGATTGGTTCTGTTTTGTTTTAGGGAGGAAGAAAAGTCACATGGACGTGGCCACACAAGAGAAGTCAAGTCTGGGGAGAGCCAGTTTATAGTTGAGGAAGAAAGGAATGGGGCCATTCAGCAAAGAGAAAGTTCTGGGATGAGACTGGTTCTGGAATTTGCCTGGTACAAGGTGCATACTCAGTTAAAGCACTGGTCCAGAACACATAGAGTGGTCACTAAGAAAACACCACTTTCTTATATTAGCTTGGTGGTCTTGCATAGATTACTTAATTTCTCTGAGTCTTCACTTGCTCATCTACCAAGAGATATATAATATTTATAATCCTTCCCAACCCTCCATGGTGAATATCACATGATAAAAATGGTGGCTGGTATCTACAAGGTGTGCAAAAGGGACATTTATTAAATGCTTGAAAACGCAAACTAGAATTTAAAAGGGCTTGCAAGTCATCTCTACCATGTATCAAAGAATAGCTGTGAGTGGGAAAAATGGAATCTCACATAAACTACATTATCCCTGTCTTCATTCCCCACTGTCCTGTTCCCTTGATATCTGCTGGTGTGTTTTGCAATCCGAATGGTCCCTGGTTACAATCTATAATCCTTCTAAGGACACAATACCCATGAATGCTCACCAAGGTAATAACATCAGAAGCAGTAAATAGAAATTTAAATAAATAAAGCAAGCAAGTTTACCCACAGCACTTCTCGGAATTACCAAATGCTAAATGCAAACAATTGATGTGACATGATATACGCTGATCTGACCAAACATAACTGGATTCAGGGGAAATATGTTTAGCTAAAGAAGGAATTTAATAGTGAAGATGCATGTCAGAGAAGGACATGAAACTTTTTACCAGATGTGTCTGCTAATTTGACAATTAAAGATCCAACTTCACCTGGAGTGGGCTTGGGTGCTGATTTGAGCTTTAGGCATCCTCTGGCACTTCAATAGAGCAACTGACCAGTTTCACGTCCAGTCAAGGTAAAGAGCGTTACCAATGGTGGCCCCATGTTCAGTCCCAGTGAAACACTTCTCCACAAATCATCAAACCACCCTCTTTGTAAAGTTCTTCCTTTTAAAAGCAATCTCAAGGTATTTCCACTTTCTAATAATTCATGTATTCATTTCATATATTTTCAGCTCAGAGTCCCAACGGGACTTTGTTAAATGCTAAAGAGGCAGCAATGCCCAGAGGCTAAGGCTCAGAGCCCACTGTTCACCATTGCAGGGGGCTCAAGATTTTTGTTTTGTTTTGTTTTTAGGATTTATTTATTTATTTTAGAGAGAGCACGAATGGGAGGGGCAGAGGGAGAGAGAATCTCAGACTCCATACTGAGCACAGAGCATGATGCTCGGCTCAATCTCACAACCCTGAGACCATGACCTGAGCAGAAACCAAGAGTCGGCTGCTTAGCCAACTGAGCCACCCAGGCACCCTGCAGGGGGCTCAAGTTTATGTGTGGGATTGCTCATCTCTCCAATACTATTGGTTATGACTCTATCTGGCTGCTTAGTTTTCTGTTAATTAAGAACCTCTTCCAGTGTTGTTGACTCAACGTATAGTGAATACCCCTTGTAGCTGTTGAGTACTCCTGACCTCCTCCGTAAGCACTCACTCTCCCACAGGTCCCTGGTCCACCTGGTTGCAGTGGAAAGAGCCACAGGAGAAAATATATCATGGCCAAGCTGCCTCCCCACACCCCACAGTTGATGACTCGGGAATGGACTCCTAATCCAACCAACCAGAGATGACTTGAGCCAACTGGGCTGCTCTGTTGAGTGGATATGACAGCTAATGACCAACTGACAGCTTCTTTCTGCCATTTTGAATAGAAAACCCAGTAGCTGTGGATGTACTGATCTGAAAGAAAAAGACTCCTCCCCACACCCCACAGTTGATGACTCGGGAATGGACTCCTAATCCAACCAACCAGAGATGACTTGAGCCAACTGGGCTGCTCTGTTGAGTGGATATGACAGCTAATGACCAACTGACAGCTTCTTTCTGCCATTTTGAATAGAAAACCCAGTAGCTGTGGATGTACTGATCTGAAAGAAAAAGACTCCTGAGGACCTAAAATGCATGGCTCCTCTACCTGCAGCCCTGCTCTTGGGTACTGTGAGGCACTTCCCTTAGCCATGGAAGTAATCCACTTCTTTTCTTAAACAAACCTAAGTAGATTACTAAAAGCATGCACCCAAGTAGTCAACCAGCTTAAAATCTGTATGTCTTTTCCTGCTCTCTGCTTCCCCCTCAGCCTCAGTTTGAAGCCCTCTTGATCAGACTGTGTCCAGATAAACAGATGGTTTGGGGAATATATCCTACTTCCATCCATTTTCCATCCTGATTTATTGAATTTAAAATTTCAGTCAAATTCTGCTCTGCAACACCCTCTCCAGAAACAGTCATGAACTTTCTCATTTCCCAGCTGCTTCCCATTTGGTTAGAAGAGCTCTTGAAAATATAATTTGAGCCTAAAATGTTTAATTTTCCCTGATCAGCCAGGAGGTTGTTCTATTTGGAGATCTATCCTATATCTTTCTGTAGAACAACAGAACTACAAAAGTGTTATTAATAGAACATCCTTCATCAACTGTGAGGACTCGTGGTCTGAGAATTTAACTTCCTTTCTGTGAGCTCCTGACTCTTACATTGTCTTAGCTATGGACACCTGAAGAGCCATTTTTTAGAGTGATTTTTCAGACAGAAATGCTTTGAGGACCTCCTATTTACCTCCATAATTCAATTAAAAGGATAAACTGCAGGCCTTCCAGGAGTTTCTTAAAACCCTTTTTCTAACACAAAAATATGACTGCTTCAGCTGACTCTAATAGGACACTGTGAACTGCCTCTCCCATCCCCACTCCTATACAGCAGGACTTCAGTTTAATACCATGATATTTTGACTCAACTTTCTTTCACTACACAGCTCCCACTCCGCTAAAGCGCAACATCACTTCCCCCATCCAATGTATTCTATTCTCTCAAGCTAACCCCACCCCACTTTTTCTAGGACTTCTTTCAATGCCTCCAGTTGGCCAATTTGGAATTCCTCTTACAAAGAAGCAGAGGTACAAAGACTCAGGTCACCAACACCCTATCCATGACCTCTTCTATTTGTCTGATCCTCTGTCCTCATAACTTCCTTCTCAAAATCGGGGGCCGTTTCAGACTCTTCAATGTCATGCCTCTGCACAGACCTTGCCATAATCATTTTCTTCAGCAGAAAACATCTTTGTTGCAAGTAAACCTAGCTGTAAAATGGACCATATAATGGGTCTTACTAAATGAAGGTTATTGATTGTATTGCTTTGGTAGACATTTGGTGAAATCAGTAATCACTTCTCAGGAGCCACGTCCCTGAAAATTGTTTTCTGTGTTGTTTCCTTTCATTTCTCTCCAAACTAATAGTGACTGCAAATGGCTCTAGATCTGGCTGTGATCCCTCCTGATATAATCAGTTGTCACAAAGAAAAATCATTAGCATGATGCAAAATTAATTAGAAAAGTCTGTTGCAATT
This sequence comes from Zalophus californianus, assembly GCF_009762305.2. Taxonomy (NCBI): domain Eukaryota; kingdom Metazoa; phylum Chordata; class Mammalia; order Carnivora; family Otariidae; genus Zalophus; species Zalophus californianus. Next base: position 186,134,628 of record NC_045598.1, read on the forward strand.
TATAAATATGCATTTGTGGTTAAATAAATCTGAAGATGTGGATTTCGCTTGATGTCCCTTAGGGTGGATATTTTGCATGCTTGTAGTGCACCAAACAAGAAACCTAATCAGATCGGTTCTGCCATAAATGAAAGCCATTTATTTGGCCCTAATTGGGATCTGAGAAGTTATTAAAGCATATTTTTGGAGTTTGTTCAAATTAATTATTGTGAAGCAAATGGATTTATAGGCAAACTACTTTCTCAAAACATTTTCCCCCGAAACAGCTGTACCTTGTACAAATGAAAATTATATGAATAGAGAAACTATAATGGTCTGTCCAGGCTGGAAAGAGAAGTGGGGGGACCTAGATTTATGGCAAAGGCTTGGAAGGTTGTCAAATAAAATGGAGCTCTTTTTTACCCGAGCTCTCAGTATCCAACTCACAAATCCATTCTATCACATTTCCACTGGAAGATACAAGTTTAATGCCAGTCAGAGGAGGCACCCTCCTGTCCAGTTGATCCGGGGACACACAGCTTTATTTTCTAGATTGAGACTTGTCCCTGACACATAAGAAGCAGTCAGGTAAAGTAACTCTAATTCTTAAGCCCCTGATTTATAAGGCTGCATGGGCTTGAACACTCGACCTCCAAATTAAGAGATTCAGGGTGGAATTAACTCGGAGTAAACTGGAGTTTGATTATGTGGTGACTTAGAATTTTTAATGTGAGAAGAATCTAGGTATTTATGTTGTTTACTCTTTCTCTACATTTTATATACTATCTGGGTTGAAGTTGGGATTTGTAAAAATGAGGTACATCATTATCTTAATAAGCATTTCTATTTTAATGGAAGCCATCTATAAGAATATGACAAGGAATGCCATCTTTAAACCATCTGGCCACCACTCTGGGACTTCTGGCTCCTCAGAACCAGACATCGTGGTCTTAACACTACTGGCATCAATGACTTGATTTGTAGAATTGTATTAGGAGTCAGTACCAAGTGATCGATTCTTACCTGGGAATGCTGAACTTCTAAGGTGATGTAAATGTTATATATTATATTCATTAGCTCTCTACACACTGGCGTTATAGAGGATATTCTGCATCTAGCAAATAATAAGATATGTGGACTTTTTATGTATACATGTCTGTTCCCCCAAATTCATCCAAAAACATTTTGTGAAACAGTTGAATTTTCTGTTTATACTTCACTGAAGGAACAGCAAAACTTCCTCATTACCCACTGGTTGCTCTTGTCTTCCTCATTTCTCTCTCCCTGATATTATTCCCCTGACAATACAAGCTTCTCTCTGGGGTGATTTCAGCAGCTGTCAGCTTTCCATCAGCATATTACAAGCACAGCACAATCATGTTCCCAACCACACCCTCTCCAACTCAGTGAAATAAAAAGGAAACAAAACTAGATAAGAAAGTATCATGTATCATAATATAAGTGTTAAATTATAAGCTTTAAAAGTCAAGCATGATTTCCAAATAAATACAATCTGCTTCACTTTGAAAGAGGATTTGGGTCAACATGTGACTCAACCAATATTTGCTGAATCAAGCGATGAGTAAGTAAACAGGAGATTGCCTTACTGAAGCATGCTTCACTCGGCTGAGTGTGAGAGGACTCAGAGCACAACTCACATCCTCTTCTCTGAAAAGTGAGGTTGGAGGCTTACTGGAAAAAGGTTTCCCGGAAAAAAAAAAAAGTTTTCCTGGAAAAAAGAAAGAGAGAGAGAGAGATACCCCATCTGAAGGCCAGTTCCCTCAAAAGAAGTTATTTTTGGTGCCTTACCCCTAATTTAGCTTCCAAAACAAGGATGCAAAACATCATAAGGTAGATGCGGATCCTGGGAAAGAAAGCAAAGAAAATGCTAATGTGAAGAGTCATCTTTTGCAGCTTTAAAGAAGACCAAGCCCAGGAGAGAAAGCAACAGTAATTCACTAGGGACTCTAGCCCAGTCTCTGGGACCAACACAAACTTAGGAGGAATTCTGCCTGGAGTCTGCAAGGTGAGAGGGGGTGATGTCACCTGACTGGCATTGCAGAGGGAGCCCTGAGTGACATTAATGAGGTCCTAGGAAGGTTCCAGGGAGCAGTTTCAGGCAGAAGCAAATGCAAATCATCTCTGGAGGAAAGTATTCCACATATAAAACCTCAGATTCCCATAGTTTTACAAAGCATGAATTTTAGAAACAAAAATCACCAAATATGCAATGTGTCAACAGAAATAAAAATAATTTAAGAACCCCCACCCAACCAATGATTTCAGATACTGTAAATGACAGGCACATATTATAAAATAACTTGCTATGAGATGTTAGAAGATATAAAATATGGTATAAAAAACTAGAAAGTGACAAGGTACTATCTGTAATGGGTTGAATTGTGTCACCCCCAAAATTCGTATGTTGAGGTTCTAACTCCCTATACCTCAGAATGTGACCTTATTTGGAAACAGGGTCATTTCAGGCGCAGTAAGGAAAGATGAGGTCATATAGGAGTGGTTTGGGCCACTAATCCAATGTGACTTGTGTCCTTATAAAAAGGAGAAACTGGTACACAGACACACACAGGAGAATGCCGTAGGGACATGAAGGCAGAGACCGGGGTGGTGAATCTCCCAGGCCAGGAACACCAAAGATTGCCCAGAAGCCCCTAGAAACCAGAGAAGGAGGTTTGGAATAGATTCACCCTCATCTCCTGGACGACTCTGCTCACACCTTGATCTCAGACTTCAAGCCTCCAGAACTGTGAGGCAATAAATTTCTATTGTTTAAGCCATCCCATCTGTGGTACTCCATTATAAGCAGCCCTAGCAAACTAATACACAATCTAAAGCAACCAGGAAGGTTTATTTTAAAATAAATGAATAGGGGTGCCTGGGTGGCTCAGTTGGTTAAGTGACTGCCTTCGGCTCAGGTCATGATCCTGGAGTCCCAGGATCGAGTCCCACATCGGGTTCCCCGCTCGGCGGGGAGTCTGCTTCTCCCTCTGACCCTCTTCTCTCTTGTGCTCTCTATCTCTCATTCTCTCTCTTTCTCAAATAAATAAATAAAATCTTTAAAAAAAATAAAATAAATGAATAGAACTTTTAGAAACAGGAAAAAGTTGTCCAAATTAAAAACACAGCCAATAGTGTTATCAATCCGCATCGTGCATGTGAAAGAGACACCAAATTATTGTAACTATTCACAGAAAGGGTTGAATCCAGGGTATCAGTTTTTTTTTTTTTTCCCAAATAATCCGTTTCCTGGAATGACTCCCCAAACCATCAGAAGTGATCCACCAACCTAGCCATTATTGCTGTTCCAGGAGCAAGACTCCACTGTCACCCCCAAGGATGTGGCTCATCTTCGGGAAGCAAACTTCCCGAGGACAAATAAGCAAACTCCTATCTAAGGCCGACCAAGAAGTAGCTTCTGCTCTCACCACCATTGGCACTGGCTGTGAGCACCCAGGATGCTGGGAAAGAACAAGAACTGTCACCAGTTACCCTCTGTTCCGTGCTCCTGCTAGCCAGCAGCAACAAACAGCGCCCCGCTTCATGTCCTTTTTTCATAGCTCATGCAGAAACACATGGGACTCTACCTTCAATTGAATCTTGAAAATATAGTCTTTTATTATTTTAGGGTTTCCAGCCAGAAGGTGATTAGCAAATGAGCCAATGATGAGACCCCAGCTGAGGGAGGCTCAGGAGCAGACTGAACACAGTAGAATCCAGAATTCATGTCAGAACAGGGACCTACAGACGTTCTCAAGAATGTGTAATAACAGTCTGAGGGGGTAGCAAAAATAGAGTCAAAGGACACTGAGTCTCAAAGGAGTCTGTGAGTGTCTAATATAAGTTCACATCTAATGAGCATCCTAGAAGCAGACAATAGAGAGAACAGAAAATAGGTCATATTTAAAGTTTTAATTCCTAAAAATAAATAAATAAATGAAATTTTAATTCCTGATCATTTTTTAGATCTTTGAAAAACATGAACCCACAAATATGAGAAATGCAAGGCGTGCCAAATAAGATAAATAAAAAGAAATCCAACCATGGACACACTGTCATGAAATAGAACACCACAAACAAAATGACCCTCTTATAAGCAGTCAGAGAGAAAGATCAGTTATAAAAGAATGAGAATTAGACTTACAGCAATTTCTCTATAAAAAAAAAAAGAAGCCAGAAAACATGAGAATTATACCTTCTAAGAACTAAGAGAAATTAATTATCAACTTGGAATTGGTTATTCAATAAAACTCTATCTCAAGAACAAAGGCATTTCAAGGAAGTAAACAAAAATCAGAGAGTCTGTCCTTAATACAGTGTTACTAAGGTATTTCTAAGAAGCAAGAAGAATAGATATATAGTAGCAAAAGGTTTGCAAATATGAGCAAATGTAAACACTGTCTGACTGATAATGATAATGGTAATATTGCTGAAACTGTGAATTATAAAATAGGTCAAACCAAAATTTTGAACAGTTATCCAGTGTCAATCATGATTTGAATAACAAAATCTCTTGATGGGAAAAGTGAGTAAGATTAATTATGCAAAAATCCAATGGCAACATTTGAAAGAACATAAATAGAGGGTTTAACCTAAAGAACAGTAGAACAAAAAAAAGTTCTCTTATCAAAAATAGATGTGGGGGCGCCCGGGTGGCTCAGTCATTAAGTGTCTGCCTTTCCGCTCAGGTCATGATCCCAGGATCCTGGGATCGAGCCCCACTTCGGGCTCCCTGCTCAGAGGGAAGCCTGCTTCTGCCTCTCCACTCACCCTGCTTGTGTTCCCTTTCTTGCTGTGTCTCTCTCTGTCAAGTAAATAAATAAAATAAAAAATAAAATGTTTAAAGATTATATATATATATTTATTTATATATATTTATATATAAAGATAGATATATATATATATGGATGCGTGTGTGTGTCGGGGGGGGTACCTGGATGGCTCATTTGTTTAAGCATCAGACTCTTGATGTTGGCTCAGATTAAGCCCCGCATCAGGCTCTGCGCTCAGCTCAGAGTCAGCTTAAGAATTCTCTCTCTCTCCCTCTCCCTCTGCCCCTTCTCTCTCATTCTCTCCCTCCTAAAAATATGTGTATGTGTGATATAGAGGATAGAAATTGGCAAGATTAAGAAATCCCCATCATACTGGGAAATTTCAACATAACCTCTCAATTACTCACTGTCAAGCATACAAAATATTAATGACAAGGGATAAGATTTGAGTCACTCACTGAAGAAACCTGATTTAAGGGACACATAGAGCACTGCCTCAACCAACTGAGATCACAAATTATTCTCAAGTATGCATGGAATTAAAAATAAAACAAAACAAAATCTCACCACTCTGTACCATGAAGCAAGATTCAACAAGTTTCAAGCAGCTGGTATCATACAAAGTTCTCCAACCGTGGTGCAGTTATGTTGGTGGCAGAATGATTACACCAGTAGCCCCAAACTCTCTGACCTCTTTGCACTCATGCCCTTGGATACTGCCTCTCACATGACTCTGAACTTGGTCATGCAACCTGAGGCATAACCAAAATAAACAGAAGCTTGAGAAAGTGTTTGCACACATCCACTTTCCTCTCCTTTAGACACTGGCCACTACCCAGCCCATGGCCAATATATGATATTGTCCAGGCAAGACTGACAAAGGTGCATATGTAACCCACAAAAGGCACAGGTGCATGAGTGAGACTAGCCAATACCAGATGGACTGTCCTAGAATTCATAGGAGCATAAATAAGCAATAATAAACTGTTGTGCAGTTAAGCCATCTAGGTTTACAGGCCTTCGGTGCTTTATACTAGAAATAGTGTAGGGATACTGTATTCCTAGATATGGAATTTCAGGATAAACATAGTTATTTATTTATTTATGGATTGATTGATTGATTTTTATTATGTTCAGTTAGCCACTGTATAGTACATAATTAGTTTTTGATGTAGTGTTCAATGATTCATCACAGGATAAGCATACTTAAAATAGGTATTCATAAATCATCCCTCCAATTCCAAATGTTTATGAGAGGAACATTTACCTTACCATCTCAATCTTTTGAATATAGGAAAGTGATATCTCATGTCGTTATACTTCGCATTTTAAATACACCCACTGAGGGACACCTGGGTGGCTTAGTTGGTTAAGCGTCTGCCTTTGGCTCAGCTCAGGATCCCAGGGTCCTGGGATCAAGTCCCATGTTGGGCTCCTTGCTCAGCGGGGAGCCTGCTTCTCCCTCTGCCTTGCTTGTTCTCTCTCTCTCTCTCTCTCTCTCTCTCTGACAAATAAATAAATAAAATACACCCTTTGATTCAGGTATAGAATATAAGGAGCTAAGCAACCAGTAAAGAAAATAATAATTATATGTATATATACATATATGTATGTATATGTAAGTATGTATGTATTTTCACTCCATCAGCCCATATTTATGAAGAACCACTCACGTACAATGTCCCAGGACAATGGGCCTTTGATGCAGCTCAGGGACTCCTCATGGACAGTAGAACTGATGAAAGCAGGTCTCTCTCTGGAGTCATAGGAAGATGATGCACCAGGCTCTATGTAGCTTGAGTAATTTATTTAATAGGTGCACCTGCTTCTGACAGCTGTGAAACATTTGGTAAGGTGACCTGAGGCTCATTCCAACTGCCTGGTGTCACCTGAACGGCACACAGGGAGGGAGGAAGTCAGTTGTAGGAAGGAGACATTGTGGCACCTTTGAAGTAGCGGTGGTTGCTATGGAAACGCTTTTGGATGGAGTACTGGAGAAAGTCTGTCTCCTGAGTTCAAAGGACACACTTGTGTGAAAGGTGTCCTTTGGGGGAGGAGCTTGACAGTGATCCCAGCCTCTTAACAGCAGTGTGAGAAATCTTAATAACTAATAACCTGAGTAGGGGCGGTGCCATCATTGACACTCTCACAATGGGGCGCCCTAAAGAGAACCCCCAAGTACACACAAAACATGAATCAAGCTTACATTTGGATGATAAAATGTAAAGCCATTGAATTTATAGTAAGTCAACAAATTTGGTAGAATTACCCCGTGCCAGGCACTGGAGTCAGAACTGGGGATCCAACAGTAAACAAGACAGAGCCCTGCCCAATTCGGAAAAACCCAGAGAACGTGAGGAGTGGCAAGTCTGGGGATGTGGGCATCACAGGGGTCACTGAAGCGCCAGCAGGCTCGGGAAACCCTCCGGGCTGGCACCATGGGAGCAGGCGTGGGAGGAGACGTGGATGGAAGAACATTCCCAGAAGCCGGCATTACAACGCCACTAACGTAACTGCTGTGAGCCTGTCTGGGTTTTGATCTCATCGATGTGACTTAAAAAGTTTGGGGCAAAGTATCTGTCAAACACTTGAGAATTGCCTGGTGTGCAATCATTGCGCCTGTGTGCTTGTTTTTATTACTTTCCTAATTGTCACCAGGATCATGGAGGGCTTAGTATTGGTTAGGCAATTAGCTAAGTAATTTTTTTTTTCTAGCAGAAACAGCTCCATGAACTGTCACCATAACAACTCTATTCTCGGAGCACTATTCTTACCTCGGCTGCAGAGTGGGGGCGGCTTGGCAATGTGAGGAGAGAGAAGGTCAAGACCACCAAGCTCCTTGGCAGCAGAGCCTATAGCCACAGCCTGTCCGCCTGCAGTGCCCCATTCCTCACAAGCTCGCTCTGTACCATCACAGCAACCACACTAATAATAGTGAACGCTTCCCGAGTGCTGACCGTGCAGCAGACGTGTCCCAAGCTCTTCACTTCTATCTCATTTAACATTCATGTAACCTGGCATGCAAGGTGTTAGTATCTCCAGGTGGCAAATGCAGAGAAGGAGACATCAGGAGGTCGAGTGCCTTGCAGATAATTCTTGGCAGAGATGCATGTGGACCCAGGCACCCTCCACTGCCTCAAAAGGTCACCAATACCTGAATAGTCAGTGAACGTCAGCTGGGTGAGGGGGTGGCAGATGGGGGCAGACGAGGTTAACCATCTCAGGTAGAAGGACACACACGCGAGAAGGCAGGTCACCAAATTTGTTCACCCTGAGCTTCACAATGGGGAGTCGTTCCGTGTGCTGTGATCCCTGTCACCCGCCTTCCCTTTTAACCACGCATGTGTTTGGTTCAGGTGGAGTTGGTGGCCTGGAAGCCTTGAGAGAAAGCCCATGTGGTCTGGCCAGGAGCAGACAGGGTGGGAGCAGTAACCTGAGAAGAAAGACAAGGAGTATCTTTCACACAGTGGGGAGCCATTTCCAGATAGAACCCAATTTGTTATCTGCTCTTTCCCTGCCAAAAATCCTGATGAGTCAAAATGGCCCCATCTGTCACAACGCTGGGGAGCGGGATGAGGCTGGTCAGGGGGACTGAGCAGTCCCTGGAGGACAGGCAGGCCTAGGGAGGGTGCTGGGCATTGTGCACTGCAAAGGCCTGCACCCCCTTCATGCCCTGAGGGCCCCCACTGGGGTTGCTGAAAGCCCAGCACTTACATTATAACCTTGACCAGCCACCTGCCCCCAGGACATTTCAGTCCTCTGCTGTTGATGTAAACACGCCAGAGAAAATAAAACAATGAACACACAGGATGCCTCCAGTGTGCTTGCCCACAGTTCCGGTGGATGTCCTTACACCAGCTGCCGTGACAGTCTGTCACTGGGGTAACGTTAGGACCCCACTTTACAGATGCAGCCCCGAGACACAGAGAGCCGAAGGAAAGTACCCAAGGTCACACAGTGTGTTAGTGGAAAAACCTGGATTAAGTTCAGACACGGATGGATGCACACTTGGGGGGAACATTGAGGAAAACCGGGAGTGTGGTTATCTTAGAGGTCAGGTTAGGCACAGGGCGGGGAGGGAAGTGCGTGGTTGAGGAGAGGAATGGGGGTCTGCGAAGAGTTCGGGATACACTATTTCCTGACTGGCTGGTGCTTACATGAGTGTTCTCAATCACTGCACTATTTTCCTTTGGGGTTGAATAATTCTTTGTCATGGTGGCTGCCCTGTGCATTGGAGGGTGTTGATGAGCATCGCTGGCCTCTACCCGCTAGATACCAGTCGTATGTTCTCCCCCAGTTATGACAACAGAAAATGTTTATAGACTTTGCCAAATGTCCCCTAGGGGCAAAAAATCTCCATGGTTGAGAACCACTACTTTTCCTATGATGTTCCCTGTCCAAAAATTGGTTAGGTATATATTCATGCTATGCACATTTCTGCATAGTTGTTACATTTCCCATTAAAGTCAGTTCAAACAAAAAAGAATCCACACAGTGTTTGGGATGGAGTAGGTGCTCCAAATGTGGTCTCCTTTCCATTCCTCTTCCAGATCCAACATTCCCTATTTCTTTGCATAACCTGGAGGCCTCCTTTGGCTTATCCTTGCATCCTACCTCCAGAAACCCCAGCCCTTGGTTTTAACTACATTTTATCCAGCCTGACTTAGTTACTTATCACCCAACTCCTAATATCCCGCCCTCATTGTTTTGTGAATTTTTTCAATTATGAAAAAAAGTAAACCTACAAAAGAGTTAAGGTATAGTAATATAATAAATACCCATATGCCCACCAAGTCAAATCAGCGGATGTCGATATTTTGTCTCCATTGCTTCCAAAATGTTTATAAATAAATATTACAGATAACGTTTTTCTTTGTAATCTTTCCCAAGTCCACTTCCTTTCCCCTGCCCTTGGAGAAAGTGGTTATATGATGAAGCTACTGTATTTACTTTCTGCTCTGATTCTACACTTGGCCATATATACTTTTGTGTCAACAAATAATATTAATAACAATTCTTGTAGCCAATATTTCTGATATTAGCACAAAGTCACTCCAGTGCTTCCTTTGTATCATCTTGTTTATATTCATGACAGAACTCTGAGATGCCCACTATTATTTCCCCCCATTTTACACTTAAGCAAACTGAGGCACTAAGATGTTAAGTAAATTTACTAATTACATTTTGCAGAGAGGTTACATTTTGCAGGACTGTTATCAAGCAGACATCACAATTTGTCCCCCCATCTGTTTCTGCTGGTAGACTCTGAGCTCCTGCGGACAGAAAATGTGTCCCTTTGTCTCAGGGTCCCTGGCGCCAATGAGAAATGACACTAATAGGTGAGCACACAAATGAACAAGTAAACAAATGGATCAAGAATCAGTAAACAATCCCAACTTCTTCCACAGGATTTCCTGTTTCCAATCAGGCTGCAGGATGCTCTCCTTGCTCGCCTCTCCTCCATCGGCTTCTTGTCGCTCCCACAGAAGTATCCTCCTCAGCCCCTGCACGAGACTGTGTTCCTTGCTTAAAATTCTCTTTGCAGTCAGGGCATCATAGGCCGCTTTGAAGATCAGGCACAACAAGGTAGGAGTGAGCCGAGGGATATCAGAGAGGATTCTGCAGTGGCACCAAGCAGGCCTGGATGGGACTTAGTAAAAATGCACTAAGCCTGATCTAAGGCCATCCATGCTGGATTGCAAGCAGCTAGTGATAGCAATCAGGTCACTTGGAGGAGGGCCATTAGCTGGACACTGTGAGTTGTTTGGACAGACTGGGGACACCTGCAGACATATCTGAGCACACAGATATATTTTCCTGTTAAGGAGGCATTGTGTATAGATGCTACATTTTTACATTTATTATGTGTAGGCTGAAGGTCAACCTGCCTGAAATTGATGACCTGCCTCCTCAAACCAGGATGAGCCCTCAGTGAGGTCATACAGGTAAGTCCCTGAGCACAGCACCTGCAGGTGCTGGGAGCCCAGTGACTACTCCTCCCCCAGCTGCCAGCCCAACTCACCTGGCCCCAGCCACTGCTCACAGCCCCACAACACAAGCTACTCCACACCCCTTGTCATACATCACCCCCAACCCACCTCACTTCTAGCATCACTCATTTCCACTCGCTGTTTCCCACGTGGAGCTCAAATTCCATCTGTGTCACCCACCCACCTGCCCGCCGCCCTCCTGTTCCCAGAGAATCCCACGTCTACTCTGTAGGGTTAGCTGGGAAGCCCGCATCCATTGCTATACCCATTCTATTGATTACGGTTGATGAGGTGCGTAACTTCCTAAAGTCATGATTACGGTGATAACAATGACGGTAATGATTTCCCTCCCCTCTCTTTGGCTCAGCTTCTCTTTCTTCCACAGCACAGACAGGTATCTCCCGCTTTTCAAAAATTTGTGTTACGCTGCTTCACTTTTGCACAATGCCTACATTAGTCCCTGTTCCCACAGACTAAAAGGAACCCCAAGAGGATTTTTGCTTTCACAAAAAAAAGGGCAAAAAAGTGAAACGTGAAGCATTGATTTTGCAGCAAGCTGTTAACAGAGGCCGCTCCGGAGCTGGGAGCGTCGCGCCTCCGAGCGGCTTCCTCGGGAACTACACTTAGCATGGGGGCATCAGAGCACCTGAGCTTTGAACTGTGAGAATCGTGCTTCATCTCCATTTATTTATTTATTTATTTATTTATTTTTACATACATTAACATGATGTGGCTTAAGGTATCTGAAAAGCCTGAGAAAAGATATCTTTGGGTCTGGGAACGCTTAAAAATCGTTCCATATAAATTAATGGTAATGCTTCTTCATTTTATATCATTTCAACTTTTATGGGAATGCAATACTTCAGAGTAGTGGAGTAAATCTTTATTACCACCTGACAAATTACACGTTTACTTGTTCCTGCTTATTGTTCCCCCTTCATCCTAGAACGTAATTTCCATCACGGCAGGTCCTCCATTTCCCTGGTCACCGCTGCATCTCCAGGACCTGAGTCACCACAGAGTAGGTACTTAACAAATGCCTGCCAGTTGGAGGCATGAATTGAGCTCTTGCCCTGAGTGAAGGGGCGTGCTGAGCACTCCAACACCTTGTCTTCATGAAGTCATCAGAAACTTGGTAGTGGCCGTCCTTACCGCCTCGGATCAGAGGGAACGCAGGTGGGATGACCGGAGGTGTGAGGAAACAGGATATGTCCAGCTAGAATACAGGGGTGGTTTGCTCAAGGTCGTGCAGCTAATAGCGTGTAAGGCAAGGCCAGACCCAGGTGGTCTCGGTCTTCCGCACGTGTCCTCTCCCCTATGTCACTCTGCCTCCAACACTAGACTGGCAGGAACTCGATGAAAGGACTCCCTCAAATATGTTTGATAGACTCGGTGCCTAGAAAGGTGCCTGGAACGTATCAGGCAATGAAAGCATGAAGATCAAGTAAAAGTGGATCAATCTTGTAGGAAGTGGACAAAGCTAGAAATAGGAACAAGGAATCCCAGGCTTTCCAGACTGGATCGGACCAGTCAGTAATTCCTTCAGCTGGACCTCTAGAGGAACCCAGAAAGTGAGGATGGAGACAGACCGGCTTGGAGAGGCTGAGCTGGCTCCCGAACATGGCCCTCTGCTGCCCCCTTGTGGTTCAGCCTGTCGGAGAGCGCCCGAACACTCCCACAGCGGTGCTCAATCTCTGGACCGACACCAAACAGGATCCTTCTGTCTTTTCACTCAGATGCCATTGCAGGGAAAGAGGGGGACACTGATTTTGGCTGGGGGAACGTTGGAGAGTCTCTCCTACAGAGAACTTGATCCAGATAAGTTCAGGCTTTATTTAGCATACAGAATATACCAACAATGAGGGTACCTTTTTCTGAGCTTGCCCGAGAAAGAACTACAAACTGAAAAGAATCCTCTTCTTTGGAATAATGCTCTGCAGAACCTGAATTTTTCTGTTCTGATCATTTTATGGTTGGTAAACTGATTAGGCACTGAGTTCTGTGATCTCAAAAATGTGCTTTTATGTTGAGAGCAGGTGGAACTGTCCACATGGAGACAGAAGGTCCCATTTGAAATTCATGTTGAATTGTCACACAGGGTTAAGTAGTCCTTTACATTCTATAAATAAACCCTACTTATAACAAGAAATGAAAACTCAATCCAAACTTCTAAACTGATTTCAATGGATCACAGGACTGAATGCTTCCTTTGTGTTATAAAGGACAATTCTTTTTGTCTCAGTGTGTCTTTTGCCCTTGAATATGACATTTGCTGTGAATTCTAAAACTGCCTGAGAGCATGCTTTCTGAAAACCTCATTAAGGAACATATCATGGGCGATGGTGCTCCCACAGCTGAATCACAGAATCATGGGACATTCCATGTAGAAGGAGAGTTGGAGAAATAGATTCTCATTTTTGGTTTGGTCTCTAAAATAGTATTTCCTTCACTTGACCACAAGCAGCAGATAGATACTCAGAAATATGAATAATTTCAGGTTCTCCCAATATTACAGTTTTATTTCAACCTTATTTGAACTGAAAAGGAAAGGAAGAGCATAGATTAATTGGCGGCTTTGTATCAAGTGTTAAGATAGGCGTTTTGCATCCATGAGCTCATTAACCGTTAGTTACTGTGATGGATTGGCAGAGGCTGCTCATTTATCTATTGTTGTGTGACAACCATCTCAAATCTTAATGGCTTAAATAGCTTTCTTTTTTCATCACAGTTTTCGTGAGTTGACTGGGCTCAGCTGGTGATTCTCACTTGGACTCTGTCATGGGACTGTAGCGAGGCAGTAGCTACAGCAGTCCTCTGAAGGTGCAAAATAGGCTGATGTCCAAGATGGCTCACTCACCTGACTGGTGACTGATGCTGGGAATTGTAGAGCCATCCAGGAGAATGCCAATGCATGGCCTCTTCTTATAGTATGATGTCTGGGTTTGGAGAGAAGGTGTCCCAAGAGGAAGCCTTCCACGATAAAGAAAGTAGGAGCTCCTGGGCCAATTAAGGACAATATTTAAAACTTGGGAGGTCTCGTTTCCACTGAATTCTATTAGCCAAAGCAGGCATATAACCAGTTCAGATTCAACAGAATGGAGATAAAAACCCACCTTTTAAAAGGGGATTGGCAGAGAAGTATGGGGATGAGAGATATTGCTGGGTCATATTTAGAAAATGCAATCTTCTATGATTTACAGATCTTCCACATGCAAATTGTGCTTACCACTCCCCCGAGGACTCCAGAATCTCAGCTCATCCCATTACAGCATCAGCTCAAAGCCTGGGGTCTCATCAGCTAAAGCAGACCCACAAATGATAATCCTCCTCTGGGCAATTCCTTGAATCAACATCTTGAGTACAATTTACCTCAATCTGAGGAACCCTGGGCTAATGGTACAAACCATCCACTGTGCTCTCAACAAATATACAGCAGGGAGAAGAATTCCTTCAATACATATTCCTGCCCAAGGGACAAAAATCGGGAGGTGCATAGTAATTACTGATCCATAGTGATTCCAAAATCCAGTTGGGCACTTGTGACCAGTGTTTTGATTTGAGACCGGTCTTGTTCCCTCCCTGGTTGTGCTCAGTGTTCTTGGATCCCCTGTCTGAGTCACCCACCCATTTTCCACTAGAAGTAGCCTGTGTTTGCAGCTGAGTATGGTCCTCAGCCTGCTCTCTGCCCATATGATGCCTGAAGTCCATTTTTAAGAAGACCTGTTCCATTTTGGACTATTTCTGTCCAGGCTTGTCTAAGCAGACAGTGTTTCTGATGATATAATAAAAATAATAACAATAGCAACTGACTAAATTACTCTCTTATAAACAGTCTGGGCTTATAACTGGTTTTATTGAGGTTTAATTTATTAGAAAAAGTCACAAACAACTTTTTTTTGAGATATCCCTCTGGCTTGAGCTCAGAATCACAGCACTATGGAGGAATATCCTTAACTTTCTTAAGAAGCCTTTTTTGTATAGCTGAGGGAGCACTACAAACATTTTCTGTATTTCTCTTTCTCGAATCTTAACAAAGCATGTCACAACCACATACTTGAGATGATCTCTACCCTGTGGACATTTCTTTCTTCTTTATTTTCTTTTTGGTAGGTTTTCTCTGCCTGTAATGGCTGGTTATGAGAAACAATTTTATTTTGAACCCTGAATGTCCTGGATTCTTTCTATTTCTTCTAAATTCTGCTAGAAAAGTGAACAGTTATTATTTTTTTAAAAGCTCATCTCCTCCAGGGGCGCCTGGGTGGCTCAGTCAGTTAAGTGTCTGCCTTCAGCTCAGGTCATGATCCTAGGGTCCTGGGATCCAGTCCCACATCAGGGTCCCTGCTCAGCGGGGAGTCTGCCTCTCCCTCTCCCTCTGCCCCTAACCCCTACTCGTGCTCTCTCTCACTCTCTCTCAAATAAATAAATAAAATCTTGTTAAAAAATAAAAAATAAAAGCTCCTCTCCTTCTATATACCATATGTGGCTAAAAGAGAAATCTGATACTTCCACCATGATGCCCACTAATCATTTTAGGTGAACCCATCATATTACTATTTGTACATTGTATTCTTCACATTACTGCTAGCACCAGTTTTTTCTGTTTTCTGTGAGCCTGTGTCATATGATGATTTGCTCATTGTCCTTCTGGATTCCACTATAGTCTCTTCAAGTTCTTCAGCCCTATCCTGGAGCCAGGGACACGTGGTTTTGGATTTTGTTGCAGCAACCTACATCTTCGGTCTGGTGCCAGTTTCTGTCCTGGCCATCTATTGTTGTATGACAAACACCATAAAACCTTGTGGCTTAAAATCATAATTTATTTGTTGTTCTTCTTGTGAGACTGTGAGCTGTCTGGGCTCTGGTGAGTGCTGTTCACTGGGAGCCCCTATGCTGCTTCGCTCAGATTGAGATGGGAGTCCCCTGAAAGCTCAGGTGGTTGGACCTCTGAGGTGATTTGCTTACACACTGGCAGGTGACACTGGCTGTTGGCTGGCACTCAGCTGGGGCTGCTGAACGGTGCACTTGGGCATGCTTGAGCTTCTCATGACATGGAGTCTGGGTTTTGAGCTGGAACCTCCCAAGAACAGATCCCCAAGAGGCAGGACATGGATGTTGCCAGTCCACTTAAGGGCTATGCCCACACCTTGCACAGTGTCACTTCGGCTGGGCCCAAAATGATGGGCTTTATCTCATGTTCAGTTACCACCAGATCACATTGTTTTGTTTGTTTGTTTGTTTTTTGTTTAGATCTTATTTATTTATTTATTTGTTAGAGAGAGAGAGCGTAGGCGAGAGAGAGAGTGAACAAGGGTACAAGCAGGGGGAGCTGCAGGCAGAGGGAGAAGCAGGCTCCCTGCTGAGCAAGGAGCCTGATGCAGGACTCGATCCCAGGGCACCGGGATCATGACCTGAGCCGAAGGCAGACGCTCAACCGACTGAGCCACCCAGGCGTCCCACCACCAGATCACATTGTAGAAAAGCCTGTGGGATGGGAGATATTTTTGTGGCCAACCTTGGGAAATTTAATATTCCGTAGAGGCACTGTTCTCAGATTTTATACATAAAAAAAGAAACATAAATGTTTTGCATTATTTCCCTTACTCAAGGGCTTTGCTCAAGCAATTGTCTTCTGTCATCCCTATTTTTCCATTTCGGACAATTCACTTCTGTCACCTAAGAGTGTGCTCTAATCTCCCCCATCTTAAGGTAAAAACTTTCAAGTCCATATCAACCTTCAACTAACTCCTCATCTCTGCTCCTCCTTATATCAAGCTCCATCTCTGCGCATTCTTTCTTAAACCCACTCATCAGGTGTTGCCTTCTTTCTACCAACCAGCCCTCTCATCAATATCACCAAACTATTGGGACGCCTGAGTGGCTCAGTCGTTAAGCGTCTGCCTTCAGCTCAGGTGATGATCCCAGGACCGAGCCCCGCGTGGGGCTCCCTGCTCCGCGGGAAGCCTGCTTCTCCCTCTCCCACTCTCCCTGCTTGTGTTCCCTCTCTCACTGTGTCTCTCTCTGTCAAATAAATAAATAAAATCTTTAAAAAAAAAGAAATTAAAAATATATCACCAAATTATCACTTTGCTAAACCCAGTGGTTGATGGTTCTTTCCTCATGTTACTGGACCTGTCAGTAACATCTGATGGAGTTGACTTTTCCTCTACTAAACACTTTTTTATTTAGCTTCCCCAACATCAAACTCACATAGTTTACCTCCCACCTCACTGGCCAGTCTACTTTCCCTATCTTAGTTTTCTCTTATTTCATAACCTTAAAATATTGGAGTACCATGGATCTTGGCGTTTGGTCTTATCCCTTTTATTTTAAAAATTAGATTATCACTCTCAATGACATCACTCAATATCATAGATTTGAATATCTTCTATATGCTGCTGTCCCCCAAGATTATATCCTCAGCTTGGACCTTGATCTGAACACCTGACTACATATCTAACTGATCACTCATCATCTCCAATAATATCCAGCAGGTATCACACACTTAATAGACACAAAACTGAAATCTTATTTCCCAAAGTTGCCTCTATAGGGGTGCCTGGGTAGCTCAGTCGGTTAAGCATCTGCCTTTAGCTCAGGTCATGATTCCGGGATCCTTTGATGGAGCTCCACATCTGGGTCTCTGCTCAGCAGGGAATCTGCTTATCCCTCTCCCCCTGCCCCACTCATGCTCGCTCTCTTGCTCTCTCTCTCTCTCTCTCAAATAAATAAATAAAATCTTACAAAAAAAAAGTTGCCTCTGTAGATTCCTACCTGAGTAAGTGGAAATTCTGCTTTTCTATGATTTCAAACTAAAAAATACCATATCATGCCAAATTTATCTCTTACTCTCAAACCACAGAACCAACCCTTCAACAAATCCTCTTTCCTTTACCTTAAAAATATATCCAGATGTGAGCACTTCCTGTCTTTCCTCTGCTACTATCCTAGTCTGAATCTCTACCAAAATTGTTTCAATAGACTCTTGACCATCTTCCTTTATTCAAACTTATTTCCTATAATCTATATTCAACAAATCAACAAGTCATCCTTGTAAAATGTATGTCAGATTATTAGACTTCTCTGCTCAAACCCTGCAAAAGCTTTCTACCTCACCCAGTGTAAAGTAAAACTTTACAACGGTCCATAAGATGAATATAATTGGCTTCCTACAGAGTAGATCATTGGGTTTCTCTAGTAACTGTACCATATCTTGGGCTCGGTATTAGTTTCTTGTCCTGACAGATTAAGAATTTAGCAACATCTGTAGCCTGATCAGCCATAGCAAGGACACTCCCGCTAGCGGGCCCCTGCTTAGCATTCATTCATGACACCATGGCTACTCTGTTTATGAACCCCCTACATAAGTACTTGGACGGCTAAGGGCAAACATGGCCAACATGTCCTACCCACTAGGTATTTCAGCACCTCTTCTGTGGCAGATGCTCCCTAGTGGGCATTGATGTGAAACAGAGGGAGCCCCAACTCACACACCCACCCTCCCCTGCACTCCTCTTCCCTAGACCTCCTGCTCTCTTTTCTCTCAGATGCTGTATATTTAAAAGAAAACATACAAACCCTAAAGATTTACAAATTTCTATTAGTTCATAGACTGTAATCACATTGTTCAATTGTTGAGGGAGGAGGATAATAAATATTATTGACAGAGTCAACAAATGAGTCATATTGTGTGCTAGATGGATTCGCGTATCCTGTGTCCTCTCAACAGCTCTCCGACATGTGTATAATTACCCTGCTTATTGCAGCTTTCAAAGGGAAAGTGATAGCAAGGCTGTTAACTGGTCGAGCTACGATGGGAACCTAAGTGCGCCTGACTCACACCCTGCATTGATTGAATGGCGTAGCCCTCAGTACACGGTGGGCTCTTATTAAATTCACTCCAAATCCTTTTAAAAGGGAAAGGATAAATCTCACAAGGGTAATATGGAACTAATAATGAGGTTTATGTAGGAGGGATTTGTAAAATGCAAGATGCTGAAGATTGCCAGATCCGTAGTGAATCACTTTGATCCCTGCTTCTCTAATGTACCTGCTATTTCTTGAAATTAAAATCATAAAATCATGATCTTAGAGACTAGAAGGTGAGACCTTTGAGATGGTCACACCAAATGCTTTCATTTTGTATATGAAGGAACTGAAGTGCAGGGAGAGGAAGTGAGTTACCTAAAATCAATGCATAATTTAGTCCCAGGGGCAGAACCAAGACCCTGGCCCAGCCCAACCCTCTCCCCACTATAAAGTGAGACTTTAAATGAAAATTTCATTTCATTAATTTCTTTCACGAAGCTGGGCCCCTTCCCCCCAGCCTCACTTAAGCAGAATCAGCCAACCTAATTCAGGTCTAACCAGGTTGTTAAAGCAGCAACTGTAATAAATTCTTGTGTCCCCTGCATTCTATTGTGTCCACTGGAATAGGGCAGTGGCCATGGGGAGCTCACTTCCCTTCCCTGGACCCCAGTGTAAAAAGGGAGTGTGCTCAGGTGGTCTTTATATCCTCAGCCAGCTCTATGAATCTATGACTCCTATTCGGGGACCTCGTTTCCTTTCCATTCTGTGTCTCTGTTTCATGATTGCTTAAATGGCAAGGATAAGACAAAGGGCACAGACATTTATTAGTTGGTTTATTTAGCTTTGAAGCGGGATTTATTAGATACCAGCAATAGAAACCTGTTCTGGCAAATGTAAAGGAAAAGTTCTGTGGGAATTACTGGGAAGACAAGAGTCAGTTCAAAAATGAAGGCAGACCTCAAAAAGGAACACAAAAATCAGGAGTCAATGAGTTGGCATTTGTGAGGCATTTCAAATGGCACCTGGCATATGGTAAGGACCGTGATGTAGGGGGAAATAAGAAAACAAAATAAGAGATTGGAACCAGGACGGCTCTGGTACTTGGCACAACAGAGGTTATGACATTTTTATTCACATCACCATCATTGTGATACAATTATTATAATCACCCTCGGCCTTTGTGCCACCTAAATTCCAAGGACAGTCTGAATGTCCCAGAGTGGACCATGATTCCGTCCCCTGGCATGATAGGAAGGGACACCTTGACTGACTGTCCTACCAATAGTGCGTAGCAAGGTGACAGAGGTGGCTTCTCAAAACACCACCAGTATTGGCATCAGGCACAGTGGACCTGAAGGCTGGGCACACCCAAATGGTGCTCCCAAAATTTGCATCATCAATATATGCAAAGATACTAAGAATTAATACTCAGTTTTAGGAGACAACTCCCAAGGATGGGGACTCACAGCTGTGAGATTTGTGAGAAATCACATCACTCTCCTATACCCCAGAATTCTAGTTCATAAAATGGCAGGAAAATAGTAATTGCCCTAGAGGTTTGTAAGAGGAGCCTAAAAACCATGACTGCTCAAAGCAGGCTTGACACATACGCATTTAATCCCTGTAAACTTTTCTTATCAGCTGTGGGCCCTTTGAAAGTTTCATACTCTTTCTGAGCCTCAGTTTCCCCTCCTGAAAATGTAATCCATGCTATGAGCTCTGCAGAAATGCAATGAGAGGGTTTGATGTAGTAGAAGAAAGACAAGTTATAATAGAGTAGATATTTAGTGATTAATAGAAAAAATGAATTATTATCAACATCATTATTGTCATTTTAAATGAGGAAGCAAAGATCCAAACCATTGAATTCATGGAAAAATGACTTTACTATTGTGATATTTGGCTTTATTATTGTTTAACTAAACCTATGGTTATAAGAATGCTGGTTATAAGTCAACCCAGGCACAGATGGGACTCCTATTTTCTCCTGCACATGGCATTCCTTGAACTGTCCCTTACCATAACAGAGGAAGGGAGTTGGACATCATACCAGATGTCTCAGCCACCTTCCAGGACATGGGATAATAGGGTTTGTTCTCGTACGACACAGTCAAGTCCTGGCAAGGGCTGTTTCTACATTTCTGGATCCGTGTAATGAAGATGCAGTGAAAGAGTCACGATTTCCCCACAGGTAAATGATGCTCCTCCAATTCCACCACTGGGAAGCAGTAAAAGTCGAGGACCTGAGTGAATTGTCAGCAGGTATGGATATTCAGACAGCTATAAATTATCACTAAATTTGGCACCAAACAGAACGATATTTCTGAATAATTCTTTTATGCCTGTCATAAGAATTTGGCATGCAATTCTGTGCTATAATGCATGTCACAAATACAATAATTTACGGTTTGTTTCTACCCAGTCCTGTGTGGTGTCATGCTAAACTTGGAAACAAGCACAATTAGAACCATAATCAGTTGTGACATTTCTTGAAATGTTTCTATTTAATTATTTTTTTTTTGCTATAGACTGACATTAATAGCTTTTTTTTAAAAGACAAATCATAATAATTTCTCTAGAGAAAATGACAAGGATAAATGATATTCATGCAAGAAGGCAGAATTGATCCAGAGACTAATGGTTGGCTGTGTGAAAAGGAAGATGAGAAGTTCTATTGCTACAGTTTGGCCCCCTGGAAGCATCACCTAAAGGACAAACAGGAAGTGGTCAAATTTAGTTTCCATCTCTTCTCCTTGTTGTAGTCTGCATCTCTTGGTGGCAGGTTGACTCAGGCTCTCCTCCAAACAACGGAAAGAGCGCAGGATTTGGAGGCAGGAATATCTGGGGAGGAACCCTTGGATCACCAAACACTTTCTAACAATGGGACTGGGGGCAGCACTTGCTACCTGTTTTCTGGGAATTTTACTACCAACTTTTTCTGAGTTGTTTTGAACACTTGTTGTTATAAATAGGCAGTAAGGAACTTGGGATTTTTCATTTTAAATGGGCTCTAGAATCAAACTAGCTCAATTTGAATTAGATGTCTGCCATTTGCTAGCTTGCTAACTTAGACCAGTTTTATTATTAAAAAATAATAACTAAAATTAAAACAAATTACATTGGACCTACTCAGTACCAGGCACTATCAGTATATATTAGTCAATTACTTATCCATCCTAATTTGAATAGCAAATAATAATGCTAGTAGGTACCTTTTATGCTGCCACTCTGTATGTATGTACCTTTTATGCTACTTATCCCTTGTGAGGTGCCCATCATAGTGTTTGGTGTTTAGTGAGCATTTGGGAAGAGTCAGACATCACTAGTGCTGTGACTGATCCAAGAAAATGGATAGTAAGCAATATTTCTTCCCCCTGTAGCCCACACTGGCCCTGAGACTGATCCTGTGAGCAGATTTCATGAGTTCTAATGTCTAGGACTAAATCATCATTCCTGTCATCTGGAATTGTACTACGGAAAAGATTATGCCAAGCACCTTTAACAGAGCCACAAATTCTTTAGGAGGACACATGGGAAACATTAGCCAAAACCTACAGTTACAGGGAAAAGAAACCACTATGGGAGGAAAAAAGCAATAGTGGAGAGTTTATTATCAGTGCAGCTGGATAATTAAGCAGGACTGGTGGTTTCTCTCCCCCAGTGAGGACCTGTGCCAGGGAGACTGCCTGCCCTCTTGGGATTGAGGGTACATTTGGAATCCTCTTTCTCTTGTGCTCACCAGCTCTTCTACCTCCTGCTGTTTCCAAAGCCCTCTGTGGGCTGGAGCAGAGACCAGGAGAAGCAAGGAGATCCAGACGTTGCTTACCTGACTGGCACCACCATCAGCTGGCTTCCCATTGCCTGGGTCTGGCAGGTCTTAACATGGCTCTCTCTCACTGTGGGTGACTCAGGGTAGCCCCTCTCCCCATCATTTATGGACTCTCAGCTGGAGATCCCTGACTGGGAAAACTCACTCAGTCTTGGCGGTGATCATTCATGCCTCCCCAAGCCCTAGAAATCCTGGCATCAGATTCCAGCTTCTCTACTGACCCTCTTCTCAATCCTAAGGATGTTAGTTCTCTTTCCATGTTTGCAAGACTCACTCTTTCAAGAAACCAACACCATTCACTTAGTAAACACCTCTGAGAACCTACTACATTCTGGCATCTTCCAGGTGCTGGGGGAATATCAGTGAGTGCGAAGCTGGGAGGTGGAGAGTCAGCAAACTAAGGGGATGCACAGTGGTAAGCCCTGGGAGTGAGGAGACGCTGCTTTTGTTAGAATAATGAAGAAAGGCTTTCAACCATGGTCAACTTTGAGCAGAGAGTGAGCGCATGAACAAACTGAAGAGCCGGCTGGCCAGAGGGGACTGCACTTCGGGGCCTTGAGGTGGGGACAAATTTGGCATGAGACAAGAATGCATGTGGACAGAGGCGTGAGCAGTACGGGAGGAGTGTCCGATGCATGGATGACCTCATCAGAAGGAACGGATTTCGGGGAAGTGGGACACTGTATCTTTACTCAGGAACAACGGGGACTCTGGCCCTGCACCAGTCCCTTGAAATGGAGATGCAACACCTAAAATTTGAGTGTGAGCAGGTGTGCAGCTGACATCAACAACAGTCTCAGTTTTCAAATAAGGTAAAGGCTGTTTGCAGTCATTTAATCTCTATTAAAGGTGCCACTGAACCTCTATTGACTTTTCTGTTTAGAGAAGTGAGAAAAAAGCATGAGCTTAATTAGCTTCACTGTCGTGATCACAGCAGCTGAACGCTGGTGCTTCCTTTTCCAACGCATTTGCCAGGGCTGAAACTGGTGCTCTGGGCTCCAGGAGCCCTGTGTCTGAAAGGCAAGGTTTGGGAAAGGAGCAAAGAGAGAGAGAAAGAACACAGCAGAGATCATATTGATGGAATTACAGGTCCAAGGGCAAGGTTGATAAAGCTTTCCTACACAAACAGCTGCCTCTGTCTGTCTCTCTATCTGTCTGTCTGTCAGGGGAGACATCCTGCTCAGAGGCAAAGGGGGACGTGTTGGTGCTGGGGAGGTAGTGAGAACCTGACGTGGAAGACTTTGGGTCACTATGAAATGAGCTTCCACCTCTGAGTAAGGGTTGCCTGGTTTGTAATGAATCTATAGCCAATGTAGGACACATCCATCCATTGTATTGGGCTAGTGCAATCACAGAAAATGACAGCAAGCCCTCCCCTCACCCTCCAGAAGATGGAGGGTGATACTCCTTGAAGATATCAGGGAAATCAAACTAAGAAACATAAAGACAGGACTTATATTCAATAGAGTTCATCAATGGTTAAGCATGAGCCCAAATAAACCCCAGAAACTCTGGCCTTACACCAGCAAAAGACCCTCACTTGGGTTGAGTTAATCCTTGGTTGATGGATCCTGAGAGGAGTCACGGAGGCCCAGCATACGGCCATGGACTAGGGCCTAGAGACAGTGATCAATTCCCAAACAATACACAAGTATTTCCATACTTTAACAATAAGTGAGGTGTCGATGAATACTGTCTGAATACCTGCTCCGCATATCAGCCTACAGTCCAAATATTTATTTCCTCCAAAAAAAGTATTCCAAAGTTTCTCTTTTTCCCTGGCTCCAGGTGAGCTATGGCATTTAACACACAGATTGATTATTCCATGCTTCTGTTCTGAGAATAGCAAGCTTTCATTTGGCATGCTCTGGGGATAGAAGTTGTAACATTAATTTAAATCTAAGAAAACTTTACTCATGCCTCCTCCTTACTCACCCATTCAGAAAAACAGATCAATAAGACAGCCCTACCTTCAATGAGCTCACAGTACAGCACGTCAGAGGGATCACAAATGTCAAAATCCAGAGTGTGATGTGGTCAAAGTTACAAAACAGAGTGTGGGGGAAAGCACCTAACCTCACCTGCGAGAAGAGACCCACTTAGTCCAGGAAGGATATTCTGGTATCCGTGGGGAACATCCCACCAAGTATAAAAGATAGGTTAGCAATAGAGAGGGGAGGAGGGTGTTCAAGGACCTGGGAAAGGAGCCTGAGCAAGTGTCCTGGGAGTGTGTCATGACTGGAGTGTGCGACGTATGGGAATACAGCAAACATGGCAAGAGCTATTCAGTTGCAACAATGACACCTGTAATCATAACCTTCTGTATTAGTCTTCTAGGGCTGCCATAACAAAGTGCCACACACTGGGTGACTTGGAACAGCAGACATTTATTATATATTATTTCACAGTTCTAGAAGTCTAAAATCAAAGTGTTGGCAGGGTTGGGCTCCCCCTAAGGCTCCAGGGATGGATGTGACCCTACTTCTCTCCTCACTTCCAGTAGCTTTTGGTGTTCCTTGGCTTGTGGATAAATTACCCAATCTTGACTCCACTCACTGTCACACGGCCATCTTTTCCTCATGTGTCTTCACATCATCCTCCTTCTATTCATGTCTGTCCCTGTGATCAAAGTTCCCCTTTTCATAAAGATACCAGTCCTATTGGATTAGGGTCCACCCTCCTGACTTCATTTTACTTGATTATCTCTGTGCAGACCCTGTTCCCAAATAAGGTTACATGATGAGATACTAGGGATTATTAGGACTTTACTATATCTTTCTGGGGGACACAATTCAACCCATAAAACTTCCCTGGCATGGGAATGGGATTTTCCAGCTGACAAAGCTCTTTCTTATAGAATTATATATTACAGAATTGTCTTGCAGTATATCCACAGCCACGAACAATGGATCTCATGTAACTCTTTCATACACACAGTAAATATTTGTATCATGATTATAAACAGCATCTATTCAACACTTACTTTTAGTCAGCATTTTATATGTTTTTTCCCCCAAATCCTGACACTAATGCAAAATATTATTAGCCCCTGGTTTCCAAAAGTGCAAACAGAGAATCCCAGAGATAAAGAAACTTGCAGATGGCCACAAAGCTGGAGAGGAGAAAACTTGCTGCATTAAACCTTGAAACCCAGAGGGAAGGCCAAGCTGGAGAGGTCTGGTGGAAGTGAGAGATCTCAATGTGGAACCATAAAAATGGAACAAGGACTTCTGGTCAAGAAGACAGAATTCATAACCCTCTTCTCCTTTTGCAAAATTGTGCCATTTTTCCCCAGTTAATTAAAAAGACATGGAGCACTTCTGAGGACCAGAAAGAAATTGGTGTAGATGAGTAGTAGGGAGTAGCCTCAAGGGGCAAGTGCTCTTGGAGGTAGACAGGGGAGTGAGGCAGCCCCAGAGACAGGAGACTGGAGCCACCTGTGGGACCATGCCTTAAGAAACGGAGAAGGAAAAGAAGTCAAACAGACCCAAGTGGGCAAGAAACCGGGGTCAACTCTTCCTGCAGGGAGGATCTTGGATCATTCTCACACTCCTGAACTGGACCTGAAATAACTTTAGCCAAGAGCTTGAATGCCACTTTCTTCTGTCTTAGGGAGCAAAGAGAAGCAGCCCTATAAAGAAGAACTTCATTTGAATGGTGCCCAAATAGTACAGCAATCCACAAGGCACACCAAAGACACAAACCCTTCAACATGAAATGCAGGATAAGTAACACAGCAGATCCAGCTGGGCAACTGCAGAACGACTGTGAGGAGAGAAAGCATATGGAGAAAGGCTCTCCCACTTGGCCTGCCGAGGAAAAAGATCAGTGCACATGAACTGCCATAAAGACACAAAAACAACTCAGATGCTTGCAATAGAACTCGTGAAGCAAATGTAAAAGGACCTTAAGATAAGTGCGCTTAGAATTCTGAAATAGGAGGGAAGAGCAATTTTGCAAAGAAAACAGTGTTAAGTAAATTTAAAAAGTGGCACAAATATATAAATAAATAAATAAATAAATAAATAAATAAATAAATCCAAATGAAAATGTTGAAATTGAAAAGTAAAGCCACTGAAATCAGTGAGTAAAATAATATTGAAAATAAGCATAAATACCATATTGGACTTTAGACTTAGTTCAAGAGAGAATTAGTGAATTGGCATTTAAAATTGGAAAAATCCCCCAACTACTTTTTCTATATAGTTCATATATACTCATTATATATAATAGGCTATATAAAATACATATAAAATACTATATATATGTTTATTATATAATAGACCATATAAAAGTATACACTAAATACCATATACATATATGTATCTACTACATATAATAGAGTATATATAATATATACAAAATACTATATATATGCCATATATAGTATTATAGTATTGCATATATATATTAGTATATATAGTATTAGCATATGTTATTAGTACATTGTTATAGTATTAGTATATATAATATTGTATGTATACAGCAAATGGGAGAAAGATCTGTATAGATATACCTGTAAATTCATGATAGACATAGACTATAAGGAGGTATATATGTACACATAATAGAGATATATAGAGATACACAAGATAGAAAGTACAAAAGCCAAGTAAAAATACCAGGAGAGCAGTGTGAGCTTCAATATATGTCTAATGCACATGACACGATAGAGGGGGTAATAGTGAAAATGTGGGAAAAATTACTCAAGAGGACAGTGGCTGGAAAATGTTTGGAGCTAAAGATTTCACAGTGGTCAGAGCCCACAAAATACACTTTCAGTCCAGCTGGCCATGTCCCCTTCCTCCCTTCCTCCAGCACTGATTCTGGCTTGCAGATGCCATTCATTCTCATTGCTCAACCACCCAGTGTCACTGTCCCTTGCCTCATGATTCAGTGCTTGGCTATGCCTCCCACCTGGAGCTGAGCAGATGCAGCTGAATCTGCTCCAACCACTGAGTATCATCTTGACAGCATGTCCCAATCACACATCCAAGTGGCAGGCTAGACAGAGGTTTATTTTCTAGACCTCTGCTGGCTCCAGAACTTGAGGCTTCCCTGGTGACACACCCTGTCTGCTGGATTGGTAAGTGACCCATCAGCTTAGTGGATGCTGCCCCTTTCTTCCCCTGCCCTCTGTTTGTCCTTTGCCAGGGACAACTGTTGATGCATAACTTTCTTACTTAAAGGAGGATTTTGTATAACATCTAAAGTTTGTCCAGAACAGTTGTTCTGACCTGCTCCAGCATCACCGTGCAGTGCCAACTTTTACTACTACTGGGTTTGGGACTTCCTCTAATTCTTTACATATTCATCATCTTAATTTCCCATAGCTTGGAAATTCCAGAGTGGGGACATTCCAACATCAGGCTACTGGTCGAAAAGCATGACTACAAATACATTTAAAATTACAACAGCATTAGGTATTTTCAAAGTAGGACAGCCTTGCACTAATAAAAACTAGAATATTTTTTACCCTTCTATGTTTTTTTTTTTTCTCTCCCTGGGAAATTGAACTCTTTTGCTTGAGGAGGCTCATCTTCTATTGACTTACAAACGCTTAAAATAGATGAGATCTTGGCTGGGTGCCTGCCTACTCAGTCATCACCAGTTTTGGGGTTGTTTCTTGACTTCTCTTTTTTAACCTGAGAAAGAAATGGGTTCTGATTCCTAATGGCTATTTAAATTCTATTTCCAACTCATGACCCATGACATTTTCTAAATGTTAAAGTTCCAAAGTGTTAAATTTCTGATTTGAAAAATTTACTCAACAACAAGCTATATATGAATGAGATAAAACAAATAAGGCATGGATAGTCTTTTGATCAGAAAATTTTTACTGCCACAAAAATGCAAGTTAAGTAATCTTACTTGATCAGTGCGGAACACAGTGAGCACTCAAAGGCAAAGAAGGAAGAGCAATGGGTCATAACATCCCCTGGCACAGTCAATCTCTAAGGCCAAAGATGCAATGCCCTTAGTGTCCAGGGAATAAGACCAAATGGCAAACACCCGGAGCCTGGGAAATCACCACTGTGGCCAAGCATGAACCTTCCCCTTTCTCTGCTTAAAAAAAATTTCTTGATGAAAGCCAAAGTCCTCCATGTGATATCTACAGTCCTTCCAGTTCTAACCAGGGTCTGTATTTCCAGACCTCTCTCCATCCATTCCCTGTGATCTCCAACTTCCTCAAGTGCTCCCTCTCCATGCCCTTAATACCCAACAGGCTGTCTACACAAGCTGTCTCCACTTACTGGAATAGATGGCCTTCTGCTGCCTCCCCAACCATCTACTGAGTCCTTATAAAGTGATTAAGAAATGACTCAAGTCAGATGACTTGGGATCCAACCATAGCTTTTTCACTTACAGGCCATGTGACTTTGTGAGAGACACTTTAATTTCTTCAGGCCTCAGTTTCCTCATCTCTTAATTTAGAATGAATTATAATACCTACTTCTTGGGGTTATTCTGATAATAGACTGAGAAGATACACATACATCTTAGAATCATTTTGTCTGATATATACTAAATGCTCAATCCAAGTTAACCACTTTTAATTTCTTCTTCATCTATGCAGGTCAATTCCAGTATCACTTCCTGGGGAGCATTGCCATTGGCTCCTCCAACAATATAATGAAGTTCTCTTGGCCAAAGTGGAGGAAGTGACATTACAGGATTCCCTAAGCCTAGGCCTTCCAGATTCTACTCACACAGTCTTGCTTTCTTAATCCAATCATTTAGCTTGGGCTGTTCAAATTAATGATCCGAGAAAGGTCTGTGAACACCCAGCACCAAATGCCAGAGGTACGAATGGGGCCATCTTAAACTACACTGTTCAGCCACCAGGGGACTGCAGCCAGAGGAACAACCTGAAGATAATGAGCAGACGAATCATCCAGCAGATTACATGCCAAATTGCTAACACACACAGTCATGTGCAAAGAAAACAGTTGTTGAAAGCTACGAACTTTTGGGACAGTCTATTACCCAGTAATAGGTAATTGATAAATTACCTATTTATCTACAATATGGCATGCAATGGCATGTACTGGATGGATCCCTTTGAACACATTGTCACCTTTACAATTTAAAAAATCCTACAATAAAAGTATCAGTCAACCCCATATAAAGAAAATCGATCCTCCAAGTGTTGTATTAATAAGTACTAAAGCCAGAGAAGAGATTTATGAAGCATTTGGAAAGATCTACCCTCTTCTATAGGGATTCAGGAAGACAATATAAGGGCTGTCATATCCCTCTGCCTTCCTCACCCACTTGTGTTTTTTAACAAATCAGTGTGGGTACAATCAAATGGTGATACTGATGTTATGGACAGCCCGAATTCCATGAGAAGATAAACATTCAGTTGAGGGTTGCAGCTGAAGGCGGATCTCTTCCACAAGTGTCCCACAGAGGGACCCTCAATGTTGTTTAAAAAAAAATGTTTTCTTAAACCAAAATGTTTTAAAAATAAAAATATTTACATATGATCTCACTGATATGAGGAATTTGAGAAACAAGACAGGATCATAGGGGAAGGGAGGGAAAAATGAAACAAGATGAAACCAGAGAGGAAGACAAACAATGAAAGACTCTTAATCTCAGGAAACAAACTGAGCGTTGCTGGAGTGGTGGGGGGTGGGAGGGATGGGGTGGCTGGGTGATGGACATTGGGGAGGGTATGTGCTATGGTGATTGCTGTGAATTATGTAAGACTGATGAATCACAGACCTGTACCCCTGAAACAAATATATTATATGTTAATAAAAAAATTACAGAAAAGAATCTCATTTAAATCCATTTAAAACATTGCATAAAAGGTGGGAACACTGAACCAACATTCCTCCTTACAATGGGCTACTAATGTCCTGCTCACCACAGCACCTTCCACCTTTCACTGTCTCTGTACCACTGAGAGTAGACAGCAGGTTCATTTATCAACAACTTACACTGTTGCTTTTTTAATACCAAAGACATATATCCACCTAACTTCATTCACATATATGACCTACCAGTCCCCTTCAGGACACATATTGGAAATCCCTGATATATTCAACAAAGGATCATCTTCAGATGATGGAAGCTTATTCCTCCATAACAATTGGCGAATATGAAAATAACAATCTCAACTTCTTTTTGTCCTTAAAATAATTTATTAGTTTGTAACAGATATTATATGTTGATAACAATCTTTATAATTGTTTCTCAAACTTAAAAAATTAGACCCTTTTAAAGGGAAAAATAGCATGGCCTCCTGCATTGGCAATGTTTACATGTTAATTGTTTTCAAACAAAATATTTAAGCATATTCTTTATTTTGCTAGCTGTTTTGCAGCCCTACAGCCAAAGCAGACTTACTAATTATATTTAAACAAAAATGTAAACTAATACAACTCAAAGAAACAACACAAAAGCAATAGGACAGATGATGATTTGTTGAAGCAAAGCTATTCTTTATTCTGTGAATATAGTCTAGATGTTTGAAGCAGAAGCTCTTTTGAGTCTGTCCTGCCTATATTCTATGGGGCAAAGGAGTTCCCCACCATTTTCAAAACCTGTGCTTGTACATTATGTCGTAGTATCACTGAACTGCCTGTGTATGTCATCTCATTACCCAATGGCAGTTAAGACGATTCTCCTGGGTAACATCTCCTCATAAACACAATGGATTCTGCAAATTGTAAGGTAGTGCTTGGATCAAAAATGGTTATCCTGATGGTCCAAAATATCTTTTATATATTAAGATTATCAGTTAGAATAAAACATTTGAAATTGTTATATAGGATTTAGGGATCCGTGAGGATACTTCTAAGAACTCCAAGGGTTTCATGACCTAACACTGGAGAACACTATTCTATGTTTCTCCTATGGGAAAGACACCAGCAATTATTCCCTTGGATTTTCTGTCCTAATTGCTATGAACACATCCAAAGAATCTTATCCCTGTGGCCAGGGATAATGGCAGCAAAAAAGAACCAGAGACAAATTCTATATTGGTGGGTTATATTGAGATTCTAGATCCTCGAACTGAAGCTTCCATAGACACTTCTATCGGCCTGATTCATAAGCTTTGCTGACCTCAAGTAGCCATTCACAAAGACCTCTATTCCTCAAAATGTTAAATATAAAATTATCACATGACCCAGAAATTCTGCTTCTAGCTATATACCCAAAATAATTTAAGACCTATGTCCATACAAAACTTATGCATGAATGTTCACAGAAACAATATTCACAAGAGTGAAAAACTGGAAACAACCCAAATATCCATCAATTAATAAAATAAATAAAAAATTATGGTCTATCCACATAACGAAATATAATTTAGCCATAAATATGAATGAAGTACTAAGGCATGCTACAGCAGAAATGAGCCCTGAAAACATTTTGTTATGTGAAAAAAGCCAGGCACAAAAGGCCATATTTGTAAGGTTCCATTTCTAAGAAATATACAGAATAGGGACATCCACAGAGAGAGAAAGTACATTAGTAATTGCCATGGTTTAGGAGGAGGTAGCATGAGAGTGACTGCTAATGCATAAAGGGTGATAAAAATGTTCTGGAATTCAACAGTGGTGATGGTTGCCCAACTCTGAAACTACACTAAAACCCACTGAATTATATACTTTACCATGTTGAATTTTATGGTGTGTGAGTTAAATCTTAATAAACACGATATATTTTTAAGTGGCTTCAAGGGGCTTTCATTCATATTCCAAAGAATGAAAAGAAATTTCCCAGGCAAAGTATTTATGGACCATTGAGACATAGCGTGGACAAATCAGCATGTCTGGACGGCAGGTTGTATTTAGCAAACAGCTGCATATAAAGCAAAAAGAAAAGCCACTGGCAGCAGATTATGAAGCTCCGTTTATGCCATGAGAAGCCGTCGGGCCCAGTTTTCTGAAACTCCAGGTGGAAGAGGCCATTCAAACAGGAGCAATGAGCAATTCTCATAATGCTTCCAAGACTTGCAAGAGTAAGCTTGATTCTTCATTAGTTTTTCTCTTGGTTTGTTTTCCCTGAAACTTGTCTAGCACATCATGAGTACCTCCTTTTTCTGATCCACCAAAATGAAAGATAAAGCAAAGGACATGTGCCAAGACATGGGGTAGAGGTGGGGAATATAAAAGGTCAATGAGCTAAAAATGAAAAAGGAAGTCTCGCAGCCAGCCCAAGCAAGGAAAAAGAACTCAAAAAATGTAGCTGGTGAAATCCTTGAGATCCCACTTAACAATTACCCAAGAAGAATATTTCCCCTCCTTCTTGTTTGCGTGGTACAGACTGCCTCAACAGACCCACGGTTTTGGCTGAGAAATTCAAACAAGTGATTCAACTTGTCTTTTATTTTATTTTAAAGATTTTATTTATTTATTTGACAGAAAGAGAGACAGCGAGAGAGGAAACACAAGCAGGGGGAGTGGGAGAGGGAGAAGCAGGCTTCCTGTGAAGCAGGGAGCCCAAAGCGGGGCTCGATCACAGGACCCTGGAATCATGACCTGAGCTGAAGGCAGACGCTTAATGACTGAATCACACAGGGAGCCCTATTTTTTCTTGAAATATTTTTTCTTTTATTATGTTAATCACCATACATTACATCATTAGTTTTTTTGTTTGGTTTTGTTTTTGTTTTTTACTGGCTATTATACCTCTTTTTATTTTTATTTTTTTATTATGTTATGTTAATCAGCATACATTACATCATTAGTTTTTGATGTAGTGTTCCATGATTCATTGTTTGGGTATAACACCCAGTGCTCCAAGCAGAACGTGCCCTCTTTAATACCCATCACCAGGCTAACCCATCCCCCCACCCCATCCCCTCTAGAACCCTCAGTTTGATTCTCAGAGTCCATAGTCTCTCATGGTTTGTCTCCCCCTCCGATTTGCCCCCCTTCATTTTTTCCTTCCTGCTATCCGCTTCTTCTTCTTCTTTTTTTAAACATATAATGTATTATTTGTTTCAGAGGTACAGGTCTGTGGTTCAAGAGTCTTACACAATTCACAGCACTCACCATAGCACACACCCTCCGCAATGTCTATCACCCAGCCACCCCATCCCTCCCCCCCAACACTCCAGCAACACTCAGTTTGTTTCCTGAGATTAAGAATTCCTCATGTCAGTGAGGTCATATGATACATGTCTTTCTGATTGACTTATTTTGCTCAGCATAATACCCTCCAGTTCCATCCACGTCGTTGCAAATGGCAAGATCTCATTCCTTTTGATGGCTGCATAATGTTCCATTGTGTATATATATATATATATATATATATATATATATATATATATATATATATATACCTATTCTTTATCCATTCATCTTTTGATGGACATCTTCACTCTTTCCATAGTTTGGCTATTCTGGACTTTGCTGCTATAAACATCGGGGTGCACATACCCATTCGGATCCCGACATTTGTATCTTTGAGGTAAATACCCAGTAGTGCAGTTGCTGGGTCATATGGTAGCTCTATTTTCAACATTTTGAGGAACCTCCATACTGTTTCCGAGAGTGGCTACACCAGCTTGCATTCCCACCAACAGTGTAGGAGGGTTCCCCTTTCTCCGCATCCCCGCCAACATCTGTTGTTTCCTGACTTGTTAATTTTACCCATTCTGACTGGTGTGAGGTGGTATCTCATTGAGGTTTTGATTTGGATTTCCCTGATGCCGAGCAATGTTGAGCACTGTTTCATGTGTCTGTTGGCCATTTGGATGTCTTCTTTGGACAAATGTCTGTTCATGTCTTCTGCCCATTTCTTGATTGGATCATTTGTTCTTTGAGTGTTGAGTTTAAGAAGTTCTTTATAGATTTTGGATACTAGCCCTTTTTCTGATATGTCATTTGCAAATATCTTCTCCCATTCTGTCGGTTGTCTTTTGGTTTTGTGGACTGTTTCTTTTGCTGTGCAAAAGCTTTTTATCTTGATGAAGTCCAATAGTTCATTTTTGCCCTGGCTTCCCTTGCCTTTGGCGACGTTTCTAGGAAGAAGTTGCTGCGGCTGAGGTCCAAGAGGTTGTTGCCTATGTTCACCTTTTGGATTTTGATGGACTCCTGTCTCACATTTAGGTCTTTCAACCATTTGCATTCTATTTTTGTGTGTGGTGTAAGGAAATGATCCATTTTCATTCTTCTGCATGTGGCTGTCCAATTTTCCCAACACCATTTGTTGAAGAGACTTTTTTCCAATGGATATTCTTTCCTGCTTTGTCGAAGATTAGTTGACCATAGAGTTGAGGGTCCATTTCTGGACTCTCTATTCCGTTCTATTGATCCATGTGTCCATTTTTGTGCCAGTACCATACTGTCTTGATGATGATAGCATTGTAATAGAGCTGGAAGTCTGGAATTGTGATGCCGCCAGCTTTGCTTTTCTTTTTCAACATTCCTCTGGCTATTTGGGGTCTTTTCTGGTTCCATACAAACTTTAGGATTATTTGTTCCATTTCTTTGGAAAACGTGAATGGTACTTTGATAGGGATTGCTCTGAATGTGTAGATTGCTCTAAGTAGCATTGACATCGTCACAATATTTGTTCTTCCAATCCATGAGCATGGAACGTTTTTCCATTTCTTTGTGTCATCCTCAATTTCTTTCATGAGACTTTTATAGTTTTCTGAGTACAGATCCTTTGGCTCTTTGGTTAGATTTATTCCTAGGTATCTTATGGTTTTGGGTGCAATTGTAAATGGGATCGACTCCTTAATTTCTCTTTCTTCTGTCTTGTTGGTGTATAGGAATGCCACTGATTTCTGTGCAATTGATTCTAGATCCTGCCACTTGACTGAATTCCTATATGAGTTCTAGCAGTTTTGGCGTGGAATCTTTTGGGTTTTCCCCATAAAGTATCATATCATCTGCAAACAGTGAGAGTTTGACTTCTTCTTTGCTGATTTGGATGCCTTTGATTTTTTTTGTTGTTGTTGTCTGATTGCTGTGGCTAGGACTTCTGATACTATCTTGAATAGCAGTGGTGATAGTGGACATCCCTGCCACGTTCCTGACCTTTGGGGTAAAGCTCTCAGTTTTTCCCCATTGAGAATGATATTCACTGTGGGTTTTTCATAGATGGCTTTTATAATATTGAGGTATGTAACCTCTATCCCTACACTCTGAAGA
Organism: Zalophus californianus; assembly: GCF_009762305.2. Classification (NCBI taxonomy): domain Eukaryota; kingdom Metazoa; phylum Chordata; class Mammalia; order Carnivora; family Otariidae; genus Zalophus; species Zalophus californianus. The sequence continues at coordinate 186,170,146 of NC_045598.1, forward strand.
GTTTTGCTCAAGAAAGGATGCTGTACTTTGTCAAATGCTTTTTCTGCATCTATTGAGAGAATCATATGGTTCTTGTTATTTTTTATTAATATATTGTATCACATTGATTGATTTGTGGATGTTGGACCAAACGTGCAGCCCAGGGATAAATCCCACTTAGTCGTGGCGAATAATCCTTTTAATGTACTGTTGGATCCTATTGGCTAGTATTCTGGTGCATCCATGTTCATCAGGGATATCGGTCTGTAATTCTCTTTTTGATGGGATCTTTGTCTGGTTTGGGGATCAAGGTAATGCTGGCCTCATAAAATGAGTTTGGAAGTTTTCCTTCCATTTCTATTTTTAGGAACAGTTTCAGAAGAATAGGTATTAATTCTTCTTTAAATGTTTGGTAGAATTCCCCTGGGAAGCCATCTGGCCCTGGGCTTTTGTTTGTTGGAAGATTTTTGATGACTGCTTCAATTTCCTTAGTGGTTGTAGGCCTGTTCAGGTTTTCTATTTCTTCCTGGTCTGTTTTAGTAGTTGATACATCCCTAGGAATGCATCCATTTCTTCCAGATTATCTAATTTGCTGGCGTATAGTTGCTCATAATATGTTCTTATAATTGTTTGTATTTCTTTGGCGTTGGTTGTGATCTCTTCTCTTTCATTCGTGATTTTGTTGATTTGGGTCATTTCTCTTTTCTTTTTGATCAGTCTGGCCAGGGGTTTATCAATCTTAATTCTTTCAAAGAACCAGCTCCTAGTTTCATTGTTCTGTTCTACTGTTCTTTTGGTTTCTATTTCATTGATTTCTGCTCTGATCTTTATTATTTCTCTTCTCCTGCTTAGGCTTTATCTGCTGTTCTGTCTCCAGCTCCTTTAGGTGCAGGGTTAGGTTGTATATATGAGACCTTTCTTGTTTCTTCAGAAAGGCTTGTATTGCTATATACTTTCCTCTTAGGACTGCCTTTGTTGCATCCCAAAGATTTTGAACACTTGTGTTTTCATTTTCATTGGTTTCCATGATTTTTTTAATTCTTCTTTAATTTTCTGGTTGACCCATTCATTCTTTAGTAGGATGCTCTTTAGCCTCCATGTATTTGAGTTCTTTCCAACTTTCCTCTTGTGATTGAGTTCTACTTTTAAAGCATTGTGGTCTGACAATATGCAGGGAATGATCCCAATCTTTTGGAACCAGTTGAGACCTGATTTGTGACCTAAGATGTGATCAATTCTGGAGAATGTTCCATGGGCACTAGAGAAGAATGTGTATTCTGTTGCTTGGGGATGGAATGTTCTGAATATGTCTGTGAATTCCGTTTGGCCCAGTGTGTCATTTAAAGTCTTTATTTCCTTGTTGATCTTTTGCTTAGATGATCTGTCCATTTCAGTGAGGAGGATGTTAAAGTCCCCACTATTATTGTATTTTTGTCTATGTGTTTCTTTGCTTTTTTTATAAATTGGCTTATATAATTGCCTGCTCCCATCTTAGGGGCATGGATATTTACAATTGTTAGATCTTCTTGTTGGAGAGACCTTTTAAGTAGGATACACTGTCCTTCCTCATCTCTTATTATAGTCTTTGGTTTAAAATCTAATTTGTTTGATATAAGGATTGCCACCCCAGCTTTCTTTTGGTGTCCATTAGCATGGTAAATGGTTTTCCACCCCCTCACTTTTAATCTAGGGGTATCTTTGAGTCTAAAATGAGTCTCTTGCAGACAGCATATTGATGGGTCTTTTTTTTTTTATCCAATCTGATAGCCTGTGTCTTTTGATTGGGGCATTGAGCCCATTTACATTCAGGATAACTATTAAAAGATATGAAGTTACTGCCATTTTATTGCCTGTAAGGTGACTGTTACTGTATATTGTCTTTGTTCCTTTCTGGTCTATGTTATTTTTAGGCTCTCTCTTTGCTTAGAGGACCCCTTTCAATATTTCTTGTCGGGCTGGTTTTGTGTTTGCAAATTCTTTTAGTTTTTGTTTGGTCTAGAATATTTTTTTTAAGATTTTATTTATTTATTTGAGAGAGAGAGAGTGAGAGACAGCACGAGAGGGAAGAGGGTCAGAGGGAGAAGCAGACTCCCCACTGAGCAGGGAGCCCGATGTGGGACTCGATCCCGGGACTCCAGGATCATGACCTGAGCCGAAGGCAGTCGCTTAACCAACTGAGCCACCCAGGCGCCCTGGTCTAGAATGTTTTTATCTCTCCTTCTATCTTCAATGACAGCCTAGCTGGATATAGTATTCTTGGCTGTATATTTTTCTCATTTAGTGCTCTGAATATATCATGCCAGTCTTTTCTGGCCCGCCAGGTCTCTGTGGATAGGTCTGTTGTCAAGCTAATGTTTCTGCCATTGTAGATTACATATCTCTTCTCCCGAGCTGCTTTCAGGATTTTGTCTTTGTCTCTAAGACTCGTAAGTTTTACTGTTAGATGTTGGGGTGTTGACCTGTTTCTATTGATTTTGAGGGGGGTTCTCTCTGTCTCCTGGATTTTGATGTCTGTTTCCTTCCCCAAATTAGAGAAGTTCTCTGCTATATTTTGCTCCAATATACCTTCTTCCCTCTCTGTCTTTCTTCTTCTTCTTCTGGGATCCCTATTATTCTAATGTTGTTTTGTCTTATGGTATCACTTATCTCTTGAATTCTGCCTTCATGATCCAGTAGTTGTTTATCTCTTTTTTTTCTCAGCTTCTTTACTTTCCATCATTTGGTCTTCTATATCACTAATTCTCTCTTCTGCCTCATTTAGCCTAGCAGAAATGGTTTCTCTAATATCTTCCATGCTTTTTTCAAGTCCAGCTAGTACCTTTAAAAGCATCATTCTGAACTCTAGTTCTGACATCTTACTAATGTCCATATTGATTAGGTCCCTGGCAGTCGGTACTGCCTCTTGTTCTTTTAGTTGAGGTGGGTTTTTTTACCATCTTGTCATTTTGTCCAGAGGAGAATAGATGAAAGAGAGAACAAAATGCTAACAGGTAACAACTCCAGAAAAATATGCACTAAACAAATCAGAAGAGACCTGAAACTGGGGGAAAAGAAAGAGAAAGAAAGAAAAAAGAAAAAGATAAAAACAAACAAACAAACAAACAGAATATGATCAAATATGATCAGGCTGGTGCATAAATCAGTGCCACGCACTAGATTTTGGGCATATTGGTCTGTTAGAAGAAAGTGCCTCCCAAAATTTTAAAGAAAGAAAACCTTATATATGTACAAAAGTAAGGGTAAATGTGATGAAGGGTTGGAATATGACTGTAAAGATTAAAATTATAAAAGATTTTATAAAAGGAATTGATAAGATGTTTGTTGAAAAAGAAAGAAGAGGATTTAAAAAAAAGGAGAGAATTTGATCAGGCAGGAGACTAGAACAAAGCCATACACTAAAGATTTAGGGTATATTTTGGTCTGTAGAAGAAACTGTATCCCAAAATTTTAAAGAAAGAAAGAAATATATATGTACCAAAAATAAGGGTAACTACTATGAAGGAATAGAATATGACTCTAAAAATGAAAAATAGAAAAGATATTTTTAAAAAAGGATTGATAAGATGTTGGTTGAAAAAGGGAAAAAGAAAAATTAAAAGAAAAAAGACAGTTAAAAAAATTAACTTTGAAAGACTAAAGAATCATGGTAAAAAAGCCATGAATTCTATGTGCAGTATTCCGCTAGCACTGGAGTTCGGCCGTTCTCATTGATCGGTAAACTTGGTCTTGGCTGGCTGTTCTTGCTGATCTTCTGGGGGAGGGGCCTGTTGCCGTGGTTCCCAAATGTCTTTGCCGGAGGCGGAATTGCCCCACCCTTGCCGGTCCGGGCTAAGTAATCTGCTCAGGTTTGCTCTCTGGAGCTTTTGTTCCCTGCAAGCTTTCCCTACGGCTTTGGAGGATGAAAGTGAAAATGGTGGCCTCCCAATCACCCCAGAGGAGCCGAGAACTCAGGGCCTCACTCCTCAGTGCGCCCCCAGAGAAAAGCAGTCAGTCACTCCCGTCTCCCCAGTCTCCAGCCGCACTCTGTGCTCACCTGGCCTGTGACCGGGCATTTCTATCTCTGACACATGACCTGGTGTGGAGTCTCCAAACCCAGCAGATCCCTGTGGTGCGCTCCCGTGCCACTCCTCCCAGGGGAGGAAGGGGAGTCTCCGCAGAACTACCACTTGTTGGGTCCCTGCTGAGAGAGCAGTGGCCTGACTGTGCCACCAATCACAGTTTATGGCAGCCCTGAGCTGAGAGTCCACTCCTTGGCTCTGTCTCTGCAGCCGGCTTCCCCACTCCAATACCTGGGAGCTCTGCTGCACTCAGGCACCCCTGGTCTTTCTGTGACCCCGAGGGTCCTAAGACCACACTGTCCCAGCAAGTGTCCCACCCCGTGCTTAGGCACTGTAGTGATGATCCTCAGCGGAGCCAACTTCTAAAAGTTCCGATTTTGTGCTCCAGGGTTCTATCACTTGCCAGTAGCGGCCGACGGAGGCCCCCACACCCGCCGTCTATCCTCCCAAATATCGCCTCGGATTCACTTCTCCACACATCCTAACTTCCAGAAAGTGGTCAATTTTCTGTTCAGACAGTTGCTGCTATTCTTTTCTTTGATCTCCTGTTGAGTTCATAGGTGTTCAGAATGGTTTGATCCCTATCCAGCTGAATTCCTGGGACCAGATGAAATTTAGGCCTCCTACTCCTCCACCATCTTGCTCCACCCCCGACATCCATTAGTTTTGATGTAGTGTTCCATGATTCATTGTTTGTGTATTAACACCCAGTGTCAAGTTGTCTTTTAAAAAAAATCCTGATTGGTCACGCCATGTGACTGACTTGACCAAAGCTGATGGACTAGTTGGCAATCATGTACACTCAGTGGTTTGTAAGAACTTCATTGCAGGCAGAGCCCTCTGAAAAGATGGAGCTCAGAGGCTGGAGTCACTGTCCTGCCCAGACCAGAAATGGCAGGTGGCTTAAGTAAAACAGTCTTACCATGGTCTCAGCTAGAGAAGCAGAAACAAGATCCACTCTCCCTTCTTCTTTCTAGCTGGAGGTCCTCTTTCGATCTTCAAGTAACCAGTAGGATAAAGAGGTATGTCTTCAGCATAAACCAAGGCCAGTAAGCAAATCTGTCCTGACATGGACTGCAGGCTTCCTCCATCCACGTCTAGGAAACTCAATAAGCCAGTGGGATGGGAGGAATGTCCCTAGGTCAATCTGACGTAGGTCTGTTTCCTCTCTGCTTCGTAAGGAAACTCTGTATCGTGGATTAGCTGTTGGAGAAATATGAGATGCTACAAATTCCCAGGGAGAAGTAAGCACTGAACAACAACGAAAGGAAATCTGGCTGTATCTGTGTCCTTACTGTGAGGGAATCACTCTCTTCTCCTGCTAGAAATACCGTTCACTGATAGGACAGAAATGGGTGAAAGACACTGTTTTCTTTATCTTGACAGTCCCAGTATTGAGCACGGTACCTGGCACAGTGTAGATGGTCACATGCACATGAGCACACGCGCGCACACACATGTGCTCATGCGCACACACACCATAACCATATCCATTCACTCAAGAATAAGTCTCCTTCCTAGGACTTTCAAGTGCCCAAAAGGCCCACAGGCTCTAAAAACGCAATTTGGTTTTGGTCTCTGGTCTTCTGTCCAGCCTCTACCTCCACAGAACTCTGTGGGCTCCCTGGTAAGGAGGCCGCACTCCAATCCAGGCAGAGGTATGTGGCCTTTTTTCTATGTTCCCAGAAGTACATACTTCCTGTAACAACAGCAACAACAATAAACCAACATTAGCTGAGTGCCTGTGGTTTACTGTCTGTGAAAATCAGTGTTTCCTCAGTGTTTCCCCTGACAGTATTATGTTCTCCTCAAAATAATTGTTTCACAACTGGGAAATCACACACACACACACACACACACACACACACACACACACGTGATTTATACTAGATCCTGTAGTCATTAAGTAACAAAATCCACACTCAGACAAAAGTCATCTGGCTCCAGGGGCGCCTGGGCGGCTCAGTCAGTTAAATGTCTGCTTTCAACTCAGGTCATGATCCCAGGGTCCTGGGATTGAGCCCCAGGTCAGGCTCCCTGCTCCGCGGAAGGGGGTGGAGTCTGCTTCTTTCTCTCTCTCTGCCCCTCCCCCAACCCCGCTCATGCTCTCTCTCTCTCAAATAAATAAATAAATAAAATCTTTTTAAAAAAAAATCGTCTGGCTCCCGACTTATCCTATTTTTACTATTCCAGAGAATGCCGTCTGCCAGCAACAACTTTCAGGGAAATCAAGTGATCAGGCCTCAAACCATGACAATTAGAATGTAAGCTTTGCTTTCTGCAGTTAGCAGGAGAGAGCTGGGAGACAACAGTGGGCATCTATGTGCAAACCCGGTGGCATGACAAACAACACATTCACCACAGAACTTAGACCATAATTGCTGCTTCGGATGCTGTTTCATGGATATCAATAGTTTCTTACTCAGACGGGATGTGCGACTGAGACTAAAAGCCATGTGTATCCACTGAAATGTCTACAAAACTGTTTGTGAAGCAGACAGTTTAGAGTTTTTGATGCTCTCACCCTATATTGTTGGCTGGAGACCTGTTAGCTTTCCATTAGGATGAAACAACCATTTCTCGGTGAATCCAGCCCTGCCTTCCCACCAGCCCCCGTCTGAAGTCCAAGTTCACCAGCCTTTTCCTGGCCCCATGCTCCTCCTGCAGATCTTTCTCTTGTCAGCACTGATGGCATTGATTTAATCTCTAACTTCACCTTGAAACTTCGTGAAGGTAGGGGTCATTCTGACTCAGCTTTGTATTTCTTAGTGTATATTCTCAAGAACTTTGCAGACATCTGCCACGGTGGATAAGCGACTCAGACAAGCAAAAACTTTAGAACCTATTCCTTATCCAAGGTCATAGTGAGAATCCCCCTCACCCCAAGGTAAAGGAGTCAGGAATGGCTATGCATTTGCTTAATTGAATTCCATTTCCCTTCACTCAGCCTTGGCCAATTGCTGAGAGAAACACAGACACTTCAGCATTGCCCAAGAATTAGTCCTGCTCCTGAATAATATTTAAATACTACCTGTGGTAGCGCAAATAAAGGTGCCTAATGATGCCATGCCTTCACCCTGAAAACTATGAATATGTTAGTTTATATGGTAAAAGGGAGTTTGCAGATGTGATTAAATTAAGGATCCTGAGATTGGGGACCAGCCTGGATTATCCTGGAAACCATGAGGTAGTCAGAACGGTCCTTACAAGAGACAAGCAGGAAGGTTGGAGTCAGCAGGCAGGAGGTCTGATGAGGGATGCAGGCTGGATACTCAGAACGGGCCACAGAGCAGGGAGCCTGGCAGAGGTGACTAAGACGAGGATACAGATTCTCCTCCAGAGCGTCCAAAGGAACCAGCCCTGCCCACAGCTTGACGTTAGCCCACTCAGCCTGATTTTGGATGGATGACCTCCAGAAGTTTAGGAAAAAACATCTTTGCTGTTTTCAGCCACTGAGTCTATAGTAATTCACTGTAGTAGCAATAAGAAGCTAATCCACTATCTCTTCAAAGCCTCCTGCTGTCCCTAATGATAGAGCTGTCAATCACAGGGTTCCAAAGAAAAGATAGCAATTCGGAGGGGGCAGAGCAAGATGGTGGAGGAGTAGGAGACCTGGACTTCGTCTGGTCTCAGGAATTCAGCTGGATAGGTATCAAACCATTCTGAACACCTACGAACTCAACAGGAGATCGAAGAAAAGGATAGCAACAACTCTCTGAACAGAAAAGTGACCACTTACTGGAAGGTAGGACGTGCAGAGAAGTGAATCCGAGGCGATATTCGGGAGGATAGACGGCAGGGGAGGGGGCCTCCGTCAGCCGCTTCTGGCAAGTGATAGAGCTGCGGAGCACAAAATCGGAACTTTTAGAAGCCTGTTCCGCTGAGGGACGTCGCTCCAGTGGCTAAGCAGGGGTGGAACCCTCGCAGGACAGTGTAGTCTTAGGACCCTTGGGGTCACAGAAAGACTGGGGGTGCCTGAGTGCGGCATAGGTCCCAGGTATCGGAGCGGGGAAGCTGGCTGCAGAGACAGAGCCAAGGCTCGGGCTCTCAGCTCGGGGTTGCCATAAACTGTGATCAGCCGCCCAGGCAGGCCACTGCTCCCCCAGCAGGGACACAAAAAGTGGCAGAGCCACAGAGACTCCCCTTCCTCCCCCAGGAGGAGCGGCATGGGAGCACACAGCAGGGATCTGCTGGGTTTGGAGATTCCACACGGGATCTGATGCCAGAGATAGAAACACATGGTCACAGGCCGGATGAGCGCGGAGTGTGGCCGGAAACCGGGGAGACGGGAGTGACTGACAGCTTTTTCTCTGGGGGTGCACTGAGGAGCAGGGCCCCGAGTTCTCGGCTCCTCCAGGCAGAGAGTGGGAAGCCACCACTTTCACTCTCGTCCTCCAAAGCTGTAGGGAAAGCTTGCAGGGAACAAAAGCTCCTGACAGAAAACCCGAGCAGATTGCTTAGCCAGGACCAACAAAGGCGGGGCAATTCCGCCTCCGGCAAAGACATTTGGGAACCACAGCAACAGGCCCCTCCCCCAGAAGATCAGCACAAACAGCCAGCCAAGACCAAGTTTACCAATCAAGGAGAACGGGAGAACTCCAGCGTTAGGGGAATACTGCACATAGAACTCATGGCTTTTTTACCATGATTCATTAGTTTTTCAAAGTTAATTTTTTAACTGTTTTTTTTTTTATTTTTCTTTTTCCCTTTTTCAACAAACATCTTATCAATCCCTTTTTTAAAAAAAAAATTTTATTTTTCATTTTTAGAGTCATATTCTATCCCTTCATAGTAATTACTCTTATTTTTGGCATATATATATAAGTTGTTCTCCCCTTAAAATTTTGAGATACAGTTTCTCCTATCAGATCACTAATGTATGGCTTTGTTCTAGTGCCTGCCTGATCACATTCTCTCCCTTTTCTTTTTTAAAATCTTCTTTCTTTTTTCAAACAACTTATCTTATCAATTCCTTTTATAAAATCTTTTATAATTTTCATCTTTACAGTCATTTTCTATCCCTTCATTGTATCAACCCTTATTTTGTACATATATGTCTTTCTTTCTTTAAAATTTTAGGAGGCACTTTCTTCTAACAGACCAAAATATACCCAAAATTTAGTGTGTGGCACTGATCTATGCACTACCCTGATCATATTTGATCATATTCTGTTTTTATTGTTTTGTTCTGTTTTTGTTTGTATTTATCTTTTTCTGTTTCTTTTATTTCCTCTTTCTTTTTTCTTTCTTTCCCTTTCTTTTTCCCTGGTTTCAGGTCTTTTCTGATTTGTTTAGAGTATATTTGTAGGGACGTTGTTAACCTGTTATCATTTTGTTCTCTCATTCATCTATTCTTCTCTGGACAAAATGACAAGACGAAAAAAATCACCTCAGCAAAAAGAACAAGAGGTAGTACCGTCTGCCAGGAACATACTCGATACAGACATTAGTACAAAATCGGACTTAGAGTTCAGAATCATGATTTTAAAGATACTAGCTGAGCTTGAAAAAAGCATGGAAGTTATTAGAGACACGCTCCCTGGAGAAATAAAGGAACTAAAATCTAACCAAGTCAAAATCAAAAAGGCTATTAATGAGGTGCAATCAAAATGGGGGCACTAAATGATAGGATAAATGAGGCAGAAGAGAGAATCAGTGATATAGAAGACCAAATGATGGAAAATAAAGAGGCTGAGAAAAAGAGAGATAAACAACTACTGGATCACAAAGGCAGAATTCGAGAGATAAGTGATACGATAAGATAAAACAACACTAGAATAATTAGGATCCCAGAAGAAGGACAAAGAGAGAGAGGGGCAGAAGGTATATTGGAGCAAATAATAACAGAGAAATTCCCTAATGTGGGGAAGGAAACAGGCATCAAAATCGAGGAGGCACAGAGAACCGCTCTCAAAATCAATAAAAATAGGTCAACACCCCGACATCTAATAGTAACACTCATGAGTCTCAGAGACAGAAAATCTTGAAAGCAGCTCGGGAGAAGAGATATATAACCTATAATGGTAAAAATATTAGATTGGCAAAAGACCTATCGACAGAGACTTGGCAGGCCAGAAAGGACTGGCATGATATCTTCAGAGCACTAAACGAGAAAAATAATGCAGCCAAGAATACTATATCCAGCTAGGCTGTCATTGAAAATTGAAGGAGAGATAAAAAGCTTCCAGGACAAACAAAAACTAAAGGAATTTGCAAACACGAAACCAGTTCTCCAAGAAATATTGAAAGGGGTCCTCTAAGCAAAGAGAGAGCCTAAAAGGAGCATAGACCAGAAAGGAACACAGACAATATACAGTAACATTCACCTTACAGGCAATACAATGGCACTAAATTCATATCTTTCAATAGTTACCCTGAATGTAAATGGGCTAAATGCCCCAGACAGGCTATCAGATTGGATTAAAAAACAAGACCCATCAATATGTGGTCCGCAAGAGACTCATTTTAGACCCAAAGTCACCCCCAGATTGAAAGTGAGGGGGTGGAAAACCATTTACCATGCTAATGGACACCAAAAGAAAGCTGCAGTAGCAATACTTATATCAGACAAATTAGATTTTAATCCAAAGACTGTAATAAGAGATAAGGAAGTACACTACATCCTACTTAAAGGGTCTATCCAACAAGAACATCTAACAATTGTAAATATCTATGCCCCGAACATGGGAGCAGCCAATTTTACAAGGCAATTAATAACAAAAGCAAAGAAACACATTGACAACAATACAATAATAGTGGGGGACTTTAACACACCCCTCACTGAAATGGACAAATCATCTAAGCAAAAGATCAACAAGGAAATAAAGACTTTAAATGACACACTGGCCCAAATGGACTTCACAGATATATTCAGAACATTCGATCCCAAAGCAATGGAATACACATTCTTCTCTAGTGCCCATGGAACATTCTCCAGAATAGATCACATCCTAGGTCACAAATGAGGACTCAACCGGCACCAAAAGACTGGGATCATTCCCTGCATATTTTCAGACCACAATGCTTTGAAACTAAAACTCAATCACAAGAGGAAAGTCAGAAAGAACTCAAATACATGGAGGCTAAAGAGCATCCTACTAAAGAATGAATGGGTCAACCAAAAAATTAAAAAAGAATTAAAAAATTCATGGAAACCAATGAAAATGAAAACACAACTGTTCAAAATCTTTGAGATACAGCAAAGGCAGTCCTAAGAGGAAAGTATATAGCAATACAAGCCTTTCTGAAGAAACAAGAAAGGTCTCAAATACACAACCTAACCCTACACCTAAAGGAGCTAGAGAAAAAAAAGGAAATAAAGCCTAAACCCAGCAGGAGAAGAGAAATAATAAGGATTGGAGCAGAAATCAATGAAATAGAAACCAAAAGAACAGTAGAACAGATCAACAAAACTAGGAGCTGGTTCTTTGAAAGCATTAACAAGATTGATAAACCCCTGGCTGGACTTATCAAAAAGAAAAGAGAAATGACCCAAATCAACAAAATCATGAATGAAAGAGGAGAGATCACACCAATACCAAAGAAATACAAAAAATTATAAGAACATATTAAGAGCAACTTTATGCCAGCAAATTAGATAATCTGGAAAAAAATGGATGCATTCCTAGAGATGAATCAACTACCAAAATTGAACCAGGAAGAAATAGAAAACCTGAAGAGACCTATAACCCCTAAGGAAATTGAAGCAGTCATCAAAAATCTCCCAACAAACAAAAGCCCAGGGCCAGATTTCTTCCCAGGGAAATTCTACCAAACATTTAAAAAAGAATTAATACCTATTCTCCTGAAACTGTTCCAAAAAATAGAAATGGAAAGAAAACTTCCAAACTCGTTTTATGAGGCCACCATTACCTTGATCCCAAAACGAGACAAAGACCCCATCAAAAAGGAGAATTACAGACCAATATCCTTGATGAACATGGATGCAAAAATTCTCACCAAAATACTAGCCAATAGGATCCAACAGTACATTAAAAGAATTATTCACCATGACCAAGTGGGATTTATCCCTGAGCTGCAAGATTGTTTCAACATCCACAGATCAGTCAATGTGATACAATTCATTAACAAAAGAAAGAACAAGAATCATATAATCCTCTCAATAGATTCAGAAAAACAATTTGACAAAGTACAGCATCCTTTCTTGATCAAAACTCTTCAGAGTGTAGTGGTAGATGGTACATACCTCAATATCATAAAAGCCATCTATGAAAAACCTACAGCGAATATCATTCTCAGTGGGGAAAAGCTGAGAACTTTCCCCCTAAGGTCAGGACGTGGCAGGGATGTCCACTCTCACCACTGTTATTCCACATAGTATTAGAAGTCCTAGCCACAGCAATCAGACAATAAAAAGAAATCAAAGGCATCCAAATCGACAAATAGGAAGTCAAACTCTCACTGTTTGCAGATGATATGATACTTTATGTGGAAAACCCAAAAGACTCCACCCCAAAACTGCTAGAACTCATAAAGGAATTCAGTCAAGTAGCAGGATATAAAATCAATGGGCACAGAAATCAGTGGCATTCCTATACACCAACAACAAGACAGAAGAGAGACAAATCAAGGAGTCGATCCCATTTACAATTGCACCTAAAATCATAAGATACCTAGGAATAAATCTAACCAAGGAGGGAAAGGATCTATACTCAGAAAACTATAAAATACTCATGAAAATATTGAGGAAGACACAAAGAAATGGAAAAACATTCCATGCTCATGGATTGGAAGAAAAAACTTTGTGAAGATGTCAATGCTACCTAGAGCAATCTACACATTCAATGCAATTCCCATTAAAATACCATCCACTTTTTTCAAAGAAATGGAACAAATAATCCTAAAATTTGTATGAAACCAGAAGAGACCCCGAATAGCCAGAGAATGTTGAAAAAGAAAAGCAAAGCTGGCGGCATCACAATTCCGGACTTCCAGCTCTATTACAAAGCTGTCATCATCAAGACAGTATGGTACTGGCACAAAAACAGACACATCGATCAATGGAACAGAATCAAGAGCCCAGAAATGGACCCTCAACTCTATGGTCAACTCATCTTTGACAAAGCAGGAACGAATGTCCAATGGAAAAAAGACAGTCTCTTCAACAAATGGTGTGGGGAAAATTGGACAGCCACATGCAGAAGAATGAAACTGGACCATTTCCTTATACCACACACAAAAATAGACTCCAAATGGTTGAAAGACCTAAACGTGAGACAGGAGTCCATCAAAATCATAAAGGAGAACACAGGCAGCAACCTCTTCGACCTCAGCCGCAGCAACTTCTTCCTAGAAACATCACCAAAGGCAAGGGAAGCCAGGGCAAAAATGAACTATTGGGATTTCATCAAGATAAAAAGCTTTTGCACAGCAAAAGAAACAGTCCACAAAACCAAAAGACAACTGACAGAATGGGAGAAAATATTTGCAAATGACATATCAGATAAAGGGCTAGTATCCAAAATCTATAAAGAACTTCTTAAACTCAACACTCAAAGAACAAATAATCCAATCAAGAAATGGGCAGAAGACATGAACAGACATTTGTCCAAAGAAGACATCCAAATGGCCAACAGGCACATGAAACAGTGTTCAACATCGCTTGGCATCAGGGAAATCCAAATCAAAACCTCAATGAGATACCACCTCACACCAGTCAGAATGGCTAAAATTAACAAGTCAGGAAACGACAGATGTTGGTGGGGATGTGGAGAAAGGGGAAACTTCCTACACTCTTGGTGGGAATGCAAGCTGCTGTAGCAACTCTGGAAAACAGTATGGAGGTTCCTCAAACCGTTGAAAATAGAGCTAACATACAATCCAGCAATTGCACTAGTTGGTATTTACCCCAAAGATACAAATGTGGGGATCCGAATGGGTACATGCACCCCAATGTTTATAGCAGCAATGTCCACAATAGCCAAACTGTGGAAAGAGCCAAGATGTCCATCGACAGATGAATGGATAAAGAAGAAGTGGTATATATACCCAGTGGAATATTATGCAGCCATCAAAAGGAATGAGATCTTGCCATTTGCAACGATGTGGATGGAACTGGAGGATGTTTTGCTGAGTGAAATAAGTCAATCAGAGAAGGACATGTATCATATGACCTCACTGATATGAGGAATTCTTAATCTCAGGAAACAACTGAGTGTTGCTGGAGTGTTGGGGGGGTGGGAGGGATTAGGTGGCTGGGTGATAGATATTGGGGAGAGTATGTGCTATGGTGAGCACTGTGAAGTGTGCAAGACTGTTGAATCACAGATCTGTACCTCTGAAACAAATAATGCAATATATGTTAAGAAAAAAAAAAGTTAGCAGGAGGGGAATAATGAAGGGGAGTAAATCGGAGGGGAAGATGAACCATGAGAGACGACTGACCCTGAAAAACAAACTGAGGGTTCTAGAGGGGAGGGGGGGTGGGGGATGTGTTAGCCTGGTGATGGGTATTAAAGAGGGCACGTTCTGCGTGGAGCACTGGGTGTTATGCACAAACAATGAATCATGGAACACTACATCAAAAACTAATGATGTAATGTATGTTGATTAACATAACAATAAAAAATAAATAAAAAAGAAAAGATGGCAACCCCATATGCAACACTGAACCCAACCCAGCTCCGTCCTTTACCTGGATCCTTGGGCTGTGGAGAAATGGGATGGACTGGTGTGTGTGGGGAGGTGGGGGGGAACTGCTGTGATATCTCATCCTTTAAATATTGTGCACCCCTCTCCCTTTATCTCAAGTTTGGACGAAGATACCTAGTTCCTATGAAGCAGGGAACAACACAGGTTAGGAAAATTTTCAAGCGTGGTGCTCCTCCTGTCCTTTGTGTAGTTTGAGATTATCCCAGTTCTTCCAAAAGACTGATCCAAAAAAGAGAACACTGTGTCCCGGTCACCTTCACCATGGCCCTGCCATCTCCTCCAACCCAGTGCTTCTACTTCAATTCTCCCTGCTTTTCCTTCCCTTGAATTCTGTCTCCAGGAGGGCATGTGGGCAGGGCTCCATCTGCACTCACCACTTCCTCCAGAGGAGATAATCCCATGGACTGTGGGAGAAAGACTTTCCCCCTGTCACTCCCACCCCATGCCCCGGTGGTGTGAGCTACTCCCTGCCAAGCGATTAACATTTCAGACTCATTTTCTCAACTTCATAAAACCTCTCATTTCTAATCTTTCATTTGGGCCATGTTTTACTTTTCATAATACATATTTCATAATGTACTATTCATTTACATTTCAATTAAGGATGCTGGCTGTTTGCAAAAGTTACCTTGATGGGGGAGTGTGAAATAAATTATTGAAGTTGCTATAATCTGCACTTCCATTACCACCTCATTTACCCTAATGACACTAAAAAGTTCCTCGTCCTCAATACGGTTCTTCCCAGTAATAGAAATTCCCTTTGGAGTCCAACACACTGAGACCATAGATATTTGCATGCGGTGCTAGATATGTTAATGAGGCAATTGCTGGCTGGACTTCACCCTGGGAGCCTTCATCTAGGACAGTCTCAAATAGAAATTAAACTGTATCCAGAGCCTCCCAAGAAGATGCCCATGGGCTTGAGTAATAAACATTTAACAAGAAAGCCATTTGATTACCATCACCATAGTCTTAATTCCCTGGTCTTCTTTGGTACTCATTTTGCACATGTCATTTTGCTTTAAGCAGGGATAAAGGGTGGAAGGAAAGACACTAAGTATACGGGGCATCTGCTACGTAATGTAAGGGTTCTGAGGACTTCCCTGTATCATCCCCCAAGAATTCGTCGGGAATCAGTCATTGGGAAAAACTGGCACATATGCAAATAATTATAATGTAAATTGTAAAGGGCAACAATGCAAGGGTAAAAACAAACATTTATTGGGCTCCTACCAAGTTTAAGGCAATTTGCAAATGTATTTTCTTCCTAATATTTTCTGCCTGACTGTGTCCATTGTACTTATTAATGACAAATAATAATGAATTGTTACTGCAAATGTATCATGAAGCAGTGTAGGCACTGCCATGGCTGGCCTGCTCATGTGCTCTTGGCATTACCACTTGATGTTGCACAATGACCCAACTGCCAATTGACTGACAACATCCACCTCTATTTTTCTTGAATTGTCAGAGCCGAGACTGTGCACCTGAGTGACAAGCCAGTGGTGCCACCAAATTGATGCACTGCCTTCTCAACCAACAGGTCTCATCCAGTAACTGATAGGAGGTGGTGTATTAATACCCTATCACTCTGACCTCCATGTTCCATACAGTGGGTCCAAATTTCACCCATTGGGGTTAAGCTCCAGCTACACAAAATGTGAGAAGTCCAATAACTCACCCTGTATTTATTTCCTTTCTCTGCCTTACTTCTCACTCATTTGTAGGTATTTGTCATGTGTTCAATCAACTATTTGTACTTGAATCCTAGTACCTAACCTAGGACTGTGGCCCAGACAGAAATGCTCTTCTGAAATCCATCATAAAGAGGTCAGTCCTGTCCCTGAACCCCAACTGGGACCCTAGGTTCCTGGTCCCTAGACATTTTCAGACAGACCACCCAGGAATTGCCTGGTTGGATTTTCAGTGTGTTGTTGATTTCAAACTTTGGTTTATTCTTTACACATTTGGAATGTGATAGAGAGGTGAATTGTGGTGCCCCAAAACATACTGACCCAGAACCTTAGTATGTGACCTTATTTGGAATAAAGGTCTGATGATATAATTAAGGTTCTCAAGATGAGATTATGCTGTATGAGGGTAAGGTCTAAATCCAATGATGAGTGTCCTTACAGAGAAAAGGAGAAGACACAGACATTCAGAGGGTAAGATCATGTGAAGACACAGGCAAAGATGCAGCTATGCCACCATATTACCTGGAGTCACTCGGACGCGTGAGCACAGTATGTTTCATGACAAGAATAACGTGCTTTATATGTGTTACAACATTTTAGTAGTTTTGTACTTAACAAAAACACATATAGTGATTGCTAGGGGCTGGTCACTGTTCTAAGCATTCTATAAAGATCCTCATTTATCTCGGTAACAACCATATTATCTTCTCAATTTTACAGATGAGCAAATGGAGGCCAAGATTTGTGAGGAAACTTCGTGAAGTCACACTTACAACTGGCAGTGCTTGGCTTTCTTTTTTCTTTAATTTTTTTTTATTATTATGTTATTTAATCACCATACATCACATCACTAGTTTTTGATGTAGTGTTCCATGATTCATTTTTTGCATATAACACCCAGTGCTCCATGCAGAATGTGCCCCCTTTAATACCCATCACCAGGCTAACCCATCCTCCCAACCCCCTCCCCTCTAGAACCCTCAGTTTGTTTTTCAGAGTCCATCATCTTTCATGGTTCATCTCCCCCTCCGATTCCTCCCCTTCATTCTTACCCTCTTGCTATCTTCTTCTTGTTCTTCTTTTTTTTTTTTTTAACATATAATGTATTATTTGTTTCAGAGGTACAGATCTGTGATTCAACAGTCTTGCACAATTCACAGCGCCCACCATAAGTGTTTGGCTTTCAATCTGCTCAGTCAACTTCTGGAATCCAGATTTTTATATGCTAGACCAGCACCGCTCAAAGTGTGTTTCCAAGATCACTGCCTCAGTGCCACTTGAGAAATTATTACAAAAGCTAATTCTCGAGCCCAAACTCAGACTTACGAAATCAGAAGCTCTGCAGGGGAGACCCAGACACCTGAGTGATAACAAGCTGTCCAGGTGATTTTGATCTACACTCAAGGCTGCAGATGAGGACGACTGGTCTACACCTTGTTGCCTTTCCAAACAGAATTAACATTCAGGAAACCTGTGTTTAAGTCCTATCCAAGCCACCACATCGTGCTGTGACCTCACTTGCCTGTTTGAAAATGAATTTAATAAATTCTGCCCCACTGAACTTGAATGAGTACCAAGGGAGTTAACAGAAAGAGGACCCCTCTAAAAACACAATGAGCCCTAAAAATGAAATAAATCAGTAGGCATATTGTATTTTCCAGGAAGGAGACACTGAGGTTTTGTCAAGCACAGTTTGACCTGCACTATAATCAGACACCTAACTTTTTATCAAGAAAGATTATGTTTAAGTTTAATCCCCACAATCAGGCAGGAGAGACTCAACAGGACAAAGTGTGGGAGGGGTGTGGTGGGGAGATACACATGGACGAAGTCTGGCAATGAGGTTAGCGACGTTCACAGGAACAGTATGCCACACAGAGGACCTGGGTCTGATGGCAATTTTTCTGATAACATCCAATAGTTCTCTTAAAAAACCAAATCTCTCCTTCCAGCCAATGTGCACATTTCCATGCCATTACTAAAATCTCATAGAGAAGCCCCTTTGATTGCGATCTTCCCAAAAGACAAAAACTATAAAAAAATAAAATAAAACTACTTGACTTATGTCACTTAGCATAAGTCAAGCAGAGAAAGTCAATTATCATATGGTTTCACTCATTTGTGGAACATAAGGAATAGCTTGGAGGACATTAGGAGACGGAAGGGAAACATGAAGGGGGGGGATCGGAGGGGGAGATGAACCATGAGAGACCATGGACTCCAAGAAACAAACAGGGTTTTAGAGGGGAGGTGGGTGGGGAGGATGGGTTAGCCCGGTGATGGGTATTAAGGAGGGCATGTACTGCATGGAGCACTGGGTGTTATATGCAAACAATGAATCATGGAGCACTACATCAAAAACTAATGATGGACTGTATGGTGACTAACATAACATAATAAAAAATAAATAAATAGACCTAAAAATTTTTAAAAATTAAATTAAAAAAAACCTAATATATGTGTTCTTATTGCCTCTGTCAAGGAATTGAAGCATACACATAATAGTTAAGTGGCAGATTTTCCTACCTGTTTGTCTCATTACAAATCTTTGGGTCTATTGTTCTGAATCCCCCTCCTGTCTTTAGAGCTGGTAATCCGGGTGCTACAGAAAATATGCACTATTATTCAAGGCATCAGTCTATCTCAACGCCCCCTGGTTTCCAGGACTCTGAAATACTTGCCTCTTTACACTCTTTCTGTCTCCTTTATTTTTATTACACAAAACTCTCCCTACCTAGACCTTGACCCTGTGGGCTCCTCTCCTCCTGCCTTACCAAAGCCCAGGACTCCCTCACCCAAACTCTGAGACCCTCTCTCTGTTGTGACTCTTCATTCTGTCTCCTGCTCTGAGTCTTATTTCAGGATTATAATTCCTTCCTGCATCAGTTTCACATATCTTTTACTATGTGCCCAATCATTCATTCCAAAAATAATTTGGATCATATGCACAGGTGCTTCCCTATCTCAGACAATCCTTAAAGATGGTCCCATCTCTAATGCTCTGTAGCTATATGAATCCGGTAGAGAGAACTCCTATTTTATTCCTGACTCTGAGAACTATTAGTTGTAGAACTGATTCTAATGTTCAATTCTATGAATGGTCAACATTCAGGAAGAATTGCTGCCGAGACTAGGAATCCCACCTCTGCCCCTCAGACCCACAGGCTGATAAGCTATCTGCAATTCACACTAGAGAAGAACATTCCACACTTCACTGTGATTTGTATATCTGACATTTCCAGTGGTGTTCCCTCACCCTCCATCCAAACGGCAGCATTGCCTCTTTCACATTAAATAAATCAGAGGTAAAAGAAGAAAAGAAGGGAATTTTTCAGCAGATGGCTCCAATTTCACACCTGTATCATTGCTGATCTAGGAGACTAACGTTTTTGCACCACAAGACAAGTATCAAATTATATGCAAATGGGACTTCAGAGCACATAAAGCACAGTAGATTCTCAGGCATAAAGTGAATTGTTTCCTTTCTTTGTTGTTGTTCTTTGGGATTCTATGGTGTTGACAGTAAACATTTGACATATTTTACAAATAAGAATCTGTTTAATAGTATAGTCACCAAAGCCAGATAGCTCATTCAGATATAACTCTGGAGCAAAATGTCAAAGGTGATTGTCTGAAGGTACCATGCTGGAGGACAAAAAACAAACAAACAAACAAACAAACAAAAACAGATTAAGGAAGCTAAGAATTGGGTTCTAATCCACAGTGCAATTATTAATTTGTATGTCTTAACAAGTACCATGGCATCTCCCCCATGGTTGATACACCTGAGAAATGGAGCTGGCAAGCTTTTCCTATACACAAAACCCCAGTGAGAATAAAATAAATTGATGAATGGGATTATGCAAGACCTCTTATTTTTACTCAAGTTTGAAAACGGAATTCAGAGAAAATGGCCCAGTGTGGCTCATACCACCACATAAGCATGGCATTGCTTTAGCTCAGGATTTCTCAACCTTGACACTATTGACATTTCAGACCAGATGATTCTTTGTTGGAGACTTCCCCGTGTGGGGGGCCGGAGCAAGATGGCTGAGGAGTAGGAGACCTGGATTTCGTCTGGTCTCAGAAATTCAGCTGAACAGGGATCAAACCATTCTGAACACCCACGAACTCAACAGGAGATTGAGAAGAGAGTAGCAACAACTCTCTGAACAGAGAAGCGACCACTTATTGGAAGGTAGGATGTGCGGAGAAGTGAATCCGAGGCGATATTCGGGAGGATAGATGGCAGGGGAGGGGGCCTCCGTCGGGGATTCTGGCAAGTGATAGAGCCGTGGGGCACAAAATCGGAACTTTTAGAAGTTGGCTCCGCTGAGGGACGTCGCTCCACTGGCTAAGCTGAGGGTGGAACCCTCATGGGACAGTGTGGTCTCAGGACCCTTGAGGTCACAGAAAGACCGGGGGTGCCTGAGTGCCGCAGAGCTCCCAGGAATCAGAGCAGGGAAGCTGGCTGCAGAGATGGAGCTGAGGTGCGGGCTCTCAGCTCGGGGTTGCCATAAACTGTGATCCGCGGCCTAGTCGGGCCACTTCTCCTCCAGCAGGGACCCAACAAGCCGCAGAGCCGGGGAGACTCCCCTTCCTCCCCCAGGAGGAGCAGCATGGGAGCGCACCGCAGGGATCTGCTGGGTTTGGAGACTCCACACGGGGTCGGGTGCCAGAGATAGAAACACACAGTCACAGGCCGGGTGGGCGCGGAGTGCGGCCGGAGACCGGGGACACGGGAGTGACTGACTGCTTTTCTCTTGGGGTGCACTGAGGAACGGGGCCCCTAGTTCTTAGCTCCTCCGGGCACAGATTGGGAGGCCACCATTTTCACTCTAGTCCTCCAAAGCTGTACTGAGAGCTTGCAGGGAACAAAAGCTCCCGAGAGCAAACCCAAGCAGATTGCTTAGCCCGGTCCAACAAGGACGGGGCAATTCCGCCTCTGGCGGAGACATTTGGGAACTACGGCAATAGGCCCCTCCCCCAGAAGATCAGCACAAACAGCCAGCAAGCCAAGACCAAGTTTACCGATCAAGGAGAATGGGAGAACTCCAGCGCTAGGGGAACACTGCACAAAGAATTCATGGATTTTTTTTACCATGATTAATTAGTTTTTCAAAGTTAATATTTTTTAGCTGTTTTTTTTTTTTAATTTCTCTTTTTCCCTTTTTCAACCAACATCTTATCAATCCCTTTTTTTAAAAAAATGTTTTTTATTTTTCATTTTTAGAGTCATACTTTATCCCTTCATAGTAGTTACCCTTATTTTTGGCACATATATATATATAAGTTGTACTCTCTTTAAAATTTTGAGATACAGTTTCTTCTAACGGATCAAAATATACCCTAAATCACTAGTGTATGGCTTTGTTCTAGTCTCCTGCCTGATCACATTCTCTCCATTTTTTTTCCTTTCTTTTTTTTTTAAATCTTCTTTCTTTTTTCAAACAACTTCTTATCTTATCAATTCCTTTTATAAAATCTTTTATAATTTTCATCTTTATAGTCATCTTCCATGCCTTCATTGTATCAACCCTTATTTTGTACATATATAAGTCTTTCTTCCTTTAAATTTTAGGAGGCACTTTCTTCTAACACACCAAAATAAGCCCAAA
This sequence comes from Zalophus californianus, assembly GCF_009762305.2. Classification (NCBI taxonomy): domain Eukaryota; kingdom Metazoa; phylum Chordata; class Mammalia; order Carnivora; family Otariidae; genus Zalophus; species Zalophus californianus. The sequence goes on from NC_045598.1 coordinate 186,192,166, forward strand.
ATCTAGTGTGTGGCACTGATCTATGCACTAGCCTGATCATATTTGATCATATTCTGTTTTTTTGTTTTGTTCTGTTTTTGTTTGTTTTTATCTTTTTCTTTTTTTTTCTCTCTCTCTTTCTTTTTTCTTTCTTTCCCGGTCTTTTCCTCTGGTTTCAGGTCTTTTCTGATTTGTATAGAGTATATTTGCTGGGGAAGTTGTTAACCTGTTAGCATTTTGTTCTCTCATTCATCTATTCTCTTCTGGACAAAATGACAAGACGAAAAAAATCACCTCAGGAAAAAGAACAAGAGTTGGTACCGTCTGCCAGGGACCTACTCAGTACGGACATTAGTATGATGTCAGATCTAGAGTTCAGAATCATGACTTTAAAGATACTAGCTGGGCTTGAAAAAAGCGTGGAAGTTATTAGAGAAACCCTTTCTGGAGAAATAAAAGAACTAAAATCTAACCAAGTCGAAATCAAAAAGGCTATTGATGAGGTGCAATCAAAAATGGGGGCACTAATTGCTAGGATAAATTAGGCAGAAGAGAGAATCAGTGATATAGAAGACCAAATGATGGAAAATAAAGAGGCTGAGAAAAAGAAAGATAAACAACTACTGGATCACGAGGGCAGAACTCCAGAGATAAGTGATACGATAAGACGAAACAACATTAGAATAATTGGGATCCCAGAAGAAGAAAGGGGGGGGGGCAGAAGGTATATTGGAGCAAATTATAGCAGAGAACTTCCCTAATGTGGGGAAGGAAAAAGGCATCAAAATCCAGAGACACAGAGAACCCCCCTCAAAGTCAATAAAAACAGGTGAACACCCCAACATCTAACAGTAAAACTTATGAGTCTCAGAGACAAAGAGAAAATCCTGAAAGCAGCTCGGGAGAAGAGATATGTAACCTACAATGGTAGAAACATTAGATTGGTAACAGACCTATCCACAGAGACCTGGCAGGCCAGAAAGGACTGGCATGATACCTTCAGAGCACTAAATGAGAAAAATATGCAGCCAAGAATACTATCTCCAGCTACGCTGTCATTGAAAATTGAAGGGGAGATAAAGAGCTTCCAGGAAAAACAAAAACTAAAGGAATTTGCAAACACGAAACCAGTCCTCCAAGAAATATTGAAAGGGGTCCTCTAAGCAAAGAGAGAGCCTAAAAGCAGCATAGATCAGAAAGGAACACAGACAATATACAGTAACAGTCACCTTACAGGCAATACATTGGCACTAAATTCATATCTTTCAATAGTTACCTTGAATGTAAATGGGCGAAATGCCCCAATCAAAAGACACAGGCTATCAGATTGGATTAAAAAACAAGACCCATCAATATGCTGTCTGCAAGAGACTCATTTTAGACACAAGGGCACCCAGAGATTGAAAGTGAGGGGGTGGAAACCATTTACCATGCTAATGGACACCAAAAGAAAGCTGGGGTGGCAATCCTTATAATCAGACAAATTAGATTTTAAAACAAAGATTTCAATAAGAGATGAAGAAGGACACTACATCCTACTTAAAGGGTCTATCCAAAGAGAAGATCTCACAATTGCAAATATCTATGCCCCTAACATGGGAGCAGCCAATTATATAGGACAATTAATAACAAAAGCAAAAAAACACATCGACAACAATACAATAATAGTGGGGGACTGTAACACACCCCTGACTGAAATGGACAGATCATCTAAGCAAAAGATCAACAAGGAAATAAAGACTTTAAATGACACACTGGACCAAATGGACTTCACAGATATATTCAGAACATTCCATCCCAAATCAACGGAATACACATTCTTCTCTGGTGCCCATGGAACATTCTCCAGAATTGATCACATCCTAGGTCACAAATCAGGTCTCAAAGAGTACCAAAAGATTGGGATTATTCCCTGCATATTTTCAGACCACAATGCTTGGAAAGTAGAACTCAATCACAAGAGGAAAGTCAGAAAGAACTGAAATACCTGGAGGCTAAAGACCATCCTACTAAAGCATGAATTGGTCAACCAGGAAATTAAAGAAGAATTAAAAAAATTCATGGAAACCAATGAAAATGAAAACACAAGTGTTCAAAATCTTTGGGATACAGCAAAGGCAGTACTGAGAGGAAAGTGTATACCAATAAAAGCCTTTCTCAAGAAACAAGAAAGGTCTCAAATACACAACTTAACCCTACACCTAAAGGAGCTAGAGAAAAAACAGCAAATGAAGATTAAACCCAGCAGGAGAAGAGAAATAATAAAGATCAGAGCAGAAATCAATGAAATAGAAACCAAAAGAACAGTAGAACAGATCAACAAAACTAGGAGATGGTTCTTTGAAAGAACTAACAAGATTGATAAACTCCTGGCCAGACTTCTGAAAAAGAAAAGAGAAATGACCCAAATCAACAAAATCATGAATGGAAGAGGAGAGATCACAACCAACACCAAAGACATACAAACAATTATAAGAACATATTATGAGCAACTCTATGCCAGCAAATTAGATAACCTGGAAGAAATGGGTGCATTCCTAGAGATGTATCAACTACCAAAATTGAACCAGGAAGAAATAGAAAACCTGAAGAGACCTATAACCCCTAAGGAAATTGAAGCAGTCATCAAAAATCTCCCAAGAAACAAAAGCCCAGGGCCAGATGGCTTCCCAGGGGAATTCTATCAAACATTTAAAAAAGAATTAATACCTATTCTCCTGAAACTGTTCCAAAAAATAGAAATGGAAGGAAAACTTCCAAACTCATTTTATGAGGCCAGCATTACCTTGATCCCAAAACCAGAAAAAGACCCCAACAAAAAGGAGAATTACAGACCAATATCCTCGATGAACATGGATGCAAAAATTCTCACCAAAATACTAGCCAATAGGATCCAACAATACATTAAAAGGATTATTCACCATGACCAAGTGGGTTTTAACCCTGGGCTGCAAGGTTGGTTCAACATCCACAAATCAATCAATGTGATACAATACATTAACAAAAGAAAGAACAAGAATCATATGATCCTCTCAATAGATGCAGAAAAAGCGTTTGACAAAGTACAGCATCCTTTCTTGATCAAAACTCTTCAGATTATAAGGATAGAGGGTACATACCTCAATATCATATAAGCCATCTATGAAAAACCTACAGTGAATATCCTTCTCAATGGGGAAAAGCTGAGAGCTTTCCTCCTAAGGTCAGGAACGTGGCAGGGATGTCCACTCCCACCACTGCTATTCAACATAGTATTAGAAGTCCTAGCCACAGCAATCAGACAACAAAAAGAAAGCAAAGACATCCAAATAGGCAAGGAGGAAGTCAAACTCTCACTCTTTGCAGATGATATGATACTGTATGTGGTAAACCCAAAAGACTCCACCCCAAAACCACTAGACCTCATACAGGAATTCAGTAAAGTGGCAGGATATAAAATCAATGCACAGAAATCAGTGGCATTCCTATTCACCAACAACAAGACAGAAGAGATACAAATCAAGGAGTCGATCCCATTTATAATTGCACGCAAAACCATAAGATACCTAGGAATAAATTTAACCAAAGAGGCAAAGGATCTGTACTCAGAAAACTTTAAAATACTCATGAAAGAAATTGAAGAAGACACAAAGAAATGGAAAAACTTTCCATGCTCATGGATTGGAAGAACAAACATTGTGAAGATGTCAATGCTACCTAGAGCAATCTACACATTCAATGCAATCCCCATCAAAACACCATCCACCTTTTTCAAAGAAATGGAACAAATAATCCTAAAATTTGTATGGAACCAGAAGAGACCCCGAATAGCCAGAGGAATGTTGAAAAAGAAAAGCAAAGCTGGCGGCATCACAATTCCGGACTTCCAGCTCTATTACAAAGCTGTCATCAAGACAGTATGGTAGTGGCACAAAAACAGACACATAGATCAATGGAACAGAATTGAGAGCCCAGAAATGGACCCTCAAGTCTATGGTCAACTCATCTTCGACAAAGCAGGAAAGAATGTCCATTGGAAAAAAGTCTCTTCAACAAATGGTGTGGGAAAATTGGACAGCTACATGCAGAAGAATGAAACTGGACCATTTCCTTACACCACACACAAAAATAGACTCCAAATGGTTGAAAGACCTAAGTGTGAGACAGGAGTCCATCAAAATCCTAAAGGAGAACACAGGCAGCAACCTCTTCCACCTCAGCCGCAGCAACTTCTTCCTAGAAACATCGCCAAAGACAAGGGAAGCAAGGCAAAAATGAACTATTGGGATTTCATCAAGATAAAAAGCTTTTGCACAGTAAAAAAACAGGCCAGAAAACCAAAAGACAACCAACAGAATGGGAGAAAATATTTGTAAATGACATATCAGATAAAGGGCTTGTATCCAAAATCTATAAAGAACTTATCAAACTCAACACCCAAAGAACAAATAATCCAATCAAGAAATGGGCAGAAGACATGAACAGACATTTTTCCAAAGAAGACATCCAAATGGCCAACAGACAAATGAAACAGTGCTCAACATCGCTCGCCATCAGGGAAATCCAAATCAAAACCTCAATGAGATACCACCTCACACCAGTCAGAATGGCTAGAATTACCAAGTCAGGAAACGACAGATGTTGGCGGGGATGCGGAGAAAGGGGAACCCTCCTTCACTGTTGGTGGGAATGCAAGCTGGTGTAACCCCTGTGGAAAACAGTATGGAGGTTCCTCAAACAGTTGTAAATAGAGTTACCATAGATCCATCACTTGCACTACTGGGTATTTACCACAAAGATACAAATGTAGGCATCCGAAGGGATACGTGCACCGCAATGTTTATAGCAGCAATGTCCAGAATACCCAAACTGTGGAAAGAGCCAAGATGTCCATCGACAGATGAATAAATAAAGAAGACATGGTATATATACACAATGGAATATTATGCAGCCATCAAAAGGAATGAGATCTTACCATTTGCAACAACGTGGATGCAACTGGAGATTGTTATGCTGAGTGAAATAAGTCAATCAGAGAAAGACATATATCATATGACCTCACTGTTCGGAGGAATTCTTAATCTCAGGAAACAAACTGAGGGTTGCTGGAGTGGTGGTGGGTGAGAGGGATGGGGTGGCTGGGTGATAGACATTGGGGAGGGTATGTGCTATGGTGAGCGCTGTGAATTGTGCAAGACTGTTGAATCACAGATCTGTACCTCTGAAACAAATAATGCAATATATGTTAAGAAAAAAGAAGAGGATAGCAGGAGGGGAAGAATGAAGGGGAGTATGTTGGAGGGGGAAACGAACCATGAGAGACGATGGACTCTGAAAAACAAACTGAGGGTTCTAGAGGGGAAGGGTGTGTGGGGATGGGTTAGCCTGGTGATGGGTATTAAAGAGGGCACATTCTGCCTGGAGCACTGGGTGTTATGCACAAACAATGAATCTTGGTACTCTACATCAAAAACTAATGATGTAATGTATGGTGATTAACATAACAATAAAAAAGTGACTTCCCCCTGTTGTGGGATGTCTAACATCATTCCTGGCCTCCATTCACTAAATGCCAGTAGCACATCTGACCCCACCCCCCACCCCCAACGACCATCATCACAACCCAAAATGTTCACAGACATTTACAAATGTCTCCTGAGATGCCTCTCTTTTGAAACCACTTCACCTAGATCCTGCTGATTCTATAGGTTTCCCTTGGGTTCTTTGGGTATTGAATCTCAATTCTAAGAATATTGCAAAGGTGACCATTCTCAAGGGGAGTGACTCAGAGTGACCAAATCTGTATGAGGCATATGGGGAAATCAGATACCAATTTAAGGGTTAAACTAAAAAATACAAATGGCAGTTGGCCCACTGGAATGCTCATGCAGGTTGATCAGTGCATCAACCCTGTAAAATAGTCTACACAAGAAACTACATTCTTATCAAAAGTTTGCTTGGCAAGGAGCATGGGTTCAGAGCAAGCAGAGTGAGTTTGATCATTTCAAACTCCATGAAACTCCATGAAGATCAGTCTTCATGGAGCCAGGAGACTGTCCAGGTTACTTGGCAGAGCAGTAAACCCCTGCATGGTGCTGAGGCCACAGTGACCCTTTATTTTTCCTTTGGCTTTTCCCCATTTCTCACAAATCTATGAGCAGCCTTCTCTTCTTCATACATTTCCTCTTCACACACACACAGGTAAAATACCATTAATTAAGCAGCAGCTTTCTTGATTACAATTACCGTCATAGTATGAGTTTTCTATAGCTTATTTTAACTCTAATTTTGAAAGACATTCTTCAATCAGAGGATTTTTTGCTCTTCCAAAATCTCAACAATGAGCATCATAATGTTCCTGTCTTGATGCACTCACATTTTTATTTCTTAAGAAAGAATTCTGAAACATGAGGTGACTGGGTCAGGTGCATTGTGCATTTTTTATTAACAGTGCTAATGAAAGTGATAGGGATGCTGAGGGTGATGTTAGTAATGATTATAAATTGTAAAAATACACTACCACTGTTTCCAATCAGTTCAGAGAAACGATCAGCTCTTTGTGTTCCAGTTAATACAGCTTCTTACCCTTACTTTACCAGGGGTCCGCTGTGATTGCATGCACCCCATATACCTGGCAAAACTCCTGTTCTCCCTCCCCTCACCCATATCCAGAGGCTTATGGCAGACCATCAAGGTGAACTTCAGGTGAGGGCCCTTTACCACACTTACCTAGGTTCCCACAGGAGTCCTGGGACTCATTATGCCAACCTTTATTCCATGGACTCTGATCTCCATGAAGGTCTTTGGGCAGTGAAGCAGCACCACCCTGGGCCCTGCATTCCCTCTCCCCTCCTTGTCTTGCTCTATCTGCTCTCTTCAGCAACCATCAACACCTGCATACTGTATCTTGTGCTTATATATTTTGTTACCCCTCTGCATTGCAACTACAGCTCCAAGAGAACTGATATTTTCCATTTTGTTCACTACTGTCCTTCCTGTCCCCTAGAACCATGCCTTGTGTGCTGGGATGTTCAATAAATAGAGCAGAATCAATGAATGAATAAGTGAGTGAATGAATATTATTATGGCAGAAAATGACTGTTTTGGAAATTTGGAGAAAGGAAAGCTGAGAGGAATGTGGAGAGCATCAGAGGAGGCTTCATGAAGATGGCGGGATGGGAACAGGGTGACTGATGTCAGTCCCACCTCAGAACATTTAAACACTGCCCACCTCTTCATCCAACAACCTCATATCCTCTGCTCCAAGGTGCACTAAAAAAAAAGAAAAAAGACACTAACTCTCATTGTATTTATTGACTGCCACCATTCTGTACCCTACCTACTCTCTCCCAAGAAGTACCAGCCTTTCTACTCACTCTCAAAACATTGAGATACATCATGACCTGGTGATGAGTTTGGATGGTTTCCTATGACTTACAAATCTTGTTCACCCTGCAATTCACATGGCTTGGGAATCCAGCAGCACCCACCATACCACGGAAAAGCCCCGAGTCAATGTGATTCTACAATCACACCGCCTCCACCTCACCATAGTCTTCTTGTCCCACCTCTACTTCACTCCAGTTTCATCTTACCAGCACCATTCTTTCAGGGAGAGAGAGCTTACACAAATGACCTGACCATCCACCTAGCCGTCCACAAGCTGGAAGTCAGGGAGCAGGGCTAGAAGTGAACCTCTACACGCAACTAGATACATACCTTGACCATTTTATTTTATTATTCCTGAAACGATATACATCCCTTCAATCCCCTAGACTAACTTACTCATCTAAACAATGTTCCCTTGGATTACCAAAACTACCTCCTCACACTAATCTAGTTTACTCTCTGACCAATATTTTCCCAAATGAAGCAAAATAGAAAATTTGCCTACTACCATTCCATGCTTGAAATCCACAGACTATTGCTCAGCTTCTCCTCAAGTGCACCCCTTCACCACCCCCACAGCCCATTACCCCAGTGCAGGTTTTCACCATGCTCACTGGGATGTCTAGTATTGAATTATAACAAGTTTCTCGGCCTTGAGGTGGACTCCTTAATCCAACCAAGAAAAACCAAAACAAATCCTCTCTCTTCTTCATTTAAAATCTTTCCCTGTTTAATGTTTTCAGGAAAAGTCCCAAAACCTTAGCATGATATTTAAGCCTTTGTGTTCTGGCCCTGACACACTCTCTGGGCTCATCTCCCACCACAACCCTTGTCTAGTGCTCTATATGCACCTGCAATTATGGGGTTGTGCATTCCCTAGCTGGGTCACACTCCTGTACTCTCACCCTGGATGCCCCTCTGCTCTCAGTGCCCCACCTTGTATTTGTCTCCATCATTTCTATTCAACCTTCAGGACTTAGTTATTTCCTAACTGCAAGAAACCCACTTTTCCTATGTCCTCAAGTCGGTGTTATGCTGAGTGCTTTCATAGCAATTATGAGAGGTGGTATTTTGTAGGGCATAAGCACAGATTTCAATGGAGACCACCGAGATGTGAAAGCTAGCTCTGCCACTTCCTGCAAATTGTTGAGCAAGTCATCTTACCTCTTTATGCCTCAGATCTCCCATCTGTAAAATGGGAGTAATAGCAGTGCCTATTTCCTGGATAATTATAAGACTATCAGTTTCTATGTATATAGTACATAAAAGAAGTGCTAAGTGTTACCACTATTACTATCTCTAACATCAAAATAACGCATCATTTTCATGCAGCCTTATACATGTAAACTGAACATATGGTAGGTATGCTATATAAATGCATTTTAAAGGTATGGCTGAAGATGAGTAGTGAGAAAGCACTCAGTAAAAATCAAGCTTTAGAGACAGCGATATGCAAGTCCTATTGGAGATAATGAGGGATAATTCAAAGTTCTTAATCTTGAGGATTAATCCTCAGCCTACCCATCAGGAATGAAACATTCCACCTTATGGTCATTTAGGAAAATAAACTTAAATATTTAAAGAACAATAAATGTTAAAATCAGGAAACAAAAATATGACTTAGCTATTTAATTTTTTTCTCATAGTTATGGTCAAATAAATGACTCAGATATACAAAGTTTGTGTCATTTGTACATTTCAGAAGGTCCTGTGGTGTGAGGAAAAGGGACAGAGGAGAGGTTTTGGGCGCCAAAAGGATCACAGTGCCCACAAGCCCATGGCCGACCCTTGAATGGGCACGATCTCTTAGATCCCGTTTCATTATGCATTAACTTCGGAAATAATTTTTATTCTGCAAATCCCATTGATTCTCTAAGGATAAAATGAGATAACGGATGCAGCAGCACTGTGCAAAATGATGGTGATTATGCAAATGTAAGGGGCTATTGGAGAGAAACAGTCCATTGGGGTCAAGGGGATTCTTCTTCAACCACACACGTGTCAGGTCAAGAAAGTACGTGTCAGGGTTTTGAGTGGCTGCAGAAGTGATCCAGGGACATAAACCCTCCCCATTTCTGATTTTTTGTTTTCTTTTGTTTTGTTTTTGCTTCTTCCAGTGAACCTAAGTAAGACCTCATTGATGGGAAAAGGAATGTTTAACCTCTCCACTCCGTGTATCTGAATACACAGATAGACGGTTGGAGCCTGAGAATGACTTCAGTCCCTGGCAAGATCATTTCATACTGTTCAGAATCTGCCTACCTCCTGCAGCGTAGAGGGGGAAAAAATAGCTCTTTCTGTTTTTCCCTCAAGGTGAGAAATCATAAAATGAAGATAGAGACAGAATAACACAACTGGAAAAATACAACCAAAAGCTCAGAGATTCTCAGGCTGTCAATTTGGCTTTAAAGATGAAGTGGGAAAAGGATGCTGGATGTCTGGACCATCCTGAGAAGATGGGGGGGGCTGGTGATAGAGGAAAAAATGATGAATGGCGGCTGTTGCTAAAGTAAGGAGCGAGAGAAGCCCACAGCTGAGCTAATGCCCTTTCCTCTGATTCACCAAACATCCCCATCTCTGTGAAGGAATAAAGGATTTTTGACTACGGAATTAATCATGGTAGGTGGAGCCTGGCAGAAAGTCAGAGCACATTAGAGATGGTGGTACAATTAAAAGTGCAATGGCCACAAAGCCATAGCAATGGATCTATTTCCATTTATTTTATGCACTCAACACCCCTTTATTGAGCACCTGATCTGTGCCAAGCAAGGTGGCAGGTGCTGGGGATGTCTGAATTAATGCATAGCTCCATGATATGAATAAAAATTCAGAATCTCTTGGGAAACCATGATGTGCCTGAGTGTATCACGGGAGCTATAATGGTTTAGGTGACACAGAGGCAGAACACAGGGCACATCATGCACATCATGTAGCCCAGGGGAAAGAGGGTAGGCAAGAGGAATAGGACCAGCCTTCCTGGAGAACTGAGTCTTGAAGAGTCAATCCTGGTTAGTAAGGACAGGTATGCCTTAGGATCCTAAATCTTTTCCCCTAAATATGTTCCTCCTCTATGTTCCTAACTTAGAGAATTACATTGCCAGAGCTGAGTCAGAAACCTGAATGTCAACCCCGAGGCCTTGCTCCCCTTCATCTGATACCTGTGGTCACAGCCCAACACGGAGGAAGGAGTGAGCATATTGAGGACCGTGTCTGCCTCAGTGACTGGGAGGGCCAGGCTGGATCAGGAATGTGGGTAAACACTACTCAAGGGCTTGACATTTTTCCCATGCGCTCTCATTGGTGACCTTCACCCTTCACTCAGCTAGACTAGAAATAACTGTCAACAAATATGTGAATTAAATTTAAAGCCTCCAAGCATCTCTTAAATACATTAATAAGCAAGCAAACAACATTCTACAACATAAGTCTGAGTCAAACCTAAGGAAAGAACTTCCGTTTGGCACATGCAGGGTTGTTGGGTACTGAAATGTGTACCTCTAAGTGGCTTCAGTACCTTGTAAAATGGACATTTCTACCCCCAGGCCTGGGGTTTAGAGGGTTACTGTTAAGCAAAGGAACTGGACTTGAAAGTCAGATCTGTCTGACCCATCGAACTTGGCAAAATATCCTGTAAATCTCTGATTGACATCATTGCCCAAGGGGACATCAAATCATCTATTATTTAAAAAAGCACTTGCAAAGAGTTGATTTTTGCCATACAAAAATCCCAGGACCCTGATGTGATGTGCTTTTGAAAATCAAGCATGACTGGGACTTCAGAGAGGGGAGTAGGGCATGAGGGGTATTTGAAGAGCATGCAGCTGCTTTTGCCCTATGGTCCATGGCAAGAACCTGTGGAGTTCTATAGTTTAAAATACAAGTCACCTTGTATACCATGATCATAAGACCATCCCATGTCCGTGGTCTTGTCACAGAGAATCAGTGTCTCCCCGCAGTTCTTTTTCCACCTGAATTTTGACCCTCCAACAGTTCCAGCTGAGGATGTTTGAGAACAGGGATTAATGTCAATTTTTTTTTTTTAATTCTTCATCTGCCTATCTCTGGGCTCTTAAAAATCTTCTTAACTTTTCTGGATCTCAGTTTCCTGTATATGAGAGGCTTGATAAAGTCTCATGCAGAAAGTTGTTGTCAGGATTAGATGAAATTATGTTAATTGTGTGTACTTGTGCCCTGGATCACAAAGGCAGTTCACCTGGACACAGGCTTCAAATCCTACTCCTGCCACCAACTTCTTGCAAAGTTTCTGCCCAGCACCAGATTTCTTTGACCCTCAGTCTCTTTATGCATAAGAGGAGATGGAGGGAACACTTCACAGAGTAGCTGTGAAGACATAAGACTCTATATAAACAGCCCAATGCAGTGCATGAAACTCATAAACATGCAAAAAATGGTAGCTGTTTTCATAATTCATTCAGAAGCACTTTGTATGCTGACCAGACCCTCACAGATGCTAGCCTTCATTATCTTTACTATCAAGACACAAGCAAGGTACATTATATCTTAGAAGTATTATTCTGCTGGCCAATCGCCCAACATTAGGTTTTCAACTTGTAAGTCAAAAAGTATTGGGAGCATCTACTATGAACTTCACCTCTTGTGGCAAAAATATTGAAGATGATTCAAAGAAAAGACATGGATCCACCCAGAATGATACTTCTTCATCCTATCTGACTCCAGGGAACAAAATTGTATCATTAGTAACACAGTTAAAACCATAAAGCAACTTTACAGCCTAGGTAGCTCTTTCAAATGTTTTCTTACTTGCTCCTCACCAGTATACTGGCAAGTAGATGATGTGACTTTAATACAACAGCACTAAAGATCAGCCATACCCGAGCCCAGAGAATTATCCTGAAGGTCCACAGAATGGGAAATTCAATTTTCTCATTTGAAGTCCTGTGCAGTCTTTATGAGCACACCGTACATCTTAAGGCTGCCAGGGACAGGGAGAGAAAGTAACCCATAGCAGAGGGGAAGTAGGGGTAGACAGCTGTTGCCAATGGCAAGTTCTCCATAAGTGTGTGGTATCTCTTAGGGGTTAGAGAGCCATCAGCAGAGATGGCATTAAGGGAATCAAAGCATCTGGAAAAAGGATTATTCAATACTCATCCATTCAGGACAACTATATGCTATATGCCAGATGCTAGGGAAAAAGAGATGAATAGGGCAAAATCATTGTCTCCATGGAGTTTTGGTCTCATGGGGGAGACAGAGGTATTAGTGGACAATTATAAGGTAATGTGAAAACTCTGTGGCATACCCATAGTAGTGAAGAAGGTGGACTGATCCTGTCTGAGTCTGAAAGGGTAATTAGCTTGTGATGAAATGAACAGGACCCAAAAAACCTTCCAGGAGAAGAGTCCAGAAGGAGCAAAGCCATGGTGGTAAGAAACAGCATGAGCAAGAGGGGAACCTCAACAGATTCACAAGGCCGGCAGAGACTCCAGCCAAGAGGCTGGACACATGGGCAGGAGCCTGGAACACTGCATTACATTTCAGATTCTTACTTTCAGTTCCCCTTCAGTCCTTAGATCCCTTGCTCTCAAGAAGCTCACATTCTTAATGGAGAGATGAGGAGGGAAGTGGGAACAGACATCATTTTTTCCTTCTGATCAATTCCAGTTAACCGACTGTCTAGTGCACAAAAAATGTGGACTTAAGATAACCATAGACAAGAATTTTATTCTAGCTCTGGTGTCACACTCCTCTTCCTCAGCCTCCCCAGATCCCACGCCCTGCAGATTAACAACAATGGCACCTGTTGTGGTTCTTATTTCTTCCTTTAACATGGCTCAGGTTTATTATCTACGTGGGCTCTTGGGCATCTCTTCTAATGCATTATTCTAATCAGCTCAGAAATTATAAGATGTATTAAATTAAGGAAAGGCAAATGTTCTCCATTTTGATTCTCTAAGCTTCAGATTCTTTATTTTAAATGATTATTATTAAATAAGGAAAAATGCCCTGAAATAGCAGACATGTACATATACACATACAGAGTATAGGCATTCAAAATAGTGGCAATTATTATAAAGTTTAAATTCAAAAAAAAAATGGGGAAAGTTCTATTTTATCCATTTGTGACTTGTACAATGAAAATTTGACAAGAAAAGGCCCTCAATTTCTTCATTATTATTACTTTGTATTGCTGCAAAACTCAGCCTCACAGTCTGTTCTATCTTGGGAGGAAAAGGTGTTTTGGTTTTATTCATCATTTTCATCTTTTATTTCTCAGAATCAGCCCCCACATTCATAGCTGCCATCTCCCTTTCTCACCTTGACATTTGAAAAGTACCAGGAAATATCCATCCCTTGTTGCACACATGAAGTTGTTTATGGCAACCAGCCCTGCTATTTCTTGGAACTTGGTTATGATTCAGCCTTCTGAAATTTAACCAGAAGTACTGGAAATACACAGAAGTTATGGTTCAGGGTCTCTTAGAAACACGGGCTCATTGAAACAGCATTTTGTTTTTTCATAATGATAATGGTCAGCCAGACTCTGAGCGATAAGATATGTGTCTTATTCAGCTCAATATTTCCTATATCCAGTTTGGGTTTAGACTGTTATGTATACAACCTAAATCTCTCAAGAGATGAGATAGGAGACATACTATTCATCAGGTATTTAGAGAAATGCACCTGATAGATGAGAAATCTGAATAACAAAGAGGTAGAGCTCCTGGTTAGCCAGGGAAGTTGAACCTGGGTAAATTACATTTGGCTCAGCTGGGACTAGTGGGAAGCTTACTTGATGTTTCAGGATGTATGATAAGCTAGAAGTGAAGACAAAGCTGTGCAGTAAGTGGAACAGAATGGGGAGCATAGAACAAGTATAGCAGGGGAGGAAGAGGATTCCATCATTTGGCCAGTCGATAAACAAGAACTGAACACCTACCATGTGCGAGGCAGCTCTAAAGGCACCAGAAATTCAGCGTCAAATAAGACAGAGAAAGCCTCTGTCCTCATCAGGCTCACACCCTCTTTGTTTTCATGGACCAATGATAAACATGCATTGGTATAATTTCTAAAAGGAGAGAAAAAAAACCTTTTTGCCTAAATAAGATGTACTTTTCGTCTTCTTCTGGTGGGGCGGGGGGCTCCTGGACAATAGCAGAGAATGGGCCAGTGTGCCCACTTGTTATTTCTTGGGGTTTCTAATTTCTTGGGTGAGTTTAACTGACCAAAATAAATAAAAATAGTATAGAAAAGAACTCATGCTGTCAATCTGCTGAGTAGAAATCTATCCAGATTTCTTCCTTTTCCCCAAAATGAGATCCAAAATATTTAAAGACAGCTAGTCAAGTTGCAGAAAGGAAAATGATGTGATTGTAAATGCAATTTCTCATTCATTATGAATCAAAATCACCATGAACATCTAATGGCTACGTTCTTTCTCCATAAGGAGGAGGCATTAAGAAATCCCAAGAATTGTGACTTCTACTGTGAATGGGCACTGTGCGGCCTCACTGCCCTCTGTGGCTCCCGCCCTCTGATGTGCACCAGCCCCCACTCTCTTCCCATCATCTGCATTTCACTCATGTCTGGTGATGCCCAGGGTCAGATCTCAGCCTCCTTACTACAGGAGATTTAAGAGATGGAACACCTCACACAGAATCCAATAAATACTGAATGAATGAATGAATGAATGAATGAATGAATAAGGGAAAAAATGAATTAACAGGTAAAGGGTCTCAAAAATATCAACAGCCAACAGAATTTTCTCCACAGAAAATTGAAAGAGTGTGAAGAAAGGACAGGTACTGTCAAAGACATTCTGTGTCTAAAAGGAATTACTCAAAACAGTATTGATTTATTGGGACCTCTATAACCTAATCTTACTGTAGATGATGCAATGGGCCCTTAATGCTATAAGTAACACCAGATATCTTGAGTTTTAGAAGTAAGCTCTGGATTCTCCAAGAGTCATTAAAACCGTGTCCAGGAGTCATTCAATTTAGGAGTTAGCTGGGCATCACACTTTCCCTTCATCACCCATGCTCATTCTCTGGTGCCACTCTTTCTAAAGAAGGTAGAAGCAAAAACCCCTAGCTTATAAATCACCTGAAAAACAAAGACTGTGCCCTGAGCAAAGGGAATAAGATTCAGTTCTCACCTGCCAAGTTCCCCTCACTTATGCTTACACCATCTTTGTTGTCATGGGTCCATTATGAAAGTGCTTGAGTATAATTTCTAAAGAAGACAAGAAAAATCCCAGCTGCTGAATGAACATGCATTCTGATGTGTGACTGGAGTGCTCAGGAGCCACTGAAAGCTCCGAGAAGCCAGAGTCGAAGAATCTGTTCCCAAGACACAGCCAGGCTTGATTGGTTCCAACACATTCATTTATAAATAACTCTATTGCCCACCCTTGGAATGGAGAAGCATTGGCAGTTTGTCATTTTGGATCACAGACCTCTTATTTACCCCAAAGATACAAATGGAGGGATCCAAAGGGGTATGTGCACCCCGATGTTTATAGCAGCATGTCCACAATAGCCAAACTATGGAAAGAGCCAAGATGTCCATCGACAGATGAATGGATAAAGAAGATGTGGTATATATATTCAACGGAATATTATGCAGCCATCAAAAGGAATGAGATCTTGCCATTTGCAACAATGTGGATGCAACTGGAGATTGTTATGCTGAGTGAAATAAGTCAATCAGAGAAAGACATGTATCATATGACCTCACTGATATGAGGAATTCTTAATCTCAGGAAACAAACTGAGGGTTGCTGGAGTGGTGGGGGGTGGGAGGGATGGGGTTGCTGGGTGATAGACACTGGGGAAGGTATGTGCTATGGTGAGTGCTGTGAATTGTGTAAGACTGTTGAATCACAGACTATACCTCTGAAACAAATAATACATTATATGTTAAAAAAAAAAGAAGAAGAAGAAGATAGCAGGAGGGGAAGAATGAAGGGGGGGAAATCAGAGGGGGAGATGAACCATGAGAGACTATGGACTGTGAGAAACAAACTGAAGGTTCTAGAGGGGAGGGGGTGGGGGGATAGGTTAGCCTGGTGATGGGTATTAAAGAAGGCACATACTGCATGGAGCACTGGGTGTTATACACAAACAATGGATCATGGAACACTACATCAAAAACTAATGATGTAATGTATGGTGATTAACATAACATAATAAAAAAATAAAATAAAATGGATCACAGACCTCTTAGAAAAACATAAAAAGTACAAATCCTTTCACTCCCTGGGAAAATGTACACATGACCAATTTAAAAGAAAGAAGAAAGAAAGAAAGGAAGGAAGGAAGGAAGGAAAAGAAAGAGAAAGAAAGAAAAAAAGAAAGAAGAGAAAGGAAGGAGGGAAGGAAGAGAAAGAAAAAAAGGAAAGTAGAGAAAGAAAGAAGGGAAGGAAGGAAGGAAAGAAGTAAGGAAGGAAGGGAGGGAGGGAGGAAGGAAGGGAGGGAGGAAAAGAAGGAGAGAAAGAAGAAAGAAAGAAAGAAAGAAAGAAAGAAAGAAAGAAAGAAAGAGAGAGAGAGAGAGAGAGAGAAAGACAGAAAGACAGAAAAAGAAAGAAAGAAAGAAAGAAAGAAAGAAAGAAAGAAAGAAAGAAAGAAAGAAAGGAAGGAAGGAAGGAAGGAAGGAAGGAAGGAAGGAAGGAAGGAAGGAAGGAAGGAAGGAAGGAAGAAAGAAAGAAAGAAAGAAAGAGAAAGAAAGAAAGAAAGAAAAAGAAAAAAGAAAGAAAGAGAAAGAAAGAAAGAAAGAAAAAGGAAGGAAGGAAGGAAGGAAGGAAGAGAAAGAAAAGGAAACAAAAGAAACAGCTTTATTGTGGTTGATAAAGTTAATTTGTATTCTAAGACCTACAAAACGGAGCTGCCCCAGTGGCGCGGCCCACATCAAATATCTAAACCTAAGCCGGTCTACCCTTACAGGAAAAGTGTAAGTCTTCCTGTCAAGGAAAACTAGCATACACCAATCACAGTTCTCCAATTCAGCCTTGGTGAGCTTGTCTTACCCTAGAAATAGGAGCTGCCAGTCTTATAAGGAAATCCCTGACCTCTTAACCAATCATGTTCTGCTTTCCAAGATGTCTCTTCCAATGTCTGTCAAACTCACTCTTGCCCCAAATCCCTTGGGACCAGTGCTCCCCTGTTCTTAGGCACTATGCTCCCCCAATCTGCAGACTGTTTTCCCTTGAACAGAGGACATCAAGCCCATGACTAAATTGTTTTTGTTTTGTCATTTGACAAAGTATAGCTTATATACAAAAACTGCCAGTTTGATGAGTTTGGGCACATGTCTGCACCTGTGAAACCATCGCCACAATCAAGGTAATAGAATCCCATTACTTCCAAAAGTTTCCTTGTGTCCCTTTGTTCTTTATTTTTGTGGTAAGAACTTTGAATATAATTTATTAAGCTTTGTAGACTCATTAAAGTCCATGTATGTCAAAGTACAATATACAGTGAGGAAAGAGTAATATATATTTTTTTCTAAATATAATTATATATATAATATATATTATTTATATATATTATATAATTATATTATATATATAATTATTAAATATTATTATATATAATTATATTTAGAAAATTAGATCTTGAGTGAATCTGCATAAGTGACAAAATGTGTGGATATGGGCATGTGGAGATACTCAGGAAACTGTGTGGAATCTGAACCTGAGCTCTGCTACCTATTCAAAGTAATTGCCTTAATTAAGACACTTAATTAAGTGTCAGAGCTGAGACACTCTGAGCCACATTTGGTGCAAAAGGAACATTAATGCCATCTCAGTGCAAAGATAATGCCTATAAAAAGCCCAGCAGAGGGCCTGCCAGACAGTTGGGTCTCAGTGCATTTGTTCAGTGGAAATTAGAATCAGATGATTATTTACTGAATGAATGTATTCTCTTTGTCTAGCTATACAGTAGTCACAAGAAGAGGCATGCTCCAAATGCCTGGTATGTGGTGGGCACTGAAAGTGTTTTGGCCTGATCTCATTATGAGTCATTGCCCTTGCTTACAAAAAGCTAGAAAAGCTAGAATAAAAGCACGGCAATGCTTGAAGAGACTATAGGCGTTGCTCAGACGTAGAAATAATCATAAAATTCTAAAACTGAGTGTGAAGCCCTATGTTCGGTGAACAGGAAGTCTAGAGTGGCAAAATGCCTGCCTCCATTGGGACTAGAATGTCAGCAGCAGAGCCCGGGGAGAACCCAGGTGTCCAGGTCCTTGAATTCTTCCCACTCAGGCACCTTGCAAAGAAATGGAGATTTTGACTGCTCTCCATTGGCTGAGAGGAAAACAGAGGTTTCAGGAAACACACCTGCAGCGTTGGACAAGGAGAGACTTTGCAAGATGCTGATGCAAGAAAGACCAGGAGACCAGAGCTGGCACCTCTGCCTGGGTCTTCACCTTCTCCTCAGAGACAGTGATTAAAGGGAATGAATGAACAATGGAAGAGGGTCCTGAGTAGTCCACTGTGGGGTCCAGATGATTGACTCTTCCCAGCTTTGTCATGAAGCATTACTTGTGCTAACCCCTGCAGCCTTTCAAGAACTGCTCCATCATCACTGGTTAAAGAGAGAATAGTAACGCTCTCAGCCACCCACAAGTCCATGGTGAGGAGTAATTGAGGCTCCCAGGTGAAATGTGTCTTATACCAGGACAGGCACCAATGGGACCTCCAATGGTGGTAGCCTCATGCCTCTCCGCATTCCTTGAGTTCCGCATTCATGGTGGGGTGTTCTCTAGTCCACGCTCCAGTGTGGGGCACATGCTGAATGCTTTCTGTGTCCTCAGCCCCCCAGAATCAGAGAATGGACCACATCAATCAGGTGGGTTCTCCCATCTTACAGGAAATTTCTGCAGAAGCATGCTGCAGTGCTGAATTCCTGCAGAGCACCAGCTGGTTACCTGAGAGCACTGGTCTGAGAGCAGGGTGGATAATTTACAGAAGGGAAGCAGATATGAAGAGAGAGAGAGGCTTCACGTCTTTCTCAGGATCTGAGGCATAAATGTCTTCTTGCGTATTCTAAGGAAATGAATGGGATTCAACCAGCTTTGAGCTAAAGGCATTGCTCCTTGTGCAAATGAATGTGGAATTAGACCATGATGTCCACAGATATAAGGCACACAGATATTAAATCCCTATGACCTCTGTATAATAAACTTCAGGTCTTCGATATTCTTTAATTGTGTTTATTTTCACGCTGTATCAATAAGTCCCATAGTGTTAAATAATAGTTTTTTTTTCTTTTTCAAAAGCTTTGAAAACCTAGAGTACTCTTAATTAGGGTGATACAATTCTGTGCTTGTTCTGAAAACTTTTAAATGTTGTATTTATTGTTTATACTTGTAAGATTACTTTCACTTACTTCTTGGGACTGTTTGTCCAATGTACAAGAGGGAACGGATTACTTTGGTAATACTGCCAACTCTAGCATCTAGGAGGGCAATGGGATGGGGAGGAGAGTATCTGTCTTATCTTCAGGTTCAGACTTTGCTTTTACTAATTCCTCAGTGGGAAGAACCCTGTTTTATTGATCTTTTGTGTGTCCAGGAACATTCTACTAATATCTCATGAAAACATAAATGGCTGTATGAATAAATCAATGGGCCCCTTTCCATGCATGCATGCCATTAATCTGCTAAATGGTGATGATAGTGCTTTCCCTAACTCATAGGGTGGTTATAAGAAGTAAATGATAATTCATTTGGGTGGGGGGATAGCTAGAAACAGAAAGGGAAACTTACATGCACTGAACATCTTACCCTGTATTTGACCCTAAGCTCATCATTGACATACACTGTCTAACAGAATTGCCACAATGACTTTATTATGATGTCATTTCTCTTGTCATGTTATAGATGAGGAAAGTAGAGCCCAAAGACATTATATTACTTGCCCAAAGTCACATACAAATGATAAAACCAGAATCAGCATCCGCATCTCTTTCCCTCACCCAAGTTTGAAAGAAGACAGGTTGTTGGTGCTCTAATATGTTAACATCTAGTTAATAAGGGAAGAAATGCTGCTGTAGATGCCTCTCAGATTGTCAGCTCTGCTCCACTCCTATACTTTGTGAACAGCGTTCCTCTTAGCAACAAGTAATGCTACTTCTCACTTAAACCAAGTAGTCTAGGTAGAGCTTCCTTTGATGGTCTTTCAAGAGTGCCCACACCCACGGATCAAGTGACTGGTCCAGGAAACCAGCAGGGGAGGGAAAATGGGGGGTGAGGAGTAAGAGGCACATATAAATCAAAGCAGGTCACCGAGAGTCCTTCCCCAGAAGCTTTTACATGGAGCTGAGGCAGTACATTCAGTCTCCTCCTGGGGGCAGAACTGTGAGCTGTGAGTTGCTGGAGTCCTGTTTCCAGCTGTGGACGAAACCCCTTGTGAGACCCACATAATTACCTCTGATTAAGTCAATAAGTCTTTCTTAGCATCTTATTTCAGACAAACAGGGGGAGTTGAGTTCCTGACATTTGGAATGAGCTACTGTACTTATAAGTTTCCTAAGTCCATTTAGGACAAATAAAGGCCGAGGTGAAAAGACTTGTCCATGCCACAGCAGGGAAGGCACTGTTCAAAGCAGATGGCACAGCCACTAGCACATATTGACATCCATGAACCAGATAACCTCTCTGCCATCATTTCAACTTTCTAATCATTCGACAGGGAATATTTGTGGAGTTCCCTAAACTGGGACAAGGAGGTAGCACTACTATAGGCAGAAGGCAATGCCAAGGATGTGTTCTAGGGCACCTGAGCTCTTAGTCATTGGACAGAGTCATTCCATTATGTCCATTCCACGACACCTTCCTTTGCCTTCCTTCCATCAATTTAGGTATTACTTTTAATAAGGCATTGGTCCAGGCTCCAAAAGAGAGGGAAGAAGTGCATAATTTCCTTGAAGAGTTCTGTCTGGTGGGAATGATATTTAAACAACGATCTACAGCAGTACGTGACCAAATTAAGAAGCTTACACCCTGCGAGATCTTGTTCTGGGAACCTGTTCTACAGACCCCTTGAGTGTCTCCCAAGAGAGCTGAGTATCCAATACAAGCCCTCTTCACCAACTCCATAGAAACCTGCATTTGATCATCAGGAAAGAAGAAGAAAGAAAGAAGGAAAAGAAAGAAAGAAAGAAAGAAAGAAAGAAAGAAAGAAAGAAAGAAAGAAAGAAAGAAAGAAAGAAAGAAAGAAAGAAAGAAAGAAAGAAAGAAAGAAAGAAAGAAGGAAAAGAAAGAAAGAAAGAAAGAAAGAAAGAAAGAAAGAAAGAAAGAAAGAAAGAAAGAAAGAAAGAAAGAAAGAAAGAAAGAAAGAAAGAAAGAAAGAAAGAAAGAAAGAAAGAAAGAAGGAAGAAAGGAAGGAAGGAAGGAAGGAAGGAAGGAAGGAAGGAAGGAAGGAAGGAAGGAAGGAAGGACGGAAGAAAGAAAGAAAGAAAGAAAGAAAGAAAGAGAGAAAGAAAGAAAGAAAGAAAGAGAGAAAGAGAGAAAGAAAGAAAGAAAGAAAGAAAGAAAGAAAGAAAGAAAGAAAGAGAAAGAAAGAAAGAGAGGAAGGAAGGAAGGAAGGAAGAAAAGAAAAGAAAAGAAGAAAGAAAGAAAGAGAAAGAAAGAAAAAGAAAGAAAGAAAGAGGTAAATCATATATTTTTATTTTATTTCAACATAAAAAATATTACAAATTTGTCAATCTCTTACCAAGTAGCAAGGCCTTTTCTCTGACAATGACTTTGCCGACTGCACTCAGATTCCTCCTCCCATATACACAGCGCATATAATAAACCACCTTAATTGACTCATCCACTTTCATTGAAGGGAAGTAGAAACTGAAGACACTGGGGAATTAACTTTAGGGTGGAATCCTTTTTAGATTTTGATCATTTTCCCTCAATATTTTATAACCACATCTAATGCAATAAAATCGGTGTGTGTGTGTGTGTGATTTATTTAATCAAATCTTTCCAAAGCATTCAGCTAATTTTTCATGAGAGCATCAACACTCTCAATTTTCATACTCATTTTCCAGTCCTATACATCATAATTAGATCATGTCATAGGCTTTGGGTCAAACAGAATGGATCCTTGGTGAGTTTATGTATTGGGGGTTAGAATGGGACTCTAACAAGCAAATTACCTGACTTGGGTTTTGAGTGTGAGAAATCCTGAGTAGGAACATTTTGAAAAGAAGTGGTCATGAAACTGTTTCATGATTCTTCAACCCACATAGTCATTTGGAGAATATAAAAGAGGATGTGAACGTGGGGGTGGGGGACGCCTGGGTGGCTCAGTCATTAAGTGTCTGCCTTCGGCTCAGGTCATGATCCCAGGGTCCTGGGATTGAGCCCTGAGTTGGGCTCCCTGCTCAGCTGGAAGCCTGCTTCTCCCTCTCCCATTCCCCCTGCTTGTGTTCCCTCTCTCGCTCTCTCTCTGCCAAATAAATAAATGAAATCTTAAAAAAAAAAAAAAAAAAAGAAAGAAAGAAAAGAAAGTGGAGGAGATTCAGTCAGGAAATCAGGGCCTGCATTAGTTCCCCAGGCCAGCTGCAATGAGGTAACACAGACTGGCGGGGGAGGGGGCATTTAGCCAGCAGAATGTTCTATACTGTCTCACAGCCCTGGAGCCTGGAAGTCCAGAATCAAGGTATCAGCAGGGTTGGTTCCTTCCGGGGGCTATGAGAGGAGATCTGCTCCAGGCTACTCTCCGGGGCTTGTAGATGGCCGTCTGCACGTTCACATGTTCCCTGCATGTCTGTCTCTAAAGCCCCCCTTTCTAGAAGGACATCTGTCACACCAGATCAGCGTCCACCCTGATGACTTCATTTTAACTTGATCACCTCCGTGAAGACCCTGTCTTCAAACACATTTACACTGTGAGAGACTAGGGGTTAAGACTTCAACATACAAACTTTGGAAGACACCGTTCAATCCATGACAGGGCCTCTGTCATGGTGATGTGACCTTGTCCCTTCCCCTAGAATGGCACTGTCTCTTGATCCCATGCCTTGACAAGAGAAAGACCCATGCCTGTAGGAAACCACTCAGAATCTTCAGAGGATGACCGCTGCCCTCAGAAAGCAGAGATAAGCAATGCGTGCCTCCTTCCTGGGAAGTCTAAAGCTGAGTGGGGAAAGGGTCTCACCCCTGCCTGATGAATCTAGAGGCCATAAAAGGTCTCTGGCGGTGAGTCAGGTTGGGGTTGCTGGGCTGGGTGAGTGTGAATGCTAGGATTTGAAGGGCAAGGAACTTCAGGCCCAATCAAGTTAGTGGTTTTAGCCATGTCACTGTAATCACTGAATTAAAACTGTGTTAATGGTTTAAAATATCTGTAAAACTATAACATAGAATGTCACAGAAAAGCCATGGGTCCCTCCCAAGTTTCCATGTAGGACAGGGTAAGAATATCCTCAATTAAGAAAGTTGAAAGGGACAATAGGAGACCGGAACAAAGGTGCCTCTCGTCTGGCCATGAGCCAAGCCTCCAAACACCTGGTTCATGCACCTACAGCAGCGTCCATGGGCACAGCCATCATGGACGCTGCCAGGCTCGGGGCCAGAGTCACTGTGAGCAGTGGCACAACAGAGCCACCCTGTAAAGATAGAGTCTAACTGTGGACGAGGCAGGGGTGTTTTGAGTTGGCACACAAAGATCTGATCCCAGGAGATCATGTGGCAGCACTGAGCTGAAGACTGATTAACCTTCAGCAATTCCTTCACTCCTTTGAGCCTGACTTTCAACAAGTCCAAAGTGGGAAACGCTTGCTTCCCCAACATCAGATATGAAATTACTTTATAACCTGCCAAGGGTGCCACAAAGATCAGATGCTCGGAGAGCTGGGGGTAACAAGCACCCAGGACTAAGCCAGGGCTGACTGGGACCACCAGATGGCCATCTGTGTGCTCGAACATGGACTCTCCTGGAGCTGATTCTTGAGGCACTGTTTTCAGATTCCAAGGCCCTGTTTTCTGCAGGACAAATTCAAGCTCCTCTACCTGAGAAACCCCACAGGACATGACCTAGTCTAGCCTATAGCTCATGGCTAATCCCTTCCCTGCTCCTATTTCAGGCTTCAGAAACACCAGCACCAACCATCATAAAACCGTTCTGTTCAGTCCGTTGGGACTTTACCCAGGCTATCCCCCCTGCCTGCAATCGTTTTACCTCCATCAAAACTTCCCCTGTCACAGTGCAAAGGACAGAGGGTGATCCAATGAGGCAACAAGAGAATTAATGACAGAGGTCATTAGGCCCCTGATGGGAGCCCTCATTTGCCTAGGGAAGAGCCCATTTATGTGGGATTGTTGAGCAGAGTTAGGATCTTGCATCACAGATGAGACCTCATAACCTTCAAGACACAAGTAACATTTGTAAGGTCACATCAGTGAGACAGAAGGAACACCCAGCAACTGGCTCCAAATTCCATTCCTTCAGCAATTCCACACAACCTTAGAGGTAGGGGTTCAGGTGGGGACAAACGTCTAAGTGCTCATTGAGCATATATATATTGAACATCTATTTTGAAATAAGGAGTTATGCTCAGCTCCAAGGATACAGAGGTGAACAAAACACCATCGTCTTTACTTCCAAGGAAATGGTAGGCAGTCCTGTGGGAGAGGGTCTTACAAAAACTGCACGAAAGGCCCTTATGAGAGAAGACACACCAGTGACACCAGTGACAACTGAATCTTTAGAACATAACCACACTGAGACCAGGTGCACCTCCATAATCACATACTCAGGGAATTGTATTCAAGAAGATTCTGGAGTTCAAGGAAATGGTATCTCTAAATGTCAAAAAAGATTTTCTGTACAAGAGAACTCTGGGGGCTCCTCCTAAAAGGTAACAAAATTGCCCAAGTGTTAATTACTAGTAAGTAGCAGATCCAAGATTTGGACCCAGGCAAATCCAGCCCCAAGTCCGTGCTCTGCCCAGATGATGCCCAGTCCACCTTCCTGCTCTCATTTGAACCTACTCCTGCCAGGGACTTTTGGAAAATTTACATCCTCTTTTTTTGCAAAACTGGCCGGTGTATGGTTTCTGGATATTAAAGAACGTTGCATCACTGATTGATGTCATGTGTTCCCATGCTTCACTCAGCATCACTGACTCCAACCCCACCAGAGCTCTGTTTGAAATGTCTGCACCAAGATGCTCATCTGCTACAAGAGCCCTCCCATTGTTTCATAGGTCTGGTAAATAACATTTATAGATTCGCTATTTGCTTATATTTGAATAGCACACAACATTATAGTGTGGAAAGAAAATGAGAATATTCTTAGGAGATGTGTTGTCTCACCCCGTTCAACCATTAATCGGACATCAGACATGTCATTTACTCCACTGGACTTGAATGCTATAAGGACAGGCATCCAACACTACCTCATTCACTACATCAGCCCCAAGATTAGTTTTCACTGGCACCTCCTGTGTGCCAGGCAGTGATCTGGGATAGTCCTCACTCATTTATTCTATTCTATTTATTTTATTCTCTAGAGCAAGGAATAAAACAGGCATTCGACAAATGTTTGCTGAATAAGTGGATAAATAAATTAAAATAGAAATACTATTCTTAAAAAAAGTTAAAGAATTTCCCATACACAAGATGTCTTATTAAATTTTAAATTACTTTTGTTACAAAAACATTACCAAAACAGTCAAAAATTTAAAAATCCACTATTTCATGACTGTAATAAAACCACAATTATGAGCAATGCGGAATACTTCTTTTGTTTATTTTTCTCATGTATAAACAAGCAACAGTATCTATTTTTGATCAGTCAAATCAAATCAAAGGAAAGGACTGTAGTGAGTTTGTACTGTGTGGTAGATACAATGCGAAGTGCTGTGGGCATAAGAGAAATAAGTCTCTTACAACAGTGAGTTAAAATCACTGTTAGATGATTTTATGCCAGAGAAAGGTCATAAGGACGATTCAATGTGATGAGTGTCTTAATGGAGGTGTGTATACATAGTTCTCTTTGAACTTACTGCATACTTGTCCTTTGACTTCTGAAAAAAAAATAATAATTGAGCTAGGTTTTCCAGAAGGGCTTGCAAAGAATCAGAGAAAGGGCTTACAGGCCACAGGGCACACAACCCAGAGAAGGGCATGGAGGTCTGGGTGTGTGCAGTGCCTTCATGCAGCACCGAGCCAGCATGGAGGCTGGAAGAAGAGATGAAGGGGCTGGGGAGCATGGTCCAGCCAAGAGATACTGTGTGTCAGCCCTCTTGCCCAACACCAGGCAGGGACAGCCCAATTTTATCCAACTACTGTGACCCCCCATCATTGTATGTGCAGAACCAGGGGTTCAAAACTGCTCAGAAGCTTTCCTGAGGTGCACAGGCAGAAAATGATAGAATCAGAACCCAGAACGACTCAGCAACTGAAAAACTACTTACTTCCAATCAGACAGTGTCTTAGAGTCAAAACACCCCCCCCATCTGGAAAGGTCTGCTCTCTATCTATCATTTCCCCATGGATTGTACAGGATCTGAGTGAGGGCTCAGGAATAGAAAACATCTCTTCACACCACCTATAAACCATCTAATCCACGGGCCTTCTGGCAAGTGTGTTCTCTTTCAGCTGGACATTACCCAAAATTTCACAAGAAGCTGCTGAACCTAGCAGGGGGTACCCCTTTGCAGTAGTAACACCCCATTAGCATGAGCCCCATTCTGTCGTGATGTCCCTGTCCTTTTTCTGCCCCCAACACCGCCTTTGCTGGCACACCCAACTACAATGAGCCACCTCCAGCTGAAGGACCCAGTGTCTTTGCACACCCCACCACAAGTAGGACATGGGAAAAGGGCACCTCAAAGCCAGCCATCACGACCCCACATCATCCCAGGTTGAAAAGAACACAGGTACCCAAAGCACAAAATGAGACACTGTCGTCCTCCCTCCTCTCCCAACCATCCCCCAACCACGACCTTACATCTGTTTCCTTGGAAATGAAAGATTTTTTTGCAAATGCTAGATAACAATGTGTCATTCTGAGCAT
The DNA here is from genome assembly GCF_009762305.2 of Zalophus californianus. Lineage (NCBI taxonomy): Eukaryota > Metazoa > Chordata > Mammalia > Carnivora > Otariidae > Zalophus > Zalophus californianus. The sequence goes on from NC_045598.1 coordinate 186,219,512, forward strand.
TTCACCATGTATATGTACAATCATCTTATTTATCATCATTATCTGCCACTAACCCACTTTTCTCCCCTTTTATCCTCACTATCTTGCTTAATTTGAAGTGTGTGGCATGAGAGGGGAAATTTGGTGGGAGAAATTACCAGTTCCAGCATGACATATGTTTTGAAAAAAGTGACCAGGCAATCATGAAAAAGTTCCATCCTGAAAAATTGGTCCATCCATCCTGTGCTCCGTGGGGGAAATGAGCCTCCTCCTGTGCATTCTGGTGGGCTGTCCCTGTCTGAAACATGCGGCTTCTTGTGCTCCTCTGCATTTTGCTTCCCACAAAAGTCTCCTCATTTGCCTTCTGCTCCATGGAACTATGAGTGCTGGAACACAGAAACCCAGTCTTATTTGCCTAGATATGCCCCCGCCCCCCCCATCCAACAGAGGTAAGCACGCAGTAAAGTAACAGCTACACTCATTTAGCACCACGTGCTGTGAGCTACTCCAGGGACTTGCAGTGGCTAGTTTAATATATTCCCCCACATCTCCCTCCAAAGTGGATGATGCTAGGAATCCCACGTTATAGAATACGTGCGACTCAGAGGGACCAGAGCCAAGATGGGAGAACAGGCAGTCAGGCTCTGGAGACCACCTCTTCTCCACTGATTTCTACTGGGCTCAAGAAATAGGTACTCAATGGAATAAAAGTATGTGCATACTTTTAGCCTAAAGGAAAAATATTTTGCTGCTGGGAGTGTGGCTGAAAGGACTTGCATTTGAAGGGTGATTTTTGTAGAGAAGGGATAAGTCTTGTTCTGATAAACTTCAGAGAAATAGAACAGAGCCAATTAGTTCTTAGGATGCATCTTTTGGCTCACACTAAAGGAAACCTTCTGAAAGTCAGAACTGTCTGTCAAAGCAAGGAATCAACTAAGGAGTGGATTCCATGCTACTGGGGATTTACCCCACCCTGGAAGAAAGCTTTGTCAGGAATCCTGCAGAATGCATCTGTGCCCAAGACAGAGGTTGAATAGAGGACCCATAAGCCTTCACACAAATCATTCCAACATTCCCAGAGCCCACAGTCCCCAGATGAGGACTGCTCACAGGCTTCCCTGGATTAACCATCCCCAGTTCTCCAGGTGCAACAAATCTCCCTTCATCAGGCTCCCAAGAATTTGCAGGTATCCCTGCTGTGAGTTTATCATTATGGGTTTGTCTCCAGGAAGCCGTAAGCACCTGGGGATCGTGGAGCATCCCGAGGACACCCAGCACCGTGCCAACCATCAGGAATAGGTTCTTAGTGAATATTTGATGAGTGAATGTTGTTGATGAGTGGAGGAGCCTGGTAAAGAAGCAAAGAGAGTACACCCCATGGGTTGATACATTCTCCTACAGCTTGCCCATATCCGAGGTCTCGTGCTTTCCTAATTCCGCTATCCTGTAGTCCCTATAAAACCATTTATCAATGTATTTGTCAGAGCTCAGTGAAGAGAAACTTGTGAGAATAACAGCCATAACTAACACTGATTAAGCTTTCATTAATGGAAGGCTCTGGGTATTTACATGCATCATCTTACTCTATCCTTGAACAACTAAATGAGGTAGATCGCGTTTATTATCCCCATTTCACAGACAAAGAAACTGAGGTTAGGTGACTGACCCAAGATCACAGTTAGTAAATAAAGAAGTCAGGAGCTGAACCAGGCATTTAGGCCCCAGAGCTTGTACTCCTACCCACCGCCCTAGGTAGGAAATATTGTGGTTCATTAACCAGCTACTTTGCAGGACTTGTGTGAGGTTCCTTATATATTCTGACATCTAATCCCCACACCAAGCATATAAGATAAATACCACATGTCCAACTTAAATGATTTGCACAATGACCAGCAATTAAAGACCACAGCCAGGGCTCGAACTTACTTTTGCCTGATTCTCAAGCCATCACCCTAATGCAGTTAAACACTTTGGGATGTGGTGTTGAAAATCAGGGACATTTGTTTCACTCTTTGCCAATACTTTTGCTTATCTGCTCCTACCCTTCAAAACCCCAGTGAGGTATGACCACCATTTATTTCCTTCCCCAACCTCCTTCCTTCTCTCCTAAAGAACATTTTGAACATTTTGGTATATTTGCCTCTAGAAGACATACATATATATACATTTCTGCAACACCAGCATCACATTCTACCCACTGCTTCATAACATTCCTTTTATCACTTAACAAGATAAAGTGAAAAGTTTCTGATGTCATCACTTACTCTATGATTTTTCATTGCTACATGATATGTCATCTTCATTTATACTGCAATTCAGTAATAAATCCCTACTGTTGGGTATATAATGTCTTCCAGGTTTTATTGTAAAAATCACTGGAATAAAGTTCTTTGTAAATAAATAGCTGGGCATATCCCTGTGTACACATGTGTATGAGTGTGTACATGTGTGTTAGCACACATACTGTAGCAGTATTTAGAAGAATTGCCAGGGTCAAAGTGCATGGACATTTGAATCTCGGGATCCATGTTACCAAAGTGCTCTCTGAAGTCTGCCCATCTCTAGTACTACCAGCAGCATATGAGATGGATCATAGCCAGGCCCTCAGCAACGGAGTTTTAAAATTTGTAAACCCCTTTTGTCAAATGGACAGTAGACTTATTCCTTTCTTCTTCCCTAGTGTGTATTTACACTTCTTTCAGGAACTTCTCCCACTTATTACAGATAGCTGAATTTGATTTTGCCTCCACTGCTAGCTTATGAGTTTCCAAAGAGCAGAAATTACAAAACTCATTTAAGTTGTTACCTAACACCTAGCACACTACCTGGTCCATAGGAGATGCTCAGAAATGTGGCTGAATAAAGCCAAATTTGCTAGTAGTGAATGAGAGTCACCAACAAACATTCTCTGGAGAATTCAGCCCCTATTCATTACCAAGGTAGGATACATGTTTTTGCAATGATGTAATAATGCTGGGGTTCTCCAGTTCCACTGCTCCAAGCCCCAGACTTTGAGCCAAACTCTTCCTGGAAAACATACTCTGGGTGTCTCCTTATTCAGCTTACTGAACACCCATAGCATGCTTCTTCGTATATGATACACAAATCTCCTCCCAGAAATCCACAAAATGTACAGACAAGTTACCTTCAGTGTCTTAGCTTCAAAAACCAATGATTTGTACCTCAGCATTTGGAAGGGAGCCACCCTCCAAATGCACATATGTGCTAAGGGTTCATTTCCAACATCACTGAGACCCCTTGAACAATCATTGCTCAGATGCTCTGCATCCATTCTGGGCAACTTACCCCAAGGGGAATACAAACCTACCTCATTCCGATCATCTCAACTCTTCAAATTTATCTCAAAATATTCCATAATATGGACACTTTGCAACATGTTTCAGCTCTTGCCAGAATTATTAATTCATCAATTAGCCTATTTATTATAAAAATAGCTATCATTTACCAAATATTTACCATTTGCCAGGCATTGTGTTAAATACCTTACATATGATAAATTATTTAGTCCTCACAAGAGTGCTATGAGTTAGACAGTATTGTCATCTTCACTTTATGGTGACAAAACTGTCACAAATGAAGCTAAGGATCTCTCTTGAGGCTGTGGTGTTAGGAGTTAGAAGCATGAGGAGGCAGGTACATCTGATTCCAGAGCCCATGCTCTGAAACATTGTAATAGTCAACATAAGTTCATGGGATCTACAGTGCACAACCCTCCCTGCTGGGCATCATTGGTGTGAACCTTGTCCTTCCTACCTGAGATGTCTTATGTGAGATATTATAGATGAGGGACCTCGTATGAGGACTCACTGTGTTCTCATCACAGTAGCCATATTTAGGTGAAATTTACTTCAGAATGTGTTTTTTGTGTTGCTTAAAAGAAACCACAACCCAGAAATTGCATTACTAGATATTCACCCCAAAGATACAAAGGTAGTGATCCAAAGGGGCACACCTGCCCCCCAATGTTTAAAGCAGCAATTTCCACAATAGCCAAACTATGAAAAGAGCGCAGATGTCCATCCACAGATGAATGGATAAAGAAGATGTGGTATGCGTACACACACACACACACACACACACACACACACACACACACACACACAATGGAATATTACTCAGCCATCAAGAAGGATGAAATTTTACCATTTACTTTGACATGAATGGAACTGGAGGGTATTATGCTGAACAAAATAAGTCAATCAGAGAAAGACAACTATCATATGGTTTCACTCATATGTGGAACATAAGAAACAGGGCAGAGGATCACAGGGGAAGGGAGGGAAAAGAGAATGGGAAGAAATCAGAGAGGGGGAAAAACCATGAGAGACTCTGAACTCTCGGGAACAAACTGAGGGCTGCTGGAGGGGATGTAGGTGGGGGATGGGTAACTGGGCGATGGGCATGAAGGAGGGCATGTGATGTGATGAGCGCCGGGTGTTTTATAAGACTGATGAATAACTGAACTCTACATCTGAAACTAATGATGTACTATATGTTGGCTAATTGAATTTAAATTAAAAAAAGAAACTGAAAAAAAAAAAAAAAGCTGAATTCTCTGTGTGTCAGGTATTGGTCTCATTCACCCCACCTCACTGCCTTGGGCCTTCACTGTTCCCTATCTGATTACTTAAAGCCTCTTAAGTGGTTCCCATTTCCTGACTTCTTGATTCTGTCCCTCAAAATATTATCGGAGTGGTTTCTCTCAAACATAAACCCTACTACACCACCTTCCATCCCAAATTTAAAGACTCCCTTTCCCTTCAGGACAAGCCCCCCTTGGCAAGACATGATTGGGGTCTGGCTAGACCTCCCCTCAGTCATGCAGACTTCTCCACTGTCCCATTAGAAGCCACTTCACTGGACTGTTCCCCTCCCCTGTAGGTCAGTGTACCCTGTTCTTGACTTAGTTAACTCCTCCCCAGCCTTTCAAGGCTAACAAGTTGTTCATCCTCATCTGAAGGCACCTCCTCCCCTACTGCTCTGGGTTCATTGAAACACCCTCCTTTTGTGCTTCTTCCTCCACACTTCTATAATGCAAAATTCTGCTGTATTACGTATATTGCTCGATCAAAGCTGCTATAGACTAAATGTCTGTGTCCCCCCAAGACTCATATGTTGAAAACTAACCCCGGTGTGATGGGGTTTGGAGGTGGGGGTCTTTGGGAGGTGATTAAGTCAGGGGTGGAGCCCTCACAAATGCAGTTAGGACCTCTATTAAGAGACCCCAGAGAGCTCCCTTGCCTCTTGCCATGTGAGGACACAGTGCCCATAGCCAACCAGGTAATGGGCCCTCCCCAGATACCAGATCTGCCCATGCCCTGATCTTGAACTGCAGAGGAAAAACAAAACAAAAAAAATTTCTCCTGTTTATCAGCCACCCAGTCTATTATATTCTGTTATAGCAACTTGAAACAAATGAAACAAAAGCCATGCCTTTTTTTCCTTTTTTAAATTTTATTTTATTATGTTATGCTAATCACCATACATTACATCATTAGTTTTCGATGTGGTGATCCATGATTCATTGTTTGCGTATAACACCCAGTGCTCCACGCAGAACGTGCCCTCCTTAATACCCATCACCGGGCTAACCCATCCCCCACCCCCTCCCCTCTAGAACCCTCAGTTTGTTTCTCAGAGTCTCTCATGGTTCGTCTCCCCCTCCTATCCCCCCCTTCATTTTTCCCTTCCTACTATCTTCTTCTTTTTTTTAACATATAATGTATTATTTGTTTCAGAGGTACAGGTCTGTGATTCAACAATTTTTTTTAATTTTATTTTATTATGTTATGTTAGTCCCCATACAGTACATCATTAGTTTTTGATGTAGTGATCCATGCTTCATTGTTTGCATATAACACCCAGTGCTCCATGCAATACTTTTTATGCCATGCCCATAGAATTGGTGGGCTCCTGGGAAAGGGGGAGAAATTGTCTCCATGGCCACCATATCTTCAAAGGCACCTCACACTCTGTAGGCGTGCGGTAGACTGCCCCTTGCTTCTTCCCAACATTTAATATACTCTGACAATGACATTCCACCACGTCACGAGCTTTTGTGGGTGGTAAGACAATCCACATTCCTCCAGAGATATTTTTTTCTTCTTCGTAGTTATTTGTAAATATCTTTTGTTTATGTTCTTTTTCTCCTTTATTCTTATTATTCTTCCTTACTTTCCTCCTCCTTTCCTCCCATCCTTCCTGAACGCGTGCCTGAATATTCAAATATCTCTTGGCACCTACAGCGTACCAGAAGCTTTAGCAAATGCTGCAGACAGAAAGGTACAGAAGAAGAGTTCCTGTCCTCCCCTGACGTTCTCATGCTGTAAAGAGAAAATGAGGACAGGTAGCTAGGTATTTCTGGTGCAGTTTCATAGTAATAGTAGGAAGACGGCCCGGGGGTGCAGAGGCAGGCTGCTATGACAGCCCAGAGAGTGGGAGTCAGTCAAGACTTCTGTGAGGAGCGTACACTTTGTTGGGACATAAGGAAGGGCCACAGTTAGCAAAGCAAAGAGAAGAAGAGGCATTCCAGGCAGAGGAAAAAGCTTCAGCAAAGGCAGGAGAGGACAATAGTAATGAGAGGTGCAAACATTGCCTGGAGGTGAAGCTGAAAGGGGACAGTCAGACGGTGAGGGATTTGGACTTGGGCACCGAGAAAGTTACGAAGTTTCCATATAATACATCATCTATACCATACTAATACATCATCTATACATCTATTCATGAAACAGTTACTAAATGCCAGAAACTCTTCTAAGTGATTTGTGTGGTTTGTCTGGTTTAATCCTCCTATCAAAACTTAGAGAAGAACTATTATTATCTCCGGTTTAAGAATGGGGGTGGTTAAAATACCGAAGAGATATCAGTACACACCTGTTGGAATGGCTAAAATCCAAAACACCAACAGCACTAAATGCTGGTGAGGATGTGGAGCAGCAGGAACGCTCATTCAGTGCTGGTGGGAATGCAGAATGGGGCAGCCACTTTGGGAGATAGAGTGGCAATTGATTACAAAACTAAACATCCTCTTGGTGGGTAGGGGGATAGGGTAATTGGGTAATGGGCATTAAGGAAGGCACAGGATGTGATGACCACTGGGTGTTATATACAACTGATAAGTTATTGAACACTATATCTGAAACTAATGGTGTACTATAGGTGGATTAATTGAATTTAAATAAAAATCCTTTTTTTTAAAAACCTATACATCCTCTTACCATATGATCCAGAAATTGAGCTCCTTTGGGTATTTACCCAAAGGAGTTGAACACTTAGATCTGCACAAAAACTTGCACATGGATGCTGATAGCAGTTTTATTCATAATTGCCAAAACTTGGAAGCAATAAAGATGTCCTTCTGTGGGTGAGTGGATAAACAAACCGTGGTGTGCCCAGACAATGGAATATTATTCACCTCTAGAAAAGAATGAGCTATCAAAGCATAAAAAGACATGGCTTAACCTTAAATGCATATGACTGAGAGAAAGAGGCCAATCTCAAAAGGCTACCATCCCAACTATATGGCATTCTGGAGAAAACAAAACTATGGAATAAAAGGATCAGTGGTTGCCATGGGTTACAGGTAGGAAGGGAAGACTAGGTTGAACACAGAGGGCTTTTAGGATAGTGACACCCTAGCATGATGCTATAATTGTGCATATATGTCATTATTCATTCACACAAATTCATAGGATATATAATATCAGCACCACCATGGCTGGCTTCCAAGAAGCAAGAAGAAGAATTTGCCAGGCCCAGGCAAGAAATATCCCTAGAACTGACACAGCATCCCTTCCATAATAGTCTGTTGACCAGAGCAGTTACAGGGCTTGATTCCAAGTGTTAGATACAGAGTCCCTCACTTTTGAGGGAGACAGCGAGGCCACTGTGCAGAAGAGCAGGCAAGATGGGAGATAACGAAACCATTTTTAGAAAAATACAATCTATCACAGTCCTACAAATTAAATGTTTGTATTTGTTCCCTTGTGTTTTACTTTTAGGAAAAATTGGATTATATCTAATAATTGCCCTTGCAGGCTGGGCAGGGGATCTTGTGAAACTAGACCCTGCCCTTCCTTTCAAATTTTAAAGTAAACCATACCATTGGTGAATTTTAATTCAAAAAGAAAATAGAATGAGTCCAACTAACTGTGACATTGAGGCCTAGCACAATCCTGGCATGTAGTTGATGCGCACAAAAATTTTTCATATTATTTTGGAAAAAATGTTAAAAATATTAAAAAAAAAAACTGGTGGTGTGAACAGAGGCAAGTCATTGAACTTCCCTGAGCATCTATTTAGTAACTTGTAAGACAAAACATTTTAACAGAATCATATTAAAATTAGCACCAGAGGTAACAGCAAAAATAAAACCAGCAATGAACAATATTGCAAATACATGTAGATTACAAAGAATATTCATATTTGAGTAGACATGACTTAGTTGTCTCTTCAGAATGAATTCTGACTTCCTCAATCCTGAATGCCATTAACTTACATTTTGTGATCCATATGATTCTGGGTAAATTAACTATCTCTGTTTCCAGGGGCAGAACATGTGACATACGTCAGCCAATTAGTGTGTTCATCCTACTTGGACACAGAGACTGATTTAGGGTGACCATATTGATCCATTAAGAGTTGCTTTTGGGATTTCTGCTGGGAAGGTGAAAGATTTCAACAGCTCTCCTGGACCATGAAGGTAGTAGCTCTCAGAGATATGTGGGTCCTCAGTGTTCTCCAACAGGAAACAGAAAAATGTCCGTACACTGAACATATATGGCCCATGTTTCACTTTCGTTATTTAAGCTTACTGTATTAATTCATGACTTATTCAAACTTATAATAATTCCCCAGTCCGCCTAACCTGGTTTTTTTTTTTGTAGTTTCAAGTTTTTATTTAAATTCCAGTTAGTTAGCATACAGTGTAATATTAGTTTCAAGTGTAGAATTTAGTGATTTATCACTTATACACAACACCCAGTGCTCATCACAAGTGCTCTCCTTAATCCCCATCACCCATCTAGCCCATCTCCCATCCACCACCCCTCCAGCAACCCTCACTGTGCTCTCTATCATTAAGAGTCTGTTTTATGGTTTACTTCTCTCTCATTTGTCCCCCCATACTCGTTTTTTTTTCTTAAATTCGACATATGAATGAAATCATATGGTATTTGTCTTTCTCTGACTTATTTCACTTAGCATAATACACTGTAACTCCATCCTTGTCATTGCAAATGGCAAGATCTCATTCTTTTTGATGGCTGAGTAATATTTTATATATATATCACATCATCCTTATCCATTCATCAGTGGATAGACATTTGTGTTCTTTCCATAATTTGTCTATTGTTAATAATGTTGCTATAAACATTGGGGTGCATTTGTCCCTTCAAATCAGTATTTTTGTATCCTTTGTATAAATACCTAAGAGTACAATTGCTGGATCATAGGGTAGTTCTAGTCTGTCTTAAGCCACTTAGCTGTCATTTGAACCTGAAAGAGTCCACTGTGCTGCATACTAATACTCCTTCCATCAGCACCTCCAGAGCTACCACAGTCCTTTTCACGGTAACAGGTACGAAGTGGCAGAATTTGGAAAGTCCAGCTTTCCGGTTTTAAGGATAAAGACTTTGTTAGCTGAACGCAAATTAGGCAAAGTCTAAGCTTTACACCAACATGTATGTGTTCTTTCTCTAAAATAACAAAGCAGGAAATCTGTCTTAGGTATCACTGAAACTTTGGCTCCTAGAACATTGTGGGCCTTCAGTACAGGAGAAGTACTGTTGCATAAATAAATTATTTTAGGCACATTAATTTTTCCTTCTGAGCTCCAGTCTCCTCATATTTTTTTATTAACATATAGTGTATTATTAGTTTCAGAGGTAGAATTTAGTGATTCATCAGTTGCATGTAACACTGAGTGCTCATTGCATCATGTGCCTTCCTTAATGCCCATCACCCAGTTACCCAATCCCCCCACAATTGCCCCTCCAGAAACCCGCAGTTTGTTTCCTATAATTAAGAGTCTTTTATGGTTTGCCTCCCTCTCTGTTTTCATCTTATTTTATTTTTCCTTCCCTTCCTCTATGTTCATCTGTTTTGTTTCTTAAATTCCACATATGAGTGCAATCATATGGTATTCGTCTTTCTCTGAGTGACTTATTTCACTTAGCATAATATCCTCTAGTTCTATCCACATCATTGCAAATGGCAAGATTTCACTCTTTTGATGGCTGAGTAATGTTCCATTATATATATATATACCACATCTTCTTTATCCATTCATCTATCAGTGGACATCTGGGCTTTTTCCATATTTTGACTCTTGTGGATATTGCTGCTATAAACATTGGGGTGCAGTTGCCCCTTCAAATCATTATGTTTGTATCTTTTGGATAAATACCTAGTAGTTCAGTTTATAGGTCATAGGGTAGCTCTATTTTTAACTTTTTGAGAAACTTCCATGCTGTTTTCCAGAGTGGCTGCACCAGTTTGCATTCCCACCAACAGTGTAAGTGGGTTCCCCTTTCTCTGCACCCTCGCCAACATCTGTTGTTTCCTGAGTTGTTAATTTTAGCCATTCTGACTGGTGTGAGGTGATATCTCATCATGGTTTTGATTTGTATTTCCCTAATGCAGAGTGATATTGAGAATTTTTTCATGTGTCTGTTGGCCATTTGTATGTTTTCTTTGGAGAAATATCTGTTCATGTCTTCTGCCCATTTCTTGACTGGATTTTTTGGTTTTTTTGGGTGTTGAGATTGACAAGTTCTTTATAGATTTTGGATACCAGCCCTTTATCTGTTAAAACATTTGCAAATATCTTCTCTCAGTCTCCTCATCTTTGACAGAGAGATATTGACTCTTCACTCACAGATATATAATAATGATCAAGGTAGATTATATGCAGTATATACAGTGCTTAAAAAAACTACAGTTGAATAAGAAATGTTAGTTCACTGCCCACAAGTCTGATATGATTCCATGCCATTCTGTCTCCCTATATTTCCTATCAAAGAATTTTCATTTAGAATTTGTTGTTTGACTTTAAATTGTGGCCAGTTAGATTTCCTGCCACCAGTTTTTCTACCTTGGTCTGATTCAATAGTATTAATAGAGCCACCCCTGGCATGTCAAATAGTGAACATTAATGACAATGGGGTTTAATTATAGAAACCAAGGTTACAGTTGTTACTTATGTGGGTAATTTCCATTCCCAAGTTCATTAAACTCTTAAAAGTGGAAAGGTCAATAGTGATTTATTCCAGTGACAGCAAACTCAATAGCAATCCTGTACAAACAATCCTTCTGTCTTGACATATGGCGAGACTAATAGCTAATGGAGCTAACTTCATAAGGCAGTGAACTGCCTACTTAGATTCATTTTTTAAAGCCCAATGTTATACAAAAAGAGGACATTTCCAAGGCACTACACCTGGGTGAAGAAGACAGAAACCAGGGGCAGCATGAGGTTGGAGGTCCTGTTGCCTCTACCACTCCGTATCCCAGCATCTAGGACACGACTGGGTTTATGTGCTAAATGTATGAACATGTCCACCCTGGGCTTTCATCATGGTGTTGCCTCAGGTTGGCAAAAAATAGAAAAACAAAAGAGTCTGCACTTAGATAATTCATGGGAGGAAAGGTGGATGGCAGAACAGAAGGAAGACATTTCACAAGTACAATTGCTGAACAGCAGAGATTCTGAGACAACATGCCTGGTGTGGGGAGAAAGACGGAGCTAGGCAAGAGCCACACTGGTAGAGCCAGGTGTGACTTTCCCCACCTCATTATGCGCCATGGCCTGGAGGGGTCCTGGGCAAGAGGAAGGATCTGTAAAAATAACCCGGCATCAAGTAGAGAAGCTCCCATCCTCTTACCTGAGCTAATAGGCCAATATAACTTGTCTAAAGATTGCCTGTTGCAAGTGTCCAAGGCATATGAACACATGCCTATATGAACAAAATACCAACAAAACCATTATCTGTTGTCTGTCCTGGAAGTAAGTCTGTCCCCAAGCATCTTCATCTACAGGACAGATGCTTTCTTCCTCTCTCACTCTCTTACACATTTAGTAAAGGTGCACCAAATTATACTATATTCTATGCGCTGTCCCATACAAAGGGAATATAACAGTAATGAGAGACACCTTTTGCCTATTATTTCAGAAGTTTACACTCTCCTAGGTTAGGAAATTAAAACAGAGAGATAAACAGTATAGAAGGAGTAGAGGAAGAAAAGACAAAAGGAGATTCAGGTAGAGTATCAGAGTGGAGGACGTGGGCTGCCTGGGCAACATGGGCACTGATGCCCTGTGGGACATGGATTTAAAGGAGTACATTCAGTCCAGGGTGGGGCCCCTAGCAGGCCAGTGGGAGGACCAGTCACAAAGTCTGGCACTTGTATCTACAGTCTACACCATTCCACGAGGGGCTTACTCACCTAGCACTTTATGTATAGGTGCTCAGTGGTGATTTTGTGGATAAATTAATATAAACGTATCGTATTTTAGATATCTATTTCTGCTTCTATATTTAAATTGAATCATTAAACAAGCTTTTTGATCTCACCCTGATATTTTTTTTCGTTCTTCTCCTCTCCTTTAGCCTGATCAGATTCTGTTAATAAAACATATTTAGCCTTGCCCCTTTGCCTGGCATTAGTTTGCTGGATTGCTATAACAAAATACCACAGATCATGTGGATTCAACAACAAAAAATTATTTTCTCATAGGTCTGCAGACCAGAAGTCCAAGGTCAAGGTGTCAGCTATTTTGTTCTCCTGAGAACTCCTCCATGGCTCAGAGGCAGCTGCCTCCTCACTGTGCCCTCCTGTGGTCTTTTCTCCATGCCCACACTGCCCCAGTGTCTCTTCTTCTCATAAATCTGTACAAGGCACAGGGCATGGGGCTTAGCTGGCCACTCACTAAAAATGAGTAATACATGATCACTCGATCCACCTAGACCATTAGTATTTAATAGATGTTGTAATGACTGTGCCCGTAAGTTTCCCAGACAAATCCAACTTGCATTTCAACTCACAACATATACACCCTGGAGGGGGCCGCCTCCCTGCCACATGGCCTTTCAGATCACAGTCACTGGGCCAAAAGTGGACATTCGCCCAGTGCTGGGTCAGTCAAAGCTGTGTCCCATGGTTTTCTATGGGCTCCAAAGACAGACACAGAAAGCTGGAGTTGGATATTTGTTCATAATACGAAGGAGGTGAATATTCTAAAAGGTAGATTTTAATATATTTACTTTATAACTAAAGAAAACAAGCCTCAGAAAAGTGAGAAATAGGGGCATCACCCATGAGCACCATCACCATGGGTGATGCCCCTATTTAACTGATTGGATATATGTATTTATATTTAATATTTTATATTATTATATATAACATATTAAATAATATAGCTTATAAATAAATACACACACAGAAAGCATGTGTTGTGAAGACCTTGGACTATACATATATTTTATAAACATGTGTATATGACATATATCTCATATTTTATGCAATATTATATATATATAACATATAAAATATTCATTGGTACCTTGTTCTTAATAGAGGCTAAAAAAACTGTTAAAGTGACTTAAATTTAGGTCCTTCTAAAATGTATATATTTGTTTTTCTCTGAGTACTTATTTCTGCTTCTAATAGGCTATTATAGCCAGAGTGTTTTGAGGGCATTTTTAAAGATTTTGAAAACACCACATAGAATCTAATGGAACACAAATATTATTGTCCATTGCTTACCAACCCGAACTGCAGTAATATGTTCAAGTATTATTTTCTCACCTCATTACCACTTAATTGAATTAAAGTAAATTTGTATTTATGCTGTATAATTAGGAATTACAGGTAAGGGACAGGAACATTCTCATTACTGGCCATCTGTTTGTGAAAAAGTAGCAGTAGAAGGGTCCCCAGGAATGCTTGCTGTGAGGGTCCACACACATGGAATATTAGTTCTAGAAGGACAACTCCTTGCTGCTTAAAGAGATACAGCTCTGAGATTAAGAAGTCACAAAGCTAGTTAGAAGTAGACCTGGGCTGGAACCCCATTTTATGAGCCAATTTATTTGAAATGTATTTTTCTTTCTAGAACCATTTTTTCCTGGTATCCAAACAGATCTCTGTCCACCAGGCATGCTCAGTAAAAGACTAGAGGAGAGTGAGCAGCCAGCTGCGTAAGCAAGTCAACCAAGGATCAAGAACAGACTCATCACCAAGTCTTTACAGAGAGCAGCACCTTATAACTGGTCATCAGTCCTGCTGTTCTGCTCTGACAAAAAACAATGTGTCTTTTCAATGAACATCAAGAGCATCTCTCTCTCTCTCTCTCTCTCTCTCTCTTATTTTCCTCTTTTGACATTTTTCTAGCATGTTCCATGTCACATGCATGGCATTATATTGGCATCAATGTGCATTCATCATCACATAAGTAGGTGGGTGCCCCTATTTTACTGATTGACAAAATGGAAACTGAAAGGTGTCCAAGTGACTTGCCCCAAGCAACAATAAAGCCAGAACCCAAACAAGGGGTATGGTCAGTGGAGAAACTCACTTGTCAACAAGAATGAGGAGTCCAGGCAGTGATAAAAACCACTGATGGCCTGCTGTACCACTCCAGAGGGGAGGAAATAAAGTTTTCATGAATGTTTTCACTCATGCCTATGTTACTCATTCATTCACAGAACTGTGAAACAGGCTCTGTGCTAGGTCCTGGAAGGTCCTACTAGGCAATGTTTATGGAGACATGCCTTGGACTCACATCCCGACTCTGCTGTCCCCTAGTCATGTGAACTTAGGGAAAACACTTACATGTACCTGCTTCAGTGCCCTTAACCAGAAAACAAAAGTGACAGCACTCACCTCACAATTACAGTATCACAAATGATCTATAAATTCACTGACATGGCAAATACTTGACTGGATTCCAAGGCAGACACGGTGCTAGGCACATGGATAAAGGATGGCTGCTATCTTTTTGGGGATGACACAAAATAAAACACAAGCATCTTGTTCTCGATACATTTAATCTTGCATGGTTGCAATCTAATGAAGCCCATACCCAGAGGAGGAGCATGTCAGCTCCTGGCAGGTGACTCAGACTACAGAGCATGAGAAGTCAAGGAGAGAGTCAGTGGGGCTACTCTGATGCAGGAGGGCTTCAGGAAGGGGTTGGGGGTCTAGAGTAGGACTCTAAAGAGTAAGCAGAATGTTAGCTGGCAGAGGTAAACAGGACAGGCCCAGCAGACAAAAGGAATGAAATAAATCAAGGTCTAAGAAGAAGAAAAGGCAGTTGGGAAGGTATTGACAAAATGACAAGGTTGACTGGAACAGAATATGCATCCAAGGGGGTTGATGTGAAGCCAGAAGGAAGGTCAGGTACAGGAATGAGATCCTCAATGAGAGGGAGTGGAAAGTCCAGGCACAAGGCCTTCAGGGAGGGGAGAGGGGAGGAGTGCCACTCAAGCTCTTCATCTCCACTTCTACCCCTTCTTCCTTCCAGCGACGGCAGCTGGGTGCAGGTAAATTGTGCTCAGGCCCTATGTCTCGTTTTTATGATTTACCAGTTAGTCTTTCAGCAGGGCAAGAATATAGAGTGTGGTGGATGGCACATGCTCGGGGAATTTATGTTGCATAGCTAAACATCATGTCTGCCTATCTCTTCCCAGTAATCTCTGATAATACCCAAATGGGCTTTTTATTTTAAACATCTGGACAGCCTTATGGTGGTGGAGAATTAAGGTGCTGAGTGAAGAAAACCGCACAGTCATAAAGTCTGTCGGATAAACAAAGCTTTCTTTGGAACATTAACTCCTTTACTGAGAAATTGTCTCTGTTCCTCAAAATGCACTTAGTAACTTTACATCTTCATCTCCAGGTACCACTTTTCTCTTGCAAATACTCTCATGGCAGTTAATGGGGCCATTAAGGTAGGAAACTATGAGATATTAGCATAAAAAGAACATTGCCAGGAAAGAGATGCAAAAGGCCCTCCCTCACTCAGGCAAGCTCTTTTTCCCCCTTTTGGCATTTGCTTTTGTTTTATAACAGCAGAAATTCCCATTGTGGGTGGTGGTAATTTTAGCTAGATAATAACTCTGTCGACACCGTCATAAATTGGCAAAAGGTGTGTAACTCAGGGAGGGGAGAGACTGGAATGGAGAATAATCAAGTAGTTCTATTTGTTTTTAATACACAGAGCCATTCAATCAAGAGAGGCCGTGCATTTTCTGTCTCTTCTCTGAGATCGCTTGGGTTTCTTCTCCCTTGAAAAGGGTAATGAGGTCCGATGGTATATACAGTCCCAGGTCCCAGCCTTTGCAAATGCTGTGTCGTCTGCCAGATTCCCTCCATGTCTTGGAGTCTCTGGGGATCAACATCTCACTCAGGAAGGTTCAACTCACGTGTTTTCTACAGCATGAGCCTACCCAAAACCCCCCAAAGGAGGCTTGAAGCTCCCATTTATGAGTTACTGGAAAACCATAGTCTCTTCTCCCATGGCTTTGCCATTGCATTATGGGCAAATGCCCCCCTTCCCCAGTGGCTGTGGTGGCATGCAGTGAGCAGGACTGGGCAGGGCAGGTAGGGATTCTTGAATTCTGGTTCCTGGGCCCTAGTACAGTGCCTCGCACAGAGTTATACAGACTTTTATGTATCTGTTTTCCATAGTTGCATTATAGATTATCATATACTTTGCAACTTAACATAACTCCCATTTTTGGTTTGTTTTTGTGGGTCAGGGGTCCAGGCAGGGCTAGCTGGGTCCTCTGCTTTGGGTCCCCCAAAGTATCATTTAGAGCTGGGTGCTCATCAGATGCTCAACTGTAGAGGGACCTGCCTCCACGCTCACTCAGGTTGTTGGTAGCTGATGGACTCATGACAGCTGTCTTCCACTTGCTTACAAGGAGAAGAAGCCTCCAGAGGTTGTGCTAAGTCAGAGTCTTACATAACATGACATAATCATGTACGCGGTGCCTTGTCATCTTTGCACATTCTATTGGTTAGAAGCAAGTCACAAGACTCACTTCTTGGGAGGGGATTCAGCAAAGGCATAGATATCAGGAAGTAGGATCACGAGGGTCCCTTCAATATCTGCTCAGTATACAATTGGTTTAATAAATCTCTAACCCAAACAAACTCCTTTGTTTTCCCTGATCACAGCCTTCCTGAACCTGGTATTGGCTGGATGCCATGTCTTTCAGGGATTTGAGATCCTGTATTCAATGCCTGCCTTGTAATCCACAGGTCTTCACAGGGCAGAGTTCACATCTGTCCAGTCTTGACAGTATATCCACAGAACCTAGTTAAGGACTGACCTATGCTAGGTGTGCAATATTATGTCTCAAATGAATGAATTCATTCATAAATGGGGAGAGTACGTGAGTGTGCTCAGTCTTTGGTGTGAGCCAGAGACCGTGGACCTTATATCCTTCTTTATGGGATATTTTCCCTCCGTGTTCTATAAGTGTTGGTTTGGGAATGAAGAAAACACCAACAGCCATATCCCATGCCAGTAACTCATTTCTTCATTTCTTTAGACCTCTTCTTTAAAACACCTCTGCATGGACAAGTCCCCAAACAGGATTTTTCCTCAGGCCAGGAAGCTTGGAGTTATTCACACATGAAATAGGCAGAGATAAACCACAGTTGAAGGAGCACATGACTTTCCTGCAGATATCTTCAGGGCCCTTGTATTTGTACGCCCTCTTGCTTCTGTCCCCTCTCCGCTCTCCACTGATTCCATGCTGTCTCGCTGGTGCACATTTCTGGATTGCTCTGAGCCATGATTTATTCTTTCCTGCCTGATACTCTTTGACCAACCTGCTCCCTAAACTTGTAGAGCCCTGAAACCCTTCTTTCTAATTTCAATTTGTACTTCATTTTCACTCCCAGAAATGCCCATATGTGATCAGTCCCCTGCCCCAGATTTGACTGCATCAGCTCTACTGCTACCATCCTAGCAATGCCTGTCACAACACGTGCAGGTCTACTAGTTCCAAATTTGGACGTTCCTCTAGAATACCATCACCCTCTTCAAGACCTTGTATGTAAAGTCACAGATATGTTCTAAGTAAATGGATAGGAAATATACACCATGTACAGAGAAAGTATACATCTTAAATAGCATATTGATTTTGGATCAGTTATAGCTCAAAAGTGGACATATTGGGGCACCTGGGTGGTTCAGTCGGTTAAGCATCTGCCTTCGGCTCAGGTCATGATCTTTAGGTCCTGGGATTGAGCCCTGCATCAGGCCCCCTGCTCATCAGGGAGTCAGCTTCTCAATCTTTCTCTCTCTTTCTCCCTCTGCCCCTCCTCCCTGCTTGTTCTCTCTCTCTCTCTCTCAAGTAAATAAAAAATCTTAGAAAAACAAAAATCAAAATAAAAGCAGGCATACTAAGAGATTAAAAAGAAAAAGCCCTGTGAGGTAGGCAGGGGATGGCATTATAACCACATGGACGTGACAAATGAGAAAACTCAGACTTACAAAGGAGAGTCTTGTTTAATAGTGTCTGGCTTGGCACAGTCTCCCCACCAAATCACAAGCTTCCTGGAGGGAGAGTTTCCACCTTGTAAGTCTTCATGCCCTCTGCAGGAGCAACATCAGCATGGGGAAGGCATTCCACAACTGACCACTGAGTCTACTATCTACTACCAACTATCAGGGCATGATAACCCCCTGACACATTTTCCAAATTGCAAATCAATATGTACAAAAGGTTCTGATATGTCAGTGAACAGCTAATGTCTGTCTTCCTTGGAACTACCCCACACCAGTAGTCCCATAGTTGCTGTAGAAGCTACTGTTGGTTCAACATGACCCAATCTGGCCACTCTTGATTTACCCAAGTGTGTGTACATGATGAAACAGGGTCCTCTCTTTCTCCTTTCTTCATAATTCTGAAACTAAAACTGAACAGAATTCATTAACCGGTGCCTGAACCTATAATGTGTAGAACTCAGGTACCATTTATGGCCATGATTATCCAAAATTGATTTGAAACTTGGAGGAACCTGTTCAGGGGTGAGACAAGAAAGAAAATGCAAGGAGCAAAAAAGAGGAGAGAGAAAGAAAGCCTTTGCATAGATTCAAGTCCTCAGCTCCAGCTGATTCTTGAACCCACCTGCATTCCCATTCAGGGTCCTACGCAGACCCTGACTACTTTTCGAATGAGTCACTTTTTGGCTTTAGTTGGTTCATGTTGTGTTCTCTGCAACAAAATAAAAGTTTTAACCAATGTATTAATTTGCACCTTATAATTATTTCAGATCAAGAATACCTTTCCCATTTATAATCTTTTTTTTAAAATGTAAAATAGAAAGATTATAAGAAAAACATTACAAGCAACAGCAGTAAGATGGCATCAGATAAATTTTGGGAGAAGGGAAAGGTCTTTTCACCATCCCTAAAATTTCACCATGTTGCCAGCTGTCTGTTCCCCTTACTCAGCAGGCAGGTTCGGCCTGGTGCATTGTTGGGCCTGCAGCAATAGTCCCTAGCAGCAGGGATAGCACATCATCCAATTACATGGTCTATTGTTTCATTATTCACCCTACATTGGCTGCACCTGCCACCAACCCCGCTCCCCTTCATTTCCTACTTGCCGGCTTACCTCCCCCTGTACACACCACAATCACACTCTGTTCTGAGCCACCTCAGTATCCCATTAGTCTCAGTAAACATTATGCTTCGCTTCAATTATGCATTTAGAGATAGTATCTCAATTCCTATGGCCCATTTTGGCCAATATTTTACTGCAAACCTGGAGGAATAGGAATGAATCATGAAAGCAGAAATTTCAGGGCCAAATTAAAGTGCCTTCTGTCCTCTACTCTTTCATGCATACTTGGTGCAGGTGTAGTCACACACCATACAAACACACACACACAAACACACATTACATACAACATACACACACCACACACACACACACACGCCCACACATCACATATACACACAACACACATTACATACACATACACAACATGCACACACACACCAAAAAACACACAGAATGCACACACCTGTACTCACACCAAGAGAGCCTGGCACTTGGCTAGAGCCGTTAATTAATGTAATACATTTTCTGAGCCATGCCACTTTTTCTTTATGTTGAGTCAAATAGTACTTGAGCAATGCTATGAGACACAGGAGAGAAATGAAAATTTGGTGTCTGCCTTCAGGGAAATTTCACTGTAGCAGGTGGAAGGCACACAGGAAGAGTATTTCCAAACAATAAGATTCAGAAGCCTTGAGTCCTACATCCAGCTGAATCATTAGGGTCCAGGCCAATAAACCAAAACCACATTAGCAATTTTAGTAGAAATAATTTTATATCAGGAAATTGTTAAATAAGTGTAAAAAAGCCCAATAAGCAGGGTGCCTGAATGGCTCAGTTGGTAGAGCGTCTGACTCTTGGTCTTGGAGTCATGAGTTCGAGCCCCACATTGGACCTGGAGCCTACTTTAAATAAATAAATAAATAAACACTTACCTACCTACATACATACATACATAAGAAAAATAAATAAAATTTGGGGTGCTTGGGTGGCTCAGTCAGTTAAGCATATAACTCTTGATTTTGGTGCAGATCATGATCTCAGGGTGCTGGGGTCAAGTCCCACATCGGGCTCCATGCTCAGCAGGGAGTCTGCTTGAAGATTCTCTCTCCTTCTCTTTCTGTCCCTCCCCCAACTCTCCCTCTCTCTCTAAAATCAATCTTTAAAAAATAAAATAAATAAATAAAAATTTTCAAAGATCAGATAAGCAAAGGGAAATTCTGAGGGAAGCAGTGGCAATAACTATACAAATGAGCTACTACATCTAGGACTGGGTGAAATGGAAATCACTTGGGGGGGGCGGAGCAAGACGGTGGAGGAGTAGGAAACCTGGATTTCGCCTGGTCTCAGGAATTCAGCTGAATAGGGATCAAACCATTCTGAACACCTACGAACTCAACAGGAGATCGAAGAGGAGAGGAGCAACAACTCTCTGAACAGAGAAGTGACCACTTACTGGAAGGTAGGACGTGCGGAGAAGTGAATCCGAGGCGATATTCGGGAGGATAGATGGCGGGGGAGAGGGCCTCCGTTGGCTGCTTCTGGCAAGTGCTAGAGCCGCAGAGCACAGAATCGGAACTTTTAGAAGTCAGCTCTGCTGAGGGATGTCCCTCCTGTGGCTAAGCGGTGGGTGGAACCCTCGTGGGACAGTGTGGTCTCAGGACTCTCGGGGTCACAGAAAAACCGGGGGTGCATGAGTGCGCCAGAGCTCCCAGGGATCGGAGCGGGGAAGCTGGCTGCAGAGACGGAGCTGAGGCGCGGACTCTCAGCTCAGGGTTGCCATAAACTGTGATCCGCGGGCCAGTCGGGCCACTGCTCCTCCAGCAGGGACCCAACAAGCGGCAGATCCGGGGAGACTCCCCTTTCTCCCCGGGGAGGAGCGTAGCAGGAGCGCACCGCAGGGATCTGCTGGGTTTAGAGACTCCACACGGGGTCGGGTGCCAGACATAGAAACGCTCGGTCACAGCCCGGGTGAGCACGGAGTGCGGCTGGAGACCAGGGAGATGGGAGTGACTGCTTTTCTCTGGGGGCGCACTGAGGAACGGGGCCCTGAGTTCTCAGATCCTCTGGGTGGAGATTGGGAGGCCACCATTTTCGCCCTGGTCCTCCAAAGCTGTACCAAGAGCTTGCAGGGAACAAAAGCTCCTGAGAGCAAACCCGAGCAGCTTGCTTAGCCCGGACCGAAAAGGGCGGGGCAATTCCGCCTCCAGCAAAGACATTTAGGAACCACGTTAACAGGCCACTCCCCCAGAAGATCAGCACAAACAGCCAGCAAGACAAGACCAAGTTTACCAGTCAAGGAGAACGGGAGATCTCCAGCGCTAGGGGAACACTGCACATAGAATTCATGGCTTTTTTTACTATGATTCATTAGTTTGTCAAAGTAAATTTTTTTAACTGTTTTTTTTTTATTTTTCTTTTTCCCTTTTTCAAACATCCTATCAATCCCTTTTTTGAAAAACATTTTTTATTTTTCATTTTTAGAGTCATATTTTATCCTTTCATAGTAGTTACCCTTATTTTTGGCATATATATATAAGTTGTTCTCTCTTTAAAATTTTGAGATAAAGTTTCTTCTAACAGATTAAAATATACCCTAAATCACTAGTGTATGGTTTTGTTCTAGTCTCCTGCCTGATCACATTCTCTCCCTTTTTTTTTTAAATCTTCTTCTTTCTTTTTTCAAACAACTTCTTATATTATCAATTCCTTTTATAAAATCTTTTATAATTTTTCTCTTTACAATCATCTTCCATCTCTTCATTGTATCAACCCTTATTTTGTACATATATGTCTTTCTTCCTTTAAAATTTTAGGAGGCACTTTTCTCTAACAGACCAAAATATGCCCAAAATCTAGTGTGTGGCACTGATCTATGCACTAGCCTGATCATATTTGATCATATTCTGCTTTTTTTGTATTGCTCTCTTTTTATCTTTTTCTTTTTGTGTTTTTTTTTTTCTCTTTCTTTTTTCTTTCTCTCCCTTTCTTTTCCCCTGGTTTCAGGTCTTTTCTGATTTGTAGAGAGTATATTTCCTGGGGACGTTGTTAACCTGTTAGCATTTTATTCTCTCATTCATCTATTCTCCTGTGGACAAAATGACAAGATGAAAAAAATCACCTCAGCAAAAAGAACAAGAGGTAGTACCGTCTGCCAGGGACCAACTCACTACGGACATTAGTACAATGTCAGACCTAGAGTTCAGAATCATGACTTTAAAGATCCTAGCTGGGCTTGAAAACAGCGTGGAAGTTATTAGAGAAACCCTTTCGGGAGAAATAAAAGAACTAAAATCTACTCAAGTCGAAATCAAAAAGGCTATTGATGAGGTGCAATCAAAAACGGGGGCACTAACTGCTAGGATAAATGAGGCAGAAGAGAGAATCAGCAATATAGAAGACCAAATGATGGAAAATAAAGAGGCTGAGAAAAAGGGAGAGAAACAACTACGGGATCACGAGGGCAGAATTCGAGAGATTAGCAATACGATAAGACGAAACAACATTAGAATAATTGGGATCTCAGAAGAAGAAGAAAGAGAGAGGGGGGCAGAAGGTTTATTGGAGCAAATAATAGCAGAGAACTTCCCTAATGTGGGGAAGGAAACAGGCATCAAAATCCAGGAGACACAGAGAATCCCTCTTAAAATCAATAAAAATGGGTCAACACCCCGACATCTAATAGTAAAACTTACGAGTCTCAGAGACAAAGAGAAAATCCTGAAAGCAGCTCAGGAGAGGAGATATGTAACCTACAATGGTAGAAACATTAGATTGGCAACAGATCTATCCACAGAGACCTGGCAGACCAGAAAGGA
Source organism: Zalophus californianus (assembly GCF_009762305.2). Classification (NCBI taxonomy): domain Eukaryota; kingdom Metazoa; phylum Chordata; class Mammalia; order Carnivora; family Otariidae; genus Zalophus; species Zalophus californianus. The sequence goes on from NC_045598.1 coordinate 186,242,910, forward strand.
CTGGCATGATATATTCAGAGCTCTAAACAAAAAACTATGCAGCCAAGAATGCTATATCCAGTTAGGCTGTCATTGAAAATTGAAAGAGAGATAAAAGGCTTCCAGGACAAACAAAAACTAAAGGAATTTGCAAACACAAAACTAGCCCTCCAAGAAATATTGAAAGGGGTCCTCTAAGCAAAGAGAGAGCCTAAAAGCAGCATAGATCAGAAAGGAACACAGACAATATACAGTAACAGTCACCTACAGGCAATAAAATGGCACTAAATTCATACCTTTCAATAGTTACCCTGAATGTAAATGGGCTCAATGCCCCAATCAAAAGACACAGGCTATCAGATTGGATTAAAAAACAAGACCCATCAATATGATGTCTGCAAGAGACTCATTTTAGACCCAAAGACACCCCCAGATTGAAAGTGAGGGGGTGGAAAATCATTTACCATGCTAATGAAAACCAAAAGAAAGCTAGGGTGGCAATCCTTATATCAGATAAATTAGATTTTAAAACAAAGACTGTAATAAGAGATGAGGAAGGACACTATATCCTACTTAAAGGGTCTATCCAACAAGAAGATCTAACAATTGTAAATATCTATGCCCCTAACATGGGAGCAGCCAATTTTATAATGCAATTAATAACAAAAGTGAAGAAACACATTGACAAAATACAATAATAGTGGGGGACTTTAACACCCCCTGACTGAAATGGACAGATCATCTAAGCAAAAGATCAACAAGGAAATAAAGACTTTAAATGACACACTTGACCAAATGGACTTTACAGACATATTCAGAACATTTCATCCCAAAGAAACGGAATACATATTCTTCTCTGGTGCCCATGGAACATTCTCCAGAACTGATCACATCCTAGGTCACAAATCAGGTCTCAAAGAGTACCAAAAGATTGGGATTATTCCCTGCATATTTTCAGACCACAATGCTTTGAAACTAGAACTGAATCACAAGAGGAAAGTCAGAAAGAACTCAAATACATGGAGGCTAAAGAGCATCCTATTAAAGAATGAATGAGTCAACCAGGAAATTAAAGAAGAATTTTAAAAATTCATGGAAACCAATGAAAATGAAAACACAATTGTTCAAAATCTTTGGGATACAGCAAAGGCAGTCCTGAGAAGAAAGTATAGAGCAATACAAGCCTTTCTCAAGAAGCAAGAAAGGTCTCAAATACACAACCTAACCCTACACCTAAAGGAGCTGGAGAAAGAACAGCAAATAAAGCCTAAACCCAGCAGGAGAAGAGAAATAATAAAGATCAGAGCAGAAATCAATAAACCAGAAACCAAAAGAACAGTAGAACAGATCAACGAAACTAAGAGCTGGTTCTTTGAAAGAAATAACAACGTTGATAAACCCCTGGCCAGACTGATCAAAAAGAAAAGAGAAATGACCCAAATCAAATTCATGAATGAAAGAGGAGAAATCACAACCAACACCAAAGAAATAAAAACAATTGTAAGAACATATTAGGAGCACACTATGCCAGGATATTAGATAACCTGCAAGAAATGGGTGCATTCCCAGAGATGAATCAACTACCAAAATTGAACCAGGAAGAAATAGAAAACATGAACACACCTATAACTACTGAGGAAATTGAAGCAGTCATCAAAAATCTCCGAACAGGGCGCCTGGGTGTCTCAGTTGGTTGGACGACTGCCTTCGGCTCAGGTCATGATCCTGGAGTCCCGGGATCGAGTCTGGCATCGGGCTCCCTGCTCGGCGGGGAGTCTGCTACTCCCTCTGACCCTCCCTCCTCTCGTGTCCTCTCTCTCGCTCATTCTCTCTCTCAAATAAATAAAATCTTAAAAAAAAAAAAATCTCCCAACAAACAAAAGCCCAGTGCCCAGATGGCTTCCCAGGGGAATTCTATCAAACATTTAAAGAATTAATACCTATTCTCCTGAAACTGTTCCAAAAAATAGAAATGGAAGGAACTTCCAAACTCATTTTATCAGGTCACCATTACCTTGATCCCCAAACCAGAGAAAGACCCCATCAAAAAGGAGAATTACAGACCAATATCCCTGATGAACACGGATGCAAAAATTCTCACCAAAATACTAGCAGTATCCAACAGTACATTAAAAGGATTATTCACTACGACCAAGTGAGTTTTATCCCTGGGCTGCAAGGTTGGTTCAACATCCGCAAATCAATCAACGTGATACAATACATTAACAAAAGAAAGAACAAGAATCATATGATCCTCTCAATAGATGCAGAAAAAGCATTTGACAAAGTACAGCATCCTTTCTTGACCAAAACTCTTCAGAGTAGAGGGATAGAGGGTACATACCTCAATAATATAAAAGCCATCTATGAAAAACCTACAGCGAATATCATTCTCAATGGGGAAAAGCTGAGAGCTTTTCCCCTAAGGTCACGAACGCGGCAGGGATGTCCACTCTCACCACTGCTATTCAACATAGTATTAGAAATCCTAGCCAGAGCCATCAGACAACAAAAAGAAATCAAAGGCATCCAAATCGGCCAAGAGGAAGTCAAACTCTCACTCTTTGCAGATGATATGATACTGTATGTGGAAAACCCAAAAGACTCCATCCCAAAACTCCTAGAACTCATACAGGAATCCAGTCAAGTAGCAGGCTATAAAATCATTCCACAGAAATCAGTGGCATTCCTATACACCAAAAACAAGACAGAAGAGAGACAAATCAAGGAGTCGATCCCATTTACAATTGCACCCAAAACCGTAAGATACCTAGGAATAAATCTAACCAAAGAGGCAAAGGATCTGTACTCAGAAAACTATAAAATACTCATGAAAGAAATTGAAGAAGACACAAAGAAATGGAAAAATGTTCCATGCTCATGGATTGGAAGAACAAATATTGGGAAGATATCAGTGCTACCTAGAGCAATCTACACATTCAATGCAATCCCCATCAAAATACCATCCACCTTTTTCAAAGAAATGGAACAAATAATCCTACAATTTGTATGGAACCAGAAGACACCCCGAATAGCCAGAGGACTATTGAAAAAGAAAAGCAAAGCTGGTGGCATCACAATTCCGGACTTCCAGCTCTATTACATAGCTGTCATCATCAAGAGAGTATGGTACTGGCACAAAAACAGACACATAGATCAATGGAATAGAATAGAGAGCCCAGAAATGGACCCTCAAGTCTATGGTCAACTCTACTTTGACAAAGCAGGAAAGAATGTCCAATGGAAAAAAGTCTCTTCCACAAATGGTGTGGGGAAAATTGGACAACCACATGCAGAAGAATGAAACTGGACCATTTCCTTACACCACACACAAAAATAGACTCCAAATGGTTGAAAGACCTAAGTGTGAGACAGGAGTCCATCAAAATCCTAAAGGAGAACACAGGCAGCAACCTCTTCGACCTCAGCACCAGGAACTTCTTCCTAGAAACCTCACCAAAGGCAAGGGAAGCAAGGGCAAAAATGAACTATTGGGATTTCATCAAGATAAAAAGCTTTTGCACAGCAAAAGAAACAGTCCACAAAACCAAAAGACAACTGACAGAATGGGAGAAAATATTTGCAAATGACATATCAGATAAAGGGCTAGTATCCAAAATCTATAAAGAACTTATCAAACTCAACACCCAAAGAACAAATAATCCAATCAAGAAATGGGCAGAAGACATGAACAGACATTTTTCCAAAGAAGACATCCAAATGGACAACAGACACATGAATAAGTGCTCAACATGGCTTGGCATCAGGGAAATCCAAATCAAAACCTCAATGAGATACCACCTCACACCAGTCAGAATGGCTAAAATTAACAAGTCTGGAAATGACAGATGTTGGCAGGAATGCGGAGAAAGGGGAACCTTCCTACACTGTTGGTGGGAATGCAAGCTGGTGCAACCCCTCTGGAAAACAGTATGGAGGTTCCTCAAACAGTTGAAAATAGCGCTACCATACGATCCAGCAATTGCACTACTGGGTATTTACCACAAAGATACAAATGTAGGGATCCGAAGGGGTACGTGCACTCCGATGTTTATAGCAGCAATATCCACAATAGCTAAACTGTGGAAAGAGCCAAGATGTGCATCGGCAGATGAATGGATAAAGAAGGGGTGGTATATATACACAATGGAATATTATGCAGCCATCAAAAGGAATGAGATCTTGCCATTTGCAACGACGTGGATGGAACTGGAGGGTGTTATGCTGAGTGAAATAAGTCAATCAGAGAAAGACATGTATCATATGACCTCACTGTTCGGAGGAATTCTTAATCTCAGGAAACAAACAGTGTTGCTGAGTGGTGGGGGGTGGGAGGGATGGGGTGGCTGGGTGATAGACATTGGGGAGGGTATGTGCTATGGTGAGCGCTCTGAATTGTGCAAGACTGTTGAATCACAGATCTGTACTTCTGAAACAAATAATGCAACATATGTTAAGAAAAAGAAAAAGAAAAAGATAGCAGCAGGGGAAGAATGAAGGGGAGTAAGTCTGATGGCAAGAGGAACCATGAGAGACGATGGATTCTGAAAAACAAACTGAGGGTTCTAGAGGGGAGGAGGCTGGGGGGATGGGTTAGCCTGGTGATGGGTATTAAGGAGGGTATGTTCTGCGTGGAGCACTGGGTGTTATGCACAAACAATAAATCATGGAACACTATATCAAGAACTAATGATGTAATGTATGGTGATTAACATAACAATAAAAAATTTTTAAAAAAGACAAAAAAATACTCATGAAAGAAATTGAGGAAGACACAAAGAAATGGAAAAACGTTCCATGTTCATGGATTGGAAGTACAAACATTGGGAAGATGTCAGTGCTACCTAGAGCAATGTACACATTCAATGCAATCCCCATCAAAATACCATCCACCTTTTTCAAAGAAATGGAACAAATAATCCTAAAGTTTGTATGGAACCAGAAGAGACCCCGAATAGCCAGAGGAATGTTGAAAAAGAAAAGCAAAGGTGGCGGCATCACAATTCGGAACTTCCAGCTCTATTACAAACCTGTCATCATCAAGACAGTATGGTAGTGGCACAAAAACAGATACATAGATCAATGGAACAGAATAGAGAGCCCAGAAATGGACCCTCAACTCTATGGTCAACTCATCTTTGACAAAGCAGGAACGAATGTCCAATGGAAAAAAGACAGTCTCTTCAACAAATGGTGTTGGGAAAATTGGACAGCCACATGCAGCAGAATGAAACTGGACCATTTCCTTACACCACACACAAAAATAGAATCCAAATGGTTGAAAGACCTAAATGTGAGACAGGAGTCCATCAAAATCATAAAGGAGAACACAGGCAGTAACCTCTTCGACCTCAGCCACAGCAACTTCTTCCTAGAAACTTCGCCAAAGGCAAGGGAAGCCAGGGCAAAAATGAACTATTGGGATTCCATCAATATAAAAAGCTTTTGCACGGCAAAAGAAACAGCCCACAAAACCAAAAGACAACGGACAGAATGGGAGAAAATATTTGTAAATGACATATCAGATAAAGGGCTAGTATCCAAAATCTATAAAGAACTTATCAAACTCAACACCCAAAGAACAAATAATCCAATCAAGAAATGGGCAGAAGACATGAACAGACATTTTTCCAAAGAAGACATCCAAATGGCCAGCAGACACATGAAAAAGTACTCAACATCGCTCAGCATCAGGGAAATTCAAATCAAAACCTCAATGAGATATCACTTCACACCCGTCAGAATGGCTAAAATTACCAAGTCAGGAAACGACAGATGTTGGCGGGGATGCGGAGAAAGGGGAACCCTCCTACACTGTTGGTGGGAATGCAAGCTGGTGCAATCACTCTGGAAAACAGTATGGAGGTTCCTCAAAAAGTTGAAAATAGAGCTACAATACGATCCAGCAATTGCACCTCTGGGTATTTACCACAAAGATACAAATGTAGGGATCCGAAGGGGTACGTGCACCCCAATGTTTATAGCAGCAATATCCACAATAGCCAAACTGTGGAAAGAGCCAAGATGTGCATCGACAGATGAATGGATAAAGAAGAGGTGGTATATATACACAATGGAATATTATGCAGGCATCAAAAGGAATGAGATCTTGCCATTTGCAACGACGTGGATGGAACTGGAGGGTGTTATGCTGAGTGAAATAAGTCAATCAGAGAAAGACATGTATCATATGACCTCACTGATATGAGGAATTCTTAATCTCAGGAAACAAACTGAGTGTTGCTGGAGTGGTGGGGGGTGGGAGGGATGGGGTGGCTGGGTGATAGACATTGGGGAGAGTATGTGCTATGGTGAGCGCTGTGAATTGTGCAAGACTGTTGAATCACAGATCTGTACTTCTGAAACAAATAATGCAACATATATTAAGAGAAAAGAAAAAGAAGAAGATAGCAGGAGGGGAAGAATGAAGGGGAGTACGTCAGAGGGGCAGACGAACCATGAGAGATGATGGACCATGAAAATCAAACTGAGGGTTCTAGATGGGAGGAGGGTGGGGGATGGGTTAGCCTGGTGTTGGGTATTAAAGAGGGCACATTCTGCATGGAGCACTGGGTGTTATGCACAAACAATGAATCATGGAACACTACATCAAATACTAATGATGTAATGTATGGTGATTAACATAACAATAAAAAAATTTTAAAAAAAGAAATGGAAATCACTCAGGTCACCACTGTGTGCCTTTTCACTATGCAGGACATCCCGCATCTCTGGATTACATAGGGTAATCTGCTTGGCCTCTGTCTCCTCAGTCCTCACTTGAATAGCAACCCCTCTAAGTCCTGACCACCCCAAGAAGAGGCACAGAATAAGGAAGGCAAAGGGAATATAAGAAGGATATGGTCTCAAGTGTAACCTGCAGGAAAGGAATTCTCCGAGGATGTCTGCGCCCTGTACCAAGTGGATCTCACCCCATGGAGTCATCAAAAGGAGAATGTTGCAGCCATTCACTGTTAGGAGGGCACAGGAGGGACACGTTTGAGGAAATCTCAGGAGATGAGTTGGACACGTCAAGTTTGACATTTCTATCAAACATCTCCACCACTAAGTAGGTAGCTGGATGCAAGTCTGGTGGGGTTGAGGTCCTATCTAAGAGAGCAACATCAGGGTTATCAGCTTCTAGCTGGTATTTAAAGCTATAACATCAGAGGAAGCCACCAACGGACCAAGGAGCTGGAAAAGAGAAATAAACAGAGATGTGAGCTCTGGGAGTCACCAAGCTTAGAGGCTGAGGGGACAAGGAGGAGCCAGTAATCAAGAAGACTAGAATAAAGTAGATAGTGGAGTGGCCCTGCGGTGCCTCAGACACCTAGCTGATGACCTTGGAGGTACAAGGACTAAGTATATTGTCAATGCTGATATCATTCAGGATCCAGGGACGATACCGACAGTCCCCCAATTATTTTAAACAGGGAAAATCTGATATAAAAGAATCACTAATGAGATATTTAAGAACTGAAAAGGGAAAACACTAAGGTATCTGGGAGTTCAGCTCTTCAGGAAGCTGCCACCAGCCCCAAGAACTGAACTGATCCACATAGATGTTTGTTGGAGGAGACACGGGCACTGAAGCTCAGGCATTCCAGAAGGGGACACTACTGGGCTGGTATGGGTATCTCCACACTCAAAGCAGGGACCCCACGGAGGTGGGTTCTGGACTTCCAAAGATGTGACAGTGGCCAGCTTGTACTGATATCTCTGCAGAGACAGCTGGATCTGTATGTGCAGTTTGGAACCACCACTGCCTGGATGAACAAAAAGCATTGCCAGGGTTATGTCACTGGGGTGGGCAGCAAAAGCAGGCAGAACGCAGAGAGGAAGCAGCACACCCCTTCCCTTCTGTGGCCTTCCTTTGGGTCTCTGTGAAGCTGGATGACAGGAGTGGGAGCTGGTGTGAGGTGGATGACCAGAGATGACAAGTGCCTGAGCCACAGGGCAGGAGGGGTCATCTACATGGATAGGAACTCCACTATCAATTAGGGACAGTGAGCCAGGGCCTATTCCATAAGGCTTAAGGGCAAATCCTGGTGGAAATGAGAGTAGAGAAGGACCAGCTAAACCTGAAAACAAAGGTTCAACAAAAAGTGACTGTCAAGCGCCACACCTTTGTCCGCCATGTGGAACCCGGTGTCTTAAAAGGCAAAATACTGATTTGGGCCAAGGGCTGACATTTTTTCCCTGTAAAACATCAGTTAACAAATATCTGAGGCATCATGAGCATCATGAGTAGTCACAGCTACTCAATTCCAACAGTGCAGCAGGAAAGCAGCCATAAACAATATATAAATGAAAGCATGTGGCCGCCCAATAAAACTTTATTTCTTGACACTGAAATATGAATGTTTCATAATTTTCACATGTCCTAAAATTGATGCTTTTGACTTTTTTCAATCATTTCAAAGTGTGAAAGCCATTCTTATCTGGTGGGCTACAGCAGCCAGGAGGATTTTCCTGAAGGGTGTGCTTGGCCATCTCTGGGTTTCAGCTCAGGCTCTGCCTTCACAAAACACCAAAACCCACAGATAACAAGCCATGGGCACAACAATATCTATTTCGAGGTGGAAAACATGAATACAATTTTGGAAAGATATGCTAGAAGTTCTTTGCATGTTCCAGAACCTAGGGAAACTGTGGAGGAAGTAGAATATTAGAGACTATAATGTGCTGATCTAGACATGGAAGGAAAACTGTAAGAATGCCACCAGCTCTTAATCTGCAGAGCAGGCGGGCGGAGCAAGATGGCGGAGGAGTAGGAGACCTAGATTTCGTCTTGTCTCAGGAATTCAGCTGAATAGGGATCAAACCATTCTGAACACCTACGAACTCAACAGGAGATCGAACGGGAGAGTAGCAACAACTCTCTGAACAGAGAAGCGACCACTTACTGGAAGGTAGGGCGTGCGGAGAAGTGAATCCGAGGCGATATTCGGGAGGATAGACGGCGGGGGAGGGGCCTCCGTCGGCCGCTTCTGGCAAGTGCTAGAGCCGCGGAGCACAAAATCGGACCTTTTAGAAGTCGGCTCGGCGGAGGGACGTCGCTGCAGTGGCTAAGCGGGGGGTGGAATCCTCTCCCGATAGTGTGGTCTCAGGACCCTTGGGGTCACAGAGAGTCCGGGGGGTGCCTGAGTGCACCAGAGCTCCCAGGTATCGGAGCAGGGAAGCCGGCTGCAGAGACGGAGCCGAGGCGCGGGCTCTCAGCTCGGGGTGGCGATAAACTGTGATCTGCGGCCCAGTCGGGGCACGGCTCCCCCAGCAGGGACCCAACAAGCAGCAGATCCGGGGAGACTCCCCTTCCTTCCCGGGGAGGAGCGGTGCGGGAATGCACTGCAGGGATCTGCTGGGTTTGGAGACTCCGTGCGGGGTCGGGTGCCAGACATAGAAACGCTCAATCACAGGCCGGGTGAGCACGGAGTGCGGCCGGAGACCAGGGACACGGAAGTGACTGCTTTTCTCTGGGGGCGCACTGAGGAGCGGGGCCCCGAGTTCTCAGCATCTCCGGGTGGAGATTGGGAGGCCACCATTTCTGCCCTGATCCTCCAAAGCTGTACCGAGAGCTTGCAGGGAACAAAAGCTCCTGAGAGCAAACCGGAGCAGGTTCCTTAGCCCGGCCCGACAAGGGCAGGGCAATTCCGCCTCCAGCAAAGACATTTGGAAACCACAGCAACAGGCCCCTCTCCCAGAAGATCAGCACAAACAGCCAGCAAGCCAAGACCAAGTTTACCGATCAAGGAGAACGGGAGAACTCCAGCGCTAGGGGAATACTGCACATAGAATTCATGGCTTTTTTTTAAATGATTCATTAGTTCATCAAAGTTAATTTTTGTTAACTGTTTTTTTTTTCTTTTTCTTTTTCCTTTTTTCAACCAACATCTTATCAATCCCTTTTTTAAAAAAAAAAACATTTTCTATTTTTCATTTTTAGAGTCATATTTTATCCCTTCATAGTAGTTACCCTTATTTTTGGCATGTACATATATAAGTTGTTCTCTCTTTAAAATTTTGAGGTACAGTTTCTTCTAACAGATCAAAATATACCCTAAATCACTAGTGTATGCCTTTGTTCTAGTCTCCTGCCTGATCACATTCTCTCCCTTTTTCCTTTTTTTTTTCTTTTTTTTCTTAAATCTTCTTTCTTTTTTCATTTTTTTTTAAAGATTTTATTTATTTACTTGAGAGAGAATGAGAGAGAGAGCATGAGACGGGGGAGGGTCAGAGGGAGAAGCAGACTCCCCGCTGAGCAGGGAGTCTGATGTGGGACTCGATCCCGGGACTCCAGGATCATGACCCGAGCCAAAGGCAGTCGCCCAACCAGCTGAGCCACCCAGGCGCCCAAATCTTCTTTCTTTTTTCAAACAACTTATCTTACCAAGTCCTTTTATAAAATCTTTTATAATTTTCATCTTTACAGTCATCTTCCATCCCTTCATTGTATCAACCCTTATTTTGTACATATATGTCCTTCTTCCTTTAAAATTTTAGGAGGCACTTTTTTCTAACAGACCAAAATACGCCCAAAAACTAGTGTGTGGCACTGATCTATGCACTAGCCTGATCATATTTGATCATATTCTGCTTTTTTTTGTATTGGTTTGTTTTTGTTTTTATCTTTTTTTCTTTTTTTTTTCTTTTTCTCTTTCTTTTTTCTTTCTTTCCCTTTCTTTTCCCCTGCTTTCAGGTCTTTTCTGATTTGTATACAGTATATTTGCTGGGGACGTTGTAAACCTGTTAGCATTTTGTTCTCTCATTCATCTATTCTCCTCTGGACAAAATGACAAGACGAAAGAAATCACCTCAGCAAAAAGAACAAGAGGTAGTACCGTCAGCCAGGGACCTACTCAATACGGACATTAGTACGATGTCGGACCTAGAGTTCAGAATCATGACTTTAAAGATACTAGCTGGGCTTGAAAAAAGCGTGGAAGTTATTAGAGAAACCCGTTCTGGAGAAATAAAAGAACTAAAATCTAACCAAATCGAAATCAAAAAGGCTATTGATGAGGTGCAATCAAAAATGGGGGCACTAATTGCTAGGATAAATGAGGCAGAAGAGAGAATCAGCGATATAGAAGACCAAATGATGGAAAATAAAGAGGCTGAGAAAAAGAGAGAGAAACAACTACAGGATCACGAGGGCAGAATTCGAGAGATAAGTGATACGATAAGACGAAACAACATTAGAATAATTGGGATCCCAGAAGAAGAAGAGAGAGAGAGGGGGGCAGAAGGTATATTGGAGCAAATTATAGCAGAGAACTTCCCTAATGTGAGGAAGGAAACAGGCATTAAAATCCAGGAGGCACAGAGAACCCCTCTCAAAATCAATAATAATAGGTCAACACCCCGACATCTAATAGTAAAACGTACGAGTCTCAGAGACAAAGAGAAAATCCTGAAAGCAGCTCGGGAGAAGAGATATGTAACCTACAATGGTAGAAACATTAGACTGGCAACAGACCTATCCACAGAGACCTGGCAGGCCAGAAAGGACTGGCAAGATATCTTCAGAGCACTAAACGAGAAAAATATGCAACCAAGAATACTATATCCAGCTAGGCTATCACTGAAAATAGAAGGAGAGATAAAAAGCTTCCAGAACAAACAAAAACTAAAGGAATTTGCAAACACGAAACCAGCCCTCCAAGAAATATTGAGAGGGGTCCTCTAAGCAAAGAGAGAACCCAAAAGCCGCAAAGAGCAGAAACGAACACAGACAACAGACAGTTAACAGTCACCTTACAGGTAATACAATGGCACTAAATTCATACCTTTCAATAGTTACCCTGAATGTAAATGGGCTAAATGCCCCAATCAAAAGACACAGGCTATCAGATTGGCTTAAAAAACAAGACCCATCAATATGCTGTCTGCAAGAGACTCATTTTAGACCCAAAGACACACCCAGATTGAAAGTGAGGGGGTGGAAAATCATTTACCATGATAATGGACAACAAAAGAAAGCTGGGGTGGCAATCCTTATATCAGACAAACTAGATTTTAAAACAAAGACTGTAATAAGAGATGAGGAAGGACACTATATCCTACTTAAAGGGTCTATCCAACAAGAAGATCTAACAATTGTAAATATCTATGCCCCGAACATGGGAGGAGCCAATTATATAAGGCAATTAATAACAAAAGCAAAGAAACACATTGACAACAATACAATAATAGTGGGGGACTTTAACACCCCCCTGACTGAAATGGACAGATCATCTAAGCAAAAGATCAACAAGGAAATAAAGACTGTAAATGACACACTGGACCAAATGGACTTCACAGACATATTCAGAACATTCCATCCCAAAGCAACGGAATACACATTCTTCTCTAGTGCCCATGGAACATTCTCCAGAATTGATCACATCCTAGATCACAAATCAGGTCTCAATCGGTACCAAAAGATTGGGATCATTCCCTGCATATTTTCAGACCACAATGCTTTGAAACTAGAACTCAACCACAAGAGTAAAGTCGGAAAGACCTCAAATACATGGAGGCTAAAGAGCATCCTACTAAAGAATGAATGGGTCAACCAAGAAATTAAAGAAGAATTAAAAAAATTCATCGAAACCAATGAAAATGAAAACACAACTGTTCAAAATCTTTGGGATACAGCAAAGGCAGTCCTGAGAGGAAAGTATATAGCAATACAAGCCTTTCTCAAGAAACAAGAAAGGTCTCAAATACACAACCTAACCCTACACCTAAAGGAGCTGGAGAAAGAACAGCAAATAAAGCCTAAACCCAGCAGGAGAAGAGAAATCATAAAGATCAGAGCAGAAATCAATGAACTAGAAACCAAAAGATCCTTTGCCTCTTTGGTTAGATTTATTCCTAGGTATCTAATGGTTTTGGGTGCAATTGTAAATGGGATCGACTCCTTGATTTGAAAGAGGCAAAGGATCTGTACTCAGAAAACTATAAAATACTCAGGAAAGAAATTGAAGAAGACACAAAGAAATGGAAAAACGTTCCATGCTCATGGATTGGGAGAATCAACATTGTGAAGATGTCAATGCTACCTAGAGCAATCTACACATTCAATGCAATCCCCATCAAAATACCATCCACCTTTTTCAAAGAAATGGAACAAATAATCCTAAAATTTGTATGGAACCAGAAGAGACCCAGAATAGCCAGAGGAATACTGAAAAAGAAAAGCAAAGCTGGCGGCATCACAATTCCTGACTTCCAGCTCTATTACAAAGCTGTCATCATCAAGACAGTATGGTACTGGCACAAAAACAGACACATCGATCAATGGAACAGAATCGAGAGCCCAGAAATGGACCCTCAACTCTATGGTCAACTTATGTTTGACAAAGCAGGAAAGAATGTCCAATGGCAAAAAGACAGTCTCTTCAACAAATGGTGTTGGGAAAATTGGACAGCCACATGCAGAAGAATGAAACTGGACCATTTCCTTACACCACACACAAAAATAGACTCCAAATGGTTGAAAGACCTAAGTGTGAGACAGGAGTCCATCAAAATCCTAAAGGAGAACACAGGCAGCAACCTCTTCGACCTCAGCCACAGCAACTTCTTCCTAGAAACTTCGCCAAAGGCACGGGAAGCCAGGGCAAAAATGAACTATTGGGATTTCATCAAGATAAAAAGCTTTTGCACAGCAAAAGAAACAGTCCACAAAACCAAAAGACAACTGACAGAATGGGAGAAAATATTTGCAAATGATATATCAGATAAAGGGCTAGTATCCAAAATCTATAAAGAACTTATCAAACTCAACACCCAAAGAACAAATAATCCAATCAAGAAATGGGCAGAAGACATGAACAGACATTTCTCCAAAGAAGACATCCAAATGGCCAACAGGCACATGAAAAAGTGCTCAACATCGCTCGGCATCAGGGAAATCCAAATCAAAACCTCAATGAGATACCACCTCACACCCGTCAGAATGGCTAAAATTAACAAGTCAGGGAACGACAGATGTTGGCGGGGATGTGGAGAAAGGGGAACCCTCCTACACTGTTGGTGGGAATGCAAGCTGGTGCAACCCCTCTGGAAAACAGTATGGAGGTTCCTCAAACAGTTGAAATTAGAGCTACCGTTCGATCCAGCAATTGCACTACTGTGTATTTACCACAAAGATACAAATGTAGGGACCCGAAGGGGTACGTGTACCACAATTTTTATAGCAGCAATGTCCACAATAGCCAAACTGTGGAAAGAGCCAAGATGTCCATCGACAGATGAATGGATAAAGAAGAAGTGGTATATATACACAATGGAATATTATGCAGCCATCAAAAGGAATGAGATCTTGCCATTTGCAACAACGTGGATGGAACTGGAGGGTGTTATGCTGAGTGAAATAAGTCAATCAGAGAAAGACATGTATCACATGACCTCACTGATATGAGGAATTCTTAATCTCAGGAAACAAACTGAGTGTTACTGGAGTGGTTGGGGGTGGGAGGGATGGGGTGGCTGGGTGATAGACATTGGGGAGGGTATGTGCTACAGTGAGCGCTGTGAATTGTGCAAGACTGTTGAATCACAGATCTGTACTTCTGAAACAAATAACGCAACATATTTTAAGAAAAAAGAAAAAGAAGACGATAACAGGAGAGGAAGAAAAGGGGAGTATGTCAGAGGGGGAGACGAACCAGGAGAGATGATGGACTCTGAAAAACAAACTGAGGGTTCTAGAGGGGAGGGGGGTAAGGGGATGGGTTAGCCTGGTGATGGGTATTGAGGAGGGCACGTTCTGCATGGAGCACTGGGTCTTATGAACAAACAATGAATCATGGAACACTGCACCAAAAACTAATGATGTAATATATGGTGATTAACATAACAATAAAAAAATTTAAAAAAAATCTGCAGAGCAGATGTTCTTGCTTGGGTAGAACCATGCATTACTCCTCACGGCCCCTCCAGAGCCTCTCTGTCTGGCAATTTTCCATAAAGTGGCCAATATGGGAGGCTAGAAATCATCATTTTCAAATTCGTTCTGTCTTTATGGGTTGCCGTAACACGGGGTGTGACAGCAATCTGAGATGACAGAAAGGACATGCCTAAGTTCTCAAAGACAAGGGCTATTTACCACCACATGAATGATTATCCAAAGCACACCAGGAGGGCTGATAGGAAAGACAAGGAAGGAATGAACTACCTGGAAAGAATTAGCTGTTGGCCAACTGCACCTGTCTTGGGCTACCTGCTGATCTGCTCTGGAGCCCAACGGAACGAAGACCGTATTCTCCCTCACTTCCGCTCTTATCAGTCTAGAGCCAACGTGGTTGCTACAGCATAGCCCTTCATGGTCTCCCCACCACATGCATTCCAGTACCCCAAATCAGGTAAAGCAAGAGGGGTAGTGACACCAGCAGGGAAGAAAGACACAGTCATTAAGGGTGAATGGCTCTGTGACCAGCCTCTCGGGGGTTCAAATCCTGTTTCTCCCACTTCATACTGTGAAACATAAGAGGAGGCAGATTATTTAGTTGCTCTGCACATTAGTTTGTTCAACTATAAAGACCTGCACATAATAGTGGCATTAATCCCACTCCACTGTCTTGAGAATTAGATGGGTCAACACATGTTAATTGCTTAAAATAGTGCCTGGATGCAAAGGAAAAGATTTAATAAATATAATTGACTCTCAAGCCCGATATAAAAGCCATGGTTAGTTTTCTACTAACCTAGTGGACAAGCTTCAAACTCCTGAGCTTGAGACCTCATGTGTCATGAGCTAGAATCACACAAGGTTTCTGAATATTTTATAAATACTCCACGCCCATTCTCATTCACCCTTTTGTACTCACTCTTTTCTGTACCTCATAAATCTTTCCCTATCTCTGTCCTAAAATCCCTACTCATCCTTTCAGATCTAGCATGAAAGCTGCTTAATTTTGTACTTTCTCAGCCTTCAGAAAATATTTAATTCCTTCTCCCATAAGCTCTCTGGGCACTTTCCTTGACTCGAATGGTGTCAACAGTTAAAACGGATCTTCAGGAACTCTAGCTTTCTGCCAGTTCTATTATAAAAGATGAAAGTCCTTTTATCTCTCTGGCAGAGGGCAGGTTTTCCCACACACATTCCATAACATTAGTTAACCTTTGCTTCATACCCAAAACAGAATTATGAGATTTTGTATTTGCAAGAGAATGCCTTTGGTGCTTTGGCTAAATGCAAATTTCCTTCCTTTGGTTCCCCTTGGCACTGCTAAGAGATACTGGATTTTTCTTAAGGTAACAAACATCACCTGAAAACCAAAAGGGAAATACACAAAGGAACACACATGTGCAGTGATCATGGAAAGCCCCAGTTCTGGGTATGGAGTAGAGGCTCCAGATCTACTGGGTCAGAGGTAGGAGCACATAGCAACAGGTGGTCTGTTGAGTGCAGAAACGCATGGATTCAAATTCCAGCCCGAGGACCTAATAGCATGTGAACTTGAGCAAGTTTATTCATAGGTGAGAATCCTCAGTCAAAAACTGGGCGGGGGCACCTGGGTGGTCACACTTCAGTAGATGCCATCCCCCCTGCCCTTTCCCCAAACTTTGGGTGCTCAGATTTCACCTACCCTCAAAACATAACTATGGCTAGTGTGTGGAAAAGGTGGGTAGTTCACCCAAACTCGGGTAGTGAAATTTGCACAAGTAGAAAATGGCAAGAAAATGCTGTAGAGATATTCCCAGAAAGGGGGCTGGGGTCTAAATCATTAGAAGATACATGAGTGTCCACCAAAGATTTCAACCCTCACTGTGGCACACCAGAATCACCCACATTGGTAGTCAATGATTGAGAATACTTGATAATTTCTCCTTTTGACCAAATTGTTGTCTTAAATCATCTCCTTCTGACCTGTCTCCATGCAACTAATCCGATTTCATCAGATCACCTGTGGCTATAATATTTGGTTTGGATTTTTTTGTTTGCTTTTATTTTTTCAAGCTTTTATTAAATAAAAGCTTTTATTAAATAAAAAAGCTTTTATTAAATAAAAAAAAATTCCAGGTAGTTAACATATAGTGAGCATTAGTTACAGGTATAGAATTTAGTGATTCATCACTTACATACAACACCCAGTGCTCATCCCAAGAAGTGCCCTCTTTAATCCCCATCATCCACTTAGCCCATCCCTTAGCTAAAAAATCAGGGTATCCCTTCAAATCAATACTTTTGTATCCTTTGGGTAAATACCCAGTAGTGCAATTGATGGGTCATGGGGTAGCTCTATTTTTAACTTTTGGAGGAACCTCCATACTGCTCTCCAGAGTGGTTGCTTTAATTTATCAATTCATTTAATCCTGAACTCTATCCCATGAGATAGCTATTTCTTATTATACTCATTTTATAGATGGGGGAAACTGAAGCACAGAGAAGTTAAAGCAATCTGTCAAAGTCACACAGTAACAAGTGAAAGATCTGAGATCCCACCAGAAGGTAAGTCTGGTTCACTCCAGACCTCTCTCTAAGCACCTTGAAACACTGTGATATTTTGCCTTGATTGTAAAATTGCCTTGCTTGTACAGGGACAGATCATGCATTGGTGATCTGGTAATCAGTGTTTAAAGCTTACTAATTGTAGCCTAATTAGACATCTTACAGGAGGGCATTTTATAAACAGTAAACTGTGGAGGGTCTCTCAGGAAATGGATTACAATTAGGCATTTTCTGGTAAGTTCTGAGATCTTTTGAAAAAATGCAATTGTAAAGAAGAAGATAATCCCATTAAGGTAAGAGGTAGAATTAAAAAATAAACTAGGCAAGGACTCTACCATGGAGAATAATTTAATATGGCAAAGCAAGAGATAATTCCAAGGAAGGTATTGGAAAAAAATAATTAGCTATTTAGAGGTGGTATAATTACTCTGGGTCCTCACCTCCCCACATGCATCAGAATAAATCCCTCAGCAATCAGAGGTAAAATTTTAAACGATACTCACAGAAAAACAAAGAAAATAAAACTTAAATTTTACCAAACCTCTGGGAAAAGAGTTGGCTGTTTAATTTCTAGAAGAGAAAAAAATCACACACACACACACACAAAAACAAACAGATCTGAATATATAAAAAGTTAAAATGCTTTCTATAGAAAAATAACCTAAATTAAAAAGGCAAACATGTCCCAGTATTTTCAGAAAATAATTTCTCAAGGGTTATGAACTTTATTATACAAAAGCTCAAGCATTAATATACAAATGATACCAAGTAGACAAATGGACAAAAACACGAATAGCAAAGTTATGAAAGTGGAAGATACATTTTTATCAAACATTTTAAATAGTCAACTTTAGTAATAACACAAATCAATATACCTAATATACTGAGAAATGGTTTTTAATGCCTTAAAAGTAGAAGCTTAAAAATGCATTTATGGGAAAAAATAAAAATAAAAAGTATGTTCATAGGTACATCCACTTTATAAATAAAGACATCATTTTATTCCCCATTTCACCTACCCACTAATGGGTCTTGCTGTCATGTATTTCTACAGCATGGAAATTGGCAAAAGCCATTTAGAAAGTAATTAGGATAGACATGTAAATGGCCAATAAAGCCAGAAATTAGTTCTCAGAACATATATTTATCCACAAATTTAAGCCTGCTCATATAACTTGGAATGAAGAAGAAATCCAAACAAATCATAAATCATGAGAAATGACCGACGAGCACCATATACCTCCCAACCTGGGAGATGTGACCAAGGCTGTATTAGAAGTAAAGTTATCCTCAGACACATGCAGGAGAAGAAAGGAAGAAAAACAAAGTTTAAAGTATGATCCATTACTTTTTACCTTTCTATAAAGCTAAAAAAGGAAGGTTTCTTTCCTTTTTCAGGTGAGATCTGAAAGATATGTAGAAGTCTGCTAAGTAGAAAGAAGAGAAACACAATCCAAGCAAAGGCTTGAGGGGATGCAGGAGAACAGACCAGGTCCTGGCCACACAGTTTCTATAGGCTTACGGTACGTCTCTGCTTAACCTAGAAAATGTGAAACCAGAGAAAAGTTCACTGAAGAAGAAGGACTGATATAACTGATAATATTTTTAATTTGCTGCTTGTGTACATTCCCCCATCCCCTTACCTAATGTCTCCCTGCAAGATGGAAAATGTGTTGAGAAGCAGCAGGGACGTACACACCAGGCTGTCCAGGAGTCAAGAGAAGGCAGCAACTCAGATGGAGGTGCTCCTGGGGTAAGACAAGTACAGGAATGGAAGAACTCTGTGTAGCAGGTAAAGCACACTGGGCATGGTGATGGATTCTGGGTGCAGGGGACAGGAAAATGACCTGACCATCATAACTTCCAGGTGTGGTCATTTCCTGAAATGAGAAATCCTACAAGAGGGAAGTACTTCAGTTGGCTCAATGTGCTAAATTCCCAAACACCTGTTTTTTTTTTTTTAGTAGACTCTTCTAGATTTCACAGAATATTATATTGAATTGACGGTTTTAATAGTTTTAGAAAATTTCTTTTTTTTAAAGATTTTATTAAGCAAACTCTACTTAATGTGACTTACAACCCTGAAATCAAGATTTGCACACTCAAGAGTCACCAGGCGCCCCTGGAAAATTTCTGCATATAGATATTTTTTAAACATTTATTTATTTATTTGAGAGAGAAAGAAAGAGTGGAGGAGGGAGGGGCAGAGGGAGAGAGTGAGAATCTCAAGCAGGCTCCACACCCAGAGCAGAAACTGACTTGGGGTTCAATCATGACCTGAGCCTAAATCAAGGGTTGGACACTCAACCGACTGAGCCACCCAGGCATTCCCCTGCATATATATTTTTTTTAATTTTTATTTTTTTATTGTTATGTTAATCACTATATATTACATCATTAGTTTTTGATGAAGTGTTCCATGATTCATTGTTTGTGCATAACACCCAGTGCTCCATGCAGAACGTGCCCCCTTGAATGCCCATCACCAGGCTAACCCATCCCCCCACCCCCCTCCCCTCTAGAACCCTCAGTTTGTTTTTCAGAGTCCATCGTCTCTCATGGTTCCTTTCCACCTCTGACTTACTCCCCCTCATTCTTCCCCTCCTGCTATTTTCTTCTTTTTCTTTTTTCTTAACATATGTTGCATTATTTGTCACAGAAGTACAGATCTGCGACTCAACAGTCTTGCACAATTCACAGCGCTCACCATAGCACATACCCTCCCCAATGTCTATCACCCAGCCACCCCATCCCTCCCACCCCCAACCACTCCAGCAACACTCAGTTTGTTTCCTGAGATTAAGAATTCTTCATATCAGTGAGGTCATATGATACATGTCTTTCTCTGATTGACTTATTTCACTCAGCATAACACCCTCCAGTTCCATCCACGTCGTTGCAAATGGCAAGATCTCATTCCTTTTGATGGCTGCATAATATTCCATTGTGTATATATACCACTTCTTTATCCATTCATCTGTCGATGCACATCTTGGCTCTTTCCACAGTTTGGCTATTGCGGATATTGCTGCTATAAACATTGGGGTGCACGTACCCCTTTGGATCCCTACATTTGTATCTTTGTGGTAAATACCCAGTAGTGCAAGTGATGGATCGTATGGTAGCTCTAATTTCAACTGTTTGAGGAACCTCCATACTGTTTTCCAGAGGGGTTGCACCAGCTTGCATTCCCACCAACAGTGTAGGAGGGTTCCCCTTTCTCCACATCCCCGCCAACATCTGTCGTTCCCTGACTTGTTAATTTTAGCCATTCTGACGGGTGTGAGGTGGTATCTCATTGAGGTTTTGATTTGGATTTCCCTGATGCCGAGCGATGTTGAGCACTTTTTCATGTGCCTGTTGGCCATTTGGATGTCTTCTTTGGAGAAATGTCTGTTCATGTCTTCTGCCCATTTCTTGATTGGATTATTTGTTCTTTGGGTGTTGAGTTTGATAAGTTCTTTATAGATTTTGGATACTAGCCCTTTATCTGATATGTCATTTGCAAATATTTTCTCCCATTCTGTCGGTTGTCTTTTGGTTTTGTGGACTGTTTCTTTTGCTGTGCAAAAGCTTTTTATCTTGATGAAATCCCAATAGTTAATTTTTGCCCTGGCTTCCCGTGCCTTTGGCGATGTTTCTAGGAAGAAGTTGCTGTGGCTGAGGTCCAAGAGGTTGCTACCTGTGTTCTCCTTTAGGATTTGGATGGACTCCTGTCTCACACTTAGGTCTTTCAACCATTTGGAGTCTATTTTTGTGTGTGGTGTAAGGAAATGGTCCAGTTTCATTCTTCTGCATGTGGCTGTCCAATTTTCCCAACACCATTTGTGGAAGAGACTGTCTTTTTTCCATTGGACGTTGTTTCCTGCTTTGTCAAAGATAAGTTGACCATAGAGTTCAGGGTCCATTTCTGGGCTCTTGATTCTGTTCCATTGATCGATGTGTCTGTTTTTGTGCCACTACCATACTGTCTTGATGATGACAGGTTTGTAATAGAGCTGGAAGTCCGGAATTGTGATGCCGCCAGCTTTGCTTTTCTTTTTCAATAGTCCTCTGGCTATTCGGGGTCTCTTCTGGTTCCATACAAAATTTAGGATTATTTGTTCCATTTCTTTGAAAAAGGTGGATGGTATTTTGATGGGAATTGCATTGAATGTGTAGATTGCTCTAGGTAGCATTGATATCTTCACAATGTTGATTCTCCCAATCCATGAGCATGGAACGTTTTTCCATTTCTTTGTGTCTTCTTCAATTTCTTTCATGAGTATTTGATAGTTTTCTGAGTACAGATCCTTTGCCTCTTTGGTTAAATTTATTCCTAGGTATCTTATGGTTTTGGGTGCAATTGTAAATGGGATCGACTCCTTGATTTGTCTCTCTTCTGTCTTGTTGTTGGTGTATAGGAATGCCACTGATTTCTGTGCATTGATTTTATAGCCTGCTACTTGACTGAATTCCTGTATGAGTTCTAGCAGTTTTGGGGTGGAGTCTTTTGGGTTTTCCACATACAGTATCATATCATCTGCCAAGAGTGAGAGTTTGACTTCCTCTTTGCCGATTTGGATGCCTTTGATTTCTTTTTGTTGTCTGATTGCTGTGGCTAGGACCTCTAATACTATGTTGAATAGCAGTGGTGAGAGTGGACATCCCTGCCGCGTTCCTGACCTTAGGGGAAAAGCTCTCAGCTTTTCCAATATCATTGAGAATGATATTCGCTGTAGGTTTTTCATAGATGGCTTTTATGATATTGAGGTATGTACCCTCTATCCCTACACTCTGAAGGGTTTTGATCAAGAAAGGATGCTGTACTTTGTCAAATGCTTTTTCTGCATCTATTGAGAGGATCATATGATTCTTGTTCTTTCTTTTGTTAATGTATTGTATCACGTTGATTGATTTGCGGATGTTGAACCAGCCTTGCAGCCCAGGGATAAATCCCACCTGGTCATGGTGAATAATCCTTTTAATGTATTGTTGGATCCTATTGGCTAGTATTTTGGTGAGAATTTTTGCATCCGTGTTCATCAAGGATATTGGTCTGTAATTCTCCTTTTTGATGGGGTCTTTGTCTGGTTTTGGGATCAAGGTAATGGTGGCCTCATAAAATGAGTTTGGAAGTTTTCCTTCCATTTCTATTTTTTGGAACAGTTTCAGGAGAATAGGTATTAATTCTTCTTTAAATGTCTGATAGAACTCCCCTGGGAAGCCATCTGGCCCCGGGCTTTTGTTTCTTGGGAGATTTTGATGACTGCTTCAATTTCCTTAGTGGCTATAGGTTTGTTCAGGTTTTCTATTTCTTCCTGGTTCAATTTTGGTAGTTGATACATCTCTAGGAATGCACCCACTTCTTCCAGGTTATCTAATTTGCTGGCATAGAGTTGTTCATAATATGTTCTTATAATTGTTTGTATTTCTTTGGTGTTGGTTGTGATCTCTCTTCTTTCATTCATGATTTTGTTGATTTGGGTCATTTCTCTTTTCTTTTTGATCAGTCTGGCCAGGGGTTTATCAATCTTGTTAATTCTTTCAAAGAACCAGCTCCTAGTTTCGTTGATCTGTTCTACTGTTCTTTTGGTTTCTATTTCATTGATTTCTGCTCTGATCTTTATTATTTCTCTTCTCCTGCTGGGTTTAGGCTTTATTTGCTGTTCTTTCTCCAGCTCCTTTATGTGTAGGGTTTGGTTGTGTATTTGAGACCTTTCTTGTTTCTTGAGAAAGGCTTGTATTGCTATATACTTTCCTCTCAGGACCGCCTTTGCTGTATCCCAAAGATTTTGAACAGTTGTGTTTTCATTTTCATTGGTTTCCATGAATTTTTTTAATTCTTCTTTAATTTCCTGGTTGACCCATTCATTCTTTAGTAGGATGCTCTTTAGCCTGCATGTAGTTGAGTTCTTTCCGACTTTCCTCTTGTGATTGAGTTCTAGTTTCAAAGCATTGTGATCTGAAAACATGCAGGGAATGATCCCAATCTTTTGGTACCATTTGAGACCTGATTTGTGACCTAGGATGTGATCAATTCTGGAGAATGTTCCATGGGCACTAGAGAAGAATGTGTATTCTGTTGCTTTGGGATGGAATGTTCTGAATATGTCTGTGAAGTCCATTTGGTCCAGTCCCCTGCATATATTTTAAGGACTATTTT
This sequence comes from Zalophus californianus, assembly GCF_009762305.2. Classification (NCBI taxonomy): domain Eukaryota; kingdom Metazoa; phylum Chordata; class Mammalia; order Carnivora; family Otariidae; genus Zalophus; species Zalophus californianus. The sequence continues at coordinate 186,266,474 of NC_045598.1, forward strand.
TCACTGTGTCTTCGTGGTATTTCTCACAACATTCTCTTAGCCAAAACCTAAGATGAGTGAGTGATTTGGTCTGTTTATAAATATATTTATTATTCAAAAACTTAATCAGTAATCATGTCTATTTTAACATGGAAATCTTTTAAGTTGTATTGATTATTGTAATCCTATGTTATACTACTTTCTATTTTTTATTAGCAATGTAACATTTCAGATTCTTTGATTTCTGAAAGAGCATATCAACATTAAATTTTGTCTGGCAATTAGTATCTAAATTTACCACATAATATGATTGCTGTGCTGCCTTATTGTTCATATTAAATGTCTCTTTTTTGCACTTATATGAATTTTATTTAAACTTACTTTTGAACACTTGCAAATGTTTATTATGACTAATGTATTTAAAAATCAATTTATTAACCACATGGCCCATTATAATAACCCCTTCTATGCCTGCTCACTCCCTTCCTGTCCCTTTGAATGGCTTTCCTCTACTTGCATAATTTTTCTGTAATCACCTACCAATTTGTCCTTTCCCAACATTCTTGTTAGATCCAAATATAAGAATCTCATCCACCACTGAGTTGTTTAAATATTTCTGATTTCTTGGGATACTTTCAAATATGAGTTTCTACCTTTTCCCAAAATGCAAGTACTTTTAGCACTTAACACTTTGATTTTTGCCCAGTAAAGCTGATTTCAGACTGCTAGCTTCCAAACTGTGAGATAAGAAATTTCTGTTGTTTTAAGCCTCCTAAGTTTGTGGTAATTTGTTACAGAAGCCCTAGGGAACTATAGATGGTGAATGTACATCAGATTTGGGTTAGCTCTCTTAGGGTTGTTTATGAAAGCATATTTTTAACCACTATTAATACATCCTAATGCCATTGACTTTAGATGCAATATGAAATATTATTTCAAAATCTTCATGGTCCCTTTAGGATTTTTAAGAGACAAATTGGACTTTTGATTGCTAAATATTATGGTAAAAGCTCAAGTTGTCCTAAATCCTTTACATTCTTGCTTTAAATCCACTTAATACATACCTTACATTTTCTGTACAGTGCCTTTGTGAGGAAAAGAGAAGCAGATAATGAAAAAGCTAGCTTGTCCAGTACCAGTGCAGTTGGAGCTACAGATAACTGCCCCAATTATACAGAAGAAAGAAAAAAAGTATGACAGCTAGTAATGGCAAAAAAACAAAACAAAACAAAACAAAACCCTTCATTTTTCCTTTAGTTGCCTGGTTGAAATGTATATATCTGTGACTACTTTTATCAAATTTCTGATTTCTCTATTTACCATAAAAAGCTCTTTGTCTTTGTCTATCTTTAAAATACTGCTATGAAGAAAAAACTAAAATCTGTCAAAACAAAATCTGCAGAAGTCTTCCAGTTCTACTACCAGCCCACCCAATAGGATTTCTTGTAAATTTTACAGAGTTAAATGAAACATACATTGGTAGACTTGGCAAGGTGGTCAGTTAGTAAATACGTCTTTGCTGACCACACGGGAAGTCTCGAAAGCAGACCAGGTCAGGGTAGGGGAGCTGGGTGTGGCTAATCCCATATGGGTAATTGTAGGTGTCTCTGCAACACCTTGGTGGAGATGCCAAAAGGCAGTTGCATGTGAGGTTCTAAGTGAGAGTAGATCTCTACTTGAGAAAGAGTGTGTCCTCTGCTATGGGCAGTGCTGAGTGGCAATGGACTCCCTCAGCAGCCCTGAGAACAATCAGTGAGTCTTGGTTGGACTTGGTTGGACTTCAAGAGAATGAATCTGTGACAGAGACTGGAATGATCAGACCCGGGAAGAAAACTACAAGAAGACTGAGTCATGAAAGCCAAGGGCAGGAAGTACTCCACAGAAGAGGCAGCAAGCCACTGAGACAGGTTAAGAAGAGGAAAATTAGGAAGTGCTGTTTGGATTTAATAATAAAAAAGCCACTGGCTTTTAAGGAGAGAGGTGCTGTTTTCTCAGAAGCCCCACTGGGAGTGCATTGAAGAGACAGTGGGAGGTAACAATAAATTGAGACAATAAGTATAAATAAGTGTTTTGGGGGGAGGACAGTAGCATAGTTTGGAACAGGTGAGGGGTCCCTACCACCCTCTAAGAGCAAAGACACCTGAGTATCTCTAAATGCTGAGGTAAAGGATTGACTTAAGAGAGAAGTTAGAAACACAACAAAGAGAAAGAAATACCAGGAATAGGAGGCGCCTGGGTGTCTCAGTCGGTTAAGTGTCTGCCTCAGGCTTAGGTCATTATCTCAGGGTCCTAGGATCAAGCCCTGCATCAGGCTCCCTGATCAGTGGGAAGTCTGCTTCTCCCTCTCCCTCTGCTGCTCACCCTGCTTGTGCGCTCTCTCTCTCTCTCTCTCTAATAGATAAATAATCAAAGTCTTAAAAAAAAAAAAGAAATACCAGGAATAACAGTATTTTATTAATCTTGAGAAGGCAGGAGGTAATGGGGACCACAGCACTAGAGAAGGCACAACACATCCTTGTAACTAAAAGGAACAAGAATAATATGGGAGGACTTCTGCTCCCAGCCCAGATAGGGTAATAGGTACAGGGTTCATCCTCCATCTGAACAAGGAGATACAGAGGAGACACAGAAGACAGTGGTTGGCAAGATGTTGGTTATCAATGACTTGAGGTCTTAACTATGATGAAAATATTTTAAGACACAAAAATGAGTAGAATGTTATCCTACATGCTCAGAAACCATATGCCAGAACTGGTAGACTATACACAACTCACCTCAACTCATGGTACAGAGACAGTGCTATCTTGTGTTTAAAAGACTGAACAGTTTGGTAGAGCCTTTTATAGAGCATTGGTTCATTTTCAAAGAGATGGACATCAAAATGCTTTATATTAACAGAAAGATATTGATACTACTTTTTTCACACTACAGGTGAGCATTCTGCCATGTTGTGAAATATTCTTTTAATCCAGTCAATTATTTATGAAGAACTATCCCTCAATGCCCACATATGGGCAGTGAAGCTCATCTGGATAGGAGGAAAGAGTTCCTCTGTCTGGTGTCCTTTAATGGTTGAAAGGGATATTCTCAGTGAGCTGGGTACACCTGGTTCATTTGTAGCTTAACAGCCTACCAGTCCCACGAGCAAAGGTGAAGCTGCTCTTGCTGTCCATCTGGAAGTATCCTATTGGTTCTCCTCACCCTGGTCACATCACATTAACCCCATCATTCAACCTAGCTCTGTACTGCTGGGCATACCCATCCTATGACCTGGGGCCACCTGGGATCCTGCAAGACAGATGGATTTGGAGAGTGACTTAGAAGAATATGTTTGCAAATTACTAACATGCAACATCCCACAGTGCCTCAGAAATAAGAAAGTGTATCCTGCATGTTGAAGGAGACTTCATAATTATCTAGTCACTCCTGAACCTGATTCTCAACAACCCACAGAAGCACCAATCCAAAGATGATTCGAGGACTTCTAACATCTTTAGAAGACCCGTGGTAACCATTGCATTGAGGGAACCCAGATTGTGCTGACACATCTTCTGAGGATGCTACCTCCTGGAGAGAGGGTCTGCCTGCTCTCCTCCCAACCCCTCCCTCACTCCGGAGCCCACTCTCCCTGCCCCAGGCCATCAGGGCCCTCAGAAGCTCCAGCTTCTCATCAGAACATCTTATATTTTTACATTTTCCCTTCTTCTACAGTCTGCACTTTTTGAAATGGAGTCTGAAATGTGGACATTTTTATGTACTAAAGAAAAACTGTCTTCTTCCTTTAGACAACAAAACACGCTCTTACAGCTCTGCTCAAAAGCTTCCATTAGTTCCCCTTTATGGACACCATGACTACAAACTCCTTAGCATGGCACCTGAAGTCTCCCACTGCCTGACCTCAACCCACCTCACATACCTACTCTCCTTCAGTCCACCCAGAAACCAATTGGCAGCAGTCCCAAGAGTCACCTGCAAAATTTACCCCCAAAAAGGAAACTGTGAGTCCTGAATGTGAAAGCCTAATTTTAGTGCCTGTGCACCAGTCAAACAATGTAATTGAGGTTCTCTTTACAATGGATCTCATTTATTATGTACTAATGACTTTGAGTTCTAGCACCCTGTATTCCAATAGCAGGTAGAGAAAATCCGTGAGATTTTTACTCTTCCTACTTAATTTTAATCACATAACCTATTTAAGGAGAGCAATAAAAAACATCCCATAGAGTTGAAGTAGTTTATATGTTACATATATTGTCTGAACTTTAGTCCCTTCAAAACTTTGCAGCTCTCTCATTCCCATTGTGCAGATTAAAAATTGAGTTCCAAACAGACATTATTAACAGTGAACTATATGCCAGGAATTATATTAGACTCATAAATATGAAGATGTGCCAATAAATTTATGTAAATACAGTTATTCAGTAGCAGAGTCAGGATTAAACCCTGAATATCCTGATTATAATTATTTTTAGCTTGCGTCTTACCATAACCTATACATATTTATAAATATATGTAATATATACCTATAATGTATTAATAATTAAGTATCTTGGACTTAATCATTGTGCAAGGTTTGATCCATACAATTTGCTTCATCTTTGTTATTCTTATTCTACAATGGAGTGGATTGTCCTTAATAGAGCTGTATCTAGGAGCTTTTGGCTTTACAATGAGAAAAAACTTTTAAAGTTTCAGTTCAGTGTTAAGAATTTAATGTTACCTGAAATTTTCCATAAGCAGATCATTAATTTTTGGAGAACAAAAGTGGGACAGGGAGGGGTAGAAATAAAGAATAACATCAAGTACCCACAACTGAGCAGTAGGACATCATGGATCCCCCTTTACTTGTCCCTATTATGTGCCTGAAAGACAAACACTGTGATCCCAGCTCCAAGAGGAGGTATGTGCCAGAAGCCATGGGGCAGATCACTGTCTGGACTAGGAGTCAGGGACCGTTGGGCAAGTGTTTTAACTTCCCTAAGCTTCAGTTACCAAACATGCAAAATGGAGATATTTTTTACCTAACTTTCAGGGATAAGGTAAGAATCAAATTACAAACATAAAAGAACTGTACCTTGTGTTGGTTTCAGTAAATTCATTTTTCCTCTTGGTTTGGACGCAAAATGGAAAGGGTACTGAAAACATCAAATTGATTTAGTTTAAGTGATAATACATCCATTGATTGAATGACTTTGAATGGAGTGCTCCCTATCCTCTGAAGGGGCAACTCAAGGAATCTTTGAGTAACTCTTGTTTTTTTCATGTCTGAGGCAGGAAATAGGGTCAGACATGTGCATTAGTCGACTAGGACTTCCACACCAAAATACCAGACCAGGAGCATTAAACAATTAGCATTATTTTCTCCTAGATCTGCAGGCTGGTCATCTGAGATCAAGGTGCCAGCAGAACTGGTTGCTGTTAAAACCTCTCTCCCTGGCTTGCAGACAGACACCTTCTCTCAGTGTCCTCAGTTGGACTTCGTGTGCGTGGACAAACAGCATGCTCTCTCTGCTGGGTCTTCTTCTTTTTTAATTTAATTTTATTTTATTATGTTAGTCACCATACAATACATCATTAGTTTTTGATGTAGTGATCCACGATTCATTGTTCTCCTTACAAGGTCACCAGGCCTATCACATCAGGGCCCCACCTTTATGACCCCATTTACCTCCTTAAAGGTCCTCTCTCCAAATACAGTCAATTTGGAGGGTAGGGATTCCAAATATGAATGGCAGAGTGGGGGCAGGGCACAACACAGTGTTTCAAGTCTCATGAGAGTAAGTAAAAGCAGTGGGATTGAAATCTTGGTCTGTGCAAATCCCAGGTCTCTAAGTTCCCTCTAAGATACATGGCCACTCATTCCTTACTGTACAGAGTCAAGGCCCCCAATGCCGGAGCATCAAGATACAGAAAATAAGAGAATGCTCTGGCATTTTGGGGGGGGGGACTTGATCCTGGAGAGACTGCCCCTCCCAGGGCTAGCTAATTCCTAGAGATAGCAAAAAAATCCATTACCCTATTTAAGCAGTTACTCCCCCTCGTCCCTTCTCCCACCCTTGGCAACTCTCCTTAGGTTTCTTTTGAACCTATAATTCTTGATACCATTATAGGCAGGAACTATTCCTTTCACCCCTTTGCATTTTCTAACTAATTTTTACAAACATTTTGGCTTTTTGGTAAATTATGTATTCAGAAAACTTACTAAATTCTGTTATTAATTGTAATTATTTCTAGATTTTTAAAAAATTTTTCTAGAAACAATTGTTCATCATTAAAGATAATTTTTAATCTCTTCCTTTACAATTTCTTAAACAATTTTAATTATGTTTTTTATTTCATTGCTTGGACTTCTCAACACCTTTGAATAAAAATGGTGAGAATGGTCATTCACGTTTCTTACTACAAATACAATTGTCTTACATTTTTGACATCAATTATTTAAGCCATGAACGGGAACTGAATTTTCTCAAATTATGTCTCTATATCTGTTGAGATGAATATGTAATTTTGAATTTGGTATGGTGAGTTACAATAATGCATTTTTATAGTGTCGAACTATTCTTGCATTGCCAGGTTATATGCTGTTTAGTCAGGATGCACATGCTTGTGTGGGCCTGTGCCCTCAATGCAATACTGACCATTTATCAATGTGTGTAGGCCTCACTTCTGATGTTCAATGACTCCCCTTGTGTGTTAGAGTCTGGAAGTGTCTCGGCCATTATCTCTTCAATTGTCACTTCTCAACCATTCTCCTCTGAGAATATCTGATGCCTATTTCAGCCTCTGAAACTATCTTTCCATTCATTTAACTGGTATTTTAAATTTCTATCTTATTGTCTCTCTGCTGGGTTCTAAATTACTTTATCAGTGTTCTCTGTCAGTTGACTACTCTTCAACTTCATCTCGGAAGTCTACAGGTTTATCTGTGTATAACATGTTTTATTTCATTTTTTTAGTCTAGAAATGTGTGTTTCTATATCTATGCTCTCGTATTTCATTTTTGCCTGATTTTTTGCCTCTCTCTCTTTTTAATGGAAGTAATGCCTTATTTATTTCTGAACATCTTAAACACACTTTGTCAGACTAGAATTACATTTGTAGTCTGTTGATTATTTCAGCCTGACTTAATGCTGGATTTTCTGTGTCTTAGAATCTTGTTTTGCAAGCTTGTTTTGAACAGAAGATTTTTTTGTCAGTTTTCTTTTCTTTCCTCCCTCTCTCCCTCCATCCCTCTGTGTTCTTTCCTTGTAATTTGGCTTTGCAGTTGTTTCCACTAGTTGTCTAAGGCAGCTGGCCCAGTAGGAGGCTATATGGTGGTGGTGTGGCATGGCTTTCTAGAGATAATACTCAGAATATCTTAGCTCTGGTCTCAGAGCCTACTGGTTGTCTGGCTCGATAATTGGCCTTGAGGCGCTATCATTTTCACATCCTTTCCTAGGTAAATGATCTCTAGGTGCTACAACTCAGGTAAGCTTTGAATAAAATTTTTTTCCAGCTTTTATGAATGAGTAGTTAGTAATTCTTGCCCAGCACATGCTTAATTAGTAAAGTAAGCAATGATTATCTTTATAATTATCACTATGATTATTTACCAGAAAGAGAAGGAACAAAGAGGAACCCAAAGCAAATGGTATGGACCAATTATTCAAATAAATTGTTTAATGTATTGATTATGGATATCCTTCTGAGTTAGGTATTATTTCCATGTCCTAAATGGGCTACCTGAGGGACCAAAATATTAAGGATCTTTTACAAGTATTCTTGGTCAGGGGCATCTGCGTGGTGCAGTCGTTAAACAACTGACTCTTGGTTTTGGCTCAGGCACTGATCTCAGAGTCATGAGATAGAGATCCCCCCACCCCCGTCAGGCTTCATGCTCAGTGCCAAGTCTGCTTGAGATCTCTATTCCTCTCCCTCTGCCCCTCCTGCTCATGCTCTCTCTCTCAAATAAATGGATAAATCTTTTTAAAAAAAAAGGGAAAAGGAAAGAAAAAAACAAGTATTCATGGCCAACGGGGGGAAAGGATTTGGAGACCGGTATTCCTGATTCTCAGGAGGGAACTGAAATATGTCCCTAGTATTTGGCATTTTTGTCTTTACTATTGTCCCTTTGGGTCAGCTGTCATGATTAACTATAGCAACCGGAGGTCTTGGCAATCCATGATCATTTTGGCTATAGCTCATTTGCTTATGGAAACTTTTAGACACCGATGTTCCCCATATCTTTTTCATGGGATGGACTCAGCCACAGCATGTACATTTGCCATTTCTTAGCTTCCTATCCTCCCAGCCAATCCACCACCACTTAGATATCCATGGTGTCAAATCTGAACCAAACTCAAACAGCCTTCTTGCTGCCCAGGAAGAATGAAGGACACCTACGCCTGAGGCCAGGGGAAGGGAGGTCACCAGTCATGGTCAGGAATAGGAACCCTTTGTCCCTTCTCTTTCCTTCTCACTCTGCATGATGACTGATGTTCCTGAGGGCATGTTTGTGATTCCTTCTGGTGGATCACATTACTGTTGAGAAACACTGAAGCAGAATTGCAGGTGAAATTGAGTGACTAAAGTGCAATGGACAAAGACAGTTAGGCATCACCCATAGTCTGCCTACCCTGTGTGATGTTACTCGGATAAACTCCCCCAGCTCTCAGAGGACCCGCAGTCGTCCTTCTCAGCAGGTGTTGGGTTAGAGTCACCTCTAGTTCATTTCCAGTGAGTCAGTGTATTCCAGAAGAGACAACAAACTCAATGTCCCCAGACTGCTTGCACCTTCCCTCCTTCCCTCCTTTTCCGTTATAAAGCCCTCTGCTTTATCCCATGACAACAGTTTGACTTTCTCTCTTGTGGAAGAGAGGAAATATGCATGTCTGACTATCTCTGAGCTACTCTCTGATGCTCTTTGTGGCCCTGCACCTTCTTGTACCCTCCCCTTCAACAGACTTCCTCCTGCCTCATCTCTTGGTACTGACCTGCAGGGTCCCTGAGGAGATCCAGAATACACCCTAGCATAGAAAATCAACTTGAAAAGGTTCCTTCATGTCTTTCAATCCGACTCCTGGATTAACAGAATAGCCAGCCACCCAACTCACCAACTCTAGAGTTAGGAGCCTCACTGGGGCTCTTCAGTGAAGGGCTGTTTCCCCCCAACATCCAGATCAGTCCCTGAGAAGGGGGCCCATGTTTGCCATCTCTGCTTCCTTTACAAACTCATCCTGAAAGGGGTGAATGGTAGTCTCGCTCAACATGTTCCCCAGTCTAGGATATCTAGACTTTTAAGAGGATGCCTACAGACCTGAGAACTCTGTCCCTAATGGTGCAACTCCATCATCTGTGTAGGGAGATGGTGAAATATTTCGGGACAGAGGGATTGGAGCTATCTGATACCCATATTAATTTATATCTTGTTAATAACACTTCTCTATGTACAAGTGTGGTTATGCCATGCATAAATAAGAAAACTCTTGGGATGAAGTGTGCATGATCCTCATTAGTCCATCACCTATGGCCATAAGCAGCACATGGGAAGACAAGTAACACCAATCTCGCTCGCACTTTCTGTGGATCTCAGTTACTTATCTCCCCACTCTAACTCATTTAATGGTCAGAAGAAATGTGAAATGCTGATTACTTCCATTTTACAGATGAGGTAGCACCTAGAGATGTTGAGGAAGTTGCTGGAAATCTCAAAGTTATGATGATGATGAAATGTGAACCCAGATTCCAAAGTTGATATTCTACTTGTTAGAACACTCACCCCGAAAGGAGGAACTTTACAGCTAAGGGGATCCTGGAAGCAATGTGGATTAAGAGGGGCTGCAGCTCAAAGCTGTGGGCTGGTATTCTTTTCACCCCAAGGTTACACCACCAGGATGTGAACCCTGATCCCTTCTGAAGCCTCCTTCAGGACTGCAGCTCCTACCTCTGTGCTGCCTTCTCCAGGGCTCTCTCCTGCAAAGACCCTCTGATGCTCAGGTTACTAACCCTTGTCTCAGGTCCCCAGAACCCAAGCACCACCAAAGCAACTGCTCTGAAGTCCTGTGCCCACCTTCTTTTGAGATGGTCCCTTTAAGGGGAGCAACTTAAAGCCAGAAGGTCAGGACACAACCTGCAAGGACGTACTTTTGTGACCCTTGAAACAGGATGGTGGAGCTGGGGAGGGCCAGGCAGCGCCAGCAGAGGTGGCAAGCTGATGTCCCACTGATGAGGGAGCAGAAGGCAAGCTGAGGGCAAAGCACAAGTGGACACCTTGCAACATCCCCACCACCCGCCGTGGGATATGTGTGACATTCCTCAGGCACTCCTGGCTGCCCCAGCACCCAGGAAAGGGGAAAACAAATGGTTAACTGATAGAGATCACAGTCCTGCTGGACATAAGTCTCCATCAATTTGCAACTCTCTGAATGATTTACAAGAAAAAAGCCATCTCCAGAAACCTATAGACTCCATTTCCTGGAGCCCTAACATCCCCCTCCCCTCCATAGGAGAGAAAAATCATATAATCAGTCACTCCTCACAACCCCAGTACAGCTCCTTCTGCTCATGGGTCCTGTCCCTATGCTATCCTAAAAACACCTTTTTGTACCAAAAACATCCCAAGAATTCTTTCTTGGCCATTGGCTCACTTCAAAACACCCTACTTCAAACCACATCACTAGGAACTGGTGGGTGGTACGGGCTCCACCCAGCAGTCACCCCCCCCCACCCCCCACAAAAGCTACTGTTTTAAGACAGTGGCATGCCTTCTATGGCGGGGGGGTGGTCTCCCTCTGATCCTCTAGCCCTGACTCTCCCTTCATCTCAGGAAGTTTCAGCAGCTGGGTGGAGCCCTGTGTTTCTGCATTTCACCAACCTTCTTCCTCACCCCACCCCCATACACACACTCTTCACTGTAAGCATATCCCCTCACCTTTACCTGAACAAAATGCATTAACTTCCTGACACAAACCCAATAAACCAACCTGAATCTGATCTGTTCCCTCTGTCTTTCTTTTCAGATGGCAAATTTATCCCCCTGTCATCCATGGGCAGCCCCTCTCCTGGGCCCAGGGACCAGCTCTACCCATCACATCTACTCCTCTGGTAGTTCATCCCACTAACTGGAAACACCAGAAATCCAAGTAGCTCAAACTGGAATCTGACAGACCCTTCTTGAATCCACTCCACTCTCTGTACCCTAAATCCAATCTATTGTTAAATCCAACGAATGAATTCTGGATCTCCCTTCTCAGACATAGATTTCTGGGGATCTAGACATCTAGAATGAAGCTCTTCCTAAGAGTGGGTTATAAAGATGACACAGAATGGGAATAAGTGCTGGGAAGGATGAACACACCCACGGGCCTCTGCTTCCCAGAGCCTACAAGCCCAAACTGGCAACTTGATCACAGATCAAACTGCCCTCAACAGGCTAAATTTTCTAGGTCCTTGGAATGCTCTACATACATTTCCCCCCTTTTCAAAATCCCTGAGCCATTCCTTAAAGTAGTCTTTAAATGGACCTTGCCACCTGATCTCTAGCCAGGTTTGGGAAGTGAATGAAAGAAACTCTGGTCTGTGCTTAACAGTGATTGTAGCTAACAGGAGTTGAGCACTCGTTCTGGGCAGACAGCTAAGCACTTTGCATGTGTTAATTAGTTTAATCTTCACATCAAATCTAGGAAATCGGCACAATCAAAACGGTTAGTATTCCCATTTTACATGTGAAGCAACTGATGGTCACCGAAGTTGAATAATTTGCTCAAGGTCAGAGAGTTAAAGTTAAGGGCAAATTTTCAGGCAAGAAAACTGAGTTTGGAGAGGCTAAGAGATTTGTTCATATGCAAATGGTAAACCTGGCTGAGCTGAGATTCAACCCTTATCTGCATGGATCAAATGCCCATTCTCCTTGGGAAGTTAATAAAATTCAGCATGACCTGGGTTCGACTTCCCATGTATTAAGTGCATCTGAGCTGGGTCTGGCTCAATTTTACTTAATTCCTCAAAGAGGAAACCAGTGTTCAAGCAGGGAAGTATAATATGCATGAACAGTTAAGACCTAAAAGCAGGAGCAGGGTAAAAAGTCAAAAATCAGGAACCAAAAAGGCTTAAAAGAGCAGGCATAAGGACAAGGACCCCCTGGGGTTTTTAAGACCATCACTAGGGTGCTAACTGCTTTAGTGGATAAAAGATCAATAACATTATCTGGCTGGCTGGCAGGCAGAGCATTAGGGGTGCAGTGGTGCCACAAAGGATGGTTTAGAAATTATAAAGTAAATAAAACCAGTAGCTTTACCCTCAGACAATATAGAGCAAAACCCATTTTATGAGCAATTTAACTGATTTCCTGGACAACCCCATTAAATCCACCATTTTCCTAAAAATAGGCACTGTCTGATTGGTCCTGATAAGGGGCAACAGAAACCCTTCCTGCCTTAGCCAGACAGTGGTTTTTGTTCTATTTCTGTGGACTGTTGCAGACCACCAAGAATGGAACACACTGCATGACAGTGAGTGGGATGAACAAAAGGAAACAGAGTGGTTTTAGTAAGAGGGAATGTGGCAGGAGACACACAAGGCTGGTACCAGGGGCCTTGTATAATTCAGCACAGATCCTCAAGTGTTGGGCTAGTAATCATAACCAATTTGGAGCTCACACTGTGAGGTGAGAAAGATTTTTTTTTCTTACAAATCAGATGTAAAGTGAAAACAAAAGTCATTCTTCCTCCTGTAAGAGTTAGAAGGAGAGAACAGCAGGGGTTAATTTGTGCATGAATAGAAGAGATTCTAAGGCCTGGGTGAGAAAAAAAATAAATAAACCTATGGCTGGAAACCCACCAACACTATAAAGGATGTTTCCAGTGTCTTCCAGTAGGACTTACAGCATCTGGAGAAGGAAGAAAGGCCTGTGTCTTGATTACTACCAAAGAAAACGGCCTCAAATTTACTTCCAGACTTCCTATCCAGGTCGGTGACTCCCCTGTCCCCCAGTTCTCTAAACTGCAGCCCCATCCAGAATCCAAGATGCATGGATTCTTCAGGGAGTCTGTGGAATGCCATCAAAACATCAGAACATTTAAAAATTGTATTCGAAATGTTGTGTTTGCATGAACACATAATTTTTTTATGGGGGAAAGAAGCTCAAAGATTTCACAAATTTCTTAAAGAAGCCTGTGTTCCCAGATAGTGAAGAAATATTGTAATCCATACGGTAACCAGGCACTAGTGATTTTTATGGGTTTCTCACTCTGCCCCGGCTTGGTCTCTTATCACGTGCCTCGGGTATCTATGCCACGGACATTCTTAGTTCAGCGACCCAACCATTAGCTTGCAGCCCACAGCTCCCTGTACAGGCAGCAGGGCCATAACGTGAGGGCGTGCAGAACAGAGGTCCCCCCCAACCCCAGACCCACCGAAAGTGCAGGGTGCAGATTCCACCTCCCATGCTCTGCTTGACCACTTTCTCTTTCTCTTGCTGCATCAAATCCTCTGCCTTCAAGTAAAAGCCTCCTGTGAGTATGCTCTGTGCAGTCCGGTGAACCCTTTCTGATAACTAACACCTAGGCAAAACTTTGCAGAGTATAAATCCTGGCCCTGTGGGTTTGACCATGTGATTAGCTTTGGCCAAGGGGGTTTTGGTAGATGTCATGCAAGCAGAGACATGAGAGGTATGGGAACAAGTGGGCTTGGCCATTTCGTGGTCATGGTCATAGCCACGAGGACATGTTGGGAGTAGCCTGATGGATGATAAGTGATAAGAAGGGCAGATTGGGTCAGACCAGTTGGCTCAGTCCAGGGCAGCCAAACTCAGAACACAGCCAACTCTGCACGTGCCTGTAAGCCCAGTCGAAATCAACAGCACCTTCGGGTCAAACCCAGCTGATCCAAACGCTGAGCAAAGAATGCTGATAGTTGTACGCCCTGGGGATCACAAGCTGTTTGTTACATAACATTCCTAAGACAATATATAATTTATACAGAGGAGGTCTACATCAGCCAACTGGAGTGTAGGGGGATGTACCAAAAATGGCATCAGTATGGCCAGAGGACTCTGTAAATTGTTGTAGTAACAAAAGGCCACAACAAGCCCCTCCAGTGACTACCCATCTCCAAGTGTGCACACATATCTTGCACGTGGGGGATCCAGGCGCCTCCTCCCGCAAAGGCTGCTAACAGATTCTGAGCATATCCCGTGTGCCGCACGCCACTTATATGCACATCTGCCAACTTTTCTCAAGACAACTTATGTGAATTAAGTATTTTTTTATTATGTTATGTTAGTCACCATACATCACATCATTAGTTTTTGATGTAGTGTTCCATGATTCATTGTTTGCGTATAACACCCAGTGCTCCATGCAGAACATGCCCTCTTTAATACATCACCAGGCTAACACATGCCCCCAAACCCCTCCCCTCTAGAAACCTCAGTTTGTTTCTCAGAGTCCATAGTCTCTCAAGGTTTGTCTCCCACTCCGATTTTCCCCCCTTCATTCTTCCCCTCCTGCTATCTTCCTCTTTTTTTTTTTTAACATATAATGTATTATTTGTTTCAGAGCTAAGGTCTGTGATTCAACAGTCTTACACAATTCACAGTGCTCACCATTGCTCATACCCTCCCCAATGTCCATCACCCAGCCACACCATCCCTTCCAACCCCCACCACTCTAGCAACCCTCAGTTTGTTTCCTGAGATTAAGAATTCCTCATATCAGTGAGATCATATGATACATGTCTTTCTCTGATTGACTTATCTCGCTCAGCATAATACTCTCCAGTTCCATCCATGTCGTTGCAATGGCAAGATTTCATTCCTTTTGATGGCTGCATAATATTCCATTGTGTATATACCACCTCTTCTTTATCCATTCAACTGTTGATGGACACCGTGGCTCTTTCCACAGTTTGGCTATTGTGGACATTGCTGCTATAAACATCGGGGTGCACGTACCCCTTCGGATACCTACATTTGTATCTTTGGGGTAAATACCCAGTAGTGCAATTGCTCGGTGGGATGGTAGCTCTAATTTCAACTTTTTGAGGAACCTCCATACTGTTTTCCAGAGTGGCTGCACCAGCTTGCATTCCCACCAAGAGTGTAGGAAGGTTCCCCTTCTATGCATCCCCGCCAACATCTGTTGTTTCCTGACGTGTTAATTTTAGCCATTCTGACTGGTATGAGGTGGTATCTCATTGAAGTTTTGATGTGGATTTCCCTGATGCCGAGCAATGTTGAGCACTTTTTCATATGTCTGTTGGCCATTTGGATGTCTTTAGAAAAATGTCTGTTCATGTCTTCTGCTCATTTCTTGATTGGATCATTTGTTCTTTGGGTGTTGAGTTTCAGAAGTTCTTTATAGATTTTGGATACTAGCCCTTTATCTGATATGTCATTTGCAAATATCTTCTCCCATTCTGTTTGTTGTCTATTGGTTTTGTTGACTGTTTCTTTTGCTGTGCAAAAGATTTTATCTTGATGAAGTCCAATAGTCCATTTTTGTCCTTGCTTCCCTTGCCTTTGGCAATGTTTCTAGGAAGAAGTTGCTGTGGCTGAGGTCGAAGAGGTTGCTACCTGTGTTCTCCTTTAGGATTTTGATGGACTCCTGGCTCACATTTAGGTCTTTCAACCATTTGGAGTCTATTTTTCTGTGTGGTGTAAGGAAATGGTCCAGTTTCATTCTTCTGCATGTGGCTGTCCAATTTTCCCCACACCATTTGTGGAAGAGACTGTCTTTATTCCATTGGACATTCTTTCCTGCTTTGTCGAAGATGAGTTGACCATAGAGTTGAGGGTCCATTTCTGGGCTCTCGATTCTGTTCCATTGATCTATGTATCTGTTTTTGTGCCACTACCATACTGTCTTGATGATGACAGCTTTGTAATAGAGCTGGAAATCCGGAATTGTGATGCCACCAGCTCTGCTTTGCTTTTTCAACATTCCTCTGGCTATTCAGGGTCTTTTCTGGTTCCATACAAATTTTAGGATTATTTGTTCCATTTCTTTGGAAAAAGTGGATGGTGTTTTGATGGGGATTGCATTGAATGTGTAGATTGCTCTAGGTGGCATTGACATCTTCACAATATTTGTTCTTCCAATCCATGAGCATGGAACGTTTTTCCAATTCTTTGTGTCTTCTTCAATTTCTTTCATGAGTATTTTATACTTTTCTGAGTACAGATCCTTTGCCTCTTTGGTTAGATTTATTCCTAGGTATCTTATGGTTTTGGGTGCAATTGTGAATGGGATCTTAATTTCTCTTTCTTCTGTCTCGTTGTTGCTGTATAGGAATGCCACTGATTTCTGTGCATCGATTCTATATCCTGCCACTTTACTGAATTCCTGTATGAGTTCTAGCAGTTTTGGGGTGGAGTCTTTTGTGTTTTCCACATAAAGTATCATAACATCTGAAAACAGTGAGAGTTTGACTGCTTCTTTGCTGTTTTGGATACCTTTGATTTCTTTTTGTTGTCTGATGGCTGTGGCTAGGACTTCTAATACTATGTTGAAGAGCAGTGGTGATAGTGGACATCCCTGCCGTGTTCCTGACCTTAGGGGGAAAGCTCTCAGTTTTTCCCCATTGAGAATGATATTCGCTGTGGGTTTTTCATTGATGTCTTTTATGATATTGAGGTACGTACCCTCTATCCCTCTACTCTGAAGAGTTTTGATCTAGAAAGGATGCTGTACTTTGTCAAATGCTTTTTCTGCATCTATTGAGAGGATCATATGATTCTTGTTCTTTCTTTTGTTAATGTATTGTATCACGTTGATTGATTTGTGGATGTTGAACCAACCTTGCAGCCCAGTGAATAATCCTTTTAATGTACTGTTGGATCCTATTGGCTAGTATTTTGGTGAGAATATTTGCATCCATGTTCATCAAGGATATTGGTCTGTAATTCTCCTTTTTGATGGGATCTTTGTCTGGTTTGGGGATCAAGGTAATGCTGGCCTCATAAAATGAGTTTGGAAGTTTTCCTTCCATTTCTATTTTTTGGAACAGTTTCAGAAGAATAGGTAATTCTTCTTTAAATATTTGGTAGAATTCCCCTGGGCAGCCATCTGGCCTTGGGCTTTTGTTTTTTGGGAGAATTTTTATTACTGCTTCAATTTCCTTAGTGGCTATAAGTCTGTTCAGGTTTTCTGTTTCTTCCCGGTTCAGTTTTAGTATTTGATACATCTCTAGGAATGCATCAATTTCTTCTGGATTATCTAATTTGCTGTCATATAGTTGCTCATAATATGTTCTTATAATTGTATTTCTTTGGTGTTGGTTGTGATCTCTCCTCTTTCATTCATGATTTTATTTATTTGGGTCATTTCTCATTTCTTTTTGATCAGTTTGGCCAGGGGTTTATCAATCTTGTTAATTCTTTCAAAGAACCAGCTCCTAGTTTCATTGATCTGTTCTACTGTTCTTTTGGTTTCTATTTCATTGATTTCTGCTCTGATCTTTATTATTTCTCTTCTCCTGCTGGGTTTAGGCTTCATTTGCTGTTTTTTCTCTAGCTCCTTTAGGTGTAGGATTAAGTTGTGTATTTGAGACCTTTCTTGTTTCTTGAGAAAGGCTTGTATTGCTATATACTTTCCTCTTAGGACTGCCTTTGCTGCATCCCAAAATTTTGAACAGTTGTGTTTTCATTTTCATTGGTTTCCACGATTTTTTTTCTCTTCTTTAATTTCCTGGTTGACCCGTTCATTCTTTAGTAGGATGCCCTTTAGCCTCCATGTATTTGAGTTCTTTCCGACTTCCCTCTTGTGGTTGAGTTCTAGTTTCAAAGCATTGTGGTCTGAAAATATGCAGGGAATGATCCCAATCTTTCGGTACTGGTTGAAACCTGATTTGTGACCTAGGATGTGATCTATTCTGGAGAATGTTCCATGGGCACTAGAGAAGAATGTGTATTCCATTGCTTTGGGATGGAATGTTCTGAATATGTCTGTGAAGTCCATTTGGTCCAGTGTGTCTTTTAAAGTCTTTATTTCCTTGTTGATCTTTTGCTTAGATGATCTGTCCATTTCAGTCAGGGAGGGTGTTAAAGTCCCCCACTATTATTGTATTGTTGTCAATGTGTTTCTTTGCTTTTGTTATTAATTGCCTTATATAATTGGCTGCTCCCATGTTAGGGGCATAGATATTTACAATTGTTCGATCTCCTTGTTGGATAGACACTTTAAGTAGGATATAGTGTCCTTCCTCAGCTCTTATTACAGTCTTTGGCTAAAATCTAATTTGTCTGATATATGGATTGCCACCCCAGCTTTCTTTTGGTGTCCATTAGCATGGTCAATGGTTTTCCACCCCCTCACTTTCAATATGGGGGTGCTTTTGGGTCTAAAATGAGTCTCTTGCAGACAGCACATTGATGGGTCTTGTTTTTTTATCCAATCTGATAGCCTTTGCCTTTTGATTAGGGCATTTAGCCCTTTACATTCAGGGTAACTATTGAAAGATATGAATTTAGTGCCATTGTATTGCCTGTAAGATGACTGTTACTGTATATTGTCTGTGTTCCTTTCTGGTCTATGTTACTTTTAGGCTCTCTCTTTGCTTAGAGGACCCCTTTCAATATTTCTTGGAGGGATGGTTTTGTGTTTGCAAATTCCTTTACTTTTTGTTTGTCCTAGAATGTTTGTATCTCTCCTCCTATTTTCAATGACAGCTTAGCTGGATATAGTATTCGTGGCTGCATAATTTTCTCATTTAGTGCTCTGAGGTTATCATGCCCATCCTTTCTGGCCTGCCAGGTCTGTGGATAGGTCTGTTGCCAATCTAATGTTTCTACCATTGTAGGTTACATATCTCTTCTCCCGAGCTGGTTTCAGGATTTTCTCTTTGTCTCTGAGACTCGTAAGTTTTACTATTAGATGTCGGAGTGTTGACCTATTTTTATTGATTTTGAGAGGGGTTCTCTGTGCCTCCTGGATTTTGATGCCTGTTTCCTTCCCCACATTAGGGAAGTTCTCTGTTATAATTTGCTCCAATATACCTTCTAACCTCTCTCTCTTTCTTCTTCTTCTGAGATTCCAATTATTCTAATGTTGTTTTGTCTTATGGTATCACTTATCTCTCGAATTCTGCCCTCATGATCCAGTTGTTGTTTATCTCTTTTTTCTCAGCTTCTTTATTTTCCATCATTTGGTCTTCTGTATCACTAATTCTTCTGCCTCATTTAGCCTAGCAGTTAGAGCCTCCATTTTTTATTGTACCTCATTAATAGCCTTTTGGATTTCGACTTGGTTATATTTTAGTTCTTTTATTTCTCCAGAAAGAGTTTCTCTAATAACTTCCATGCTTTTTTCAAGCCCAGCTAGTATCTTTAAGATCATCATTCTGACATCTTACTAATGTCCATATTGATTAGGTCCCTGGCAGTCAGTAGTACCTCTTGTTCTTTTTGTTGAGGTGATTTTTTTCCATCTCGTCATTTTGTCCAGAGGAGAATAGATGAAAGAGAGAACGAAATGATAACAGGTTAGAACATCCCCAGAATATATGCACTAAACAAATCAGAAAAGACCTGAAACCAGGGGAAAACAAAGGAAAGAAAGAAAAAAAGAAAAACAAAAAGAAAAAGATAAAAACAAACAAACAAAAACATAACAAAACAAAAAAAACAGAATATGATCAAATATGATCAGTCTGGTGCCTAGATCAGTGCCACACACTAGATTTGGGGCATATTTTGGTCTGTTAGAAGAAAGTGCCTCCCAAAATTTTAAAGAAAGAGAAATTATATATGTATAAAATATGGGTTAATCTGATGAAGGGATGGAATATGACTGTAAAGATGAAAATTATAAAAGATTTTATAAAAGGAATTGATAAGACGTTGGTTGAAAAAAGAAAGAAGAGGATTAAAAAAAATGGGAGAGAATGTGATCAGGCAGGAGACTAGAACAAAGCCATACACTAGACATTTAGGGTATATTTTGATCTGCTAGAAGAAACTGTTTCCCAAAAATTTAAAGAGAGAACAACTTGTACATATATACTAAAAATAAGGGTAACTACTATGAAGGGATAGAATATGACTCTAAAAATGAAAAATAAAAAGATTTTTTAAAAAAGGGATTGATAAGATGTTGGTTGAAAAAGGGAAAAAGAAAAATTAAAAAAAAATGATAGTTAAAAAAATTAACTTTGAAAGACTAAAGAATCATGGTAAAAAAGCCATGAATTCTATGTGCAGTATTCCGCTAGCACTGGAGTTCTGCTGTTCTCATTGATCGGTAAACTTGGTCTTGGCTGGCTGTTCGTGCTGATCTTCTAGGGGTGGGGCCTGTTGCCATGGTTCCCAAATGTCTTTGCCAAAGGTGGAATTGCTTTGCCCTTGCCGGTCCGGGCTAAGTAATCTGCTCAGTTTTGCTCTCGGGAGCTTTTGTTCCCTGCAAGCTCTCCGCACAGCTTAGGAGGACGAGAGTGAAAATGACAGCCTCCCAATCTCTGCCCCAGAGGATCTGAGAACTCAGGACCCCACTCCTCAGTGCGCCCCCAGAGAAAAGCAGTCAATCACTCCCATCTCCCCGGTCTTCAGCCGCACTCCATGCTCACCCGGTCTGTGACCGAGGGTTTCTATCTCTGGCTCACAACCCTGTGTGGAGTCTCCAAACCAGCAGATTCCACACTGCTCCTCCCAGGGGAGGAAGGGGAGTCTCCCCAGATCTGCCGCTTGTTGGGTCCCTGCTGGAGGAGCAGTGGCCCGACTGTGCTGCACATCACAGTTTATGGCAACCCTGAGCTGAGAGCCCACTCCTTGGCTCCATCTCTGCAGCCAGCTTCTCTACTCTGAATCCTGGGAGCTCTGCTGCCAGGTCTTCCTGTGACCCCAAGGGTCTTGAGACCACACTGTACCAGCGAGGGTTCCACCCTCTGCTTAGGCACTGGAGCGACATCCTTCATTGGAGCAGACTTCTGAAAGTTCCGATTTTTTGCTCTGTTGCTCTATCACTTGCCAGAAGCGGCCGAGGGAGGCCCCCTCCCTCCCCATCTATCCTCCAAAATTTCACCTCGGATTGACTTTTCCTCACGTCCTACCTTCCAGAAAGTGGTCACTTTTCTGTTCAGAGAGTTGTTGCTATTCTTTGCTTCAATCTCCTGTTGAGTTTGTAGGTGTTCAGAATGGTTTGATCCCTATCCAGCTGAATTCCAGGGACCAGATGAAATCCAGGTCTCCTACTCCTCTACCATCTTGCTCCTCTTGTTCCTGAATTAAGTATTTACATATATTATTCATTTATAACAGATAATGTTACAAATACAAGGAAACTGAATCTCAAAGGGGGTATAGTGAAAAGTAAATTTCCTTCCCTTCTAGTTATGTACGTTTCTATCTTTTAGGAAAACTGATGCTGTTAGTGTCTTCTGCATCACCCCAGAGAGGGGCCAATAAGCAATATACTTCCCCTCTAAGTTCTGTATTCCATCTGCTGGTAAAATCACAGAGGCCAGGGTGCTGTGTTAGCCCTCACTGATGGCGTGTTGGTCTCACAGCTCACAGCTCTCTGCTCACTAAACCCCATAGCTGAAACACAGCTTCTGGGGGAACACAGTAATCTGTAGCCTACTTTGCATCCTCCCACTTGGTGGGGTCATAACTAGATGGTCACACCCCTGAGACCCTTGCCTCTTTCATGTGTATGTCCATGGTAGTAAGGAAAGGGTTAAGGTGTAGGCAGGGAGAGAGAGGAGGCCCCTGACTCCCCTCACTAGGCTCATACAGGGGACTACATGACCAGGCTCACAGAAACCCCAGATGTGGAGAAATGCTGAGGCAAAAAAAAAAAAAAAAAAAAAAAAACAGAGACAAGGGAACGAACCAGATCACCTGGCCCTGGATATTAGGGACCATATTTTTTTGGCAGCTACACTGTAATCACAGAAAATGACCAGACCTCTAAGAAGTAAGCCATTAAGGATGTTATCAATAGTCCTTGCTCAGACCAAGACTGCACCAGAATCTCAAGGCCGCAAGCTCCCTGGTCGGTTCTCAATAAAAGACAGCCAGTAAAAGCATATAGTGGCAACCCATTCGGGACCCCTCTCACTCTAGAGGGTTTTCTCTTTTCTTTCTGCTCTCACCTTCACTTAATAAACTTTCACTTCACCTCACCCTATTGTGCCCATGAGATTCATTCTCCGAGTCCTTAAGACAAGAGCCCTGCAATCCTGTAACACATGTGCATATGGTCACATATTCATTACCCTCACTTGTGTACATACATCTGGTCAAACTGTTTGCTCCCTGTTAAAAAAAAGGGGGGGGGCTAGCATACATTTAACAGAACCAGAATGGTATAATGTGGAACAGAGAGCATAGGCTTTGTTACTCGGGTATCAAAGGGCTTCTATCCGGACTCTCTCCGTCACGGGCAATAAGCTTGTGATCAAGAGGCCCAACTTTTCTGGGCCTCACTTTCTTCATCAATAAAATGGGAAGCATGATATCCACTTAACGAATATACTGAGCACTTACTATAGGTTGGGCATGGTGCCTATCACTGAGGATATAGAAGCTGTAAATATAGACACGAGCCTTTCCCTGCCAAAACCTACTGGCCAGCAAGGCAGATAGAATTCCGTGACATAAGCCCCCACTACGAAGCACAGAGGCTGCTCTGGGAGCAGTGCACCCTGTTGTAGGAGCTGATCTCCCTAACTCCACCTTGGGAGTCCAGGTACACCTTCCCGGGGAAAGGAGTGTAGCTTCCTCATTTAACAACGTTTAGTGATTCAACAGCAATGGAAAGTATAAACATCATAAACTGATGGCTCCTGGACAGGGTAACTTTCCAGCTGGGTTAGTAAGAGCTCCTTTGTAGCCCTATCTCCACTATCTAGGATAGAACTAGGACAGTCCCTGCAACTGAGGTTCCTGTGAAGAAATCTCCTACGAAACCAGTACTCTTCCATTGAGTCCCTGCTCTCTATTGGAGTTAGGGGGCCTAGAACTCACCTAGTTCTTTTTTCAACTGCTCTCAAGAGCCTAAAAAATCATAATTTAAAGTTCCATGCTGGAAAAATGAGACTAAAGAACCGATGCTCAACTGACGACAAGCTGTATTTGAGAGACAATTTCTTTCCTTCCAACAGCCCCTGGGCTCCCTCCATAGCAACCCCCTACCACCATCCACCACGGTTTTGTGGCCTGACCCTGCCTGCCTCCTGGCTGTACAAGTCCATCCCAAGTTTGTGCTTAAAATGGGAACAAGAACTGAGAACTTTTTTAAAATAACTTTTTAATATATAGGTGTCCTTGGAGGTTCCCAAGCATATTTCAAAACAGAAACTGATAAATGAGGATACCAACTGTCCGAGTCTTTGCATCCAGTAGAGGAACTGAATTTCCCTCAGCCCTTGAGCTGGCCCCCAGCCAAGTGTCAAACAGATGAAGACAATCTTGCAGAAGAGAGGTAAATAATTTAAGTCATCATGTGAAAATACTCATTCTAAAAACCATCCCCTCTTATTATGAGCACCACTGGAAAATCTCCAAGTGCAACCTGGTATAGCCAAATAATGACACTTTCCTTTTTTCAGAAGAGTAGATAGGACTTAGTGACCAGACCCACTGTGCCTCAGTTAGGTGGACAGAACCCCCATGTCCCTTGTATAAAGGGAGAGCTCACATCACCTCCAAATGCCCTGTTAAAACTATCAGTCTTCCCACCTCAACAACCAGGTACCAATTTTTTTAAATAATGAAATTCTACCTGCTTGTATTTTCAGGCATGTGTGTCCCATGGTTATATTAGAAACATAGATCATAAGCATGACACGGGAGGGCTCTGAGTGGAAACCAGCATGGACCACAGTTTCTGTTCCATGAAAGGAATCAAAGGAGCCAAAACCACCTGTTGCTTGCTGAAATGTACACCTGCTGTCACCTGTGGAAGCTCAACCTGAAGCTTGGGGTGTCACCGTCCTTCATTCACCCACCAGTCTCTGAGGAAGCACTGTGTCTGGACCTCAGGGTTCTCGGTATAGCTGAAAAGTTTAAGTTTTGACAGAAAGCTATCAGCCAGGGTGGGTGTGGGTGAGGAGGGAGGCAGGGTGTAAGTAAATTCTCTCTGATGAATGTTTTGTTTTCTAGAAAATAAACCATTTTGACCAGTTTTGGTCCCTGGAAGTTCTGAAATTTCCATCTTATTCTAACTACAAGAATCAGAGCATGATTTAACCTCCAGGAGAGGTGACATTAATTTGGGGAAAACTTAAAACAACTCCTGCTTTTTTTCCCCCCCAGTGGGGAATGGGTAGGAGAATTAGCTTGTCTTTTCCTTGGGAAAGTTCCAGATGTACAAAGATATTCCCTATCTCAAGCTCATACTTTATTCCTCTGTGGTCTTGTCTAAAGGGAAACTCCATTTGTTACTTTCTTCCTTGACAGAGACAAACAGTCTGTTACTATGGGCATAATGCAACTTTCAAAAATGAAATAAACTGTGAGCCTCAAACATGAAACAGTATAAGCAGTTAAAAATCAGAATGGAGTTTCTGCCAGTGAGAGATCTCAGGACCCAGCATCTCTAGAGAAGGCTGTGTTTTAATGTCTAACTTTGAAGCTGAAGTCTGTCATTTCTGTTAAAATGCAAAGGGTGGTACCTGGGGGGAGGGAGGAGCTCTGAACATGTCATCTGTGGAAAGACCATCTTGCTTGCTCATTTCCCTGCCATTTGGGAAAGCTATTATGGGCTCTTTTGTGAGACATTTAAAACCTCTCCAATAATTTTTCTGAAATTCCCAAAATTTACCCCAATTAAACTGTCAGAGGGGGAGATGTACCTGACAAATGTTTTCTAGTGGGTGATCCTTTGACAACCTAGTATCTCCATGTGCATCTCCGTGTGCTTATGGACTTAGGGAGCAGAAATAAGGGAAGGTAGGAGAGGATCCTGAGCCTTGATATAAAATTCCAGTCTCAAAAGGAGTATTATCAGCTAAATATACAGGCTTCATCTCATCTCAGAAAATGCCAATGAACGTCTGTTTGGTTCTCAAAGGCTCCTTATTAAAGGTTTTGCTGTAAGACAAGGGCTCCAACCCCCATCCTTAGTTTGGTCACCAAATTCATGTGTGACCAGTGGAAAATAAACTGAAGATAAGAAGAGTCATTTCCTCCTAGAGCTGTTGTGAAGATTTAGCAGGATCATTTGCTTCAGGCACTTGGAGTGGCCCTGGCTCCACAGTTTCCCTGTGTTGGAAAGACATTGCAGCCCTGGATTTTGTTTCTACTGCTCTCTATTCTTGTAGTGGCCAAATTGTGAAGCAGGTGGCAGTCTGCCCTGCAGTGGCTGAATGTGTCACGACTGACCCAAGTCTCTCCAAAGTCTAGGTTCACTGAAGGTCCCAGGAGGTCTCATTTCAAATCCCATTACAGCCTTATCATTAATAAATATAATTTGTTACATTTTTACATGAAAATATGTAACTCTCCTTCTATTTTTATCTGACTCCTTGAGTCAGTCTACAACTGGTTCAGACTCACAGGAGAGAAAGAGACTGAATCATTGAATGTCACCAAACCTACAGGTTCTGTACAGGTGGTGGGAGATAGGTAAGACACTAGATAGCCCAAAGGGACCCACACAGATCCTCAGAGTCCCCTTAGCATCACCATTTTATAATTTATTAAGTCATTCTTTCTCCAGTCTTCCTTAAAAAGCAACCCTTTCCAGTCTTACTACAACAAAAAATAATTTCTTTTGGTCAGACATGTGTTTTGACCCATCATGAGACTACTGCAATAAATACAGAGGAATGTGATATGGTCCATGTCACCAGGAAACAGGTCACACGTGAAGGAGACAAGGATGTAAACAATACAATACAGCCTGCATTTGCAATCACAAGTATCATGTGACATGTCCTGCATTTAACTCTCACCAGCAAGGTGGCCTTGGGCAAGTTAATTAACCTCCTTGGGATTCCCCTTCATCACCTGATAGATTGATAGAATATTCTTCTTTCATGATAGGGTTAGAGACAGATGTTAATAATGCCAATACCAATGCCACCATCCAGTGAGCGGGATTTGAGAGCTTTCTAAAGAAAGTAGTTGGTGTTACCCTTCCATCTGCAGTTTAACCAGCATGTACTTGCCTAGAACCAGCATGTATTTGCCTAGA
The DNA here is from genome assembly GCF_009762305.2 of Zalophus californianus. Lineage (NCBI taxonomy): Eukaryota > Metazoa > Chordata > Mammalia > Carnivora > Otariidae > Zalophus > Zalophus californianus. The sequence goes on from NC_045598.1 coordinate 186,292,561, forward strand.
CCCTAGAGCCAGAACCCAGGAGACCCTGGATCCAAGCTCAGTGATTCTATAAGAGATAAAGTGTCTGATCCTTTAAAATATTTCATGAGAATTACTAATGTGGACGGTCCTATAAGAAATCAAATTTGGGTCAGAAATAGGTATAATGAAACAGCCTTGGGATATTCTCCCCCCAGGGCTTTGAGTACATGTAATTAATAAACTGTTCTTGATCTCATCTGTCCAGTGTCAGGTGTCATGTATTTGGCCATCCCCATATCCCTGGGATGGGAGTCCCTCCCTCACCAATGGAGGAGAGAGGACACAACGAACACCATTTTTCATTAATGGTTTTATTTGTCTGCATTCCATGTCATTCCCTGTCTCCAAAATTATTTTCTTCTTCAAAATCTGAGTCCTTAATTTAAAAAAAATAAGGCAAAGACTTAACATAATTTTTATTGTCATATAAATCAAGAAGTAGAAATGTGGGCTACAAAAAAGGCATGGAGATCCCCCATTGCAATCGAACCTGTATGTCCAGGTGAATTCTAACAAATGTGTTTGCATATATCAAACATGTTAATGTATTGCCAATAAAAGCTCTGTTTTCCACTAGAAACACTTTTAAAAGATTCTCAAAAGCTTGGGATTAAATAAAATTTTTAAAAGAACACATTTTATCAATAATTTCATATAACATCATGATGAATTTTGGCTCTGATTCCATTCTTAATTGATCACAGTCGGGTTGGGGGGGATATCTACTTTTCTAGACCTGAGAGTTTTCTTTCCCAAACATAAAGCGGTGGTTGACATATCCTTTTCAGTCTAGCATTCTACTGAGCACGACCAGCATCTGGTCTAACTGAAAAGTTTATCTGAATTTTCCAAGAATAATGTGACTCTGAGTTTCTAAGGCAAGATTAGAGAGACAAGGAGGGATTAGCTGTGCTATTTCAGATACTTCATCCTTTTTACAGGTATGCTTTGCTTTGCAGGAAATGCCAGATAGAGTCCAGGATATGTTAAGCCAATCAACAAGAACAAAAGGTAAGAGTGAAAATAGTATCAGACAGTGAGGTAAGAAGCCATGCTGGCTTTGTCACTGTCCATGGTCCTTATTGGTGAGGCGATAACCTGAAGCCCTCCTGTTAACGCTGACCGTGGAGAGAGATATCTTCATTCTATTCTCAGAATCAGTGGAGGTTACCCCTTTAACATGGTTTGATTGAAGCAAAATTGTAAGTGTAACTAGTTTAGTTATCTTAAGTAGCTTCTGGTGCAGTTATAATAATGCTATGTTTTCTTTAATTTTTATTTTTAAAAAAGATCCGAGTCTCAATCCGACAGATGATGAAAAAGAACATGTTCTCTGCTGGTCTCCTACTCAGGCCCAAGGACTCAATGGGTGTTTTCTCAATTCAAAGAAGTCAGATATATTCACAACTGGCTAAACAGATAAGACACAGTCCTCCTGGTCAATCCAGAGAACTACCCTATTTGTGGTCTCTGTGAACTAGGACAGGTCATCATCAGAAACCTGTAGTTCTGACATTCAATGTGAAGGCATTCTACCCTCTGCAGTGAGGCTGTGCTGCCCCACACGGTTCTATCTTCTCTATGTGGTTGTGGGTGGAGGACCACCTTCTCTCACTGCTGTGCTACATTGCAAAATGACTCACAGTGGGAATAATTAGAATGGCCCCACACTCTACTTGCTATGGAAGATTTTCCCTCATCAGCAGAAGAAGAGGTGCATCTGACCTTTTGGGACAGGGCCCTCCTTGCTGATGCCCCTGAAATCTAAACTTTGCCCATCCCCAATTCAGATATTGGTGACCTCAAGCCCAGGGTCGACTTGTCTCACTTGGCATTCACACATTGACTTTGGGTGTTCTAGATGAGCAGGCACATTCCTTAGAAGGAGACATCAGAGCTCCTTCCCTCCCCAGGGAAAACATAAACAGAGAAATCATCTTAGGACCTTAGACATGTAAATCAGTTGGCTTTAACATGAAAGCTTTGACCTCCCAAGACAAAGGCTCCGTAGTTTGGTTCCATGTCCATGAAACAACATCCATTCTTCAGGATTCTGCTCATGCCCACACTCTCTGTGACTACATCTCAAACTTCTGCAGTCCAGAGAGGAGCACTGCATATGGTGAAACCCATCAGAGTTCCAGAGCTTCCCTGGAAGCTTCCTCCAACTGCTGGGAAAGATGGCTGCCCAAGCAGGGCAAAGAAAACATCTCAATTTCCAATCTTCCTGAAAGTTTCTGACTCAGACCAACAGGAACCTCTCCCTGAATGCACATGTCTATCATTTTATAATGTAAACCCATAGTAAAACATGATCCACTTGATAGAAATTTGCAGGGATATTTTAAATTCATAAAATAAAACATGGTATTATTTTAAATATGTTTCATTGACTGTCAATACATTCTACTAATAGGTATATTATCTGCCTGGTCTCTATTTTTTTGGCTCCAACTAAATGATAAAGTATTGGAAGCCAGAAACCTCAACCATTTCATTATTCTTCTCTGAAGAAACTGCTATCTTGACGGCATTAACCTGGATGACCTTTGGTAAATATTGATTGAGTCAAATTAAATTGAAGGACAGCCTCTCTCCAAGTGTGATTTCAGAATTACAAACACAGTGTCCCCACGGTGAACTTGGGGGCATACTTCCAGGGACTCAAGGGCAGCTTGTGAAGGGTGAATCTTATCCCCCATGAGTTCAGCAATTGAATAGCTTTACCAATTCAATGCAGGTGGAGGAATGTGTAACAGGAGAGCTGTCTTCCAAACGCAGAGCCCTTGGGGCCTCAGTTTGTTGTCACCATTCACTTGATTGCATTAAAGCTTGGATACCACTGAGATCTGGACATTGCCATGTGGATGCACTAGGGCCACATCTTTCTCAGTACGTTCAAAGCTTAACCTGACATCTGTCCCCCCAAATCCCTTCTGCTTTATCCTACATTGGTTCACTGTTGGCTGATACTTACTATAGGTTGTTCCTGTTCCTCACCCATTCTGTTCCCTCCCTCCATACTCAAATCCCAATGGGGAAAACCAGATCAGTGGTTTCTTAGTGTCAACAAGATGGTCAGTATCATGAATTATAGATTCTCCCCTAACCAAGGTTCAGTCTGCCTTCTCGGCCTCACCTCCATCCTGTTGCTTACACACACGCAACACACAATTATGGGACAGTCCTATAGGGCTGCAGGTCCCTTGCATATTTGTCTATGCTGATTCCTTGAAGGGGATGCCTGCACAGTGATTCTCTATCTGCCAAATCTCTGCTTATCTTTCACAACAATAGAAGAATTTCCTCAGGGAAGATGCCTGTCTTATACTTCCCAGGCGAAAAAAAAAAAAAAAAAAAAAAGCACTCTGCTCACAAAGCTCCATCTAGATCCCTCTGTCACTGTACTTATGGCACACTCTCACTGGGCAGAACATTTATTGCTTTTCTCTTCACCTCGGTCTATGGCAAGCTTTCTAAGGACATTTTTGGTTCATTCTTGTATATTCTCTTCAGCTCTCAGTCCATCAGTAACTGTCATTTGTCTCCTCTATGCCTCACTTAGAGTCAATGATCTCCTAATCTCCATCTATGTCATCTGTCAACAAGGGAGGGTGAGTCACTGAGCCTCTCGGGATTCCAGCTTCCTTCTCTCTGACATGAACTTACCAATGTCACTCAGAATATGGTAGTGAAAACAGAAAATAAAAGAAAATAACTTTAATAAGGTATCCACCACAGTGTCTTATGATTGTTAATGGTTAATATTCCATTAAACTATCCAACAAAGAGTGATGAAGTGTATATTTTGAGTCAGGAAAAGTGAAATATTAGGGAAATTCAGACCCAGGTCATAACCTCATTGGGCTTTCAGCTTACTGGAAGAGAGAGACAATAATTAAATAATTATAGCCACACACACACACACACACACACACACACACACACACGCAATTGTTAAAGAAATACTATCTTAAAATAAGGTATAATGAAAGAGTCAATCTAAGCTAGCTTAGGGTCAGATAAGGCTTCCCCATGGAAGTTGACAGCTAAAGGATAAATAAAAGTTCACTAAGCACAGTTGGAAGGAGCAGAACATTCTCCTTTTTTTCCTCTCCTATTCTGATTCCCATTTCTTAGGAAGCCATAGAAGGAAGGAAGCACACACATCACCCTTCATGCCCCCTCCTCTAGACTAGCTCTGTCCAATAGTGATGGTGGAAATGCTCTCCCGGTGCAGCCCAGCTATATATAGAAACCACTAGCTCTGCATGGCTACTGAGCCCTTGAAACATGACTGATGAAACTGAGAAATCAAATTTTATTTTAACTAATTGAAATTTAACCTTAAATAGGCACATGTAGCTAGTGGTTACCATCTTGGACAGTGCAGCTCTAGACCCTATTTCCATATTTATCCTCAGAGTCAACTTGATTCATGATGGCTACTAACACACACTAACTTAGGTCTGTTTTGGGGAAAAAAATGTCAGAAAGGCATCTTGGCATCTTTAGAGTGACAGTGCTGGACACTGACTCAAATCTATCTTAACTGATTCATTTGTCTGGAACGGGTTGCCATACCAGAGCATAGGTTTACCCTCAAGGCATCTCATCAAGAATATCAAATATATCATCATGCTTTCCACTAAATAAGCATGAAAAGGTAGCTAGTTCTTTCCTTTTCCTCTAAATCACTGTACACTGGAACTCGCTCAGTTCATGTTTGATGACTGTTTTTTATTTGCAGGGTTCTAGAATAAATATTGAGAATGAAAAATGAAGAAGGTAATGTCTCTGTCCTCAAAAGGCTTTAATATTATTAGTAGGAACAAAGATGAGCAGCACAATCAGAGCGTGGTGGGGTGTGGTTAAGGGGACTCTGTGGGGGTGACTGCATGAAATAAGGCATTCAGGGGTCAAGATACAAGGGCCAGTTTAGAAAGTTCTTGATATTTTGGCAGCATGGAGGGAAGAGAGAATGGGACAGCAAGACCTATTAGGGGCCGGACCATTGCCAGGGTAAAGGGAAGATATGAATAAGCCTGGAGTAGGGAGGTGACAGTAGGACTTCAGAGAAGAAGACCAATCTGAGAGATGTTTCAGAAGCAGAAGACCTATCTTGTGGAGAGAAAATAAAGTAGGAGTCTGGAATGACTCCCAAATTTCTGTTTGGGTGATGGATGAACAACAGTATCTTGTAAAATCTATCACACATGAGGAGATGATATAGGGGAGGAAGAGCAGGAGTGCCCAGGGAACTATCAGACTTAAAGATTTTGTTCTGCAGGAAGGTGGAAAGCGTGTGTGTGCATGCTCATGCACACGTATCCAGAAAAAGAGAGAGAGACTGATTGATTGACATCCCCTCCAGAACAGTGTTCTCAGCTCTCAACACGCAGCAATTCTGCCCCTCAGGGGACATCAGGCAATGTCCAGGTATGTTTTATTTGAATGGAGTGCTACTGACAACAGGTAGGAAGATGCCAAGGATGCTGGAAAACATCCCACATTGCACAACACAGACCTGCAGGCCCAAATGTCCACAGTGCTGAGGCTGGGTAATGTTCTATAGCACAAATCAGACAACTGAATGAATGCCCACTTTGGGGTGAGGCGTCCCTGAATTAGATCTCCCATCTACCACTCAGTGGCTGTGTGACCTTGAGGATGTGATTTCTCTTCTGAGAGCCCTAGTTTCTGTATGTGAAACAATGGAGATGATGTCACCATCAGAAACATTACATGAAATTATGTATTCAAAATTGTTAGACCCCAAATAGATATTTATCAAATGTCTCCTTTCTTTTCCTTAAAAACCATACACGGTTAATCAAGCATCATTAATTTCTATTTTCTGTGGTTGTGTATTTGCCTGCAGAAACTACCCCTGGCACAGAAGTCTTGTGAAGCTGGTGGGATTCCTCCAAAGCCTCATATGTTCTCCTAAATGCACCTCTCCCTGTTGGGGTGCCGGCCATCAGTGCATTCATTGCCTTATTTCTCCACATTCAGGTGGTAAACCCCTTGTAGCCACGATCCTGTCAAGTTCAGCTTGCATTTGCTGTTGCTGCCCCCTCTCCTTTCTGCGTCACATGGTGGTGGCACAAGGCGCACCCACTCTCCGGGGATGATTTTATCAATTCCCTTGACTTTATGTGTCATCTATTTGCCAATGTCTGGGTGGTAGAAATGGCTGCTTATTCTCCTGAGTAGCCAACCCGTCCTTTTATTTACAACAGAATCCTGATTTTATTCAGATTGGCAATATACCCAAAATTTAACCTATTTCTGAGCCTCCCTTTGCAGATGGGCATGAGCTTCTGGAAAACCCCTTATCCTTCGTGCCCTTCTTCCCCAGCATACCTCCTATCTGGGACACAGGTAAGACAGTTGGAGTTCCGGAAAGCATCTCTGAACAGGAAACCAGCTGAATGGTTGAAATTCCTCAATAATTTTTGTGGAGAAGGAGGAGTTTGTGTCCTTGATGACACTGAGTCACTGAACCAGCTCAACTCTCACTACCTTTGGGTATTTTTCAATGTATGCAAATAACAAGCCTCCTTTTTGTTTCTTACTTTCATCCTTGTTATTCATAGCCAATCACTGTTTGTAGTTGATACCAACTCCAAGTTTTATATCTACAGTTCAAAACATCCAGAATTACAGACTTTACAGGACAGTCCTCACAAATCAAATATTCTCCCCACACACACACACAAAATATGGACAAAACAAAGCTCTTCCTTTCTTCTTGAAGACATGCTCCTCTGCAGGCTCCCCATCCCAACAAACTCTGTTTATCTTCTTCAGCACCACCATGATACTTCATTTCTCACACAAAGCTCATCCTGTACCTGCTGGCTTTTTTTTTTTTTTTCTATGAGCTCTGTGAAGGCAGAGCCCATGCCTCACTTATTCCTATAACCCTACCTTCTGGAACAATCTTTGTCACATGGTCTCAATAACTCCTGTGGAATGTTCTCAGATACTGATGTTCTGGTTATTTTTATAGGTTTTCATAGAAAGAATGATAGATTTTTTTTCCCTAGACTAATTATATTGTCAATGATTATTTTAAGAGTACCTTATTTAGACAAGTCTGTTTCCCCCCCCCCAAATTTATTTTTTCCTCTGCTTAAAAGGCTCCATTTCCAGGTTAAGGATGGTGTGTGAGGGAAGAGAGACAGCATTGCTTCTTATTTCTTTCTTTTTTTTCTTTAACCATAAAACTCAGAATGAATTGTGTTATGATTCTATGAGGTACAGATGAGAAAATGAATCACATACTTTACACAGGAACTGACTTTATCATTTCCAACAGGTAGACATTGAAGTCGAGCTGGCCATCCCTGGCTGAAAAGACATCTGTCTCAACAGAGAGAACTGCACCCACTGGGACCACCGAGCCACCAAGCCACACCGCAGAGCCTTCTTTTCCCCATACTCGAGAACCCCCCACTCCTGAGGTTAGATGACTTCAGGATCACATTGTATAATCCGCTTGTAAACAGAGGAGGTGCCCCAGGATAGGGAGAGGACCTTCTATAAGGTGAGTTTGAACTGAAGTTATTTAGGATGATTGACTAGCTTGGTGCATTAGTGGTGGATTCTGAACCGGATCTCCCTCCAGCGCCCTTCCCACTGCTCTGTGCTACTTCCTCATGCTCCAATCACCACGTCTCTCCACGGCTTCCTGCATTCCCTTCTCAACAATCTCACCAACCTCTTTTAGAGTGTAGGTTACTCTCCCAATTTTCCTTCTTCCATGCTGGACTCTACACTCTCTAAGAACAGAAATTGTATGTATTCTTCTCCTGTGTGTTTTGGACTCCTTGGACACTGTCTCATGAAGACATTCAATGACCACTTGTTGGATGCATGCATAAATAACAAATAAGGCTTTCATTCTCTCAATCTCTTTTTTAATAGAAGACTCAAATCTCCTACTTAAATCCCTACATAGAAGAGTACGTGAAAACCTGCGCATCCCAGGGACTGTCCAAATCTCTCGAGTCATAACCTTACATTTAACTATGACTGTTATTAATACCTATATACAGTTTGCCTGAGGACCTAAGAACAGAGAGATACTACTTGGAAATCAGAAGCCACCTGAGAAAATAACCATTTTGATAACATTTCTCAAAATGTACCCAAAGGCCTAGGCTCTTGTCATGTGATTTTTTTCTCATCCTTCTTATGGGAAGGGAGAATATTAATAAAAATCAGTATTCTTAAGCAAGGCAGACCAAATTCACAAGGGTCTTCCCCATAATACGTCCACGTATCTGAACAAAAACAACAACAAAAAAAAGAGTATTGCTCTAATTTTTTAATTTGAAGTACATATCTTTATATAGTTTGGGAAGAAAATTGGTCTTTGAGTCCAAAGAAGGCAAAGGTAAGTAGAAGAATGATTTCTCCATGAACCGCAAATCCTGCCCTGGGAAGGTGTGCTGCAGAATTATGGTGTCCCAGAGATGTCCAGGTCCTAATCTGCAGAGCCCATGGATATGTTATTTTACATCACAAAAGGGACCCTGTAGATGGGATTAAAATTAAAGACCTTCAGATGGAGAAATGATCCCGGATTCTCCAAATGGGCCTAATGTCATCATAATCTCCTTTAAAAGTGGCTAACCTTTTTTGGATGTGGTCAGAGAGAGATCAGAGGGCTGCAATGTCACTGGCTTTGAGGAAGGAGAAAAGAGATGTGGATGAAGGAATATGGGTGGCCTCTATATACCCTGAAAGGCAAAGAAATGCATCCTCCCCTAGAGCACTGAGCAAGGACCATAGTCCTCCTGCCACCATGGCAGTAAGACCTGTACCAGACTTCTAAACAGCAGTCAGATAATATGTCTATGTCATTTTACAATACTATGGTCCTTTGTTATGGCAGAAAAATAGAAAACTAAGACAGGAGAGTAAAAAAAAGAGTCAAGGAAGCCTTTTTCAGTGCTAGAGGAATGGGAGAGCCTGTCTGAGTGTGCCATTTCTGGGCTGTTAGGCTGAGGACAAGCCCCTGGGCATTATCTGCCTCTGACCACCAAACTTGGGCTAAGAACTCCAGCACTGTGTCCAGATGCCCCTCTTCAGGCCACAGGCTAAATGAGGGGTGGGGGCATCTGATTAAGGAGCAAGGGGTAGGGATCTCACCCATCTCCCTATCTCCTCTGCCTTGCTCAGTGCCAGTAGACATAGAGAAATATTCCTCCATGAAGGAAAGCTATTTGGACACTCCAGATAACCTATAATAAGGGGAGTATAAAACTCTTAGACGGATCTTTGTCATAGGATGTCCAGAAAAAAAGAGAGGTTTTCTCATTAGCCTAGCTGGTCTCAGAAGTCAACAAATTGGAATTCTTAAAAAGTGCATGATTTACCTGGGGTCATCTAGTAAATCAGAGAGAAAAAGAGACCAGGGGCACAATTTTTTACCCTTTCCTATCTGCATTATACCAGCCTACCCTAAAAACTGGAAAATCCATTGAAGCGGCAGAAGGCAGACCCATAGTACAGATTACTTAGAGCATAAACTAGTAATTTCAATACCACAACCTATGCAGTAGAAGTTGTATGCAATGACCATTTGCAGAAGTTTTAGACAAATTCATGGATGGCCACTCTATCTCCCACTCCCTGTGGAGACAGAGCCCCTCTCTCTGAAGAAGAAAACTATGTTCACGTATGGATGAGCTACCCACCCAAGTTCATGCCATCGTTCTCTGAAAAGCTAAGGCACTGGAATTGAAAAGAACAGTGGTTTGAAATTTGGAAGGAGCAGTATTTGGATCTTGACCTGGTAGCATAGGAGAGTGTTGGAAGCAAGCCCTGGCCAGGAACTCGACCTTCGGAATCCTCAGTTTGCCCCTTATAAACAAGGGATCATAGTGCATACTTTGCTAAGTGATTGTAAGGATTTATTTTCATTCAGTAAACTATGAAATGAAATTACATATATGCATGGAATATCATACAGCCAGTATTCAATAAAAAGTTTCTCACCGGGGGGGGGGGGAGGGGGGGGCGGAGCAAGATGGCGGAGGAGTAGGAGACCTAGATTTCCTCTGGTCTCAGGAATTCAGCTGAATAGGTATCAAACCATTCTGAACACCTGCGAACTCAACAGGAGATCGAAGAGGAGAGTAGCAACAACTCTCTGAACAGAGAAGCGACAACTTACTGGAAGGTAGGACGTGCGGAGTAGTGAATCCAAGGCGATATTCGGGAGGATAGACGGCGGGGGAGGGGGACTCCATCGGCCACTTCTGGCAAGTGCTAGAGCCGCGGAGCACAAAATCAGAACTTTTAGAAGTCGGCTCCGCTGAGGGACGTCGCAGCAGTGGCTAAGCAGGGGGTGGAATCCTCCCAGGACAGTGTGGTCTCAGGACCCTCAGGGTCACAGAAAGACCGGGGGTGCCTGAGTGCACCAGAGCTCCCAGGTATCAGAGTGGGGAAGCCGGCTGCAGAGACGGAGCCGAGGCGTGGGCTCTCAAGCTCGGGGTTGCCATAAACTGTGATCCGTGGCCCAGTCGGGCCACTGCTCCTCCAGCAGGGACCCAACAAGCGGCAGAGCCGGGGAGACTCCCCTCCCTCCCCCGGGAGGAGCGTCGCGGGAGCGCACCACAGGGATCTGCTGGGTTTGGAGACTCCACACGGGGTTGGGTGCCAGACATAGAAATGCTCGGTCACAGGCCGGGTGAGCACGGAGTGCGGCCGGAGACCGGGGAGACGGGAGTGACTGCTTTTCTCTGGGGGCGCACTGAGGAGCGGGGTCCCAAGTTCTCAGATCCTCCGGGTGGAGATTGGGAGGCCACCATTTCTGCCCTGGTCCTCCAAAACTGTACCGAGAGCTTGCAGGGAACAAAAGCTCCTGAGAGCAAACCCGAGCAGCTTCTTTAGCCCAGACCGACAAGGGCGGGGCAATTCAGCCTCCGGCAAAGACATTTGGAAACCACAGCAACAGGCCCCTCCCCCAGGAGATCAGCACAAACAGCCAGCAAGCCAAGACCAAGTTTACCGATCAAGGAGAACGGGAGAACTCCAGCGCTAGGGGAATACTGCACATAGAATTCATGGATTTTTTTTTACCATGATTCATTAGTTCATCAAAGTTAATTTTTGTTAACTGTTTTCTTTTACTTTTATTTTTCCCTTTTTCAACCAACATCTTATCAATCCCTTTTTTAAAAAAAACATTTTTATTTTTCATTTTTAGAGTCATATTTTATCCCTTCATAGTAGTTACCCTTATTTTTGGCATATATATATAAGTTGTTCTCTCTTTAAAATTTTGACATACAGTTTCTTCTAACAGATCAAAATATACCCTAAATCACTAGTGTATGGCTTTGTTCTAGTCTCCTGCCTGATCACATTCTCTCCCTTTTTTCTTTTTTTTTTTCTTAAATCTTCTTCTTTCTTTTTAAAACAACTTCTTATTTTATCAATTCCTTTTATGAAATCTTTTATAATTTTCATCTTTACACTCATCTTCCATCCCTTCATTGTATCAACCCTTATTTTGTACATATATAAGTCTTTCTTCCTTTAAAATTTTAGGAGGCAGTTTTTTCTAACAGACCAAAATACGCCCAAAATCTAGTGTGTGGCACTGATCTATGCACTACCCTGATCATATTTGATCATATTCTGCTTTTTTTTTGTATTGTTCTGTTTTTGTTTTTATCTTTTTTATCTTTTTTTTTTCTCTTTCTTTTTTCTTTCTTTCCCTTTCTTTTCCCCTGGTTTCAGGTCTTTTCTGATTTGTATACAGTATATTTGCTGGGGTCGTAGTAAACCTGTTAGCATTTTGTTCTCTCATTCATCTATTCTCCTCTGGACAAAATGACAAGATGAAAAAAATCACCTCAGCAAAAAGAACAACAGGTAGTACCGTCAGCCAGGGACCTACTCAAACCGGACATTAGTACGATGTTGGACCTAGAGTTCAGAATCATGACTTTAAAGATACTAGCTGGGCTTGAAAAAAGGGTGGAGGTTATTAGAGAAACCCTTTCTGCAGAAATAAAAGAACTAAAATCTAACCAAGTCGAAATCAAAAAGGCTATCAATGAGGTGCAATCAAAAATGGGGGCACTAACTGCTAGGATAAATGAGGCAGAAGGAACAAATAATAGCAGAGAACTTCCCTAACGTGAGGAAGGAAACAGGCATCAAAATCCAGGAGGCACAGAGAACCCCTCTCAAAATCAATAATAGGTCAACACCCGACATCTAATAGTAAAACTTACGAGTCTGAGAGACAAAGAGAAAATCCTGAAAGCAGCTCGGGAGAAGAGATATGTAACCTACAATGGTAGAAATATTAGATTGGCAACAGACCTATCCACAGAGACCTGGCAGGCCAGAAAGGACTGGCAAGATATCTTCAGAGCACTAAACGAGAAAAATATGCAGCCAAGAATACTATATCCAGCTAGGCTGTCATTGAAAATAGAAGGAGAGATAAAAAGCTTCCAGAACAAACAAAAACTAAAGGAATTTGTAAACACGAAACCAGCCCTCCAAGAAATATTGAAAGGGGTCCTCTAAGCAAAGAGAGAGCCTAAAAGCAGCATAGATCAGAAAGGAACACAAACAACATACAGTAACAGTCACCTTACAGGCAATACAATGGCACTAAATTCATACCTTTCAATAGTTACCCTGAATGTAAATGGGCTAAATGCCCCAATCAAAAGACACAGGCTATCAGATTGGATTAAAAAACAAGACCCATCGATATGCTGTCTGCAAGAGACTCATTTTAGACCCAAAGACACACCCAGATTGAAAGTGAGGGGGTGGAAAACCATTTACCATGCTAATGGACACCAAAAGAAAGCTGGGGTGGCAATGATTATATCAGACAAACTAGATTTTAAAACAAAGACTGTAATAAGAGATGAGGAAGGACACTATATCCTACTTAAAGGGTCTATCCAACAAGAAGATCTAACAATTGTAAATATCTATGCCCCAAACATGGGAGCAGCCAATTATATAAGGCAATTAATAACAAAAGCAAAGAAACACATTGAGAACAATACGATAATAGTGGGGGACTTTAACACCCCCCTGACTGAAATGGACAGATCATCTAAGCAAAAGATCAACAAGGAAATAAAGACTTTAAAAGACACACTGGACCAAAGGACTTCACAGATATATTCAGAACATTCGATTCCAAAGCAACGGAATACACATTCTTCTCTAGTGCCCATGGAACATTCTCCAGAATTGATCATATCCAAGGTCACAAATCAGGTCTCAAACGGTACCAAAAGATTGGGATCATTCCCTGCATGTTTTCAGACCACAATGCTTTGAAACTAGAACTCAAGCACAGGAGGAAAGTCGGAAAGAACTCAAATACATGCAGGCTAAAGAGCATCCTACTAAAGAATGAATGGGTCAACCAGAAAATTAAAGAAGAATTTAAAAAAATCACGGAAACCAATGAAAATGAAAAAACAGCTGTTCAAAATCTTTGGGATACAGCAAAGGCGGTCCTGAGAGGAAAGTATATAGCAATACAAGCCTTTCTCAAGAAACAAGAAAGGTCTCAAATACACAACCTAACCCTACACCTAAAGGAGCTGGAGAAAGAACAGCAAATAAAGCCTAAACCCAGCAGGAGAAGAGAAATAATAAAGATCAGAGCAGAAATCAATGAACTAGAAACCAAAAGAACAGTAGAACAGATCAACGAAACTAGGAGCTGGTTCTTTGAAAGAATTAACAAGATTGATAAACCCCTGGCCAGACTGATCAAAAAGAAAAGAGAAGTGACCCAAATCAACAAAATCATGAATGAAAGAGGAGAGATCACAACCAACACCAAAGAAATACAAACAATTATAAGAACATATTATGAGCAACTCTATGCCAGCAAATTAGATAACCTGGAAGAAATGGGTGCATTCCTAGAGATGTATCAACTACCAAAATTGAACCAGGAAGAAATAGAAAACCTGAACAGACCTATAACCAATAAGGAAATTGAAGCAGTCATCAAAAATCTCCCAACAAACAAAAGCCCAGGGCCAGATGGCTTCCCAGAGGAATTCTATCAGACATTTAAAGAAGAATTAATACCTATTCTCCTGGAACTGTTCCAAAAAATAGAAATGGAAGGGAAACTTCCGAACTCATTTTATGAGGCCAGCATTACATTGATCCCAAAACCAGACAAAGACCCCATCAAAAAGGAGAATTACAGACCAATATCCTTGATGAACATGGATGCAAAAATTCTCACCAAAATACTAGCCAATAGGATCCAACAGTACATTAAAAGGATTATTCACCACGACCAAGTGGGATTTATCCCTGGGCTGCAAGGCTGGTTCAACATCCGCAAATCAATCAACGTGATACAATACATTAACAAAAGAAAGAACAAGAATCATATGATCCTCTCAATAGATGCAGAAAAAGCATTTGACAAAGTACAGCATCCTTTCTTGACCAAAACTCTTCAGAGTAGAGGGATAGAGGGTACATACCTCAATATCATAAAAGCCATCTACGAAAAACCTACAGCGAATATCATTCTCAATGGGGAAAAGCTGAGAGCTTTTCCCCTAAGGTCAGGAACGCAGCAAGGATGTCCACTCTCACCACTGCTTAGTATTAGAAGTCCTCAACATAGTATTAGAATTAGAATACTCAACATAGTATTAGAAGTCCTAGCCACAGCAATCAGACAACAAAAAGAAATCAAAGGCATCCAAATCATCAAAGAGGAAGTCAAAATCTCACTCTTTGCAGATGATATGATACTGAATGTGGAAAACCCAAAAGACTCCACCCCAAAACTGCTAGAACTCATACAGGAATCCAGTCAAGTAGCAGGCTATAAAATCAATGCACAGAAATCGGTGGCATTCCTATACACCAACAACAAGAGAGAAGAGAGACAAATCAAGGAGTCGATCCCATTTACCATTGCACCCAAAATCATAAGATACCTAGGAATAAATTTAACTAAAGAGGCAAAGGATCTGTACTCAGAAAACTATAAAATACTTATGAAAGAAATTGAAGAAGACACAAAGAAATGGAAAAACGTTCCATGCTAATGGATTGGGAGAACCAAGGTTGTGAAGATATCAATGCTACCTAGAGCAATCTACACATTCAATGCAATCCCCATCAAAATACCACCCACTTTTTTCAAAGAAATGGAACAAATAATCCTAAATTTTGTATGGAACCAGAAGAGACCCCGAATAGCCAGAGGACTATTGAAAAAGAAAAGCAAAGGTGGCAGCGTCACAATTCCGGACTTCCAGCTCTATTACAAAGCTGTCATCTTCAAGTGGGTATGGTACTGGCACAAAAACAGACACATAGATCAATGGAACAGAATCGAGAGCCCAGAAATGGACCCTCAACTCTATGGTCAACTTATCTTTGACAAACCAGGAAAGAATGTCCAATGGCAAAATGACAGTCTCTTCAACAAATGGTGTTGGGAAAATTGGATAGCCACATGCAGAAGAATGAAACTGGACCACTTCCTTACACCACACACAAAAATAGACTCCAAATGGTTGAATGACCTAAACATGAGACAGGAGTCCATCAAAATCCTAAACGAGAACACAGGTAGCAACCTCTTGGACCTCAGCTGCAGCAACTTCTTCCTAGAAACATCGCCAAAGGCACGGGAAGCCAGGGCAAAAATGAACTATTGGGATTTCATCAAGATAAAAAGCTTTTGCACAGCAAAAGAAACAGTCCACAAAACCAAAAGACAACCGACAGAATGGGAGAAAATATTTGCAAATGACATATCAGATAAAGGGCTAGTATCCAAAATCTATAAAGAACTTATCAAACTCAACACCCAAAAAACAAATAATCCAATCAAGAAATGGGCAGAAGACATGAACAGACATTTTTCCAAAGAAGACATCCAAATGGCCAACAGACACATGAAAAAGTGCTCAACATCGCTCAACATCAGGGAAATCCAAATCAAAACCTCAATGAGATACCACCTCACACCAGTCAGAATGGCTAAAATTAACACTGGGTGCATAAAATTAACAAGTCAGAATGGCTAAAATTAACAAGTCTGGAATGGCTAAAATTAACAAGTCTGGAAACGACAGATGTTGGTGAGGATGTGGAGAAAGGGGAACCCTTTCAGAATGGCTAAAATTAACAAGTCTGGAAACGACAGATGTTGGTGAGGATGTGGAGAAAGGGGAACCCTCCTACACTGTTGGTGGGAATGCAAGCTGGTGCAACCACTTTGGAAAACAGTATGGAGGTTCCTCAAACAGTTGAAAATAGAGCTACCATATGATCCAGCAATTGCACTACTGGGTATTTACCACAAAGATACAAATGTAGGGATCCGAAGGGGTACGTGCACCCCAATGTTTATAGCAGCAATATCCACAATAGCCAAAATGTGGAAAGAGCCAAGATGTGCATCGACAGATGAATGGATAAAGAAGAAGTGGTATATATACACAATGGAATATTATGCAGCCATCAAAAGGAATGAGATCTTGCCATTTGCAATGATGTGGATGGAACTGGAGGGTGTTATGCTGAGTGAAATAAGTCAATCAGAGAAAGACATGTATCACATGACCTCACTGATAAGAGGAATTCTTAATCTCAGGAAACAACCTGAGTGTTGCTGGAGTGGTTGGGGGTGGGAGGGATGGGGTGGCTGGGTGATAGACATTGGGGAGTGTATGTGCTACGGTGAGTGCTGTGAATTGTGCAAGACTGTTGAATCACAGATCTGTACTTCTTAAACAAATAACGCAACATATTTTAAGAAAAAAGAAAAAGAAGAAGATAGCAGGAGAGGAAGAATGAAGGGGAGTAAGTCAGAGGGGGAGACGAACCATGAGAGATGATGGACTCTGAAAATCAAACTGAGGGTTCTAGAGGGGAGGAGGGTAAGGTGATGGGTTAGCCTGGTGATGGGTATTAAAGAGGGCACATTCTACATGGAGCACTGGGTGTTATGCACAAACAATGAATCATGGAACACTACATCAAAAACTAATGATGTAATATGTGGTGATTAACATAACAATAAAAAAATTTTTAAAATGTTTCTCACCCATCCCTTTATGAATTTTCCCCTAACATTGGAAAAGAAAGCTTGATAAAATACATGTTGTCTGAGAAACGGCTTGGTTGTGTGCTGTGCGAATTCCAAGGATCAATCGCCCTGGCCCCCAAAGGTATGAGCTTGATGCCCCTGTGTATGGGGTCTTAGCCTGATCCTCCTTGCCTGGATCCCTGTTCATTGTGATTGTGGACTCACAGTGCCATCTCATGGGCATCTGTGGATTTTCGTTTTCTTTTTCCAAACTAGAAAATCCAACACCTCATCTCTGCCAGACAGAGCATACAAAGACTTAAAACACCCTTCCTGACTCTAGAAGCAAAATGCCTATTTGAAGAGATGTGCATGCCCACAACTAAAAGAAGGAAAAGGAGAAGCCCATGTAGCCCACCAGGCGAGCTTCTAGAATGTGTCTTCAGTGCAGCAGGGAAAATGAGCCCTGGGGAGTGCGCCTAGAGAGAGCTCCTAGGAGAGGTGGCAGATCATAAGAATCACAGGTGACATGCATTAAGCATGCTCAGGCTGGGTGTCATTCCAAATGCTTTATGTGTACTGACTCATTTAACCTTTGCAAAACACTGCGAACACAGAGCGAAATCTAGTCTGCAAATCCAGGTGGTCTGGCTCCCAGATTCAAGTTCTGAACTACTCAGCAATAAGTGCTAGTTACTACTAGCTACTACTCACCTGCAGTTCAAGTCAGAGACAGTGGCTGAGATGGGCTGAAGTCCACGTCCCCTGACTCCAGAATCCCTGCTTCCATATCAAGAAAATGCCCTTCACCTGGGTGACTCAGTCCATTGAGCATCCGACTCTCGGTTTCGGCACAGGTCACGATCTCAGGGTTGTGAGATTGAGCCTCACGATGGGCTCCACGCTCGGTGCAGAGTCTGCTTGAGATTCTCCCTCTCTGTCTGCCCTTCCCCCTGCTCTTTCTCTCTTGCTTGCTCACTCTAAAATAAATAAATAAATAAACATTTTAAAAAAAGGAAAACGTCCTTTGTTCAACTAAGCCATGGCCAATGGACAGGATTTTTAAAAAACCATATTGTAATAGTGGGCAGGTGAGGTGGTAGGTCTGGGATTTGAGCAAGCGAACATTCCAGGAGGAAGAAGGAATATGGGCAAAACAGATGCCCATACTCTGGAATATGCTGCAGAAATAAAGGGCAACTGAGTGAAAGGGTGGTCGTGCCACGAGGCCCCATGTGCAGGATGCAGGGGACAACAGGAGGCATGTATCAAGCCATTAGGAAGGAGAGAGCCTTGGACACTGAGGAGGAGAGTCAAGGTTGCATGTTGGCTCTTCATCTTCTGAGTCATGTGACCTAGGGTAAGTCACACTAATAAACTGGGCATCATAATGCCAACCTCGGACAATGGTTTCCTGACATGGGGAGCATCTTGGTGGGTCCCAGGAATAGCAGCAGGGGTGCAGAAGAAGAAGCAAGGCAAGGCAGGGGAGCCACAACAGGTAAGCACCTATGCGCTAATGTGAGGGTCTGATTCTGAATGAGACAGAAAACCATCAGACGTTGAGGCAGAGGAATGGCATGGTATGACTTCTAGTTTCAAAAGGATCTCATATAGTCATATAGATGAATTCTGCAATGTACAGAGAGAAAAGCATGGCACAAAAGAACACACAGTGTATTCCATTTATATTAAGTGGGCAGATGGGCAATACGTTTCTCTGTAGTCAGGACGGTGGTGGAGGGGGCTTGAGAGCAGAGAGTGACTGCAGGCAGCAGGGGCAGCTTGAGGATGGCTGGCTATTAGGAGCATTGAGTTCGTAAAAGTTCCTCAAGCCGTGTGCTTACTGCTTGTGCTTTTTTCTGTATGCATGTTATTTGCTATGGAGGTTCCTCAAACAGTTGAAATTAGAGCTACCGTTCGATCCAGCAATTGCACTACTGGGTATTTACCACAAAGATACAAATGTAGGGACCCGAAGGGGTACGTGTACCCCAATGTTTATAGCAGCAATGTCCACCATAGCCAAACTGTGGAAAGAGCCAAGATGCCCATCGACAGATGAATGGATAAAGAAGAAGTGGTATATATACACAATGGAATATTATGCAGCCATCAAAAGGAATGAGATCTTGCCATTTGCAACGACGTGGATGGAACTGGAGGGTGTTATGCTGAGTGAAATAAGTCAATCAGAGAAAGACATGTATCACATGACCTCACTGATATGAGGAATTCTTAATCTCAGGAAAGAAACTGAGTGTTACTGGAGTGGTTGGGGGTGGGAGGGATGGGGTGGCTGGGTGATAGATATTGGGGAGGGTATGTGCTACGGTGAGCGCTGTGAATTGTGCAAGACTGTTGAATCACAGATCTGTACTTCTGAAACAAATAACGCAACATATTTTAAGAAAAAAGAAAAAGAAGAAGATAACAGGAGAGGAAGAAAAGGGGAGTATGTCAGAGGGGGAGACGAACCATGAGAGATGATGGACTCTGAAAAACAAACTGAGGGTTCTAGAGGGGAGGGGGGTAGGGAGATGGGTTAGCCTGGTGATGGGTATTGAGGAGGGCACGTTCTGCATGGAGCACTGGGTGTTATGAACAAACAATGAATCATGGAACACTGCACCAAAAACTAATGATGTAATATATGGTGATTAACATAACAATAAAAAAATTAAAAAAAAAAAAGCAAGGGCGCCTGGGTGGCTCAGTTGGTTAGGCGACTGCCTTCGGCTCAGGTCATGATCCTGGAGTCCCGGGATCGAGTCCCGCATCGGGCTCCCTGCTCTGCAGGGGGTCTGCTTCTCCCTCTGACCCTCTTCCCTCTCGTGCTCTATCTCATTCTCTCTCTCAAATAAATAAATAAAATCTTTAAAAAAAAAAAAAAAAAAGCAATATTCCCAGGGGTCCTGTATGGTAATAGATGGCAGAGAAATGAGACAGGGGACCAGGGAAGTGGCTAAGTCAGCTATCTTGGTGAGAGACAGTGGGGCCTGGGACTTGATTATGTGGCCCAAGGTGGTCAGGAGTGGTCAAGTTCATTCTCCCCACATCCGTCATCACCTATTGCAAGCTATGGTCATCCCTCTCCTTCTAATGTGTCCTTCAACCTTTGTACCTCCCCTGTCTAGAACCCATCCTCCTTCCAGAGCCAGGGTGAGCTTTCCAGTGCTCCCCTACTTAAAACCCTTGAGCAGCTTCCTGCCTGTGTCCCTGCTCTCCTCTCTCCCTCCCTCTCCTCACTCTGCTGCAGTCACCCTGGAGTCATTGGCTCACCTGCCAAGCCCATTGCCTTAGCTCTCCCCACTCTTCAGAATGGTTAGTGTTCTGATTCCCATTCTGGAAGGCTGCCCCTCACTAGTGAGCCTAAAGCAGCCCTAACCTCCCTTCCTTCACTCTGTATCACATCACCTGTGTTGCATACTTGAGTGATATGAGTGATAGCACTCATTTCTGAAAATGCTTTTGCAATGTTTATTTTAATTGCCTATCTTACCACCAAGAATATAAGCTCAAGAGCAGGAATTGTACTCTTCCCAGCATATCCACAAAGCATGGAGTACTGTATGCCTCCTAGTAACTGCTTGAAAAATATATTTGTCATGCACTTGCCATGGGCTGTAGGATAGTTTTGTATGGTTTGGCTTCTGCCAAGCCCTCTGCCTTCATTTGTCATCATCTGTCCTCTGCCATCCCATTCCACACCCTGACTTTTCTAAGAGTTCCTCTGAACACCACCCTCTGTCTCCCTCTTGTGTCTTTGCCATCATCACTAGTCTGGCACATGCCCAGCCATGATTCAGGATCAAGGGTCTCTCCCCACCATCTGCTCTCAAGCCCCCTCCACCACCGTCACCTCTGCTGGAGGTACCAGCAGCTTCAGTGTGCACAGCTCTGTCACTGCCCACTGTGAGCTGGCTCATGAGGAGCTGTGTCTTGTGTCTTCCCTGTGGGACCAGGTGGTGCTGGCTTTCGAGTCTAGGAGGGGTAAGGATGCAATGTGAACAGAAAACAACGCAGACATAAATGAGGCTCATATCCTGTACTCCGAGAGCAATGAGGAAGATGAGTCACATCACCTGGAGGGACCTGGATGCTCTAGAGAAGAGGAGGTAACTGAGCAAGGTTTGGAGCAATGCACAGGGCTTGAGTATGGGTCAGTGGGAAGAAGCAGTCCCGGGCCGGCTGTGTGGCTCATACAGAGGCAGGAAGGGAATATGGCAGAGGCTGAACGAGTCCTCCACTGCAGGCCTTTCCCTGGTGTCAGAACACTTTGCATGCTGCCTCAGAGCAGCAAGTTCAAAGGCACAAAGAAGCATGCTGCCACCGACGGTGACAAAATGTTGAGTCTTTCTATCTCGGCTGCATATCCTACACACAGCCCTGTTGATAGAAAATTGAAGAAATTCTTAAAACTGCTTCTCTACCCTTTATATATCATTTCCGAGCATTTTAAAGTGTGAAGCTGAGGTCGCTGGAAATGAGACGTTATTTTTCACAAACAAGCAGGACCTTGCAGAGATGCGATGGGCCTGGATATCTGTGTCCTTACGAATCACATCAGTGACTCAGAGCTGCAGACCACAGCTAGTAGTTTGAATGAATACATCCTACTTCTGTAAATGCGCAGGCTCCTAATTAGTTCCTGGAACCTGCCTGACAAAAGCTCAGGGTTCGGAGTGTGGAAAGAAGGCCAGGCTGGCTGCAATGACTTGATTAACTCATGTGTGTATTGTTTTCTCTCTCACTCTTATTAACATACAGCCCTGCATACAGTAGGCATGCAGAGTAGGTTCTCATTAGTCAAAATGAAATGAAGTATGTTTGGAAGAAGAGTCAGAAAGAGTCCATAATTGATGATCATCTATTATACAGATCATACCCTCTCTACTCTTGTCAAGCATATAAGGCAAAAATAAAATAGCCATCCAGCAACTGTTCCTTTTAGGTCTACCTTTGCAGAATCCTACAAGATGGATGGTTTGAGAAGTTATCTGTCTCAGCCGCTGCATTCAAGCCAGAGAAATCCAATCTAAATTTTTCCAAAGTCGGTTAAAAGGGTATGTTGTGAGATACTCCAGTTGGAAAAATTCTGGATTAATAGAAATTAAAGTGGATCACGATTTCCAGGATGCTGTGGGTTAAGGCACATTCTGAATCTCCAAAGGGGGATGAAAGGTGTGGCCCGCCCAACCACACTGACTTCAGGACCTCCAATCCCAGCATCTTTTTGGGTTAATAATTTCTAGAACATAATGGTGAGACTCAGACCTGAACTAAGGTAAAATGCTATGTTTTTTCAGGGATACAAATGTCTCCACATTATATTAAAACCAAAGTCGTCATAACCAAATGTGCTGGCTGATATCTAGTTCAGAGGGCCTGGGGTGCAAAGATGCTGGAGACTGTTGAATGTAAACATTTGCTTTTGCAAGTGAGAAATGATCTCCAGACTGGTTCAAGGACCTGTCCAAATGCAGAGCTGTTTGTGGTAGAGCCAGGCTGGACCTCCTGGCCCCCCAGCATTTCCTCTTTACCCCACTTCCCAGCTTGGAACATCCATGAGTGGTTTCATATGGAAAGGGGCGATAATGGAGAATTAAGATTCTATACCAATATAGAACCTGAGCGACATCTTGACTCAACCACTCAATGGAGTAACATTAAGTAAAACACTGAACATCTCTAAATCTGAGTCTCTGCATCTATAACAATGTTGAAAAAAGTATTATTAATCATCAATAAAAATAGCACAGCAATATTAATAACTATTTCATGGAGTGGATATAAAAATATTCAGGTAAAACATTTAGTACCAGGTGACAACAATAAGCACCTAACAAATATTACTTCAGTGCAATAGAGGTAATATTTAAGGTAATATATCACATGGATGGGTGGCTAAAGGGACTTCAATTGTGGTAAGGTCTCTACACTACTTGAAGTGGTAAAATGTTGGAACCAGCAGACTGTAATAAGTTTTGTATGTATATGTAATCCCTAGAGAAACAACTGATACATAGATACAAATAAGGACTCCTGGGTGGCTCAGTCAGTTAAGTCTGCCTTTAGTTCAGGTCATGATCCCAGGGTCCTGGGATCGAGTCCCACATCGGTCTCCTTGCTCGGCGGGGAGCCTGTTTCTCCCTCTGCCTGCCACTCCCCCTGCTTGTGCTCTCTCTCTCTCTCTCTCAATCTCTCTCTGACAAATAAATAAAATCTTTTTTTAAAAAAAGATAGATACAAATCTAGAGATAGACTCAAAAACATTTTAGATAAACAAAACAGAATATTTTTTAAAGTGCCCTAGAGAATGGCAGGAAAGAGGAAACAGATTTAAAAACAAACAGGAAAGAAAGAGAAAACCTAATTTAAATACTAACATATCAATATTTACATCAAACAGACTAACTGAAGCTAAAGGTTGTCAATGTGAAAAATCATTTTTCAAAAGCATAGCTGAGATCAGGAGGTCTTCAAGAAATTTACTGTTATGTAATAATAAGCTAAAATTTAAAATATGGAAAAAGAATGTCATGTAGATACTAGTAAAAAGAAAGTCTGGAGTGGTTATATTAATCTCAGATAAAGTAGACTTCAGAGAAAAACAGATTATTAGGGACAGTAAGGGACATCACTTAATGATTTCATGGTCAAGATACAATGTAGACATTAGGTGTATATACCTAAAGACAGAGCTTCAAATACATGAAACAAATCTCACAAACTGAAAGGGAAACAGAAAAACATAAAATTACAGGGGCAGCTGGGTTTCTCCATCGGTTAAAATGTCCAACTCTTGGTTTTGGCTCAGGTTGTGATCTCAGGGTCGTGAGATCAAGCCCTGTGTTGGATTCTGTGTCAGTGGGGAGTCTGCTTGAGGATTTGTTCTCTCCCTCCCCCTCTGCCTCTCCCCTCACACTCACTTGTGCACGCTCTCTCTCTCTCAAATAAATAAATGAATAAAGTCCTTTTTAAAAAAGAGAAAAATATAAAATTATAGTTGGAGATTTAATCTTTCTTATTTGAGTAATCAAAAATGTAGTAGGCAGAAAACTGGCAAGGATGTAGAAGGACTGAACAAAATCTACAACCAGCTGGCTCTAACTAAATTGTAGCCAAGCAAGAGCAAGGGCACACACATTGCTCTCTAACAGTATTGCTGAGCACAATCTATAAGCCATGTAGTTCACCAATTTAAAGAGTAGAACCCAGTGATTTTTACGAGATCCACAGAGTTGTGCAGCCATCAACAGCTTCTAATTTTAGGAGAAGTTCCCTAAACAGAAAGAACATGTTAAGAGAAGAAGGTTGGAACTAAAGAAAGAACATTGGAATGACTAAAAACACATAGAAATACAACTGACCATCCTTGCCCTCATGAGTTTCTTAAGTCATATTTGATGGTTGAAGCTAAAATTACACCACCATTCAATATGGTTCTCAATGCATAGAGAGGAAATACCTCACATGGCTACATAAGGGTTGGGGATGTAAAGGGTCCCAAATGAAAGGAGGTTCTACATCCAAAGTGGTAAAACCAACATATCAGTAGACATTGATAAGTATGTATATCTTAACAATGAGAAAACACACCGAGAAAACTATACCAAGTGATCCATCTAAAACTACTATAAATAAGTCAAGATGTAAAGAGTTGTTTGCATAACTCAAAGAAAGGCAAGAAAGGACAACAGAGGAATGAGAAACTCAGTCAGCAGACCAAAACAAATAATACAATTGCAGATTCAAAGCCTACATGTCAATAATCAACTTAAAATTAAAAGAGCTCAATATAAGGGCACTTGGGCAGGCATAGTCCATTAAGCATCTAACTCTTGGTTTCAGCTCAGGTTGTGATCTCAGGGTTGTGAGATTGAGCCCTGCATTGGGCTCCCTGTTCAGTGCAAGGTCTGCTTGAGATTCTCTCTCCTTCTCCCTCTGCCCTCCCCACTCATTCTCTCTCTCTAATAAATAAATAAATCTTTAAAAAAAATCTCAATATACACATTAAAAGACACAGATTGACAGAATTATAAGAACCAGTAAAGCTTAGTTAGAGGCAGGGAAGTCACGGATGGACTGTGAGATATGCAGGATTGAAAAAAGTCGACACTAAGCATAAATGAGCCCAGTAGGAGGTGGAAGTCAGGAATCTTTAGTTTAGATTATGTATTTTGAACTTTATTCTAAAGGTGATGACAAGTCAGCTGAGGGGTGTGAGAGAGACTTTGTCGTATTTATATTTTTTAAGGTAATTAGGGAATGAATTGGAGAAAGCAAGAATGGAAGGCCAATCAGATACTATCATGATAGTTCGTTTTAAGCAAGTGTGAGACTCAGAACAGGAGGTAGCTGGGACTAGGGGAGGGAGCAGGGCAACAGATAAGGGACACAATTCAAAAGACGCTTGAATGGACAGTGAGCGGAAATTGACTAGTCATCCAATGTGGGCTCTGAAGGCAAACACCACTGACAGACTTTCAAATTAGGCTTTCTTTAATCTTCTCTATCTTTTAAGTCATGGATGGAGTCATCCATCTATCGTCTTAGCCTTCCAACTGATTGATCACCACCCTCTGTAAGAATATATTGTACATCAGCACAATCTGGTTCACAATGTGGGAGTTTACCCACACGTGTGCGGGCATACACACACACACACACACAGCACAGATTTGAAACAAAGATATAAGAACAACATTTCGTCTTCTAACTGGGATGTGCTCTGATATTGCTTCTTCGTATTTGCATCCATCCCATTCCATTTCTTTCCATGTCAGAGCATTCTAGCATGTTGAATTAAAAACAGTGTTTGAAACCTATGTATATTTTGCTATAGACCAAACACTAATGATTTTTTATTCAGAGTTTGAAAATTCATGCTGGATGTGATGCCCACATGCTTTATGAACCTCCATCAGTGTGATAGATTAGAAACAACCTGCCAAGTGCTCTCCTGCTATCCCCTCCCACTTTCAGAATAAATTGCCTCAGACCTTGAGAGTTTTGATATATTTATAAGGTGGCAGAAGAAAACTGTTATCTAGCCTCCAATGGATTTAAGCATATTTTCCCTCCAACAAAGATTTTTCAGTAATTTCAGTGGGATGATCACAAAGAGACACACCGCATAAGTAGTGATTCTACAAAGCTACCTCTATGCGTGAAGAAGGACCATTCTCTTCTTTAATTCATCAGTGAACTTTCAAGACATATAATTATGAGGTCTCTGTTCTATGCTTTATCTGCCAGCATATCTCAAAATGTGTTCTGTGGGACACTCATTCCTCAGAACACATATACGTGTCATAAGAAAGAAAGGTTTCTTAGTCAAATTGCTTTGGAAAATGCTGGGCTGAAAATGGATAAAGTGGTTTGTCTTACTGCAGGACTTCTTATAACTTTTAATAAACTACGTATAAATGTATACGTATGATTTCTTCCGTAAATTCTTGAGACTACATCTAACTTGAAATCTGTCTGAATATTTCATTAGCATCTCAATGCCAACATGAACAAAACACACCTTCAAGTCCTACTTCCCTGATTTTTGATCCTCTCCTTGAATTCTTCCTGACACCATTTTCCAGGCACCCAGGCCAAAATCTTTAGTTTTATCTTTGACTTCTGAGATATAAAACTAAAGCAACCATCAACTCCTGCCATTTCACACATTCAAAATAAATCCCAAAAGCACCTGAAATCAACTGATCCAAATCACCATCATTGCTAGCCAGCATTATAGGAACTTGCAAATTGTCTGCCTTCTTCTGAGTCTTGATACATGGCTGTCTGTGCTCTCCTAGGGACTCAGAGAGGATCCTTTAAAAATGTAGTAGGTCAGCCTACCCCCCTCCTTCTCTCATCAAAATCTTCCACTGACTTCTTTTCCTATTTGGAATAAAATTCAAAATCCTTACATGGACCTCAAGGACCAATATCATCTGGACCCTAGCTACTTAATTTCTCACTTCATTTCTCACTAATTTCCCCCTCAGCTCCTTTCTCTCTCTCTCCAAGTGCCAGGTTCCCTCCTGACCCAGGGAGTTTGCATCTGCTTTGTTCTGTGCCTCTAATGCTGTTTTCCCTGTTGCTTTTGTGTTTCACTCCCTACATTTATCCCAGTGCTCACTGGTACACCAACTTTCCTACTCACCCTGCCTAGGGTTGCATCTTTGGTTACTCTTTATCCCCTTCCACTGACTTCTTCTTCTCTCTTGGGACTTATCACTACCTTATATTATGATTTCTTGTAATCTGTCTGCTTTCTGTTTGCCACGTCTTCTCACCTAGAATATGGAGCCCCATAAGGTCAAGGATTTTAATTTTACTACCAGCCACAACCTCTGTGCCTATCAGTATACCTGGCAGACAGTGGGCATTCAGTAAATAAGTGCTGAAAAATAAATTAATGAATATGATAATTTGGATGATTTAATATAGCATTTTCTCAAATGAAAGTTCTATTTTGTTTTTTTCCCCACAGAACAGCTCTCTGCTACCAGAAGTCCTCCTTTACAACTCCTACCATGTCCTCAGCCTCCCCTTCAGATAGCTTTGTAGGGGAGCTGATGTATGACTTTATCTGGAGCAACCACTGCCTCAGTCCAGCTCCGTCTGTCCTGCATTGACTCATACCACATATTTCCATCTGTCATCACCAAGTGAAGCACAGACTCTTGCTAAGGACTATCACAGCAATCAGTTTTTGATGGCCTTAAGAAAGTGATGAAAATAAATCTGGAAGATTGTTGATGTGCCTTCTTTATTCCCTGGGAGACAGTTTAGATCACCAGATAGTTTTTACCTCAAAAAAAAAAAGGCACCTGGAAATAAGTCCATGTTGAGACTTCTGTTCTGTCTCAGATTACAGATATGGTCACAGTAAACATTTAATGGTGTTAGAGGCCGGGGAGTGCGAGGAATTGGAGAAGCAGGAGGAGCAAGGAACAAGTAGAAGAGAAGGAGGAGAAAGAAGGGAAGGAGGGAGGGAAGGAGGGAGGGAAGGAGGAGAGAGGGAAAGAGGGAGGGAGGGGTTGCAGAGAAAGCAAACTGGAAGAGGCCTGAGGGAAATGTGCAATGACAACAAGGCAGAAGTTAAGGGAGTTGAGAAAGGGAAAGGAAAGAGTGAATTCTATCTGGGAAGGACAGGAGAAGGCAAGAGACACAAGATGAAGAACGACTTTTTATCCTACAAGGCCCAGCTTCCTATAAAACCATCACTGTGGTTGTAACAGATTCTCAAACACCTTTGAGAAGACCCAGGAGGAGAAGAATCTGCTGATTATCCCCATTTCGTGAGGAGAGATGTGGTTCTTCACAGGGTGTCTCGGCAGGAGGAAGCAGGGACAGGAGGTGAAGTCAGATCTCTCCATGTGCACAGCCTCCACTCTCAGGACCCTGTTTGCCTTTGTCCTTCCCATTTCACTCATAACAATACACCCCCGGAGTTCCAGAGGCCAAATCTATTATATAATTAATAGGAAAAACAATAAACAACAACAACAACAAAAACAATCTTCCAGTGGGGAAAACAGCAGTGTCATGGCTGATATGGCAGAAGAAGAAGGAACAGCGAACAGTTCCAGAATGATAGGAGGAAGTCTGCATAATGAGGGGTGTACACTGAGGGGCCAGGGACACCAGAGACCAAGCAAGCATGACGTTGTTTACACAACCATTGCATTTCATTAAAATGATGTTAATAACTGCAGTATTTTCACTGCAGACAAGGATGGTGAGTCCTCCCCATGCGTGTTTTTAGGAAAGGCCATTTCTTTGTGGACACCACTGGAGCCACCAGTGCTCACCCTTGGGAAATCCTGGTCTTACATGAGGTAGTCCATACCCAAGCCTTGGAGAAAATGCTAGCTGTCTCTCCAGCTGGTCAGCCTCCTTCCTGGGAAGCTTTGAAAACACTTCAAAAGTGTGGACACTGAATGTTGGGGTGAGGAGGGTATGTTCCTGTGTGGCCATGGGAAGAATGTGTGCAATGATGTGGAAGAGAAAGAAGACTCAGTGTCAGAAGAACCCATCCAAGGCTTGTCCTCCGCTTAACATCTGGGGACAGCTGGACACTATTTAACACAATGAATTCAGTTTTTCATCCTGAAAATGAGAATTACCTTTTCTTCAGACTGGAAAGGATAACATAGACACTTTTTCCCCTGCTCCTCCTGCTAATTACAATGACAAACCCTGGAAGTCATGCAAGAGATGACCACAGGAGAATCAGGGAAGGTGGCTGGGGGGGAAGGGTGAACAGGTAGGTATAGGACCCCCTGATAAAATGAAACAGAAAGCTAGTTCTTCCAAAAACTACATACAACTGATGAACCTCTGTTAAGACTGACAAAAATAGAGAAAAGACACAAACACCAATGAAACAGGTACATCATTTCACAACCTCAGCTATCAAGGGGGTTATGGAATACTGTGGTAGTGGGTTGAAACTTGCGCCCCAGAAGGTATGTCCAAATCCTAACCTCCAGTTCTTATAACTACAACCTTAGTTGAAAATAGGGTCTTGGCAGGTGTAATTAAGTTAAGGATCTCCAAATAAGTTTACATTGTGTTTGGGGTGGGCCCTACATCCAAATGCTGGTGTCCTTGTAAGAGAACAGAGGGTGGTGTGTGAGACGCAGAGACATGCAGGAGGTGAGCCATGAGCTGACAGAGGCAGGAACTGCAGTTACACAACCACCAACAAATGAGCACCAACATTGCCAGATTCTAGGAAAGAGGCATGGAACTCACATTTCCTCAAACCTCCAAAGGAACCAACCCTGCTGACACCCTGACTTTGGGCTTCTGTCCTCTGGAATTATTAGAGAATAGATTTCTGCTGTTTTAAAGTCAACACATTTGTGGTCATTTGTTATGTCAAATTACAATTATGAACAAATTTACACTTTAACTTTGACATCTAGAAGGAACAATAATTCCTTAGAAGCCATAAACAATTGAAATTCAACTGAGAAAAAATATGTAATCTTAATAGTCCCACAACAATTAAATAAATTGAGTGTTAATTAATCTAACATTGTATATAAAAAGAATCATATAGGATGCCCCAAAGGGTTTATTCCAGATACACAAGAGTGGTCTCACATTCAAAACCCAGTGTGGTTTATTCCAAGGTATCTTATGGTTTTTGGTGCTACTGTAAATGGAATGGTTTCTCTAATTTCTCTCTCTACAGTTTCGTTGTTAGTGTATGAGAAAGCAACTGATTTCTGTGCATTGATTTTGTATCCTGCCACATTACTGAATTGCTGTATGAGTTCTAGTAATTTGGGGGTGGAGTCTTTTGGGTTTTCCACTAAAGTATCATGTCATCTGTGAAAAGAGAGAGCTTGAGTTCTTGTTTGCCTATTTGAATACCTTTTATTTCTTTTTGTTGTCTGATTGCTGTTGCTAGGACTTCTATTACTATGTTGAACAATAGTGGTGAGAGTGGGCATCCTTGACGTGTTCCTGTTCTTAAGGGAAAGTCTCTCAGCTTTTCCCCATTGAGGATGATATTCACTGTGGGATTCCATAGATGGATTTTATGAACTTGAGGAATGTTCCCTCTATCACTATACTCTGAAGAGTTTTAATCAGGAAAGGATATAAAAGGATCTATACTCTGGGAACTACAGAACACTCATGAAAAAAATTGAAGAAGACACAAAAAGATGGAAAAATATTCCATGCTCATGGATCGGAAGAATAAACATTGTTAAAATATCTATGCTACCCAGAGCAATCTATACTTTCAATGCCATCACGATCAAAATTCCAATGACATTTTTCAAAGTGCTGGAACAAACAATCCTAAAATTTGTATGGAATCAGAAAAGACCCCAAATCGCTAAGGAAATGTTGAAAAAGAAAAACAAAGCTGGAAGCATCACGTTGCCTGATTTCAAGCTATATTACAAAGCTGTGACCACCAAGACAGCATGGTACCGGCACAAAAACAGACATATAGACCAATGGAACAGAATAGAGAGCCCAGATATGGACCCTCAACTCTACGGTCAAATAATCTTTGACAAAGCAGGAAAAAACATGCAATGGAAAAAAGACAGTCTCTTCAATAAATGGTGCTGGGAAAATTGGACAGCCACATGCAGAAGAATGAAACTCGACCATTCTTTAACACCACACACAAAGATAAACTCAAAATGGATGAAAGACCTCAATGTGAGACTGGAATCCATCAAAATCCTAGAGGAGAACATAGGCAGTAACCTTTTCGACATTAGCCACAGCAACTTCTTTCAAGATACATCTCTAAAAGCTAGTGAAACAAAAGCAAAAATGAACTTTGGGACTTCATCAAGATAAAAAGCTTCTGCACAGCAAAAGAAACAGTCAACAAAACAAAGAGGCAACACATAGAATGGGAGAAGATATTTGCAAATGACACTACAGATAAAGGGCTGGTATCCAAGATCTACAAAGAACTTCTCAAATTCAACATCCAAAAAAACAAATAATCAAGTCAAAAAATGGGCAGAAGATACGAAAAGACACTTCTCTGAAGAAGACATACAAATGGCTAACAGACACATGAAAAAATGTTCATCATCATTAGCCATCAGGGAAATTCAAATCAAAACTACACTGAGATACCACCTTACACCAGTTAGAATAGCAAAAATGGACAGGGAAAGAAACAACAAATGTTGGAGAGGTTGTGGAGAAACGGGAACCTTCTTACACTGTTGGTGGGAATGCGAGTTGGTACAGCCACTTTGGAAAACAGTGTGGAGGTGCCTCAAAAATTTAAAAATAGAGCTACCCTATGACCCAGCAATTGCACTCCTGGGTATTTACCCCAAAGACACAGATGTAGTGAAAAGAAGGGCCATATGCACCCCAATGTTCATAGCAGCAATGTCCGCAATAGCCAAACTGTGGAAAGAGCCGAGATGCCCTTCAACAGATGAATGGATAAAGAAGATGTGGTCCATATATACAATGGAATATTACTCAGCCATCAGAAAGGATGAATACCCAACTTTTACATCCACATGGATGGGACTGGAGGGGATTATGCTCAGTGAAATAAACCAAGCAGAGAAAGTCAATTATCATATGGTTTCACTTATTTGTGGACCATAAGGAATAGCTCGGAGGACATTAGGAGAAGGAAGGGAAAAATGAAGGGAGGAAAATCGGAGGGAGAGATGAACCATGAGAGACTATGGACTCTGAGAAACAAATAAGGTTTTAGAGGGGAGGGGGGAGGGGGATTGGTTAGCCCGGTGATGGGTATTAGGAAGGGCACATACTGCATGGAGCACTGGGTGTTATACGAAAACAATGGATCGTGGATCACCACATCAAAAACTAATGATGTATTGTATGGTGACTAACTCACCATAATAAAATTAAAAAAAAAAAAATCCAGTGTGATCTGCCATATCAACAAGCTAAAGGGGGAAAAAAATCTCATGATGATTTTAATTGACACAGAAAGGCATCTGAAAAGATCCAATACTTCCTCATGACAAAATCCATCAGCAAGTTAGGAATAGAGGTGGATTGCCTCAACTTAATACAGAGAATATACAAAAATGCACATTTGTAGTAATAGTGAATAGTGAAAAGACTGAATCTGTTCCACTAAAGCAAGGACCTCCACTCCCACAACATTTTTCAACATATTACTTCAAGTTCTAGCCACTGAGAAAGGAAAAAATAAGGCAAGAAAAAACACAGATGAGAAAGGAAGAAATAAATACTGTCCTCGTTTACAGATGAGTTCAAAAAGTTGCAGGACAGAATATCAACATACAAAAATCAATTGAATTTCTATATACTAGTAATGCAAATGTGGAAAGCAGAGCTAAAACAATGTGATAAAATGATGAAAATGAAATACTTAGTCAGATAAATTTATATATAGCTTGGAAGACACGACGCTGTCATAACAAGTAAAAAGCTGAAGATGCTAAAAAATCAACAACTCTTCTTGGATCCTGAAGCAAAGGTAGGACACAGAACAACCTGCTGCCTTTAACAACAGAGAGATGCCGGGAGGATACAGAGAGTCCTACTACCAGAGCAGATACTCACAGTAGAAACCAGTGTGGGAACCAGGGCCAGGGCCAGGAAACCTGAACTGTAAATGACAAATTTCTGGAGGTTTAGTGGGGACAACTCTGAGACCTACAAACTCCAAGGGCACCCAGTCATTTGGGGAAGGGGGCACAGTATTATGAGACTTACCTCCAGGAGTTTGGCCAGGTTCCCACAGTACATATCAGAGGAAAATACCCCAGTGCTTCTAGCAGGGTGTAGGGAAAACCATCTTGAAATATGCCAGAGCTCTGAGTTCTACTTAACGAGGCCCAACCTCAGGAGAAACTAGTTAACCAGAGCCTAGCTGGCTTGGGTATTGTCAGAGCCTGATTGACCTGGGGCAAGGAAAATACCCAACTCCAGATTACTCTAGAAGCAAAATAACAAGAAGCACTGGTAAATTTCATGGGCAGAGACAAACACTCCCTAAAAGCCTGAGACCTAATCATACATTATAGAACACTTCTGCTCCCCCACACCTCACCACGACATTACTAAAGTCCTAGTTACCCCAGCTCCTTTTACCTAGTACCTTATGTCCAGCTATCGAGAAAAAAATTACAAGATATGCTAAAAGGAAAAAAAACAAAACAGAACAAACCCACAATTTGAAGGCACAGCAATCATCAGAACCAGACATAGCAGGGATGTTGGGATTATCAAACCAGAAATTTAAAAATATTCTGATGCACATGCTCAGGGCTCTACTGGATAAAGCAGACAGCATGCAAGGGGAGATGAACAATGTAAACAGAGATGAAAATTCGAAGAAATAACCCACAAAAAGATGCTAGAGATAAAAACCACTGCAACAGAAATAAAGAATGTCTCTGATGGGCATACTAGTACATGGAAGTTGATCAACTGGATGTAATGGACACCTGAGGACCACTTAATTTAACAAAGCAGAATACACATTCTTCTCGAGCTCCCATGGAACACTCACCAAAACAGGTCATTTTCTGGGCCATAATCACACCTAACAAATTCAGAAGATTAGAAATCATACAATGTCTGCTCTCAGATGGCTATGGAGTTACACGAGAAATTAATAACAGATAGATAACTGGAAAATCCCCCAATATCTGGAGATTAAACAGCACAATTCTAACCACCACATGTGTCAAAGAAGAAATCCCAAGAGAAATTTTAAAATATTGTAAACTAAATGAAAACAAAGATGTAATTTAGCCAAATCTGTGGGATGCAGTGAAAGCAGTGCTTAGAGGGAAATTTATAGCACTGAATGTACACATTACAAAACAAGAAAACTCTACAATTAATCCTCTAAGTTTCTATCTTAGGAAGCTAAAAAAAAAAAAAAAGAGGATCAAATCAAATCCAAAATAAGCGATAGAAAAGAAATAACAAACTGAGAGCAGAAATCAATGAAATTTAACACAAAAAAATCAGTAGAGAAAATCAATGAAATGGAAAGCTGGTTCATTGAAAGATCAACAAAATTGATTAGTCTCTAGCCAGGTTAATTAAAAACAAGAGAGAAAACCCAAATTACTAGGATCAGAATGATAGAGGGGACATCACTGCATTAAAGGAATAATGAAGGGGTTCTATGAACAACTCTATGCCCACAAACCTGATAACCTAGAAGTAAACCAATTCCTTGAAGGACAAAAGCTGCCAAAACTCACACAAGAAGGGCTAAACAAACTGAATAGGCATGTATTTAATAAAGATACCAGGGCCAGATGGTTCACTGGTGAATTCTACCAAACATTCGAGGAAGAAATTACACCAAATCCCTCCTTAACCAAGGTTTAATGCTACCTTATCCAGGAGTTTTAATTTCTTTCTGTCATGGTTGCTTCATTAATAAAATGGGCATAATAATGCCTCACAACCCAGGCAGCCAGAATGAGATACTTTGCAGGGCGCTTCACAGAGCGTCTGGTTCATGGAAAGCAGTCCAAACCATCAGCCAATGTGTGCCGTTTCTATTTTCAGGACACAGTCCTGGAGTGCCCAGGGAATGCTAAGAAGTAATGCATGTTAATCACTCTTGAGCGCACTCAGGAAGGAACCTCCCGTCACAAGAACTAAGTTCAGGTCAGCGGTTTACCAAGCACCAGGTCCCTGGCCTTGGACACCATTACCTCACTGGACCACCGCCTCATCCCTGCCTGGAATCCGCAAGGACAGCTTCTTCACAGAGCTACAGTGACAGCAAAGGGGAGCATGCAGGCACAAGTTCTTTGTGAGTCTATAGAAGGGGACTCCACAAATGTCATGAAGAATGAGCCCTGGTCACCGCCCACATCCGCATTGGCTGCATCTCAAACCCAGGAACTTTCCCAAAGGCCAGTGCACTTTGTCCTATCAGTGCACCGTCCACGTAGGTGGGAAAGCAAACAGGGGGGCCTCCTGGACCCAGTGCTCCCTATAAGCTGTGGGGCAAGAGGAGGGTCTCCTGCTGGGGGAGTGCAGGGGCAGGAGGGTCTGCCCCTGAGCCTCCCAGCCTGTGAAAGGGCATCTGTAGGTGGCCCTATGCTCCCCGGGGACTGTCCTTCCTAGTGACACTGCTCAGGGGCTGCAGGTGATGTGTACCCCACACAGAGGTGACCCCCCACATCGAGGGTCTGAGGGCCACCATTGTGGACTAGATTTGGGCCAGAAGCTTCTATGGCAGTCTGGATTTGGAAAAGCCACCCCTCCCCCTTCTTTATTCTCAGGCACCCGAGGCAGTGTTTGGTATCTACTGGTGTTTACTTTTCAAAGCCAGGGCAAGATGTACATCTTCAAGGGACAGAATAAGAATGTAAGTTTTCTCCTAAGGTCTTGGGGTACATTTGTCTGTTATCAGAAGTCCAGAGTAATTAAGATTTAAAACATGACCTTGTATCAGGGGGCTGAGGGCATGGGGCTTCCTCCCATTCACTCCCCATCACCACTACCCTTTCCTCCTGTCTGGATTTCTCAGGGATTCCAGCCCTTAGCACCCCCATCAGACTGTCACAGTGTGGCCAAAAGCCTACACCCTCTTGACTTCGCCCAACGGTGGCCAAGGTCCCCACCGGCCTGTCCTGCTCTCCTGCCTGGTCGGCCAGGCCCGGAGCCAGCAGAACAGGGCTCTTCCTGCACATGCCCGCCAGCCCCAGCCTCTGCATGGGCGCTGGTGGCCCATGTGTCTGCCCTGCAGGCAGCACCGACCCCGTCTCCACCCTGCACCCCTGCTCTGCAGCCTACCAAGCCCAGGGCCTCCGTGACATGTCCCCCAGCACAGATACACTAGCCACCACTCCATCTACAGAGCTGGTGACCACGCCAGGGGTCCTCAGGGTGCCCCTGTGCCATGGCCCAGGCTG
Organism: Zalophus californianus; assembly: GCF_009762305.2. NCBI lineage: Eukaryota > Metazoa > Chordata > Mammalia > Carnivora > Otariidae > Zalophus > Zalophus californianus. Next base: position 186,329,077 of record NC_045598.1, read on the forward strand.
ACAGCCCCACTGTTGTCCCCAGCATCCTTGGTCGCTTCCTAGGAAATCCCACAGGCCAGTGTTCCGCAAGGCCACGAGAGAGGAAGGAAGGGGCAGGCCCTCTAGGAGGGAGGGGTAGCGGGTTGGAGAAGCAGGGGGACTTACTCAGAAGGCTCAACTTGGCTGAAGCACTAGGAGTCTCCCGCCTGCCCTCAGGATCTTCAGAGTTTACAGAGAGGCCTCATCGGGTCTGACCACTTCCATGTGGCTCTCTCAGGGCTGCACCCTTGTAAATGGCTCCCACTGTGGGAAACCGATAGGGTCAGAGTGCATGTTCCAAGGACAGGAGAGGAGAGGACCTGCCCCTTACTTGCTGGGGACCAGCTCAAAGGTCAACCTGAGGTCACTGTCTCTGCATGATCTCCCCCAACAGCAGGGGTAGGGAGGAGCTGTGGGGGGTGTTGGTGGCCAAGGGTGTTCCTGAGCCCCTGGGGTTCATGGACAGGGAACCACGTTCTCCAGATGGCTTGTCCCTGATGAAGCTGACCCCTGTGTCTGTTTGCTGTCTCCTGTATCTCTCCCGATTAAGTGAGCCATAGATCACCTCCCCCAAGTCCACCACCACAGGCAGAGATGAGCAGGTAGTCCCGCCTGGGAGCTCCCAGGTCTCCCTGAGGCAGGAAAGGAGGACTATGGGAGGTGAAGCCTAGGGATTGGGTGTAGGAGCAGGTGTAAGGAAACTGACAGAGCAGGAAGACTCACTTTGCCAGGCCAGTATGTCTAGGCGGTCTGTCTGGATGGTCCCCAATCTGGAAATCTGTCCTTCCTGCAACTTGGCCCTGTTCATTTGAGCTAATCAAATGCGGAATCTCAGCTATTCTTTTAAACTCCTCTTCTCCTGGGAAATGATTGTTTCCAGTTCCCTGGGATCATCTCTCTCTCCTCTGAAGAAGGATAAGGAGGATTGCAGAAACTGCAGAAGAGCCCCCAGTCTGCAGACACCTGCGGGACACAGCCCCTCTTTCTTGCAGCAAGCACGCTGCTACCAGCCACCACCATCCCTCATCACGGAGTCCTGGTCCACCCGTGCCTCACTCTCCATTAGAAGGTGCGAGAACATACACCTCACTCTGTTCTTTGACACAAACTCTGTCCCATGAGGACATGCAAAATGCACCTGTTCCTTTTTTCTCTTTTCCATATGATAGCCCTAAGATGCTTGAAGACAGAAACTGTGTTTCCTACATAAGAGGCTAGTTTCTTATAAGAGGCTTATTTTTTAAGATTATATATATATATACCCACACTAAAATACCTCTCCGGTGGTTAAAAGGAGACTGTACATAACCACATGGCTTTTCTCTGTGGCCTTAGTAGAGAAAGCATAAGTTTTGATAGAGGAGAACTGCAGGAAGAAAGAAACGTGTTCTGTCCTACCCGCCAGCTGTCCTTCTGGGCCCTGAGGCACAGGGGAAAGTGTTGAATCAGGAAGGAAGGAAGATTTGGATAATGGAAGGCAGGGGGACTATGGTGCTCAACAGATCTCCAGTAAAATGAAAGCTTTCATGTTAATCAAAAGGATGGCCCGGGGCCAAGACTCAACATCTTGATATTTATGGTAGGGTAATCTACCTCTGGGGGGGTAGATGGGAGTGGGGTTGCATCAGTTAAATTTAAAGAGCCTGGGGCACCTGGGTGGCTCAGTTGGTTGAGCATCTGACTGTTGGTTTTGGCTCAGGTCATCATCTCAGGCTCCACGCTCAGTGAGGAGTCTGGAGATTCTCCCTCTCCCTCTGCTCCTCCCTACCTGCTCTCATATAAATCAATAAGTCTTTAAAAATTAAAAATTAAAAGATAAAAATAAATTTGAAGAGTCTGCCATACATGATACTGTTTCCAAGTTGACATCTATCTATAGGGTGCTTAGGTCTCAAATGCCATATTTGCCACTTTTTAAAGTTTGCTCAAGTGGAATTTATACCCAGAAAGTGTGTAAGAACTGACTTTACACATATTCTCCTTGCTTCTCCTTTTGCAAGGACCCTAGGACTCAGATCATAGGTTACTACTGAACAGACTTTGGCTATACCATGAATTAAAATGGCATCAGTGGGCTTACCCCAGAGCTGGCCCATTTTTGTTACATTATTTCTACTAGAATATCTACTGGGAGCTTCAAATAACAGGTTGCCGGAAGATGGTTTAGTCTTACAGTGAGTACCACCTGTCCCTGGGCCACCCAGAACCAGCCCATGGGACACCAGGTCAAACAGGTGAGGGTGTGGCTCAGACCTGTGGTGTGGGGGGTCATCTCTGTGTGGGGTACATGTCACCTGCAGCCCCTGAGCAGTGTCACTAGGAAGGACAGACCCAGGGATCATAGGGCCACCTACAGATGCCCTTTCACAGGCTGGGAGGCTCAGGGGCAGACCCTCCTGCCCCTGCACTCTCCTCAGGAGACCCTCCTTCTGTCCCACAGCTTTCAGGGAGCGCTTCCCTGAGTCGAGGAGGCCCCCCCTGTTTGCTTTCCCACCTACATGGATGGTGCACTGACAGGAAAAAGTGCACTGGCCTTTGGGAAAGTTCCTGGGTTTGAGATGCAGCCAATGCGGATGTGGGCGGTGACCAGGGCTCATTCTTCATGACATTTGTGGAGTCCCCTTCTATAGACTCACAAAGAACTTGCACCTGCACGCTCCCCTTTGCTGTCACTGTAGCTCTGTGAAGAAGCTGTCCTTGCGGATTCCAGGCAGGGATGAAGGCGGTGGTCCAGTGAGGTAATGGTGTCCAAGGCCAGGGACCTGGTGCTTGGTAAACCGCTGACCTGAACTTAGTTCTTGTGACGGGAGGTTCCTTCCCGAGTGCGCTTGAGAGTGATTAGCATGTATTACTTCTTAGCATTCACTAGGCACTCCAGGACTGTGTCCTGAAAATAGAAACGGCACACATTGGCTGATGATTTAGACTGCTTTCCATGAACCAGACGCTCTGTGAAGTGTCCTGCAAAGTATCTCATTCTGGCTTCCTGGGTTGTGAGGCATTATTATGCCCATTTTATTAATGAAGCAACCATGACAGAGAGAAATTAAAACTCCTGGATAAGGTAGCATTAAACCTTGGTTAAGGAGGGATTTCAATCTGCTTTGATCTGTTTTAAAACCCCTGCTTTTGGGTGCCTGGGTGGCTCAGATGGTTAAGCGACTGCCTTCAGCTCAGGTCATGATCCCAGAGTCCTGGGATCGAGTCCTGCATCGGGCTCCCTGCTCAGTAGGGAGCTTGCTTCTCCCTCTGCCTCTCTCTCTGTGTGTCTCTTATGAATAAATAAATAAAATCTTTTTTAAAAAATAAAATAAAACCCCTGCATTCACCCTCTTATACATCCAGCTCCTGCCCACAACATCCATCCGTGGGTGGTGGGGGGAGTTGCAGAAACGCACAATTTTGGGACGCATGTTGTGTGCTAATGCAGTGGTGTGTACTATGCCTTGGAGGGAGCCCCATGTCTACCGGGGATGTTGACTGGACATCTGGGTACATATTAAAAGTTAAAATGACAAAAAAAAAACAGCACCAGATTGAATCCAAACTTTTTGCCTCTGAAGCTCATGAGTCTTTAAAGAAATGAGCCAAGTGTTCTCGGTACTGTGGTTTTCTACCCACAGACGACCCATGTGGTTCTCAACAGGGCATCTGCTGTTCAAAGCTGTTTTCTTTCTAAGCAGGTGGCCGCAGGGGATTGTTTATAAGGTAGCCTGGCTGACAGGGGGTCTCTGGATCAGATGTCACTGTAGAGCCTGGGAACTCTGTGGTCACTCAACATCACTACCCACAGCTACATGTGACTCTATAATATTCATCTTGCCCTCTTTCCTCTCTCTGAAGAGAAAACATTGCACTATCTCTGATTTGTTAAATAATCCAGAAAGCTTTTTTCCCATACCCTGTCTGGCTCTCCTTAGAGCAGATGAAGGCTCATGCCAAGGGATCAGCAGTAGCCAAGAGTCTCTTAGGAGAGGGTAATGGGGACAAAACAAGTGCTTTAGAAGTTTTAGGGGCTTTTTCTTGTACTAGTTTCAGTACGAGTCAACAGTACTGTGTGGGTGCACACACACACCAGGCTCTGAAAACATTTAGAAGAGTATAATGTCTAGACAAAGACTGATAATATCAATCTTCCCCTCCTTGGACACTTATGTTCTGTTTTGAAGCCAATTTTTTTCTATTTTTAAGCATATAAATTGAATGATATGTTAATCAAGACTCACTGGCAGAGAACAGAAGCCCATCTAGCTAGTTTCAAGGGACTGATTAGAGTGTATTAAGGAGGTAATAGGATTGTTGGGGAGAAGCAGAGGACCAGCCTGGCTCCCAGGAAGGAGCCCCAGACCTCACTGCAGGTGATGCTGGGCCTCCAAGGATCAAAGGCTTTGAAAGAAGAGCATTGCCTGCCCATTGAGGAAGCCACTTCCAACCATGGGATCCAGAACCAGGCTGTGATCAGCATCAGCTAAGTAGATGCTTTCCCCTTATCTCTGTCCTGAGTCCAAGGGGAAGCATTTAATTGAAATGCCCTAAATCACATTTGGAACTCTAGAAACAAGCAAAGATGGGGAAAAGTGGCAAATATTTAAGTTTCTGACCCTGGTAGGACAGGGCTGCACATAAGAAAGACTTGGGAGGGCATATTGCCTGACCAAGCCACAAGATTCATGACAAGGAACTTTTGTATTTGCCTCGAATGCTCTCAAGTTAAAAAAAAAAAAAAAAAAAGACTTGAGAATCTATTATTTACTTTTCTCTCTTTCTCCTCTTAAATTTTCATTATTCAGCACGGAAAACATGTAATAATGTATGCATAATAAAGAAATGAGAAACTCATCTATCTATCAAAGGACTTATGTATGCTAATCTGGGAAAAGGACAACAGTGTTTTATGGGGCACATGCACAGTGAGACAGTGGGGTTCTGGGGGAGAGGACGTAGGGACTGCCCCTCCCCCCTACCCCCCAATGTAGCCTTGAGCACACCACATGCCAGACTTTTCACAGAAACCAGCTGAGAGGAAAGGGGGAGGCTGATGTTTGGAAACAGATGTCCTCCAGCATTTGGAGCTCCCAGGTCAGGTTCAGCAGGTTCCAAGATGGTCCTTGTGAGTGGTTGTTAATTACACTTTAGAAAGGACTGACTCACTCCTAGACTTCTCCAGTATTTTGTAGAGTGATGAGTTTTTGAGAAATGTCCCAGCAGCATCTAGGCATCCAGGGGATTCTCACCACCATGCAATAAGACGCTGTGCTTCTCACGGGCACCATCATGCTCCCCTGTGCCTGAAGCATTAAGTGGCTCACACACAAGTAAGCTCTGGACTTCTCTGGGCACCTCCAAGGTATCCTAATTCAGGGAGATCGAGAAAATTCAGGGGTATGGAAAAACGTGAAGAAAAAACAACCACTACCTTGTTCTAGGGAATAATTTGAAAAGGCCACTGCAGTCCAAGGAGAGAACTGTGGACTTGATGTTGAAGCTACTCCAGCCCCTAAACTGGTAGCTGTGAGGTCATCAGAAGAAACATGCTCCTGAACAGCTGGGTTATTTCTTCTCCTAGGATCTTCTTGTTAGGGGAGAAATCTGCATTCCCCTGCTCATGATTCCATGTGGCATGTCTCAGAATAAACCCCCTCTCCTGATCCCCCACTCACCTGTCCTAGAATCACTGCAAACTTGGCAATTTTTGGTGCCAGTCATTGGTGACGCCAATGACCAGAGCAAGGAAAAATGCAACCCATAGTCCACAACTTAAGGTTTGAGAGAAGGCTGCACACAGTAGTTAAGAGGTGTCCTAGCCTCATTCAACAGACAAGTAGTTCTAGGGTTAGGGCAATAGAACTATTTCAAGATAGCCCAGCTGGCAGTCTGAAAGGTTCTAATGTGTTCTGAGCCCACACCGGGAGTGGCTTGGGATTGGGTGCTGGTCAGCCCTACACTGAGCAGGGCTGCAAAGGGCAGGAGGGACAGACAAATAGACATGGTGCAGTCTTGGGCCACCTGTCATCCTCACTCTTATACTTGGTGTGGCAGCTTCAGAACCTGTATGAGTTTACACTGTGGCTTTGAGCAAGTCACTGAACATTCTTGTGTTTCATCGTGCCCAGCAGAAATGACAGAACAGGCAGGGTATATGTGGACAGCTCTCTAGAGTTGAGAAGTGCTTAAGAAGGGCTGACATTCTTTATTGTCAGAAATGAACACTAATTAATATGGTTTAAGCAAGAAGGCATTTGGGGTCATGGAACTGAATAGCCTAAGGCATAGCTCTCTGGCTGCATGATCTACTTTGAGTGATTATCTGGGTCTAGCTCTTGGCTCTGCTTCCTCTGGTTGGTTTCATTCTCAAGATCTCCTGGTGGCTTCTAGAAGTTTAGACAAAGTAGGATTATACAGATTGGATTCTACATTTTACCATGGTCATTGTACCCCAACTAGCGGGTTAGATTAAACCAAGGCTCACTCCTGAGTGCTGATGGTGTCCCACCATCTGGGCTGTGGTCAATCCAAGATACTGCCTGAAGAAGAAGAATGATTTCAAAGCAGCATGCCCAAAGGAAATACAGTGTGAATCCCGTAGGTAATTTAAAATGTTGTAGTGGTCCCACTAAAAAGGTAGGAAGAATGGGCACCTGGGTGGCTCAGATGGTTAAGCATCTGCCTTCAGCTCAGGTCATGATCACAGAGTCCTGGGATCGAGTCCCGCATCGGGCTCCCTGCTCCTTGGGAGCCTGCTTCTCTCCCTCTGCCTCTCTCTCTCTCTCTCTCTCTGTCTCTCATGAATAAATAAATAAAATCTTAAAAAAAAAGGTAGGAAGAAGCAAGTAAAATTAATTTCAATAATATATAGGACTTAATATGCCACAAATATTACCATTTTCAACATGTAATCAAATAAAAACTATAAATGAGATAGATATTCTACCTTCTTTTCTCTCTCTCTGTCTCTCTCTCTTTTTTTCTTTTTCTTTTTTTCTTTTTTTTTGTACCATGGTTTTGAAATCCACTTACAGAACACCTCAATTAGAGCGAGCCACATTTAAGGCGCTGGATGGTCCATGTTGCTGCAGTATTGAACAGTGTGGGCTGGCAGCAAGAAGATGATAATGGGTCCACCTTTTCATAGACCTTACAATATTGGATTCCCCCAACCTTGTAATTAGGATTCACACAGAATGTTTTACAAGTTGAATGACTTGCTTAAAAATAGAGGGATTGGGAATATAAACTAGAAGTTTTTAACCCAAATGCAATTTTAAGTCAATTGAGAAAGACCTGAGGCATTCCATAAAAACAGGGTGGAGTTGACTCATCAGCCATCTGCCTTTTATTTTTATTAACAGAGGCCTCTGGTGTCAAACCCAATACCCAGTTCACGGCTCCCACCCTACTTGTATCCACCGAACTTACCCGAGGAGAGCGCTCATCAGTTTTTTCTAGGATGCAGTCTCCAGTCCCCATGGCTGTTGGTCCAGTCCTGAGCTTGTGCTCCTTATCTCAGATTTCCCTTCCCTGACCCCAATTACAGTCTTTAGATTATTCTCTTGTCTCTTGTGTAAAATATCCATCTGGACAGTCTGTCTAACAAATATATCTCTCTATACCTCATTCCACATTTCTTCTCTTGCTTAGCCCCTGGAATCTTGCCCCTGGACTACAGCTTTATGATATGGGCCCAGCCACCTGTCAGCATCAATCCACCATCCCCCCCATCCCTGCCTCCAGTTCTTTCTGTCTTGAACAAGAAGTCTCAGAATCCAAGTATTTCCCATCAAAACAACCACTCAGTAGATAACAGGGTATTTGTGCAGGATTTACCTTGTTTCTTTCTCTGGATCTCATCTGATCTCTGATGTCATCACATATAGTCATTGTGCCTGCCACTCTGGTCATTGATGGGCACCTGCACTAACGTTAACTTCCACCTACCCTGGCTGTGAAAGGGGGTAATTTCTGCACCATCCATTCCAACATTCTGACCGGACAATTACCAGCCACACTTTTGGAGATGACATTCTGCATTTTAGAGGGCTCTGCGTCATAGGGGGAGGGGTGAGTGTGAGAGAAAGGCCACTTATGAGCACTCACTATACATCAAGCATTGTGCTGAATGCTCCACACTTACTGTCTCATTCAGTTTTCCCAAAACCTTTGACATTGGAATTATGATCCATGTTTTAAACATAAAGGAAACTGGGGCCCCAGAAGACAAATGAAATTACTACATCTCAAGCTAGTAAGTGGCAATGGTAAGTCAAAGTCCAGATCACTGTAAAGACAGCCACTGGCCACTTGGTTACCCCACCCTGCTAAAACAGCCAATTAACAAAAAAAAAAAAGAAAAAGCTGAGTTAGGACTAAGGATCCAAGGCAATTTGTGTTGGACCAATTACATCTTTCCTTATTCTTGTTTACATACTAGGAGGGAAAACGGATAGATCTAGATAAAGAATTATGCTCCTTTTAAAAATTTTAATTGGCAAAATTTGAGTCTCATCTAACCAATTCTTTTGGGTGTTTATATTGCTAATTATCTTTCTGTATCTATTTATCATTCTTTGCCACAGTGCTACAGTACTTGATGGCCCCAAGCAGTTTTTCTCCTTGGTTTCCATATTTCACACAAAATGTGGGCTTCTTTTCATATATCAAAACAGAAGAGAGCATCCTTCTGTAAGATCCTTCAGGAACCAAGAACCAGTGTCTTTTTTCACCTTTAAATCCATTGTTTGGTGTTTTTTCCCACACAACATAGAATTTCAAGTACTTTTAATAAATAGAAGACCCAATTCTTTTGAAGAGCAGTGGTGACTGCCTTCTGACTGCCTCATCCTGCTTCAGCGTTCAACAAAACCAAATAATCTTGGTGAGAAAGTGCTTGTTTCTAATCTCCAGCATCAGTATGATTTACAATTATAAGAGATGCAATGAAGTTATCTGTGAAAGTTCCCAGCACACAGTAGGTCATAAATGAGTTCTACACTATTCCCTTTCTATTAGCACTTATAAGGCAGCATGCAAGTTCCCATTTTGCTATATGGGAAATATAATAACCTCCATGTTTTGGCCACACAATCTTAAATGCCTGTATTGATTACAGTATCTTGCAGATATCTTCTGTTTTCCAAGTGCATTGACATTCAGCATCTCATTCTGACCTCACAGTCCCAAGAGACAGGCAGTACAGGATTAAGATCTCACTTTAGACACTAAGACAAAGGATGAAAGGGACCAAGAAATCTGTCAAAAGCAAATCTGTTCATCAGACTAGGAAGGAGCAGTGGGTTAGCACATGTAATACTCATTGCAGTGCTCCCTGGGTGTGGAAAGGAAAGAAAGCTAAAACTACATTTCCCACACTCCCTTGCAGCTAGTGCACAGGCTGAGATTTAGAATCCAACAATCAGAGACATTAACACCTGTGTGAGGCTCCATTGGGAATTGGTTCCTGAAGAAAGAGGTGGGGTATCAAGGCACCCATTTTGTTTGCATGACCAAAGTGGCATACTTTCAGATCTTGAAGATGAGGTGGAGCTTCTTGATTTTCGACCTTGATAGAGGCAGCAGCTCCCTGGGAGGTCCACTTCTGCAGTGTGGCTTTGGAAGTCATTCCAGAATGGCTTTGGAAGTCATTCCAGAACACCCAGAAAGCCTGCTTCTCCAGCCTACCCAATGGTTCAGAGGTAGCCTTGCACCTGTTAAATTTCTTTCCAATTAATCATCTAGAGGGAATTCTGTTATCTGCAAAAGGAACTGTGGTTGGTGCTATGGTTAAGCCAATGCGCAAACTCAGGCTTTATTGACTCCAAGGAAAGTAAAACACTTTATATAATGAAAATTTTAAAGAACTAGGATGATATAATTTTTTAAAAGACCTTTAAGCTATAAATATCTGGTCTCAAATCTCAACTCTGCTACTTGTGCACATGGCTAAGGGTTAATAATATGGTAGTGAAGTTATGGAGAGGTTTTGAAAAAACTTGCTGGCAAGTTTGGAGGTTGAAATTATGCAATGGGGACATAAATATTGACATGAGCTAGGTACATGGTCTTAGTGGTAATAAAACTGCAAAGGCAACCTTCTGTATGTCCTAGGAAATGCTTTTATAATACCTATGATGGAAATAAGAAGAGCTAAAATGGTATAAATATGGTAACAAAAGGATAAGCCTTGGAGAACATGCAGCTATAACTGGAAGGTACTTCAGACTCTCTCCAAGCCTACTGCTGACTTGTTGGGGGGCTCGATCCATTTGTCTTAAGTCCATTCTGGCTGCTGTAACAAAATACTGGGGGACTTATAAACAATGGAAACCTATTTCTTGTGATTCCAGAGACTGGTGGTCTGAGCTCAAGGGACAGCGTAGATGGGTGAGGGGCTTCTTCCAGGTTGCAGGTCTCTTGCAGCGACCTCCCCCTGTGGTAGAAGGTGAGGGAGGTCCCTAGGGTCTCTTTTATCAGGGCACTAATCCTACCTGTGAGGGCTCCGCCTTCACGACCTCATCACCCCCTGAAGGTCCCACCTCCTAATACCATCACTGCAAACTTTAGTCTTCTGGCACATGAATTCGATGGGGGTGGGTAAAAACACTGAGACCACAGTACCATTTTTCCTGCGGAGAGGATGTGGCTCCTAGAGGCAATGCAGTAAAAAACAGCAGGAGCAGATGCAAGATGCAGAGACAGCTCAGCAGCATCTAATATGTTCCATGCTGCACATCTATCTTTCAGCAGAGAGAATAACATGAGTTAGGAAAAATTCCTTTTGGATATTTTTTCAATGATACCAAATCAGAACATTCTTGCACATGAGAACTGTTCAAAAAGTTGAAGATGATCTATTTCACCATTAAAAATTATCTTTCTTGGGGTGCCTGGGTGGCTCAGTGGGTGAAGCGTCTGCCTTCGGCTCAGGTCATGATCTCAGGGTCCTGGGATCAAGCCCCACATGGAGCTCCCCGCTCTCCTTCTGCCCCTCCCCCTGCTCATGCTCTCTCTGTCTCTCTGTCTCTCTGTCTTCGTCTCAAATAAATACATAAAAATCTTTTAATAAATTATCTTTCTTGGGGTACCTGGGTGGCTCAGTCGGTTGAGCAACCAATTTGATCTCAGCTCAGGTCTTGATCTCAGGGTCATAAGTTCAGGCCCCACATTGGACTCCACGCTGGGTGTGGAGCCTACTTAAAAAATAAAATAAAATAAAAATAAACGTTATTTTTCTTTTCCTAAAACTTTTACAATTCCTTTAAGAGTTTCCTAAGTGATAGCATATCTAGAAACATCTCCACTTTTCTCCTATCTGGATGCTTTCCATGTATAGTTTTTTTTTTTCCCCCTCAAAGCAGATTCTGTGAATTTTCCTAATTCACATCATCACATTCCTCTTAATCCTTCCCCAGGAGGAAGAATTTCAGCCCTATCCAAGCAATATGCTTTCCAGCCAGGCCTGCTTTATTCTGTTCTTCACACACTTTCTCCAGAGTTGCCTGGTTCCTGAAACTTTTCTTAATCGCCAGATCCAAGCACATATTTACCCATAAGACAGATGACTATTTGGCTTATCTGGATTCTGAAAATTCATCTCCATCTGCATGATAACATTTCTTGCAGGGTTGTTGGAGGAGAAAGTAAGGTAACATTTAACACATGCGCAGGCCATATCTCTTTAAGAAGACTGCTAGCTCTCATCTAAAACCATTTCCCTCTCTTTCTGGACACAAAGCTCTGTTTCATTGCTCAGCCTCCCCTGTAGTTCAGTGTCACCATGAGTCTGAGTTCTAGATGTTGGACCTGCTGGCAGAAGCAGGGATGTTACTTCGAGCCTTCCTCACACAGAACCGCCCACATCCTCCACGCTCTTGTCTTCCTGGCTGCCTGTTATCAATACATAGGACAATGTTAGAAGTCAGGCACTGAAGATGGGAAAGAGGCCATTATCCCAGGTGCTGAATGCGAGTACAGGAGGATCTTCCTTGCCAGTACAAATCCTTGTCTAGAACTGTTACATGAGGAAAAATATTAAACAATTGAAATATTGGATTCCATTTGTTTGGCTCGACTTCTTTGCCCTGACTAATACAAGTTGTCTCTGTCAAGCAAAAATTAATATGATACAAAAATTGGATTTGCACAAAGAAATTTAAAGGATCTGGAAGCAAGACAAATATGAATATATGCATGCATTTCTCTTTAAAAAGAGATTCTAAAAGAGAATGTTCTCAAGCAAAAATAGTAGCAATGTACTGTGGCTCTAGAACATATGCAAAGTAAAAAATGCATGACAAAAATAAAACAACTCGGAGGCGGAGCAAGATGGCGGAAGAGTAGGAGACCTGGCTTTTGTCTGGTCTCAGGAATTCAGCTGAATAGGGATCAAGCCATTCTGAACACCTACGAACTCAACAGGAGATCAAAGAAAAGAGTAGCAACAACTCTGAAGAGAGAAGCGACCACTTTCTGGAAGGTAGGACGTGCAGAGAAGTGAATCCGAGGCGATATTCGGAAGGATAGACGGCGGGGGAGGGGGGCCTCCATCGGCCGCTTCTGGCAAGTGCTAGAGCCACGGAGCACAAAATTGGAACTTTTGGAAGTCGGTTCCGCTGAGGGACGTCACTCTAGTGGCTAAGCGGGAGGTGGAAAGCTCGTGGGACAGTGTGGTCTCAGGACTCTCAGGGTCACAGAAAGACCGGGGGTGCCTGAGTGCGCCAGAGCTCCCAGGTATCAGAGCGGGGAAGCTGGCTGCAGAGACGGAGCCGAGGCGCGGGCTCTCAGCTTGGGGTTGCCATAAACTGTGATCCGCGGCCCAGTCGGGCCACGGCTCCTCCAGCAGGGACCCAACAAGTGGCAGATCTGGGGAGACTCCCCTCCCTCCCCAGGGAGGAGTGGCGCGGGAGCGCACGGCAAGGATCTGCTGGGTTTGGAGACTCCACACGGGGTCGGGTGCCAGACATAGAAACGCTCGGTCACAGGCTGGGTGAGCACGGAGTGCGGCCGGAGACCGGGGACACGGGAGTGATTGACTGCTTTTCTCTGGGGGCGCACTGAGGAGCGGGGCCCCGAGTTCTCAGCTCCTCTGGGCAGAGAGTGGGAGGCCACCATTTTCACCCTGGTCCTCCAAAGCTGTACCGAGAGCTTGCAGGGAACAAAAGCTCCTGAGAGCAAACCCGAGCAGCTTGCTTAGCCCGGACCGACAAGGGCGGGGCAATTCCGCCTCCGGCAAAGACATCTGGGAACCACGGCAACAGGACCCTCCCCCAGAAGATCAGCACAAACAGCCAGCAAGCCAAGCCCAAGTTTACCGATCAAGGAGAACAGGAGAACTCCAGCGCTAGGGGAATACTGCACATAGAATTCATGGCTTTTTTTACCATGATTCATTAGTTTTTCAAAGTTAAATTTTTAACTTTTTTTTCTGGGGTTTTTTATTTGAATTTTTCTTTTTCCCTTTTTCAACCAACATCTTATCAATCCCTTTTCTTTTTTAAGATTTTATTTATTCATCTGAGACACAGAGATACAGAGAGAGAGAGAGCATGAGCAGGGAGAGAGGCAGAGGGAGAGGGAGAAGCAGGCTCCTTGCTGAGCCAGGAGTCCAATGTGGGGCTCGATCCCAGGACCCTGGGATCATGACCTGAGCTGAAGGCAGACGCTTAACCATCTGAGCCACACAGGCGCCCCTTATCAATCCCTTTTTTTAAAAAACATTTTTTATTTTTCATTTTTAGAGTCATATTTTATCCCTTCATAGTAGATACCCTTATTTTTGGCATGTATATATGTTTTTCTCTCTTTAAAATTTTGAGATAGTTTCTTCTAACAGATCAAAATATACCCTAAATCACTAGTGTATGGCTTTGTTCTAGTCTCCTGCCTGATCACAGTCTCTCAGTTTTTTTTCTTTTCTTTTTTTTTTAAATCTTCTTCTTTCTTCTTTCAAACATCTTCTTATCTTATCAATTCTGTTTATAAAACCTTTTATAATTTTCATCTTTACAGTCATCTATCATCCCGTCATTGTATCAACTCTTATTTTGTACATATATAAGTCTTCTTTCCTTTAAAATTTTAGGAGGCACTTTCTTCTAACAGACCAAAATACACCCAAAATCTAGTGTGTGGCACTGATCTATACACTAGCCTGATCATATTTAATCATATTCTGGTTTTTTTTGTTTTGTTCTGTTTTTGTTTGTTTCTATGTTTTTCTTTTTTTTTCCTCACTCTTTCCCTTTCTTTTCCCCTGGTGTCAGGTCTTTTCTGATTTGTATACAGTATATTTGCTGGGTACATTGTTAACCTGTTAGCATTTTGTTCTCTCATTCATCTATTCTCCTCTGGACAAAATGACAAGATGAAAAAAATCACCTCACAAAAAGAACAAGAGGTAGTGCCGTCTGCCAGGGACTTACTCAATACGGACATTAGTACGATGTCGGACCTAGAGTTCAGAATCATGACTTTAAAGATACTAGCTGGGCTTGAAAAAAGCATGGAAGTTATTAGAGAAAACCTTTCTGGAGAAATAAAAGAACTAAAATTTAACCAAGTGGAAATCAAAAAGGCTATTAATGAGGTGAAATAAAAAATGGGGGCACTAACTGCTAGGATATGTGAGGCAGAAGAGAGAATCAGCGATATAGAAGACCAAATGATGGAAAATAAAGAAGCTGAGAAAAAGAGAGACAAACAACTACTGGATCAAGAGGGCAGAAATCGAGAGATAAGTGATAAAATAAGATGAAACAACATTAGAATAATTGGGATTCCGAGAAGAAGAAGAAAGAGAGAGAGGGGCAGAAGGTATACTGGAGCAAATTATAGCAGAGAACTTCCCTAATGTGGGGAAAGAAACAGGCATCAAAATCCAGGAGGCACAGAGAACCCCTCTCAAAATCAATAAAAATAGGTCAACACCCTGACACCTAATAGTGAAACTTACGAGTCTCAGAGACAAAGAGAAAATCCTGAAAGCAGCTCGGGAGAAGAGATATGTAACCTACAATGGTAGAAACATTACATTGGCAACAGACCTATCCACAGAGACCTGGCAGGCCAGAAAGGAATGGCATATCTTCAGAGCACTAAACGAGAAAACTATTCAGCCAAGAATACTATATCCAGCTAGGCTCTCATTGAAAATACAAGGAGAGGTAAAAAGCTTCCAGGACAAACAAAACCTAAAGGAATTTGCAAACACGAAACCAGCCCTCCAAGAAATATTGAAAGGGGTCCTCTAAGCAGAGAGAGAGCCTAAAAGCAGCATAGATCAGAAAGGAACACAGACAATATGCAGTAACAGTCACCTTACAGGCAATACAATGGCACTAAATTCATATCTTTCAACAGTTACCCTGAATGTAAATGGGCTAAATGCCCCAATCAAAAGACACAGGCTATCAGATTGGATTAAAAAACAAGACCCATCAATATGATGTCTGCAAGAGACTCATTTTAGACCCAAAGACACCCCCAGATTGAAAGTGAGGGGGTGGAAAACATTTACCATGCTAATGGACACCAAAAGAAAGCTGGGGTGGCAATCCTTATATCAGACAAATTAGATTTTAAAACAAAGACTGTAATAAGAGATGAAGAAGGACACTATATCTTACTTAAAGGGTCTATCCAACAACAAGATCTAACAATTGTAAATATCTATGCCCCAACATGGGAGCAGGCACTTTTATAAGGCAATTAATAACAAAAGCAAAGAAACATATTGACAAAAATACAATAATAGTGGGGGAATTTAACACTGCCCCTGACTGAAATGGACAGATCATCTAAGCAAAAGATCAACAAGGAAATAAAGACTTTAAATGAAACACTGGAACAAATGGACTTCACAGACATATTCAGAACATTCCATCCCAAAGCAACAGAATACACATTCTTCTCTAGTGCCCATGGAACATTCTCCAGAATTGATTACATCCTAGGTCACAAATCAGGTCTCAACCAATACCAAAAGATTGGGATTATTCCTTGCATATTTTCAGACCACAGTGCTTTGAAACTAGAGCTCCATCACAAGAGGAAAGTCGGAAAGAACTCAAATACATGGAGGCTAAAGAGCATCCTACTAAAGAATGAATGGGTCAACCAAGAAATTAAAGAAGAATTAAAAAAATTCATGGAAACCAATGAAAATGAAAACACAACTGTTCAAAATCTTTGGGATACAGCAAAGGCAATCCTGAGAGGAAAGTATATAACAATACAAGCCTTTCTCAAGAAACAAGAAAGTTCTCAAATACACAACCTAACCCTACACCTAAAGGAGCTGGAGAAAGAACAGCAAATAAAGCCTAAACCCAGCAGGAGAAGAGAAATAATAAAGATCAGAGCAGAAATCAATAAACCAGAAACCAAAAGAACAGTAGAACAGATCAACGAAACTAGGAGCTGGTGCTTTGAAAGAATTAACAAGATTGATAAACCCCTGGCCAGGCTGTTCAAAAAGAAAAGAGAAAGGACCCAAATCAACAAAATCATGAATGAAAGAGGAGAGATCACAACCAACATCAAAGAAATACAAACAATTATAAGAACCTATTATGAGCAACTCTATGCCAGCAAATTAGATAACCTGGAAGAAATGGGTGCATTCCTAGAGATGTATCAACTACCAAAACTGAACCAGGAAGAAATAGAAAACCTGAACAGACCTATAGCCACTAAGGAAATTGAAGCAGTCATCAAAAATCTCCCAACAAACAAAAGCCCAGGGCCAGATGGCTTCCCAGGGGAATTCTATCAGACATTTAAAGAAGAATTAATACCTATTCTTCTGAAACTGTTCCAAAAAATAGAAATGGAAGGAAAACTTCCAAACTCATTTTATGAGGCCAGCATTACCTTGATCCCAAAACCAGACAAAGACCCCATCAGAAAGGAGAATTACAGACCAATATCCTTGATGAACATGGATGCAAAAATTCTCACCAAAATACTACCCAAAAGGATCCAACAGTACATTAAAAGGATTATTCACCATGACCAAGTGGGATTTATCCCTGGGCTGCAAGGTTGGTTCAACATCCACAAATCAATCAACATGATACAATACATTAACAAAAGAAAGAACAAGAGTCATATGATCCTCTGAATAGATGCAGAAAAAACACTTGACAAAGTACAGAATCCTTTCTTGATCAAAACTCTTCAGAGTATAGGGATAGAGGGTACATACCTCAATATCATATAAGCCAACAATGAAAAACCTACAGCAAATATCATTCTCAATGGGGAAAAGCTGAGAGCTTTTCCCCTAAGGTCAGGAACGCAGCAGGGATGTCCACTATCACCACTGCTATTCAACATAGTATTAGAAGTCCTAGCCACAGCAATCAGACAACAAAAAGAAATCAAAGGCATCCAAATAGGCAAGGAGGAAGTCATACTCTCACTCTTTGCAGATGATATGATACTGTATGTGGAAAACCCAAAAGACTCCACCCCAAAACTGCTAGAACTCATACAGGAATTCAGTCAAGTAGCAGGCTATGAAATCAATGCACAGAAATCAGTGGCATTCTTATACACCAACAACAAGACAGAAGAGAGACAAATCAAGGAGTTGATCCCATTTACAATTGCACCCAAAACCATAAGATACCTAGGAATAAATTTAACCAAAGAGGCAAAGGATCTGTACTCAGAAAACTATAAAATACTCATGAAAGAAATTGAAGAAGACACAAAGAAATGGAAAAACGTTCCATGCTGATGGATTGGAAGAACAAACATTGTGAAGATGTCAGTGCTACCTAGAGCAATCTACACATTCAATGCAATCCCCATCAAAATACCATCCACTTTTTTCAAAGAAATGGAACAAATAATCCTAAAGTTTGTATGGAACCAGAAGAGACCCCGAATAGCCAGAGGAATGTTGAAAAAGCAAAGCAAAGCTGGCGGCATCACAATTCCGGACTTCCAGCTCTATTACAAAGCTGTCATCATCAATTCAGTATGTTACTGGCACTAAAACAGACACATCGATCAATGGAACAGAATCGAGAGCCCAGAAATGGACCCTCAACTCTATGGTCAACTCATTTTTGACAAAAGAGGAAAGAATGTCCAATGGCAAAAAGACAGTCTCTTCCACAAATGGTGTTGGGAAAATTGGACAGCCACATGCAGAAGAATGAAACTGGACCATTTCCTTACACCACACACAAAAACAGACTCCAAATGGTTGAAAGACCTAAACATGAGACAGGAGTCCATCAAAATCCTAAAGGAGAACACAGGCAGCAACCTCTTCAACCTCAGCTGCAGCAACTTCTTCCTAGAAACATCACCAAAGGCAAGGGAAGCAAGGGCAAAAATGAACTATTGGGATTCCATCAAGATAAAAAGCTTTTGCACAGCAAAAGAAACAGTCCACAAAACCAAAAGACAACCGACAGAATGGGAGAAAATATTTGCAAATGACACATCAGATAAAGGGCTAGTATCCAAAATCTATAAAGAACTTATCAAACTCAACACCCAAAGAACAAATAATCCAATCAAGAAATGGGCAGAAGACATGAACAGACATTTTTCCAAAGAAGACATCCAAATGGCCAACAGACACATGAAAAAGTGCTCAACATCGCTCGGCATCAGGGAAATCCAAATCAAAACCTCAATGAGATACCACCTCACACCAGTCAGAATGGCTAGAATTAACAAGTCAGGATAGACAGATTTTGGTGGCAATGTGGAGAAAGGGCACCCTCCTACCATTCGTGGTGGGAATGCAAGCTAGTGCAACCACTCTGGAAAACAGTATGGAGGTTCCTCAAACAGTTGAAAATAGAGCTACCCTACGATCCAGCAATTGCACTACTGGGTATTTACCCCAAAGATACAAATGTAGGGACCCGAAGGGGTACGTGCACCCCAATGTTTATAGCAGCAATGTCCACAATAGCCAAACTGTGGAAAGAGCCAAGATATCCATCGACAGATGAGTGGATAAAGAAAAGTGGTATATATACACAATGGACTATTATGCAGCCATCAAAAGGAATGAGATCTTGCCATTTGCAACGACGTGGATGGAACTGGAGGGTGTTATGCTGAGTGAAATAAGTCAATCAGAGAAAGACATGTATCATATGACCTCACAGATATGAGGAATTTTAAACCTCAGGAAACAAACTGAGTGTTGCTGGAGTGGTGGGGGGTGGGAGGGATGGGGTGGCTGGGTGATAGACATTGGGGAGGGTATGTGCTACGGTGAGCACTGTGAATTGTGCAAGACTGTTGAATCACAGATCTGTACTTCTGAAATAAATAATGCATTATATATTAAGAAAAAAAATAATAAGAAGAAGCTAGCAGGAGGGGAAGAATGAAGGGGAGTAAGTCTGAGGGGGAGACAATCCATGAGAGATGATGGACTCTGAAAACCAACTGAGTGTTCTAGAGGGGAGGGGGTGGGGGAATGGGTTAGCCTGGTGATGGGTATTAAAGAGGGCACGTTCTGCGTGGAGCACTGGGTGTTATGCACAAAGAATGAATCATGGAACACTACCTCAAATCCTAATGATGTAATGTACGGTGATTAACAGAACAATAAAAAAATTAAAAAAAATTAAACAACTCAATAGATTTAATTGATATTGTTGCAAGGCTATAAGCTTATTACACTTTACATGATGTGGTATATCATTGTTCAAAGGCAGCCTGTGATGAATTACAGTTATGTATTGAAATCCTAAGGTAATCATTAAAAACTTAAAAAGAAATACAGAACCAGCCAATGTTGGAGATGAAATAAAATCACAAATACATCTAGTTAATCTGAAAACAGGCAGAAAAGACAAAAAAGAACAAAGAACACATAGAACAAATGGAAAACAACTAACAAGATGATATATTTAAGCCCAAAGATATAACTAATTATATTAAATGTAAATACACCAAACACAACAGTTTAAAGGCTGATAGGGCGCCTGGGGGTCCCAGGTCAGCCTCCCTGCTCAGCGGGGAGCCTGCTTCTCCTTCTCCCTCTGATCCTCCTCCCTGCTTGTGCTCTCTCTCTCTCTCTCTCTCTGTCTCACATAAATAAATAAAAATTTTTTAAGAAGGGGGGGCAGATATTGTCAGTTTGGAGAGCAAAAAGAAAGGCCAAACCATATAATACCTATTTTTTTTGAAAAACCACACATATATACACAACAACAAACAATAAGCATAAATATACACATAGATCACCAGGAAAGCATGGAAGAAGATGTACATTGCAAACGCTCATTAAAGCAAGCTGTTGCAGCAACATTAATATTACACATATACGACTTGAGAACAAGGAATACTGGGAATAAAGAGGGGCACTACAAAATGATAGAGGAGTTATTTTCCAAGAAGACATAACAAACTTCATTTTATATCCATCTACAAACACAGCTTTAAAATACATGGAGCAAAAAAATAGACAAATTCACAATTATCATTAGCGATTTTAATACCCCTCTCTTGATAATCAGAAGAACAAAACAGAGACATTCAATAAGGATATAAAGTAACTTAACACATTGTCAACCAACTTGATCTATTTGAGATTCATAGAACATCCAGCAACAAACAGATTTTTTTCCTAGTTCAGTGGGATCATTCACCCAGATAGGCCATATTCTGGGGGATAGCAAGGGTGGTATTGTGAGGGATAAATTGTATATTCTCTGGCCGCATGGATTTAAACAAGAAACTGACAGAGAGGTACCTGGGAGTAAAACCTTCAAATATTTTGGAAATTGAACTACATACTTATAAATAATTTAAAAACACTTTAAATCAAATGGAAATGAAAATATGCCATGGTAAAACATGTAGGCTTCAAGAGAACTTCAAGAGACACTTATAGCATTAAATGTTTCTATTAGAAAAGAACAAAGCCCTCACATCAGTGATCTAAACTTCCATGTTAAGAAAGTGAAAAAAAGCAATTGAAACCACATCAAGCAAAAGAAAGGAAAAAGTAAAGAGCAGAAATCAATGAGATTGTAAAGAGAAGAAAATAGAAAATCAATGGAAAACAATGGTTCTTTGAGAAGATCAATAAAAATGATAAACCACTACAGCCTGAATAAGGAGGAAGGAGAGAAGACACAAGTTGCCAATATCAGGAAAGAAAGGGAGGCCAGCTCTATAGATTCTTTAGGCATTGATGGGATAATAAAAATATGAACAAAGTTATACCATATGTTCACAAACCTAGGTGAAATAGACAAATTCCTGGGGTGCCTGGGTGGCTCAGTTGGATAAGTGTCTACCTTCAGCTCAGGTCAAGATCCCAGGGTCCTGGGATGGAGCCCCATGTCTTTAGGCTCCCTGCTCAGCAAGAAGTCTTCTTCTCCCTCTCCCAATGCCCCTCCCCCCACTTGTGTGCTCTCTCTCTCGCTCACTCCTCTCTCATAAATAAATAAAATCTTAAAAAAGAAATAGACAAATTCCTTAAAAGACATAAACTACAAAAGGTCAATCAAAAAGAAACAGATTACTGAATAGCCTAATAATAAAATAATTGAATTTATAGTTAAAGGTGTCTATACAAAATAAGGAAATATTAAAAATCAATAATCTGAATATATGTTTGCAGAATTTAGGGGAAAAAATAGCAGATTAGGCTCAAAGGGAATGGGCAAAAGGAAATGATCAACATTAAGAATACAATTTAGTGAAACAGAAAACAAACTTCCTCAGATAAAAATCAACAAAGCCCATGTGGTTCTTTGAAAAAAACCTACAGAATTGCAAACACCCTAGCAAGAATGACTTAAGAGAGAGGGGGATTACAAGGAAATAACAAAAATGATCACCAGCATTCTAAGTCCTAGACATTAAAACCATGTAATAAATAATTAACATCTGCATTTGAAAATGCAGATAAAACGGGAAAATTCCCATAAAAATACATTTTCTCAAAAACTGAAACAAAGCGAAACAGAATCTAAATAATCATACATATTAAAAACAACAAATATGTACATGAAAATATTTTCAGGAACAGATGTCCACACCAATAAGCCCTTCCAAGCATTTGAAAAAAGAAATGACACTATCATCACAATTCCTTCTTCCTCCTCAGAAAATGGGAAAATAAAGAAAATTCTCTGACTTGTTTGATGAAGGTACAACATAACTTTGATATGGAACCTTGAGAAAGAAGTTGCAAAAATGGAAAAACTATTGGCCAACTTTTTTCACAGGCACAAATGCAAAAATCTTAAAATAATAATATTTAATGGATAGCTAACAAATATAAAATAAAATGCACACAAAATACTTTTCAATCAAGTTATCTTAAAATGTAAAGATGGTTTCATAATTGCAATATAATATAATTTTACAATATTAACAGAATAAAGGAGAGGCCATATCATGTGATTATCACAGGGGATGGAAGTTTGTCATCTTATTAATGTCAACATCACTCCACAATATAAAATAAAAACTCTTAGCAAAGAGTAGAAGCAAACTTTCTTGATAGGTATTATCCGCAGATGCATTTGTAGCCAGTGCAATAAAACCCAATATTTAAAAAGAAGATATATGGATTGGAAAGAAAGAAAAAAGTGTTACTGTTTGCAGAAGCTATAATTGCAAAAGTAGAAAATATAACAAAGTTGACCAGTCATCTTTTAGAATTAATAATAAATGAATTTAGAAAATTATTGGATGCAGATCAAAATACAAAACTGAATTACCATTTCTATATTCCAACAAAAACCTTAAAATATGTATTTTTAAATGCCATTTAAAATAGCACGAGAATGCCAACTCTCTAGCAGTAAATCTAATCAAAGACAACTAAGACCTATATTCACAACATCACAAAACACAATGAGAAAAATTAAATAAGCCCTAGATGAAAGGGGAGAGGCAACCTGATACAATGGAAGAATCACTAGGGTAAATATGCCAATTTTATTTATATTCAACCATAGATTTATGGTTATTCTAATCAAATATCAAGTTTTTAAAATGGGAATTGATAAACTGTTTCCAAAATATATATGGTGTTACAAAATCACAATAAAATCCAAGGCAAACTTTTTTTTTTTTAAAGATTTTATTTATTTGTTTGACAGAGAGAGACACAGCAAGAGAGGGAACACAAGCAGGGGGAGTGGGAGAGGGAGAAGCAGGTTTCCTGCAAAGCAGGGAGCCCGATGCGGGGCTCGATCCCAGGACTCCGGGATCATGACCTGAGCCGAAGGCAGATGCTTAACGACTGAGCCACCCAGGCGCCCCAAAGCCAAGGCAAACTTAAACAAGAACAGAATCAGGTGGCATCGGCAAATAATAATACGTATTACAAAGCTACAATACTTATGACATTGTGGTATTGGTATAAGTGTAAACTACAGAGCAGAACAGAGACCAGAAACAGACTTACATATGTATGATTTCTTAATTCACAGAGAGAGAACACTCCCAGGACCATGGGGAAAGGATGGATTTTTCATTAAATTGTGCTGTCAATGGATACCCACAGGGAAAAAAAATGAATTTTGATTTCCACCTCATGACTGACTGGCATAAATCAATTTAAGACAAATTAAAAAGTTCTCTGTGAAAGTGGAAATAGCCATGCTGCTGGAAGAAAACAGTACAGTATCTTCATGATGCTGGAATAAGATAAAGAATTCTCACATAGGACATAAAGAGTTAAAGCCATAAAACAGAACTGTAGCAAACCATCCTTAATCAAAAGACACAACTAAGAAAATGAAAAGACAAACCTTGGGATGGATATAAAATATCCTACCAAGAGTATACCTAGCAAATATAAAGCTCCATGAAATCAATGAGAAAATGTTAACACAAGTATTAAAGGTAGAAAATACAAGTGAGAATATCAAAGTAACCTGTACATACATGAAAGGATGCTTGACACTATTAGTCATCTGAAAAATTAAAATCCAAACTATAATGAGATTTCATTACCCAGTCACCTAATGTGTAAAATTGCAAAATAATGACAATATCAAGCATTGGTGATTTAACAGAGTAACTGGACTCTATATATGCTAGTAGAAAGAGTGAAAATCATACAACCACTGTGAAAAAGTGTTAGCATTATCTACAGAACCTAAAACATGCCTACCTTTTCCCCAGCCACTTCACCCCCAGTATGGTACCTACAGAAATGTGCACATATGTGCACCAAAACACACGGGCAAATGTATAGTCTTAATATTCAAAATACGATATTCTTCATATTCAATAATATTTGTAATGTTCAAAAATGGAAAAAATCTAAAGGTCCATCTAAAATTAAATGGATAAGTAAGATTGCCATATAATCATATGGTGGAACAGAGTGACAGTGACTGTGTTCCAAAACACACCATAAACATGAAATTCACATATATAACTCTGAGTGAAGGAAGCCAGACACAAGGAAGTAATAAAGTCTGACTCCATTTATGTAAAGTATAATACCAAGCAAAGCTCATTCGTGGTGGGGGCTTCAGGACAGCAATTGCCTTGGGAGTATATGGTTATAAAAAGAGACAAGACTTTCTGTTGTATTTAAAGATCTGTGTTTAGTCTATGGGTGTAAAAATTATAAAAAATACAAAACAAAATTGTAAAATCTATTGAACCATTCACTCATGACTTGTGCACCTTTTGTACATATGTTTAACTTTGTATAATACTACTTCAAAACATCGTCACCCTCAGGTAGCTCTCTAAGGTTAGCATCAAGTTTGGAGCCACTTTTCCATTTGGGTTTTTTTCCATTTGGGTATCCATCGACAGCACAATTTAATGAAAAATCCATCCTTTCCCCATGGTCCTGGGAGTGTTCTCTCTTCTGTGAATTAAGAAATCATACATATGTAAGTCTGTTTCTGGTCTCTTTTCCGCTCTGTAGTTTACAGAGAGGTCTTATCTTTATTGTTGTGACTTTGGACAAGTCATTTAGTCTCCAAACTTGTATCTCATCTGTACAGAGGGTGTGGCAATAATATTCATATCATATAATCATTATCAGGATGAAATTAAGGAATATATTTAATGTACTTAGCATTTAACACAGTGCCTGACACCAAATATTCCCCCAAAATGTTCAGTGGGGTTGTCAATGCGTATTAGCTAGTTATGACAGCATCTGGCATGTGGTAAGTACTCAGTGCTAACAGCCATCATGACATTAATAGTATTGACAAAACTAACACAGAAGTCATTTTAGCCCAATGCCCATCACATATTATGGACTCTCTAAAGAGTTTCTGTAAGAATATTCAAGAGTGGCACTACCATTCCAAAGGCAAGCAAGCTGGCTTCTCCTTGGTCCTGAAGCTGGTGACTGTGCCAAATCCCCTGGTTCTCCTGGAGATGGTGTAGAAGAAGTGAGAACAACTCTCTGGCACTTATCCCTGAAGTATGGGGCCATGTTGGTAATAACTAAAA
Source organism: Zalophus californianus (assembly GCF_009762305.2). NCBI lineage: Eukaryota > Metazoa > Chordata > Mammalia > Carnivora > Otariidae > Zalophus > Zalophus californianus. Next base: position 186,354,523 of record NC_045598.1, read on the forward strand.
GTTGCAATTAGAGGAACTTCCTCACTGTGCCTCTGGGTACCATCACCCCGGTTTCACTACAAGAGTCTTCTGCCATTTTCAATCTGTGCCTCATTAGACAGCTAGCAGCATGTGCGTCCTGCAGAGACATTTGGAAAATGAGCTTTGTAAAAAGGGGTCCTCCTTCTCCCTCCCAACCTTTTCCGCTCTGCAAGGTCTGTTCTGCAGATGCTGGGGACACCAAAGAGTGCTTTGGGACAGAGCCATCCCACACCTGCACCATCCCACATAATTTCTCTCCCTCAATTTATGTGTGAGCAAAAACCATGAGAGGTGTTTGCCACTTTATCATGTCCTAAATTATTTAGCTCTTATGACGTCTCCTCACTTTCTTGCCACCTGAGTGGACATCTGGCTGATCCAAGACCACAAATGCTCCAGTTAATGCGACCACGTTATTCCTGGATGGAAGAGACGTAAGGGAATCCCACTACTACCTTCATGTCCTTGGGATAGCCACTCTACATACCTCGGTTTACTGTCCTGGAAAATGGGAAAATAAAAACGGTTATCTGGCCAGCTTTGAGGGTTGAATGAAACCTAGGGTCCATCATCAACTTTGCTTTTCAACTTCTTCATTTTTTGAACCGAGGGCTTTCCTCTGCCAGAGCAACGCCCCCATCCAGCCACACCAGACTCCAAGATACTTCCCCGAATAAACTCTCCAGTGTTTATCCCCCAGGTCTTTGCTCAACAAATGACCCCCCTCCACACACCCCTTGTGCTCTTTCCTTCCAGATGTGCCCATGGGAACAAAACACCACTTTCTAAGGCAAGCATCTTATCCCAGTTAGAATTAACCCCCATCATTCGTGCTGACATCAAGAAGCCCTATCTGAATCTGTTGGCTGAGATTTAATCAGAGACTGCATTTTGCCCCTGCCCTGCTCCCTCTCCCAGAGCAGCTTCCTGTGCATCCTTCTCTAGCATGACTAGTGAGTTCCCAAGGAGGGAAGGGGCTTCAAGCAGGTATAACTAAAGTTTTAGTCTTGGGTGAGCTCCAGTTGCCTATTTTCCAACTGGATTCATCTGCCTAATTTATTAAGGAGATGTACACTGTGTTGCTACCAACAAAGTGTTACAGGATGTTCAATAGAACAATTAGGCTGATTGGCATTTGCTGACATCACAGAGAGAAGGGGCCTAAAGAACGTCTCAGCCATCACTAGTCATATCATTAGGAGAACTTGAAAGCCAGGGGTCATTTTGCACCATTTTAAACATTTATCTTTTAGCCCTCCAGACTGATGTTATATTTGGCCTTTTGTGAAGAGAAAGCCCTATGATGAATGATCACTGTAGCTTTTATGGACCTTTGAAAGGGTCATGATGGAGTCAAGGCTTTAAAATCCCACGAATGAGTCTGCAAAGTGTCTCTGCTTTCCATTTTTCTCTTAAATTTTCTGCTTCACCTGTGAAAGGCCATCCAAAAGGGCAATGAGGAGCACTGGTCTCTGGCGTGGGACCCCAAACTTGTGTCTTTTGCCCTTACTTGGAGCAGAGGATGCAGGTCTTGGTCATATCTCAACAAATGGTATGATTTTCAAAGGAAAAGCAAGTCCTGGGCCTAAAGACATGTGCCTGTGAGGGGTTGGCATTTTTGCTGTGGCAAATGTGAGACTCCTAGCATGAATGTTAGCCTGCTCAGAGGTGCACATGGAAGGTTTGGAAGTCTCCATGTCACACACTCATTTCTTTCCAAATAAATGCACAGATGTGTGCATGCATTGGTATTGCTAAGCCCACGTGCATAAGCACAGAGCTGCTCCGTGTTCCGTGTTAGAACCTCTCACTGATTGACCCTGCAGTGGCTGTTCCCACCTGGGAGCAATGCTGTTCCCCAGATGACACTTAGCAATGTCCAGAGATGTTTCTGGTTGTCACAACTGAGGGAGAGGATGTCACCAGTGGGTAGAGGCCTGGGATGCTGCTGAGCACCCTGTAGTCACAGGACGTGTCTCATGACCAAGGTCATCCGGGCACATACGTCGGTAGTGCTTAGTCTGAGGAAGCCCGTCCTTCAGCCTCTTCTGCAGTCTGGCCCTTGACAGGCTCTCGCCATTCACTACCTGTCCCCTCACATGCTCTTCAATGCCCTCCATCTCCATCATTATTTATAGTGTCTGAAACATGAGGGTGTGCGGATTCCATCAGGACGGGGGAGTTTTGTCCATGTCCCTCACCGCTGCACCCGCAGGTGCTCAGGGAGTAACAGCTGGATGAGTGAGCGAGAGAGAGAACAGAGCGCAGTGTGTGTCCTCAAGGCCTGCAGGAAGGGCCCCTGCTGCTAGAGGCTCCTTCCCTCCTTGCTGACTGAGCCAGCCCCTCGTTATCACCCAGCGCTCAAGCATCTCCTCTCTGAGATGATCCTCCTCGCCCCAGCATCCTCCCCCTCCACTGTGCTCCCTCTTGCCCTTGATCCTCCTCTGTTTTGTTTCTGACACACCTTGCTGGAATCTATCCTCCCCAATCTGTGTCTTCTCGCCAGAACCCCAAGTGTCTCCAAGGCAGGCCTATGACTTAACTGTTCGAGTATCCGCAGCGTGTCCGCAGCGCCTGGCACTGACGAGGTTCTTAGGAAAGATGTTTTGAATGAGTGAACAAAGAGGAAATGAGTCCACTGTCTCTGTGCACGGGGTCAGGGGGGGCAGTGGCCAGCAGGAAGCTGGGATGTGGGGGACAGCCACTCCTCCTCCTTCACATGCACTGCCTGGCCCTTGGGGTCTTCTCTCCCCTTGGCATCCTCCTCACCCCCCAGGGGGTGCAGAACACTTGTGGGGCGCACCTGCTGTGGTCCTCAGAGCTGTCGTGGATGTGAGCTGGGGTTTGTGAGAACAGAAATAAGCTACTATGTAGATGCATAAGAATAAGAGAAATAGGGCAAGATGAGAAAGATGTGAGGTATAAGTCAGACATTCTAGGTGATTTCCTCACATTTCGTGGAGAAGTCAAGAGAGAGACATGAGAGGAATTGGTGTTTTAGGCTTGAGGTACACACTCAAGGATGGGGCAGGCGGCACCCTTCCACTGCCCTTGGGGACAAGGGAGGCCAACTTCACGCAGGCCCAGGTAGACTGGGGTCTGGGAGGGGCTGTGGAAAGAGGAGGGAGAAGCCAGGGTGGGGAGTTAGCCCCTGGCAGGGCACACAGTGAGCATGGGAAATGGGTTCTGGTCTTGAGCCCTGTGGGAGTATCAACTGTGCTCAGCCCTCCGCCCTGAGCCACACTCCAGGCGGGAGGCTGGCAGAGCTGCCTCCGCAGAGTGGCCTTCCACCTGTCAGCCTTGGTGTGCGTCCAGCGTCCGGGGAAGACAGGGGCCCAGGGAAGTTACAGGAAACTGTTCACTGAAGAGCAAAACAAATTTGGCAACAGTCTGCACTCCCCTGTGGAATAAATCCACAAATACAGTTTGTGAAACTCTTCAAGTAAACCTGTCAGACAGAGACAAAAAACAGTTTCTTAACTGACAAAATCCAGAAAGTGGTTAACCTGAGATGTGATGCCACCGTACCCAGAGGGCCCTTCAGTCTCTGCAGGAAGAGATTTGTGAGGAAGTCAGGACATTTCTGTGGACCAAAAGAGAAGAGGTGCTCTCCTCGAATACTATGTCCACATTGGGTGGAGAGCCTTTCCTGTGAGTCCAGGGAGCTTATCAAGGAGACTGTTGGAAGCCAAACCAAACAGGTTTGGTCATTTCCTTAAGGATGCAATGTTGTGTTGTGGCTAATTTAGTGACAACATTTATTCTGATTTTCCAAACTAGTTCAGAGCCCTTCATAGGATTTACCAGTCCCACAGATCAAAGAGTTTATAGAACGGTGATCCACTGGCCCAAAGTATTTTTGCTGTGGTATATTTAATTTTTTAACATCCGTATCAATTGTTGGAAATGGAAGATTTCATCTAGAAATCCATATTTTTCAATTCTTCAAACCAAAAATCTGAAGATGTGGCTACGTTGGATTTTCTTTTCCTCGTGGAAAAGAAAAACACTTGGCAGTTTCCACCTTGTACTCCATAGTGGATCTTTCTTTGAGAGTCTTGAGGCCTCTGACTGCCACCTCATGGCTTATCACTATTGCTAGTGGATGACTTGGGAAGGCTTTATATTTGGCTTGAGTCTGGCTTCCCTGGGTCACACTCTTGCAGTGGCCCCTTGGCCTGGTTAAGCCCCACCACTGTCCCTACTCACAGAGCCCACAGCATCTCCTCCCCATTCAGGAGGGGTCTCCAGACACCAATACCCCTTGATTAATAGGATCACCAGAGGGTTTGAATAGATCACTCTTTCTCAGTTGTACTTTATGATATTGTCTGGGGGACATGGTGTGCTGTCTTGATATTGGCAAATTTGGGCATGTTGTGGGACATTTTCCCTGTGAATGTTAGGTCGACCATCACCACAGAACTTATCCTAGTACCTGACAATATATGTTTTATAGAACAAATTAATAATCTAACGATTTATTGAACACCTACTATTTACTAACTGCTTCTCATATGTTATCTCAATTAAGCCTCACAACAATCTAGCGATGTAGGTAAGTGTCTTTGTCTTGGAGTACACAGAAGACACCCGAAGTTCAAGAGCTTAGATCTCTTTTCTGAGTTCTCACCGTTGGCTTTCAAAAACCAAAGCACTTTAGGTGCTCCTGGTGGCTTAGTCGGTTAAGCATCCACCTCTTCATTTTGCCCCCCTCTCCATGTTGGGCTCCATGCTGAGTGTGGAGCCTGCTTAAGATTCTCTCTCTCTCGCTCCCTCTCCCTCTTCTCCTCCTGCCCCGCTCGAATGCTCTTTCTAAAAAAAAAAAAAAAAAAGGCACCGTAGATGAAGGGATAATTGATTGCTTGAGTGGATGAATCAGCGACTGAGTGCAGGAACGTATGAAACACCCAGTTACCAGGCTTGGGCAACACATCAGGGTCAGACAGTGATTCTCAACCCAAGCTGCACACTCAACGTGACTGTAGATATTTAGAAACATCCATCCCTAGGCTCAGCCCCAGAGACTCTGACTGAACTTGGGGGAGGAGCGGGCACTAGGATTTTTAAAATCGCCCAGATGATATTAATGGACACTCACTTTAAGAGCCACTTAGTTAGGGAGAAGGACATTCTTCATTGGACCTAACTGCTTGATGAAGGATTTAAAGCTCTGGGCTCATGCTGGATATCTACGGAGGCCAAAAATGTGTAACAATCACAGCTGGTGATTCCCACCTCCCCGCAAGTTTGGACACCACTGCAATAAAGATGAATCAGCTGGTTAAGTATCTCCCTCCCTAGCATTAGGATAAGGCCTGGGCGGGGCAATGGGCCTGATTCTGCAAGGGGGTGAGGGGAGAGAAGACCCCAAGGCCCCCCTACAACAGGCAGGAGGGAGTCAGCTCGCTGGAGTAGGGGAGATGCCCCAAAGAAGCCAATAACGCTGCGCCCTCCCAACTGATGGTCTCTAAATATTTGTTTAACATTTACTTAATAGGGACTTAGAGTGATTGACTTGCAATTAATGCAAAATGTAGGCATAACAATGTGTTTATTTGGTTTGAACATTTTATTGCTGTGACACCATTTGGTAAGAGGAAAAATCATTTAATAGAAAATGTGAGTTTTCGTTTTGATTTTTGTTTTCAATCGCTTTGATTTCCAACTTTGGCAGGCAAGACACCAAATTATATTAAACAGTGGCTCTGTGGATATTGAGAGCCCTTTATGTATTATTGCTTGCAGACCAAAAACGCGCCCTGAGACTGTTTAGGACAGTAAGGCAGGCCCTTTTTTGAAGGACAAGTCTTTAAAAAGCAGTGAACTCTGCCCTCTAGTGGAGAAAAGTCTAGTTGCAGAGACTCACTTACAAAACACAAATGGGAGATGAGCCTTGTTCAGAGCCACCACCTCTGATGAGAAGTGAGCTAGGGGCTTAGTCTCACCTCAAGGCATCTTGGAAGGCTCATTACGGGGCTTAACTGTGCTGTGTCCTGTCCTAAATGCCTTGGATTGAAAAGAACAAAACAGACAAGACCCTGGCTTTCATGAAATTTATATTCTACTTGGAGAAGAGAGACAGTGAACAATTAAAAAAAAAAAATCCAGGGGGGCGGAGCAAGATGGCTGAGGAGTAGGAGACCTAGATTTCATCTGGTCCCAGGAATTCAGCTGAATAGGGATCAAACCATTCTGAACACCTACGAACTCAACAGGAGATCGAAGAAGAGAGTATAGCAACAACTCTCTTGAACAGAGAAAAGACCACTTACTGGAAGGTAGGACGTGCAGAGAAGTGAATCCGAGGCGATATTCGGGAGGATAGACGGCGGGGGAGGGGGCCTCCGTCGGCCACTTCTGGCAAGTGATAGAGCCACGGAGCACAAAATCGGACCTTTTAGAAGTTGGCTCCGCTGAGGGACGTCACTCCAGTGGCTAAGCGGGGGGTGGAATCCTCCCGGGACAGTGTGGACCCAGGAACCTTGGGGTCACAGAAAGACCGGGGGTGCCTGAGTGAGGCAGAGCTCCCAGGTATCGGAGCGGGGAAGCCGGCTGCAGAGACGGAGCCGAGGCGTGGGCTCTCAGCTCGGGGTTGCCATAAACTGTGATCCGCGGCCCAGTCGGGCCACTGCTCCTCCAGCAGGGACCCAACAAGCGGCAGATTCAGGGAGACTCCCCTTCCTCCCCCGGGAGGAGCGGCGCGGGAGCGCACCACAGGGATCTGCTGGGTTTGGAGACTCCACACGGGGTCGGGTGCCAGAGATAGAAACGCTCGGTCACAAGCCGGGTGAGCACGGAGTGCGGCCGGAGACCGGGGAGACGGGAGTGATTGACTTCTTTTCTCTGGGGGCGCACTGAGGAGCGGGGTCCCAAGTTCTCAGCTCCTCTGGGTGGAGATTGGGAGGCCACCATTTTCACCCTGGTCCTCCAAAGCTGTACCGAGAGCTTGCAGGGAACAAAAGCTCCTGAGAGCAAACCCGAGCAGCTTGCTTAGCCTGGACCGACAAGGGAGGGGAATTCAGCCTCCGGCAAAGACATTTGGAAACCACGTTAACTGGCCCCTCCCCCAGAAGATCAGCACGAACAGCCAGCAAGCCAAGACCAAGTTTACTGATCAAGGAGAACGGGAGAACTCCAGCGCTAGGGGAAAACTGCACATAGAATTCATGGCTTTTTTTTTTTACCATGATTCATTAGTTCATCAAAGTTAATTTTTTTAACTGTTTTTTTTTATTTTTCTTTTTCCCTTTTTCAACCAAATCTTATCAATCCCTTTTAAAAAAACAACAACAACATTTTTTATTTTTCATTTTTAGAGTCATTTTATCCCTTCATAGTAGTTACCCTTATTTTTGGCATATATATAAGTTGTTCTCTCTTTAAAATTTTGAGATACAGTTTCTTCTAACAGATCAAAATATACCCTAAATCACCAGTGTATGGCTTTGTTCTAGTCTCCTGCCTGATCACAGTCTCTCCCTTTTTTTTTAAATCTTCTTCTTTCTTTCTTCAAACAACTTATCTTATCAATTCCTTTTCTAAAATGTTTTATAATTTTCATCTTTACAGTCATCTTCCATCCCTTCATTGAATCAACCCTTATTTGTACATATATGTCTTTCTTCCTTTAAAATATTAGGAGGCACTTTTTTCTAACAGACCAAAATATGCCAAAAATCTAGTGTGTGGCACTGATCTATACACTAGCCTGATCATATTTGATCATATTCTGCTTTTTTTGTATTGTTTTGTTTTTGTTTTTATCTTTTTTTCCTTTTTCTTTTCTCTTTCTTTTTTCTTCCTTTCCCTTTCTTTTCCCCTGGTGTCGGGTCTTTTCTGATTTGTATACAATATATTTGCTGGGGACATTGTTAAACTGTTAGCATTTTGTTCTCTCATTCATCTACTCTCCTCTGGACAAAATGACAAGATGAAAAAAATCACCTCAGCAAAAAGAACAAGAGGTAGTGCCATGAGCCAGGGACCTACTCAATATGGACATCAGTATGATGTCGGACCTAGAGTTCAGAATCATGACTTTAAAGATACTAGCTGGGCTTGAAAAAAGCATGGAAGTTATTAGAGAAACCCTTTCTGGAGAAATAAAAGAACTAAAATCTAACCAAGTCGAAATCAAAAAGGCTATTGATGAGGTGCAATCAAAAATGGGGGCACTAACTGCTAGGATAAATGAGGCAGAAGAGAGAATCAGCGATATAGAAGAAAAAATGATGGAAAAAAAAGGGGGGCTGAGAAAAGAGAGATAAACAACTACAGGATCACGAAGGCAGAATTCGAGAGATAAGTGATACGATAAGACGAAACAACATTAGAATAATTGGGATCCCAGAAGAAGAAGAAAGAGAGAGAGGAGCAGAAGGTATATTGGAGCAAATAATAGCAGAGAACTTCCCTAATGTGAGGAAGGAAACAGTCATCAAAATCCAGGAGGCACAGAGAACCCCTCTCAAAATCAATAATAATAGGTCAACAACTGACATCTAATAGTAAAACTTACGAGTCTCAGAGACAAAAAGAAATCCTGATAGCAGCTCGGGAGAAGAGATATGTAACCTACAATGGTAGAAACATTACATTGGCAAGAGACCTATCCACAGAGACCTGGCAGACCAGAAAGGACTGGCATGATATCTTCAGAGCACTAAACGAGAAAAATATGCAGCCAAGAATACTATATCCAGCTAGGCTCTCATTGAAAATAAAAGGAGAGATAAAAAGCTTCCAGAACAAACAAAAACTAAAGGAATTTGCGAACACGAAACCAGCCCTCCAAGAAATACTGAAAGGGGTCCTCTAAGCAAAGAGAGAGCCTAAAAGCAGCATAGATCAGAAAAGAACACAGACAACAGACAGTTAACAGTCACCTTACAGGCAATACAATGGCACTAAATTCATACCTTTCAATAGTTACCCTGAATGTAAATGGGCTAAATGCCCCAATCAAAAGACACAGGCTATCAGATTGGATTAAAAAACAAGACCCATCGATATGCTGTCTGCAAGAGACTCATTTTAGACCCAAAGACACCCCCAGATTGAAAGTGAGGGGGTGGAAAACCATTTACCATGCTAATGGACACCAAAAGAAAGCTGGGGTGGCAATCCTTATATCAGACAAACTAGATTTTAAAACAAAGACTGTAATAAGAGATGAGGAAGGACACTATATCCTACTTAAAGGGTCTATCCAACAAGAAGATCTAACAATTGTAAATATCTATGCCCCGAACATGGGAGCAACCAATTATATAAGGCAATTAATAACAAAAGCAAAGAAACACATTGACAACAATACAATATTAGTGGGGGACTTTAACACCCCCCTGACTGAAATGGACAGATCATCTAAGCAAAAGATCAACAAGGAAATAAAGACTTTAAATGACACACTGGACCAAATGGACTTCACAGACATATTCAGAACCTTCCATCCCAAAGCAATGGAATACACATTCTTCTCTAGTGCCCATGGAACATTCTCCAGAATTGATCACATCCTAGGTCACAAATCAGGTCTCAATCGGTACCAAAAGATTGGGATCATTCCCTGCATATTTTCAGACCACAATGCTTTGAAACTAGAACTCAACCACAAGAGGAAAGTCGGAAAGAACTCAAATACATGGAGGCTAAAGAGCATCCTACTAAAGAATGAATGGGTCAACCAGGAAATTAAAGAAGAATTAAAAAAATTCATGGAAACCAATGAAAATGAAAACACAACTGTTCAAAATCTTTGGGATACAGCAAAAGCAGTCCTGAAAGGAAAGTATATAGCAATACAAGCCTTTCTCAAGAAACAAGAAAGGTCTCAAATACACAACCTAACCCTACACCTAAAGGAGCTGGAGAAAGAACAGCAAATAAAGCCTAAACCCAGCAGGAGAAGAGAAATCATAAAGATCAGAGCAGAAATCAATGAACTAGAAACCCAAAGAACAGTAGAACAGATCAACGAAACTAGGAGCTGGTTCTTTGAAAGAATTAAAAGATTGATAAACCCCTGGCCAGACTGATCAAAAAGAAAAGAGAAATGACCCAAATCAACAAAATCATGAATGAAAGTGGAGAGATCACAACCAACACCAAAGAAATACAAACAATTATAAGAACCTATTATGAGCAACTCTATGCCAGCAAATTAGATAACCTGGAAGAAATGGGTGCATTCCTAGAGATGTATCAACTACCAAAATGGAACCAGGAAGAAATAGAAAACCTGAACAGACCTATAACCACTAAGGAAATTGAAACAGTCATCAAAAATCTCCCAAGAAACAAAAGCCCAGGGCCAGATGGCTTCCCAGGGGAATTCTAGCAGACATTTCAAGAAGAATTAATACCTATTCTCCTGAAACTGTTCCAAAAAATAGAAATGGAAGGGAAACTTCCAAACTCATTTTATGAGGCCAGCATTACCTTGATCCCAAAACCCGACAAAGACCCCATCAAAAAAGAGAATTACAGACCAATATCCTTGATGAACATGGATGCAAAAATTCTCACCAAAATACTAGCCAATAGGATCCAACAGTACATTAAAATGATTATTCACCAGGACCAAGTGGGATTTATTCCTGGGCTGCAAGGCTGGTTCAACATCCGCAAATCAATCAACGTGATACAATACATTAACAAAAGAAAGAGCAAGAATCATATGATCCTCTCAATAGATGCAGAAAAAGCATTTGACAAAGTACAACATCCTTTCTTGATCAAAACTCTTCAGAGTATAGGGATAGAGGGTACATACCTCAATATCATAAAAGCCATCTATGAAAAACCTACAGTGAATATCATTCTCAATGGGGAAAGGCTGAGAGCTTTTCCCCTAAGGTCAGGACCGCGGAAGGGATGTCCGCTCTCACCACTGCTATTCAACATAGTATTAGAAGTCCTACCCACAGCAATCAGACAACAAAAAGAAATCAAAGGCATCCAAGTCAGCAAAGAGGAAGTCAAACTCTCACTCTTTGCAGATGATGTGATACTGCATGTGGAAAACCCAAAAGACCCCACCCCAAAACTGCTAGAACTCATACAGGAATTCAGTAAAGTAGTAGGATATAAAATCAATGCACAGAAATCAGTGGCCTTCCTATACACCAACAACAAGACAGAAGAGAGACAAATCAAGTCGATCCCATTTACAATTGCACCCAAAACCATTAGATACCTAGGAATAAATCTAACCAAAGAGGTAAAGGATCTGTACTCAGAAAACTATAAAATACTCATGAAAGAAATTGAAGAAAACACAAAGAAATGGAAAAACTTTCCATGCTCATGGATTGGAAGAACAAACATTGTGTGTGAAGATGTCAATGCTACCTAGAGCAATCTACACATTCAATGCAATCCCCATCAAAACACCATCCACTTTTTTCAAAGAAATGGAACAAATAATCCTAAAATTTGTATGGAACCAGAAGAGACCCAGAATAGCCAGAGGAATACTGAAAAAGAAAAGCAAAGCTGGCGGCATCACAATACCGGACTTCCAGCTCTATTACCAAGCTGTCATCATCAAGACAGTATGGTACTGGCACAAAAACAGACACATAGATCAATGGAACAGAATCGAGAGCCCAGAAATGGACCCTCAACTCTATGGTCAACTTATCTTTGACAAAGCAGGAAAGAATGTCCAATGGCAAAATGACAGTCTCTTCAACAAATGGTGTTGGGAAAATTGGACAGCCACATGCAGAAGAATGAAACTGGACCATTTCCTTACACCACACACAAAAAGAGACTCCAAATGGTTGAAAGACCTAAACGTGAGACAGGAGTCTATCAAAATCCTAAAGGAGAACACAGGCAGCAACCTCTTCCACCTCAGCCGCACAACTTCTTCCTAGAAACATTGCCAAAGGCACGGGAAGCCAGGGCAAAAATGAACTATTGGGATTTCATCAAGATAAAAAGCTTTTGCACAGCAAAAGAAACAGTCCACAAAACCAAAAGACAACCGACAGAATGGGAGAAAATATTTGCAAATGACATATCAGATAAAGGGCTAGTATCCAAAATCTATAAAGAACTTATCAAACTCAACACCCAAAGAACAAATAATCCAATCAAGAAATGGGCAGAAGACATGAACAGACATTTCTCCAAAGAAGACATCCAAATGGCCAACAGGCACATGAAAAAGTGCTCAACATCGCTCGGCATCAGGGAAATCCAAATCAAAACCTCAATGAGATACCACCTCACACCCTTCAGAATGGCTAAAATTAACAAGTCAGGGAACGACAGATTTTGGCGGGGATGTGGAGAAAGGGGAACCCTCCTACACTGTTGGTGGGAATGCAAGCTGGTGCAACCCCTCTGGAAAACAGTATGGAGGTTCCTCAAACAGTTGAAATTAGAGCTTACCGTTCGATCCAGCAATTGCACTACTGGGTATTTACCACAAAGATACAAATGTAGGGACCCTCAGGGGTGCGTGTACCCCAATGTTTATAGCAGCAATGTCCACCATAGCCAAACTGTGGAAAGAGCCAAGATGCCCATCGACAGATGAATGGATAAAGAAGAAGTGGTATATATACACAATGGAATATTATGCAGCCATCAAAAGGAATGAGATCTTGCCATTTGCAACGACGTGGATGGAACTGGAGGGTGTTATGCTGAGTGAAATAAGTCAATCAGAGAAAGACATGTATCACATGACCTCACTGATATGAGGAATTCTTAATCTCAGGAAAGAAACTGAGTGTTACTGGAGTGGTTGGGGGTGGGAGGGATGGGGTGGCTGGGTGACAGACATTGGGGAGGGTATGTGCTACGGTGAGCACTGTGAATTGTGCAAGACTGTTGAATCAAGTTCTGTACTTCTGAAACAAATAACGCAACATATTTTAAGAAAAAAGAAAAAGAAGAAGATAACAGGAGAGGAAGAAAAGGGGAGTATGTCAGAGGGGGAGACGAACCATGAGAGATGATGGACTCTGAAAAACAAACTGAGGGTTCTAGAGGGGAGGGGGTAGGGGGATGGTTTAGCCTGGTGATGGGTATTGAGGAGGGCACGTTCTGCATGGAGCACTGGGTGTTATGAACAAACAATGAATCATGGAACACTGCACCAAAAACTAATGATGTAATATATGGTGATTAACATAACAATAAAAAATTAAAAAAAAAGAATGAATCGGTCAAGCAGGAAATTAAAGAAGAATTAAAAAAATTCATGGAAACCAATGAAAATGAAAACACAACTGTTCAAAATCTTTGGGATACAGCAAAGGCAGTCCTGAGAGGAAAGTATAGAGCAATACAAGCCTTTCTCAAGAAACAAGAAAGGTCTCAAATACACAACCTAACACTACACCTAAAGGAGCTGGAGAAAGAACAGCAAATGAAGCCTAAAACCAGCAGGAGAAAAGAAATAATAAAGATCAGAGCAGAAATCAGTAAACCAGAAACCAAAAGAACAGTAGAACAGATCAACGAAACTAGGAGCTGGTGCTTTGAAAGAATTAACAAGATTGATAAACCCCTGCCCAGACTTATCAAAAAGAAAAGAGAAATGACCCAAATCAACAAAATCATGAATGAAAGAGGAGAGATCACAACCAACACCAAAGAAATACAAACAATTATAAGAACATATTATGAGCACCTCTATGCCAGCAAATCAGATAACCTGGAAGAAATGGGTGCATTCGTAGAGATGTATCAACTACCAAAATTGAACCAGGAAGAAATAGAAAACCTGAACAGACCTATAGCCACTAAGGAAATTGAAGCAGTCATCAAAATCTCCCAAGAAACAAAAGCCCAGGGCCAGATGGCTTCCCAGGGGAATTCTATCAGACATTTAAAGAAGAATTAATACCTATTCTTCTGAAAATGTTCCAAAAAATAGAAATGGAAGGAAAACTTCCAAACTCATTTTATGAGGTCACCATTACCTTGATTCCAAAACCAGACAAAGACCCCATCAAATAGGAGAATTACAGACCAATATCCTTGATGAACATGGATGCAAAAATTCTCACCAAAATACTAGCCAATAAGATCCAACAGTACATTAAAGGATTATTCACCATGACCACGTGGGATTTATCCCTGGGCTGCAAGGTTGGTTCAACATCCGCAAATCAATCAACGTGATAAAATACATTAACAAAAGAAAGAACGAGAATCACCTGATCCTCTCAATAGATGCAGAAAAAGCATTTGACAAAGTACAGCATCCTTTCTTGATCAAAACTCTTCAGAGTAGAGGGATAGAGGGTACATACCTCAATATCATAAAAGCCATCTATGAAAAACCTACAGCGAATATCATTCTCAATGGGGAAAGGCTGAGAGCTTTTCCCCTAAGGTCAGGAACGTGGCAGCGATGTCCACTATCACCACTGCTATTCAACATAGTATTAGAAGTCCTAGCCACAGCAATCAGACAACAAAAAGAAATCAAAGGCATCCAAGTCGGCAAAGAGGAAGTCAAACTCTCACTCTTTGCAGATGATATGATACTGTATGTGGAAAACCCAAAAGACTCCACCCCAAAACTGCTAGAACTCATACAGGAATTCAGAAAAGTAGCAGGATATAAAATCAATGCACAGAAATCAGTGGCATTCCTATACACCAACAAGACAGAAGAGAGACAAATCAAGGAGTTGATCCCATTTACAATTGCACCCAAAACCATAAGATACCTAGGAATAAATTTAACCAAAGAGGCAAAGGATCTGTACTCAGAAAACTATAAAATACTCAGGAAAGAAATTGAAGAAGACACAAAGAAATGGAAAAACTTTCCATGCTCATGGATTGGAAGAACAAACATTGTGTGTGAAGATGTCAATCCTACCTAGAGCAATCTACACATTCAATGCAATCCCCATCAAAATACCATCCACTTTTTTCAAAGAAATGGAACAAATAATCCTAAAATTTGTATGGAACCAGAAGAGACCCAGAATAGCCAGAGGAATGTTGAAAAAGAAAAGCAAAGCTGGCAGCATCACAATTCCGGACTTCCAGCTCTATTACGAAGCTGTCATCATCAAGACAGTATGGTACTGGCACAAAAACAGACACATAGATCAATGGAACAGAATCGAGAGCCCAGAAATGGACCCTCAACTCTATGGTCAACTTATCTTTGAGAAAGCAGGAAAGAATGTCCAATGGCAAAAAGACAGTCTCTTCCACAAATGGTGTTGGGAAAATTGGACAGCCACATGCAGAAGAATGAAACTGGACCATTTCCTTACACCACACACAAAAAGAGACTCCAAATGGTTGAAAGACCTAAACGTGAGACAGGAGTCCATCAAAATCCTAAAGGAGAACACAGGCAGCAACCTCTTCCACCTCAGCTGCAGCAACTTCTTCCTAGAAACTTCGCCAAAGGCAAGGGAAGCAGGGGCAAAAATGAACTATTGGGATTTCATCAAGATAAAAAGCTTTTGCACAGCAAAAGAAACAGTCCACAAAACCAAAAGACAACCGACAGAATGGGAGAAAATATTTGCAAATGACATATCAGATAAAGGGCTAGTATCCAAAATGTATAAAGAACTTATCAAACTCAACACCCAAAGAACAAATAATCCAATCAAGAAATGGGCAGAAGACATGAACAGATATTTTTCCAAAGAAGACATCCAAATGGCCAACAGACACATGAAAAAGTGCTCAACATCGCTCGCCATCAGGGAAATCCAAATCAAAACCTCAATGAGATACCACCTCACACCAGTCAGAATGGCTAAAATTAACAAGTCAGGAAACGACAGATGTTGGCGGGGATGCGGAGAAAGGGGAACCCTCCTACTCTGTTGGTGGGAATGCAAGCTGGTGCAACCACTCTGGAAAACAGTATGGAGGTTCCTCAAATAGTTGAAAATAGAGCTACCATACGATCCAGCAATTGCACTACTGGGTATTTACCACAAAGATACAAATGTAGGGATCCGAAGGGGTACGTGCACCCCAATGTTTATAGCAGCAATGTCTGCAATAGCCAAACTGTGGAAAGAGCCAAGATGTCCATCGACAGATGAATGGATAAAGAAGAAGTGGTATATATACACAATGGAATATTATGCAGCCATCAAAAGGAATGAGATCTTGCCATTTGCAATGGCGTGGATGGAACTGGAGGGTGTTATGCTGAGTGAAATAAGTCAATCAGAGAAAGACATGTATCACATGACCTCACTGATATGAAGAATTCTTAATCTCAGGAAACAAACTGAGTGTTGCTGGAGTGGTGGGGGGGTGGGAGGGATGGGGTGGCTGGGTGATAGACATTGTGTAGGGTATGTGCTTTGGTGAGCGGCTGTGAATTGTGCAAGACTGTTGAATCACAGATCTGTACTTCTGAAACAAATAATGCAACATATGTTAAGAAAAAAGAAAAAGAAGAAGATAGCAGGAGGGGAAGAATGAAGGGGAGTAAGTCGGAGGGGGAGACGAACCATGAGAGACGATGGACTCTGAAAAACAGAGGGTTCTAGAGGGGAGGAGGGTGGGGGGATGGGTTAGCCTGGTGATGGGTATTAAAGAGGGCACATTCTGCATGGAGCACTGGGTGTTATGCACAAAGAATGAATCATGGAACACTACATCAAAAACTAATGATGTAATATATGGTGATTAACATAACAATAAAAAAATTAAAAAAATTCCATATTAAAAATGGGCAAAAGCCTGAAAGAGACTTTTTTTTCCAGAGGAGACATACAGATGGTCAGCAGGTACATGAAAAGGTGCTCCACATCACTTATCATCAGGGAGATGCAAATCAAACCACAATGAGATATCACCACACATCTGTTAGTATGGCTATTATCAAAAGAGAAATTGTACCAAGGGTTGGAGAGGATGTGAATTAAAGGAATTCTTCCTGCACTGTTGATGTGATATAAACTGTTGTAGTCACTGTGGAAAACAGTATGGTGGTTCCCCAAGAAATTAAAAATAAATCATATGAACCAGCAATCCCATAGCTGGGTATACATCCAAAGGAAACAAAATCATTATTTCAGAGATATTGCACCCCCATGTTCATGGCAGCATTATTCACAGTAGCCAAGGTATGGAGACAACCTGAGTGTCCCTCATGGAGGAAATAATAAAGAAATTGTGGGGTTTAGGCATGCAATGGAATATTATTCAGCCTTAAAAAGGAAGGAACTCCTGCCCTTTGCAAAACATAGAATTAGAAGGCATTATGTTAAATGAAATAAGTCAGACAGAGAAAAACAAATACTGCATTGTATCACTTATATGTTGAATCTAAAAAGAAAAAATCAAACTCCTAGAAACATAGGCCAGAAAAGTGTTTGCCAGGGGCTAGGGGTTGGGGGAGAATGAGGGATTGGTAAAAAGATACAAAGTTGCAGTTACAAGATGAGTCAGTTCTAAGGATCTGATGTATAATACTGTGACTATAGTTGATAACACTGTATTATATAATTGAAATTTGCCAGGAGAGTAAAACTTAAAATTTTCACTCCCCAAAATACATAAATATGTGGAGTAATGGATGTGATAATTAAATTGAAGGAGGACATTCTTTCACATTGTACCTGCATATCAAATCATCGCATTTTACGCTTTAAATACCTTACAGTTTTGTCAGTTACACCTCCATGAAGCTGAAAAAAAAACCCATTTAATTGTCAGTGTTGGCAGAGAATAATCAGAGGGGACAGAAGATGACTTTGGGGTGGTCAAGGAGGATTCTCAGGGAAGGTGAAGCTAAGCTGGAATCTGAATGGCAGGGGAGAACCCATACAAAGGTCCCTGCTTTCTGAGCAAAGGTCCCTGAGGTGGGGATGGTTTAAATGGGTTCTGTGTGGCTGGAGCACAGAGGGGAAGAGGAGGAAAGGGGCAGAAAAGTCACAGCTCGGAGCAAGGACCAGATCCCGGAGGAAAAAGACGGCCAGGATGAGGGGCTCTAGTCCAGCTAAAATAGAAAGCCATTTGAGGATCTTAAGGAGGAAGGTGTACCATTTCCTGGTCCCAGGCTATCCATAACCAATGTGGCTGGACTAGCACTTGCAGTTCTTATTATGATTGCAAGAAACTCTCAGCAATAATCATCAGGAAACTTTGAAAAAAAGAAGTTCACCGCTTACAGGTCCTGGAAAGCACAGGGTATACCTGGGGCCACACAGCGAGGTTGCAGGCAGAGAGAAAGCCCGTGCACAGGGCCAAGGGGTGCTGCTTTTCTTGGGGTCAAGGGTGGGGGCTTAGGGTTTCGGGGCTCACTCTTTATTGGTGAATTTAAAACATAAGAGCAGGAATTTAAAACAAAGCAGGGTGGGGGGTGGGGGGGTGGGGAAGCAAGTGGCTCAAGTAGTCAGGTATGGAAATCAACTAAGATCTGGGAAACAAAGGAGGGGGGAGGGTTGGCTCTTTACCTAGAAGTGTGGTTGGCAGGTGTTTATTGGAGATAGCTATCACTGAAGTGAATGTCTGGCAATCACACTGAAGTCCAGCATTCGCATTACAAAAATGGAAACTGAGCCTTCAGGCTGCACTACAGGGTGACCTTTAAGCCTTGACTTTGCTTTTGGAGAACAGGTGGTAGGAGCTCACGCAGAAAGGTGGGGAAGAAGGAGCATTTGCAGCAATCGTATGATGGTGGTCGCTTGAATGAGAGTGGGGCCATGAAAATGATGAGAAGTGGTCCAAAGTGGGATGTGTTGCGATGGAAGCATCCAAGGGACTAAATGAAGAGAAGAGCACTGCCCAGTGAGGAAGGAGGAGGTACGGAGGGCGATGTGATGCCTGATCTGGACTTGAGTGTGAAGTCTGTCGTGCTTCCATTCCTGCAGCCGTGAGCCCTTGCTGGGGGAGCAACTCTGGGAACGGAGACCCCAGATTCTGATTGATAGAAGAATGCATAGAAGAAGCGAAATGAATGCTGACAAGGAACTTCATTTTACTAACTATTGTGCTGGATAAAAGAATATTTAGTTCTGCCCAATAACATTTACTGAGTAGCAAACATCTTATGGGAACCTCTCCACCTACCCCCACAGTCCTGGGTACTGGTCGCATTTTCTAACCAAGGCCACTTGCCACAACCTTGTGGACAGGGTGCGGTGTTCACCCCGGGACTGTCTTCTTACAGAGCTGGACCACTTTCCTCTCCCTGGGCGGAGGCGAGAATCAAAGAGGGAGCATGCAGAGCTTACATGGGCCTCTCTCTTTTTGTCCTTGGGGCTCTCTCGGCTCCATCTCTGCAAGGGTATCCATTCAGTTAGGTACAAGATCTCTTTGCCTTTTTGAATTCATTTTGCCGCATGCAATGGCAACATCATAGTTTCTCAGACTCTAAGCAAGACACATCAGTAGCTCATAAAATCTAAATTAAGTACGTGTGTTATCATGAGCCTTTTATTTTTCTTCTTCAGCTTCTTTTTTTTAAAGATTTTATCTGACAGAGAGAGACACAGCAAGAGCGGGAACACAAGCAGGGGGAGTGGGAGAGGGAGAAGCAGGCTTCCCGCCAAGCAGGGAGCCCGATGCGGGGCTCGATCCCAGGACCCTGGGACAATGTCCCAGGCCTAAGGCAGAGGCCTAACAACTGAGCCACCCAGGAGCCCCTTCAGCTTCTTTTTTTTTTTTTAATGGTAATCAAGGAGGCATTGATAGCATTTGTATAAAAGCCTAAGGAGGGTTTTTTCTCTCTAATATTCCAGATGTACTACTCTATTATCTTTCTATCCAATATTGGTTTAGGCCATCATCATCCACAGTGGTGATGCCCATTGCTTCAAGAGAATCAAGATTTTATAGATTCCCAAGACTGGTTTTTTACTGCTCAATCCAGGCCTTGCCTCTCAAACCCCAAGCAAAGAATTGTGGCACGGAAGACAGCGGTGGGTGATGATATTGGGTCTAGCTATGTCACCTCAGACAAGTCCCCAAGCCTCTTGGGTCTTTTTCCTCCAACTACTAAATGGGAGCATCCACTCCCTCCCACTCTGCCACAGGGTGACACTTCTACAAGAATTGGAAGAAAGCACTCAGCTGTGGGGCAGCTGGGTCCGCCGGGAAATCCCTTTGCTAGAGGAGAAAGAACACTCACTCTCCCATCTTGGTAGCCCTTCTGAGCTGTGTGTCTTTGCCAAGTTCCCTCTCTGTGTGGCAGACTCTTTTGATCTATAAATGGACATAAAAGAGAATGTGGTACAGGGGCGCCTGGGTGGCTCAGTCAGTTAGGTGTCTGCCTTCAGCTCAGGTCATGATCCCAGGGTCCTGGGATCGAGCCTGCAAAGGGCTCCCTGCTCATCAGGGAGTCTGCTTCTCCTTCTCCCTCTTCCCCTCCCCCTGCTCCTGAGTGCTTGCTCACTCTTTCTGTCAAATTAATAAATGAAATCTTTAAAAAAAGAGAGAGAGAGAGAATGCGGTGTACCATGTGGCAGAGCATCCTAAGGGTTCCTTCTGTGTGTCTATTAGTTTCCCACACTGCATAACAAATCGCCACAAACTTAGGGACTTAAACAACACACATTTATTTTTTCGTGGTTTCTATGGATCAGGACCTGGGCGTGGCTTCACAACCCAGACTTCCATCATGGTGCTGGGTGGTCTGTGTTCTCCTTTGGAGCCTCATAACCCTCTTCCAAGGTCATGTATTACTGGCAGAATTCAGCTTTTTGTGGCTGTAGGATTGAGGTCCCTGTTCTCTTGATTGTCACCGGCTCCGACAGGGATCCCAAGACCTCCATCCTCGGATGTGGAGAGCTCTGACTGTGTTCCAAATACAGCCAGTCCCGGGCAGACAGAGCTACAGGGCCCTCTTTCTCTTGACCTGCTTTCCTCCTGGGAAGATCCCCTGCACCAGAGCACCAGAGTTGAGGACAAGGACATGTGTTTCCTGGAGCAACAATCCTACTGTATGAGTGGGCAGTGTGTGTGTGGGGGGGGGGGGGGGTGTTTTGTGGCAGTCCCGAGTCTTGACTTGCCCTTTCTCTCACGCCACCTTCACACAAGTGAGCTGGGAGGGAAGCAAGCTGGTACTAGCATCCATAGGCTTCCACGCCTGGAGTAGAGCTTCCACACACAAGTGGGGGCTAGGTGGGAGAAGAGAGACCCAGTCCCCCCAGCTGTGCCTGCCTGGGGTAGATGTTCTGCATCATGGAGCTGAGGAGATAGAGACAAAAAAGACCAGCAGTCTGCCCTCCCGGCTTAGCCCCAGACTGGAAGCTGGGGAGGGGGAGCCCCCGTATTCCTGGCCACATGTGCCTGGGACAGAGCTTCTGTAACATGGAGGCAGCAAATCAGACCATGTCTCAAATGCTGCAGACGTCCACTGTTCTCACTGAGATGCCGTACATTTTCTTGAATGAGTGCTTCTCCATTTCTGTATGCCCTAAGGACAATTTCCAGAAACTTTTGACCAAGAAGGCCTTCACATTCCCCTCAGCTTGACTGAACTTGAGACAGACTTCTGGTTCTGGGCCCCTGACCTCCCCTTTCTTAGATCATTTTTTTTAAACATGCAATTATAAATTCTGTCTCTGCCCCTTTGAGATGCACATCTTCTTAAAAGCCTTTTGCCCGTTTCACAGCCCAGGAAAGTCTTTCTCAGGAACAGGAACTTCCCCTTGCAATGTAATCATCAGAGAAGGTAGTGACCAGAGTTTAGGAGCCTAACTGTGGACACCTGGCTCCAAGTTCTAAAAACACCTCCTGTCCTAACAGGGGAAACCTTACTTTCCTTTGTTAAAAACCAGTCAGCAAAACACAGACAGCCCAACGTCCTCTGTCCTAGCAACAGCTCAGCTGAGCTCTGGTCTCTCTCCCCTTTGCAGTAGCGTGGAAGGAAGGCTAACTTGCCTGTTTAACCTGACCCAGGGCAGTGTTTGCTTTGACACTTTGAATGATTGTTTTCTGATTTTCACCAGTTACAGTGTTGTTGTTTTGGGAAGAGTGTCCACTGAGCTCCCTTCTGGAAGTCTCAACCCCTCATCCAGGAGGTGTACACTAACTAGACTGAGGCACGACCCAGGGTTGGATGCTCCTCTACATCCTTGCTGCCCACCCCAAAGCAGGTTCTCTGAACATGGCAGAGGAGTAAAAGAGAGGGAGCAGTTATGAAGCTCGAAGATCCAGCCCCTGAGCCGGGTTCTGGAGATTTAATGATGAGTAAAGGAGGCAGAGTTCAGAGCAGGCTGGATCAGGTCAGGTCTTGTAAGAAATTTAGCTTTTGCCCTAAGAGCAGTGGGGAACCACTGAAGGGTGTTAGACATATCACATTTGTATTTTTTAAAAGATGAATCTGTGAAATGAGCTTTTTACAAATGCAAGGGCTGATTTTCCCCCCTATGGTGCTCTGAGCCCAATATCCATTCTCAATTACTCTGATTCATTTCTAATCATCGTCCCTTCATCCAAGGGACAGGCCACTCTGGGCTCTGTCTCCATGGGTGACTGGAAAAAGGCGTGAAGAAGAGAACATGGCCCAAAGCCTTTTCCATTTAATTTATTGGAAAGTTCTAATTAATTTATTGAAAAATATATTATTGGAATGATTTACGATAATATGAAACCAGAAAGCAAATATTGATGTTCAACCTACAAGCCCAGGACTTAATGAGAACTCATCCAACAACCAGTCTCACAGTAAAGGGGCTCAGAGCACCCTCGTGACTGAAATATGAGCGAAAACCGCTCTTTGTTTTTCAACAGTGTGAACATTTTTTAAGGGACAGGGTAGAGGCAAGGTTATTTGGGACAGGAAGCTTTGCAAATGTAACCCTCTGTCCCACCACGGCATCGCCCACCAGGACCCAGGCCAAGGGGACGCACTGTGTGGCCTGGAGCAAATGAGATGCTCTTTCGGCGTCCCAATTATCTTGACTGTAAAATAAGGTAATTGAACAGATGCTTTTAAGGGAAACTCTTGGTTCTAAAGGCACTTGACACCTCTGTATCATAAGGAAAAAGGAACTGGGTTCCATGTGGCCAAGAGCACTGGAGCCTGGGAGCATCTTAGCTGATTCTTAGCACTTTTGGAAACACTAGCCAGCAAGTGCCTCAGTCTGTGGTCATTCCGTTATTCTCCCAACCCACCATCTGACAGATGTCAGAGGCTTTAATACACTCCATGGATTAAGCCTATTTATTTAACATAAAAGAGGGACAAGAAAAAAAGAAGTTGAAATGATTCCAGCAGTGTGGTTGTTAAGGGCATAGACTCTGCTCCCAGACGCCCTGAGGCAGATTCCTGGCACCCTCGCTCCCCTGACCGGCTGTGTGTTGCTGGCAAATTACACTCTGAGTTTCCGTTTCGTCATCGATAAAATGGGAATAATATCCATTCATATTTCATGGAGTTTTGAGGACTAAATGGCGTAATGTCTGTGTTTAGTTAAAAGAAAAACAAAAGGGCTAAGAGAGCAATAAGCAGGTGCCTTAGAAAGTTCTACTGCCCACGGGGACCTTCCCAGCTCAGAAGCAAAGTTCTGTGGTATGAGGGTCAGGGGGGGAGAAGTGGGGTATGTCCTTTACACCAATGACCTCGCACACTATCTGTGTCCACTTTAGGTAAGCTAAATCTCTTAGCACTGATAGTACCTGAGTTTCTGCCCTTAAAACAGTATGTGGGCCAACTGGCTGGGAGGCACTGGACCAGCGATTGCATGCAACAAGCTTCCCTCTTGGGACTATGGCATCCAATTGCCTTTGCCTGGTTAGTCAGCCTAAGGCCATTGTCAGCCAGCCAGACATTCAGTGAACCCCACTGCATCCCACGCAAGGTATTTGGCAGAATTCTTGGCACATAATGATATCCATTAGTACAATTAATATCACTTAAAATACACATGTAAGAAAAATATTACAAACTAGATTATGGTTGTTCTTAGAGATATGCCAAGTTTCCTGGCAATCCACCTGCTCCAGGGGCCACCAGCATTGATCCAGCACCTGTCAGCTTGATGGATGTGCTCTCTCTGGTGAGCACTGGTCTATATCGTGCAGTTTGTGTTAAACTTTCTGCTTCTCTTTGCTGTGCTACATAAAGCATAATTGAATATCAAGGATTTTTTAAAAGATTTTATGTATTTATTTATTTGTGAGAGAGAGCATTAGAGAGAGAGAGAGAGAGAGCACAAACAGGGGGGAGGGTTAGAGGGAGAAACAGAGACTCTGCTGAGCAGGGAGCCCATTACAGGACTCAATCCCAGGGCCCTGGGATCATAACCTGAGCCGAAGGCAGACACTTAACTGACTGGGCCATCTAGGCGTCCAGATATCAAGCATTTTTTTGCACAAGCTCAGTTCCTCTGTTGCACATTGTATGCATGCACTCCCACATTCCAGTTCAGAACACTGTATCCTGATGCTCTTCAGGTCTCACCTCCAGCCAGCACCTGCCCCAAGCCCTTCCCTCTTCTTTTGCATGGCGGCCCTCATCAACCCCCGGGCATGGATCCCCACACACCTGTGCCTTTGCACAGACCATTTTCTGTGACTGCACACCGTCCTCCATATCATCCATCTGCAAAACTCTGCACCTTCATTCACCACTCAGACATACCTCACCCTCACTGCAAACTCCCTCACCCCCAGCTGCCCTTGGCATCATTGATCTTTTATGCCTCCATGTCCCCAGAGCATGTTGCACTTCATATCATCTTTGATTATCTTTGGGTCTAAGTTTATCCTTCTACGTGAATAATGGGACAGTAAGGAAGCACTAATATTTACAGACTCCCTCTAAAGGCAAAATGTCAGCAATACTTTACATGTGCAAAGATTCTAGAAATGTGCTTGAGTAGGGGATAGCAGTGGAGGGAGTTTAGAAAGTGTCCTTGCAAAGCATAGCAGCCCTAGCCCTGCAGACGGAGCCTGATTTACCTGAGGTAGGACTCAGGGGGACGGGGTCCGGGAAGGGATTACCATACATCTTTCTTCTCTAGAGTTGTAGGAGCTTAGAGCTGGTGCTCCTCCTACCTTGGCAGTAGTAGAATGTTGAGCCGAGACATCTTGTTCAGCTCTTGTTTAGCTAGGTTAGCCTGGAACTGTCTCAGAGATTTAAATGATATTTTGTTTGGTATTTTTAATGGAAGAGAAAATAGAGGTGTGAAGGGGTTAGATTTAGGGGGACAGATTTACCTTAATTTAAATGCTTGTTTCAGTGGAAAAGAAAATGGTGCAAGTTGCTTGTAGGAGCTGGGGTTCAGGAAGGAGACAGGAGGGAGCTGCTTCGGGCAGGACATTTGTCCCCCTGAGCCGGGCTGAGCGCCTGGCGAGAAGGCTGCCCCCTCTGTCCCACCCTGCTCTGGCATCTTGGGAACGGCAGGACTGGGCAGCCTTGGCTCCTTATCTGGGCTCTCATGGGGGTCAGATCAGCAGGGACCCCAGAGAGAAAACTGAAGGACAACAAGGTCATAGGGCCAAGAAGTGGTGACCTGGTTTCCCTACAACTTTTACAAGTATGTGGCATATGCAGGTTATTGCTGTTGTTTTACAGATGAGGAACTAGAAACCTAGAAGGGTCGATCCATGCTTTACTTCTCATTGGCATGTTCAGTAGCCATTCCTTCTAGAAGTTTCCAATATGATGGGGGGAAGGAAGCCAAACTCTCAATAATATAAGCAAGCATTAATAATATTATCATTAGCAATGGTAGTTATAAATAATAATGTTATTATATGACATGATGTGCATTCAGAGGCCAAAAGAATAAGGAAAGGAAAGGAAAAATAATTCCATCTCTGGGCCTTGGGGAAAAGTTTCTGAAGAAGGCAGGAATATAAATACCATCCTTCCTCATCTATTATGTCTGCGGTCATTGTCAGCTTCCTCAGTAGGATGCAAGCTTCATTAAGGCAGGCATCTTGCCGGCTTTGGCACATGATTCTCTCAGGTGCTTAAAACAGAGCCTGGGACATTGCTGGTTTCAATAAATATTACTGGGACATTGCTGGTTTCAATAAATATTAGTGAAATCAGATCGTGACTGGTTCCTGCCATTGTCCTGAGGATTTCTTTTGCCCTGCAGGAGGTAGGGGGCTCCTCCGAAATTAAAGTGGCAAACACCATCTTTAGGGGGGTAATTTGGGTGCCCTTACCTGAGAAGGCAACTTTCTAGCTCATCACTGAACACTTAGCTGGATCCGTTAGGAGAGCAGCCTGCCCTTACACGGATGTCTTCCTGGCCCCTCCACCTGCACCCACACGCCTCTCTGAGGGCGTGTGGATTGAACTCGGATAGATTGGTTCACCATGTTAATCCTAGCCCCAAATCCTAAAAAGTCATGCTGCCTTCCCTGATTCTAGCTTCCTGACTCCCATGTTCCTCTCTTATTCCCCAAAATAAATTCCATCCTTCCATTTTCTTGCTCAGATTCCAAGCCTGCTTGGGCAACCAGGAGCGAAACCTCCAAGCCACAGCTGGAGCCCCATTTGCCAGTCTTTGGGCGCCCTCTGCAGGCCGTGTGGATCCGTCTCTGCCGCCGGCCAGCCTCAGGTGTGGAAGCCTGGAGGGCGGGGGTCGGGGGGCTCCCCACAGCCCTGGCCCTGCAGGCCCCGGAGAGGGAAATAATGGGAAAACGCTGGAGAGGAGCCAGGTGCTGGGGGACACAGCTGGTCAAAAGTAACCCAAGGAGGCAGTCGGCTGTAGCAGAAAGGGCTGTAGCTTATGCCTTGGTTAGCCCAGGGTTAGGTGTTCAAATGCTCATTCATTCATTCACTCATTCACTCACTCATCACATTTTTTATTAAAGCTGCACCATGTGCCCAGGTACTGGGATTCAGAAGTTGGAAGCAGGGCAGAAAGCAAAAATGAATTCCTCCTTTCCGGAGCTGACATTCCAGTGGGGAAAGACAAAGAAGATAAATAAGTGAGACAGGTAGCACCTTTGGGGATGGTTAAGTGCCAAGGAGAAATGTGGGGCAGGAAGTGGGCTGTGAAGGGTCTGGGTCTGGCTGGGGAGCTTGAAGGCTCCAGAGTGGTGAACAGGGAAAGCGTCACTAACAGGGCGACTTTGCAGTAAAGGCCAGAGGGAAGGGAAGGAGCTGAACTTGGAAGGATGAGCAGCTAGGGCCCAGCCTTGGGCCATATGTCTGCTGGTGTCTGGAAGCAAAGGCAGAGCAGCCCGTGAGCCTGGGCAGAAGAGAACAAGCCTCGAAGAAGGAGGTGTGCAGGGGCGGGAAGCAGATTAGGCAGCAGAAGCACAAGGGGCCAGATGTAGCAAGGTGTCACGGGTTCCTGTGAGGAGACGAAGCCCCTCAGAGACCATTTCCAAGTTCCAGTGTGAACCCAAGCATGTTGCTCAACCAGTCTCCCCAGCCGTGAGACCTGGACAGTAACACTGGCTCGGAGGGTTAAGAAAGGGCCTGGCCTGCTGTCTGACACCCAAGGTGTGTCCAGTGGACGATCTTGTCCCTGGCTGCCCATGCACATTCCCCGAGAATCACATCGGTACAGTGACTTAGGATCTCTGAAATTGAAGCCTGGGGCACGTGGAGAAATTGGTTCAAACTGTCCCCCACCCCTACGTCCCACTCATCCTGTATCTGGGTGCCCTCCTGCCTCCCCCTCGAGACTCACTGCTGTCCACCCCACCTAGGTGCTCTTCCCAGACAGCAGCTGCCCCCAAAACAATGTCTTCAATGCATCTCCACTGAAACTTGATGGAAAGTACAGGCAGACTTGGGAGGGAAGACTGGGGACGGAGTGCTGTGCTTTGCATTTGTTAGTGACATAATTTTGGTCAAAAACTTGAACTCTCTGCACCTTAGTATCTGCATCCCTCCGGCCCTGCCCTCCAGAGCCTGGTGAGAGCACAAGCACCATGGAGTCTGTGATAACCCCTTCCCGACACATTCAGGTTCCAGAGACTTTTCAAATGTTTGCATAAAATCAGAGCTGGATGGAGGTCTTGCCATCATCACTGATTATCACGGACACAGAGGGTTCCTTCCGTAAGCCTCTCCCGGAGTCTCGGTTTCTTTCTGCCTCATTTGGGGCCAATCCTATCTTCTGTCCCTATTGCACAGGCTTGACTCGAACCATGCATGTAAAGAACTTGTAAAAACACACAGAACATAAACTTGGGAAGAGTGTGTTTAAGCTGTGATCCTTTTTTACCCTCAGTCACATGTGTTTGAACTCCCTCCTCCGGGGGTCCTGACCTTCGCTTGGATACAGAATCCTCCGTGCCGCCTGGGAATCCCAGGACCCCGGCTTCTTCTCCTGACCCCACAGAGACTGGAGTTAGGGATCCAGGGCAGGTCCAGGGTCTGGTCACCTTGCTGCCCTCTCCAAGATGAGCTTCCTCCCGTTAGTGCCTTTGGCCATGACAGCCTGAGCAGGTGGCTTTCCTCTCCTACTGCAAAGGCCTGATGCTCACTCCATTCTCCAGTTCAGGTTCCAGAGATATCCTTATTGGTTTGGCTAATGTTTTCCACCCCTGTTCTGCCTGTCTGCCGGTCTACTGAAGCTCTGTCCTTGCTCCATCGTCTATCTCTGGTCCTAAGAGCTGTGGTCGGTGGAGTAGGTTCAAGTGGTGTGGACACCGGACCACACCAACCACAGAGCTGCCCAGGGACCCCCTTTCTGGCGGGAGCTATAGTCATGGTGGTCTCTACTGGGATGGGGTCTTGGGCGCAGCACTCATCATGGCCAACCCTTCAGTACCGCAGGAAACAAGGGACCCTCCCTCCCACAGCATCTGCCTCTGGTCCTCCAGATGGCTCGACCAAGCTGCGTGCAGAGACTGAGAATACATCCCTCCAGAGGCATTCTGAATGAGCAGCTCTGATTATTAAAAAGTCCAAGTCATTGGGGTGCCTTGAATATAGGGATGAAGACCCGGGTGGCCCGTTCACTGAACGACCCCTCCCATTCCCTGACCCCATCCTCCCAGGGTTGCATTTGGAGTTCCCTCCCTGCTCTGTTCAGCCACCCCAGGATGTCCCAGGCCCTTCCTACAGGCTGGATCCCAGAAATAACCACCTTGCTCCAAATGTCCTCTCAACACGTGTAAAAAGAATTCCTTCAGCCCTAAACACATTCTTGGCGAGTGGTCACTGTGCATCCCATAAACACAAGGTCCTGGCAAAAGAAAGTCAAAGGATTTTATTATTGTTGTTGATGATCATTTATACACATCACAAGCTACACAAAATGCCAAACAAAGAGCAGATGTAGAAAAATAGTAGAATTATATTGGCACTATCGACTTGGTTATTACTATTGTTGTTTTGCAGACAGTGCGCAAGGCTGTGCGGGAGGTGGTGATCATTGTATACAGATATTGTCACCAGAATAGATACACATTAGGAATTCACAGTGGCATCAAGCTATACATTCAAGTTCTTTTTCAGAGAAAGGGACCATGCGAAAGACCCTGCCTCTCTTCACCTTCTACAATGTAGAAGGTCACATTTGAAAACCAAAGAAGACTGGGATAAAATAAAATAAATTCCAGAACCCTGCGCTGTCTGATAATAGACCCACGCCACAGGCTAGCTCTTGGGGTCAGATCTGAGTGTGGCAATGCTTACGGACACCTACCGCCGTGCCTTTTATTTATTTGATCATCTACACTGGTCTATCAATTTAAACAGAAATAGTTAAGACTAAGTCACGGAGCATCCAATGACTGTGGACTACAGACAAGTAATATACCACTCAGGTGGTCTTGACAGATTGGGCTGTAAGAGGGACCATTGAGCTTCTCCTTTTGTAACTTTCCTAACTTAACACTGATCTGGGGAGGGTAGTCCCAGGGAAAATTTGTGGTCCTGCCTGAAGGGCATGGCTGACATCACTGTGGCCTCTCCCCTGGGCTGATTTTCTGCTTCTACACCCTGAAGGGATGTCCACACCCAGATGCCAAGGATGATTTGTTTTCAGGGGCACTGGGATGATGATATTCTCAATGCTTCCTACCTGTTCTCTTGACTCATTATTCTATTAATGTGGGCATCCACTCCCCCTACTAGATTATAAATTCCTAAAGGGCAGGGTCCTGTGTGAGAAATGTTTGTGGCCACTCGTGCTTCACATAGAACCGGGCAGAGACTAAATACCGTTTAAAAAGGAATGCATTCTCCTAAGTTACAGGAATTGGTGAATGAAGCTAAAATCACAGACTTTCATATTAAGTTACATAAAGACAAGACAGTAGGTGGGACAAAGTGAGGTGCTCTCTTTAAAAGAAAAATTCAAAAAAAAAAACAAGCAAAGACGTATGCATAGGTTATCGGGCGTATCTGGATGATTATTAAATTTTCTGGAACAAGAAGCATGAAGCAGGGTATTTTTCCCATATGCGGTAAGTTTAACCTTGGGCTAAAAGACATTTCAAGATGTCTTTTCAGTTCCATGCAATAAAAAGATCCTGAATGACATTTACAGAATCCAAACTTCCAAATGCCTTACATGAGATGTAATATTGTTCTCAGGTGCATGTCAAGTCCCTGCTTTTTCTTAACTCTCAATTTAACAGCTATACCCTGAGCGAGAAAACAGCTTTACTCCATAGATCATCCAATTATGCGGGATACTGAATTGAGCTGAAACAACTCCAGTTCGGTGGTTTTTGGAATCACAATGGAATGAATGCTCTGAATGCTGGAAGCTTAGGCCTGAAGTTTCATTCAAGGCGATCCCCCTCAAGCCATCATGTATGAATCTTTTTGAGGCCATGTAGACAATTTCTTAGTTTATTACAAAAATTCCCTACAGCCAAATGTTTGCTATGAAGTATTCCTAGGCTACCCACCCCCCAAATTTTAAAACACCTGCTCTACACAGGCACTGTTCCAGACCCTCTGTTTTTCCCTCTTTCATCTGTACATACCCCCCAACTCTCTAAGTACTTCCAGATCTATTTCACAACTAAGGAAACTTGACCCTATCCCCACTGGTTTCAAAGCACGCCTCGGGGGTACCACGGCTCTTCCCATTTAAACACCTCCCAGTATCATACCTGATCTCATGAAACTACTTGCCTCTGGCAGATTCAGAAGGTTACAGGGGAAACATGGACACAGGTCAAACCCTTCCTGCATCAGAATCAGCTATGGTGGAGAACAAAATGTGAGCTCTCAAAGAGGAACTGACCCTCCCAGAAAATACTTGCTGAACCCCAACTCTGTGCCAGGCAACGGGAAGAGCAGCAGGGAACACTGATCATGAATACATGGCTCCCTCTCTCAAAAACTACATGAACGCATGGGGGAGACCTACAAGGACAGATGCAACATTGCCACAGTGAGAAAGGACTGGTTCCTGGAACCCTAAGAAGACTTGTCTCTGATGGCGGGACAAGGAGCCCAGACTCATCCCGAAGCCGGAATGTACGGGCCACGAAGCGTTTAGTGCATGCTTGAAGCTCACAGCACAGGGGATTGATTCCTGGATGGATATTCCAATGTGGGAGCAGCAGAAAGAGGCAGGAGGTGTAAATGGAAGTGGTCAGGAGCAGCTGTGGAAGGGGAGGCATCGTGGTTGACGGAAAGTGGCTTCGGGCTAGCAGGGCTAAGAGAGCCTTGAGATGCAGTGATTGAGGAGCACAGACGGCCAGTCAACCGCTGGACCATGCTTCCTGACCATGCTTTCCAAAACCACCTTTGTCACGGAATTATGTCTTCTGCCATCTGATTGCTGGTTATGAAAGTGTCTCTCGTATAGCAATGTGTTATCCTAGAAAGCTCACGAGGTTGTGGTTTAGATGATGAAGACAACCTGGCATGGATTTGAACAAGATGTGTGACTTTCATGATTTATGAACTTCTCTAGTTTGGAGGAATCATAGCCTAACAGATAAAATGGGAGGTTCAGGGAACAAACCTGGATTCCACCCTTGTGAAACTCTGTGACCTTCATCAAGTTACTTGCCTTGTACCAGCATTGTTTGTGTGCTATGTGGCTTTTTTTTTTTTAAGATTTATTTATTTATTTGAGAGAGAGGGAGAGAGAATGGGAACGCGCGAGCAGGGGGAGGGGCAGAGAGAGGGAGAAGCTCAAGCGGATTCTGTGAGGAGCGAGGAGCCTGACGCAGGGCTCGATCTCACGACCCTGCGATCACGACCTGAGCCGTCATCAAGAGTCCAACTCTTAACCAACTGAGCCACCCAGGTGCCCCTGCTGTGCGGCTTTTAAAGATGAAATGAAATCATACATGCAGAAGACCTCGCCAACTGAAGTTGAGCATTACGTGCTGTTTCTATTCCTTTGCTCCTTCATTTGTTAAAAAGGAGGCATGTGAGAGCCGAGGTTTACCTCCACAAGCTCTGAATCCGTGATGAACCAAGAAGGCTTGAGTCTGAGGACTATTTCAAAGCCATATAATCATAACCACTTCCATGAAATGAAAACAAAAACACATTCTGTACTTTACAAATATGGGAAACAACCTGTTTTAGAGATTAACAAAGCATGACCCAGTGGCATCCACACATTCCCATTTGGTCCAGAAGTCCAGCTCTACATACTGGGGACGTTCCTTTGTGTGACAGAAGGCACTGGGGCCCTAGTCCCTAAAATTAAATTGGTGTACAGAGTTTAGCCCACTGGAAAGGAGAGCATATTACCACCATTCCACATGAAAAGATGTGGGAAGGGCTCAGCTCTGCTTACAAAGGTTTTCAATGGTGCTTTCTACTGAGACATCTCCAGCATTATGCATAATGCTGAGGTACTATGGTTAAAGCCAAAAAAGGGTAAAGAAAAAGTAACAGAAATAAAAAAAAAAAAAAGGAAAGGAGGAAGGGACACATAAAGACTTTGTAATGTCACTGCAGTGCACTCCTGCTTTGTGATATGTGAATGGAGCCCCGTATGGATAAGCAGAGGTTGGAAGAGCAAAGCTCAAGATGCTAACCCCCATCAGACAGAGTCTGGATTAAACATGCAATGCTCCTCTTACGATGCTGAAGTCCCATGGCTTTCATTTCACAACTAACAGTTAAAAATAAAACATTAAATGTCATTATCCTTCCAGATCCTGTTTAGGATTATGTGATTTATGGTACCAGCTCTTTAGTCTAGTACAGTACCAAGCACAAAATAGATGCTCAATAAAGCATGGGAAGAATAAGCAAATGAAAAAAATAGGAAACAAAGACATGAAACTGGTCCAGATGTTAGCTTATGGTGCTTGGCTCAACCCGTTACAGACTGACACACATCCTCCCTAAGGGTGTTGGAATGGATACCTTGCAAGAACAAGGTAAGCAAGCACAACTCTTCCTCTATGTCTCATCGCCATTCTTTTTTACACAACCCGCGCGACTGTATGGAGCCTCCCTTGTTATTGCTGATGCTCAGAAGGATACTTCACGAAACCCAAACAAGCCACACAGCAAAAGAGAAGTGAGAATTATGTCTGGGGGCTTTCAAATACCTTCGAGCAGACTTTCAATTCAATGGGTGTGTCTTGGAGAGGTGCCACCATTTCACACAAACGAGGGCTCACCAAATACTCTGTCCCATCCTAGCATTTTCACGTTTTTATTCTTCACAGGAAAACCTGGGTCACACGCTACCATTTCTAGTTTGTTCCTTCCCATTCGCCCACTGCGTTGGCCCCTCTGCAAACCCCATGGGCTCCTCTCACGGCTCCTTCCGAACCTGGCCTTTGCCATCTCACCATGCCCGTGACTTTCTGCGCGCTCCCTACCCCTCTCATGCATTCTCCACCAACGGTCTGCCTATTTGCTTTTGCTTTGGGACCGATCCCCGGCTCTTGGCCGGCTGTGAGGGAATGTCCGTGACTGAATGAGGGACCCTAGCTTTGAGCACGTCACTTCAACCTGCTGGGACTGCAGACTGCCCAGCTGTCAATGGAGAAGCAGGTTCCTCGCCCAGGTACACACATGATCAAGAGCAGTTAGTGCGGTCACCCCAAACACCCCTGCAGGCATCTCACCTGATGGCTTCCATGCTCAGAAAGAAAAATAAAAAAATAAGAAAATAGTAACAATCATGCTAATTGCAATAATTTTAACCAAATGGCCATTCCCTCTTCGTGGCTGTGTATGTGATGGCCCTTGCTCTGGCTTTTCTCCGTGAGAAGCGGGGAAGACATGTCTATAGTGTCATCGGAAGTGAGTGGGGGCGGGCATGCGTGGCCCTGGGCTGGTCCCCAGACAGAAGGTCGGGTCTGTCTTATGAGCTAACCCGGGGGAAGGACGTGGACGCAGGGAGTTGGCGGAGACCTGCTGCTGAGAGGACATTCTCCTACTAGTGTGAACGAGGGGAACCTCCTCCTCAGAGTCTCACAGGGAGGCTGAGCTCTCACACCTCTGCCCTGTCGCTCTGACCCCAGCACGGTCTCCATCCACCTGTCCAGTGTGCCAGAGGTCCGGCCCTCCCTCCTCAAGGCTCTCAGTCATTCTGTTCCCTGTCCAGGGGTTCCCTGTCACCCACGTTCGCCAGGCCCGCCCTGACTGGGACCTGGTGTCTGGGCGTAGATGTCCTCTCTTGCAGAGACCTCTTCAGACACCACCCATCTCCAGCGCGGGCTGGGTGACCCTCCTCTGAGCACACTCTGATCCCGACCTCTGGGTGGTGCTGACCTCCTTCGCCTTCCCATTTGACCAGACAGCGAGCTGCTCAATCTGACCTGTCCATCCCTGGCACGGCAGACCCTCCATACAGATTTGCTGAATGAAAGAATGAATGAATGAATGAACGAACGAACTGCCTTGCCAAAGCCCTCCTTCATCACAAGGTTGCCTCTCCCTTGAGCTCTTTGAGGGCAGGGACTGCACCTTCGATCCCTGTGCTCTCACCAGGCATGGAGGGAAGTCGCTTGGCAGACACCTGTGGACTGTGGGTGCAAGCAGGAGCCTCTCCACTCTGCAGCCTCTCCCCGGGCTCAGAGCCCTCCAGCGCCTTCACCCTGCCATCGAGGTATGAGTTTGGCCCCCAGGGGACTTTTGGTTCCCATCTACTTCTTGGCTCTATTTGGCTTGTGAACAACGGATTCCAATTGATCTCAGGAGTAGCAATCTTCATTTCTAACTACTTCTGAGAAACTTAATCAACCGTAAAAACAAGAAACAAAAATGATGCTAAGAATGAAAACATACTAGACCATTATCTTGGCAGGCATTTTGTTTATAATTTTTATAATAAATAATATAATGTCCCTGTTTTACATTTTATATATATATATATATTTATGTATATATATATTAGATATCTATACTTCATTAGAAAGAGACATAAAAAAGCCTTTTCAAATGAGGCATGACACGCAACACTGGACACTCTTATTTACAATATAGAGATGTACTTTCTACACAATAGATTGGATGCTCAGAGGCCAGAGGGGGTTTACAAAGACAGCAGATCACCCCTATAAAAAAGGGGCACACCATGCAGCTGGACGTTTATTGCCATGAGTTCTCACTATGTCCAGACAGCATATTGAAGTTAAAAATGGCATCTGGTTATTGGAAAACACGATGGTCATTGGATTCACCCTGGCTCCATAACCACTGGCTACATGGTCTTGCAAATGACCAGGGAATGACAAACTTTGCTGATGGGTATCGGAAACACAAAATGAAATGCTCTCATCGGAGGGGCAGGGCTTCTCATGTGGCCAAAAAGGAGAAGTTGCCACAAACCTATGGTCCTGCGCTGAGCACGAACATGCGTCTAGACCAGGAAACACATCATGGGCTCCACCGCAGGACCCGATTCCTGGTGGGTTATCCTGCAAATCGGTCCTGTTCATGAGTAACCAGTCTCTGTCCAGCGGGAACTTGGAAAAAGACCCACGGGACTTACTGGTCCCATACGGGTGAAGCCTAGGATATAATGAAAGTTCACAGGAGACCCACAGAGAAACCCTAACTCCACTGTGTGCGAGTCTGCCTCTGAGGCTCATTCATCTCCACCCCCGCCTTCTTTCACGAGAAACCCATGGGTCTCCTGTCCTGCGAAGCTGCGTATGTACCTGGACTGGTTTCTCACGGTCTGCCTTTGTTTTGCAAAGTCACACTGTTAACGTGGGAGTACTACAATTCTCAGATGAGCCAAGATTTACTTGGTTTTAGGACCATGGCACTGGTGAGCGAAGGTCATGGTCCAGGCGCTGGGACCAGGAATCTGGTCCCAGAGGAGTTTCCGAAACACATGAGAAGGGGGTTTTGCAGAAACAGGAGCTTCTACCTCCTGCAGATGGGTCTCCTGTGTTAGTCATCCCTCCTGTCCTGGTTTGCGACTTCCTTTGGTGTGACTAGGTGATTCTCCAGGCTTCCTTTAGGCCAAGAGTGGAGTCTGGGACCCTATCAAATAGACTGGCAATTTTCAAAACTCCCCTTAAGTGACTTACCGGTAACAATTTAAGCTGGGTCCTCCATCTGGCTGTGGTCCTCCTCTCTGATCTCACTGTTGTCCCTGCTGTTTATTGGTTTTTTTATCAATGGTGACCTCTCCTAGCCCTTTATTTTCCTAAGGCAAGAAGACATTTCTATTGAAAGATAGCCAGCACCTTCTTAGAGCTCCCCTGAGGTTTAATCCAGCACTCCTCCGTTTAGATGTTTCTCCTTCCACGGAGAGGAGAAGCAGCTGGTCACGTTAATGGTTTTATTTGTATTTATTTTTTTTTGCAATTGCATCAAATGCTAACGTAGCATTTCTTTGGAAGTATACCAGCAGGAGCTTCCTATCAGCCTGTGCATCCATCTCAGTGCCCCCTTCTGCTAAATTTAATCTGAGTCCGTTTTCCCCAAGGACAGACAGAGATTTAAGCATTCACAAAAATAATTTGTGGGCCACGGAACTGCCTAGACAGTGCGGAGGAGCAGGTGAAGCAACAGGGTTCACCACGTTCCCTCTAGGTTGTTTTCCTTTGTAACAACCCTGCATTTATTTACCAGGAGTATCACCTTTCTCCCCCAACACCTTAAATCGCCCCACCCGTTGCTGTTCATGAACTAGGATTGGAGTGTACAAAGCATTCCTTTGCCGCTTGTTGAGAAAACATGAGAGAGAATGATCGTGTGGGCATCACGTTGTCTTAAGCAAGTGGCACATTGGAATCTATTAAGGGTTATATTTACACGAATATGTCCCACTTCCACACAGAGGTTCACCTGAGTTCTGAAATGCTTGTATGCACTTAATTTAATCAGAATGATAAAGCTTATGAGCTAGGAACATACCGGACAGATCTGGGGAAACTGGAGCGGACTAGGTGAGCCCGCGGTGGGGGAAAAGGTGGGCTCACCGACCCCAAGGATTCTGTTTCTTTATTTTGTCATATTTCTCCTAGAAAGCATCTTGAAAGAGACTCCAGGTGGCCGACACGTTCGGGCAATGTCTCGCCAGGTGACACTACCGTGGACGGGTTCAGCTTTCCCAAATCTCCTCCGAAACAGAAGCACCTGGGACGGCCGGCCCCACCCCCCCCACCCCACCCCACCCCACCCCACCCCATCCTGGCCTCAGCACCTGCCTCTCCTGGTTCCGCCTGGAGTGGCAGAGGGCTGCGAAGGAGGTCCAGGCTAAAGCGCGCTCAGGGGTCGCTAAGCCTCCGCGGCCCCCCCGCCCCCCGCCGCTACTTGAAGTAGTTGAGCCCCGCCACCAGGAAGAACTTCTCCAGGAAGAGCTCGGAGTCCAGCACGGCGATGTGCGCGGCTCGGCCGATCAGGGCGTTGGCAGTGTTGGGCAGAGCGTGGAACACGTTGTGCCGGATTAAAGTGCAGTCCTTGGCGTCCACCAGGGGGCGCAGGAGGTTGTTGATCATCTCCGCATACACGGGCCCTGGGGGGAGGGGGGCGCAGGTGAAGCCGCAGCAGAAGGGGGCCGGCGGGATCTGGAGAAGAGCTCCGGGTGTGCCAGGGGGGCCATCCCCTGTGCCCTCGGAGGCACTGGCAATTTCTCGAATTTACTTATGCTTTTTAAATCAGGAAGTCCGTAAAAAAATAAAAATTAAAAAATAATTAAACGTGGCTTACCTGTGTGTCTGTCTTTGAGGGCAGTTTTACACATTTCGATCCTGGCTGAATGAAATGGCACATAGCGATCTTGGGGAGAAGCCACGAGCACGACATTTTTGAAATACTGCAGACCTGCAGGAGCCAGGAGGGTGCTCGTTACCAGGTCGGGTGGTACTAGGGCACCCCCAGCTCTGCACAGGGAGCACAGAGAGGGGAAGGTGGGGAGACCAGCTAGCCAGGGCATATTGTTGCTTTAGCAGTGTAGCTTCTGTATCTCGGAGAGAAGGTGCAGCCCTGTTCTCCTCGGCCACAGAAGCTAAAGAGACGCGGGGGCAAGCTCCTCTCGACGGGGGGAGGGGAGCAGCACGCAGGTGACAAAGGGGCCTTTCTGGGTGGCAAGCGCTAAGGAGTCCCTAAGGAATAAAGTGAGGACTCTGCTCCTCCTTCTCAACAACGGGGACAGCTCCTAACTGCGGTGCTCATCTTGTCCCCGAGGGAGGAAAATGGCCCCTGAACGCGCCTCCCTGCCTGCAGCTGGAGACAGGGGCGCTGAACAGCACGGCGCAGACCTGCGGCCTCAGAGCCCTGCACAGGCCTGCAGACAGACACTGCAGTGTGCCCCCAGGCCCTCTGCCTGCACGGCCCTCAGCCCTGTGCCCCTGTACCGCGGTGGGACCTCTGGCCTCCCAAGACCACCTGATGGGGCCCAGCCTGCCTCAGTGACTGGCAGACTCAGGGCAAGGCTACGAAGCCAGCCCCTCACCCTAGTCTGCGGGGTCGCCCCAGCTCCTGAGCTCTCTGCGGTGACCACACTGCCCTCCAGCTTCCCCTCTGCCCAATCCTCCTCCCTCCTTTCTGCCTGGAGGGAGTCCTGAAAGCTCAACTTGGCACAGAGACACACTGGGTAAGGTCTTGCCTGGGGTCTCACGTTCAGAGAGGCGCAGAGTGTCAGCAGGGGTGGTGTTCATGAGATGATGGAGACGGTGACAGGGGACAGAGGCTGGACACTCAGACCACTGCTGCCCTCTGCTCATTCCCACAACACAGGCAGGGTCTCCAACACCCCTGTGCACTTGCCATCACAGCGTGGGTGAAGGTGTGACTTCAGCCCTGCCTGGGAAGGACCCCCGTCTCCCCCTGCACCATCAATCTAAAGGAATGGTGTGCACCTGCCCTTTTTGTGGGTGGATCTGTACCTGAGAAAGAGCAGTGTGTGGGCACGCAGACCCAGGGCTTGTGATCAGGGCATTGAAAGCTTGGTGGGAAGTAGAGGCTATAGCTTCTGTGTGCAGAGATGGTCTCTATGCACACCTTGGCACACCTGGGATGCCCTTCTCGGGAGCAGCTGAGTTCGGGGGCAGCCTCCCTATGAGCTGAAGAGTCTGTGCATGCTGCACCTCCTGACTAAACCCTTCCCTGAGTGCATCGATGCAGTGGTAGAGAGATTTTGGGTCTCAGGGCTGCACCTCCAGCTCACACTCGTGACCGCAGCAGCATGCCATGGAGGAAGGCACTCACCTGTTTTCTGGCTTAGTTGGTAGAGGAAACATTTGCGCAGATCGGCGTTATCCCTGAAGGTCAGCTGCAGAAGGGACCCGGATTTCTTTAATTTCTGCATGAGCCACAAGCCTAGAAAGACCAAAATGGAACAGAACAAAAATCAAAAATATAACGTAAAGAGAGCAAAAATAATTGGGGAGAGATTAATATGAAACTGTGATTTTTAGTTAATTTTAACATCAGAGAGTAGTAGGCACTTCGGCAAATTCTCGGGAAGTTAGAGGAAAATTTTTATGATGTACGTGTGGCAGGGATATAAAATCATCCTGCAAAATGATATGGTGACTGGTATTAGGAGTCATGATACTTCTGCACCCTTTGACCCATTCGACCTCCTCTCATAAATCCAGCCTAAGGAAGCAATCCCAAATACAGAGCCGTATATATGGATACTCCTTACAGATCCGTGTAGCATGGAGAAAAACTGAAACACCTTCCACTTCAGAGTCCATCCCTGACCCTGGTTACACCAGCACCAACGCTGATGAGTATCGCGTCACCACGACAAAAGTGAGTGTGACAAAAATGCAAGGAAATGAATACAATATAATTCTTTTTGTCATGTCACAAGATTATAAGTATGAAAAAAGTTAGATGTGGTTTGACTCATGTGTTTCTGTCCAATGATGGCTTCCCTGGTTTGTGGGGACAGAGAGAATGGCAAAGGAACAGTCTTCCACTTGTTATGGCCAACGTTTCAAATAATGTCCTTAAAATAACCTAAAGGCAGACAAAGAGATCTGACCCGCCTCAGTGAGGAAGGCAAGCAGCCCAGTCGGCCCTGGGTGTCAGGCAAGTTCAGGGTGCAGGGGCTGGGAGACAGGCAGGGAGTGGGAGCTTACTGGGGTGGCCCAGATGCCACCTAATGGATTGGGGGCTATCGGGGACCACTGAAGTCTTTGTTAGGAGTATGATTTAATAAACTAGTTGTTATTCCACGAAACCTGACGCCCTCCCTGGGCTGCCATCTGCCAGCCGTGGTGCTCCTACGGAGACCCGCACGTCACAGGAGGCCCTTCATCATCAGGCTCTGGCTGAGCACTTCATGGTCATCTCCTGTCCCTCGAGCTCAGCCTATATTCCTGTCACAAAAAGCCACCTGTTGCCTGCTTCTATGTTATTATACATACTATTTTCTTTTACACAAAAAACTGGTCCCACCATTCACTCTCTTAGAAATTCTGCTCGTTGTCCAAGATTCATTGAGCCTTGCTTCTTTACTCTCCATGGTGTTCCCAGCCTGACAGAGGAAATTTTGAGAGCCTCAAAGCTGCGGGCCATGTCATTCCATTCCAGCAAGAAGTACAGAATCTGGCTCTGGTTGACCTCCCATACATGTTAGTCAACTTCTCCCTTCCTTCTCCTGCTTAATCTTCAACAATTCTGATACACACACACACACACACACACAGAAATAATATATACATTTACAGATATGCATATCTACACACATACATATACCTAAAGATCATAAATGCATCCATACATATACACAAGCAGACATACATACACTAACTCCATTTTAAAAATATTCTTATTTTTAAATAAGAATATTCTAAGTTGCATAGGGATGAAAATGTCTTGGCCGGAGTCATCCCCTAAGTCTCTGGGTCAGAACTCAGTCACAGGCTTGCCATGGCAGGGACATGGTTCAAGGCCCATTGCTACGGGCGGAGCGAAGGTGTCACCCATGAAGCAGGACCTCCTCCAGGCTGTGAGGAATACACTTCTGTTGTCTCCAGGTCACGCAGCCCATGGCGATTCGTTATAGCAGCCTGAGCAGCCCGACACACCCCTGCTCTCTCCTCCCCACTCCTGTGCCTGCTCAATCTCATCCAGCCAGGACCCCAGGGCATCACCCTTCCGTTCACAGACGAGATCTCGGGTGGCATCTAGTCTGATCACTGGACTCACACAGGAGAGGCCCTCTTTCTCTTTGCTCAGCATCCCATGTTTGGAGAGCCTCCACAGCCACAAGACTCCATCAGGAAGAACCTCTGCTGGGCTTCCACCTTCCCTCTGCCCGGATTGGACGGCGAGGCAGGACGGGCCCGGAGGAGCCTTACCTGTACTAACCAGCGTGCTGTTGTTGTAGAGCGTCCCCAGGTGAGGTCCAGACAGTGACAGGAACGTGTGGAGTTTGTTGAGGTAATACCGAAACCGGGGCCGCGTGAGGACCGACCGGATGATGATGTTGCCAAGGGAATGGCCGATGAAGCTGTTAGGACAGAACAGAACCGCGCGTGAGCATGGCCGTGGGAGGCCAGCTGCTGTGCTGGGGAGCACCGAGGGGTCCCGCCGTCCCCCACCCCGACTTGGGGGATCTGGCAAAGCAAATGGGGGCTGCCAGCCCACCCTCCCTGAGTTTCCGGCCTCTGGCCACAGTGAGCTTGAGATGGAAACCTCGGGCACAAGGCCTCTGCTGCCCGGTGTGGTCTGAAGAGAAGCACGGGCATGTGGCTGGGCTCTGCGTCCTGAGAGCAGCCCCGCCTGTGCTCTATGTCTCGCTTCTGGCTGCCGGGGAGGCCCTGGCCATTCCCAGGATGAAACCCCACTTCCTTGGCCTGGCTAATGAGGCCGCTCATGACCTGACGTCTGACTCCCTCTGCGATTTTATTCATTGCCCACCATCACTGCAAATGTAAGGAGTCGCCCGTTGCTGGCCCGCGCCGCTGGACGCCCCTCCTGCATGCTCTGCTCCAGTCACACTGTGACTCACACATCTGAGGACCCAACGCAGCATTATTTTCAAACTGAATACCTGTTTATGGAAACCCTATCACATGAGGGTCCATGGCTCTGCTCATGGTGAGCACAAAACGGGCCGAGAAAGGAAAAGAATGTTGGTCTATGAAATGGCATTACCTAGCTTTTCACTCCGTCTCCATAGGCCTCTCCCTTCTCATTTGTGAAATAAAGAACGGATATTTTATCTCTGAGGCCTCAAATGACTGAGGCATGTGGCCTCACGGCTATGTCCACATACTGCAAGCACACAAAAAAACAAGCCATTTGTTCTTGTCTAAATCAGGAAACATTCCAGCCAAGCTCATTTCGGAGTGGAAGGGCCAAATGAGCGTGGACTGAAGTCCTCTTAGGGGCAGGTGATGCATTCTGCTGTTCCCCACCGGATGCCAGTGCTTACCCCACCTAGCAGGTGGGGAAATGGAGGCTCAGAGGTTTAGAAAGCCTAAAAGAGGTTGCGCGGTAGAGTCAGTGCTCAGATGAGTGAGTGTTAGAGGAGCAATTCAAACCTCGGGGTTTGTGCTAAAGTCCAGTTCCCTTTCTACTGAGCTATGAAATGCTCCTTTTCCCCCACTCACTCCTGCTCTGAAAGTCACCTACTCCAGTAAGTCACAAGTTAACTTCTGAAGGTTGTAGACAGAAGGCATCACTCTGAACTTGTCTACAGCCAACACCCAGAAATGCCTCTCCTCTTCTCCCAGCATTAACTACCTGTGGTTTCCTTTTACCTAATTCGGGATATGGAGAGGTTGTACAACTGGATGTGCTGAATGATTTCATCCAACAACCGATCCGTCATGGTATCAAAATCCGCAAATGTGTCCATCTGGAAGAAGAGAGAGAGAACGGGTGTAGGTTGGGTGGGGTCACAGCAAGGCCAGGCTCTGTGCACAAGCCCACCTTCTTCCATGGTGGCACATTCTGGGACTGTGCCTAAGCCCGACGTTGGGGTAACAGGTGGGGGTTCAGCACAAAGGAAAGGGGCCCATAGACTGGGGCTCTCAGGAAGAGACTCAGGACGCTGGAGAATCCTGTCAGAAGGCTGGCTGGAAAACGATGGGAGAAGCTGGTGGGCAAGAGCAGCAGGTCCACGGCACCAGCAGACACATCATCACGCGCCAGGGGCCGTACCTGCCTGCGTCCTGCCGGCCCCATGGTACCGGGAGGAACCGGGCTCTAAGGGTGAGCCCATGCCCCCAGGACTCACATCCCAAGCCCGCCTGGCCCCGAAACCGTGCTGTCTTCCCGGCACAGCCTCGGGACTGTGCTACCAGACCATGTCCAGAGCAGGGTCCAAAGCCATCCGTGACTCAGCAGGGATGGTCAGAGGATACGTGCAGAAAAGGAAGAGGAGGAACATCAGATGGGACTTTGAAAATCTGAAAGGGCAAACATGAGGAAGACATACTAGATTGGGAGATATCCCGTCAAGGATGAACTTTTGGAAACCGATGGGAACCACAGGGAGAGAGATTCAGGGCCAACATAGAAGACACTTTCCCATAAGTGGAGTTGTCCTTCAGGGTCGTGGGCTACCTGGAACTGTGCTGAGTGCCAAGCTACAAAGGTGGACAAGGGGTGTCTCATGAGCATTTATCAGGGTGGGGAAGAAGGCATGAAGAGGGGGCCTGTGGCTCATTGTCACCTGCCACTCAACGGTCCTAGAGACACCACAGAGATGGAGCACTCCGGTCACTTCTCAGTGTCCACGGAGTAAGAGAGACCCATGCCTGCAGGCCAGCAGGCGCGCTCTCCTGCTCACAGGACCTGTGCCTGGGGCTGCGCTTTCCCGTGCGAGCCTGTCTCCTCTCAAGTCCTGCCGGGGGATAAGGCAGCCTACTCCTCACACCAGTGTCAGGCTTACACCATTTACAACACAGTGAAGTTGTGTTGTAAATGGTGTAAGCTCACCAGCTCATTACTTCTGTCTAGACCCGGTCCAGTAGTCCCTAGGTACCCCAGTCAAATCCCTCTGCCACGGGGGCTGCATCACAAGGGCTGGGTTAGGCCTGTGACAGCCCCCTTTGCCCAGTAGAGACCCATGGACCCCCAAAGCATTTATGATCCAAGCTGTCACCTCCCCCAAGTGCCCTGGCCACCTGACCCACATGTCCCCACTCTTCACTCTTTCTTCACCTTCCCAAAAGGAAATAATCCAGTGTTCTTTGGCAGGGTCCCCCTCTATGGGGGTGTCCACACGTCATCAGGGTGACTTTAGGAGGTCCTTCTAGACACGGC
This sequence comes from Zalophus californianus, assembly GCF_009762305.2. Classification (NCBI taxonomy): domain Eukaryota; kingdom Metazoa; phylum Chordata; class Mammalia; order Carnivora; family Otariidae; genus Zalophus; species Zalophus californianus. The sequence continues at coordinate 186,399,020 of NC_045598.1, forward strand.
TCAGGGATTCTCTCAGTCCTGACGTTTTTCTTGTCATACCTGATTCTTTTCAGACATTAGGAAGTCCAGCTTTCCTCCAGGAAGCCCCAGTTCTATGAAAGTCTTCACCAGGCGGAGGTCTGCACTGTTCCCTAAAAACGACAGATAACCCCGCCACGGACCCATAGTTACTCATTATCAAAACGGACACACAAGGGATTTGGGCCCCCCTCTTCTCCCATCCCCCCATTTTCCATTTTTTCATTAAGCAGAGAGTAAAAGCAGTGGAAACGAGCCCATCCTAGCGGTTCTAGCCCCCCCTGCCCCCCGACACAAGGTCAAGCAGTCCTCCCTCAGTGGACTTTCTCCCTGATCTACAAACATGTGGCTCGTGAACATTCCACGCACAGCACATTTGCAAACACACTGTCCCCTCCTCTTCTACAGCCGATTCTGTTTAGTGAGGACACGCTGCACGGGGCACACGGGGTGGCTGATGTCTACATGCTCCACGATCTACATGTCCCCCTCTTCAAGTTCCCGCTTCGTACAAAGACCAGCTGTGCCAGCCACAGGCACCCGGCGAGACCCCGGATGGGCCAGGCAGGGCACGGTTATGTGCGATAGAGTAAGGATCGCCCTTGGGAGCAGGAGCCATGACTGTGCCAACTCCATGGACGCCACCGGACCCACCGCGACCGCAGGACAGAGCCATGACAGCTAAGGAATCTGAGGCCACTGCTAATGGCAGAGGGCAGTAAAGATTATCCGGAGGATGGATCTGCTATAACCCAATGAGCTTCAGAGTCAAGGATTTTTAAATGTAGATTTCATGCAGGCTCTGGGGGTGGATTGCATCGTACTGAATTTTTGGTCTATTCCTCAAAGGGATCCCTGTAAAGTCGAAAGTTAGAAGCTAGTCAGTGGACAGACAGGGGACCTACCTTCCCATACAACCAGAATTTCAAAGTAGTTTGTGGAACCGTGAGTGATATAGTTTACAAACGCTTATATCCTTCTTCATGAAACTACCAACTGACTCAAAGGATGGTGGGAGTGCCACATGGAAGTGGGGAGAACTACAGGTGTGAGGGTATCCCTAACCAGTAAGGATGACCCGATAGCCTCCCACGCGCCCTGTGATGGTGGCCCGCAGAGCACAGGCCCAAACCTGGGGGATCACAGCCACGAAATGCTCATGTTCTTTTAGGAAAGGTTTCTATTTTGTGTTATAAGTTAAATTTTATTCTTTCTGTTCATTTCTGATGATAAAATTAGGCTCTTTGGTCCTGTTGTGGTTCTTATTTAGAGTGACTGATATTCCAGAACCTGGCCTTAAAAGAATACTGATATTCCAGAACCTGGCCTTAAAAGAAAAGCAGCAAGTGTTTATACTTAGCCTGAGGAGTCTAAATAAGGAATGCTAATGGCCCCTCCCTCCCCTTCAGTTACTGAGTGAAACTTGAAACTTTCTCAGAAAATAGGATTTGATAAGGTGTTACACTGAAAATAATTTGCAAGGATTCAAATCTTGGGCCTTTGGCACATCCTGAAGAGTTGTGTGAATATTCATATTCATATTCTGAATATACTCATATTCAGAGATATTCATATCTCTGCTAATATAAATATATCCTTGCAACTGAAACTTCAACAAATGGGTCCTGTACAACTCTGTAGCATCTGAACATTGGTACATTGAACTGGAGAAGTCACCATCAAGAGAAACCTATGTGTGATATCGGCTCTGTTTTTGATGGCTGCATGCCTAGCTGATAATGCTGTAACTGCCGGTTCGGGGTTGGGACCTAGCACACGCACTGCCAAGGTCGCCCTGTCTTCATAACCTCCCTCCCCAACATGCATCGTGGGCAAAAATAAAAGTCTGTGGCCTGACAAGATTTCTCATCTTAACGAACACAATGAGAGTATTTCTCGTTTTAATTTAATATCAGATAAGTAAGAGGGCACGCTGGTCATGCATGATATGAAGCTAAGTCGTCCACAGCACCTGTGTTAAAAGGGCATCATGCTGAGGAGAAAGTCATTCTTTGTCTTTCTTGCAGGCCTTCCGATTGCAAGTCCCAGTTTAAAAAAAAAAAAAAAAAAAAAGGATATTTTCAGGGACGCCTGGGTGGCTCAGTCGGTTGAGCATCTGACGCTTGATTTTAGCTCAGGTCGTGATCTCAGGGTGGTGAGATGGAGCTCCACATCGGGCTCCTTGCTCAGCACTGACTCTGCTTGAGATTCTTTCCCTCTGCCCCTCCCCCTGCTCTCTCTTTCTCTCTTTAAAATAAATAAATAAATCTTAAAAAAAAAAAAACCCACAAGTATGTCTTCAGTAGCTTTTTATTTTTTAAGAGAGAAAAGTGAGTCTCGAAAGTCCAGTCTTCTGACAGTGGGGTCAAACTTCAGTAAGATTATTTTCATATCATCGTAATTATTTTTAGTATTACTCTTCATGTGTGCCAACAGATTTTAGTATTTCCCTTGTGGTGGTGATTTGAAGTTTCTTTATTTTTAAAATATATTCAAAAAGTATGCCAATTTCAATACAAATTTTGAAATACCAGGACAAGGTACCTGGGTGGAACAAAATTGGGGAAAGGTATGTAAACAGCTGGGACTTGGGAAGCAGTGACATTGACGCTGAGCAGGGACACCTCCCCAGGCAGCGAGCCCGGGGTGACTAGACACAGTGGTGTGGGATGGCATGCATCTCTGGGAAAGGCATGAGGTTGAATTGCAGGAGGGAAAGGGTAGGAGATGATAGTGGGGAGGCTCAGAACACAGAAGCTTTCTAAGACAGAAGTTTATTTTATTTTCTGAGAGCTACAGAGAAAGATTTTTAGTAATGGACCGGCACGACCAGATCTGGTAAGATTTTTAGAAGATGACTCAAACAGTATTGAGGGCGACGGTTTGGACGGCGAAGAGATGAATTTGTTGGCATAAGGCAGAATGAAACCATGGGCTCTGGAGCTCTGACAGCTGGGCTGGTCACCTTGGCTCAACCACATTAGCTGTGGGAACTTACACAAGTTATTTAGCTGGCCTCTTACGCAGAGTCCCCAGTTATAATGGGACAATAACACCACCTACTCTGCAGAGATATTGTGAGAATCGATGACCTTAATGGATGTTAAGCATCTAGAAGGGTGCCTGGCCCCAGAGTGATAGACCAATGCTGCTTCTCCTCCCCTTCCTCCTCATCTAGAATGTATCCTTTACCACTGGATTATTTGACACTTCACCAAATAGACCTGTTGACCGAGTGTCCCGGTATCCACGGCATACAGCCAGACAGCTAAATGCATTAGCCCCTGGACTGGGAATTCAGGGTATAAAGAATAGTGTGCCCTGGAAGCATAACACACCACCACTCCCTACTACATGATCACCAGACAGTGAGCACAGGTTTTGCCACTTATCACCTGTGAAGCCCTAGAGAAGTCCTTTCCCTTCTCTGACGTTAGTTATGCACTGGAGTCCATATAAAGTGGATGTCAAGATGCTTCCAGAAATCATGTTTCACATTCCAGTTTTCAGATCAGTTATGATGTAAACTTGAGCTTGAGGAGAACTCAGATGCCCTGTACTTCCAGCTGATTGGATCACTTCCTTTTCAGCCAGTTCGGGAGAGGCTAGAATTCACAAGGGCAAGCAGGACCAACTGCTTGCATTTGGTCCAGGCTGAGCTGGGACCTCAAGATCTTCCAGCAGAGCTGGTAAGTTCTGTATCTTACAGAGTCTTAGAACTGATTGAGAAACCCAAAGAAAGCTGACACTGGGGCCTCAGTCATTTGGGAGGCAGGGCGGGGAGAAGGAGCCCTTCCCACTCTCTTCTCTCTTCCCCTGGACCTCTATAGTACTGGTATCTCTCGTAGCATTCAGCTCTCGGTCCATATTTGCTGATCTCACTAATTTAAGAACGTTTTAAGGTCAGGAACCATGTTGGGTCTCTGCAATCCCAGAACTTGGTACAGTATCTTATAGGCAAAAATTGCCCCATAAGTGAAAAAAGAATAAAAATAGGCAACAAAACAGTTTGGGCCACTAGCCTGAGCCTGTCCCACATGAATCTACATTCATTCCAATCTGTTTTTTCCCTTGTGCTTTTGACTCATGCATCCCTTGACATTTTCATTCCAATAATCCATCCACCCATCCATCCATCCACTCGCTCCATTCCTTCTTTTATTTTTGTTCATTAGTTTCATTGTTCATTCCATTTCTTCATTCATTCCATTATTTATTTATTCTATTTATTCCTTCACTGCATCATTACATTCATTTATGAATTTCATTTGCTCAACAGATTTTTGTGCCAGAGAGATAGATCTCTTCCTTGGGAACAAGGCCAGGCCATTTCCCTAGACCCAGGATGCTGCCGTCCCACAGTTGCTAATAACACTGTTGAACAAGTACCTGACTTAAAATCTTTCATAAATGTTATAAATTGTCCACAGTACAGAATTTTGAGGAGGAAACTTTTTTGGGGACTCACCATCTAGGCCATGGACACAGACTACCAGGTGAATCCCATCTTCCAAATTTTCTTCCTCTTCCTCTGGTGGGAAATACGGTATATCAGAAGCTAGTACAGATAAGTCACTGTACAGAAATCCATCAATCTTCAGTTCTTTTTTAAATTTTTCTTTGGCCTGATAAAAACTGGAGAATACACTAATTAATCAGAAGCCACACTGTGTATGCCATGTTGAGCAGGAGATGAGTTGAGCTGGCTGGGACGTGGGAGTGATGAACATCTATAAGGAAGTACCTGTGAGCAGCAAAGGCAGAATATGGAGCCTCGGGAGATGCTGGTGAGGGATGCTTTTTCTGAGCCAGGAGGCAGGAGAGCATTCCAGGAAAAGTTTTGTGTGATTTGGGTTCTGCAGATTTCTATGTGCACAGGCTACCATGGCTTGGCCTCTACCTGCTTCCCAGCATCATCTCCCAGCCTCCAGAGAGAACACATTTCTCAGGATTCCCTGCCTAAATCAAGTTTGCTTACTTCCGTGCCTTGGTGCATTCAGGTCTGTCTGAAATGGGTTTCCCACTGGGTTATCACAATCTTTGCCCAAATAACAGACAAGGTGGTGATTAAGAAGAGCACGGACTCAGGAGTCTGACTGCTAAGGTCAGAGTCTCAGCTTTGACACTTACTAGCTGTGGGCCAACCACTTAAAATCTCTGTGTTGGGTATCCTCAATTGTAAAAGAAGAATACACCATTATCTAATTCATAAAGTTATTCTGCGTGTTAAGTGACACAGTCTATGTAAAATGCTTAGAACAGTACTTAAAACTGATTAAACAGAAAGAAACATTATCTATTACCAGCCTCATCACCATCATCACCACCATCATCATCACCACCATTACCATCCCCATCATCACCATCACCACTGTGTCTCTCGTATTTGCTCTGCAGTCACCTCTAAAAGGTTTCCCCTGGCCCCCATCTCTAGGCACACTCGCTGCCCCCAGCCATATTGGGTCCTTCTTCTGGTTCAGCGGTGCATACACAGGAACCCTCCTGTTTACCCAGCTACCCTTGTTCACTTCTCTCATCTTTCTGTCTCCCTCTTAGGCTGTAAGGACGGTAACCTTACAAGCAGGCATTGGTCAGTGCTTGCTGTCTATTTATTAAATTGATGCCATAGGCATATTAGGTACTTAATATTCTTCAGAAAGTGAGGTATCCAATGTTTACCTGCCTGTGCAATCTCTTTCGTGGGTATCATTGATATGTAACTCTTCAGCATTTTGCAGAAGAGTAATAAAAGGATTCTATAATATACTTAATCAAATATATAGTTTATAGATGAGGGAGCAATATGAATACAAACCTAACGCAAGGATGAAGGGATGGATTCTGGCATTACATAAGGAATGACATGAGTAAGAACCACACAAAAGGGCTGAGGAGCCAAATCTGAGGCAGATTTCCTCAAAGACCCTTAAAGAACAGCCTCTCAAAATGTGCGAAGACAGAGGTACAGTGACATTCATAGCAGAGTTGTTTATCCTAATAAAAACTAAAAAAAAAAAAAAAAAATCCCAAATATCCCTCTCTTAAGGAGTTTGTTCATAAATCATGGTACATATAGAAACTTTCCCAATACGTTAGGTTGAAAAAAACCTTACAGTTTGTACAGAATCATCCTATTTTTGCATAAGAAGAGAATAGAGATGTACACAAAAAAAGTGCAGAAGAACTTACGCAGTGGATGTAATTGAGAGATAGGCTTGCTGATAGATTTTACCTCTACTATTCTGCATCTCTGACTTGTAGGACATAAATATATTCCTTTATCTAAATCGGGAAATAACTCCTATGTCAATATTGAAAGAGTATGCATGAACCTGAGCAATATGCGGGGGATCTAAAACCGTGCCGGGGGCGGGTAAGCCAGTGGTCGGCTTACCTGTACATCCTTTCACTGACTTCTTCCTCCAACTTGCTCGAATGGGTGGAGACCACAGCAAAGGAACCCAAGGGCTGATGAGTGATGGGCAACAGGGTCTGCTTGGCAGAGAACCCAGCCCGGGCAGGGGTCTCCTTGGGCACAGACGAGAAAGGGAGACACGTGGCAGTGCAAGACACAGACAGGTTGACGACCTCCACGGCCTTCAGGCTGTCCAGAGCGAAGGTCTCTGCTGGGCTCAGGTGGGACGCTGTGACAGAAGGGCCTGCCCTTGGCTCTTGGTTTCCTAAAACCTGGGAGTGAATGAAGTGAGTCACAGGAGAGCACACGGTGCCTGCTTCACGTCCAGCCTCCAGAGGAGCGTGAGCTCCTTCGCTAAATGCTGCATCATCAGTGATGCGTGGTGAGCTGCTCTGCTCGCCCGTGGAACCCAGGTCGCTGGCATCAGCAGCTGCCCTACAGCTCCATTCAGGCACCTTATGGTGGGCGATCGTCTCATCATCTGAGATGCTGCTGTCGGAAAGAGCGCCTTTCCCCACATTCAAGTCTTCAGGCATGCCCTCTGGGGTCTCTGTTAGTACTCTAGGACAAGATCCGTGCCTAGGGATTTCAAGTGCTAGGATACGTGGTATTTTTACATTAAGACCTTTGGTTTCAACACCCGGAGGGTTCTCAGTCCTGCCATCAAGATGACAAGGCCCTTGAGGATCAAATTGACTCTCTGTACCTTTGGGGATGTCTATGTAACCAGGGCCCTGCTGGCTGTCGGCACCCGGAACCACCTGCACAAGGGAATGGTCTGCCCCAGCATCCTGGATTCTGGATCCCAAGGAGTCTACGCTTTCCATGGGTACAGCTGGACATTCAGCAAGACCTCCACCTTGCTGCATGGTGTCCACATCTTCAGCAGACTCCTCTGGACTACTGATTTGGGGTGCAGACACAGACTTGGTCAACTTGGTGAGTGCCAGCTCCCGTTCTTCCTCCTCAAAAGGCAAAGAGCTAATGGAGGTGAGAGACGCCTGGATCCCACTCGGCAAACTCGTATTACTCTCTGTGTGTCCACCCTCTAAGGAGTTCCTGTGCAGGGCATGTCTTCGAACCAGATGGTGCAAGACTTCCCGGTCACTGGGTAGCTCCAGGGCCCTGCTTCGCGCCTCGGACCAGGCAACAGAGCTTGGCTCGCTCTCAATGCCTGAATCCGAGATGATGGAAGAAGATCTCTTGATGACCCCAGAGAGCACCGACACTTCCTCCTGCTCCTCTGAGTGAGGGTCCTTTGGGGAAGCCCTAACATTCAAGGGATCCCTCAAAGTCGAGTTTAGTGGATCGCAGGGCTCAGAGGGGATGAGCTTCAGACTTAGCAGTGCCATCTTGCCCTCCTGGTCTGCAACCTTTCCTAGAGTACTTGACTCATGGAGCATTATTTTCTCTGAAAGGATGGCATTTTGACAACCTCCACCCACTACCTCTTGGCCTGGCACAGCTCTGTGTGATTCATAGTTATCTGCAGAGTGCCCACTCTCCTGCTGAGCTCTAATGACCACTGTGGGCTCAGTACTGCAAGGCCTCTTATTGCTATGTGATTTCACATCAATGTAGGTGAGTGCTGGGGCCTGGCCATCCTCCGGACCTGGGCTCCTTCTGGGCAGGTCCTCATCTGCCTGTGGATGTGTTCCAACATCAGACCACTGGCCAGTCCAACATTCCTCTTCAGGCAAACCTGCTTTGTTCTGGGACTCACCAATTGTCAGATACACCTGAGATCCGGAGCACATGTCTGCACATTTTGGTGTGGTTATGTTGTCATCTGGCTCTGGACACCTAATAACTTCCTCATCAGAGTCCACTTGGGGTGGTTTCATGGTGGGCAAGACAAGGTCTTCCCTAAAAGGTGATTTTCTATTTACAAAAGGGTCCTCTTCTCTGTCCTTTAGATTCATTATTGCAGGACTTGTCGTTGGAACATCAAAATTAGGGTAAACACTCAAATTGTACCCTACAAAAAGAAGAAAGAAAGAAAAATCTATTGTAGTTTAAGAACCTATGTCCACAAACTATCCAAAAGCGCGACTATATAATAAATAATCTGGTTGAACTCTGCTCCTGGTTCCTAGGGGACAACCTCTGAATTTGTGCAATTTCCCAAGGGATGGAATGGTCTTTGTTATCGGTGGTGGGCCTTAAAAGCTTATACTAACCAGGTGACTCAAATGAGTCCTTTAATAGTTTATGCTAAGGAGATGACTCAGGATGGGCCCTGGCCATGCCAGAAATGCCAACTATTTGGTCAGGGCTTTGAGCCAGGTGGTACAAGTATTTTCCTCTGGGGAGAGCAGTTCAATCATGTGGCCAATGATTCGACCAGCCATGCCTAAAAAATGAAACCCGAATAAAATCTGTGGACTCTGGGGCTTGAGTAAGCTTCGCCGGTGGGCAATACACATTGATTTGCCAGGATGACCAGGCCTGGGGTCATGGGACCTTCATGTTTGGGACCCTTCCAGACCTTGCTTTACAGGTGTCTTCTTTTGGCTGGTCTTTATTTATATCCTTTATATTAAAATGGTAATCATAGGCATAGCACTTTCCTGAGTTCTGTGAATTGTTCCAGCAAATCATTGAACTGGGAGGGGGGGTTGGAACCCCTGAATTGGTATCCAGTTGGTCAGGAGGACAGGTGGTCTAGGAACCCCCAAGCTTGTGTCTGACATGAGGGAAGTCTTATCAGAGGCTGTGCCCTCAACCTGTTTGACCTAATACCAGGTAATTCGTGTGAGAATCACCGTGCGCTAACGCAAAGCTGTCAAACATTGTAATTCATGATTGGTCTTTTACTTACCAAAACAGTTTTAATTTAATTACTACTTATAAATATTAAAGCATTTCTCTATATCATGTACAGTATTTACAGTGGAGAAAGAGCTTTGGAGCCAGGAAGGCCTGTTTTCTGGTCCTGACACCGGCAGCCACCAGCCCTGAGGCCTTGGACAACGACAGAACTTATATAAGTTTTTTTTTTCCCTTTTGAGCTCACTTTCCTCAACTCTAGGAAGGGCAGATTCATAGCAACCAGCAGGCCTCATAGACATAGCTCACAGGAGAGTCATGATATGAACTGTCCACATGTAGGGAGGACGGATTCCTGCCTTCAGGAGAGAAACCCTCCAAGCTTGAGCTCTGTCACCAGGGCAATTATCCTGCATGGCATTCAGACCGCAGAGGTTCCCGGATCACTCTGATCTTCCTGGTAGGATGGCAGGGTCAAAGCATGACCTTCTTTCTCGTATTTTTCTTTATGGTAAACTATTATCTCTCTCATCCTGTCTCTGTTCTCTTTTCTTTTGTCTTCTCTCTTTCTCCTGCCCCTCCTCCTCCTCCATTTCCTGCTCCTCCCCCTATCTCTTTCTCTTTCTCTCCCTTCTAATAAAACCTAAATGGAAGAGAATGTGTCTCCCATGTCTGTCAGTACCACAGCTCTCTTGAAAAAGCCATCTGATAGTTTATTCAATTTCCACATACACCAGACAAAAAAAGAGGGACTGGGCTTTTATTTAAAACTTCTAAATTCTTCAAATGGTTTTCATAGAAGTTAAAGGAATATAACTTTTGGAAGTTATGAAGTGAATCACTAAGATACTTACAAACCATATCACCAGCTCACACCTTGGGGTGAAATTTATGGCTGGATCAAAGATTAGAACAAAGATCAGGGAAGAATGGGTCTCTTCCTTATGTGGATATGTTCTTGGGATCTTGAGACACTGAGCAAACGTCCCTTCCTTTGGGGGAGGTTTCCCACAGCCAACAGCAGGTTAAATGTTCTCTGAACAAATTCCCAGCATCCCCTCTACACAAACATACTCTAACACCATCACCACCATACAACTCACTTGTGCACTGGAAAGAAGGGTTGTGTTGTATGAGTATCAGTGTGCCCACGGCTAACATCACGGCTGCCACATGGTGAACTGTGTTCATAAAATGAATCGAGAATAGAACAGAAATGCAGCAGAACAAAGACTATTAGTCTCACGAACTGCTTATGTTGGTTTGAAAAAAAACCGCAACATCCATGTTATTTAATCCGTGAATAATGCATTGGCAGAGCCTATGCACAAAGCCCTATACTAGGCCACAGGTTAGGGAGAGGGGAAGTGGGGATCAGTTTTAATGATGAATTAGTCTCTGTCTCTAAGGGATTTTCAAAATATTGGGAAGCATACAAGGTACAGTAGAGTTGGCTCTCCTACATAAAGCATGTGGGCTGTATCTTGGAGAATATGAATTGGGTTCTTCAGAGATGGAGTTAATGAGTCATATGAGGCACAGAGAACAGCAAGGGCCAAGACCCAGAAGCCTGGGGTGCACAGTCTGGCCAGATATCAGTTAGATCTCGTGTGAATGCAGCTAGGGAGAATGGGGGCATGAGGCGGGCATGGGGTTAGACAGGTAGAGGGAAGCCACCATATGGATGGACCTACCTGAATGCCCTGTATAAATGAGGAGTCTGGTCTTTATAGTACAGGCATCAGGAGATTGGCAAATTCTTGGAACAGAGAGGAAAGATGCCTCTGATTGTCAAAATAACAACACTAGCTTCACTACCACAACTGTGGAAAAATAAAGGAGTAGCGGAGGATCTAATTCAAAGAGAATGGATTTAGTCCTCAACTAACGACCAGTATCAGCTGACATGCATTCATAACTTCCTTTGTGCCTTACGTGTTCTATGGATGGACCTATCCACTGCTCACAGTAGACCTACAGAATATAAATTACAATTCCTTTTGCCCAATTTCACAGTCACTAATGGTTGGAGCAAAGATTCCATTTGAGGCAGTCTGGTCAACTGTTAAAGCCCTTAGGTAAAAGGTTCAATTGCCTTGGGGCAGAAGAGTGAGGGGTCCCGGGGAGGAGGGATCACAGACAATATAGACAGAATTTGCAAGGGTCTGGCACACAGTAGGTATCTAGCCCATGGTACTGTAAAAGACCATGAATAATTATTACTATTTTAATACGGAAATGGGACTCTTTTATTTCCCTTTCTTCACCACACTGAAACAATGGAACGCAAATCTGATGACCTCCTTGAAAATTACATTAAGGTCACCAATTCCTGGGGAAAGGGAAATAGTTCTTTATTTGCTAATGCTTTTGCTCTGGGATTAAAGAACCATCAGAGCACACTGTGAAGGAACAAAGAAGGTCAAGAGAAGTTCTGAGTGGGGAAGTAGTCTTGGGAAAAGGGAACGAACAGGTGAGAGGTCTGTAGAGAGTCTTGGGGAGACAGCCAATCCTCTGAGAGCAATTGCCTTGGGGTCCTTCTGGGAAGACGGGATCCTTAGTGCTGGGGCCACAGACTCAGTCAAGTTCCCTGTCCCAAGCACCTTCCAGAAGCTGCAAAGAGATGCTGCCTCTGAAACACAGGCAAAGATGGACAATACATAGCTTCGAGGCCCCTGCAGGGGCAAATGGCCCCCAGCCACATGGAAATCTAGAGCACGGACTTGGAGGGCAGCAGAGAAGGGCCAGCAGGGCAGCCAGCGAAAGCCCAAGATTGACTTCCCATCATGTGTGGCAGAATGGATGGGTTCAGCAGATAGGAAGATTTATAAAAAATAAAGCAATACAATTGTATGCATGAGTTGCAGGACAGAAATTTGCATCCATCAGGGTGTCTATTCATATGTAAAGGAAACAGACTGAAGACTTTCTGCAAGGAAGCCAAGTAGTAAATCCGAGGGTCTGATCGCAGGTGCTTATTGTAAATTTCTTCCCTACCTGTTCAGGTGTTCTGTAGCAATCATATATAACTATAATGAAGATGAGCACGCACACATAACAAACACACGCACACTTAGCCTTGGTGCAAAGTACTAAGCGTTTTTTTGACCAGCTGGGTAGGCGGCCTTCTCTAGCGTGCGTCCCCTTCTTGATGTCATACACAGTGTTGACGCTAGATGTCAGGGCACAACTGAGAATCCAGTAACATCCCTCCATCACGAAGTTACACTGTCCTTGGAAGTCTCCTTGACTTTTTTCTTTTTTTCTTTTTCTTTTTTAAAGATCCTACAAATCTCTGCTTGCAGAAACTCTGAAATTTAAGTGGCGCATGATTTAAATGATGGGCATCCCAGCATCATGGTTTGAAACGCCTCACAAAGAGATGGCAAAAAAAAAAAAAACCAAAAAAACAAAGAGATGGCAGGGCAGATCTTGAATATTGTATTCACCGTGCCTCAGTTTCTCTCTGTGAAATAGGGCTTATGAAGTTTTTTGTTTTGTTTTGTTTTGTTTTTAAGAGGATTCAAAAGATAAAACACGTAAGACTTCCAGCCGGCAACTTTCTGGCTCTTTAAGGGATCATGGGTCTACTTCAGCTATGATAGCTTCTGGGTTTCCATGAGCAGGGCTGTGGGAGGGGACAGAGGACTAACATCCACGGAATGCCCCGTGGGCACCAGGCTCTCTCCCGCTGACCTATCAGTTCCCTAACACACTGTGCTGCCCAGCAAGACAGACCGCGATGTGGATACAAACGCACAGATACACACAGATGGGATTACAGCCCACTTTCTTGAGTACCTTGCCCGGTTCGTGGCATGAAGCAAGCACTCCACAGGAGTCTGAACTGAATGCTACCAAAGTTCAATGAGAAATGACTTTATATTTGAGATATGAAAGGATGTCCATCCTCTGCTCAGGGTGAGGGGAGAATCTGGTTCCCATTTCATAGGTGAAAACACCAAGGCACTTAGTAGAATTTTACCCCAGAGGGAGTCAGGAAGGGGATCTCTACCATAGCTGCCCTTCTGTTGCGTTGATTTGTCAATTGCACCGACACAAGGTCATCTCAAATAACTAGCTTAGCCAGAGATTTTGTGTCTCCTCCATGAACTGCCAAATCACTTCCTTGATTTGGTTCCACTGCTGTTGGAACATAAGTAGGGCAACTGACCGGAATCCACCGATAAGCCTTAGTCTTGAGTCTTTCCAGAACAAAGACCAACCTGTTGCAGGGCAGTCCACGTATCTGTCCTCAAAGATAACTGGCAAGGTGTTCCAGTCGCCATCGATGTCCAGGCACTCCGCGGGCAGTGGGGGCATGGTGGTAAGGTACTCCGAGTTACGGATGTCCAGAGACAACTGGCTGTGGGTCTGTATCCTGGGGACACACATACTGGTTGAGCATTGGAACAAGTTTTAAATGTGGTAAGAGTCATTGCCTCATCCCCTCATCCCAAGAAAACACTCAGGAAACATTCAGCAGGCTCTGACAATACATCATCTGCGTGTCCATCCTCTCTTCCTTTCTCCCAGCCAGCTACCCAGCCCCGCTGGTCTGGGCACTGAGCTTAGAGGTCACGGATCGTGCAACCGGGGCACGTATCACATTCCATTTTAGTGGGATGCAATAAATACCATTCCAGTGGAGCAGGATCTGAGCTTCTAAATGGCTAGAAATCTTAAATTAGTACTTTGGAGGAAAAACTTCAAACTCCTTATCCTTTATTCTTGCTTTTCTAACCTGTAACACTTAGAGTCTGAATTCTAGGTCATGGCATTGTATTAAGAACCATCTAAGATTGCTTTTTTTTTTTTTCTTGTTTTATTGCTTACTCTGTGGACACCAGCATCCTGGATTAGTGGGTAAGTGCCCCTAGCTCAGGATCCACGAGTTTTGGTTCCTCCGTGTAAGATAAAAAAATGCCTTAAATTCTTCCTCCCTGGACCAAACACCCTTCCACCAGCAGGAATTGGATTTTGGAGTTTGAGATCATCAGTACTCCTCATTCAAAAGATGGTATGGTAGGAAATGTTTATTCCCTTTCTCAAGTCCCTAGAGAAGGGAAAGAGTCTATTTCCTCCCACAAAGGAAGAATATTAACATTCCATCATTCACCATTCCACCTCAATCACTTTTTTTTAAGATTTTATTTATTTATTTGACATAGAGAGAGAGACAGTGAGAGAGATCACAGAGCTCTGGAGAGGGAGTAGCAAACTCGCCGCTGAACAGAGAGCCTGATGCAGGGCTCGATCCCAGGACCCTGAGATCATGACCTGAGCCGAAGGCAGATGCCCAACGATTGAGCCACCCAGGCGCCCCTTACCTCAATCACTCTTAAACCCAGGGAGAAGAGGCTGGTAAGTCTGGGAGAAGAATTACACACACATAGTTAGCTTCTATCTGTCTGTCTGACTGTCACTGTTTTTAGAGCAGCCTGACCTCTGGAAGCCCCCACATCACTCTTTAGCCATGTAGACAGGTCACCTGCTCCCACAGAACCACTCATAGAGGCAGAACTCCACACAAGCCCAGGGAAAATTCTCTCATTCTGCACTCTCGGGAACAAATATACTGAACGTATATGCATATAGGATACTTTATACATGTATTTTGAATATACATATGAAATATGACTATTTTATTTCTTTCTTATTATTCAACTGGATTTTAACCTATGATCAAAAAGGATAAACAATGTGGGTGGCTCAGTCGGTTAAGTGTCCGACTCTTGACTTTGGCTCAGATCGTGATTTCAGGGTCATGAGAGTGAGCCCCAGGTCGGGCTCTGTGCTCAGTAGGGAGTCTGCTTGGTATTCTCTCTCCCTCGGCACCTCCCCCTTGCTCCCCACCCTCCCTGTCTCTTAAAAAAAAAAAAAAGGATAAGCAATGTATTTATTCTCTTCTTCAAAGCCATGAAGGCTGTAGCAACTTCTTAATATCGTGAAGCTTTCTCTGAATATTTAAAGAGAATTTTGTTGCAATCAATCCCGTACTTCTTAGCTATCACCTGAACCTGGAAATTCTGGTCCAGTTTTTAGTTTATTAAAAAAGTACACTGACTGGACACCCACGTGCGGAGGACTGGGGCCCCAGGCAAAGGTATATACCGCCAGGATGGAAACTTGATTCTGGACCTAGAGAGCTCACAGTCATGAATAAATCGGGTGATTAATCAAGTAACTACCACATAGCAGGAGAGGTGCTGGGGAGTCGGGTCCGGGTTACCTCCTGCCAGAAGGTGGCTTCTTGACTTTGTGACTTTGTGGATGTGACCAAGCACCTAAAGCACTGCTGAGCGTGTGTTTAAACAAATGACTAAAAATTCTAGAGCACATACACAGTTCTGTCACCTCACACCTAGGATGGCTATTCTTAAACCCAAGAAAAAAGCAAGCGTTGGTGAGGATGTGGCTATGTTGCCGCCCTCGGACACTGTTGATGAGGACGTGAAACGTCACAGTTGCTGTGGAAAACAGTATGGAAGTTCTTGGGGAAATTAAAAATAGAAGCACCATGTGATCTGGTAATCCTGCTTCTGGGTATTTATCCGAAAGCACGGACATCAGGGTCTCTAAGAGATCCATGCACCCCCACGTGCATAGCAGCACTATTCACAATAGCCCGGCCACGGAGACAGGCTGAGTCTGTGAACAGAAAAAGGATCAAGAAAACGCAGGACACTGGGATATTATTCAGCCTTAAAAAAAAGAAGGAAACCTTGTCCTATGTGACAATGTGGACAAACCTTGAGGACGTTGTGCTAAGTGAAAGAAGTCAACCTCACAAGGACAAATACTCTGTGGTTCCACGTGTAGGAGGAATTGAAAATAGTCAAATTCAGAGTCAAAAAAATAAAGGGGAGTGGTTGCCAGGGGCTGGGTGGGGAAATGGGGAGATGCTAGTCAACGGGCATAAAGTTTCAAGGCAGAAAAACAAATTCTAGAGAGCTGCTCTCTGCAGCATCCAGGACCCAGTTCCTCACCTACTTATTATCTCCCTGACCCAAGGAGTATATCAAACAACACACAGACACTTCTATTTTGGAGGCTGAGAAAGCCAGATTCAGCTCCTCAGGATAATGGTTCACCACTATATCACGGAGCCACAGCTATATACCATAAGGATGCTAGGAGTGTGGGATCTGGACTCTAGCAGACCTGTGTGTGCATCACATGCTTGCTGTGTGGTCTAAAATTAGTTACTTAGCCTCTCTGAGCCCAGGGTTTCCCAGTTTCTTCTTCGGTGAAGTGGGGATACAAACAGTTCCGAGCTCACAGTGTTAGTGTGGGCATTCAATGAGCCAACGCAGGGAGAGCACTTAGCTGGGCTTCTGACTCGAGGCATCTCAATAGGCAAAGCACCAAGAAGGCAGGGAAAGTGCCTTTTGCGTTCAGACACTATAGACATGGCATCTTGTAAAATGAATGACTTTCAAAAATTGGCGTTATACTTATTTCTACAGAGAAACCTAAAAGGCAGGTGATCAGTCAGTTGTCATTGTTACAGAGGTTAAATAATCCCCAGGATGGGTCTTCCTGCACATCAACACTTCTGCATTCATTCATTCAAGAAGGTCTCAACTGAGCCCCTCCTTACTGTGTGAAAAGCACAGGCTGGGCACAAGTAAAGCAGAAGCAAGGGACAATAAAACACACGCTTGCCACCAGCCAGTTCTAAAACATTTTCAAACACTGCAACATTGCATTTTTAAATACTGCAGTCCATGGCAAGAAACAGTCTCCATTTTACGTGGCGACCCAGTACGACCACACGCTCCTAGAAACATACACCAAAGCAAAAGTTTCAGAAACACGTCTTACTGGTACTCCCTACTCCTTCTTGTCCTATTCTATCCTGTTTCGTGTAGAAGTGCTGTCCCAAACCCACGATGTGGATTCACAGTGTACTCAATGTGCCCCACTGTTCGAGAAACACAATTTAGGATGAGCTTGAACTAGATGGGTCTTGAACTAGATGGGTCTTGAACTTGATGGGTCTTGACAGATGAGTGTCACCGGGGCCACCTTGTCTGTCCACTTGTCCATCCTGATTTGGGGGAATGGTTCTGTCTCCTATGCACACCCTCCCTCTCCAGCTCCGACCCCCAGGTGGGTATACCCATGCCGGTGCACGCTTACTAGCCTGGCCTCACACCTGCTCACTGCCTCATTCTGAGATGAAACTCCATTCATAGTACTCTGTACCTTTCCTCCAGTAACTTTCTCAATCGGACGTAAAATGCCCCTTTTGGTTCTGTACCTCTTACTCTTAATGACCTAATTACAAGTTTATTTCTTCCTGAATAATATTGCTTCTAGCCTTGTGTACGCCTAACTTGACAGGTTAATATCTTCTAGTGAATAGTACTCAGTGCCTCTGCAACTGCTCTGTGAGACAGGTACTCTGGTCTCCTGGGTATCTGCAGGGCTCAGTCCGCACCTGCTCCAGACCTCTTCCATGACAGCTCAAAGGAAAAGCCCTCTCCATTCTTACCACACTGATATGTCTCTCATTGGCACTTACTGCATTTGCATATCATATTTATTTATTTATATGCCTTCTGCTATTAAAATAGGGATTTGTCTGTTTTAGTCACTGCTAAATATCTAATGCCCGGAAGAGTGTCAGGCCCATAGTCCACACTAAGTGGGTATCTGCTGAATGAAGGACTCTCCTATTTACTTCTAGGCAGCAACCAAAGAGAGGCTCAGGAACTGGTCTGGTGTCACAAACCTTGTAAGTTCCAGGACCAAGATTTCAAACCACGTGTATCAGTTTGAGATCAGGTCTTTCCACCATACTCTTCGCCAGCTTTTACAAAAGGCCTTAATCATAATTGTCATGGTACAACGTCTGAGTTCTTTGCCCTGCTCCCTAAAGTCCTACACGGGCTGGTCCCTACCCACCTCGCTGGTCCTGCCTCCCTCCCCCTCATTCCTGCTCACTCCATCCTAGAGCTACACTGGTCTTCCTGCTGCTCCTCAAACGCCCCGTGTTCCCGTGCAAGAGCCTCGGCACCAGCTTTTCCCTCTGACTGGTCTTCTTTCATATCGAGGTCTGTCCGGATAGACCCCAGTTTCTATTCAAACGCCACATCCTCAGGAAGACTCCCTCTCAGCACTTTGGCTTAAAGAGTCCTTACCCCACACCCAGGGCTATGTTGGAGGCGGTCCCACCAGCTTGCAAGAGCCAACTGTGCACATCTCTTCCCAGTCCCGTGTCCAGAGATCACATATTGGCACACGACAGCCACCGTTGTGGGAGAATTCACGCAGTGGAAATCGGCAAACACCACAGACCCAGGATATTGTTTGTGTTGTTCCGAGAGCTCGCCCCTCAACATTTATGAGGATGCCGGCTATGTCCCTTCTCATCGTGTTCCGTGTCCTCACCTTGATTTGGTTTTCTTTACTTGTCACTACCTGAGATAATTCGATTTACGTCTTGCCTGTTTCTGCCCTAGAATGAGAGACCCGCAAGGACAGCATCTTTAATTTGTTCCCTGCAGTGCCACAGCGCCCACGTGCATAATCAACAACTGTGGAACGTGTGAGTCACCACCTAGCGTCTTGTGAATGGAGTCTGTGGCTTGGACGGTGTATTGCATGTGCATGGATGTTCTCATTTGGTCCTTTCAGCTCTTACCTTACCCGTTTTAGGGAAACTAAGACTAGGGGAGGACAAGGGAGAAAAAAAAAAAAACAGCAACAACCCAGCAACAGAACAGCCCTTTCTCAAGGCCCTGCCGTAGGTCCAATGGAAGACTAGGATTTTGAACCCAAGTCGGCCAAGTACCATATCGTCTGAACTTGAGTGGTCAGCATCTCAGTGAAACTCTTCTGGAAGAGGAGCTCCCTCTGTGTCTGTCCCCTCCACACGCGCCCATGCTCCTGGGGAACAGAGCACACCCGGCGATTGAGGGCTCGCTTATTGTGGGAACTCAGGGAGCAGGTTCCCGCAACAGTCCTGATTTATAGCATCTTGCTCCGCGGCCCTCACAGTTCTGCTCACATTTGCTCACACTAACTCTTCTGACTGTAGTTGCTGGGCCGAATGAAGACGTGAGTGAGTGAAGGTCTACCTGGTTCCAGACAAGCTATTTTCATCATAGATGTGTTTTTCTTGGTGCCTTCCCATCCCCCTACCTCAGATTCCACGAGGCAAACTGTAAATGCTGCTTAACTGTCCAACTGGATGAAGTGTGGAGAGAAGGAGGAGAGGGTTACAAAGCAGAGGGCGAAAAGGTCTTCAGGTCTGTCTTGCATGACAGATGAACCTGAAATGTTTCTCCTGCTGGATTTATCGGGCCGTCTCGAACACTACTGCATCCGCAGGTATTCCTTGAGGTGAACGTATCATTCAGAAACAAAAAGAGCCCCTTGAACTTGGGTAGCAAACGCTACCCCATCTTGGAGGGACCCATCTGTTCCCGCCCACTGGGGAGATCTACAAGAGAATGACCTCATTTTTTTGTTAACCCTCTGACTTTTCTCGTATGTTTTCATTTTTTTCTTTAATTTTGGAGGAAGGCAGACTTAGAAATACATCAGTCCGCCTAATTAGGTAGTTCCGTCCTCATTCTTATGCTAAATGTGTTTCGAAGCTACTGCAGAGTCTCCAGCTAATTCTGTGTTTTTTTCTGACATAGCTTGTGGCCACACCACCTGCTTCTACTTCATTTCACAAAGAAGACTCAGCACAGATGTCTTCAGGGACCTAGGAAGTCTCGATTCTGTCTGTAGAACCGTAATAACATTCAACAAAAGAAAACTTTGGCTATTGACCTTCTCTGCCACCTACCAGCTCCCACCTCTGCGATTTGACTCTTTTGCCTGCAGAGAAAATGCAGCTCGAATGTGCAGAGGTGGGCAGACTTCTCTCCTTCGCAGTCAGAGACGGAGAGAAGAAGGGCCTTTGAAAGAGAATGCCTTGGGTGGCCACTTTGGCATTGTGACGTGGGCATGCAATTGGTTACTTACAGATTCTCCTGAAAGGTCAGGACTGCAAGCTTTTGGTGCTCCATATAAAAGAAGGCCTCAGAAAACCTTCGGACCTGAGGAATAAGATCGCATAAACAGTTTAATTCACGGGACGGACATTACCTTGATTTTCCAAAGGGAAACTGACAAAGGAGAGTTGAGCCCACCCGCCTCCCCCCCCGAGGGTCTGAAACAAGTGCTTCCGCAGGTGTCCTCTCTTAGCCCAAAGCTGGTTTAGGGACACAGTTTAATGCAGATTTGTGAACCTATTCTTACACTGCTTTCTATAATTTGTTTATGTAGGTCTTATCTCTTCTACTAGAAGACACTTGAAAACCGTGACCATAAGTAAATGCAGAGGAAACAGAACTGGCAACGCCAGTCATGTAAGTGCATCCACAAAGTGCTTTGCGGACCCAGATCTTTGGTCTTCTTGCTGTAAACGAGGAGACCGACATCTATTATGCATTAGTACCTGTCCATACGAACCCAACCTGGTGGCAAAGAAATACACCAAGAACAATGTCTGACATTTGAAAACACTTCTCCAAAATACTTTCGGAGCATTTGGAACATCCCTCATGCTATCATCTAGTAGCCAAGACAGATATTTTACGAATGGCGGAGGTCAAGGTTTCAGAGGATGAACCAGTTCATAAAGTCGCACCGAGAGCTCAAGGTGGAGCCAGGACCGGCACACGCAGCTACGGAAGTAAACCCAAATTCCTGTTCTGCCCAATGAACTAACTGTGGGAAAGCTCCCTCAAGGGAACACTGGCACGTGATTAGAGAATTTATACCACTTGACACCTTACCCTCAAGGTGTGATGTTCCTGGGTGAGATAAGAGGTCACCTGGGAGTGTAGAGTCACTGTGTCTAGGAACTGGGTCCACAGAGCCATCAGTTGGGAGGTGAGCCAGGCGAGATCCTTACTTATCTGCTCGGCTATCTTCTCGGGATTGTTCAACATCTGGAGAGGCAAAATGGTGGTAGTAAAGGACCTCTGCCCTGGGGAGCTACTGCAGACTTCCTCCTAAAACCTTCGCTGACTTCCCTGCTGTTAGGGAATCTCTCCTTCCACTGGACTCTGTATCATATTACATTCTGAGCTCAGTCCTCCTCAATCATTACAGTATCTACTTCTTCAGGGTTACTTTTTGGCAGGTGGAACACCAGACATTTTGTGTGTGCTCCCCTTTTCATGCTCACCTGTTACCCTTTAGTAGAGTTACTGCATATCATTTCACAAGGAAAATAAAACGAGAATCAGAGGAATTGAGTAGCCCAGCCAAGGCCACACAGAGCTGGGATTCAGGGGCACAGCTGTCTAACCACAGACCCACAGCACCACGGCGCCTTTCCATAATAGGTGTTGAAAACACTTCCTGAGAGATGCTAACGTCTTTATAACCTCAGAGTACCTAACTAGTTAGGTGATTTGCACAGGGGTGTGGGGGGCTGCTCAATAGCCCTACCACCATCTTCCCACAATCACTCCAAATAGCTTCAGGGGGGATCTTGGGTTGCCTTAACTACAATTTGAAGATGCCAGGCCAGAGAGGGCCTCGCGCCTTTGAAGGAACCTTTGGATAGCTTTAGTTTAGAACAGGGAGGCCATCCGCTGGGGGACGGGGTAGACTTTGATTCTGGAGGGGAGATCAAGTCTCAGAGGGGGAAGGCAGAGAGCCAGGTGTCAAAGCCTGACACTGAGTGGTAGACCCCATCATTTATTCAACAAGCCCTTAATGTGCATCTTCCATGTCCCAGGCACGTGTTTTGAATAAACGGGGACACAAAGTTGAATAAGGGAGGGTCTCTGCTGGAAGGGAGCCTCACTGGGCAGAGGCGATAGGAAAGTGAGTTAACAATTGGGAGTAATGGGGATCGCTCTGTCATGGAAGACACATCAGGGACAGACAACCACAGCCGTTTCAAGCCTATCTCTGCTCTCCTTCTCTGCTCCATGCCTCAGTTTCTTCAACCGTAAAATGGGTATGCAAAGCAAATGGAGACTTATTGGATGTAATAACAACAGGAAAAGTAAGTTGAAAGCCTTGTTTACAACAGTAGAAGTTCCTTTTGCTATTCTTGGACTAAAGGCTGATGTTAGAGGAAGGCAGGTGGGCTGGAGCAAGGGCATCAATCTAAGAGGAAGAAAAAGAGGGAAGGACGAACGTGGGAGCCAGTAAGGTTCTTCAGTTCTTGGGTATTGGCATTTTATAACGAAGGACTGGCTGCCAGATATAGGGCATCAACCAAGTGGGGCATTTCCAAGCTGCTTCTTCCAAGAGGAAAGGTCAGTCTTTGATGAATAATCAAAGTTCAGTCTTAGGCAACATAATTTTGCCAGCTCCAAAGCTCCAAAGTGGGAGAACGGCCCTACTTTCTTCTGTTGGAAGGCTTACTTCCTGCACCGGCCCTGTTGGAGGGCAAGGGTCAAACTGGGACTGTCCACTCTTGGTTCAGCCCTACAATCTGTGGCCAGAGGTGTTCAGAGGCAGAAAACTGAGCAATGCGTTGGGGAGAGTGGGAGACGTGGTCAGACCCTGGAAAACCTCCAGGCTAGCACGTGAGGTTTTGGGTGGGCCAGAAGTGGCTCCTCTTTACCAGTTACCCTCGCTAATGAGCACCAAACACCTGCATCAGCGCTTGGCACCATTTTACCCCCGATGCCATGGCCTGCCTTATCTCTGGCTACTTTCCCTTCTGGCCCAGGGCACACCCTGCTCCAACCACACTGCCTGCTCACCGTGGCCTGAACGCACCCCGCTCCTTCCACATACCAGGCTGTGACCAGACCGTACATCCTCCTTGGAAGGCCTTCTCCTTCCATCTTCCAGCTTCTCTTCTCCCTCTCGTCACCACTTTGGGCATGTCTGCTCTCCACTGGGGGACAGTTTAAGGAGCCAACATAGTCCCCTTTGTTTCTGATGATTCTTTAGAAATGTCTACTCTGCTTCAAGGGTAAGTCTATCTTCCTGTCCTTGAAGTCGACTTGACCTTGCACACACCACTCTCAATGCACCACTGGCCAGACACTGTTCCTACAACCCTCCTCTGCCTACATTCTGAGTGTTAGGCTTCTCCATATTCCTAGTAACCACGCGGTGGTGGACGAGTCGTGGGGATTTGGTAACTCTTTATTGAAAAATCTGGTGACTGCATCAATGAGAGGCGCCCCGGGCCTCAATAATTGGACTTCCCTTACTGGGCTGCTTACTCCAGCCCCCACAGCTCTCCCACCACCACCGCAGTGGAGCCAGCAAACACAGCTTGAATTCTGAGCTCAGCCGCTGAAGTGAAAAGGAGAGAAAGCAAAGCCACTCATTGAATGTGTCTTTGGGAGAACGATTTTTTTCCCCTCATTGATTACAGAAATGGCTTCAGATAAGGTCAGGGAAGCTTCTAATTAGGCCACAAGAGGACTCTTCGCCTGGGCCTGTGTAATTACAGATGATGGGCATGGAGGGGCTTCTCACGCAGGACCAAGAAGAGGCCCTTCATGTGAGCGAGGACACAATTGGCCCGACGCTCTTTCAAGTGAAGCTGCCTGAAGAATGCTCAGCCACTCACCTTGGCCACCCCTGCCACACTTCTCATCCACGCCAGCCACTCACCTTGGCCACCCCTGCCACACTTCTCATCCGCGCCAGCCACTCACCTTGGCCACCCCTGCCACACTTCTCATCCGCGCCAGCCACTCACCTTAGCCACCCCTGCCACACTTCTCATCCGTGCCAGCCGCTCACCTTGGCCACCCCTGCCACACTTCTCATCCGCGCCAGCCGCTCACCTTGGCCACCCCTGCCACACTTCTCATCCGCGCCAGCCACTCACCTTGGCCACCCCTGCCACACTTCTCATCCGCGCTCTAACCATGCTCCTTTGTTCACTCCTGTCCCCCACCCACTCTGTTTATCCAGCGACTGTTATATGCGAAGGGGTATGCTGGGCTCTGGGGAGCCACAGATAAATACAGCCAGTCCTGGAAGAGGCAGATGGCTCAGTGACCGCCATTTATTTAGAGACTTATAATACACCTACAATGTGCTATGAAAGAGATACATACTGAGTGCTGTCAAAAGATCACGGAGGCTTCCTGGAGGCGGTGATACCTGTGCTATGATCTCAAGATAAATAAAAGCCTCTATACATTCCCTGAACTAACCATGTTCCCTAATATCCAGAGCCTTGCAGTCACAGCAGATAACCCTCTGTAACGAGCCAGGTACCTCTGGGTCCGTGGACCTCCACATTCGAGGGGAGAAGGCCAAGCCAAAGCCTGATTCCTCAGTGGGGATGCTTGGGGGGCCCTGCAGTTTGGGGGGGGCACCCTGGGGAAGGGAAACCAGGCTGAGGAGAGTCAGACTCTGTGCTCAGCCTCATGGCATGGCAGATCGGGGCGTCCCAGCTGCATGGACATCTCCCGGGGAAGTGTTTGAAACGCAGAATCTCCCGCCCTAGCCCAGATCAAATTGGAATCTGTATTTTAACAAGTTTTCCAGGTATTTCGTATGCATATTCAAGTCTGAGAGATTCTAAAATTGGACAGAGATATGGATGTTACCCAAACGCATTGCCTTTAGCCGAGCTCTGGCACTCCCTGGCTACTCTAAATGACCAGAGCTGGGAGGTCCCTCCAGAGTTCTGTCCACAGGGGACTGTGGCTGGCCAGGGAAGAAGTCACTGTAATCACAGGGGACAAACACTCACTACACTTTTACTTTCCTCTGCTAGGGAGCTCGGCTAAAAAGACCTACATGCCCAAACATACACACCACAGCAAGGATTCAATAAGAAGTCATGTAACATCCTTGTCAGTGGGATCATTGTTCTGAACCACATCACAGAGATGTTTTCAGTCTTAGGCAAAATAATTTTAAAAACCCTCAGACAAGGCAATTAGCAAAAAAAAAAAAAAAAAAAAAATCTACACAATTAAGTAGACAAAACAAGCAAAACCCCAGCCACCCCAACTGGTAGCTGTTCATTTATGCCCAATAACTAATTTTTAGTATTTCCTGCTAGGAGGGTACAGCTCGAGGAAAGACCATTCAGCAATTTAGGATCTCCTAAAAGTGTATGAGGGCAACCCAGACAGAATCTTTTCTATGACAACAAGTCCAGTCTTGCTGAATTCTTTAAAGAAAATTGGCAATGGCTTTCAGGTAGACAATCAGCATGTGTTGAGCCTGTCTCTTGTACCAAAGCATGAGGCTGAGTTCCACTGGAACACCTTCCCATTTGGGTAGAGAGCACACCGCCATCAGACTGCACAGCAGGGACCTTATCCTGTGCCCCCACTCACATTTCCAGCCCAGCCCCCACCACAGGCTTCCTGTGCTCCATGCACTTCGCCCTCCATGCACTTGGCCCATCCGCTCAGCTCAGTGGATCCGTGCTCTGGAACCGTGTGGCTGTTCCTTCCCTGTCATCTGGCACACTCAGACCCCTTCACAGCTAGCCTCCCGGAGAGCCGGGTGCCTGTCGTCTTACACCCGCTGGTCGAGCCCCTGACCGTACTGGCAGCTTCTGAACAAGCCTCTTCCTCCTGAGGCTGCTAGTCCTGGGAGCGTGTCTCCATTGTATTCCCAACAGAGAGCAAAGTGGCCAGCATACAGTAGGTGCTGAGTAAGTGTTTATAGGATTCAGTTGGAATAAAGATACATGCAAATTGCTCCATGACTACAGAACTCTGTTTTCAAGTTCTTTTAAATCAGAGAAACCTTTCCATGCCTACTCCCCACCCAGCCCCTTTGATGGACGGTTCCCCACCTGGTGTGGCTGGCCACTGGGTGGCGATGTCCTGCCTCTAAATGTTTGGTGGGCTTTGAGTGCCCGTTGGGGGGATGTTGGGGAGGGGGCTCTGTTTCTGTCACTGTGAGCATTAGGGCAGCTCTCTAGCAAACAACAGAATGGGCTGAAGCCCACCCCCACTCCCTGGTTCCCTCCCCATCACCCACTGGTATCCCTGCATCAGTAGGCTAATTTGATTGCTCTGTACAAAATTAAGCCTGCAGCAATACAATCACTCAAAACCAGGGGCAGCATCCCTGCAGCTTGGGGGCCCGGCGCCAGAGAAGGAAGGTAACCCATTCGTTGGCTTTTCATGAGACGTATCGGATAGACTCTTTGGCACCCCGAGTTCTCACCTGAACCACTGCAGGGACCAGATCGTCAAAACAGCAGTGGCCCCCGAGCCCACCCCTTAGTGGTTCAGAGGAAGCTACCCTTCAGAGTCCTCTGTGGCAAAATGACTGGGGACACATCTGTGTGTCCCCCTGTATTCTCAGGGCTGCCGGGAGGCAGTGCCCGGTGCCTGAAGGTGGGAGCCAGAAGCCAGCAGGTGGAAGCGGACGTTGTCATTGCTTCAGCTGTAAACGCCATTTAGCCACCTTTCTTTTCTGCCTCAAGACACACCCTCCTCCTCCACACAGCCCCCAGCAAGCTCCTCACTCTCCTGCCTGGCTCCCTGTCACCTGGGGGTTAGCCCAAGCTCTGCACACTGTGCAGGGCATTCAGGCTCCCCGTCAGAGACTCAGTGACCCCCGCCTCCCCTTCTGAGAGCCCCGCTCACGGATGCACACTCACTGCCTGACCCCAGGTGCTCCCCCAGCCTTGCCTTCATTGCCTGCCCTGTCCTCTTATCGGAGGCCATGAGGCTTTCTCCCACACAGCCTCCCCTCTGGGGCCCACTAGCACCTGCCTGCCCATAGAGAGTTAGTGACACATCCTCCCCGGGGCCCCACAGCCACACGCATGTCTGTGTCCACACCTGCAGCCTGCGAGGCGCACCGGGACAGGGCCAACAAGGGATAGAGGTACCGTGTGCACGTGTGAGC
Organism: Zalophus californianus; assembly: GCF_009762305.2. Taxonomy (NCBI): domain Eukaryota; kingdom Metazoa; phylum Chordata; class Mammalia; order Carnivora; family Otariidae; genus Zalophus; species Zalophus californianus. The sequence continues at coordinate 186,426,051 of NC_045598.1, forward strand.
TCATTTCACCCTCAGAGCGGCCCACCACACGTGGGAAACCAGCCACCCAGAGGGGACATGGCCTGTCCAAAGTGGACAGCCAGCCCGCACCCTCAGGCCAGCGCTGCGCAGCTCACACAGCAGTGGACTCTGGCCACTGTCCTTCCATGGCGCGCGACAGCACAGCAACGCCCAGGGCTTGGTCGGATCAGTGAGTGAGCCCGTCGACCCCTGCCTCCTTCTGCAGATGAGCCAACGGCCTTGGGGTGAGGACAGCTGCTCCGGGGTCACTGGCTTCCTCACCTTTGGTAGCATGTAGCATTCTTGTGATGCATTAGTGCATTCATTCATTCCAGCAATGAACCCTTCTAGGCACTGGAGCTTCGAGAGTGAACGAGTCACCCCTCTCGGCTGTGTGCCCCCAAGGGAAGGGGGTCTCTGCTGAGTCGCACGGGACCTAACACAGGGCCTGGCGAAGTATGGGGACTCACAAAGCGTTTGCTGCAATGAATCAACTCTCTAGAGTAGTTCCCACGGAAACACTGACCCTTTGTGGTCATGAAGACAAGAGCAACATGGGGGCCTTTTAACCTTATTCCCCGAGGGGCATGTGTGGCACCAGAAACTCTTTATGGCCAGGGAAGTGACAAGCCAGAGGGCAGTGATAATTGTACCAAGCAAGACAGTTAGCATTTTCTCCATTCACTGCCCTGCCGGGCCGTATGCAAAGACTTCACAGACTCTACCAGTGTTCTCTGCAAAGGATGATTCTGCTTCCCCGGATGGAATCCTGGTGGGGAGGGCGGGCTCCGGCGTCGTGGTGACCAGCAATGACCCTGTTCGGCCAGTGCTGTGACTCTGGGCAAACAACCCACCCTCTATGAGCTGAGTCCTGATTCTCCATCCCGTGAGAACAACGGGATCCCTCCCTCCATAGAACAGCTGTATACATTACATGAGGAATGCACACCACGCACATAAAAACAGCAATCAGCAGCCAGTCAGGGTACGAGCTTACTGACTCAGAGAAAAAGAGGTTAAAAAAACCGAGCCATTTTATCTCCACTTTACAGATATGAACATCAAGGTCCATAAAGTCTAAGCAACTTTTCTAAAGTCGCACGGTAAGTAGGTAAGGAATTCAAAGCTTTTGCAACATGTCATGACACCTCATCACAGTCCCCCAACCCACTCATCACCCAGTGAGGTCTAAGAAGAAACAGGGAGCAGCCCCTGGCCTGTCCAGAGGAGCGAGCACAGCAGGAAACTGAGGCAGTGGGCAGGGCGCTGTGCAGTCTGGAAGTGTGAGCCCCGGCTCCCTGCACCACTCACTGGGTGCCCCGGCCAAGCACTTCCAGAAAGGCAAAGTCTCAGTGGTTACTGGGAGGCCAGAGGAGAGTCTTCAGGACAAGCATTTAACCTGCTCCTGGCCCCAGAGCGTGCCACGTCAATGCTGCAGTCCTTGCTCGTGGAGGTGTGGATGCTCCGGTGAAAGCACCGCGGGCTAGCTTCAGGAGAGAAGTTTCTGGAACCTGAGTGAAAGAGGCACTGCAACCAGCAGAGAACCCATAGGGCACCCCATCTCTTTCTGCTCATCATGTTGGTAGCGACAGGAAAGATGGTGGGTGTGGTATATAACAGCTATTAAGAGTTGGCGTTTTTTTAAACTGCTAAAACTCAACTTTCGATGACTTACAGATTGCAAGTGTCTCCTGGGGACACTGAGGAGTATCCAGGCTGGGAGGGATGGGGCCTGAGGAGGGCCAGCCCTGGAGGGCAAGGACAGCTCTGCACCGCAGACCCGTGAGCCGGGCATTCACAGGGCCCTCTCGTGAGCTCTCTCCTGTCTCCCCACAATAACCACGACACACAGATGAGAAATCTGAGGCCCATTAAGATCCTATATCGCACGTCCGGGATCACACAGCTGATGTGCAGAAGGGCTGGAGCCTGGACTTGAACCTGCAAAGCCTATGGGCTTTTCCAAGGCAATGCTGCCCTGGGTGCCCTCCGGGGCGGACGGGGGAGCTGCGGCCCCCCGAGTCTTCGGCCCTGTGGTCAGCTTAGCCAGCCCCCTGGTGCACTGCATCCTCCGCCTCCGCCTCCGGGTTTAGGGAGTGGATGCTCCACACACTGGCATCCAAGTCCTCGGCCAGCCTTAGGTTTGCCTTCCACACTCTCTAAATGGACTTCTTGTGTCCCTCACGTGTCCCCAACTTTATCAGGAGCAGTGCCTGTGATGTGACTCCTTGATGATCCCACCCTTTCTTCAGGGCTCACTTCAAAGGGCTTCTCTGTCCTAGACCCTCCCCCACCCCAGCGACAGGCACCTGCTCTGTGCTTTGCCTTCCTACCGGACTGCCGTCTCTCCACAGTAACACTGAGCTTCACTGACTTTATAACGTGCTCTAAAGCAGGGGTTCTCGACCCTGGCTGCACAGTATACTCATCTGGGGAGTTTCTTCTTTCTACAATTTTTCTTCCAGTTTTACTGAGATATAACATTATTGACATATAACATTATGTACATTGAAGGGGCTCAACATAATGATCTGATAAATGCATCTATTGTGAAATGATCACCACAATAAGGTTCATTAACATACCCATCACGTCCCATACTTAAAATGTTTTCCTTGCGATGAGCACTTTTAAGATCTATACACTTAATCACTTTTAATTACACAGCACAGTACTGTTAACTTTAGTCCCCACACTGCGTGTTCTATTCCCAGAATTTGTTCATCTTATAACTGGAAGTTCGTACCTTCTGACCACCTCCACCCATTTCCCCATCCTCTGTTCCTGTGAGTTAGGTTTTTGTTTGTTTGTTTTAGGTTTCACATGTAAGTGAGATCATATGTTACTTGTCTTTGTCTGACTCTATTAAACGTAGCAGGATGCCTTCAAGATTCATTCATATTGTTGCAAATGGCAGGATTTCCTTCTTCTTATGGCTGAGTAGTATTCCACCATACAGATAGACCACATTTTCTTTATCCATTCACCTGTAGGTGGACACCCAGGTTGTTTCCATGCCTTGACTATTGTGAATAACACCGCAGTGAACACGGGGATGCAGACGTCTCTGCAAGACAGTGATCTCATTTCCTTAGATCTATACTCAGCAGTGAAATTGCTGGATCATCAGGTGGTTGCATTTCTAAGCGTCTGAAGAGCCTCCATACTGTTTTCCAGGGTGGCTGCTCCGGTTCCCATTCCCACCACGGTGCTGGAGAACTCCCTTTCCCCCACATCCTCTCCAGCACGTGACATCTCTGGTCTTCTCACACTGTCATAGGTGTGAGCTGGTATCTCACAGTGGTTCCGATCGAGCTGGGGAGATTTTACTGAATACAAATGCCCGAGCTCTGCTCCCCCATATTCCGTCTCACCCGGTTTAGATGGGACCTGGGCAAAGGTACATCTCAGAAGTCCCAAATGTGTTTCCACTGTGCAGCAGGGGTTGAAAACACTGGTGTGAGAGACGACGATGAGACAGTCTTCTGAGTCCAGCTGCCAGCCGTGATGAGCACCGTCACCAAGCCTAACTGCCACACTGGTTTCCATCTTCATTTGCCTCTTGATATGTAAGGATGACATGCAGTACCCACCGAGACCATCCAGCAATGGGATGGAAAAGTGTTCCAGAGACTGCAATTAACAGCAGTATGCATTTGCCAAGTGCCTATTTAAGGATGTATTCTTAGTAGATGCTCGGTGAGTTTGGGGCAGATGCACACTACTGTTTCCTTCATCAGCATCATCCTGCTGTTAGCCTCCTGCCATGGCTGAGGCTGTCTGGCCACAGGCATTGCCCTCCAGGAGAAGCACATGGTTGGTAGTCAATACATTTTGTTAAATGGATGAGTAATAGACAAATGTAACCTCAGCTCCAGGGACAGAGACCTGTGAACCTGTTTATTTTTTCCAAAACATCTAGCAGAGAGCTAGACATACAAGAGAGGTCTAGTGGACACTTAGTAACAAAGACTGGCAGAGTATCTCTTCAGTTTCAGGTCTAACTGCGTTTATAAGCCCTGTGCTCTCATCTCTGATTTCTACATCGAGCGGGGGGACCTATGTTGGTCCTGTATCACAACTGCCCTTTCATCCCACAGGGCTGGTTTTTTAATTACCTGTAGCTCTGAGCACAGCTGAGAGAGTGTTTCCTCAACAGCAAGGGGCTCTAGGAAGAAACAAAAGATGCACAATAAAATGGACAACCACTGAAATCCGGTGGTTGCTAAGTATAATAAAGAAGCATACGTTCAAGTTGGCATTAAAGTCACAGAAAGAAACACAACTCCCAAGGACTCTCCTCCTTTCTATTCCAACTTCCTAAAGGGGTCATATTTAAAAAAACGGTAAGACTGATCTGGAGCCACGTGACTGCACACTAGATGAAGGTCAACATCATCTCCTGGATGCTTCTCTGAGGAACAGAAGGCCTCCACGTTCACACAGCACTTTGTGTGATTCAAAGGGGTCCCACATTCTTTTGGGATTTTGCAGGTATGTGCACGCAGGTGTGCACACACCTGCACATACACCCGTGTGTGTGACACGTGTGGGGCATGGATTCGGATCTCCATCATACAGGTGAATGTGGGGAAGCACAGAGAAGTGAAGTGAAAGAGCTGAGCCCAGCTCCACCGACTCTGAAACCCACGATCATCACAACCCATGGAGGAGCCTGTGATCTCAGCTCTTATCAGCAGGAACCTCTGGCCTCTGGCCATTTGGGATTCCATGTTCGCAGCTCTGCCTGTCTTTGAACTCTCTCACGCAGTCCTATGATGCTGCGGTCAGTGATTTGCACTTGGCTTTGGCATGAGTTCTACTTAAAATGTTGCTGCCCAGGTGAGTGGGGGCAGTCCCTCAGTGCCTCCGGATCCTCACTGACGGCCTGATGACACATGCCTGTCCCCCCCAGCACTTTCGTCAGCTGAGTCCCACCAGGCACAGTGGACTTTTGTCATGGCTCTGTCCCTGGCGTCTGGCACATAATAGATGCTCAATAAAAGTATGGTAATAAATGAATGAGCAAACACATTCAGTGCCTTTGGGTAAAAAGAAGTTAAAGCCAGAAGCCAACGAACACTGCACAATCTCCATTTTCCCTGTGAGCAATGTAAATGGGCTCTGATTCTGTGTGCGTCTTTTTGTGTGTATAACATTTGAACCTGAAAAAAAAAAAAAAAAAACCTGCAGCTTCACGACTGCATGATTCAAAGAGTAGTGCCTGACTTGTCCAGGGTGTTAGAGCTAATAAGGCCAGAAGGGAAGATGGCAGGACAATTCATCAGCAGCAATGCATCTACTCCTTCACCCTACCTGCCAGGCACTGTGCACAAGGGATCTGACGGGGGCCTCTGCTCTCAAAGACCCTGCATCTAGTGGGGAAGAGAAACATGCAAATAAGTCATTGTCGTGTGGTGTTTTCATTGCAGGAATGGACACTGTACAAAGCCCTAAATCCTGCCAAAGCCATGACTGTCTCAGTAGGTGAGGTCTGGGGGTGTGGGTGGGGAAGCTGAGGCATGCTGGCAGGATTGTGCTTAACCTTGAACCAGGTTAAGGACCTGGCTTCAGTTCTGGAAGCAAAGGGGCCCCAGTAGAGGACTGTTAGCAGAATCACACTGTGTCACCTGCTGTAAATGAGTGGGATGATTAAGGGATGCTGCCCCAAGGAGCTCTGTGTAGGAGCTCTGTGCTCTTGCTTTGATTCTGCCCTGTATTGCTGTGTGACCCTGAGCGGTCACTTGCCCCTCTCTGAGCTTCGGTTCTGACACCTGTCAGCGAAGAGGAATTCAGGCCCAATGATCTCCATGATGTCTGATGAAGTGCATGAAGCTATTTATCCCCAGAAAACCAAAGATGATGGCTGCTGAGAGGTTTCTATAATCATGCAGATTTATATATATATATATATATATACACACAAATACATAATATATATGAAAGATATATACAAGTATATATTTGTGTATATATGTATAGTATATACAGAATATACATATGTTCTTTTGGGGGTTGTTTTCCACTCTTGTCAGTTGCAATCCTGTAACTACTTTCCCTTCGCAAGCAACTTGACATTGTGTGTAATAGTGACAGACGTGTGGCAGGTGTTCAGTAAATGCCTGCTGGGTGAATGAATGCCTGAGTGCACGGGCCTCGGGGTGCTCCTGCCTTTTCTTCCTGCATATGCACGCCCGAAACTCCCTCCTGCTAGAACGAGGTAACGCGGAGAAAACGGACCTGGAATGGCACCTGTCACTGGGACACTGACAAAACCGCAAGCTTTCTCAAGTCTGGCCCCACACGGGGCAGGTGGGCCGCCGGCTTGAGGAGTCCCCTGGGCCCAGCCCCTTACCCAGCTCCATGTGCGGCAGCTCCGGGATGTCCCTCATGATGACCAGGAAGTAGGCGCGGAGCCCCCGGTAGGCGTGTAGGAGCAGGAAGCACAGCTCCCGGTGCCACCGGTGTGCGCGCAGCATGCAGTTCTCGGACGGCACGTAGAAGCTCCCCTGCGGGCAGGACAGACACAGATGCTGAGGGCCACCCCACGGGGCATCTCGGAGAATAGCTGTGCAGGGCTTCGCAATCCCGGAGAAGAGAGAGTTTGAGTCCCTCCCCCACCTCTTCGTCTGGGAAAAACACTGCAACCAGTCGAGGCTCTGTCTTACGTGTTCATGTTAAAATAATAATAATAATTAAAAAAGCAATAGTAAGAGTAGTAATAACAATAAGGAGGAGCAGGATGGCACCGACCTGGAAGGTCTGAGACCTCAGGGGACCCACTCCCAAGCCCTCGCTCCCTGGCCCTGCACGGCGCATCACAGGAGATGGGGGATGGGCAGGAAGGTCTCCTTTCGTAGGGAGAGGAGGAATTTGTACAGATCCTCGTGGGAGTTGGGTGAGCGGTACATAATGCCGAGAGGAAGGAAGACACACTGCTGCTAAGATGTGAGGTTAGATACTCAGTGCCGGCAGTGCCTTCGGGTGCTCTGCACATTGTCATTTGCTTGCAGATGTCGGGCCCAAATGGGGTTTGTGCGATGAGGAAAAGGTGGCCAAGTCCACCGTGTACCCGGAGACCCAGACACAGTGGAAGAGAAGATACAATGTCTTGGGGTAAATTTCTGGAGGGATTGGTTTTGGGGGCAGAGAAAAGAAGCCCCCAGGGAGGGCAGCAGAGGAGGGGGGTGCTGGTACTGGGCTGGAGAATTCCATGGATGTGGGACCTGCCTGTCCATCTACTGCTCACGCAGCTGTGAAGGGAGGAAGCCAATGGCTCTTCATGACCCTGCACTGCTCTCCCTGTCCTGCCGCAGGCAACTCCACATGGGGAGCTGGTAGGAATGCCCCCTCTGGGTTCTCATGAGCTGGTGATGTGGCAGCCTCCTGCCTCATTTGGTCTCCTTCCCTGCTGCCATCAATGAGAACTGAGTTGGTCCACGGGGGCAGGACAGGTCTGATAGGGGTCAATGGCCATCCGCATGTCATCTGCAGTCCCAATGGTGCCACGAGGGATGACCATGGGTGTGTTGTACTCGTGCTAATCACGGCGTCATGACGAGTGGGTCACACAAGGTGCTACACATCGGGAAAGCGGGATGCAGGTGTCACCTAGCTCTGAGATGATCATAAGTCAGGTCCCTAGGAAGAAGACTCTTAGACAGAGCTGTGCCTGCAGGAGATCCTGGGTATGGGGTTGGGAGCAACTCTGTGGGAGAGTAGGATGGGGCAGAGGGAAGAGCTACACCACACTGTCATGCAGCCCAGCAGAGACCTCGGTCCCTCCCACGGGGAGCTCTGGAGCTACAGGGCCCGGTGGCCTTGGAGGAGGGGCCAGGTCTCTGCACCCATGCATTGACCATTACTGTGTATGGGTTACCTCGGGAACAGGTGTGCTCTTGGTCAGCAGCAATCTCCAGAAAGAGGCTTGGCCGATTGCTGTTGGCTACCGACATCCTCGGCAGTGTGAGGGAATGAATGACTCAGGCCTGAGAAGGGGATCTGGGCAGTGCACCACCGCATCCACTGGAGAGGCCCTCAGTGGACCCTCGGCTCCCCGGGGGCTCCACTGAAACCTGCATTCCGAGGCCACCAGCTCCCTTTTGATTCAGGTTTATGAGAGACATTCAATGAGGTCTGGAATCAAAAGACTTTTCCATTTCATAAGCAGAAAATTCAGTCAGTTAGGCACTCGAGGTAATCCATATACTCTCATTTGTCATCCTTCCTAGTATGTTAGGAACAGAAGTTAGTACAGTTGTAGAAAGACAAGTGGAGCTTGTGCATAGCAGGGTGTGTGTGTTGGACCCCCCAGACCTATGGAGCAAGAAGGAATCCACTGTTCAAGAAGCATCTGCATACGCCCATTACCTTGATCTCATTTGCTGTTCAACAAACAGCATACAGAACAGATGCTCTCATTTTGACTTTCAAAATGAGAATAGGCATATGGTAAAAATCTCAATATTACCAAAGGAAACACAACACAAAGTGCCTCATTCCCCAGAGTCCAGTAATTTCTTGTGGATCCTTCGAGAATATGTCCATATGCGTATGTGCATAGATGTTTTATGTGCATTTAATATATGAATGGGTGTCCTGGAAACACACACACACTCGCAAGTTGAAAAATGCCCTGGACAGTTCTTTGTTCCTTGCTTTTATCACTTACCATGCCCCCAAAATTCTTTCTAATTAGATCAAATAATAAGTGGTAGGAACTCCAATTTCTATTTCATACATCAAAAGACTGTGGGTCAGAGAATCAAATGACTTGTACCATTTCACCCTGCTTTGCCCGCAGAAGAAGTGATTCTCCAGTTCAGGTGCTAAAGGGGGGCAGTACCTTCCCAGTGTGCACAGGCGCCCTGGAGACCATGCCTGGAGGAGGACAGATGTTCCACCAGGCCTGCCTGCTTTGACGGAGGCATTAATTTAAGTCCTGCAGCGCCTCCAGTAGCTGTGACTAAGCAGAAATGAAAGCAGACGGGGGTTTAACAAAGGCATCAGATCCAGGAGCTAGGAGTCCCCAGTCTGATTGCTTCAAGCAGCCCTGAGCATCCCGTTTCCTGGCCCTGCCACCAGCTCGCAACTGAACTTTCTTGTCACCAATGCCTCTGATGGAAAAAGCTTCGGGACCTATGGAAGGCAAGGGATCTTGGAAGTCTGATATTAACTTTGACTTTTAAAACTAGATGTGATGAGCAGGGCACCTGGGTGGCCCAGATGGTTAGGCATCTGCCTTCGGCTCGGGTCATGATCTCCAGGTCCTGGGATCGAGCCCCGTGTCAGGTTCCTGGCTGGCTCAGCAGGAAGTCTGCTTCTCCCTCTCCCTCTGCCTCTCCCCCTGCTTGTATGCTCTGTCTCTCTCGCTCAAATGAATAAATAAAATCTTTTAAAAAACAGATATGATGAGCAGTGGGTGTTACACATGATAAATTACTAAACGCTCCATCTGAAACTAACGATGTACTATAAGTTGGCTAATTGAATTTAAATAAAACAATAAAAAATAAAACTAGATACTAATAGCATATGGATTTTTCTCAAGAGACACATAAGATAATCTTTGGGGAATCTTCATAACCCTGATTCAATATGATTATTGAGGTAACATGAAGTCAAAATGGTAACCCAAAGAGAAATCCTGAAAAAAAAAAAATGCATGGCTTGAGATTATTATCAACAAATCTTGTTCCCCATAAAAGAGTTGACAACATAACTTTCTGAAAGTGAGCGAGCTGCTGCAGAATCCTCTTAGCCACCCCCGCCCTCCCTCCAGGGGCCTGCAGAGCCAGCGTGGGAGAGCCCACGCACCTCCACGGACCTTGCACAAAGGACGGGCCGTACGGCACAAACGCCCCACACAAAGACAGGAGCCTCGAGCACTCCCTTTCTCCCAGTCTGGCACGGAAACCCTCACTGACAAGCCTCACATATTGCCAGCAGAACAGTAGGCTGCACTTGAACTCACGATGGGAGGCTCCAGGCCAGGGCCCAGCCCACAACAGGCACACAAGGGATATAAGGAGGGGATGGTCATGACATGGCTTCTTAGGGTGGCTGTTAAAGATCAAGCAAGACTATTCCGGTAGAATGCAGACTTGTGCGACGTCCCAGGGTAATGTCAGTGGGCAGGACAAGATGCACCCATCGATGGCCTCCAGGATCATGCCTGCAGATGATGTGGCTCAAACATCAACAGCGATCCACTTAGAAACCTATACAAAATGGATGTTAACTCAACTGAAGCTCCTTGGGCGCTCTGCTGGGACATGGTTTGGTTAGAACACAGAATCTGGAGGCCAGGAGGCCTGCACCTTGCTCATGGATCAGCCACTCACTAACAGTGTGACTGGGCTAGCTCCCCATCCTCTGAAGTGTCCATTTCCGATGGGGAGTGGGGAGAGTAATAAAGCCAAAGTGCTCACGAGAGTGCCGGGGTTACATTCAGTACTTAATAGGTGTTAGGAAGGTTTGCTTTTTACTTCTTCCATTATCTAACAGACAAAGCAAGCTTGCCATCAACTTTGACCTTCCTATAAATGAAGGTCACATCAGGTCATATCTACATCTCCAGATCTAATTCCTGCCCAGGGCTCTAGATCTCTATTCCAGAGTGCTAGTTGGGCAGCTTGTCTGTTGCCAAGGAAGCATCTTCAAAGGACCTAATTGCTATCGCCCCGACCCAATCCTTCTTTCCCTCAGGTCGCCCTTAGTGGACCCATTTGGCCCCACATCCACGATAACTGTGACGTTCTCCAAGACTCCAGATTTCTTTCTCACCTCAGAATCTCTAAGAAAGTCTTGAAGATTCTGCCTCTACCATGCTCTTGCTTCTGCCCTAGTTTGAGTCTATATTGCTTACTTTCATTGTTAAAGCATCCTTCTAAAGGGTCTTACTACGCTGGTCTTACCTTCCACCTGTAGCACTAGTGTGTGCAGGTTAGTTTATAGCGTTACCCACTGTTTACAAGATAAAGTTCAAGTTCCTTAGTATGGCATTCAAAGCCTCGAGTCTGCACCACAGTTCCAGGTCCTCTGCTGCCTCTTGCGCCACAACAGATCTCCAGTTGCCTTTCTCCTTTTAAGGGCCCGTCCCCTGGCTGCCTGTAACTCGCCACCAAGACTCGGGTCAAACGTCCTCTCCTCTGTGAAGCTTCTCCATCCTCTCCCTCCTCCCAGATCCTTCACACACCTCCTTAGACCACCACGATCTCTCCAACCTCCCTGAACACCCTGAGGGTAAAAGCAGTTTGTCTTTTGTCTTTGAACCTGAAAGAGCACCTAGAAATTTGATGATTAGGGAAACAATAAATGAATGAATGAGCTGTAGCATCCTCTGGGGATTCTCGAGAACACAGGACAACACGGGCCTGGATGGAAGGTCCAAATCACCGTCACCTCCCCCTTCTTAGAACCGTGGGTTTTCACGCAATTTGGGGATTGGGATTGGGATTTGCTACACTGCCACAAAAATCATGCTATTGAACTTTATGTCCTATATATACACACTTATTTATGCTTTATATGAGATACGTACACAATCTGATATTTATCTGCTCTGTGGTAAGCATTGATAACTTTTCATTTAATACAAACACGCCAGTGAAAGTTAAGACACATTTTTGAATAGAAATATCAGTACATCTTCTGTGTTACAATTGTGGGAGAACGCATAAATGGAATTGGGTTTTAATATTCTGGATGTTTATTTGAAATAGGAATGCGAGTTCTATCAGACCTCGCCATCTAGAATTCTATTAATAGTAGACACTGTTCAGTAGATGCCTGCTGTGTACCTGGCATTATGTTTTGGTCCCTGGATCCTTCCTCTCGGTAATTCAGGGGGTTTTTCATTATTATCTTACCTTTAATTGAGGAAACTACAACAGCTTTAATAAGCAGCTGATGTTTATTATTTGACCCTATTCCACGCCAGGCATTGCCTCAGGGCTCTACATGTATTAATCATTTATTTTTTTTTGCCACCCCTATAAAATAAGTACAATTATGTCCCCCCATTTTGTAGCCTGGGAGACTGAACCCCAGAGTGGTAAATAACCCATCTGTAGGTCTAAGGGCAAGCAGGTAGTGGATCAACAACTCAGACACAGTCTGGGCGGGAAGGCTGACAGCGCCGAGCTCACTCTGGGAACTGAGCTGGAGGAGGTTTATACAGTATTAGCCTTTGTTTCCATGTCCAGGACGCAGAAGAGCGAAGCCTCTAACCCCGGTTAGGGCCCAGGTTAACAAAGGAACCCCACTCTATACATTGCAAAGGGAATCAAAGCCCCCTTGGGCTAGCCTCCGCTTTGCAACCAACTAGCTGGGATCTGGGAAAGCAGTTTTGTCTTTCTGTTCTTCCATCTGGTTGGCCCCAGCCTGCTGTCATCCTGGGAGCAGCACGATTTCGTGCCCCCACACCCGGGCTGTTGTGACCAGCTGTGGGCTGAACACCAAGTACCTCTTCCCCAAAACAGCTGAACTGTAGAAATCACAGATGCTTTCACATCTAAGCTGCCATGACTGTCCTCTATCCTGGCAGCCCACAGGGTTCCTGGAGCAGGAGAAAGGGGAGCCGGTTGGGCGTGGGGGGGCCGGCGACGGGGTGGACAGGCCCTGGTGTAGGTTGTTACATTCTCATCCAGACGCGTCTCCACTCTACGTCGTGTGCCTGTGGCCTGCCCTCCACCTGCATGTCACTCCAGCACCGAAGGATCCAGCAGGTGGCTGCCGAGTGACCACAGAGAGCTCTCCAGCCACAAAAGGAGTGAGTGTGGCTTAAGGTTTCTCCCCCTCCCTAAGTTTGCTGTCCCCACAGCTCCCCTCCTGGGAATCAGGGACAGACTAGGACTTGTCAACTCCCAGCTACCTTCATATGGGGGCAACGCATCCATGCGGCTGCTGAGGCAACAGTCAGAATGAGGAAGTGCCCAGTCGTGTGGCTGAGAGCTGCGAGAGCTCTCTAAAGGGCTATCACGGGGAGCGGTCGCACCAGGTCCCAGCGAGGGCGTCCAGAGGCACATGTGCGTGTGAGAAGACGGCTTCTCCACTCTTGCTATGTTTTCAACGTGCAGGGATGCCCATTAGCATGACACCCCTGACTCCTCCCTGCCCATTTGCTGGGCATGTGGTGAGTCGGGGGTCAAAAACTGGGATCTTCCTTGTCTTTCTCCTTGATAGCAAGTCCTCCCAGGGAGGCACTTGTCTCCACCCCCCTCGGCTCTGGGGGAGGCCTGGCAGAGGAGGTGCTCAGCTGGGGAGGCCTACACGTCTGTCCAGGACTGCTGTACCTGACCAGGTAAGTAGTTCATTCTGGAATTCAAGATCCGAGAGCCCCCTTGATCAAAGATGTAAGCTACATGATGTCCTCTCTTGGTTTGATCTCCAGTTCGTCTTATTGTCTTACTTTCTGATTGGATCAGCACTGGGGTAGAGAGGAGACAGTCTTACTTTTCAGTCCCCCTCACACCCGGCGGCAGATCTGATCTCCTCTGAGGATGGAGTCCCTGGCGATCACACTGTCCCGCTGTGGACACCATACTGCCTGGTGCTCAGGACCAGAGGGAGCCCACAAGGAGAGCCACTGGGTGTTGGGCAGAAGGCTTCAGAAGACCAGGGGCCATTGTTTTCATTCCTGATTCCTAAATATTAATTCTCTCTTGTGTATAAGCCTGTTTTAAACAACATTTTTTAAAAAGATACCATTTTGATTCAGCTTGCTTTTCCTTGTATTTTGTGGGGACAAAGCAACAGAGTCCCATACCCATTTGATGAACCTGGAATTACAGGAATGACCTGGGTGCCAGGGGACACATCTGACCTTTGTTACTCCCCAGCTCTAACACCTTGGACAGGGACTTAGGTGCCCTCACAGGTCAAGAGTGAGGGTGAAGGGGGTAGTTCTCTACCTTCAGCAGAGCACAACAGATATGCAGCCTTAGTCTTATGGTTATTACAGGTAAGAATTCCATAAGAAACCTTCTGCTGATGTACCTCATGGCATTTCCTTTGGTAAACTGGTCAATTCCTATTTTACCAAGAGATTTTTGACCTGTTTAGAACTTTAAAAGGCAGTAATTCATTAGTAATTAAATACGTTGATATATTGACCCTAAATAATTCATCACCATCTTGTAAGTTACCTTAACACCTGTGATGTGTTTCAGGTGAATGCATATATATTGCTGCTATTGATCTTTTTGACTTAAGAGAACTACATTTTCACATGATGCTAAGGCACATGAGTCCAGGAGAGAAGAGCAGGACATGGTGGGAGATGGACAGGTGGGATCTGGTCATGGAGGGTCAGGCATACCATGTTCATCAAAACTCAATTCTCAGGAATCCAGAGACACATAAGAAAGGTACAAAATGTGTGCCATTGTGCTTGTCAAGTTGGGGAGGGGAAGGCATCCTAGAAGCTGGCTTCTTACTAGCTACTGCATCTGGTCCTCCAAACCTTCAGGGAAGTCGAAATCATATTGTAAACTTACAAAAATGGAATGAGCCCAGAGAGATTAAGTAAATGGCCCTTGATCCCATGATTACTAAGAGACAAGTCCAGGGTTCCAATACAGTATAGCCATGCTTTCTCATCGCACAGGGCACTATTGCAAATTCACCAGAATCAAAGTCTTCCTAACTGAGGGCAAGACAGTGGGAACAGGGATAATGGCTATCAGAAATGCTGGATTAATTATGCAGTATGTGAAGGGTCAAGCGGTTATTACACCCATCCCCAAGAGGCCAGTTCCAAGACCATAAACTCCAACGTATCTGCAGGATGAGCAAGCTGTCAATCTCAGTGGGACACTGCGACCATTGTAACTGTTTCTACTTTGGAAGATGGAGCGGTTCACTATGATCTCTTCAAGGTGTAAAATTCTATGCTTTTGTGATTTTAATTATGAAAGGTATTAAATTCCTTCAGCTAACACCAGGGCAGACATAGACTCAGCATCTGTAATTATTCTGCTACTGGGAGCTATGAGGTCTCTCATGTGGATTTGGTCCTTGTCTCTCCTCCTGGTACACCTGGTAGGCTCTTTCCATATGGCTCACTCTGTAGGGAATCTAGAATGTAGACCAGACAGATCAGCACTGAACATGGATTCTATGTTCTGAGAGCAAACATACAAACACTGATGTGTCTCCTCATAAGCCTCCTTTCTGAGATGCATAGAGCACCCAGACTCATGTCCAGGAGTGAGATGGGGGAAGCAACAGTGACTGTCTTTCTCAAAGTCAGATGTCTGGTACAGGGCATGGCTATCGCTGAATGAGGTGAGCCTGATCCCCAAGCCCACACTCCTAATCACTGCCAATTCCTGCCTCCCTATAGAAAATGCTCAGTGAATGTGGGTCCTCTCTTGGCCCCTGCTGAAACAGACAATTCTGTTCTGAGAGATTATTAAGGCAAATGGGAGGCCACCACATCAATATTACCATATTAGAATGTTTACTTCTAACAGGTAATTGCTATTATAGGAAACCAGCTCAAAGCAAGTACGGCTTTCATTGGGATGATCATGGCAATAGCAGAAACCAAAACAAGAGTATTTGCATAAGATATTATAGTTAATCTAGAGCTTTTAAATCAACCATGTAAGGTATAGGTCATTATTAGCCTCATTCTATGGATGAGGAGGCAGGGGGTGGATCTGTCAGACACAGTGTCGGGAATTGAGTTTCCTATGAAAAAGAAATTGTCAAAATTAATAGACCAGGAATAGCAGGGAGGACATTAGGAGAAGGAAGGGAAAAATTAAGGGGGGGGAAATCAGAGGGAGAGATGAACCACGAGAGACTATGGACTCTGAGAAACAAACTGAGGGTTTTAGAGGGGAGGGGGGAGGGGGGATGGGTTAGCCTGGTGATGGGTATTAAGGAGGGCACGTACTGCATGGAGCACTGGGTGTTATACGAAAACAATGAATCATGGATCACCCACATCAAAAACTAATGGTGTATTGTATGGTGACTAACATAACATAATAAAATTAAATTAAAAAAAAAATTAATAGACCAAAAATAAGCTGAACACATTTTAAGTAAAATTTGGATCACATCTCTGGCCATGTTGCAATCAAATACTGCTGTGCAGTTTTCTTACTTGCATTTGCCTCAGGTTCAAGATGAAGCTATTAAACGTATGGCCACCAACATGACTGCATGGACATTGCACTGTGACATTTCTTAATCGAGGCTAGGGCATTTGACTTGTCGTCCATGCTGGTCTGCATCTATTGACGGCTTCTTATGTGGTAGTACTCTGGCAAATGTGGTGAGCACCTTCTATGGGGTACAGAGCCCACCACGTATTTGTGATGCTTTCCCGCCTCTCCTGTAATAAAGGCAATTATTTCCAAGCGCTGTGGTGAGGAGCAACTAAGACAGGTCATGGATGCAAGATGTTCAGAAGAGCACCTGCCAAAGAATGGGCAGCCGGCAAAGAACAGATCATCGCACTCTGGGGACACACAAGAGGTGCGGGAGAGACAAGAGTCCTGAAGGGTAGGGAGGAAGAGGCAGTGTGAGGATGCCGGCCATAATACCAGCGGCCATCCTGTGCACAGGCCGCCTCACTTTTCTCTGAGCTGAGGAGACAGAGGCGTAGAAAGAGGATATAAGAGGAGGCCAGAACCCACTTCCCTGCAGTCTTCCCAACACAGGTCACCCTCTGGCCTTTCTCTTTTCAGTATTGTACACAGAGCCTCCAAATGATGTGAAGGGGCCTCTTTACCGCTGTGTTTATTAACAAGGACTCTGCAGACAGTAGATTCTTTAACTGAGGTGACTGCAGTCGATACATGACTCCAGTGCAGAAAATGCTGAACACTCCACATCGGAGAGCGCTGGATCCATCTATCGAAACATTTCCAGCATTGGCACTTCCAGTTTCTGGTATTTTACTTCCATTTGTTCTTCATTAAAAGCAATTCCCCAAACTGTGCACAATGTTCAGCAATTTTGTTAGCAGTTGGCAAATTGGATTCTTAATATTTAATCTAATTGAGAACAACATTACACAACTCACACTGAACAAGCAATTTAGTTGTCAGATCATCATAAAACCCCAAACACCTTTCTGATGAATGTAGTTTTACAGTCTAGCTGGAGGAAGGCTCAGATTTAAAGAAAAAAAATATATTCTCCAACTCTATCAACTGTATTCACATCTCTTAAAAACCACCAGTCACTACATGTGATGTTTTAAAAATGAGAGATGGTGCGTTGTGTGAAATAAGCACCTGGTCCATCAGTGGGGTCAAACTGAACTCAAACACTAGCTTTGCAAACCATAACCTCGTCAGAGCTGCACCCACGTACACACCAAGTCTCTCGATTAAAAACAATTTTGGGATGTGATACCATCTATAAGATTGTTGACAGGATCGGTTTTATAACAAATCAAATGCCTGGTAGAGATTAAGTGCATTATTTGGTTACTTCATAAATAGTAGATACAATGATTAAAATAATATTCTTATCATGATGGTTAATTCTATTATTTTTTTAAAGACTTTATTTATTTGACAGTGAGAGACACAGCGAGAGAGGGAACACAAGCAGGGGGAGTGGGAGAGGGAGAAGCAGGCTTCCCGCTGAGCAGGGAGCCCGATGCGGGACTCGATCCCAGGACCCTGGGATCATGACCTGAGCCGAAGGCAGATGCTTAATGACTGAGCCACCCAGGCGCCCGGTTAATTCTATTATTTTTATTAATCCCATTATAGTGTTACAGAGCGTCATCTCGGTTTTCCTCATCAGCAGATCACACTTGGGAGCTATAGGAGGTGGGCAGATGGAGCAACGGAGGAGGGAGGTTACGTTCCGTGTGTTGTTTTCATTTTCATGTAATTCGCTTTTGTTTTAAGTGATGTCTTCAAATCTTTAAGACTTGGCTTTCGGATCTGGCAGAAACATCTTTTGGGGATAGGATTTTAGCTTGTTGAGGATACAATATTGAGGGAGTTTATCTCACTGGCAAGCTGCTGCTTGTGGATTTAAGCAAGAGAAGGGCAGGTGCAAGAAGCGAAAAGAAACGGGAGAACAGTAGCAGACTGTCCAGAACCGTAAGGGCCATGGGCTCACCGAGGAGCAGAGAGAAGGCAGCAAGCCCCACCGGGCTGGGGCCCACTTAGAACAGGAGGGGCTGATGGACGTGAGCGCCCCATCCACCCTGGATGCTGCGGCCGGAAGTCAGCCCCCAACCCGACCCAGAGACTCTGCTTGTGGCCCCCACTCCCTTACAGAAGCCCCTGCTCCAGAGACCAAAGCCGGCCACACTCCCTGTGGCTTCACCTGGCCTGGCCTTCACTGCCCAACACCAGCCTGCTCTGACCCTGAACCTGGCCTCCCATCCCAGGCTGCCTGCCTCCAGACTCGGCGCCTTCACCTCCCCACACCCGTGTCCCAGGTGGCCAGCCAGAGCCCCATGCCATCTCTCCCAGTCAACGAGACGCCCTCCCTTTTGGGAGCTACTCTGTCATTTCTTCGACTCAGATGCTGCTGCTAGGAATACTTCTACTCTGAGGCAGAGAAACCTCTTTCAAGAAGAGTTCAGGATGTTTTTGAGCCTGAGTATGGTAAATGTCACTACAACCAGCAATATTCTGGAATTAAGTAGAATGCAGGAAATGTTAACATGGTGCCCAAGCCACTCATGTCCACATTTACTCAAGAGTCATTTAGTGGCTGTTGTTTCTGGGCCAGGCTAGGGAATAAAAGGATTATTGGCATATGATTTCTGGGTGCAAGGCCCGTGTGGTCCAGTGTGTGTGGCAGAGATGGGACAGTTTGGGTACCGCTCGGTAAGCGCTAGGATCAAGTTTACACACAAGGCCACGTGGCACAGGGTAAGTCATCTGCATCCATCCTGGGGCAGTCAGGGAAAGGCCATCTTATTATTTAAAAGAAATCAGTGGTTAAAGTAGGAGGCGGAACATTCCATAGGTGAAGGTCAACCTTTGGCAGAAGCAAAAATAAAATCGAGATGATGTCGGCAGAGTGTACGTGCAGGGACATGTACACATGACCCATGAAGATGGGTTTAGGTTTTGAGGCCGGAGGCAGCACCAAGATCTCTCTTCATTGTCATGAAGATGATTTTCAGGTTCACCAGCTCACAGGAGCCAAGGGGAGACAGCGTAGAGGGAAGAGAATCCAAAGGAAGCAGGTAAGTCTTGAAGCTGTGTGTTGCGCAGCGGGAAGCATCCGCACAGGAAGCGGAAGAGGGACAAGGGGAGGTGTGAAAAGGAGGATCCAAAGGTACTTTACTGACAGAGTCTGCGGGAGCCTGTCTCTGGCTTCGGTGTGCAAGGGAGGAAGGGGCCCGGTGACTCCGAGCTTCCCGGACACTCACTCAAGTCAGCAACACCGAGCACAGGCCCGGGTCCCAGGAATAGGGCCCCAGCTGAGGAGACTCGCAGCGTCTGAGATGAAACCTCTGGACCCCCATCCCTGGGGCTGGCATCCCAGCGCCATCGTTCACAGCCTTCCTGACCTCGGGCCAACTGATCTCCACAGGCCTCAGTTTCCTTATCTGTAAAATGGAGGAAATACTACTAGCTCCTTCACAGGGGGTGAGTGAAGAGTAAATCCGAGAATATGCACACAGCCTTAAGATGGGCTGGAAAAGAGTAAGAACTCCGCAAAGTTTGGCAAATATTATTCTATTAATTAACTGCAAGCACGGAGTGTGGCCTGAATATGAGCCATGGAACCACAGCCCTTATGTCTCTGTGAATTCACTGCCAGGATCACTGGAGACAGCTGGGAGGTAGCACACCGAACACTTGTATTGGGAGGCTTCAATTCAGCACCCGAAGATTACCACGGGGACAAGCCTCGGCAGGTTACATCCACCCTCGGGGACCCAGGCTCTCCTTCTATGAGAGGGGTTAACCCATCCCGGGACTGTGATGATATTCAATGGAATACCAGGGCCAAAGGGCTTTGGGACACAGAGCGTGGTGGAACTCAGGGATCGTGTTCCCATTACTCACCACAGCGGTGCTGACTCTCAAAAAGTTCAAGTCAGGCATCCTGGGAGGTGTGCATGGGCTGTGCATGCTCCCCGCCCTGCCTCCACCCTGGAAGGCTCACATCCCAGAGGCAAAGGTTAGAGTATTCCCTGAAGCCGCAAGCAGACTTTCCAGCAGCCATGAGCAAGCATTGGCTTCGTTGAAAGTTCTCCTGGGAAAGTGAATGAGATCAATATGGAACAGGATTCTTTGCTACCCAGAGAAGGGAGCCAGTGAAGCAGAGAGTATGGCAGAAGTCAGCGAGGGATGAGATTCGTCTCCAATAATAAATACTGAAGCAGACGACTGCCACCGTGGAAGGAACAGCCGGCACAGCCCCGGGCCTGCAGACACGCAGCCCGTCTATACCCGTAATGGTCTGAAGACAAGATTCCAGGAGGGCTGCACTGTTGAGTCTACTTTAGGAATAGGAGGTCCGGGGTGAGTGTGAGTAGGGAGTTGCTAGTCGCCAATAAAACTGTAAGAGACGCCAACAAAACTGGCTATGAAGGCACTGTCAACACGATTTACGGCAACTGCAGGGGGGCAGTGTTCAATAAAAGAGGGCGTATCTCCTGCTCTCAGGGATCAGACTTTGATTATACTTTATGAGCACTCATGCATCTGGTATTTGCCAAGCGCAGGTGCTCACCCACTCAAGGAGGACCACCTCCTGAAGGAAGCCACACTCTGCCCTGGGGCCTTGGGTCTAGCGGGCAAGACAGACAATGGTGTCCAATGGGGTGGGCAGTGCACCACGCGGGCGTGAGAACACTGAGCCAGTCTGGGTGGTCAGGCAGAGCCTCCTGGGGAAAGGAATATTCATTCTGGATCCTGAAAGATGGGCCAGGGGAAAACTGAAACAAAACAAAACAAAACAAAACTCTCATGTTCTGCATTTCTCACTCAGGGGAGGAATAGATGTGGTCACTCCGCTGTTTATGTTTGTGAACAAGATGGCACTTGGAAACTTTCACTGCTTCTATACTGAGCTGAATGGCTGGTCATGGAGGAGATGCTGGGGAGGGAGAATCAGCTCCCCAAAGTCTGATTTACCCACAGCAACCTTTGTCCTGGTGGACACTGCAAGAAGTGTGTCACGTAGCATAAACTATGTCTTTGGAAGAGAGCCACAAGGCTCACCATTTCGTAAGGGGGGAAACTGAGGCCTGAGACCCCATAACTAGTGGGTTGCAGAGTTTACTCAGGCCCTCAGCTGTGGAGTCTACCAAACTTCTTCACTTACTAGCGGTGTGAATTTGGGCGAATAACACAACCTCTCAGTGCCTGTTTGCTGATGACACCATTGTTACAGCCACGGTGGCCTCGTCGTTGTTGTGAGGGTTCATGAGATCATCAACACAAGCACTAGCTGTCATGAACATCGTCATCAAAATCGCCATCACCCTTTGGCACCTGGCAAGCTTGCCACTTACGTCGAGTTTGGAAAGTATTTCTGCAATCTACATTTAAACAAGTGGTAACTATGTGGAAACGTGCTTTCTGGCTAGAATTATCCATATATCTCTGGATACTTGTATCTACACAACAACATGGTATAGTTGAAAGAGCTTTTAGCTTAAGTGTTAGAAGAACTCACTCTGGAATCTCAATAACCTCCTCCATAAGATGGGAAAAAAATCAGCCTTGCTGCTGCCCTTCCTCACCTGGTTACTCATTTGTTCACTCATCACCACGCTTTCCAGAGAAATAAGGAGTTAGCGCACTCCCATGTTCAAGGCACTGGCTTGAACACTGTAGTGTTCAAGAAAGACACGGTCCCTTCCTCGGAGCTTTGGTAGAGAGGGGGACAGATTGGGGATGAGATAAGATATAGAATGTTACTGCAAAAGAGCCATGGGAAGAAGACAGGAAACGTAAGGGTTTCTTCTGGGCAGGCTTTTAAGTTGAGAGAATTCTCGTTTCTATAACAAAAACAATCTCTCTCTTCTAAGCAACAGCAGGACTATCAGTGGAAGGCATATTTAACCTACATCCCTTCAAACCAAGGATAATTGATAGACTCTAATGGATGCAAATTTCGTGTTTATGGAAACATGATAACTGAGATCACTCCCAACGATGTGAGCAATGAGACTTTGGCAGAAAACAAAAACTCAATCTATGCAAATGTAGCTTTTGAGTTAACCAAAAACCTTTTGTGCACATGAGCAAAACCAGGAATAATGCTACTTCTATGAGTTCTAATTGTAGCTGTGCTAAAAATAGGGAAAAAATAAAAACAAGAGAAGGAAAACAGGAGACAAGCGCTACCACTTCTTCAACATTCACCACATGCTGTCACTGCAAATACATTAAACGTGAGAAAAATGCGTGGGGCTAGCACTGTGTTCTGTTGCTAACTACTAAGTAATTTAGTGCAACACACAAAATGCACAGAGCAGTCACTTCAGAATTACATGGAGGTAGGCCAGAATTTCAGTTCAAATAACTGCCCTTAGCACAGACGCCTAACCTTACAGATCCTTAGATTCTCCACCTGGAGAATGGGCCTCACGCTTAGAAATGTTGGTAGATGGTGGAAGACTCAGAAGAGAGGATGTTTGCAGAAACTGAGCACTGTGTATAACACAGTGCCTCCAGATGTGTGCTACGGTCACTGAGTCTACACTCGAGAGATCCTGTTCAATGACCTGTCTCCCCTGAACACACACACGAACACCCACACACACCCCATGTATGTTGAATGGTTCCCCATCAGCCTAAGCAAGACAGAAACAGCTTACCTGGCATTGGCAATATGCCCTTCAAGAAAATTAAATTGAAACAAACAAGCAAATAAAACCATTTCTAAGATCCCAACAATAAACATAAGTTGAAATAAGTTGAACACATTGCAGGTGATGATAAATATCATGTGCTACTTTCCAGGCGGAGCCAACACATGTTACATGGGCAAACGCCATTAATAATCACACAGCTGAACACCAGCAATTTGGTCTCCATGGGAACAGAAGGTAATATCACACCACTGTTCTTTGATGGATCTTTTATTATTTCAGTATTTGAAAAGAGATTTTTCAAGATGATAGAGACTATCAAACACATTCAATTATGCATCACATTGGAGATACAAAGTGTGGGGTCTGGAATATTCCTTTGTCCTGCTCATTTTTCAGGAAGAAAAGAGGACATTGATGGGGAGAACAGGCTGATATTTTGGAGAAGGGATCACAATAGCCAGTCCTCCTGTGGTTCCTAGAATTGCCAAGCCCAGAACCTGCCTCTGGAAGCTTTCATCCCAGAGGACTGACTTCCTGCCTTCAGTCATTTTACAAAAGCCTACCGGGAACTAGTGAATGCCCAGAGCCCTAGTCAACTCAGGGAGAGTGCTCAGCAATCATGTAGTAAAGCACATCAAATCTGGTTAGATACATGAGATGGAGACTAACAAAATATCAAAAGAGCAGTTTAAAGTAACTTGGGAAAGGCCATACCTTCCCTAATTCATCAAAAACAGAAGGAGTCACCCTTGGATTTTCTACTTCACCTAGACCTATTTATTCTCTGATAAAATGCCGCCCCCCCACTTCCTGCTTTCATTCCCTGGGTTGAGTTCCAGCCTGAATTGCTGTAAGCGCCTCCTGCCTGTTCTGTTCCCTTCCTCTAGGAGCTACCTGGGTGAGAGATGTGGGTACGCTTGTGCTGGGGATTAGCTGTTACCAGAAACCACAGACAGTGTAACAATTCATGGGAGGCTGGCCTGTGCCTCACGCTATCTTACATGTTTTAGTATATTAACTCATTTACTTTTCACCCCAAATCTGTCAGTTTTTCACACAGCAATATTTTTTTTTATCTTACAGATGAGTTTGCCTCAGATATAGAAAGAATAAGCAACTTGCCTAGAATCACATACACCCTCACACACCTGCTCATGCACAAGAAGGAGCGGAGTCCAGAACAGAACGTAGCAACGTGGCCCCAGAGTTCATGGTGGATATTGCAGGCACTCCAGCAGGTCTATGTTTGGGTTACCCAAAGATGACAAGAACCTCCTGGCTCATGGGTGGATCATCATTCTAGCCTGGAATCCAGAGACAACCCGCCATTTCCTCCAGACCCGGGTTCCTTCTAAAGGCAGTTCAAACATAATTCCAGTCACAGCTGCAGTGCTGTTCCTTGCTCTGGCTCAGCCTGGAAAGGCCCTGCTGTGCTCAGCTGCTAGTAAGAAGCAAATAGCCTCGTTGTGGAGACTGGAGTCTCTGAAGCCTAGGTTTGTATTCTAGATGCTGCGCACTAGCTGGTTCCATGAGCTTTCTGCACTTTCCTTTCCTCATCTTAAAAGTGACACAAATAATGACCTGGCTCAGAGATCGTCATTATAATTAAATGAGTAAATCAACGTAAAGAGCTTAGAAATGTATTTGGCACATCAATGACAATAATGATGGTGGTGGTGGTAGTGGTGAGGATAAAAGGAAGCCATGTGTATATACCTCTACCCCACAAAAGACTTCCAAGAAAATTAATCGTTCAAGCCCTCTACTCAAATAGCTCGGGTAAATTTCAGCTCCTGGTTTACAATGAAACAGGAAATAGGGTAACAGCAACAACAGTATCTGCACCTACATCCATGTTTAAAGATGCTGCCAAAGGGGGGCTGGAAGGAGGGGCGATTGCTTGAGCCAACAATGAGTAACAGAGACCAAGGTACATTCTCATTTGTAAAACTAAAAATCCACATAAAAACATGAAGTAACGGTTTTCAGATATTGGCCATCAGACTGCATAGACTACAACTGAAGTGAGTCCTACTACTGTCCTCACATTCCTGCCTGCAGGAATTTTCCAGGACGTGAAATAAGAAAGTGGAGCTTATTCAAATCCTGGAAGCCTCCTTGAGTCAAGGAGATGGGACTAAGAATTCAGGAGACCAAGGGCCCAGAGATCACAAGACAGAGCACTAGGGATGACAGCAGAGGAAACAGTTCCCAGAGCTGGTACACAACTGGGAATGATGGGTGCATCCACAGACCAGAGTAGGGGACCTCACAATCCATGGGATGATGGGCAGAGCTCAGAGAGGCACTATCTCAGCAGCTGGATAAAATTAGCCCTAGAGGAAAGACTTCTCTCATCCCCCACTAGCAAACCTTAAAAGGAAGCCCCGGAAGGATCAAACTGATCCCAAATAACTTAAATGCATCCCACAACAAAGCTCTCCCTCTCTCTCTGTGTATATCTATTGATATATGCGTATTTGTTTTTATATGTATTTGTTATTATAAATACATGTTTATATTTTTACATTATTTATATAATGAAAATGAAAAGGTAAACACAATGCCTGACATTGAATCAAAAATTACCAGGCATACAAAGAGCCAGGAAAATACAAGACATAATGAGGAGCAAAGTCAAACAGTAGAAACTAAAGCAAAAATGACACAGATGACAGAGAAGCTCTCAGCAAAGGGAGGTACAGCAAGGAAAAGGAGGGGAGGTAGTGAGGGGAGGTGGAGGTGTGGGGGAGAGGTAGGAGGAGATGGGGAGGGAGCTGAGAAGGAGGCAGAAGCAGAGAGAAAAGGGGGTCAGAGGAGGAAGCCAACTAAGCAGGGAGAGAGATGAGGACAGAGAGATGGGAGAGATGCCTGGCAAGACGGCAGGACAGAGTTAGGGGCAGGACCAGGAAGTGATAAGAAAGGATGTAAATGTGATAACAGAAAGGGTGGAAGAGCATTGTTTGCTCTGCTTCTTGAGAACTCTGACCACAATGATAACTTATGTCTTACTGATATAATTAGGTATTTAATATATCCCTCAGAGGGGCCACGCCAGTGCCCCACTTGTCCATGAGGCCAGGACAGCATGTGTCTTACTCACTGCAGTTTTAACACAGTCCCAGAATATACTGAGATGGCCAAGTTGCTGAATATGTTCAAGAAGAACAGGGACAGGGGATGCCTGGGTGGCTCAGTTGTTGGGCATCTGCCTTCGGCTCAGGTCATGATCCCAGGGTCCTGGGTTGGAGCCCTACATCGGGCTCCCTGCTCCGCGGGAAGTCTGCTTCTCAATTTCCCACCCACCTCCCCGCCTGTGTTCCCTCTCTTGCTGTGTCTCTCTCTGTCAAATAAATAAAATCTTAAAAAAAAAAAAAAGAAGAAGAAGAAGAACAGGGACAAGTATTACTATTACTTTACTGACCAGGGGAGACTAAGTCTTGAAGGTTCACTGAATTACTCAAGGACAAAAACTAGTCATGGCAGAGTCTAATTTAAATATGGGTTCTTTGCTCCCAGTCCAGGGATTCCTTCGAGCCAGAAAATAAAATTATTCTTTTTTTTTAAAGATTTTATTTTATTTATTTGAGAGAGAGAATGAGAGAGAGAGAGAGAGAGCATGAGAGGGGGTTGGGTCAGAGGGAGAAGCAGACTCCCCGCCGAGCAGGGAGCCCGGTGTGGGACTCGATCCCGGGACTCCAGGATCATGACCTGAGCCGAAGGCAGTCGCTTAACCAGCTGAGCCACCCAGGCGCCCAAAATACAATTATTCTTTTTGGTAACTCTTGCCAAGTCTTCAACTCTTCGGTGAATAGTTATGCTCAAATTATAATTTGTATTTTCTCAGATGGAACAGTTATGAGCACAAACAGGCTCAGGGAGCATTTCTGCAACATTTAGGAGAAAGAAATGTTCTGTACAAGCTGCAGGTGAGGGAAAGGCCACCAAAGGACAGTGCATGGCAGCATGGAGGCTGCTGTCCCAAAGAGAGGAGGTTCTTGGGGCACCTGGATGGCTCAGTCTGTTGACTACCTGCCTTCAGCTCAGGTCATGATCCCAGGGTCCTGGGATCCAGTCCCACGTTGGACTCCCTGCTCAGTGGGGAGTCTGCTTCTCCTTCTCCCTCTGTCACCACACCCCAGCTCATGCTCTTTCTCTCTCTCTCAAATAAATAAAATCTTAAAAAGAGAGAGAGAGAGAGAGAGGAGGCTCTTTACATTGTGGACTACATCCTTCCATATGCGGATTTCAAGGTTACGCACATAGCACACAGGTGTTACACAGAGTCTGCCACACAGAGTTCTTCTCTGCCTCTTTCTATTTGTGTGAACTAAGGCAAGTTAAGTTCCTCTCTCTGGGCCTCAGTTTCCTTGTGTCCAAAATGCAGGTGATGAGGTTTAGCTCAGAGGGTTATCATGGGCATTAAATAGGATGAAGTGTAGAGAGGGCACCAACTGCCCTGTGACAATGGCTACTCACTTTGGGTCCATTTGTGGGACAACTGTTGTTCTGGAGGAACAGTTACTGCTCCCAACACCTGTGGTCTCGCAGCTCAAAGTCTAGCAAGAAATTGGTTACAAAACAGGTAATGCCAAGGAAATACAAAGTTTGCCATGGTAAGAGTAAGCAAGAAGTTATCTGGGGCCCAGAGAAGGGCCTCCTATAACCCAGCCTGGGGCCTGGGGAGAAGGGAGGAATCGGGAGGCTTTTGGAAGAAAGCCACTAAGAGAATACGCGGAAGTTTATGTGGTGGAGCGTCTACTGCCTTCTTCACAGACATACTGCCAGGGGTGTTCTGGAGCTCTGGCTCCGTACCAAGCGCCCTATGTATGCATTATCTCTAAATCAGAGGTGATGAGCTCTGGGACTAGAGTGACAGATCCTGGGTTGGAACCCAAGTGTGTCCAACTCCAAAGTCTGTACCTGTTGGGCCATTCCAGGAGACCTCAACCTGAGGATGCATCAGAATCACCTGAGGAGACTTTTTTAAATACTGTGGCCTGAACCCCAACCTAGTGATGCTGAATCCCCGGGAGTAGAGCTCAGATGGGCATAATATTTTAAATGGTTTCCCAGGATATTCTGCTGTGCACTCCTGGTTTATAATTACTGCTCTCTCTCCAACTGCAGGGGACCGCCCCAGGGAGACGCTCTCTCTGCCGGTGGCCTGGTACCACGGTCAACTTTGTCTACCACCACCGAGCTACTAAGAGGTACAAATTTGTTGGACTTCTGATGTCTATACCTATTTTCCATATACACTGAGAGCAGAGAAGCTGTGAAGCTTGACAGGCATATGTTGGCAGTGGATAGACCTGGGTTTGACAAGGTAGGTCTGATAGGCGGAGCTGAACAATAGACTCCCCCGAGTCAGCTTACTAGGGGGTGTGGCACACAGGCCAGCCTTGAGGGTGTCTATCTCAATTTCTCCCTCTTCCTCTCAAAACTGCAAGCTGATCTTTAGTCCAGGGCAAGACCGGGAGAAGGCGGAAGGAGGGCAGAGCACAGTTAGGCCTACAAGTGGTGCCAGCATGGTGGGGAGGGGCCCTGATGATACCCTGGTTCCCAGGACTCTCTCCAGCCGGTGGCCTGCAGCATCTGCCCTGCCTCGACCAGCGGACATCTTAGACCAAGGCGCGAGAAGCAGAGGCATATACATGGTCGCCTTTCTCCGGAGACCCATAGTTACAGTCAGAAGAGGTCTGACAGCACTACACTAACAAACAGCCCTGAGGTCTCAGTGCATAACGCTGCGAGAGCTGAGTCATCACCCACACAAAGGCCACTGTGGGTTAGCAGTGTTGGGGGCAGTTTTCCTGTAAGCAGGGATCCAGGGGTGTCCCAACTTGGGACACTCCCACCCATTGACATGCACCCTTCAAAGGTGCCACAGAATGAATGGACAGCCTGAGGCGTCACGCAGAGTATTTTTAAGGGACAATTCTCAGGTACTCCACGGGCTCAAACCGAGGTATATGGCCCTCAACTAACTGCCAGGGAGGCTTGGGAAAACACCTTCACATGTACACAGAGAAACAAGGCTGGTGAGGACACAGCCAGTCGGCCATCCCTGTGGTCCTGATCACCAGCCCTGCTTCACTCTTCTCCCTCCACCTACAACACCCTCATGCAAAGGGCGAGGCCCCGGTCCCAGGCATTCGCTGCCTCGTATTCCAGCTTGAAGATTTCTGGGTGGTGGAAGGTGCTGTTGACATTGGGTCTGATATGGCTCTTTTTATTCCAATGACCAAAGACCTAAGGATATCAATTAACTGGCCTTCACAACGGGCAATGGTGGAAACAAGCAGCAGTAACTGCCACGGACAGTCCCCTGAGGGATAGAGAACGTGTGGGATGCACAGCAGATTGAGCTCTGCAGGTGTCTAGAGAGGGCACAAAATCCATGATGGAACAATCCGGTCCATTCCCCTGGGTCCACGCAAGCCCCAGTCCCTGGGTCTGCCTTCCAGGAGGCTGGGGTGGCAGGGAAAGCATGGTCCCTGGGGGACACATGCTGCAAGGGGGGCCCAAGGGTTAGATTAGCCCTGAATAGCCAGTCTTGCAGTCTCAGCTTGTGGTTTCTTCAGCAACACAGTTTTCTTGAAAATTTAGTAGGCTGTCAATCTATTGGTTTCCAGTCTCTTCCCTGTGCTCTTACGTCTGCTGCATTTCTTTGTTATTTTTTGTTTGTTTTTGGTTTTTTGCCCCCAGGTCTCTATAGAAACTAAGCAGAAGATGCCTTGAAGCTTTCTGGGTCACGATGCAGGAGAGCTGAGGCATTAATCTGGTGTTTGCTTCCAGTCACTGTCGCTTTACTCAACTGAGAGGTGTTCTTGGGGTCTGTCAAAATTTTTGTTTGTTTTTGTTTGTTTTTAAAATGACCTCAATGCGTTTGTTCAAAAAGAAAGAGGCTTTCCCACCTCCGCTGGTCCCCACACGTCCTCATGGGTTTTCTCTGTCCCCTTTTATGTCTGCGTGAACGCTAATCCTTTCCTGAGCGCACTCTGTCACCCCTCACCAAACACAGCCACAGGGAACACAGACACACCGCGGACCTTCTGTCTTCCGACCGGGGAGTCTCCACTTCTGGATTTCCGATCGTTCGGGTCCATGCCATGCTTTTAGGTTTTTGTTAAGGCCAGACCGTAGAAAGCAAGTGTTTTTCTTAAGTAACACTAACTGCTGTGATAGGCAGTCCATAAATCTGTTTCTTCACATCATTTTTTCTTTTTTTTTCTGTTTTCCCAGAGTCTGATACCAGTCAGTGGATCTCCTGTGTGGCTCTCCTCCAGTCTCTCCTCATCCGGGTTCTTTTGTTTTGTGCCACCGTGGGTCCCAAACACATGACTCCTGAGGTCACCATCGAAGAAAGGAGGCCCAAAGGATCAAGCAAGATGTTTGGAGAGTAAGGAGGAAAGAGGCTTGTACACCTTCTGTCCCCATTTCATTGACCTGAGCCTAGGCTCAGGGCCTCAAGGGAACTGCAGGTGTGGCTGGTAAGAATGCAGGGAATGTGGGGGCCATGCCCCAATCCCTCCCCACCCTCCCCCCCCACACACTGAGGTTCTGCGTCTCCAGAGTTAGCCCATCTGCCTGGGCTGTCTCTGCTGGGGGGGGGGGGCACAGCACCCTCTCTGGGGGCAACCGGTTCTAGAGGCTCGAAATCCTGGCTCCCATGACAGTGTCCCTTCCGCTGCGACCACATTAACTAGAAAAGGCCTGCTCTACGTCCACTGGCTGATACCTGCCCAGCTAGATGGCAAGAAAGAACCACATGAATTATCAGTATACTGGGTAGAGTCAGTTACAGGCTCTCGCCATTCAGCAAGACCTGGTTCAGAGATTTTGGAGTGAAACGTTTCATGTTCAGACCTGGTTTTCAAATTCACACAACGCTGGGCGCATCTTGACAAGAGTCAGATCTAACACCTGCCAAGGGTCTGTGAGACTCGAACTCTGCTTCTTCTCTTAACCACCACCTTGCTAGCATGGCTGCGTGTGGGGTGCTGGCTGGAGCCCAGCGATCCTGAGGGGGAGTGGGTGCTGCGAGTGAAGCTGATGGAGTGCCAGAGAGTGGCTCCATGGTGTGTGGAGCCCCAAACTCCCCGCCAAGGATCATCTAGGTGCTTCACATCGTGTCCTGCTTGCTCATCACGGTCACCCTGGGAGCTCATCCTGCTACCCTTAGCACACAGTCTACAGGTCCCTGCAGGGGACAGTTCCCTCCCCACCCCCCACCCCACCCCCCACCCCACCCCTGTCCTCAGGAGACTCACTCACATCTGTCCCTCTCTCAGTCACTAGGTCCCAGCCCGGGGCTACAGCATCTTCATCACATCAATTTTTCCCACCCCAGGGCTTTTGCCACAGTACACTTACTCAAACATTCTTCCCCTTCCAGGACCACTGTTAATTCATAGGTTACTAACCAGAGTTTCTCTCCTTGGTGGATGAACAGAAGAGGGGGAAGGTCCCTCATCTGGATGGACACAGCCTCATGGATGCCCAGCTTGGCGAGTGGAGAGTGGGCAGCATTTCAGCCCCAACTCACCTGCTCCACCAGGTGTCTTTGTGTAGTGTGCAACTTACACCACTGTACAGGGCAGCCCTACATCCCTCAACACCTCTGGCTGTGCCTCATCCTTCACATCACAGCCTAAATTCCCCTTGCTCAGGGAAGCTCCTCTGTACCAAAGACCAGTCCAGGTTCCAAATAATAGCAGCTCCTCGACATTCATGACAATATTAAGTAAAGAATGGTGTGTTTTCTTGAATGTATATCTTGCTCTTAGCTAAACTCCCAGAGTCAAGCGTACACTGCAGGTTAAATATGCAACATGACGCTTAAAAAATGAAGGATCAAATACAGATATGGGATGCACATCAGCCTCAATGCAAGTGTCTGGCTCTCCAGCTTACACGTTTTCTCCGTGACCTCCTCCTCAAGGCAATGGCACCCTGTTGCTGGCTCCTGAGCTAGTGTACGATGGAGGCAACTGTCATACGAGTATCTGGCAGGTTGCTAGCATGCTAGACATCGACAGCAACAACATCGGCCCAAGAGGCCAACTCTCTCTGGTGCCTGGGCAGCACATAGAGCCCTGACCTCTCAGCCCCTAATCCTCCTGATTTAGACTTCTATGTGACAGGCTGTGACATCCATAGGAGGGCACAGGCAGGAAAATGGCAAAGAGCTCTGGAGACCGGCAGTCCACTCCCAGGGTCCGCAATCCTGTTCCTCCTTAAAACTCTGGCTCTTGAGCAAGCCTGTCATCCGCCTGCTTCCTCAGGGCAACAACTGTGATTCATCCTGGGATTGAAGGGTAAAATGTCCTTGGAGTGATTTAATTGGGAGCATCAAGATGAATGACTGTGCCCTCATGGAATGCTTTTAAGTGCAACAAAGTGACTCATGAAGCAATTATTACATTCAGACAAGACAGCAGAGGCCTGTCCAAAGTGCACATGTAGGAGAGAAAATAGTGGGTTAGTGTACCTGAGTGGTCAAAGAAGGCTTCACAGCAGTGGTGATCACTGGAGTGGGTTTTGAAGGATAAAGAGGAGTTCTTCCAGGGGAAAGAGTGATCAAAGAGGGTCAGAGAAGAATATTCTAGGCAGAGAGAACAGGCGATGTCCCCCTCTTTGAGTTAAATGCTCTTTTAAAAAATGTAAATGCCTAAAGTAGGGTCACCCAAAATGGATGATCTCAGCCATTCACACTTTAGCGTGAATCACGTTTGCTGGTTCTCCCTGTTAGGAGCTAGCTCACCACGGAGCCCTGACGCCCCATGATAGATGACACCACGCGTGCTTATTGTTCAAGTTCCCTCTGTACTTCAGTCACAGCCAGGACACCCATTCTCTCTCTCTTCTGCCTGCCGCACCTCCACTTTGTTCAGGCCTCTACTGCACTCGCTAGGGGACCACTGCAACAGCCTGTGACCTTCTGTCCCTGCCCCAGCCCTACCTCTGCCAATCAATCCTGGACAGAGCAACAGGAAGGATGACACATCCTATCGCGCTGATCCCCTGCATGCGACATTGCCGTGGCTAAGCAGGTTACAGGGTTCCCGAGGATCTGGTCACTGGTGACCTTCCCAGCCCCGGGTCTGGCCACACTGACCTCCCCGGAGTTCCCCAATGTGGCACGCCCTTTCCCTCACTGCCCTCTGCCCTGATGCTACTCTTCCTCACCCCCTCACCCGAACAACTGACAATTCATTCCTCTGGATTCAGATTAGAGCTCCTTCCCTCTGGGAAGTGTTTCTGGACTGCGTCCCAGTCTCAGGAACCTGGCCCTGTTTTGTATTCCCCTAGCGGACCACCGGCACCACCAGGAAATGGATGATTCCTACAGTGCTGGTCCCTGTCTGGGGTCTGCATGTCTCTCTAGGCTGTGCGTACCACCCCAGCACAAGAGCGATCAAATTACATGCTCTGTAAAAACATGTTAAGTAAAGCAATAATTGAAGTTTCAAGGAAATGACATTCTCTCTTTTAAAAATAGGGGGCTAGGGGCACCTGGGTAGCTCAGTCGGTTAAGAATCTGACTCTTGATTTCAAGTCAGGTCATGATCTCAGGGTTGTGAGATCAAGCCCTGCCTCGGGCTCCGTGCTGGACATGGAGCCTGCTTGAGATTCTCTCTCTCTCTCTGCACCCCCCACCTCTCTCCCTCTCTTAAAAAAAAAAAAAAAGGATTTGCAAGGCCCCTACTAATGTCTGGTCTTGGAAGACAAAGGACTTAGGAAAGTACTAGTCCATGGCAAAAGACAGATATAGATTCAGAGTCCTACATCCTGTTCCC
The DNA here is from genome assembly GCF_009762305.2 of Zalophus californianus. NCBI lineage: Eukaryota > Metazoa > Chordata > Mammalia > Carnivora > Otariidae > Zalophus > Zalophus californianus. The sequence goes on from NC_045598.1 coordinate 186,459,630, forward strand.
TGCTTAAAGTCCCTCCCTCCAGGAAGCTCTCCATCAATCACCCCGGTGGTGAGCCCCTCTCTCCCGTGCTGCAGCCAACTACAACACCGGAGACAAATTATTTCTTAATGTTTCTCTCCTGTAATTAAAAATTACTTTTTCAGTCTCTTTTTTCTGGCTATAATTGCAAACTCCACAAGGGTGGGTCTGGGGCTGACTTTCTGATGGTCGCTCCACTCCTCCTCCACCTGAGTGTTAAATATAACTGCTGTCTCAATGAGAGCAAAGCATGGCTTAGGCTCAGGTTCCTCAACCGCAAAAAGGAGCTGACGCCAACAGAGACACCTGTTGCCACTGGCATGCTCGGTGGCGAACGTGCTGCACACGGCCGCCCACTTACTGGGGGCGCACCAGGAGAGGGCAGGTGACAGTGATTCAAAGGGGACATAAGGTAAATGCTGGATGCAGTGGGGCCTGGGCACATATCCAGGGCCCACCGGAGACCGGCTGCCCAACTACCAGCAACTTTCTGGAGGTACTAGAGTACCTCTATGATGTGGATTATTCCAGGAGCCATGAAGAAGCACAGTAAAAATGGTCAGCTCAGAGCCTAACACGTGGAAGGGCTCAACACATTTAGCTGACATAATTATGTTAAATGGTGACTGTGATGTGTGGTGACGTCATCACACCATCCCTGGGGGGGGGCGGGGAACAGAAGGGGAGAGGGCGTGGGGAGAAAAGGATGTTCAAAGGGGGAAAATTCTTTCCCCTCCTGAGTCCCAGGCAAACCTTATAGGTGAACACGTTTCAGAAAAGAAGAAGAAACAGAGGCTCAGAGTGGTCACGTGACTTGCCAAGCTCTCACAGGTCATCCTCAGAAGAATCTGACTTTAGCCCTGCCAGGTTTCTGTACTCGTACCCAGTGTTCTTGTCTGTGCACCTTGCTGCCCGCTCGCCTGGTGATCACTCAGTCTGTGTTGACTTGGTGTCTGCTGCACTGCACCCCGAGACGGGGGCAAACACAGTCTGGGAAGGGATGCTCTGACCCATCCTGGCCACCTGACATCACAACACACCTAGAAACCCTGGAGTGGAAGAAGGCCTCCGAAGGCAGGCAATGTGGAATAAAGGCAGTTTTCACTCATGAACAGGATGGTGCATAAATAAGCAATACTGTAGACTTTTGCACGAAAAGTCCACTTTCAGGGATTTATATTCTTTTGTGGAAATGACCTGTGGAAGGCTGCCAGATTCATATGCGTGTGAACGCAACGCACCAGAGAGTCAAAGCCCACCATTGCTGTGCGCTGGAGAGCAACTTGTTATTTGTTTTAGTAAATCAGATTAGCAAGATTTTAGTAAATCAGATAATCGTTTAAATGAGAAAGCTTTAAATTATTTAATTCTGGTGGAGAGGGTAAGTACAACAGTGCTTGACGTCTTAATTCCTGAAACAGCAAATGGCATTAAACACATTTGTTTTAAACCATAAAACAGGTTTTTCATTAAATAACTATTGTGTTTTCCTGATGACTTCTGATTCTTCCCCAGGTAGTGAACCTTAGAGCATGTTGCTCCCAGATTTCAAACAGCTGTTCCTCCACACTCAGCTACCGGCCCCCACGCTGAAGCTTATGCAGCACACTCCCCGAGCAGGCGTCCCGCTGGAGAAATGAGCTGCAGCAAAGCATGGGGCCGAATAGAGAGAGTGGAGTTCTAGGTGCGCACCTGCCCACCGCAGGGAAGCCATCTGGGTGTACTGGGCTCTGCTTCCTTATGTCAGTCAGCAGGAAGTAAAAATGGGGACTAATCCTAATTGTTCCCAAAGTCGAATTATGCCTTTTGCGGTCCCCAGGCACTTTTCATCTGTTAGAAAATGTATTTAAAATTCTATTTTCATGACTGCATTGATATAATTTCCTATCATCTAGCTAGCTAGCTAGTCACACACACTTTTTGATTTTACAAGATATTAAAACATTCCATCAGTCCCCAAAGTACTGTAGTCACTGGGTCCTGGGTCTACTGTGTCTTAGGGCTAAGTCGGCAGTGGTCACCCCTCACACAGGATCGAGAACCTAATGCTACGCCATCTCCCTTCATCTGTACCTCCAACACTGAGTGAGCACCTGCAGTGTGTCAGCAACTCGAATGGGCACCGAGGGTTACAGAAATGAAGATGCCCACCAGGTGGGGGCTGAGGCTGCCATTCCCATGAGCGCTGTGTCGCCAACTCCTTGTCCCGTCCCTGGACAGAGTAGGTGCTTGATGAATATCAGATGAGTGAATAGACCAATGGCAGCATCTCTGCTCACGGAGACATCACACGCCAGAGGTAATCTAGTGATGTGTTCACATAGCAGTAATGCTTGTCTCAGCCTTAACTATGGGACTCTGGGTCCTCGTGAAAGGAATACGAGGGTGTTGACAATAACAAGCAAGGGTAGATTTAAAGCAAGGGTAAATTACAAAGACGCCAATAAAAATGGAGGCAAAGAGGTAAAAAAGGAGCATTCCTAGAAGGTGGGAGATGTCTGTCTGGAAGGCAGCTCCGTGCCTCAGTTTCCATCCCCACCCGGTCCCACCAGACACGTGCCTGCCTTCAGTGAGGGGCCATCACGACACGAGGCTCAACATGGAAGTCTATGTAAAGCTCAGCACTCCATGTACCTGTGCTGTGGGGGCATTACTCTCTTCCAGGACGATGCTGTTTTACAATTCTCTGTAATCCGACTTAAAGGGGAAGTGGCTCCAGAGCCACAATCTAGAATATTCTCTCAATGACATGCTCCTGGGTCTGGAAAGCATGTCCTAAGTCATGCTGAGGATGGAGGGGTTTCACCTTGGTGGCCGATACATTCATCTCAGACACATTCATCTGCTCTGCACGGCTTCTGTGATTTCCACGGGTGAGGCAAGGATCTGGGAGGCTCACACTGCCTGCTAGAACACATCGACTGGAAAGTGAAATATCTAACAGTCTACTTGCAGGGGCGTTGGTTCTCTCGTATTCAGATGTTCTCAGATTCCACAGTTTCTGACCTGTTCCTTCAACAAAGGCCTCCCGAGCACATGTGCTGCGCCCTGCACACGGAGGCAGACAAAGCAGAACCATGCCCAGCCTTGCAGAGCGGGAGTCCCTGCCCCTTCTTTGCTTAACCATTAACCTCCTTATGGCTAAAGACCAGGTGGAGAGAGGGCAAGAGGCTGCCCAGCTGTGTGACTGCAGAGCTAGAACTTAACCTCTGTCCCAGGCTCCTCATCTGTAAAAGGAAATACAAGGTCGAGGAGATATATGGAGCCCTTGTGCATCCAGGGCTTAACAGAGCAGGTGTTCAAACATTCGATGTAAAATGACTGGCGTCTCACTTTACATACTAGCGCAGAATTTTAAACCTTCAATTACTGCTTTGTCTGGTTCACTAGGCCCCAGGACCCACTGAGGGAGAGACCGAGGCGCATTCGTGTTAGCCCTGCAGCACATAGGTGCTAGCACATAGTAGGGGCTAAAAACATGACCGATGCAGATGAACACATGGCGCAGTCATGTCCCTGCCCATGGAGGCCGAGCTCTGAGGACAGAGAGTCCTAGAGCCTGTGCTTCTCTACCAGGCGCTGCCATCCTGCCCCCAGGGAGTGGAACAATGCTAGGATTTCAGTGATGCTGGGGGGGTGGGGGGCGCAGCCCAGGGGCTGTATCTGGAGGGAAAAAGGGATTATTTGGATTTGGATTTGGATTTGGATTTGGATTCCTGATCTTCAATGAGAGCTTGCCAGAACCTGAACATTCACTAAGTGTGATAGCAGATTTCATGTGTCCATTTTGCCAGGCCACAATACCCAGCTCCTCAGTCAAGCACTATTCTAGGTGTTTCTGTAAAGTTATGTTTTAGAAGAGATTAGCATTTAAATCATCAGACTCTGAGGAAAGCAGATTATCCTCCATAATGTGGGTGGGCCTCACCCAATCAGCTGAAGATCTTCATAGAAAGACTGACCGCGCCCCCTCCCGCCACCAAGAAGAAAGCATCTGGTCATTGGGTCAGACTGCCTCTGGGCTCGAACTGCAACTGGTGCTTGGGTCTCCAGCCTGCTGGACTAACCTGATGATTTTGGACTTGCCAGCCTCCATAATCACACAAAACAATCCCTTAGAATATATCTGTGTGCGTGTGAGTGTGTCTGTGTATACATACACACACCCTCCTGGTTCTGTTTCTCTGGAGAATCTGGACTAATAAGTCAAGCATGTATCAAATGCCCCTGGTTGCATCAGGCAGTGACGGGGATATCACAGGGAAAATAGCAGAGAAGGACTGAGGGGAGGCCCCAGCACGATCTCATCCAATCCTCTTTATACACACGGGGAAACTGAGACCACAGAGGGCAAATGTCTGACCCAAGGTCACACAGCAGGCTAGTGCTGAAAACTAAGAACAAAACCACACCTAAGACCCTTCCTTCAATGCCCTACCCACAAGACCACATGGGGGCTTTTGGAGTAACATTCAATTTAATTATGTGAGTAAACTAAAAGAAAAATAATCCGAAAAAAAGAAAAGAAAAATAATCCAACAGAGGGTTTTACCGAGCACTTTGTTCCAGGCTCTACACTCCAGGCTTTAATATGCTTATTTCATTTAATCTTCTCAGCAACCCTGCAAGGCAGGCATTAGTGTCCCTTTTTGACAGATAAGCCGAAAATCAGAGAGGGGAAAATAATTCCCGTAGGGCAAAGCTGCTGGCTTGCAATGGGGAGGGGATGCGAGCTCCAACTCTAAATCTGAGGCTCCAGCCGCCTGGGTGCAGCAGGAAAGAGTGGGGCTGCACACAGGGAGGGAGGGGCCCGGCTGATGAGAAAGGGACCCTGGCCTCCCACGATTTTTCATGCGGTCAGCACCTTTTGCTGCTGAACTCTAGTTTCTGCAAATGTCTTTGCACAGAAAGGCTTATTTTGAAGGGAACACCTGGTGTCTAATCCTTCCAGCTGATGCTGCAGTCTGCGTGGATCCCCATGTTATTTGCTAATGCACTGGGCTTCTTGGGGATTTGGATGCACAGCTCCTAGGGGAGGAAGGGGGAGTGGATTTTATTCTCTGCTCGGCAGCCCTTGCCTGGTGGGAAGGCATGGGGTGGGTGCACAGCACTGAGCGCGCCATAATTGGATGGGACCCAAGTGGAAAATACACAGGAAAAGAATCAGGTCCTGAAAATAACCCATTGAGCTAAGCTCCATGAGCAAGTTCACTGCTGAGCACCCACAAATAAGCTATTTTATCTGACTCTTGTAAAAGACAGGGATGTCTTCTTTGACACACATCCCCAAAAATAGCCAAGAAAAGAAATGGGGGGGGCTATACTGTATCATGTGCCTGCTATGGGTCTATTTTTGTACTGTCTTTATATATATTAACTCTTGAGATCCTTTCTAAAAGCAGGTATTACCCCATTCTCATTTTGAGAAATTGAGTTTCCAAGGGTGAATCAAACTCCGCCAAGTCACAGGGCCCTGAGGGGCACATCAGGTGTCTGAGACCATAATCTTCTCTCTCCCATGTCACACCGCCTCAAGGGCAGGGACCTGGCGGGGTCATGCTCAGCCTCTCAGATGCCACAGAGTCAGTGTGCCCTGCCCGAGTGTGCCCCAAGTCTAGGGCTCTGAACAGTCTCCAAGGGCAGACCTGCACATTGCTGGGGCTGGGAATGGGATGCTGAGTGAGCTGGCCTCTATCCCCAGCCACACGGATCCACACTGAGACAGAATGAAGGCTAGGAAATCAGAGAGTGCCACCACCACTTCTCAGAGGTGGTGGCAGCTGAACAAGGCATCAGATGGCAGACACTGTATCAGAATCATCCTCATAGGCTCCTGTGGACCCAGCAAAAGCCCCATCTTGGAATATGTGTCAAAAATGCTTTGAATTGATCTAGGACCTCTGATACTCCCTAATGTCCTATGCCACATTACATGGAAAATGGTCCAAGCTGGAGATTTTCAGGTAGATCTCCTGGGGAGGCTCTGGGGCCAGCACGTGCAGGGAGTGAGGAGGAAGACCCAGCTGAGGGAGTAGTGGAGATGTGATGAGGTCACAACGAAGGTTTCAGTCCGCCCACAGGGAGTCTGGAGCCAGGCTGGGCCTGCAGCGGGGGGTCAGGGCTGGTCCAGGGAAGCAGGTGGGATCCACTAATGATGCACAGTCATTGTGTGGCCGTGGGGATGAAGAGGGAGCTGGGAGTCCCTGCTGTCCACTCCTTTCCAATCCCATGTCCGAGCCCTGAAGCCATCCCTGTGCATGAGGTAATGCAGATACGTCACCAACCCACCCCCGGCCCCGGGCTGGCTGGTCCCCTGCTTTCCACTCCCTTGTTACTATCTGCTGGGTCCAGTGTCAACGCTAAGGACATGGTTCCCAGAGACTCAGTGGCTGCCTGAGGTCCTACATCTATAGGTCACTGGAGTCTACCTTCAAGAAAGTTCTATTTGGCTTTAACGTCTGCTCCTTCTGGGCACAGAGCCCTGTCCTGTGTCTGGGTCCCCTGTCCTGCAGGAGGGTCGGCAGCTCTCTCCTCAGCTCCTCACAGAAGAACATGACACAGAGGCTTGAACCAGATGGACACATGACTGAAGGCAGCTTCTGCAGCCAGGCCTCCTGGCTGGGGTGCAGGCTGGGAATGCTGACATCACAGGAGAGCCAGCAGAGTGCAGAACCCACTATGCTGGATGCCATGAGCAGGGAACAGGGCTGCACAGGACAGGGCAGCGCCTCTTTTGGGGCAGCAGGTGGGCAGGCTGAGTGCGGAGTGGCCCTCCCGATGTGGGTGGGCATCAGCTGACCAGCTAGGACTCTGAGTGAGAGAATGTCCTCTCTCTGACTGCCTTCCGGCTGGGACACCAGTGTTCTCCTGCCTGCACACTCGAGCTCAGACTGGAACCCCACCACCGGCTCAACTCTCCTGGGTCCCCAGCCGGCAGGGGACAGGGCTTGGGACTTCTCAGCCTCCTCCATCATCATGTGAGCCAATTATTTTCAAAAGATCTCCCCCCACCTCTATATATATATTGCATGCACATAAATATGTCAATGCTAGTTGGAAATACTATGATCTGTTCCTCCATCTATCTATCTCTTGTTGGTTCTGCTTCTCTGGAGAAGCTAGACTAATGCAGGCTGGTTATTTCTGAGCAGGTCCCTGATAAAAATAATCCTTTGTCGGCTCAGAAGAGATATGGGCAGAGTGATGCTGAGTGTGGCCAAAGACATGCACCTCACAGAGTGGTAAGGACGGGTGCTGATGGAGAAGAGAGAACAAGGGAAAGGTCAGGGTACGCATAGTTACCGAGCACCCGCTGAGTACCAGCACTGGGCTAGGAACTTTACATTCATTATAGCAATGGCTACACACGCCACCCCGGAAGAGGATCACGCTTTCATGACCTCACCCTTCAGGGGGGCAAACTGAGACTCAGAAAAGTGAGCAAGTGAGGGACGGAGCCAAGTTTTGAAAACAGTTCAAGGCCAAGGGGCTTTCCAGGTTTCCACGTGGTCCAGGGGAAGCCCCTCACAACACGCCCTGACAGGGGACCACCCAGAAGAGACGTGTATGAGGACCCCGGGGCCAGCGTCTACTCCAGCGCCTGGCATTAGGAATATGTTTGACAGAAAGGCAGGGACGGACAGACAGGTGAGAGGAAGGGACACACACACCCTGCAAAACCGAGGGCGGCCTTGGGGCCACGTCCCGTGCAGACCATACCTCCGAGGAAGTCGGCTTGCAGTATCCAGCTCCGAAGACCAGGTTTTCCAGAGAGAGGCTGGATTGTTCTGGTCCCGTGTCTGGCCCACCTTTACCAAGCCAGGAGCCTCTTCCCGGACGGGTAAAACTGAAAGGCAGGGGGATTGAAGAAGGAAACAAACAGTGTGAAGAAAGTGATGGCATCATGAGCTCAGCCCCTCGGGGCTGTTAGTGGGGTGCTGCAAGATAAGTCATCTAGAAGTAGTTTGCCCCCCACCCAGGATGCCGGCCCGACGAGGTGGTGCAACTGGCATGAGATCCTGGAAGGCAAAATGGCACACATCCTATTCTGTGGACAAAAGAAATGCCCCTAAAGGCCAACCACGTGCCTGCCGAGAGACACTGAGGCAGAGCTCCAAGGCCATGGGACTGGAGGGGCAGTTCTGACAGGCTCCAGGCCAGAAGGGCGGGGCCTCCATCCACCTCGGTCTGGGCCCTGCTTCCACTTCCTTCAGGGCACAATCCAGGGTGTGCTCCTTCAACCCTGCCCCTGCCCAAGCCTCTGTTTGTTCTTCTGTAGAAGATGCAACCATAGCCCCCTCCAGGGCAGGTGCTCAAGAAACAATCCCAGAATGATTTAGTCCAAGTGTCCCACGTGACTGCTTAAAATCCTGAGAGGGAAGTAAAGCTCCTATCATATTTCTGTTTAATTCATTTATGCAAATATGTACTAGGTGCAAGCCACATAGCAGGGAGAGTGTTAGGTGGCTGGGGGCCAGAGGACGCAGGCACGACCCTCTCTGCAAAGACTTTTGGTCTAGGGAGGGAGGCAGATGTAACAGGATGAAGGCAAACTCAGAACGTTGTCAGGGGTGATCCTCATGGTGAAGGGCCCAGCGGTTAGAGGCCGGTCTGCCCCTGCTCCGAGCCCAGCGGCAGCACCCATAAGCTCTGTGACATGGGTACATTTTTAGCCTCTGGGTGCCTCTGAAAGGCTGACACGTGGGAAGGGTGGGTCCCAGCACTTTCCCCAGAGGCTCTGAGGATTCCATGAGATCAGCCCAACACGGCTGTAAGTACGGGGTCAGGCAAAAAGTAATGATTCCATGAATGCTCTAGCCGTTGTCAATAATACCACAAATACAATAAAATCTCACAAAACCATTACTGTCTTTGTATTGCTATTGTTGATAACACCACAAATATAATCGAGTGTAATGTAATCACTACTCTGATTTGCTTGGAACTGCAATTTCAGCAAGTGTACAGTTTAGCTACAAACGGATGAAAGGAACATTGCAGGGAAACAGAATGTGTGCGTGAGTAGCGATGCTCAGGACACATTTGGGGACAGATTACCAATGCATAACGGGAGTGACTGGTTATTTTACTTTACGGTGGGCTTGATGGGCTTTTGCAGTGGATCTGAATCCCTCACGTGAAATCCATCTCTCCCCATTTAAGGATGAAAAGTCAGATTCTCTTCTTCAGGGTGTTTCAGGAAAGGCGGAAGGTCTTTTGAGGTTAAATTTTAGTTTCACACCTGCTTCTTACCGATTGGATTTAACTGATGATGTGAAACTCACTTTTCTGGAAGAACTAGAGCTCGCGCTGTTTGACAGGTATTTCCCATCATTTTAAAGGGTTCCCTCTGTTCCCAGCCACTGTGAGCTAACTAATAGAAATCCTTCCTGTAAAATCCAGAGAACAGAAGACAGTTCTATTTTTACCCCCATCCCGGGAGAAGCCAGGCTCTGACGCTGGATGTCTATTCATGCTCCTCTCTGCTGCATCTGATTTGCAAGGAGCTCTTTCCATCAGAAGGTTACATTTTCTACGAGGAGTTTCCAGATCCCAAATCCTCGTCAGATAGTATCAGCGCACCCAGTAGCAAGAGGAGTGACACCTGCTTCTCAGTGTGAACACTTACTTAATCTCCTAACGGGACCCTAGCTGGTCCTCCTACCTCTACCCTGACGTCACTTCCAGCCCAGCCCATTCTGGCCACGGGAGGGCTCTTCACAAAACGGGTCTAATCAAGTGATGCTCTTGCTGAACATCTCCCATGCCTCCTTCTTAGACAGTAAACAGATTCTCAGTTCTGTAACATGCCATTAGTTATACTGTTAAATGTGACATTTACCCTCCCCAATTTATATCTCACTGTCACAATCTCTTATCCAGCTGGGTCCAGCTCAAAGCCTGTTTCCTTTCTAAAGCCCGTCCTGGTTTCCCCTGAGCAGAACTACTTCTTCCCCAAGCTTGAAATTTCCTCAATTCAGTACGTGCTTGTGAGGTGCTAGCCAGGAGGCTGAGAGCAGGGCCTGTGACATGGCAGGCAATGCAAAGATATTAATCCATTGAATGCAGAGCCAAGGGTTCTCTGCGTACTATCTCATTTAATCCTCCTAATAACCTCCCGGCATGCACGGACTCAGAAGCCCAGGGAGCTGAAGTCACCTGCTTGAGCTAACAAGCTTAATCGGCAGGAGGCTCAGAACAGAACCCAGATCCCTCACACCCCAGAGCCCACACTTTGACCGCATCCTACATCATGCTCCCAGGATGGTTTGCACCACTGAACTAGGGTTATATACTTAAATACGTCTCTGCCCTGCCAGGCTCCAAGCCTTTTAGGGTCCCAGATCTGATCTGTTCATCCCAGAGCTTCCTGGCTTGGCCTTTCTCGAAATGGCTAAAGCTTAGGACACCCACCACTAAAGAAGCACGTGTGCACCATGTGTGACACAGAATGTGCACTTCATCTCATTGTACCCTTGTCGTCTCTGCTGGGTGAGTCTCACTGCTCATTTCTTAAGTTCCTTCCTTCCTTCCTTCCCTCCTTCCTTCCTTCCTTCCTTCTTCCTCCCTCCCTCCCTCCCTCCCTTCCCTATTTTAATGTTGAAACTGATGTCTAGAGAAGTTAGATACCTCTCCAAGGACCCCCAGAAATTACCTGGCAGTGCTAGACATCAGGATGGGCCTGATGCAGCCAAGGCACAAGAGCTCTGTCTCAGGGACCCAGAACCGCCTGCAGGGAGCTCTGCTTTTCCCAGCTGGGCTATTGGCTCACCTTCAGCGGTGGAGAGCCGGCCACTCACAGGACCCTGGCCAACTGCCCTGCATCCCTGACAGCAGACAGACTATGTCCTCATGTCTGTGCCAAGGCCACTCATCACCAAGCCTCGGAGTGAGCTCAGAGCCACGCGGTATCCTCTGAAGGATCATCATACCCTCTGCTGCTGTCTGGACTCTACGTCTCCTGCAATTTCCCAAATTCAGGTCTGCTTTCCTTTGATTCTGCAATGTTTCTGTCAAACCGCGCAGCCTCTGCCATATGACAATGCCATCAGTGCAGACGGGCTCCCTCCATCCCGCTCTGCACTCCTGGAGGGAAAAGTCTATGGCGATGTCTCCTTAGTATACTGTGTGTGTCCTAACACCGTTCCCGGGACAGCAGGCCCTCAGTACAACCGTTGAGAAAGAACCACGACTAGTCCCGTGGTCTCCCTTACAGAGGTCCAGTTTCCATGGAGGATCCCAATCCTCGATGGGCAGGAGAATGTCCACGCTCGCCAGCAGAGTGCACACAGCCCATGATGCCAGCTCCCTCCAGCCCCAGTGCCCCTGGCTCCATTCTTGGGCCCTTAGCTAACCCCCCATGGGCTCTCCCCAGGTCAAAACCCAATGCTGCCCAAGGCCCGCCCTACGCAGTGCCCCCTTTTCTCTCAGAAACTATGCTCTTCAGCCCACTGAGACTTTATCTCTGGGCGACACTTCTCAGTTTGAGGATTATGGTTGATTTGATACATAGGCATCCTGTCTGCCATTCAAGGTCAGTGTCTGAATTAGCCCCATCAGCAAGCACAGCCCAGATGGAGCTCAGCTGAGGAGCCCAGGGACTGAGTGAAGGCCTCCAGGAACAGCATTTCCTGGCCACATCACCTGGTCAGGATCCAGGTTCCTCCTTCCCTACTCGCTGACCCCGGCAGCCCATCAGAGCCTGGGCCTTACCCAACAATAAACCGTGGGGACCAGAGTCTCTCCCACAGGCACTTTAACTCCCCACACTGAGAAGCTGTCCTAAAAAGGAACACTGGGAAGTTAGCTCCATCCTGAGACTCTAGGCTGGAAGATTCTCTCTCTGAATGTCCCTTTGCACACTTGAGCAACTCATGCCCACATACATGGGCAAGGTTTCGAACTGACCTGGCATACGTCTGGCCATGCCAGGCACAAAACACAGTGTACCAGCTCTGTTTTTCCATTTGTGGCATTCATGAAACCTCAGCACTTCGTGGGGTTTCACTGATGTGGAGAACACAGGGCCACACATGGGGTCCTGCTTTGGAACAAACAGCAAGCTGGGAGAGGGCAGAAGACAGAGCCCCTGCCCCAGGCCTGGCCACATCCTCATCTGAGAGTCACTAAAATCTTCTGTGCATGGCCACATGAGTGCTCCTGGTTTAGAGATGAAGACTGTGTGTCTCAGGGACATGCAGGGACTTCTCAGATAAGGCACCGTTAGAAAAAACAAAGCCTGGCATGGGGCCCAGGTTGGATCCGTCTCTAGCGTAGCCAGGTCTGAGCCACTGTTGGCAGGTTTTCAGCCCCTGGGTCCCTGCCTGTGCACTCCTGACTCCTGATGCCTCCCTCCACGTCCCCGCCCACCTCCCCCCTGCTCCCGAGGGAGGCCCAGAGCCTCAACGGTCAGCCTGGGAGAGCTCCTCTGGTCTGCTCCCATCAATCCCGGCCAGCCCCATGCTCCTCAACTGTGCCGGGGACAGAGCATACCAAGAAACCCAGAGCGGCGCCCCCGTACCTCCAGGATCGTAGGCATCGCCTCCTACCTGATCAAGGGCTGCTGCAGAGCCACCAGGGCGGCGTGGACAGTCACCGAGATGACTGACAGGTGGAAATAGTCAAACATGACGGGGACCTGGTGATGCAGACCTCTCCGGGGGTGGAAGTGTAGGCCAAGCATGCGGCTGCTGATCAGGGGGGCCCCCGCCACGTCCTGCAGCCTGGAAGGCAAGTGAGTGAGTGCCTGTGAGTGATGGCAGGCCATCCCTGCTGTCACCCAGGCAGGTCTGTGTGAGAGCCTCACCCTGGGACAACCACCATGCGCACAGCGTCTCATTCAATCCCTACAATCACCCTGTCTGGTAGAAATCATTTCTCCCATGATTGGCAGACGAAGAAACTCCGTGTCCAAGAAGAAAATGAAGTCGGGAGGCATCTCACAGCTACTTCTCGGCAGCCCCCCGGGACTCAGGCGCTGTGGCCATGGGCACCAAGCACCCCGGTCAGGCCAGTGAGGGAGACACACTCGGACCCTTTTCAGGGCTTATCTCAACACTGAAGCCCTCCTGGGCTCCCTCCCCCACTGCTCCTCTCCCGCCCCCCCACTGCTCCTCGCCCCCCCACCTGCTCCTCTCCTGCCCCCCTACTGCTCCTCGCCCCCCCACCTGCTCCTCGCCCTCCCCCCACTGCCCCTCGCCCTCTCCCACTGCCCTGCTCCCTCCCCCCCACTGCCCTTCTCCCTCCCCCACTGTTCCTCTCCCTCCCCCCACATGCAGGAAAGCACTTCCTTTGTAGGTCTTCACTCTCTACTACATCTCTACCTCCTAAGGCCAAGAAATGTGACTAATTCACAGTTCTATCCCCAACACCTAACATCTTATCTGGCATACTATAGAAGCTGCCCCAATGTTTGCTTTATTAAAAAGAATAACTGTCTGACCAAATGAACAAATGAGTCCCAAAGCATATCGGTTAAATAGTCTGACCACTTTCTTTTTTTTTTTTTTTAAGATTTTATTTATTTATTTGACAGAGAGAGAGAGAGAGAGAGCACAGGTAGGCAGAGCGGCAGGCAGAGGGAGAGGGAGAAGCAGACTCCCCGCCGAGCAGAGAGCCTGATGCGGGGCTCGATCCCAGGACCCTGGGATCATGACCTGAGCTGAAGGCAGACACTTAACGACTGAGCCACCCAGGAGCCCCTAGTCTGACCACTTTCATCAAGGATTCCTCTACCTTTGTTCTAGTATTTTGTCATTGGCGCATGTCTGATTCCCAAGAGATGGACTGGCTGGTAGGCAAGGTCCAACAGAGCCTCTGGTGATAAAAATAGGGTTGATTCTTCTCTGAATAAAACTCCTCCAGTGCTAATCTCAAGCTCTGGAAATCAATCACTCAGGTGTTCCAAGTTTCTCTGAATCAGAGCACTTGGGTAGCCGGGGTGGGGCATCTTCCCTCAGAAAATAGAGGACAAACTGCTCCTTCCTCCAGAGATGGGGGAATGAGACACAGAGAGAGCAAAGTGAGCAAATTCCCAAGACCCAGCGCAACGGGCTCTGCTTCCTGCAATCCTTGTGTGCAAATGAAAGCCAAGCATATAAGTCATTGCAGCCCGGTGTGACTCCACAAACAGACCACAAACAGGGCCTCCATACCTCCTGAGCCTCAGAAAGTCACTAACATTTATAGTCATTTTAAGTCTGAAAACAATTTACTGAGGCCTTACTATGAACTGGATCCAGTGCTTTTTCCCTTAATCCGTAAGACAATCATATGAGGTCTTTCCTAGTATTATTCCATTTACAGACAAGGAAGTAAAGCTAGCATGAGTTAACTGACTTGTTCAAAGTCACAAGAGAACACCGAATGCTAGGCCCACGTTTATCTGACCACGCAGTCCATTCTGTAGCACTGGACTCTACTGGAATCCATTCGCTCACAGGCTTGTAGGAATCACAGAAATATTCTCAGGCTAGAACGACAGGAGGTGAAGAACACGTCAGGGTAGCAACGGTGCCAAAAATGTGAAGAAGAATTTAAGCCACACTAATAGGAGTAAAGACCTCAGAATAAAGGAGGTAAAAGCTGTTTTGTGCTCTAAAATGGATAGAGCCAATCAATGGAGATAAAACTCAGTTTCTGGGGGTCTCAATTTAGAAAGGATGGAGGTAAACCTGAGAGCAACGAGAGGAGAATGTCTGCATTTCTATAAAGGAACTAAAAAAAAAAAAAATCAATCAAAAAAAAAAAAAAAAAACACAAAGAAAGAGCCCTGATATTTAATTGGAGATGAAGAGATCATTTTATTGAAGAGTCTTGTTTATCTGATTTTAAAGGGTCATCCTGACTGAGAATTTTTCTAAGTGGTTGCAAGGACTAAAATCCAGGGCAACCGAAGGAAGGCACACAGAAAGGACTTGTTCCTTAAATAAAGAAGAATTTCCTCGTAGGCAGAACTGCCCAGGGACAGAATGGGATCTGATGGGAAGGAGTGAGCTCCCTATCTCTGTGCAGGCATATGCTCGTGGGCCTTTGCAACGTAGCAGGTGCAAGCGGAGGGTAGACTAGAGCATGGTGATCTTGACTTTGGGGATGGGATAAGGCTTTGTCGGGGAGGGGGTTCTGTCCTGTGCACTGTAGAATGTTTCTCGGCATTCAGAGACTCTACCCATTACATGCAAGTAGCAGCATCCCCTGCGTAACAATCAAAAATGTCTCCAGAAGTGGCCCAAATGATCCTGGGGGACAGAATCGCCCTACCCACAGTGAAAACCACTGGAGGAGATGGGTGTCAAGAGACCTTTTGAAATCCCCGATATTCTACACCGTGCTTCTCTGGTTGGTCTCCACCCTGGCCTATGTGGTTCTAAAGAAGCCTCTGCCTGGGTTATGTTTCAGAGCCTAATGTGTATCCCCAGGATGTGCTACAGACAGTGTATCATCCTTAAACCCAATTTATGAAAATGAAAAAATATGGCATTATAAACTCTTCCCCAGCGTCTGGTTTCCTGTTCCTCTTAGCTAATCTTACACTCACGATGCCCCCTGCTCTGGTTGTGATTAAGTGCTCTGTGTTATAGAGAGGAAGGGACACAGGGAAGCCTGGCCCCATGTGCATCTAGGAAGCCACAAAGAGGAAGAAGACATTGATTCGGCAGGCCACACACTTGAGATATTGTCTCTGTTAATCTTCATAACAGACTTATGGGGCCCCGATTGTATAATAATGTCCATTTTATAAATGAGGCTGCTGAGATGTAGGAATGTTCTGGGACTTGACCAACATCTCGTGGTTGATGAGCACAGAGCCTGAGCTGCTGAATTTCATGCACTTTGGGCCCATCTCCGTCAACCACTGTTTTGACGGCCAGATGGTCTCATTTTCTGGGTTGACCATGACTATCATTCAGGCTGCCTGGTGGAATGGATGGAGAACTCCTAGGCTGAGGTGTAGGGTTCGTTGATGACTTAGAAATGTCTCCCACGGAGTAACGGATGAATGTCTCTGAAGGAAGCAGGTGCAGGAAGAGAAGGCAGGTGGGTTAATGAGATAGGTGAATGATAGAAATCACAGATGGTTGAGGGGCATATGAGACCAGAGGCAGGAGATTCACTTCCGAGTTTCTAGGTGAGGAAGAAAGCCAGCCTCCCTCAGGGGCTCTGTGTTCAATATGGTGCTAGAACAACAAACTGTGGAGATGGTGTGAGGAGAATAAGATTTCCCAAGCATCCACCATCCCACGAAGGAGTAAGCAGCAGGGATGAGGGAAGCATGTGGCCGGTGGGGCTTGGGTCCAGACAAGAATGAAGAATCTGTGATTTTGAGCCCAGACCCCATGGCAAGACCATGGACAGATACTCCTGTCACCCCAGACACTAGACATGACCATTTGCACATCAGCAGATGTCAATTCTCAAGGTGCAGACACATCAGGTCACCAACATCTCAGAGAATCCCATCTGCTTCAACTCCTCATGTTACGGAAACTCCCATAACAACCAGATCAGTCTCAGGGATGAGAAAGTCCTTGAGAAAGGGGAGAAAGTTCCAACAGGGAGTCTGAACTTTGTAGGGATGAAGGGAATGGGGGACTGGAGGATTTTTCCACCAGCATCGGACCATTGGCCACCCGGTTCTCCATTACCCATAGAAGAACATGAAGTATCTGCTGAAGGGGTTGTAGACACCAGAAGGGCAGATTAATTTGTGGAGAGTGGTCAGAATAATTCTGAGAATCTGCTAACAGAACAGAGGGAAAAGGAGTGTCTCCTCCATAACTGTAAGCCTCATGAGAGGGATCCTCAAGTGAACTTGATCAAGTCCCTTAGAATTGAGAGAACATAGGTCCTTGTGCCTGACTCATCCTGCAGAAGTCCTCAGGAGAGAAGCTGAGGGTGGCTGCACTGGCCCAAGGAGGAGTGAGGAGGATTGCAGGGGGAGGGAGGCCCCACCAGGGAGGGAGTCAAGTGCCTTTGTTCATTTCCCAAGGACCAGATGTGGGTTCTTTGGAGAAGAATATGCCAAAAGAGCTTCCTGCAAGAAGTGGACGAGCCAGCCACAGGAAGCATCGCTGTATCAGAGAACTGCAGGGTTGGTGGTGGAGGGGTGGGGGGGGAGGGTATGAGGAAGCTTGCCTAATTAATGGGTAGATCCCCAAGGAATGTATAGGGACACCCCAAGAACAAAGGACCCAGTAATTCAGCCTCCACTGCATGAAGCTGCTTGCAACTAAATCTGCCCTTCATGACCCCTGCCCCCCACCCCGCAATCTCCTCCCTCCTTACCATGCCTGACCCTGCAAGGTCCACACACCCCAGTGGGGAAGAAGGCAGGAACAAATATGAAGATGCCCACCGCCCCGCACCTGCACAGGGAGCTTCCTGAGCTGAGCTAGCCTGGCGCTGGGGGTGGTGGGTGCAGGCGGAGACAGGGGCAAAGAAGAGGTCATAAACTGGATGAGAGGTGGCAGTTTTACTAATATCCTTGACTGGACTTATGACCCCTGAAACAGAGGCTATCCTTTTCTGACCTGGTAGAACCTGTGGCTGACAGCTCGCCTGGAGGAGGAGAGGAGGCCCCAGAACAGGCTGAGAGGAAGCAGTTACGGGAAAGAAGAGCAACTGTCTCCCGCTTGTGTAATCCACAGGTGACACATAAATGGATTTTCAATTTTCAGAGTTGAAACATAATAGCGGGCATTTAGTACAAAGATGCAGAATCCTGGCCGCATCTCCTTGGATTCAGGAAGAGCCTTGAGACCTGCCACTTCATAGGGTCATTAATTTAAAGACCTAATGAAAATAATACTGCACTGAAAAAAATGAATCGAGGTGTCAGGGATGAGAAGGTGCCGGATAATGAAGGCAAGCAGGCAGGTTGTTTTCCATGCACACAGCACGTGCGTGCCCTCTCTAAAGCGCATGCTGTCTGCAGTGACCACGTGGACACGTCCAGCCCCATGGCTTGGTGGGCTGTGGCAATGGAGGGCACTGCAGCTGCTCAAGAACCGGGCTTTTGAGCAATGTTCTGAGGTTCACGGCCATGAGCTGCCCTGGGGGGGCGGGTAAGGGTTGGAAGAAGGAAGTCATAGGACCACGATTCGGAGACATCAGGGACACTCACTGCTGTTCACTGTCGGTAAAGTGCAGATCCACCTTGAGCTGAAAATCGACTTCACTTAGTGCTTCTTCCACCTGCGAGAGAAACACAGTGCGAGGGATTTAGGGGTCAATCTGGCCCAAATCAAAAATGTGGCTGGTCTATTTCTCAAAGTTTAGGAAAAGCATCTCGCCACAAGGCTAATGTCCTTTATTCGAGAAGCGGAATTCCCATGCACGTTCCATGGAATTCCGGTTGAAGGGGAGATCTGTGGGTATTACCAGGAAAACAGAAGGAAGAGATTTATGTAGTCAAACGTGGGGAAAAAGCCAATGTGCCAAAAAAAAAAAAAATGTTAAATAAGGTTGCTATATCACAGGACTTTTGAGAACCACATTTCCCCCAACAGATTTGATCTGGAATCCTTTTAGGCAGGAGGGAAGTGTTCCGTGGCACCTGCTCTGGGAAGGGGGAGCTGTGAACTTGGCCACGGGAAACCCCAGTTGGCTAGTGATGGGATGATGCTGGAGGTGACATGGTCTCTGCCCTCAGGCACGCCTGCCTGTTGGGCACCACTCTCCGGGGGTCAGGGGAGGCTGCTGACGCTCAGGAAAGTGAAGTCACTCCCCAAGGTGGCTCAGCTTCCTAAGAAAGCAGATCTTTCACTTTCGTCTTGAGGTCTGTTACATTCAACCATTTACACTTCCAGACACTTTGGCATTTCCTGTCCTATCCACAGCTGCTTTCATTCGTAACTTTCCTGTTTTCATCAATTCGCAAAGGAATCTATTTGTTTCACCTGCCAGCTTCCCACATATATCTAAAAGATGGCACCCCCCCCCCCCCCGTTGTTCTTTTCCCACACTGAACTCCATACCCCCACCTGCAGGAAGGTTGCTTGCGGAATACCAGATCCCACTGCCTCCCCTGCTCAGTGGAGAAACCTAGGAAAGCACTATGCTCCTGGGCCAGGACTCGGGCTCCTCCCCACGCCCAGGCTGACCGGAGCCCTTCTCCCCTGCAACCCACAAAACCCTGGTTTCTAATTTCTGTCTCAGCATTCAATGCTTCCTATTATAATTGTTTCAGGTTCCTAACCTAGAAGCCAGTGAGCCAAATTGTTATCTGCAGACACATTTTGTTCAGTCCACACAAAGCTGCAAGTTGCAACTCACAAACCCCAAACGTTCAAAAATCAGGCAACTTCACATTTCTATTGCAAGTTTCCAGCTTCTATTAAAAAAAAAAAAAAATCCCTGGATCTGGCAACACAGGGCTGCCATCTAGAAGCTTTGTTTGGATCAGGCTCCCCGAGTTCACTGACATTCGCCATTTGGCCTGTGGCTAAAACCCCCTGGCCATTTTCTTGCCTTGGGTCCACAGTAATCAGTCACCATTAAGGGAGAGAGTAGTCTTAATTCATTCTGGATCTCCAGCTCCCAGAATAGAGCCTGCCACATAGAAAGTATTCATGTCTCCTGAGGAATAAATAAAGCTCTTCACCACCCCCACTCCTTTTGGGTTTTGTTTCTTTGCAAAATGTCCTCAGCCCCCAGGGGTGGAAATCTCTTACCCAAAAGCATCTCTGGAAACACGTTCCTGGTTAAGCATAACTCAGGCAGAGACATATGGATGGAATTTATCTTTAGGTCCCCAGGGTTTTAAAATTTGTTCGAAAAAGAAAAAAGCATTTAAAAGTTAACATTTTGCTGGATCCAAGTGCTATGAATAACTTCCGCTTCTAGCTTTGTTTTGCATAATCACAAACCTTGCTTCGTACACACACAACCCAAGCAACGGAGCCTCTTGCCACCCGTTCCTAGGAAGTGAGATTGGCAAAGCAAGCCCGCCTAACCACCTCCTGAGCATGCTGGCTAGCAAAAATTCACTGTACGCTCCAGTTTTAAACTTTGCTGCAAATCCTTTGGAACCAGGAGAGGAATCCTGGGCCAGGATGAGCTGTGGCTAGATTGAGCCTGGCTATGACTTTAGTGATGTCTCAATAATTTAATTCCAAAAGGCTCCAGAATGAAGTCACTGGCTTCTTTAACCACTGATTTCACCATTGGCTGTTGGCTGCCTTCCCCTCCCTCCCAACACACACACACACACACACACACACACACACACACACACACACACACACTCGTACATTGGCATGTGCAGAAGGGTACACACACATGCACACATTTGCACATGCACACGTGCATACACACTTGTACACATGCTCTTCCATTGCTCTGTCCTACTTGGTTAAAGACATCACCTCCTTTTCAGAGTCAATGTTTAACACCAGGAAGCCATGTAGTGTAGCCCTGGACGTAGTAACAGTAACTGGATTTGCAGAGGAGCTCCTGGGTAGCAGTCCACTGCCCATTCTATCTTATTCCATGTGGAGAAGACTGTGAATTCAGAAATATTGTCCCCATTCACAAATGAGGACACAGGCTCAGGGTAGTAGCAAGTTCCCAATTCAACTTTCCCAAGGTCAACTGGTGAGTGAATCCCACAGCCTAGATTCGGCCAAGGGTTCGTCTGCTTCTTTGGCCTTTTTGCGTGTTGGGTTGTGCATTCTCTCCCTGGTTGGTTTCAACACCCCTCATAATGGTGACTCTCACTTCTTCCCTTCCATTCTTCGCTTCTCTCCTGAGCTACATCACAGCTGAGTAGGAAAGGGAACATTGGAAAACACTCTACATGGGTGCCATTCTTGGCTCTACCCTGGGCCAATCAACCTCTCCAACTTGGTTTTCTCATCTGGAAGACAAGGGTAAAATATTACCCTTATTCCTTAGAGAGCACTGCTATTGTGTGACTAAGAATATACACATAAAGGGCTGAACACAGTGTATGAACAAAGACAATTCTCAACAAATACGTTATTGTTGTTATTTCTAAATTCCTGTGGGCCCACCCCAAAAGGACCCTCGGTGCACCGACTCCACATACCGGGCCTGCATACTGCTCGTAAACACAGGTGTCCTGGCCAGACTGCCTGGGTTCAAATCTCAGCTCTACCACTTCCTAGCAGCATGACTTTGCACAAATTGCTTACTTCTTTCTCCACATCTCTGTATCCTCATCTGTAATACACATCACAGCACTGGAGTGATGATTCAATGAGATCTCCCAAGAAAAGCACTCAGCACAACGCCTGCCACACAACACACACCTAATAAATACAAGGTGCTATTCGTGTTAAGATCATGTGGGTGTTATCCTAACTCAACCTCAATTCCTATCACTCCCCCAAAAGAAATGTGTCTTCTCCTAACTACCCTGGGCTGTCAATGGACCCCAAGCCCATTTCATGGCCAAACCATATAGTCAACTCCCACTGAATTTTCTTGACTACAGGACATGCTGCATCCCCTATGCTTAACCTGAGCCCAGGTCACTCTTTCCACCCAGCCCCACTGCGGCTGCCTTTGCCATGGCACTCACCAGCACTCACATGGACCAGAGCACTCCCTCCATGCTCTGGAGCTTTGGGCCCCACTTCCCATATTTCTGCCAGATGGACCTTTCCAAATCCCAGCTCTCCTCCTCCTGACTCCTGAGGGCACCTCCTTCTTTCAGAACAGGTAAGCATGTGGTGTTTAGCAGGGCATGCCCGGGACTGCGTGTTGAGTCTTAACTCTCCTGTCCAGCACTGCGCCCCTTGCCCCATGCCGCCTCCTCCCCCATTGCAAGCGAGGCTTTCTTCCCTAGATCTGCCATCTATGTCACTGCTTTTCCCTGCCCTCAACACGCTATCCTTGCTCTTGAAAGCTCATCACAGCCTCCTGTGGAAATTCCATGCATTCTGTAAAAACTCAAAACTCTGAATCAACTCCCTCTGCCTGGCTCACTATGTCTGGGATGGGCTCAAGAATCCACATTTTTTAGTCACCATACTGTACATCATCAGTTTTTGATGTAGTGTTCCATGATTCATTATTTGTGTATAACCCCCAGTGCTCATTATAACACGTGGCCTCCTTAATCACCGGGCTAACCCATCCCCCCATGCCCCCACACCCGTCTCCTCTGAAACTCTCAGTTTATTTCCCAGAGTCCATAGTCTCTCTTGGTTTGTCTCCCCCTCTAATTTCCACTCCCTTCAGTTTTCCCTTCCTTCCCCTAATGTCCTCCATGCTATACTTTATGGTCCATATATGAGTGAAATGAAATGATAATTGTCTTTCTCTGATTGACTTATTTCACTTGGCATAATCCCCTCCAGTCATGTCGATGCAAATTGTGGCTATTCATCCTTTCTGATGGCTGAGTAACATTCCATTGTATATATGGACCACATCTTCTTTATCCATTCATCGATTGACAGACATCTTGGCTCCTTCCACAGTCTGGCTATTGCAGACATTGCTGCTACGAACACTGGGGTGCATGTGCCCCTTCTTTTCACTACATCTGTGTCTTTGGGGTAAATACCCAGCAGTGCAATTGCTGTACTGTATGGTGACTAACATAATAAAAAAAAAATCTTCATTTCAAATAAAGCAGATACATATCAGTATTAAGAAAGCAATGAGCTCAATCTAATGTTGGGAGATCTTCCACTGACCTTCACTCCCTAGTAAGATATGACCACCGAAGGATCACTACATGAAAGACTTAATAAAGGGCCACATATGAACCCTGGGTTTGGTTATTAATGTACTGAATTATGTTTTTATTGTAATTCTTTTTTCTTTACTCTTCTATGCTTAAGGGATCTGCTCATATAAATGACTGCAGGATAAATAGACACACACACACACACACACACATACACAAACACACACACACACAAGAACCTGCATTTTGAACAAGTATGCCAGGGTTCTGTGGTGTGGATACAACAAAGAATCACATCTTGAGAAATACTTTCCTTTTTTAAGCCTATAAAAATGTAACCTTGTTGATAAAGACTTTTTGATGTAATCTGCTCCTCTTCCTCCTCAGGGCACTAAGTATCTTGCTGTTAAGAACTGTCGTCTTTGCCGAGGCTGCTGGGAAGCTCAGTGCTGAATGTGTCGGCTGCCATTGGCAACATCCAACACCATGTTTGTGTATTTTGGTCTATGACATTCATCCCGAGTTTCCAGGCTTTTCCGCCCCCTTTCTGTGTTTTCCCTGTACTCTGGCTAACTCTATTGTTGCTGTTGTTTTTTCCTTTTACTATTCTATGCATTTTGTCAGCCTTCCCAAATCCTCTGAGTGATTACACAGAGTGCATGTAAATAAAACAGTCATCCTACTTTCACAATCACTCTTCGCAACCATCATGAAAAAAGCCCATCTTATGCCTTGAGCTGGGATGGCTTCATGGTCATGTCTTGCTGACCCGTGCCCTCACAGTGCGGACACAATCCTGTCTGCATTTCCTGTAGCATGTGCAACAGTATGCTTGACGTGTAGCCATCATATATGGATTTGTTGTTCACAATGACAGGCTGTGTGCACCCGGGAACACGAACCCTGGCCACGTGGCTATAGGCAGTGTTTTGGTTGTCAAACACAGACAGATACTCACGAGAAAAGAGCTAACGTGTCCATTCTCGATATACAGTGTTTATGGACATATCTAACTAACTTTAATTGTCACTGACTTGGGTATAATGATTAACTGTAGCATTGTTTGCTGCTGTCTGGATTACCCCAACACTGTGACAATTGGCTTGTAGAGATGAGTGACTAGGTAGAGGGAGGAAGCAATATGTATTGTCACAGGGACTCCTGTGAGGTTCAACCTCAAAACCGAGGCTTGTTACAACCTCACATGAGCTGAACTTGGGTGTTGGGAAAGGGCTACAGACTGCTGGGGCAGGAGCACGTGGTAAATTCAGATGAAAGATGACCAAGACACCTGAGCAATGTCCAAACCCAGCCTCCCAACACAGCTGCTGCCCGGAAGGGCTCTGAGACCAACATGCCAAATGATGATGGTCCATGAGAGGTAAACTGATGTTCTCTTGCCATCAACTGGATGAGCCAAGTGTGAGCGCACAGCCTAATTTGGAATTCCTTAACACTCAAAATAACCTCAGCGCTCTCTTCCTAAACTGGGCCCAAGAAGGAAGCAGATGATGCACTCAAAATGAAGAATGTGTGCAGTTCGGGAAAGGGATGATTCACAAGGGTGAGGGGAGGGTTTATGGAAAGCCACAGATGAGGGCCACGCATCAGGGCTGGTCACCGCAGGATGTCCAGGCCACCCTGGACCAGGAAACAAAGGCTGAGGGAATGGTTATCAGAACTGGAGAGAAAGCTACGTGGAGTGGCCCCCTCACCTGAGCTGAGACTGTGGCTAAATGCTTAACAAGCGGCTCTCAGAAGGAAAATTAAAAACTCTGATTTGCAGCACTGCCGATTTCTCTGGTGCAAATATTTCCACCACAACTGATTTCCAGCTACCCATGTGACATCGCTGAATGGGGAGGTGGAAAGAGACGTGTCCCTTTGGCTCTCACAAGCCAGGCTCCGGCACACTGGACAAGCAGCCCTCCCTGAGCCAGCATGGAAGGAGCCTGGGGAGTGAATACTCTGGCTCCACTCTCCTCCCTTCCTTCAATCACTGCTACGCCTCTCACAAGCCGAACCCAGGTAAGGTACAGTAAAGATACTACTGAGGTATGGATACTATTGAGCCATGCCTGCAATCAGCAACGGGGTCCAAAGCAGGTGGGGGAAGGTAGAGAGGGGGGCGATGCGCCAGCCATCAGGAGACAGTGGGCACAGCTCATAGCAGCTGTTTGGGTCTCTTCGATTTCAATTACAGATAAAGTGTTCATGGTCACTGTGATGGCACAAGGAAGACGGGGCTCAGGGTAACTGGAGGCTAGCACACTGGGGATATTCATTTCTGTTTGGAAAGAGAGGGGTTACAAAGCCCCTGAAAGGGCTGCAGCTTCAAAATTCAGTTTGTTCCTTTGCCAACGAAGTCATCTGCTCACACTAGCCGGGGGTCTCCAGCGGAGTACCTTGGCAGGCGTTGGTGTTGCAAACATAGACAGAGGAGACCCCAGCGCTGAGAAGCGCACAGACTGGGTGGGGGTGAGGGGCAAAATCGTGCCCTTCCACCTTTCTGACCAAATCAATGGCTCCCTATCACCCAAGAATAATCTCTGCCTTCCCTCCCGTGGCCTGCAACACAAGTCTGGCCCCACCTACCTCTCCAGCTTCACCTCCTGCTCCTTCCCTCCACTCACTGTGCAAGTCACCTTAGGTTTATCGCTTTTGCTGGGACACATCAACCTCATTCCCACCTCAGGGCCTTTGTCCTTGCCGTGCGCTCCCCCATGGATGCTGTCTCCCTGAGCTCCTGGCATGCCTGGCTGCTCGGCATTGGGGTCTCAGCTCGATGTTGACTTCTCAGGGAGGCCTCTCCTGCCTGTCCCTTGTCTTCCAGGGAATAAGCTCCACCCGGTGAGAAGGTTGTCTAGGAGCTGAGCTCTGGGCATTCATGAAGCAGCCGAGGTCTTGCCGAGTGGGCCTGCCATGCGTTCTCTTCCATGTCAGGTCGAGGTAGCCTCACAGGACCTCCAACAGGGGTGGCGGGTACCAGCTCCCACTCTTGCGCCCTTGTGGGCGCATCTTATAGACGAGTAAGCTGAGCATTAGCAGTGCGAGGCTCAAGGGTAGGATGTACAGGATTTGTTTATTTGACTTCCCTGTGATGTACTGATCTAATGGTAAAATATAAGCTCCAAGACACCAGGGATATTTTTTTGTTCTATCTTTAGCCCATAGCAGGTGCTAGTCAGTACTCAATAAATCTCTGATGGATGGACGGATTGATGAATGAAGAATGAGTTCTTCACTTCCAGCCACACAGTGGAACCTGGTTACCACCTAGACCATGAAAGACGTGGAGGGAAAGCCCCGAGGCACGAGAAGAGGAAGAAGTCACCTGGCCAGCGGGAGCCGTTCCACGCACCACTCAGGGAATGGGAGTGGGGGACCTGCCTCTAATCTGACTTTCCTAAAATGGGACTACACTTCCACATCGTTGAAGGTATTCTAGCAGGAAATGAGCAGCCGGGCTGTGGTGATGGGGATTGGAGGTGGGACTGGACAAGTGTGAGCAAGGCCTAGACTTCAGATATTCCTTTGAAATGTGTTCATCTGAGGAAAAGAGAATTTTTGATCAGGTTTCCCACAAATGGAATGAGGTCCCCAAGGTTTATGGGCTTTTCCTCATGCATAGGGTGCCATTTCTATTTCTCTTCATCTGAGGGACTCTTAGTTGGTGTGTCTCAAAGCCAGCTCCTTGGTGGAACCATCGATGTCCCCCACAGAGCTCATCTCTCCATCCTTGGGGCCCTTTGTTTATTTTGTAAATGCAGCCAGCACCGTGCACGTCACCCACCAGGGGGTGCTTTCTATACCTGTGTTCCTGCTGAATTCCCAATCCCTCGAGGGTAGAGTTCCTGCCTCCTTCTGCAGCTCTGTCCCCAACACAGAGCCTTGCACAAAGCAAATACCCAGTAGGTGTCTGCTGACTGACTGCTTGATGGAGCCCCAGAACTGATGAGCAAACGGGTACATGAAGAAGGAATAAAAGCATCAGTCAGGTAGCTAATGGAAACTGCTCGGAACATGGCAGGGGGAAGCACATGAATGAAAGAATGAGTACAAAAAAGAATAAATAAGTAAGTGCGTGGGTTCTCTAAAGTCATGAATCCCTGCCGGGCTTTAGAGCAAATCTCTGGCTTCTCCTTCACTTACCATTTACCCAGCAACAGATACAAAAGCACTTGTGGCTGGTAGCAGATTGCATGACTTACCCTTTCTCCATCTAAGAGCAAATGAGCCCGGAAGATGACGGCGTCATTTATGGGGACCTCTTCGTTCCTGTATAAGATCTGAAAGACCCGGCTGTGCACGGCGTTCTCATGGGTGCAGGCTGAGTGCAGGTTGCTGCTGTCTGCAAAACAAGAACCAGTAGGTGCCCATGAACTCCAGGCCTGCCCTGTCCCTGCAGCCTCCTCTGCTGTCAGTCCAGCTCAAGGAAGGTCATGGCCCCCAAATGCACTGTGGTGTCCAAAGATTAAAACCACAGAAGAATGGCATCCCGTCCTATAAAGACTGCTGTTGAGGGAACGGGGCTGGCATCTTGGAAGAAACTTATGGATCCCTTACACACCACACGATCTGATCTTGTCATGTAGTGCTCCTCAGCTAGAAATTGGTGTCTGCTAAATTGCTCACCTGCTCACATGTCCCCTCCTCTGTGAGTCCTTCCATAATCCTCCTCTCCTGAAATCAGGAGGGAAGAGAACAGGGAAATAAGGATAGAAACTTATTTTCCTTCTCCAAGGACTTCCTAGTGCCCATAGAATCTCTCTCCCGAAAATGTCATTCACATAACATGTATGATGCGGAAAACACTCTGTCTTGAGTTTTTGGTTAAATGGATTCTAATGGCATTAGACATCAAGTTTTCTAAGGAACTTGTTCGACTTAGTATCTTCCAAAGCATTCTATATACACCCTAATCCCTAAATTTTGTCTGTAAGTCGAGTTCAACTTCAGGAAGACACATCTATCTGATGATGACGAGAGCCTTGACTGCATCCGCTGACCAGAGTTATGGAAAGCAAACAGGTGGATTTCTCAGAACCACTTAACACATGAACTGCACCCTAAGGAAAATATAAAAACATTCTCAAATAAATAAGGCTAATATTTCTCTAATATAAGGCAATGATTACCTATTCATAAAATGACCGGCCATGTGGTACTTTACACCTTCCAACATGCTTTCATGTACGCTTCTTTTCCTTAATCCTTCTGGGAAACTGCTAAGGAAGATTTTACTACAGATGAAGAGAGCGTGGCTCAAAGGAAAAGAGGCAGGAGTCTTGGTATTTGTTATGTGATGAGGCATCGTGTGGCTTCATCATCACATCTATCTATTTAACAACCAAGAAGTCTCAGGTGATTGACTAAAATGCACCCATCTCCTAGCAAAATGTAGGTCCCCTATAAATCACTACAGAAAGAATGAAATAGCATGTTTGCAAAGAAAGCCCAGAAAATAACAGGAAAAAAATCAGCGCAACCAGCAAAGAAAAACAGCTCAAGTGCAGTGTGCATTGTCCTCAGATGGCTTGAAGAATCCCAGGGAAACAGGAAGAAAGGGTCACTCTCAGCCCCCAGTGCAGAGTGACGTGCAAGCCAACACTTGCCTTGCAGCTTCCGCAGAGGGAAGAAAAACATGTAAAATCCCAGGTCATTACCAAGGCTGCTCAGATGTGCCTGCTCTAATTTGCACTTCGTCATGAAGGAAACAGAATTGCCAGGCTAATGCAGGCCTATTTAGACCCTCTGGATTCAAAGTGATGTGGCTTTTAAATAGAAGTGATCCTTGTGTGCAAATGCCTCTCTGTTTTTATTTGCTGCACCAGCCCTCTCTCTATCACTGTCAAGGCCTAGTTGATCTATCAGCCAGCCCGACACCATGGCAGAGGATGGATGGGGTAAAGACTCTGAAGGTCAGAGCAGCACTGAGCCGTCTAGTACCAGGAGGGACAACCAGCACAACAGTTCAATCACCAGCCTTTTTGGGCAAGTGACATCACCCCTTGTAACCAAAGCTTTCCACATGAAAAATGGGCATATCCACCCTGACCTCCTGGGATCCGTATAGACATAAGGAGCATAAAATAAATCAAGATCCTAAGACCAGGCACATACTGGGTGTGCAATATGCAGTAGGATGACTCTAATTATGCTTAGAAAAAAGTTTGAGCATTTTCTGTTGAATACAGTTCCACTGGCCACATTTTTTTAAAGATTTTTTTAAAATTTATTTTAGAGAGAGAGAGAGCATGCATGTGAGCAGGGGGAGGGTCAGAGAAAGAGAGACAATCTCGAGCAGACTCCCCACTGACCACGGAGACTGACCTGCGGTTCGATCTCATGACCCCAAGATCATGACCTGAGCTAACATCAAGAGTTGGGTGTTTAACCGACTTAGCCACCCAGGCACTGCCCACTGGCCACATTTCTACGGCAGATTAAACTCCTTTGACTTTGAGAAGATTGACAAACCAGACCATAGGACTCAATGATATTTACAGATCACCAAATCCCAAAGTGCCCCCATTAGGCCCAGGATGAGGCATTTCTTATGCCCTATGGGACTTCCTGTGTCATTTTCTTATCACTATTAAGTAGGGCATAAAACAGGAGTCTTCTTACAAGGGAAGGCTCACTGATCACGGCCACCGTCTGGGACTGTAGGCATCACTGAGACAGTGCCTGTCTCCTTCGTTCCCACTGGGGTTCTTTCCTCGACAACGACAACGCACACTCTGATACCCTGCCCATTATCTTGGCTCCCTCTTCCTGACATTCTGCAGGAAATGTGACTTTCCTCTCCTTGGCAAGGCCTCTTCCTGGAATTTCTGGTACTGGCTCTCCGGCTCATTTTATGGAGCCCTCCTTGGCAAAGAGAAAGCACTTACTCCAGCTCACCCTCCTTGTATGCACCAGGCACTGGGCACCCAGCGTTGGGGAATGTGCATGCTCTCTCCACCCTTAAAGACCTTGGGGATATTCGGGATGCTGCCCTTACTTAGCTGCGGGCTGAAGAGCCACATCTCTTTAGAATGCTTTTACTTGTCTGGTAACCGGATTTCTACTCAAGTGGTCCAAGGAGAAGGTGTAGACTAGAGTCTCCCCAAATATGTCTGCTTCCGTGTGTGCCAGGGTTGTACCACGCATAAGTATCTGAAAGGACAGCTGGAACTTTAAGGGCAAACGAGGTAGTGGAAAGAAGGGAGGAGAAGAAAGAAGAAGGAATAGAAAAGAAAAGGAGAGGCAAGGAGCAGGGGAAAGAGAACAGCGCAGAGGCAGAGGGACTCCTCCATGGCTCCCACCAATCAAGGAGTGAGTTCCAAACAGCTTAATCTGGAATTTCAGGCCAGAAGGCAAGGGTAAAAAAAACTTTTAGGTTCTGCTGAGTTCCCTCCCCCTACCCCCCCCCCCACCCACAAATGAGTGATATCAACAATCTGCATATCTACATTATCTCTAAATGTCTACAACCTGGAGGATGACCTTCCCTCCGCTAGGAGCCTTCACCAGCCCCAGGGGCCTCTGTGACCGTAGATCACAGAATGTAGGTGCTGTTCATCTGACATGGACCCTCTGCCCCAGAGTGCAAGCCTGCAACACACTCATGGGCATTTATTTGTGGAATGAATCCCACTCCAATTCCAAGAACATGGCAATGGCTCTGCCTGCACATAGGAGCTCCCCGGAGGATCAGGTTTGTACTCAACAGTCAAAACTCTGGGAGACTCCTTCCAGCCCTTCAGGCCTGGAGACAGCTGGGTGAGATGTGGAGTGTTGGCCAAAGATGCTGAGAAGCTGTCACTGAATTTCTTCAAATGGAGCCCATATTCCAATGTGAGAATCCTCCAACATGTCGGAGCTCATAGAAGTGGAAAAGCCAAGTTAGATTAAGAGCAACTCAAGGTCAGGACCTTGGCTTTCCTATAATTTAACACAGGACTTCCTTTCTTGCTCTCTCGCTCTCTCTCTCTCTCTCTCGCTCTCTTGCTCAGTCTCTAATAAATAAAATCTTTTAGAAAGGGGTGGTAGGGCACCTGGGTGGCTCAGTAGGTTAAGCATCTACCTTCGGTTCAGGTCATGATCCCAGGGTGCACTGTTTCTCTAGAGAGTGACCAGAGTGACTTACCATTTCACTTAAGTGTTTTCTGGCTGGTAGGACCAGGGAACACTCATTGTCAAGCTTAGAGAAGTATGACATGGCCCTCTGTGATTCCACCAAAGCTGCTAGTTTCCTTGGAAACCCTTGTCGCAAGAGTACAAGTAAAACAATCCACACAGGGGAAGTATAACCCCTGGGAGCACACAGCCAAGGCATTGATGAGTCTCTCTGGAGTTTGGAAGTGGGCAGACCCACTCGACTGGGACAGACTTTCCCCAACCAAAGAGGTGTTAACATATTGAATGGCTAAGGCACCACCCTTTCCTGGAAATAATGGTAGCTTGAGGAAAGCTGGACTCGAGGATGATGACCCTGGATGTTCACAATGGCCCAAGGATTCATGAGTAGAAGGGTTGGCTTGGTCCCATTACGAGCTGGAAAGTTCTGTGGATCCATCTAACTTGTCACAAAGGTTGTGCTCTGAATAGCAATGGCTGAACACGTGAATGTCACCTAAAAAGTGATCATCGGAAGTCCTGAGGCAGGGACCCCGAGCCCTATGCAGACACCTGGACCACCAAGGAGCTCACCATTGAGGCTACAAGCTTCTTGGCACTCTAAAGAACCCCCTTCAACAGAACACCCGTATCCCATGAGAAGCCCCAGTAGCAAGAGATTGATCAGACCCAGTTCCTTCCTAGCCTGGCTCTCAGAACAGGATCCCACTTCATCGTGTAAGCCTGGAACTCCTCAGCCAATGTGAGATGGGAGAAGCATTTCTGCTAACAGAACATTCAGATACAAAAGCACTTCTGTGAAATGTCTGAAGAGATGTGAATGCACTTGTACCTTCAATTTTTGAAGCACATCATATTGGTGACAATAAAAGGCTATATTTTAGTTGTCATTTGTGTTGCCATTTGAAAAAATACAAACATTTTCCTTGCTTTCTACTTAAAATATGGGATGCCCATGGAATATTAATATGTTGCTTTAATGAACAAGGATATGAGTTTCTGCCTTACCCATAATCTCAGATTAATATGTTTTCATGTTTTTTGCTATAAAACATGTTCACGTATTCATTGAATTCTTATTAATCATCTGCTATGTGTCAGGTCCTATGCAAGACAGTGGAATTCAGAAATGGACAATCTGAGTTCCTTTTGGGGTGTATCCATCTTGCACATCTGTCCATGGAGCAGGGAATGGGTAATCCCTTTGTTGTTCATTTCCACAGACATCTTGTCTGAATGCATTTCGCATCTCTCCAGATACACTGCATTATTTGCAACATCTTATATGGCCTATTCAACCAATTTGAACTGAGGTGGTGAGTTAGGTACAACCAACTGGGTTTGAGAACAGACGTTGTTATTTATTAACTACATGGTTTGGAAACATCACTTCTCTGTAAGGTATAATAAATACCAAAATTGTTCACCCATTGTGGATTGCTCCATAGACGCTGGCCTGGGATTGGTTTGAGTTCTAGCTACGTTATATCCCTTATCTCACTTGACCTTAGATATGAGAGTCTTCATTTTACTCACAAGGAAGCTCAGGTCACAGCAGTTTAGTTACATCCTCAGCACCAAATATAGTAGATGGTACATCGGGGACTCCAAATCTTGTGCTTTTGTTGCATTCTTTTGTCCTAAGTTTGCTTATTCACTCATGTGTTATTTAACTAAACAACCACACAGGCAATATGGTGTACATAACACCAGTCGCTGGTGATGGTACAACAATGACAAGGAATGTTCTCCAACATTTACTCCAACATTTCCAACTTCGTTCTCTCCTCGCTGGACTCCCTACCCTACCACTTCCGTTTTGCAGAAGAGGTGATGTCCTAGAATGATGGAACATTGGGCTGTGCATACTATAGTTACTCGGATATTCATGGAATCCACCCATGATGTCATTACTAACGAGTGCAGGGTGAAGGGGGCGGTGCTCAGAAGTTTCTGAATGCCAGCAATAGTTCCAACACCCGAGATATTGGACTCCTAGCCTCCTCCGCATGAAGAATCAAGTTACGCAGCAGATACCATGGCCTGGCAGAAATTCATGTTTATAGAAACTAAACCAAAGAACGCAGAAAAAAAACACCATTTAACCTACTGAAAATGAACAAGGGCTGCCGCTGCAATTCAGCAGTGAGCCTTCTCCCATCTACACTGAGCAGGCTTAATTACTTAATTATAACCATGGCGACCTACCTATTAGAGGGAGCCCGGTAAGGACAGCACTTGATAATACTCTGCTAGCCAATAACATGCACGGCTATGTAATCTCAAATGTAAAAGGCCAGCATGCCGCCTCTAATAGACTCCAGTGACCCACCGGGCTTCCTGCAGTTCTGTCCTAACCACCCAGCCAACTCAGGCCCTTCCATGTGCATGTCAATGGCAGAGTCCAGTACACAGCCTCCCGCTTTTGCAAGAACAAGAAATGGATCTGAGTGAAACACCACGCGTTTGCCCGGGGCTCTGGCATTTGTCTACTGTGTTCCTGTGAACAAGGAACTTACCCGGGTGTGAGCCTCAGTTTCCTCCCCTGTGAACTGGGGATGAGAGAGAACTCCCGTTCTAGGGCTGGAGGTGTTGAACAAGATGACTTGTGGGAGCACCCGGCACATGGGGGTAACATGTCACAGGTGCGGCTCCGTGGACAGCAGTGTGTCGCCGATGTGACTGTAAAAAGGACCCACAACAGAATTCCACCAGCTACAAGTGAAACTCTCGGGGGAAGTGCAACGGAAATCCTCAAGTGCCCCTCAGCTCTGGGGAGAGAGCAGCCTTGGACCAGAGCAGCGGGTATTGCTTGCAAGGATGGAGGAGCATGGAGAATCTCCCTGCTTTCTAGTTGGGAGGTTTGGGGTGAATTTTAACTCCCCCAGCCTCAATGTTCGGAGGAAAAATAACAATAATTATGGGTCTTTATTGCTTGGCCATCTCGCTTCCCCCTCGATCCCATGGGATGCTTCCTCCTGCACCTCCCGCCTCTCTGCACTGTAGACCCCCATCAGGATCTTGGACCCACGTCTTTTCTCCTTTATGGGCTCTTCTCTCTCCCCAGGGGACCCTAGCCACTTCCAACATTTTATATCCCACTCTCTCCCGCGTGGGTGCACACCATCCCTCTGCCCTGTGCCATTATTGCTTTGATGTCCGTTACACACCCTAAACTTACATGCCCAAGACAGAACCTCTACTCTTGTTTCCAAAACGTGCTTCTCTCCCAGTCTCTTACCCACAGTAGGACAATGCTTCTCCCTCACCCCCTTAGCCAATCATCTGCGAATCCTGCACATTCACATTCAAAACGTGGTTCTGATTAATCTAATCCTTTCTATGTCATTTTAGGATTTTCTCTCAATATTGAGCATGCTTCTACTATTACCATGCTTGAGTCTGTTAATGTAAAATATAAACCGGGCATCATCACCCCTCGCGGCACTCAGAATAAAATCTAAATTCACTGGTCCTAAATGATCAGTGTGGACGCTGCAGTCAAGGTGAGGGCCGAGCACAGCCGGTGCTTCGTGCCGTGTCCCGGCCGGGCAAATATTTATAGAATGCACGGCTGCCAAAAGCTCCAAGTGAGCCAATCCCTGAGAATTTGGCAGCGGCATTTAATAAACATTTGTGGAAGTGAGCTGAACCTCAGCTCGAACAGCTAGCTCCCGAGGCTGGCTCTGTTTCCTGCTGTGTCCTCATGATGGCCTGGCACCCACACCGATCCACGCCCCCCTGCAAACAGCAGGCGCTAAGTACGCCTGAAAGGCACAACGTGGGGTTTTCTGAGAAGGGTATAAGGCCCCGTCTTCTCATCCTGAAACCCGTTCTGTTAGTAAGTCATTAGGAGACAGCAAATGGGTGACAAAGAGCCCTCTTTATGTGATTCAGACTTTTCTGAGCCATCTGCCTTGGCCATATGCTTCCCAAGGAGAACGAAGAAGAGCCACAATTGCAGCTAATCCAATATTTGTGGGAGCGGCAGCGACCACGCCCAGGCCCAGTCATGGTCCCCAGTATGTTGCAAGGAGCACAGAGCCATTCCCCAGCCCACGGTGACCTCGGCCTTCACGAGAAGCCACAGGACGTGGGAGGCAGCTGTGCCTTGCTACCACAACAGCAGCCCCCCGCCCCCCAGAGTCAGTGCTGAGTAGCTGAGAGCAGGTGGTCACTCCGCCTTCTCCTTCCACAGAGATGGAAGGTCCCTCAGAGGGAGGGCCAGCCCCACTGCCCCGGGCTGAGCCAGGACTGACCAGTCCAGAAAGATTAGCAGCCCCAGCCCCCTCCTGCCTCCAAGGGCTGTCCCCAACCCTGCCCTTCCCCAAGCCATGAATGAGCTTTTCAGTCTTTTCAGTCACAGGACATTCTCCCCTGGACCCTGTCCTCCTCTGCCTCACTTTTCCCCTACTGGATTCCTCCATCCTGCTCAGTAGGGCATGCGCCTGGGCCGTACCTGTAGCTGGGAGCGGGGGCAGGATATTCTGAGTAAGGTTAGCACAGGGGCCCACCAATCAGAACCCATGCTAGCAAGAGTGATGAGCGGGATCCTGCAGGCCATCTGCTGGGCCAGGCATACCTCCTTGATTTATGGGTTGTAGGGAATGGGAGGATCTGGGGGAGGGGCCAGGCCAACGAGCCAATGGGTGGGGTGGTTGGAAAGTTTAGGGCAGAGGCTACTAAGACAACTGCACACCAGAAGCACTGACCGAGTACCAACCCCAGTTCAAATGAACAAGGCACCGTTACAGCACGTGCGGGTCAGCCCAGCCCTCCTTGCTGAGACCTGCTCCTGCAGCCAGGGCTTGTGTTCTCAGCCTACATCCTTCATCCCTCACTTCCTCCCTCTAAACCCCGGGGCGGCCCAGAGGGGCCTGAGCTGGTCCTCCGGGACACGGATGCTCCTGCACATTCCCCTTCCCTCCAACAGCTCCCTCTCCCGCCGTGGGACATCTGTGCCAAATGCCACAGAAGCACAGTCTGTCCGTGTGTGAACTTGGGGATTACTCCAGGGCCAGCACTCCCCTCTCCAACTCAGACCTCCTCCATCTCTTGAGGCCCTCAGGCTCTCCTGCTGGCCTGCCTGCCGTAGTCCCAGATCAACCAGTGACCTGGATCCCGATGGGTCACCCCGACTCAGACCTGGCCCCAGCCAAGC
The DNA here is from genome assembly GCF_009762305.2 of Zalophus californianus. Lineage (NCBI taxonomy): Eukaryota > Metazoa > Chordata > Mammalia > Carnivora > Otariidae > Zalophus > Zalophus californianus. Next base: position 186,495,590 of record NC_045598.1, read on the forward strand.
CCGGTAATTGACCTTTAACTCCACATGCAGCAAGCGCAGGACAGAAGAGTTGCTACCACATGCCCTGACCAAGTTCTGGGATCCTTCTCCATCTGCACTTCTGCACTTGCCCCCACCAGCACCCACCCACAATCGGACCAGTGTCGGGCATAGCTGGACTGTATAGAACAGCCACCCCCTTATTTGGCACCAACGCTTCAGGGAATAGGAGCCGAGGGCCTGATGCAGGAGCTGATCCCTTTCCATCTTTCCGACCTATTTCAGACGCTCTTGTCGTGAGCAAGCTTTCTCTGACTGCCGCAGCTTAGAGTGGATGTTCTCACCTCTGGATCCCATACGTTTACTCTTCAACACCTCTTACCGCTTAGCATTCAGAAGATGCTACCCTTCTATCCACTGCTCCCCCCAACACACACACACACACACACACACACACACACACACACACACACACCGCTCATCACACATATGGAAAATGCAGGGCCTGTGCAGGACTTAGACTCAAGACAGCCCCCATTCTTAACAAAGACCATCATCATTGTGTTTCCTTGAATAAAGGTTATGATTTCCTCCGTGGAATCACCTGTTAACTCTTGTACTTCGAACCTATCATAGATGATCAATACAGTTTGTTTGGTCAATTATATAGATATGTCAAGAAAGTGAGAGGAACATCCGAGAGCTTCTTTAGGCTGCTGGGACGTGGTGGGGGGCACTGAAGAGCTTGGTTTAGAGTCTACATCTTTCCTTAGTACAAGGTCATGATGTTCTTTGAATCCCTTTGCTTTCCGTGAAATGGAAGTATAATCTCTAATTACAGAGTGGTCATGAATATCCAGCAGGCAATGGAAATGAGTATCTATGGTTCACTATAAATGAACATTCTTGTTCAGTGTTCTAATCACTTTCTTAATTACGTGTTTTAGTCAGGCGGTATTAGCTCATAGTGACTTTCACCATGCCAAATACAAGTTCTTCCTGATTAGACCTGTTTACTGATAATTTTCCGAGGTCCTAAGTGGGTAATTTACATAAAATCTATATATCTGTAGATACTTGTATGTATATAAATACATAAAGATTTTATTTTTGTACTGAGAGTGTGTGAGCAGGGTGAGGAGCAGAGGGAAAGGGAGGTGGAGAATCTCTAGCAGACTCTGTGCTGAGTGAGGACCCTGACACAGGGCTCCACCTCACAAACTCGAGATCATGATCTGAGCCCAAATCAAGACTTGGACGCTTAACCGACTGAGCCACCCAGGCGCCCCTAGAAATATTTTTTGAATATTCTTTATCCTCAGACTTTTTCCCCACTTAGCTTTCTGCTTTCCATCCATGAAGGCCCTACTTATTTTGTCCCTTTTTTGGAAGTTCTTCCCTCGGAGCCCCAGCAGGGATAATCGCCCCTCCTCTGTCCCTGCAATATTTTGCACTAGCTTAAGGACACCTATTGTGCAGAGGTATAGCTCTTGGTGTTTTCTGTAACTAGACTGAAGGTCCCTCTAAGCCTGCAGAGTACATCGCTCACCACTGGGCTCTTGGCATCTATCAAGGAGCTTGGCATAAATGGCAGACGATTAATATCCCTTAATGAACGGAAAGCCTCATCTTCATCTCAAAATCCTGCCTGTGTCTCAATGACCTTTCAAAAGTCACCTCTTCATGGAGATGTTCCCATTTACTGTAGTTACAAGCAGCCCAGGCTCCAAAATCTGATGTGTATTCAAGTTCAGACTCTCCATTCGCTTATAAATTACATACCCTCTTGAGCCTAATGTTCTTCACATGTAAACTAATCATGAGGCCCTCTTCTTCCAAAGGGTCATTGTGATAGATAAGACAATGACTGGTGTAGTTATTGTTACTAAAAACACACATCTACCCCCACTTTGTCCTTCTGTCCTTACACCAGTGTTGTGCCCCATATGGTCCACCTTCTATTTATTCATCTTGGAATCACTTTATCCCCACCCACATACTGGTCGGCTTCTCCACCCTCTACAAGCTATGTGAAGGCATAGACAATAGGCCGGTCATTTGGGTCTTCCCAGTGACGTAGGTGAGTATTTGAATAAACTAAATGCTCAATAGGAGTCTAGCAAAATAAGGGTACGGTTAGCCTGGGGACCGTGATTACCCCCAAAGGAAGGCTGAGTCCTCACTAGGGAAAGTAGCTTTTCCCTTTTCATCTCTGAGCCGCTATCCTAAGTCTGAGAATCCACACATTCTGATAGCTGGGGGCTGATAGCTAAAAGACCATCACATAGTTCTATAAACTCACTTCACACATAGAAACCAGGAGGCTTAGGGAGATGGAGAATCCAGCTCAAGGGCAGAGCAAGCAGTGAAACCCAGAATCCAGCATCCGAGGCCAGGGCCCTTCCTCCTGCCCCTCCCCGCCCTGCCCTGACACTCGCTGGGGCACTGAAGGTCTCTTGCCAAGGATCGCTCAATGCCTTTGCGTCTGAGCAAATTCTATAACCAACATCTGAAAGTCACAGCGGCACCTGCCTGGGTGTCAGCCAACGCTTAGCCAGTTGGCTCCAAAATCAGTGCATGCCTGGGTCTATGTCCTCAGAATCAAGTACTGCAGCTTTAGATTCAATCACCAGATGGCCTGCTAAGTCACGCTCATTTGTCTTCAGTCTCCACCTTGGCGCAGAGGCAATCCTGCAAGCCGGCTGTTTTTGCACCATGGCCGCTATCCACTGGCCAGCGTAAGTTGTTGGGGGTCCAGGGACAGGGGTCAGCTGGACATCCTGGGCAGTCAGCCCCACCCAAGGCCGGGCCACCATACACACGGTTCCACACTCCTCGGGGCCACCCAGCGTCTTGGCATTGCAGGTCTACACGTCTGGGTGAGTTTCTTGGGGCTCAGTCGTGCTGTGTGGCTCATCTCAGCAGCCACGGCATCTGGCATAGGGCCAGAGAAAAAGTAAACTTTTCACGACCGTTTCAGTTATTTTCTCTTCTTAATTTACATCTTCAGCTTCTTCTCAACTAGTTCCTTCCCAATGGTTTTTAAATGCAGTCAACTTTCTCTCATTAGAAATAAAATACATACAGAAGTCAAAACTCCAAGCCCCTCCGGCCACTACCCTATCTCCCTCCTTGCTGGAGCAACGAGCTCAGCCAACAGACGTCTACTGGTGGCCTCTCTTCTTCATTACCCAGCTCACTCTTCAAACCTCCCTCCTCCCCACAAAAAACGAAACAAAATAAAAACAAAAACCTGGTTTCTGGCCCCTGGTTCCTTGACCACCACCAAGGGAGCACTCTACACACTGCTCAGATTTTAAGGACAGTGTGAGCTCACGTCAGGCTCAATCCCCAGCAGGATCCTGCCATGTCGGTCTACTCCTCATCCCTGAAATACGCTCTTCCCTGGGCCTCTGGGAATAAAGCTCCACTAGTTTTATTCTTGACTCTGGTAGCCCTTCTCTGTCTCCACGGCAGAGTCACCTCTCTGAAAGTCAGGGATGCCTACACCCCTCCCCTCCAGGGCTTCCTGCCTCCCTTCCTGTGGTTTATTTTACTCCAAAACATAATACCATTGGAGGCTTATTGATGGCCTTTCCCTCCAACCAGAATGGAAGCCCTAGGAGAGCAGTAAGTTTGCCTGTTTGCATTCTGAGTCCGGTACATAAAATGGAATATAACACATGGCCACTCAAAGAAATTTATGTCCCTAACCCAGACTTTTCCTCTAAGTTCAAGATCTGCACGTTTAGTTAATTACCTGAAGCCTTCTGCTTGGATTTTTGAAGGCACCACACCTTTAACCTGTTTAAAAATAACTTTTCCAGGCCACCTGGCTGGCTCGGTTGGTGGAGCATGAGACTCTTGATCTTGGGTTTGTGAGTTTGAGCCCCACACATGGGAGTGTAGAGATTACTTAAAAATAAAATCTTTAAGGGGCGCCTGGGTGGCCCAGGTGGTTAAGCATCTGCCTTCAGCTCAGGTCATGATCCCAGCGTCCTGGGATCAAGCCCCACATCAGGCTCCTGGCTCAGCAAGGAGCCTGCTTCTCCCTCTCCCCTTCCTCATGCTATCTCTCGCGCGCTCTGTATCTCAAATGAATAAATAAAATCTTTAAAAATAAATAAATAAAATCTTTTTTAAAAAAATAACTTTTCTATATTGCCACTAGAACAAAAAAGAAAAAAAAAAGCTAAAAAGCTGGTTTCCCTTCCAAGACGCCTTATTTTACTAAATGGTTCTATGTTCCGGTCTCTCATGTAAGTCAGAAATCTGAGCGCCATCCTTGACGTATTTGCCTCCACTTCCCAAATGTAACCCTGCAGCAAACGCTCCCGCTTTGCTCCATCTCAGCCACCAATGGATTTGTGCACACTCTCCCCATCCCTCGCCTGGACCACGGAGGGACTTCATTCTACTCCACTTGCCCCTCATGCGGACTGACTCCCCATCAAGTCTCCAGAGAAGAATGTTTCCAATATGCAAATAGGACCAAGCTGTTGCCCTGATCAAAAGCCTTCAGAATCTTCCCATACCTTTTAGGGTAAAGAGAAACAATTCCCCATGGAGTCCTCAAAGCCCTTCTGCCCTCCCCACCTCTCTCGCTCTCTGTCCTTATCTCACCCCTGGCTCCCCTGCTCACTGCCCTGCAGCCACACTGGCCAGCCAGTCCCTCCTTGTCACCACATCAGCTGCGCCCATGCTGTTCCCTCCACCCGCAGTGGGGCTTCTCTTCCCTGAGGACCCAGCTGACTTCTGCTCACCCTCCTGCCCTCAGTTCAAGCATCTCTTTCCCCAGGAAGTGCTCTCTAATCTCCGTCACGGGGTCAAATCCTTGATTACAGGCTCTCATTACACAATGCACATCTCTGAGGGTCGTGATATTAGGGGGAATAAAAATGGCGACCTCCCCTGTTAGACTGTGTCCTCGATGCCAGCTAGGTTCTTTCTGCTCAAAAAGACCTAAAGCCTCCTGAGCAGGTTCAGTAGCTGCTTGATAGGTATTTGTTGAATGTGGAATTAAAAAAAAATGTGTATTATTAGTTTTGACAAAAGTATAAAGGTAGTAACTCACTGACCTTTTTAATTAAAAAAAATCATTTCCTTCTCACCTGACCATTACAATAAATTACAAAAAGACAGAGAAGTCTGGTTATCCACTTGAGGAAACAAAATTAATAACCCAACCACAGCAATGATTCAGAAACACCCCACTCCTTGACTCTACTCATTAATAAACTCTCTGAGATCCTGTTTCCTCCTCTGAAAATAGGGACAGAGGTATTTTCCTCCAAAGATTGTTGGGAGGATTTATAATATTTACAAAAGACCAAGCACAATGCCTGGTAGGTTCAGTTGCACAATCAACAGAAATTTATTAGTGTCATTGGTACCGATCCGTAAAAATGTGGGTCAGCCAATCGGTACGTATTTCAGAAAACTGAGGTGAAGTACATTTACTTCAAGGAAGATAAAGAAAAACATTCATTTTCAGGAGTCATGACTTTTACTGAGCTTTAAACTTTAACAATATCGACCTGAACTGCTCTAAACCAAAGCAATCAATACTGGGGAGTGTTTGCCCAGGTGAAGGTCTCAGACAGAGGTGAGAGGAAGGGCTCTTTCCCTGAGTTCTGGGAGTGATGTGAGAGTCTTGTCATTCTCTCTCATCCCTCCACCCACCCATCCATCCACCAACTCAGCACAAAGCCCTGAGTGAGGGAGACGTGTCCCTTCCATTCTGGTTGGAGGGAAAGACCATCAATAAGCCTCCAATGGTACTGTGTTTTGGAGTAAAATAAACCACAGGAAGGGAGGCAGGAAGCCCTGGAGGGGAGGGGTGTAGGCATCCCTGACTTTCAGAGAGGTGACTCTGCCGTGGAGACAGAGAAGGGCTACCAGAGTCAAGAATAAAACTAGTGGAGCTTTATTCCCAGAGGCCCAGGGAAGAGCGTATTTCAGGGATGAGGAGTAGACCGACATGGCAGGATACTGCTGGGGATTGAGCCTGATGTGAGCCATGGCAGCAAAGGAGAGAGACTTTCTGTCCTCCTGGGACTTAGGCTATACTAAGGGGAAAACGCCCCCAAAACTTAAGTAATCCTTTAGTTATAATGTCCTAAATGCTGCAAAAACCAAGACTGAAGGAAATATGGCACACTTAATTTGTAGTGGGGGAGCTCATAGTCTAAAGATGAAAACAATCATTTTTCTTAACAGCAACAAGATACTTTAATGAAAGCTCTTCATACACTTGACATTATGAATCTTTTTGATTATAACATTCAAGTATCACATATGAAACAAAGGACATCATTTTTACATCATTAATTGTTTAAAATGATTTAAATTTACATGATGTTGATCAGTGGAACAGAATAGAGAGCCCAGAAATGGACCCTCAACTCTATGGTCAACTCATCTTCGACAAAGCAGGAAAGAATGTCCAATGGAAAAAAGACAGTCTCTTCAACAAACGGTGTTGGGAAAATTGGACAGCCACATGCAGAAGAATGAAACTGGACCATTTCCTTATACCACACACAAAAAGAGACTCCAAATGGTTGAAAGACCTAAACGTGAGACAGGAGTCCATCAAAATCCTAAAGGAGAACACAGGCAGCAACCTCTTCGACCTCAGCTGCAGAAACTTCTTCTTAGAAACCTCACCAAACGCAAAGGAAGCCAGGGCAAAAATGAACTATTGGGTTTTCACCAAGATAAAAAGCTTTTGCACAGCAAAAGAAACAGTCCACAAAACCAAAAGACAACTGACAGAATGGGAGAAAATATTTGCAAATGACACATCAGATAAAGAGCTAGTATCCAAAATCTATAAAGAACTTATCAAACTCAACACCCAAAGAACAAATAATCCAATCAAGAAATGGGCAGAAGACATGAACAGACATTTTTCCAAAGAAGACATCCAAATGGCCAACAGACACATGAAAAGTGCTCAACATCGCTCGGCATCAGGGAAATCCAAATCAAAACCTCCATGAGATACCACCTCACACCCGTCAGAACGGCTAGAATTAACAAGTCAGGAAACGACAGATGTTGGCGGGGATGTGGAGAAAGGGGAACCCTCCTACACTGTTGGTGGGAATGCAAGCTGATGCAACCCCTCTGGAAAACAGTATGGAGGTTCCTCAAAAATTTGAAAATAGAGCTACCCTATGATCCAGCAATTGCACTACTGGGTATTTACCACAAAGATACAAATGTAGGGATCCAAAGGGGTACGTGCACCCCAATGTTTATAGCAGCAATGTCCGCAATAGCCAAACTGTGGAAAGAGCCAAGATGTCCATCGACAGATGAATGGATAAAGAAGAGATGGTATATATACACAATGGAATATTATGCAGCCATCAAAAGGAATGAGATCTTGCCATTTGCAACGACGTGGATGGAACTGGAGGGTGTTATGCTGAGTGAAATAAGTCAATCAGAGAAAGACATGTATCATATGACCTCACTGATATGAGGAATTCTTAATCTCAGGAAACAAACTGAGGGGTGCTGGAGTGGTGGGGGGGTGGGAGAGACGGGGTGGCTGGGTGATACACATTGGGGAGGGTATGTGCTATGGTGAGCGCTGTGAATTGTGCAAGACTGTTGAATCACAGGTCTGTACCTCTGAAACAAATAATGCAATATATGTTAAGGGGAAAAAAAGAAGATAGCAGGAGGGGAAGAATGAAGGGGAGTAAATCGGAGGGGGAGATGAACCATGAGAGACGATGGACTCTGAAAATCAAACTGAGGGTTCTAGAGGGGAGGGGGGTGGGGGGATGGGTTAGCTTGGTGATGGGTATTAAAGAGGGCACGTTCTGTGTGGAGCACTGGGTGTTATGCACAAACAATGAATCATGGAACACTACATCAAAAACCAATGATGTAATGTATGGTGATTAACGTAACAATAAAAATTTTTTTAAAAATTTACATGATGTTTTTCTTTTCTTTTTTTTAGATTTGGGATTTTTTTTTTTTTGCATTCTTTAAAGTTTTTATTTAAATTCCAGTTGGTTAACCTACAGAAACGAGCATTTTTATGGGTTATTAAAAGTGAAGTTTGATAGGGGCCACAACTGACCCTCAAACCAATGTGAAGGGCCAGACTCAAGAGCAGGGCTCAGGAGGGAGAGGGTGGGAACCATGGCTCTTGACCCTTGGATAGGTTAGGGGAGTCACATGGCATCAGATGGAGAGGGAAGAAAGGATTTTGGAGAAAGCATATGTGCAGATGTTTGGAAAGAGTCCTTGCTGGGAAGTCAGTCTCTGTTTGTACCTCCTCCAATGGAGGAGAGAAGAGACGTGTCACCTCCTTTCATCCAGACATGGAGTGCCTACTCAGCCAGCTTGATATAGATCCCCACAGTCTGGGAACCAGAGGGCCAGTGCACGTTTCATACCTCCGAAAGTGAAGGTCAACAGGATAGAGGCTAATGTATTAGGATAAGCTTAGGCAAGTGGAATTTGTTGAGAGAAAGGGGGCATTGTTTATGGACCAGAGTTGAGACATGTGGGGAGAAGAGCTGGCCTGGTGCTATTTTAAGGTTGACCCAAGGGGGACCATCTGGAAGGACAAGAAGATCCCAGCAGGGAACACCTGCGTGGCTGAAACAAGCCCAGTGAGGAGGTCGAGATGCTAGGCAGGCAGAGTCAGCAGGAGGTGCTGGGAATGGCTGGCAAGGGCCCCGAGGGTGCCCCGCAGTAGCAGCATGGAGCCTTGGCTCAAAGGCTAAGTGAAAATGAGGCCAAACAGACCCAGGTACAGATTCTGTCCCAGCCTTTACCTCCCTAAGCCTCAGCTTCTCCTCCTGTAATTGGGAGTGTTATTATAGATAGCCCCAGGTTTTTGGGAAGAATAAATCCTAACGGTGTGATAAGAGAGCTCATCTGGACAGGTCAATAGGCAGAATCTTTGATACGTTATACTTCAAAGGTTGGACTCTCTTTAGGACAAAATTTACCTACAAAGTTAAAGGACAAGCTACAGCTCAGGAGAAGAGATTTTCCACCTGACAGATCAAACAATGGTTCTGGAAGATGTGTTTGGCCAGAGGGTGGGAGCAAAACTGCATCACAAAGGAGCAAATGGCCCAAAGAAAAAGAAACAAAAGTCATAAATAGGAAATTCACATTAGGGGAAATAAAAAGGACTAATGGCTACATGAAAAGATGGGTCAACCTCAGGGAAATGCAGAGGAAAGAAAACATGATACTAGATGCTATCCCTCTAGATGTGTGGGGAGAAATAGCCTCATAAACTGTGGCTGGGAGTTTAAATTGGCACCGTTAGATGCAGTTTTGGCAGTCATTGGTAAAAAAAAAAAAAAAATTAAATCTGTGCACCCTGAGACTGATTTAGTGGTGGAGCTTCTTGTTTTCTCCCCTAGAGAAGCTCTCCACACATTTGCACAAGGAGGCATGCACACAAATGTTTACGAGTCCTCTTGATTTACCAAAGACCCCCCAGATAGTAGCATGCTGGTACATGGGTTAAGAAGTGACTTTCCAAACACACCAGGCTTGTGGGGTTTGCGGGTTTTCTGCTGCAACCAGTCCCACCCATGGCCAGTTTTAACCTACCTTGGTGAAGTCTCAAAACCCGGGAAGAGAGGAGCACAGCCAGCTCTCGGGAGCTGGTGCAAGACCTCAGCACACCACGGCCCCCAACAGGGTATGTGAACAGATTGTGTAAAGGTAAGAAAACCCAGCATCTACATGTTACCTGGTGGTGCGTAGAGCATGAAAAAAAGAAGAAGGAGAATATATACCAACAAATCAGCAATGCTTTCTTTGGGAAGGGGCGGGGTCTTGCCTTTCCATAGCAAAGATAACTTTAGCCTTCTTTGTAATATGTTCAAGGAGGTCACTTATGTAACAAAGTTAACAGTATAAATATTGAAGTAACATAGCTGTAGTCTTTATGCGGCAAAAGAATGGAATGGCCAATCCATGCGGATTCCTCCATTGCTCCCTCCTACCATGGCTGTGCACTCTTGAGGAAAACAAATCAAGTCTGTTCATGCAAGCATTAAATACATTGTTACTGAGTGCCTACTTCATTCTGCAGGAGAATATGGCCGGGAGCAAGACCCCAGCCTGGGGGAGCTCATAATGGCTGGTGAGTAATTCGCACTATACAAGAGTGGAGAAAGGGAGAAAGGAGGCACATCATAGGTGTGACACTGGCGATGTCCGGGGTGTGTGTGTGTGTGGGGGGTAAGTCTGCAGGTTGTTACAACACCAGAAGGATCTCCAGTAAAAGAAGGTGGGAGAAGCAGAGGGAAGGGCAAGGGAGAAAAGACCACATGGAGGGGAAAGATCATGTTAAAACAGGCAGAGGAGAGACAGCAGGGGCTGTGGGGGGTTGCAAGAAGCCACCGGGGCTGGAACTTGGCAGGCAAACAGGCTGTGGGGGGAGCCGATACCATGTAGGCAGGAGGGCCGGTACTGGCCGGTACTGGGAAGCCACGAGGCCAGGGCCACGGTGGTAATCAAAATATTTTTTGTGACAGAAGCAAACAAAAACAGGAAATTTTTCGAAAACACAGCACCAGATGACAAAGTCCCCCGGAAACCTTTTCTAGGATATGTGTCTAAGATTCTTCACCCTGCGGAGCCTGGAAGGTGCTGTCACACTGTGGGTCTGCAGTAAAGACAGGTTTCCTTTCTGGTGTGGGGCTTGCCTCTGCAGGCTGGAAGTCTACCTGCAACAGGGGTCCTCCTGACCTACTGAGGCTTTATGAAGTCATACCTGCATTTGCTCGCTTACCATCCCAGCACCTTCCTGCTGAGCCTCTCATTACCCACCGTCAACTTGAATCCTCATTTCCTTGGGCACATGTCCAGGTCCTTTGTGGATGAAAACCTCTTTCTTCCTTTCTCTCTCTCCCTCCCTCCCTCCCTTTAAATACACCCTCAGCTCAGCCAGCAGCATTAGAGCCTTTTCAACTGTCAGTCAAATCTCAGAGCATCACTCCTCAAAGGAGGAAGATTCTTGCACACTGTTCGCCAAGCCTCCACAATCAGGAGAAATCAGTTCGTAATCACCATGAAACCCCCACCTAAAGGGAATCACAAGCCTTGGATAATGGAAGGTTTTCTTCTCATTTTCTACCTTTGCACTTTCCCCTCAGAGCCCTTGAAGAATGCACCTGCAGATGAATGGGTCGACGGAGTGATGAGTGAATCATACTTCTACTCATTCAATATATAGTTCCTAAGCTCTGCTCAGGTTTGCACCCTTGGCTCTGGACCTTCCCCAGCACTGTGCCCACCTCTGTCATGTCTTCCCAGGGCAGGGACAGGGACACCTTATTCTCCAGAGTCATCCCAGTACACTTTGGCTAACCCCCCTCGGTACTGGACTCATCTGCAGCCTGTCAGCCTAACAGCTCTGTTCACTCACCTGCTTTTGGAATCCTTGTTCCATCTCAAGCATCCTGGGAGCTTCTCCAAGTGCTAGCCAACATTTTTCTCTTCATTTCATTTAATGATCATGAAACATCCAATTAACTCAAGGGGGGCAGGGCGCCACTAGCCCCAGCGGTCAGCTGGCGATGTGAGAGATTGTCGGGAGCACTGCGGGGGGGGGGGGGGGGCGGGCAGCACGCATGGGAAGCTGAGATGGCCCGAGGTCACACACACCAGGCCAGAAGTGCAGCCTGGACACTTTATAAAGAAGTTACATCATGTCTGGAGCTTTAAAACAAGAGTTTAAAAAGGCTGCACTGCTTCTCCAGGAGGGAGGGATCAACAGAATACCCCAGAAGCTTACACCAGAGACCCCGTCATGAAGCACGGCTGAGCTCCTCGTGAGCCACGGGGGTGTGCTGGATTCAGAATCCGTCCACCCCTGGTGGGGGAGATGCAGGTAAGAAAGTAAAGGCACCATCTAAGGCATCTGTTAGGGCCACAACAAGTGTTATTCTGAACTGGGGGGATGCACAATCACATGGGGTGGGTGGTGAGTGGGATATCAATCTGCAGAGAAACAACCCAGGGAAGCTTCACGTGGCACCTTACCCTGGATGCCGTTGGTCTCTGAAGAGCAGTAAATGCCTGCATTTTGTTTCCTTTGCAAGAGACCTCAATGGTCTCAACATATCCAACACACTTACCTCTAACTTGTGGGCTTTTTAGTTTTTCTCCTAATTTCAAGGGAAAATGCCCTACTTAAGATATTCAGATTTGGTTTGGCAGATCCAGCTTGGTCCCGTTGTCAACTGTCTCTGTTGATGTTCGCTTCCAGTAGCTTACTTCCCCACTGTAGCTGTATCCACTCAGGAAGGCAGAAAGGGCGCCAGATCTTTTGAGCAGAAAGGGACCCAGTGCAGGGATTTGGACACCGAGGTACTGGAGGGGCTGGGAATGCCCAGAGGGAGGGGCTGTCGGTGCTCACGGGGATTCTGGAAGCCACTCCTGTCCCTGGAGCTCCAACTTGCCGCTGCTCACCTGCAGATACTTCCAGCTAACCAGGGCTGCTGGGAACTCGCTGCTGACCCAGAGCGGGAAGCAAGGATGCTGTGCAAACACTGCTGAGGCTTTGGGGGCCCTGCTCAGTCTGCCCCTGCTGCTACAGCTGCCAGGGGCCCCACCAGAGATGCTGGGGAAAAGGAGGCGGCGTTCTCCCTCCTTCCTGACTTCCCGTTTTCCACCAGTGGCTTCTGTGGACAGAAGCTCACGGGAACCCCACTGGCCTACATGGTTCAGGAGACGCAGGATGTCACAGAAGGGAAACACAGGGATGGAGCCCGGAATACAAGGTGCATTTGTGCGTTTGGAATTTTTTTTTCTGAGTGTTTGTATTTGGTGGAATGGGATCTGTGAAAATCCTGAGGACATGAATGGAGGATGCTCTCCTGCAGAACGGAATCACATCTACGCCTAATGAGTGTCTTGGGGTTGCACTAACTGGGACTTTTCTACCCTTCCTTTCCTCTGCTAATGTTCCCGGGGCTGAGCGGGGAGGCCCACACCTGAGGCTCCTGGTCTGGACTGATACCAGCATTTGCCCTCAGAGATGCCCCCGCTTATTGCTCTGTTTTTATGTTGCTGGTGTCTCTCTTGCCCATCCTCCCTCCACTCCTTGGCGGGGGGGGGGGGGTTCTTACTTTTTTGTAGTCTAGGCAATACATTCTATGCAGAAGTTTGCTATGGTTGATCCATGATCTTCTTGTATTGCACCAGAAGGCATTTATGGAATATCTAATCCTCTACACAAGATTTGCTATTTTAATTTAATGCAGTAAATTTGCCATAATTTATATTCTCTGAGGAGCTTAGATATCCCTTCCCTACAGTTGGCTTGCCACCCCCTATTCCGGGGTCCATCCATGCATCTGCTCTAATCATGACCCAGGCTCAGGTAGGGTGAGGATGCAAAGCTGCATTTCTCAAACGGCCCGGGCTGTGGAGCAAGGTGCCATCCTTTGGCTACCTCCACCCTCTAAGTACCTTGAGTGTTAGAGAATGTGGTCAGGGGCACAACTCATCCTCCCCTCCCCCTCCCCCCGGGGCCTCTGCTTAGACCCTTTCTGCTCCATCCGCCCTGCTCTAGAGATTGCACAGTTAATGAAATGTACTGTGCACCGGGCACTTTTGGGGTGCTTGCTATTTTACCCCGTCCTCACAGCCGTGTGCAGTGTATCCATGAGCACCATCATATGGAAGCATCAAGTGAGACGGGGAGCCTACACAACATGTCCAAGGTCACGGGGCACACGGTGGAGGCGGAATGCAGTCTTGGGTACTGGTTTGCATCTTTGCTCTGCCATAGAAACAGCACCTGCGAGGTTGGGAGGGCTCGTCCTGTTGCAAAATTCAAAACTGCAAAATTGTGCTTTCTATGACTCTCATTTGTCTCCAATCTTTGGCCACTGTGGACCGGTCACACCAGTTTCTGATAGGGAAAGGAGGGGCTGTGTGTGCTCAGCCAGCATCCTGCGCTCCACATGGCTCTCTCTCTCCTCCTCTTTGGCAACTGCTCTGCTTCGGTTGGAGCTAAGGAATGACTGATCAAAAAGTCTTACAGCAAGATCCAGACAAGGAAACAGGTAGTGCCTTTATTGTGGAAGGACATGAGCCACTCGTTAGGCTACCGCTCCTCATCTCATTGTTTCCATCCCTCACTTAACTCTTTCAGCAATACCATGAACACTGCTTATTAGCTCTCCCATTTTATGGCAGGGAAAGTTGAGGCTGACAGAGGGAACGTGACCTAAGACCCTACCAACCTTTGTCCTCATGGAGTCCAAAATCAAGGCAGGAGGAGCAAATGTGCACCACCCCTGGGGTTTGGCCAAGGTGCAAACTCACTCGGCTGCCTCCATCCCATTATCCACTACTGCCTGTGACAGGTGGCAGGCCCTCTCTGCACCTCCGTACCCACTATATACTCTTGTGATCTGCAAAATGTATCAACTATCGGCTGTATGTAGAACTTTCCATAAAATGCCCCATGCAGAGCCAGCTGATATTAGCCTGAATCTGAACAAACAAGTTGGCTAAAAAGTGGCTGGATCAAGGTAGCTATATTTAAACTGGGAGACTAGCAAGTCTTCTTGAAAGGTTGGGACCTTAAAAGGTCATCTATATGCACGCTCATTAACGTAACTAGGCGCTTGGCTCTTGTAAGACATTTCTAAGCCAACAAAGACACTGGCCGAACTCGGGCATAGAATGTTCATCACGTCATCATTTATAAAGAAACGACACTGTGATCAGACCACGCAATCTCACGGAGAGGTTAAACAAGTCACCCGAGATCCAATACATGGAAAATTGGGAAGGCAGTAAAAAGATGTAGCTCCTGGCCTAATTAATGAAATGCCAACACTTGAAATAAACAGAAATAAAAGACACAAGCTGTGGAACCATCTCAATTTTGTTTACATATATATACAGGAGAGATCAGAAAGAGAGGAGTTTAGAAAGAAACATGGAAAGAGCAGAGAGAGAAAAGGGGAAAGAGGTGATGGGAAAAAAGAGGGAAAGAAAACAATTTGAACAGATAACTCACCAAACGCTATGCTTATGGGATACCTAGACGGTGGCATTATGGGGTTCTTTGTGTTCCTGCACTTTTGGTTTTAAATATATTCTCAATGAACATGCATGCGTTTTGCCATTAGGAGAAACCCACCCCAAGAATCCACCTCCCTAATGAGACAAGGGCAGGGCAGAGACGTAGAAAGCCCCACGTGCTCACAGCTACAATTCAGGCTGGAAGAAGAGTCTGCCGCGTGGCTGTGGATCAAGGACTCCTACAAAGCCCCCTGGCCGGGCCTCCGGGGAGGTGGGAAAGGCTGGTTTGGTAAAAAGTGCTAAGGTTACATCTGCAACTTCAGAGTCCTCTTAAAAAAATTCAGCTTGAAGGACATCCAGCAGGTCCTTCTAACCCTTCAATCAGGGTCCTTAAAGTACGGTGGACCCCAAAACATCATGCAGCCTCCTCCACAGTCTTCAAAGACACTTACTTTAAAATTAAGGGGAAGTTAAAAAAATTCTTACTTATTAAATATCTCCTGAGAAATCTGTTTCAAGGGCCATAAAGTTAAACTCACACTGTTTTCAACAAGAAAGAAAACTCAAATCATAACCCAATGGCAGTTCTAGCTTCAAGGATGGCTTAATTCTATGGCTCAGGGATGAAACCCAAAACCCTGATGTTCTTTTGGCTTTCCCTTTCTCTAGTTCCCTTCCCGATCATTGTGTAAACAGCCCAAGATTCTATCATAGAAAAATGGACACAGCAGTATCAAAATTCAGTATCTCTGCAGCCCAATATCCAGAAGAAGAGAGAGAGAAGAGAGGTCCCTCCCTGGATCAGGACCAAGGGATATGTTGATTGGTGTAAGCTCATCAGAGCCAGACCTGTAGGTGGGAATTAAATCAATAAGCACCATGGCTGAGAAAACGTTTTCCTAGGAAAAGTAGAGTTCTGTTGGTAGAAAAGGGGGAATGGAATCCAAGGAGTCATCTTCCCTGACAGTGCCATGTGCTATGCTAGGAGCTTCATGGCGCTTGATCCATTTGGTTGAACAACAAAACATGGCCTCTTCTTCCCCACAGGAAATTAAAACTCAGGAATCTTAAATGAATTCCTCACTATTCAAATGGCAAATGAGGGCCTTTCTCATATTGGAACAAAAATTTTGTCGAAGGAGAAAATATCCATTAGATCTCAAGTTCCTGAATTTAAAATTCCAGCTTGTCCACTGACCAGTAACCTTGGCCAATCCATTTAATGACTCCAGGTCTGCAAGGTTTCCACGGCATCTTTAAAGTCCCTTTTGGCCCTAAAGCAGTGTTGAATTTCCCAATTAATTCCCATTTCCAATTTCTTCTGGCTCCTACTTCAAAGACTTCAAGGCGATGATCTTCAGAATCTTTTCTCAATGAATGCAAACTAACCAGAAAGAAGAGTTAGACCATGATAGGTCCTCACACACTCCTGATTCAACTCTAAAACTCCACCATTGCTGCTTCATTCCTTTGGTTAGTAATCCCTTGGCTTCGGTCCCTCAAATGCAGAAGCCCAAGGAGGATGGGCACCCAATGCAGTAAAGGTTCCCAAGGCATGGACTTCTCAGACAGCGTTCCTAGGTGAGAGGGACAGTCTAGCCTGTTAAGAAGGGTACCGGTCTGAGAACCCGCATGCGTGTTCCCATGGTGGCTTTGACATTGACTCCTGGGAGCTACTACTTTATAGAGGAGACAAGTCCTCTTATCTATAGAACAAGGCTACTGGCCCTGAAGGAAACCACTGGGTGATGGGTCATGTGCTGAGAATATACAGGAGCACATGCTTCCTGCCTTCACTGAGCTTGAAGCTGCAGGGACCAAAGGAAGAGCCAGGTATTTTCACGCAAATACATAATGGCAGCGATGGATGCCCCAGAGCAGAGGCACCTGGCACTCAGCCAGGCCAGGGGAGACTTCCGGGGAGCATGTGGCCTGTGGGCAAAGTTGTGAAGACAGAGTGGTAGTGAAGGGGTGCAGGGCAGGAGAGACAGAGGGAGATACATGCAAATGTCCTGTATTCTAGGGCCAGCACATTCGAGGGAGTGTTAATCCACGTGCTACGTGGTCAGAAACAGTAAGAATCATACGGGATGTTCCGCTAAAACATTAGGAAAAGATTTTAAGAGGCGAGATTACTCCTGCCTGGAGGATAAAAGGCTCTGTGGAAGGGGGAAGAGGAAACAGGGCTGGGGAATTTGATGATCCAGGAGGACCTCACCAGGGAAACACGGAGGTGGGATAAGCACGTGGGGTGGGGGTCAGAGAAAGAGCAGGGAATTGGTCCAGGCTAAGCCATGGCACCTGTCAGGGGATGACGTGGAAAGTTTGACTTCCAAGACTCTGAAGCCAAAACTTAGAAATTTACTGCTAACGGATGCTTCCCACTCCCTATCAGAAACCTCTCTCTAACTCTGGCCCTGAAACTGAGACCTCCTCTCTGAATTCCAGTCCCTCCCTGCTCTCTTTCCCTCAGTTCCTCCTTGAGCCTCTTCATGAGCTTCTTTTCATTTGCACACCCCGCCCCGCCCCCGGACGTCCACCCAGCCCCAGAAGCCTCCATGTGTAACCTTGTCTGCACCGCTGGCTTTAACCTCTGGCTGTTTCCTGGTGGCTCCGCATGAATTAACCACGGCTCAGATCATCCCTGGAGCCAGCTTGGACTTCCCTGTGCTTGGGCATTTGTGCACACGGTCATACTGAATTATTTTTAGGCGATGGAGTCACTACTCCTCCCTCCCAACTCAATCTTATATTGAAATCGAATCTGTAAAACATGGAAGCATGGTTTTATTAATGTCATTTAGTTCATATATTGCAAACGTATAACATTTGTGCAAGAAAATGAAACCAAGAAGCCATCCTGCTTGACACGCAAGCTTGAAATCAGCAGCTAAGGAGGCACAGGTAAGCTCTGCTTTTTCCCCTGATTGCATAAGATACGGTATATTTAACATTTACAATAATTACTGTTTATAAGCGTCGGTGTGATAGGTGCCTGATTGCTCCCGTGCCTATCCCCCAACACTGGTTTTGGTTCTGTTTTTCATTTTAACTCCCAAGATCACTATCTGCCTTGATATTTCAAGAGTCCTGAAAGTGATTGGAAAACAAAGGTTTGTCATCGATTTCTGTTGGAAAGTTCTATCTCTAATTACAGCTAACAAATGCTCACACTCTTCCTCATGAATATTAAAGTCAAATACAAAGCAAGGGAAACTCAAAGGAAGTGCTGACATTGCACAGGATACAATATAATCATGACCTGGGCTGCCGTCTGTTGTCACATTGCGGCGCCAATCTGTGCTGAGCAGCCGCGGCATCTGGGCCTGGCGTCGGGGCCCCCTTGAGTGTGGGGGCCACGGAATGGGATCGAATGTGTGCACCTGCCGCTCCCACAGTGATGCACGGCTCAAAGACAGCCAGCGAGAGAAGCAAGTCCAGCATGGGTTGATGATGGTGACGAGGAGGAAGACAGCGGCTGACATTTGAGCACACTCCTGGGGAATCCCATTACAGAACTGAATCTTTGAGGTGACCCTCTGGGGGAGGTTCTGCCCTGCTCTCAGTTCTGGACAGAGAAACTGAGGCACCAAGCACTTGTTTCACGGTTTCAAAGAGGTGGAACCAGGATTCAAACCCAGAGAGACTGGAAGAGACTGAGATCATAATACAAACATTTCATTCACTGCCTCTTTTATGGAAGTTTAACATATCTAAATAGTAGAATTGGGATGGCATATGCAATGCCGTTTAAGCCCATCCACGGAACATGGGCTGGGCAGCCCCTGCAGGCCTGCTCTGTCACTACTCTGTGAATGACTGGGACACTGGGGGCATACGGGGGGCCGGGTCAGTGAGGAGGCTGAGCCATAGCTACATCAGGAGACATGGAGAGGCCCCAAGAGAACTGAGGAGGAGAAAGTCCCAACTGATGGGACTTGAACTCTGATTCAGTGTGGAGGTGAGGGCAGGGGAGGGATTCAGGCTGAGGTGCAGGTCCCTCTTACTGGACCTGCTGGGTGGCAGGGCCATTTCTCAACATAGCTTATGTTTTCCTTCAGCTGTTGCTTGTTACAGGTCCTGTTCTCAGCACTGCGGGTGCAGGAGGGGCCACACAGACCTGCCGGACTCACTGGGTTCGCATCCTGGCTCCATGACTTAGTGTCTGGAGGACCGTGAGAAAGTCCATGAGCTTCTACAAGCCTAAATTTCCTCTTCTGCAAAAAGGGGTCCATCACCTGCAGGAGGGGTAATGAGTTAAGTACATTCCCATACACAAAATGTTTAAAATATTCTATTTCCTGGCACATAGAAGGCACTTGGTAATGATTTACCAAAAGGGGGCATGACTATTACATCTTAGAGGAGACACAGACCATAAATGAGGATAAGATAAAATCAGCTGAAGTTGTCTGAAGAAAACTAAAGCAGAGTAGGGATCTGAGTGACAGTGGGAAATCTGTTTAGAAACCTAAGGCAAGAGTTCTCTCTGAGGACGTGCCATCAAGCCAATACCTGACACAGCGAACCAGGCTCCAGGTGGAGGGATCCCCAAGCCCAGGAGCTCTGAGCTGGGAATGGGCATGATGTGTCCAAGGAAAAGTAAGACGGATGGGGCGGAGGGGCAGAAGATGAGGGGGAGGGGCAAGTCCTGGATCAGATCATAAGGCGCCAACCAGTACCTGCCCATGAGTTTGTATTTTACTCCAAGATCTACAAGAAGCAATACAATGTCGTAGGTTAAGAGCCAGACTGATTGGCTAGGACGGGATCCCGACCTTACCCTTCCCAGGGGTGTCCGTCAGTATCTTCAACTGGAAAATGGGCATGATAACAGTACCCCCCCTCTAGAGTTGCTGTGAAGAAGTATTTTCAAAGAGTGGGAGGGAACAGCGCCAGGTGCCTATCAAGCATTACATAAAGCATTAGCCACCACTGCTGCTCTCCACTGTCCCCACCACCCTCATCATCATCATCTGTGGATTCTGAGCAGGGAACCAACACCATCTGAATTATCCACAAGTAAAAAAACAGTCCTCTGGCTTCCGTGAGCGGGTTATAAAGGTCAGCCTTTGGCAGTGGTGCACTGACCCTCGGGAGTGCTGGTGAGAGACCACTGCATCGCGCATACAAGGAACCAGTGGCTGGTGGCTCTGTGCATGGAGGTTTCAACGTTCTCCCGAGAATATGTACGTGCTGGGTCCAGCGAAGTCAAGTCTTTACAACCTACTGCCTGCCTAAAGTGGATGTACTATTACCAAAAAGGCGGGGGGAAAAAGCAATGTCGAAAAACAGAACAAGACTCTCAGGCTCTTCCTTCAAGAGCATTCTGAGTAAAAGCAGACTTGAGAGGCAGCACATTCCTCCTGGCTTCTCCCTTAAGATAGTCCCAATTAGCTAACAAGACAAAATGGGAAATGTGGTTTCTGCAACTGCCCCAATACAATATAGATGTGAGAAAAAGAGGAGCATTTTCTGTTAATTTTCCTGCATAAGAAAAATTTGAACATAAATCCCATCCTCTTAACTCTGGAGAAGGAACGTATTGGACAGATGCACTGAAAGCCAATTTGTGGGAATCCCTGATCTAGTAACCCCACTCTCCAGGACAGCCCTGCTCTGGTTTAAAATGTATCTAGTTCAAATTGTCAGCCTCTGTGGGAGAATTTTGCTCTGTACCATTGTCTTAAGTAATATTTTCCTAATTTTTTTTACTGAGTACACATAAATAGGGCAATGAATCAGAGGCACTCTATAAAGAGTACCTTTGAATCTTGTTCTTTCAAGAAATAGAAGTGGCTCACAGTACAACGTAACTCTTCAGACACTGAGCTGGGAGCTTCATGTCTACCAATGGATTTAATGTATCCAATTACCCAACTCCAGTCATTTATATAAAACGTGGATGATTTTTACTATATCCCCAGACTACCTCTACTGGCATTACTTCTTTTTTTTATGTTATGTTAATCACCATACATTACATTACATTTTGATGCAGTGTTCCATGATTCATTGTTTGCGTATAACACCAGTGCTCCATTCAGTACGTGCCCTCTTTAATACCCATCACCAGGCTAACCCATCCCCCCACCCCTCCCCTCTAGAACCCTCAGTTTGTTTCTCAGAGTCCATAGTCTCTCATGATTCGTCTCCCCCTCCAATTTTCTCCCCTTCATTCTTCCCCTCCTGCTATCTTCTTTTTTTTTAACATATAATGTAGTATTTGTTTCAGAGGTACAGATCTGTGATTCAACAGTCTTACACCATTCACAGCACTCACCGTAGCACATACCCTCCCCAATGTCTATCACCCAGCCACCCCATCCCTCCCACCCCCCACTACTCCAGCAACCCTCAGTTTGTTTCCTGAGATTAAGAATTATTTAATATTTGTTTGCAATAATCTGTTCTGCTTTTAAAATTTAACTTAAAGGGGAATTGGCATCATTCTCTTAAATAAAAACGAAGCTGTTCTTGCTTTCCATACATAGGAGAGATTTGTGGAACAATGAAAGATTCACAATGGAGTAAGTATGGCTTGGGGTGTCTGTTTACAGTGGGGTGGAGGCAGAACCCAGGCACATCCACACCATGTGGAAAATGGAATTTTGACTTTGGACAACCGCAGCTTAGCTCCGTCCTGGAAAACATCCTGGTGCTCTGGACCGAGCAACAAGGGTAACACATCCTGGAAAACATCCTCACACTTTAGACTGAAACAGAGACACTACGATACTGTTAACTAAACAGCCAATCACGTATCAGAAAGTCAGTTTAAATGCTGTCAGCACCAAACATAAGTCTTTCAAACACTTTATGGAAGCTTGCGTCTTTCTGCCTTCAAAACCCTGCCTCCTGCCTGAGGCATGAAGCACACCCAATTTCGGCTGTCTCTGTCTCCTAGATTGCAATCCCTAAGACCCCAAATAAACGCATACATTGATTTTGCAGCATGTCTTTCCTTGTTTGGAAAAACAGATCAGTGTCATTAAAGTCTAACCAGATACAGGTAATGGAGTTGATCCTGCCCCTGCTCTCCTTGCTAAAAAAAGGGAAGATTAGCAAAGGCTTATTATCCTAAAACACATTTTTTTCTTGAATTAAACACAGTCTCGAAAGAAAATTGAAAATGAAGAAAGTTTTCCATAGGAATTACTATTCAGGAGCATTATCTCATGGGTCTGCTAAATTCATCCTGATTCTTCCCAGTGGTCTCAGGGCAAAGGCTGAGAGGCGCAGAGGACGAATCAAAGGCTCTTCTTTCCCAGAGACAAACCTGGAATGGTGCCCATTTCAAAGGCTGCTCTTCTCGGCGTCTCTGTTTCTCAGGTGTGGCCAGATAAATAAATAGTAAATGAGATGTAGGAACATCACACGCCCCCCCCCCATGGCTCCCCCCAGGGAAAGGAAGGGACTGCACACCCTCACTCTGCTTTTCCTCTCTGCCTTCTCCAGCCTGTGGCTCACATGCCACGGCCAAAGCTTCGGAAGTCAGCCTGGACCCTAAGGGGGTCTCGATAGTGGAGGCTGCTCGTCAGGATGAAGAAGCAGAAAGACAGCCAGAGCTCAGGGTCTGATGGCCACGTGATGGCACCATGCCAATGTGGTCTGCCCACATCTGGAGTTTAATGTGAGTGAAAAACCATCTTTTATCTGGCTTAAGCCCTGATATGTCATGTCTGCGTCAGTCACAATCCCATACAATTACTAACCAATATCGGTGTTAACACCACACTGTGGGAAAGGCCAATTTCAGCCTTTAAGCGTGCTGTGAGGTACAAATTATGATCCTCATCCTACAGATAAAAGACCTGAAATTCAGGAAGATCAAGTGACTTGCCTGAAGGCACAAAGCCCATAAGAGATTTAGCCAAGACGTGAATCCAGCTTTCTCTGCCTTCAAAGCCCCTTAGAACCTGACTATTCTGTCTCTGGCACAAGGCCCAATTTGTCCTATTGGCATGGATGAAACTTAGTTCTTAAAATAAATGTGGAAATGGAAAATTTCACATTTTTATTATTGAAATGGCCACCGATTCAACTTGTCCAGTAATTATGGACTGTGCCCGTATGTAGGACACAGGCCCATCAGCATGGCCTGCTTTATGGCTTGGCTACCATTGTCAGGATGCCTGGAGTCTCCAAGCTGCCCAAGGGCCTAAATGATTGAGGTTAAAGCAAAAGAACGGGATTCGAGATATAAACATAATGCTGCAAGGTCAAATTAATAAATACTTCATTAAATTTCCTTGAAATAATATATTGCTCACATTTAGTCTTTATAAATGTTACACTGCTTTTGCAAAGATCTTGTAGGTAGACTGTCTTACTTTGCAACATTTCCTGAGTATGCAGAAAAATAACAACTGTTCACAAATAGTTATTTGGAGCTAATTAATTTTAAAAATGCATTTTAGGGGCACCTGGGTGGCTCAGTCAATTAAGTGTCTGACTCCTGATTTCAGCTCAGGTCATGATCTCAAGGTTATGAGATCGAGCCCCACGTCAGGCTCCATGCTGAGTGTGGAGCCTCCTTGGGATTCTCTCTCCCTCTCCTTCAGCCCCTCCCCCTTCCCCCAACTTGTGCACACACACGTGCGTGCTCTCTCTCTCTAAATAAAAAATAATAAAATAAAAACAATTTTACAGAAAAAAATGTGTATTCAGTGTGGGAAATTGGTACATTTCAACGTCTCCTAGAAAGTGGAGTGGGGTCACCAAAAGTCAGAGTACCCGGGGCCGGGTGGATGGAGGTTCTGAAGTAGCTCCCAGGACCCAGGGTGGGGGGTGCAGAATCTCCCTCAGCAGGAATCTGGTCTTGAGAATGCTCCCCCTCCCTCTATTCTAGGGGTTCTGATATACTCATCCCTGATCCCTTGGATTAAAAAAAAAACCCACATGTCATGGGGGCACAGACTCCCTCATTTTCACTGAGGAAATACTGGCCAGGACAAAGTTGATTGTTCCTCACGGTGGAGAGAGAGGACCCCAGATCCGGCCAGGGAGCATGTCTGGGAGAGTCTGGAGCACACAGAGACAGGCTCTCTGCTGCTTCTGGCAGTTACTATTTCATCTGCTCAACCACCTCGGCTAGCTCAGAAACAAATACTTCTTTGCATGTTTATACGTTTCTCATCAGCCCTGGATGAAAATGCACCTGCAGGCAGATCAGTTATGAGGACCCTCTGCCACGCAGGTCTATCCTCAGGGAAGAGGTCCTTTACGTTAAGGCATTAAGACTTTGGAATTTCTTCATGTAGCTGTAAGTCACTGAGCAGGGAAGATAAAACCATCCGATTATCTGCCATTAGGATCAACTTAATAGCTACAATTACAGAATTTCAAGGTTCGCACAGAGCACCAAGTTCATCTTGTGTGTCCCCACATCAATTTCCTCTTCAGTACTTTATCTGCTCCCTATCTCATCTCACTTTTAGAGCTGACTTAGGAGGGGTGAAGAGTGAGGATTTAGAAACTGGATCCCTCAGGGATCCTGCAGGGTGTGGTCCCCACACTTGGAGGCCTGATGGGTCCGTCCCCTCCCAGACATCTCCCACACGGATGCTCCCAACTCCACACACCTTGGTTCATTCTTAGACTCTCAGAGATCATTTAGCCAAATCAGAAAGAGGTTGTCTTGCCTCTTGGACACTTTGCTGTTTTCCAAATAATCATCTTTTAAAAAACAACAACAACAACAGCTTATTGACTATTAGTTGAGAACCAGAAACAGCATACTTTTCCATTGAGATACTCCCTCCCTATTATCACTGAGCTCACTATGTTTCTGTTTTTGTTTTTTCTAATTGAGTGGAATTCAGCTTCTTTTCTTTCTTTCTTTGGCCCAAGTTCCATCCCCTGGTCTTTCCTTCATCAATTCAGTAAATGTACAGGGAACACCAACTATGTTCCAGACACACTGATAGGCACCGAGAAGCTAGAACGGAATAAAGCCACATGGTGCCAGGGCTGTAAGCATCGTTTGCACATGCAGGATTCACTTACATCCCTAAATATCCACACACACACAAAAAATACAATAAAAAGCAACTTCATTTTCGTAACACCAGAAGGACTAGGAGTCCGTATACACTATCTTGTAATATTCCTCTTCAGTGCCAGGGTCTCAAACCTGGAAACCCAGGCTTGGAACATCCAGTGATGGAGAGTTCACCAGGGAAGACAACATCTGTGGGGGGGTCCTCTGGGAGTTCGGAGAGCTCCGGAAACAGTGCGGGGCACACAGCAGACACTCAAGGAGCATTAACAGAACAAGCAAAAACCCATCAGGCCTAGTTCCAGTCCATATAAATTTCACCCGTGTCTGCTGACTGTGGCTTCTTCAATAAAACTAAACACAGCCAGAATGTACTGAAGGCTTAGGATGTCAATCTCCCTTTCACAATATTCACACTTTCAATTCTCATGATTCCATGAAGAAAGGAGGGGGAGGGGGAGGATGACTTCCATTTTACAGAGACTCTAGTTCTCCCGTGTGAGTGGGACACAGCTGGCTGGTCCGCAGCGTGCGTGCGTGCGTGCATGCGTACGTGCGCCCTAGAGACTGACGCTGTTCTCCCCGACCCGCAAGGAAGGCCACTCTGAAGCCTGTGTCCCGTTGTCTCCGCCATATGCATCAGGGGTCCCTCACTCACCCGCACCTTTCTCTGTGGGTGCCCGTCCCTAAATCATGCTCGCCAGGTGCCAGGTGCCCCCACCCAGGTGCAGGCTCCTGGGGGAGGAGCCTTACTCCCTTTTGGGGGAACAGCAGGGCAGGTATGCCGACGCCGGGTGGGCTGAGGCCCTGACGACCTGCTGGGGGGCTCTCCCTGCTCTCTGAACACAAAGAGAGTTGCTCCGACGACCCCAGGCCAGAAGCCAGGACCCCTGGAGGTCGGGTCTGCCTGATGGAGTCAGACCTGGGAAGAGAGCACTGCGGCCCTCCCAGGGAGGCTGCCCAAGCCCGGAGCAGCCAGCCCTCTCTCCTCCCGGGCCCTCATCACTCTCTCTGTCACTGTCACTCAGCCCCTCGGTTCCCCACCACTGCATCTGAGCTCCGAGAGAGCAGGGTCTGCCAGCAAGCTCCGCTTCAACGGCCTCACAGGCAGCCAACTTTCAGAAACTGGGGTTTGACGCTGAGTGTCTCCAAGGAATGCACACTGAGTATGGGGTGGATTAGGAGATTATTCCTGCCAAACGTGGTGGGCAGCTGAAGCAAGGAGGCCATGAGCTGGCGTGTGTGCACATGGGGGCTCCTGGTGTATCCATGCATGTCATCTGATCCCCCACACAGCCCTACAGGGTTGTTTCTATCACAGTTACTCCATTCACAGAGGGTGCTACGCACAGAGGCTCCTGACCCAGGGTCACAAGGAACCCAGGTGAACTCAGCTCTGGTTAACTTCACACTCTACTTCCTATAATACAACTAATGCTATACAACTTCTAGTGGTTTCCGCATAGAACTGATAAAGCAGCAGACCCAGAGACGAGGGCTCACGTGCTGGTGACTTCTTATGGATGTGCTCCAGTAAGAGCAGGATGGAGAACACGGGGCAGGGGAAGGCAGGGAGTCGGCAGGGAGGCAGACATGGGTACATTTCAGCAAAGGTGATCCTGCAGGGGACTCTGGAACGTGAGTTACATCTCAGCTTGTCCCATCCTGAGACAAGACACGGGGCTTCCCTGTCCCTGTACGGAGAGTCATGGGTGCGGGCTGGGCTTGGGATGGCTGTGAGGGACAGTGGGATTCAAAGGCTCAGGCAAGTTCCCATCTTGAACAAAGTGCTCCCAGCAGCCTGGGGTGGTCCTCCAAAGCCAAGTCACAGGTGGCAGGGGATGAGAGCACCCTAAAATGGAAGCACGGTGATGGGGGAGGTACGTGTGTGTGTAGGCAATTGTGAGGACGTTCAGATGGGGAACTGGTAATTTCGATGCAGTGGGACATCTCCCTCCCAGAAGCTGCGTCAGTCCTTTCTTCCAGTCTCCTGGACCCGAGGGGGAGGGAGGGAGGGACAGGCATTCAGAGTGGAAGGAACGCCCAGAACAGAGGCAGAGATAGAGCAGATTGAAGACAGCTTCCAGAGGAGGGCCTTGCAGGGCAAGCAGGCTTAAAGATGCCATCTCAAGGACAAAGGAGAAGCAATACCGGGTTTGGCCCCAGTGTCACAGGGCCAGCTGGCAGAGTGGACTCCTGGTCTGCCCGGGGGGGGGGGGTCAAAAGTGAGGGACCTGGGCTTCAGTGGTTCTGAGCTGACCACCGATCTTGGAGCTGAGCAGGGGGGAGGATATCACTCAAGTCTCGGCTTGGCCGGAGACCTCCTTCCGACGGCCCCGAGCAGTGCTCTCCTCGGGCCCCAGGTGGGTACTCAGAGCCTGGGAGCGCAGCTGTTTTACTTGCTTAGTATTCTCCATGAGAACAGGCATATTTGATATTTAGGTGCACTTTAATGGACCCTGAAAAGAAATTAGGTTGATTCATTTAAAGAACAAATGCCCCCCCCGCACCCCCTACATGATGAAACTCTTAAATGCTTCTACTTAATGGAAATCACCTCTCAAAACAGTACTAAAACTAATCATGGTAATTTTTATACATTTCCATGTATACTTCCTGTGCTTCCATGTAGACTTCCTGTGCTATCTTCTCTCGGGCTTTGATGAACCGTGACAAGCGGATGCCTTTTCTGTGTGCAGCTCTTAACAGCCTGAGGTTGCCCTCCCTGACTTCAGTGGTCACCCCCCACCCCAGGGGAACATTTTCTAACACCTTCAGGGAGGAAGAAACGGCAAAATCTATGAAATAGCACCACCGTGGTGGAAGGAAATTGTCACAATTAAGTAGACGTAATACTTATTCACAGGCACGGACGTGTCGATTACTCGCAACCCCGACCTCAGGAGAGAGGAAGTGACCATTCTGGGAGACCCACAAAGGGTAAGCAAGGCTCTGAGGCAAGCAAATCACATTTTAAAATTTCTCACTCTGGTTTCTCTTCCTGTTACACATTTTAAGTGACCAAAATTCATCTCTGCGCCTCTGAGGTCCCAGTACTTTGGTTTGTAGAGGCATCTGAAAAAGTATGGGGCAGCCAAGACTTATCCTGGCCTCAGTGGATCATGACGGGATCGCCTGTAATTTATACTTTTCTATTTCTGGTAATGACCAAGACACTGTGGACTTTAGATTCCCACTAGACACCAGGGCCAAACACTCGCCAGTGTTGTCACGTGCACAGAGAAGCAGCCCCCTCTCTGCCCTGCCCCCAGTTCCAAGAGCAGATGGGACACCTGTCACCCAGGCTGTGCAGTCAGCTGACTGCATGCATGTCTGTTCTGTAATGCTGGGATCTTTCCAGAATGCCCGGGGGACAGTCCCTTCTGAGTTCAGAACCCCTCACAGTCATGAGATACACAGTTCACTCAGACCAGAAGGAACCTTCCCCAAGTCATCTTTTAAAAACATATTGAAAAAAGACAATGCAATGGTGGCAGGTAATGGTTGCATTTCACATGGGAAATTATTCGTTTCCTCTTATTTACAGAATCCAACCATAAACATGGAGCCTGGAAAATTCAACGAGCAATTGTTTCACATCTTGAGAAACAGTATCTAAATCGTCTGCCTAACTGAAACCATCTCTACATAATGTGGCTACCAGAGGACGGATATGTTGAAGAAGAGAACAAAAATGTCTAATTCTTTATGCCCCTTCATTTATGAGACAACATCTCACCTTTGAACTGTGTTGGGTTTGTGTCTCTGAAGTGCTCTCATTTCATTGGGCCAACCGGCTGCAAGGAGGTCTGTGCGCTTGGTCAGCACAACTCGGCCCCTAGCCACGCCGTTTCTCTTCCCCCCTCGGCCCTGCCACCCCACATCTCTCCCGCCCTATGCTCATGCCTGCACTGCTCAGGCCCCAGTCATTTTGCTACATCTGCCCAGATCATCCTTTCCTACCTCTGCCTGCTGAGCCAACCCCTGCTCCCAATTCCAGACCTCACTTGGGATCCCATCTCAACATCCACCTCTGCTGGACTCGTGGAACACTTGTCCATCTCCCTTGGAGGACTGTGAGCTCCTCCAAAGCAGCAAGGCAGCCTCCCATCCCCAGCGATGTGTCCCAGGGACCGGCATGGGGCAGAGAGCTGCTAAGTGAATAACCACCATGTGCACAATAGGGACATTTACTCCAGCTAACAGGTACTGTGAGCTTACTCTGTGCCAGGCACTCTTCCAGACATTTCCTTGCATAATTCATTCAATCCTTAACACAAACCCAGAGGTAGGTGCCTCTTACCAGCCCCACTTTACAGATAAGGAACCCAAAAATCAATCAATCCATCCATCAAATCAAAAAACTTTTCTAAATCCACAGAGCAGAGAAGTGTTGGAAGTAGGATTTGAACCTGGAAAGCTCAGAGCCTGTGGTTCTCACCACTACTGAATTCTGCACCTCTAGACACAGCAAACTTTCTCTATTTCTGTTTTAGAGATAAATGGAACAAAACAGCCAAATTAAATCATTTGTCCCTGCAAGACCACTCCACTAATAAGTGTCAAAGACATCATTAGGTCCCACGTGCTTTGACTCCTTCTCATTGTTTCTCAGTATATCCTACCTCATCGTCTAAACATCTGGTTTTCTTTCTTTTTGCTTACTTGGAACTACATGCATGTGATGGAAATCCTGTCTGGATAATTGTATACAAACACGACTGTTAAAACTGCCTTCATTGTTGTACCTGCAGAGGGCGCCTCATCAGGGGTGAAGTATATTCCCCTCCCCTTGAAGGTGGGCTGGCCTTGCACCTGGCCTTGAACAAGGCAATGTGGGGAAGGGACCCTGGGCCAGTTCCCAGCCCAGCCTGTTAGAAACCTAGAATCTCCTTTCTCCCCTCAACCCGCCCCCCTTCAGTGAATTGAGCCACCATATAAAAGGTTGGACCACCCAACTGGAGACAGAAGCTCAGCTGTTCCCTTGAGCAGTCCAGCCACCCCAACCAAGGATCAGACATGTCTGATGTCATGATCTCCAACGATCCATCCTCTCCGCAGAAATCTCAGCAGAAAGCAGTACACGAATGACCTGGATGAGGCCGGCCAACTCAAAACATCGAGAATAAATCATGGTTTAAAACCACTAAGTTTTTGGCGTGCCTGGCAGTGCAGTGATATCTAACAGAAAATAATGCAACTGGAAATCACTTCGAGTAAGAAATCACAACAGCTATCTCTTGCTCACTCACGGAGCAATCCTTATGGTAATTATTGCTGGCCTCTATGTTAGCATTCCATTCTAAATGGTATGCTTGTGTATATTCCAAGGGCATATAGCAAGTGTACCCCAATTAGCCCTGTGTCAAAACAGACCAAAGAAGAAGAAAAGCTTTGTTTTTTCCTCCCCCAAACTGCATTTCATTTGTCTTTGTTTCTGTGTGGCAAGTCCTCCTCTCCCCAAGCCCCTTGCCGGGCTTTGCCGGTGGCTGGATGTCCAGCAGCCCTCTGGTCCTCACAGTGGGGGGTGGGGACCACCAGCTCCAAGAGAAGCCTCCGCTGGTGACACCAACTGACCTCAGGTGCTAGAGTCACGGGGAAGGACCAGAGTCCTTATCAGGAACCTGGGGCTGGCTGTGGGCAGGTGGGCTGGGGTGCAGATCCCACCCAATTTCCAGGTCCCAGCCTCATCCCCAAGAACAGACCCAGCCCCACAGCCCTGTGTGGCCACTCACAGGTCAGAATGACTGGATACTGACGTTAAGCCAGTTCCTCTCCTGGCAATTAACATGTATAATCTCTGCGAATTTAAAATGTCCTTCTCCTTTATAATCTCTAAGACAAGAATACTACAGAGGATAGGTTTTTATCCTCATTTTTCAGGTAAGGAAATTAAATTTCAAGTTGCCAATGCCAATGCCTGGGGTCACACAGGAGTTCATGCGATGGCAGGATTCCTACTCCCTCTGCCAATCAAACCAACCTTCTTCTGGCAGAAAGTGGGGTAGAGATGGGGCGCTACACAGGCAGTGGCAAGCAGGGAACCGCAGGCTTCCGGAATGCACACAGGACACAGGAGACCGGGTGCCCACCAGTCTCAGTTGCCTGATTTCTTCCCCGGAGAGAGGAGCAGAGTGGAAGACAAGGGACGCCCTGGAGATGGGGTGACTTGCCTCGTACTTGACACTTAACTCTGCCCAGAGTCAGAGGAGGGGCAGGTGGTCTCCAGTGTTTTGCTACTTCTAGACCAAAGGCTCTGATCAACCTGCTGCCCATAAACCACCAGCAGTCCTTGATGTTGCCCTGTGTGATCTGAGTAGCCTGCTCTGCCCCACACTGCCCACGCCTCCTGCAGGTGGAGCTAAGCAGACCACTCTGTCTACACCCGGAGTCTCCGGGTATTTCATTGCATGCGGTTCCACTCACCATAATATCACTGCCAATAATGAAGTGACCCGATTGCCAGGGAAATTCCAAAAGGACTTCTTTGAAGGGTAGCTATGACCAGAGCTTTCGACTCTACTGGTTTTTATGTCTATAATAATCTTTACTACCTCTATTTGTATCTTTAAAGTTAAGCAGATTTTCCATAGTTCTGTCTTTTTATCTCCTTGCTTTCTCTCTCTTCCATCCCTATAGGGTTTTTTTGTTTTGTCTTTAAAGATTTTATTTATTTGAGAGAGAGAGAATGAGCGGTGGGGAGGGAAAGAGGGAGAGAGAGAGAAGCAGACTCCCTGCTGATCAGGAAGCCCACCACGGGGCTCAATCCCAGGATCCTGAGATCATGACCTGAGCCGAAGGCAGACACTTAACCGACTGAGCCACCCAGGTGCCCTCTCCATCCCTGTTTTTCTCCTTCATACGGTATGACTGATCTACATATTCTCCCAAATGTACTAATATAAGTATTTCCTCTTGATGCCTATCCTTACTTCTTAGGCAATAAGCTCTAGTTTTGGGACGCAACGCTCTATTACACCTGCTGGGAGTCCTGGATGCCCACTAATACCCAGCCTCCTCTGAGTTAGAACCGGGGCTGTCCTTGTCCATCCTTCTCCCCAAGGTGGGAGTGTTGATTCTGAGTCCTCCTTGTACCTGGGAAGCTCTACCACAACTGCCAACTTATTCAGTCCTTTGTAACTAGCTGATCATCGGGATTGATAACAGGATGACACTTGCCATCGTCTTCCTCCCTCACTTGACTGTAGCCAACCCGTCACAGCCAGGTTTGTCCCGGGGAGAGTGTGTTTTCCTTCAGCCAGGTTCCCCTTGCAACAATGCGCACACATGGCTACACCAAGAGTGGGCCTCCATTTCCAAAATTCAATGCCGTTTACTGAGTGTCGCTATGTACGTTGCACTCTGCTGCGCACTGCTATGTAGTGATAGAGGACGGTTTACCAGTGGACAACAAGCACCCCACTGCCATCCTCCTGCTCACCTGTCTGCCCAACGATGGAGGCGCTCAGTCTGTGGGGGATCCTTGAGGACACCTTCAAGGTCACTCGGATCTGGTAATACCTAAGGAAAGAACAGAGGACAGGCTGATGAAGATCAGACTCCTTACGGTTGGCTTCTTCTACAAGTACAGGCCAAAGGGAACCACGGGAGTTTCTAGGCAGCGTGCACAACCATTTGGCATCAAGGAGGGACAGTGGGAGAGGGCTAGAATGGGACCAAGATGGACACAGGAAGTTGAGTTGAAGGGAGATCATGGGAGACACATACAAGGTTGGTGGTAACAGGGAGAGGGAAAGGGATAGATGGGTTGGCCACATGGCACAGGTACCTCAAGGGGCATAGCTTTTGTTTGGTCAAGAAAGTCCATTCTATGGGAAAATGGAAGCTTTAACACGCGGTGCAAAATCCATACATAAACTGAGTCGCTGTCATGTTGCAACACAAACTCTTCCTTTAGAAACACAGCAGCTGGGTTGCCAATCTTAGGGGCCCTGCCAACCACTCTTCCAGCATATATCTGCGTCCTTATGTGTAATGCATCCCTCCCATTTCCAAATTCCACCATTTCAGGACATCGCGCAGGTTCCCACACTATCAGTGACCTTCCTATCTGTCCACGTCCACCACAGGTGCAGAAGTACCTTCTCCAGGTCCCTGCCTTTGCCATTAATGGCCCTTCTGCTCACAAGCACTCAGGAACATTTCTGGCGTCATGCTGTTCTCCACTTCCACCGATTTCAAGCCCACTGTGAAATGGGATGTGAATAAAACAAAGTGAAATAGAGGTAAAATGAACCATGAACCCAACAGTCTCCACTGGCTCATCAAGCGTATGGCTGGCGGCAACACTGCGCTGTGAATATACTCATAGAAGATTCTGTTGACAGGCTCGTGTTTGTTGTACGTGTGTGTTGTGTGATAAGCAGAAGAGATGTAGAGCAAAGGACACTGGTGGTAGATTCATAGCCGGAGTTTGGGTGACATCATTTGTGAGCTGTGTGCTTTTGAATACACCACACAACTTCTCTGAATTGTTTCTGTATCTGTAAAATGATGATAAAAAAAAAAAAAAAAAAGAAAGTACCTCCTATGACATCTGCTTCCGGGAAAGATGGAGTAGACATACTTTTCCTCATCCTACCCACTACATACGACTAAAACCTCTAGACAGTATATGGAAAACAAACAACAGATTTTTACAGATGAAGAAGAAAGCAAACAGTTTAAGGACCTCAAGGTCCAGATAAAGACATGGTGGTGAGTTCTCTGCGCTTCTTTTTGCCCCGTATATCCCAGAGAGAAACCAACCACCCAGAAATTCTAATGGCTGCACAACAAAATCCCCAGCAAAAATGCCTGCTTTCTCTTGACAAAGGACCAGAAAAGGGGCAGCCTCATGAGATAGAAAACTTTTAGACAGGAGTAGCTGTACTCCAGCCACACTACACACAAAAAATGTGACCTCACCCCCACACATACCAGCAAAGGCCAAGTGGGAGCCTCGATGTCACTGGCAAGCTTTAACAAGGCACCTTCCTCATCTGGCAAGAGAAGATCTTTGAGGAGGGAGCCAGATTTTCACTACTAATGAATGGTGATGAGAATCCCACCTTTTTAAAGTACAGACCATGTGGGGGGCCTGAGTTTCTACCCCCACCCAGCAGTAACGAGAGCACATGGATGCTCAAGGGATTTCTGACAAAAGTTCAAGAGCAATTCAGTGGAGAAAAGGTAGCCTTCTCAATCAATGGTCCTGAAGTGCCTGGATATCCATAGGCAAAAACCAAACCAAACCAAACCAAAACCAAACAAAAAGCTCAACTTAGATCTCACACCTTCTACAAAAATTAATTCAAACTGGATCATAAACCTGCATGCAAAAAGTAAAACTATTAAACCTTCGAGAAGAAAAATAAAAGAAAGCTTTAAAATCTAGGGATAAGTGAAGAGTTCTTAACACCAAAAGAATGATCCACATACAGAAAAATTGATAAACTGGACTTCACCAAAGCTAAACACTTGTGTTCTGTAGTATGTGCCATTAAGAGGATTGTAAGACAGGCTACATGGTGAGAGACAATATGTGCCAATCACATGCAGTTGACCCTCATTATTCACGGATTCTGTATATGTGGATTCTCCTACTTGCTAATGTGTTATCTACACCCTCACACACGGTGCTCAGGGGCTCCGTGGTCACTCAGATGTGTTCCCAGACGGGCAAGTTCTGACTCCCCCGTGCACCTGTTTCACCTGAGCTCAGGCAAGACCACACTACCTTCTGTTTCCAGTTCTTATGCTGTAAACACATGTCCTCTGCAATCTATTTAGTACCCTTTTATTTTTTGTATTTTTGTGCTTTTTGTTGGTGACTCTGCTAATTAAAATGGCCCCTAGTGTAGAGCTGAAGTGCTGTTCCATGTCCCTAAATGCAGGACACCAGCAGAGGCAACAGTGTGTTAGATGAGCTGCGCTCAGACCTGAGGCATAGTGCCACTGGCCATGAGTTCAATGTTAGTGATCAAAGACAGATAGATGATATAGATAGTAGATGACAGATAGATAGATAGATAGATAGATAGATAGATAGATAGATAGATAATAGACAGATGATAGATAAATGGAAGGATAGATGATAGATACATAGTTGGATAAATGGATGGATAGACAGATAATAAATAGATACATAAAAAGACAGCTAGATAGATGGCACTGCCTTATACAGAAACACACCTAAAACAAGGTTACATATTGATGAGCTGATAAACATGTTGTGACCAAAGGCTCCCAGGCCCTCACTCTATGTGTCCTTGGGGAGCCATGGCTCATTACACAGAGGCAGTTTACTATTACCGGGAAATCCACGGGGGAAGCACCATCACAGATCAGCTCAACTATCTGTGTGAGGGAGACTGAGGCAGGGGAAGCTTCCCACCCTGTCTATAGGAGACCACTGCTCCTTAGCAGTCACTAATTACCACTGTGCAGAAAGGTTGACTGTGTATTGCTAGATCTTTGGGGTTTTCAAGGGAAGACAGAAATTTGGATTTTTAATAAAACCTCTTTAAAATGTGAAATGTTGCTTCATAAATTAGTGACAGTGACAAGAGCATTAACAGCAACAGTGAAACAATGAGGGGCGGCCACCACATTCACAATCAAGCTCCGTGTCTCCAGAATGGAACACATTTGCAGGCCACCTCCCCATGCGCCAATCATCGGCAAACGCTGATGCATACGAATACAAGAGGCCGCTTCTGGTGTTTCTTTAATAAAAAGACCCAAGCATTGCAATAATTTCATCAGCAGAGGAAGATATGTAAATCCCATCACTACCACCACCAGTTTTAGTATTCTAATGGCTTCTTCTCTGAACACAAAATGGGTCACTCCTTGCCAGAGGCAATATATCACTTTTCTATCAGGCGGTGCTTGGAGCAGTTACAGTTATGCACAAGACTTATTCAGCACCGCTCACCAGGGTCTGGACCAGGAACTTCCATGTAGGCAATCCTGTTGCAGCCTCTATAAATCCTCTGCGAGAGAAAGCACCATCTCAGGGGCTACCCAGAGAAGAAGCTGGAAATATCCAACTACTTATCCAGTAGCAAAGGGCAGCCAGCATTCTAATCCGGAGATAAATGTATGTTTTTAATTTTTTGCCTGCAACACCTCACAGGAATCACATTTCATTGCATTCATTAAAACCTTTTATAACCAATTCCAAAGCACTGTCTGAGTTCTTTTTCCTTAAAAGCACTTGATGTTGCTGAGTCTTACTTCAAGGAATCAGACATCATTTTGAACTTCAGAGGCATTACAGGCACATGTTGAAAGAAATAAGTTTCCATTAGATTGGCTAAATTGGGCTCTGCCCTGATTAAATAGAATGCTTAAACCCCTTTAATAATTCTCTTCTATCTGACACAAATTGCTGCCCGGTCATAAATCCATAAACCACGTGTCCTACCGGACATACATGATACCGTTTGATCTCTGCAGGAAACCTTTGATACTCTTACTATGATTCCTATCTTAATGATGAGAAAACCCCCCCTCTAGAGATGAAGAGATGTGTCCACATTCACACATTCAGTAAGTAATGTTAGCACATCTCCTGGCATGACTTTATTATTTTCCACATGGATTTCCTTTAGCCACCTTAAATCTACCTTCTTCCAGCGGGGGTCATTCACAAAGACATGATGAAGAAAGGAACAGTTAGCTCAAGTCCTTGGAGGGTGAGCAAGGTGTGGGGGAGTGAGATGCAGTCAGAAGGAATAGGAAGAGGAGACCAGGAAGTAGAAACCTTCAGACAGTGTGCCAGCGTGTTTGTCTTGATCTGCACGTGACTCCTTTTGGGATATAAATACGTATAGTCATTTTTTACCTTATGGGCTTCCATCTGTAAGGGTGGCATAAACTATGCCCTTTACATGATATGGGAGGCAGGATAATGCCCCTTCCAAAGACAGTTACATCCTCATCTCCACTACAACATGTAACAGAGAATTAAGGTTGCAGGTGGAATTAAGGCTGCTGACCACCTGGCCTTGAAATGAGATTATTCTGCATTACCTGGGTACATCCAGTGTAACCACAGGATCCTTCCAAATGGAAGAAGGAGGTAGAAGAGAGAGAGTGACAGGGCAGCGCAATGTGAGAAAGACCCTACCAGCCACTGCTGCCTTCCAGATGGCAGGTGCCATCAGCCCAAAAATGCAGGCGGCCTACAAGCCCCGGAAAAGACAAGGAGACAAAGTCTTCTCTAGAACCCCCACAAAGGAATCCAGTCCTTGCAACATCCAGATTTTAGCCTAGTGAGATCCATTTCAGACTTCTGACCTCCAGAGTTGTTAGATTATAAATTTATGTTGTATTGAGCCACTTAGTTTGTGGCAATTTATTATAGTAAACTAATGCATACAGGCTTTCAAATTTCTTCCTCATGACAAAGCTAAGGGGCAGGAGTGACTACCCCTATGTTAACAATACACAAACTGACTCAGAGAGGTTAGGTAATTTTCCTATAGTCACATGGCTAGTTAACGGAAAGTTTAGGGATTAAAATGTAGGGCCATTTGACTAAACCAAGCTCTTATTGGGGGAGGCAAACGCAGGTGCTTTAAACTTCATTAGGCTCCCCTCAACTTCCCCATCACTATTATCACCAGGAGTCCAATCACATTCTCCCTCTGATCACTAATGTATTTCCCTTTGTTTTCTCAAAAACATCTTTAGAATAGGAATGCTATCTTTTGCTTCTTTTGTATTCCTTAGAGCTCTTAGCACTGTATAAGGAGAGAAGAGCATCTAATAAACATTTGTTCTTGGTTGATTATAGAAATATCCACTACCACCAGCTGCTGGAGGAGGAAAACTATGTCCTATTCATCTCTGTATTTCCAGCAACTTACATGGTGCTTACACACAGTTGGCATTCAAACAGTGTCAGAGGAATGAAAGAAAGAAGGAGAGAGAGAGAAGGAAAGATTGACTGATTCCAAGAACACAGACTCCTTCAAAAACCACGGGGCTGTACAATTCACTCCCAACATCTACAGTTCTGTGACTAAGAATCCACAGGCAATTTTTATGAAACTAACAAAACTAGAAATGATATTCTATAATGGAAATACAGAGACCCATGACATTTTGTTATAATCATTTTCATATCAGACATGATATGCAACAACCACTCTGACCCAGAGACAGGTGACATGACCTAAAAGTACAAATCGCTGTGTTTGCAAAAGGGTCAAAACCAAGACTCTGTAGTCAGAACGCCTAGGTCCCAAAGCCAAATGCGCAAACTTCAAATAATAACTTTCCTTCTCTGAGCCTCTTTCCTCACAGGTGATGATACCTGTACCAGCCTCACAGAACTGTCATGCACTGCAAACAGGACACACATGTAAAGCCCTTAGTATGATGTTCAACCTTTAGTTATTTCACTAAAGAGAAAACATCGTTGTTACTATTCTCTAAGACGTGTGGAACAGACATCGTGTCAGAGCTGTGGTCCCAATCTTTCCAACCTCATGGCTGGAATGAAGCAGGGGGAAAGGTGATGGCTTGAGCGGGACAAGGTTCAGAGATGCCTGTGGCACGTAGTACTCGAAAATACAAAATTGCAGACACCAGAGCTAATGTTCTGTTCTGACATGGCTGTGCCCGCATGGCTAAGAAAAAACCCTCTATCTTTGAGTCTTCTGAGGTAATAGAGCACGTGGTTGTGAGTGAACTCTGGAACTCTGCCCTGACTGGCTGTGGGACTTAACTTGACAATGGAAGAGCCACTGGTCCCAAGGTAAAACTCTCTGCCCTAACAGGGAAGACAGGGTAGTCCTGCCAGTAAGAGAGGCCTTGGTGTTCTAAAAAATTAACTAATAAAAGGAAAAGTACCCAGGAAATGACCAATATATTTTTACTGTACACTCATAGGCTGACTCATCTGTTCTGACAGTGTCCACCCACTAGACTACATAACAGGACTCCATAAGAGGGCTACACACCACTCTGCTGGATTTTATTAGCCTCAATAGCACGTAATGAGATACTTTTTCAAGAAAAACCCACTCTAATATTTCAGCAAAACTTGCCTGGATACTTCAATATGTTCAAAACATAATGATCATAATGATTCAGTCAGATGCCACTGATGTTCACTGGGATGACTTTTCTCGTTTCTTCATTCCCATCCCCTTGCTCATCTGGAAGGGCCCGTGTGATGCTCACACTCTGACCTGTCTGCTCAATAGCCATATCCCCTTCCTTCCTTACAAAGGAAAACCAGTTTTTGCCAAAGAAAGAAACATGCTTAGCTAAAGATGCTCACCCGTCCTGAACTCCCTTGCAGCTAGGAGAGACTGTGTGATCCTCTCTTGGCTAATGAGAGAAAACCATCCGTTGCCAGATGGCGTAAAGAGGAACCCTTTCAAAGGACGAGTCTTGGGTTTCACACCCTGTGGGCTGCCCGTCCTTCCTCTGACTTTGTCTCCTGACTTGATACAGAAAGAAAACACCAGTGGGCATTAAAACAGCCATGTTTTGGCCATGAGGATAAAAGCCACGTGAAAACAATGGCAGAGCAGAAAGACAGAAGCCTGAGTCCTTTGTGTCCTCGGTGACACGGCAGAATGGTCTACTTGTGGATTTCTTGGGACATCTTGTAATTTTTAAGCCAGGGTTAGTCATCTGTCTGATCATCTGAAGTCAAACACAATCCTGATGGATGGAATCTGATTCTAGACCCTACCTGGGGCCACATTTCCTATGGGGGAAAACTCAGAAGAAGTGACATCAGCAACCTGATTTCTCTTACTATCTTTTCTCTGGACAGTAGAAAGCTGAGCTTTCCCTGGCAATAGAGCCATTAAAATCTAAAAAACCAGGTTAGACTTTTGGGTAGAAACAAAGCAGATATTTTTGTCCACTGGAGTTTAAAGCTGCTTCGTGGGGGGAAAGGGTCCTCTCCACAAAGTTGAACCTAACTCATTGCAATGGATTCTCCCAACAGGGTTTAGCTCTAAAGCCCCAGGTGACAATAAAGTGTCTTTTGCTTAATTCTATGGGTATGTTGTGAATCTATGAGGATGTCCTGAAAACTTCAGGGACACGTGTGGTCAAAGGTTGAAACCGCCAACCCCTGCATCCTTTCCAACTGTGAACAAGGCACACCTTCCGCCGTCACGTTGATCCATCGTGCCTAGGACTACGTGGCGTGCGCACCAACAGACAACACGTTTATTCTTCATGAGAACTCTCTGAATTGTGTAATACATTCCCACTTACAGGTACGGAAATAAGATTTTCCAAAGTCCCCTCAGTCTTGGGTAGTTGCCTCATACAAATATATAGATCAGGACTCAGTCAGAGATCCCAGGTTGGTAGCTTGAAACTGGCCATGGTGGGAGTATTTACCCCATGGAAATCAACAAATGTCACGATGGACTTTTCTTGAGCCACTTTTTAAACATTTCTCAGTACGCCACGGTACCCCTCATGACCACCCCTCCATCCTTTTAACCAAAGGAAATATGGAGCCCACACAGATTAAATAAGGGGGCGATTTGGAAGAGTTATAAGAAAGTCACTTTTAGGTAGGACTCCAACTGTTGAGCCCTCAGGAAAAATCTATTTCATTGCCCTGAGATACCTCACTGAAAAAAGCTATACTCATGACACTCATGGGATAATTCTCCCGTGAACAGGAAGAAAGGATGACCTTTGCAAGAGGCGAACCCTGTGAGTATAGATTTCAAAGTCTGAACAAAGGAGCTATACCTCTTCCCCCATTCTCCCCTCTTCTCACTTAGGTTAAAAACAAAGCAAACCCACCGTAGCAATAATGGCAATGATAATGTTTTTTGTCCAACTTAAGACAATTTAAACTGTGCACTTCGGTGTTTTCATTTGCAAATGGGGACGATCAGTTACCTTCTGGAGTTGATAGAGACAAATCGGAATCAGTGTGCAGCACAACACTAGGCTTTAATAAATGGTGGGTATTATTTTTACACATCAGCCTGATTTCCTGGTGAACCACCCTCCCTATTCGCCAGAGCACGTGGCTCAAGGAGCTCAAATCAGCAACACAAGTCGCCTCGTTGGAGATGCCATGTATAAAAAATGAGGTTGCCAGGCTGCTGAAACACTGCAACGTGCCTCTCCATCCCTGCATCTCCCTCTGCTGTTGTGATTCTCACTCCCTGGTGAACCTGTTGTTCCTAGCTAATGAGTCAACCCAGATGGGGTTTCTCATTTGCATGAGTGGCCATGTGTCAATGCAGCTCTCCAAAAGGTTGCTGGTGTCAGTCTCCATCCAGGTCAGCCAGAAAAGAACCATTTGCAGGTAAAATGAAGACTCCTTCTTGACAGCCTGTACGGAAGGGGATTCCATCCCGAGCTACCTGGGACATAGTGCATCCTCAACAAGGGCCAGTTCTCTTCCCTTTCGATAGGAAGTAGCACTGGATTGTCTTCGCAGTTGTATTGCTTGATTAAATGAGGTTAGGCAGAAGCAGGCTTTCACGCGTCTTGCACAGCTTGAAATGACATGGGTAATTTAAAACCTCAGACCAGAAAATCTGCCATGCAAAATCACACTGTGACAGGGGCCTCTGCAGAGAGAATTTTTCTAATTGGTAAGACCAGATCCGACAGCCAGTTCCAAGCAGTTGGAGGGAGAGGCCAGGTCTTTCATCTAGAGGGATCAAAAAAGCGTGGTATGAACATGCACTGGGGAATCCAAGGCCCCGGCTTTCACCTCCGACAAGCCTGGGAGTCAAATACCTGATTCTCCACTTCCTAGTGGTGTGTGACCTTCAGCAATCCATTTTACCTCTCCAAGCACTGGTTTTCTCATCTTAAAAATCAGTGGTTATCAGGAACAAATGGGACTCTATACTAGGTAGAGTGCCTGGCACGATGCATGAGACACTGTAAGCACCAATTCCTTCTAAAATGTAGTTGGAACTATTTTCATCATTAGAACCAGATGTTGCTAATGGGAAGTAGACCTAGAAAGGGGGGGAAGATCCCCAGGAACACCCGGCTAGTTCGCAGAGTCCACAAAAGAACACAAGACTGCCAGTTTTGGCCCATCACCTAATCCATGATACCAATACACTTGGACATAATTTAATTCTAGGCTATTGATATTAAGTGATAAGAAAAGATACTCTACAAGTAGGTAGATAAAATTATCTTATTGTTGCTTTTGGAGACCCCATAAATATTTACAATAACAACCACAACACCAGAGCAAGAGTGAAGGAAGCTGCCCATCCTTGCAAGCCAACCCTGAGTCAGGCACCGTACCAGGTGTGGTACGTGTGATGTGAGATTCTACCTGGACAATATTCAGAAAGGATGGTCTTTATCTCCTCCATTCTTCCTATGTGGAAGCTGGAGCTCCAAAGAAGCAGACCTCACTCACAGACTAATAGAGCATAAAAACAAGTAGTATGCAAGCTCATGGCTAGGAAACCCCAAAGACACAAAAGTATTCTTCAAATTGGGGTCCATTTATACATACTGGCCACCAACAAATGTGGCTGGGGTACAGCGATGGGTAGCATGAAGAGTTCAAGCATTAAGAAGTCATACCAGGGGGCGTATGGGTGACTCAGTCAGTAGCTCAGGTTGTGACCTCAGGGTCCTGGGATCAAGCCCCGAGTGGGGCTCCCCGCTCAGCAGGGAGTCTGCTTGTCCCTCTCCCTGCTCATGCTGTCTCTCTTTCTCTCTCTCAAATAAATAAAATCTTTTAAAAAATTAAAAATTTAAATTAAAAAAAGGTCATACCAGTGACAGTGATGGAAAGAGCCACTGCAAGCTTTCGACTTCATATTCTCACTACTTATTGTCAACTGAACTGACCAATGTGGGGACAAGGCACCACAATAGAGGCTGAGGACCTAGAAAAATGACGAAATGGTCCCCACCCTCAAGGAGCTTACAGCCTAGTAGAGAATAAACTAACTTCACAGCTAGTAATTATAATCCTAAAGAGGCTCTTGGAGTTTCCAAGAGAATGAGATAAAGGGCAAGGTTAGCTCAGAGGAGGAAGATCCTGCCTCGGTGGGAGGCAGGGACGAATTAAAACTGGTCTCTAAAAGATAGTAGGGTGCAGGAGGGATCTCTCACGTCAAGGAACAGGAATGTGAGCCAGGAGGTCAAGGCCAGGAATGACTGGGCCAGTGTCCCATTGATACAGACTCCCCCGAGAACCACAGTGCACTTCTTTAGTATTAGGCTGCAGGCTTTGACCCAGAGTATGATGGAGATGCTGGTAGACAGAGATGCTCTGTAATGGAATTTTGTATGCGCTACATATTGCCATGCCTGAGTCCACCTGACTTATCCAGAATCTGACCCATTTTACAAACGTAAGTTAGTACCGATGAAGCTCACATGTCATCTGGGCTCACCCTTGAAGAATGCGTAAGACTAGGCCATAACGGCATTTGAGGCAGAGGCAACGCTTGGAGAAATGCCGAGGGGTGGTGCCCGGAGATATGTGTAGGGACAGTGGGGAGCTGAGTTTGGCTGGAGTACAGGATGGGGAATAAAGAACTACAAATAGATATTTCTTTCCCAAATATTTAC
The DNA here is from genome assembly GCF_009762305.2 of Zalophus californianus. Taxonomy (NCBI): domain Eukaryota; kingdom Metazoa; phylum Chordata; class Mammalia; order Carnivora; family Otariidae; genus Zalophus; species Zalophus californianus. Next base: position 186,539,184 of record NC_045598.1, read on the forward strand.
CCTAGTATCTGCTACTGTGTAAACAGATGGCCCACACTACCCTCACCCTTCACAGAGGATTAAGTGTAGTGGGTAAAGGCACCAATTGTGAAATCGAACAGAACTTCTTGTTAAGAGTCAGATTCATCCCCTCCCAGCTGTGTGACCATAGGAAACTTACTCAACCTCTCTGAGCTACCATTTTCTCCTTTGTAACATGCAGATAAACAATTAGACCCAACACACAGGGCTGAGTGAGGGCGACATAAAAACAGTTCAGCACAGCACAAAGTAAGTCTCCAAAAATCATTAACTGATTAACATATGTATTGCCATTATTATTCTAATAAAGAAAGTTTTCATGGAGGCATCGTGCTCCCCTGGGGAGGTACGGTCTTCAGAGTGAAACCTGGGTTTGAATCCTGCCTCTGCCACCTTCCGGTTGTGTGGTATGAGGAAAATCATTCCAGCTCTCTGAGCCTCAGTTTCTTTACTTGTCAAAGAGGGACAACAAGGCCCATCTGGTGGGTCTGCTGTAAGGAGTCCGTGCAGCAGCATTTGCAAGGTGCCCCCACATACCTGTACTCAGGAAACACAAGAGGCTCTGAGCTTCCCTGTGGCTGTTGCCACCATCTGTCTACCTCGCCTCCTCTCTCGGGCCATCTAGCATGAGCCATGTTTCCTGTCCAGGCAATGAGGGCAGGTGAAGCAGGCCACTGAGACCCAAACCAGAGCAGCTAGATAGGGGCTGACAGACAGACAGACACACCTGCCAACTGTCCTCTGGGAGGAAGAATCCCTGACGGATCTCCAGCCCCTTCCATCAGAATGTGTCTCTTCTGAGAAGGAACTGTCACAGCCCCAGTCAGCCTTCCACCCTGAGCCCTGCCTCTTGATTACCGTTGGGTATGGAAACTTCGAGAACTTGAAGGCGGCCTGGAGATTTCGAGGGATTTCCTCGTCTGCGTAAAAATTCCCCATTTTATCATCAATCAAATCTTTATTTCTGCAAAACTGTTCCGACAGAACAACAAAGAAGCCCCTCAGCTCCATGTAACGAAGAGACAGGCTCTGTAATTACAGCGGACGGCATCGGCGCTGAAGGAGGTGTGTTATTGCTGCACACCGCTGGCGGGCGGATGCACAGAGTGGGGGGCCCCCCCGGGCGCGGCCAGACATGAGGGAGCAGCAGGCCCACCCCCCAGCGAGTGGCTGCGAGGCTCTAGGGAGGTGGCGGAACAGGACTCAGCACCACCGGCTCCAGGGACAGCAGCAGCATCATGCCTGAAAACCCCGGGTCAGTGCTAAGAAGACCTAGGTCAGGAAGAGGGACAGAGACCTGGCACCATCAGTGAGTTGCCCAGAAAGAAGAAAGGGGGAAATCCCCAATGCCGAGGGAAGAATTAGGGACTGCCTCACAAAGCTATGTGGGACAGAAACCAGGAAAACTAACGTGAATCTGGGATGCAGCCTGCCCTTGGATGGGCTCTCTCCCCCTGACCAGTCAGTCTCTTCAAGCTCGCTCTCTGTCTCTCTCTCTTCCTCTGTGTCTCTGCTTCTTGTGCTCTATCTCTCTGAAACACACACACACACACACACACACACACACACACACACACACACACACACACACACACACAATTCTCTGTCTATAAAGTGAGGGCATCCAATCTTACTTGTGCATCCCCGCACCAGCTGCTCCTTTTTACTATCAGTGGCCTCTTGTTATGCTTCTCCTTTCCCTGTAATCAAGGTGCCAGGAGTTCAAAGCTCCAGCTGCTGATTTATGTTGTTCAAGGCAATGTCCCTCCAGTGGACAGCAATCCACCCCTCGTCCTGCAAGAGCAGGAGTGAGAAGCTGCAGGCCCCTCAACCTTCAGGCCTAATAGCAGGTGCACAGAGAATACTCACTGCCCTACCGCAATCTCCTCAACACTTCCTGCTCAAGGGCGCTGCCCTTTCAAAATAAAATTAGTACAATCACTAGCTCCCGAGCACTGAATCTTGCCACATGCCTCTGCTCAATCCAGGAGGACACCTTTTCTATAGGCTTCAGTGAACCACCTAAGTAAGACCATCTTCATTTATTAATGAAGGAAACAGAGTCACAGAGGTTAAGTGGCTTTCCCAAGGCTCTGCTGCTAATAATTAGCAGACCGGGCATTTAGAGCAGTACTGTCCATCCTCGAAGCCCCGCACTGTCCTTGCCTCCCCACCCCATGTTTTCTTAGCAGGACTTACATTCTGGGAGTTTCAGGCAATCAATCATCTCCATGGTGAGCTGTCAGCCTCTCTCAATAAATCTGTCATTTTCATCCCTGTGTCCTTGGCATGCCGTGCATAGTTGGTGCTAGAAATGTTTTCTGACTTAACACAGAGACCCAAAACCATAAAGTGCTGAGTAATGAAAGACTTCAATCATAAATGCATTTGTTGAAGAAAGAAAAATATACTGCCTCCTTTGGCGTGCATTTTGTCATCTGACTCAGGCATACAAGGTATTAATTGAGGGTCTTTGGGGCATTTTAACCAATAATGTGAAAACGCCAAATAGTTTATCTTATGATTTAACTTGTGAAGAAATAAAATGGATCTACTATCTTAGGATGGCAGAGAATAGTGTCATTTCTTTTTAAAAACAGGTCTAAAAGTAGGCATCATTCCAGAATACATATGAGAAAAGAGGTTCAGAGACACTGACTGACTTCCCCAAGGTCACACAGCAAAGATACAGTGGAGCTGGGATTTTAAACCAAGGCTTATCAGACTCTTTGAACTCCAGAAAGCTCTTCCAAAGACAGCGCAGTCAATCCCGAGTAACCTCACATTGATGACAAATCAGTGGATATCTGAAAAAAGTCTTGACTCTCGAATGACCCATCATTTTCTGGTTGGTTGGGTTTCTACCTCTCTCACAGCGGGCTGGGTTGAAGCTGGGATAAAAGAAAACTAGCAAAATTTGGGCAGGGCCCCACAGAACTCCCAAGATGGTCAGGGTCCCCGGTATATTGCCATGGGATTCCTCTGGAAGAGAAAAGTCCTAGGAGCATGGCCGCCCCCAACTCACCTGTGGCCTCTGGCAAGTCACCCAATGTCCCCAGGCCTCTCCATCTGGATGTTCAAAATAAGGAGGCTGAACTACCATGTTCTGAAGCCCAGACTTAATTCCTGTTCCAAGCTGACCAACGAGCCTCTCGCAGTGTTTGGAACCAACCTTCAGATTCCCAGGGAGCCTGAGAGCCGTGTCTCCGTGCTTCGTTGCAAGAAAAAGTGAAAAGGACAGGTGCAAATAGGAGACTGTCCACTGGTCTGATTAATGACGCTCTCGGTGGGAGCTGGCCGGGCTTGGATTCGCACTTGGACTGCCTGGCTCATGGTCCAAGGCTCGGGCACCACATCCCTTGGAACCCAGGGGACCCCCCCCCCCTCCACTAGCCCAGGATTGACCCGTCTGGTCTACAAGGAAAGGGTATTTCTGTGAGCCAATGCCTAAGGCCCACAGTTCTCCCTGCTTCCAGCTTTCCAGTGATGGCGCCACTCTCGGGGGCTCATATGGGCCCTGCTCTCCAGTCGGGACAAAAAGGACTGCATTTGCTACCACCCATTCCTTTAACCCGGCTCCTCGCAAGACACTGGGGATGCAAGAACTGCATTTTCAAGGGAAGTAGGAGCTCAGAAAGAAACACACTTACGACAAAGACAGTGATTTCCCTCTCATCCCCAGGAAAGAGATGAGCAAAAGTGTAGTGGGCAGAAGAGACGGGTGATTAGATGACTTGATTCAGGAGCTGTACCCACACCCATGAGGCGCCGCAGGGGGGCGGTGAGTGTGGGGGGCAGGGGGCAGCCTCCACTGCTGCTCTAAGGTGCTGTGGTTTTGCACACGGCTGCACCTTCGCACACATGCCCCACCCCTCCCTGGAATGCCCGCCTCAAACATCCAGGGAACTGCCCTCACACGTCAGGACTCCACTCAAAACCTCCCTCCCCAGCACCTGCAGAGTGGACCCCACCTGCCCCCATCTTCTGCTAAGTGTCTTTGCACCCAGGACTCTGCCTCCCCACCACCTGTCCCCATTAGAATCCTATCTTCCTGCTCCTTCCTGCCTCCCCCCCGCCACCCCTGTCCCTCGCCAGGGATTAGGAAAGGACTAACACACACGTTTTATCTGTTCAACCCACGCCCCTGGCTGTGAGGTATTGATTTCTCCACACTGCTTCCTCCACCTGTTTCTGTGAGGGGTGAGTGAATGACTTAATCCTGAGTCACTCTGGGGGCCAGAAGCTGACACTGATTTCTGAATCCTGACCTCCACCTCACTCTGACAATACTGCATTTTCACATCACCCAGAGTGTGGTCGAGGGCAAATGGCTGTAGATCTCCTTAGAAAATACTCATTCACTCAACTTTCAGTAAACAATCAGAAAAAAAATCGGGGTTCAATGTACACAGTAGAATCTTACTTTTGTTTAAAATGCTGACGGTGTGTACATGTATCTGTATCCATGCAGAGAGGTCTGTAAGTTCTCTAAAAGTTCAGTAATGGTTTTGAGGAATAGGCTTCGGGTTTCTCTGCATTTTCTAATTTACATAAATGAATATGCATTTTTGTGCAACAGGATGCATGTAATGTGGACCTTGGGAGGTTCCCCACAAAGCACTAGACAGGACTTAGAGTCCAGGGTGGTCTTCTGAGCCGCAGTGGTGAAAACGCCCTGTCCCAGAGCCATGGTTAGGAGTCCATGAAGCCAGATGGGCTCCGATGCCATCCGCCCAGCACAGAGCCCCAGTGCCTGGTGACAGACAACCCCGGGGCCACCGGAGCTCAGTGGAAGCCAGGTAACACTGCAGCCACACTTAGTATTTTAAACGATTTCTTGCCCACCGTCCCCCTTCCACCTCCTACTGTTTGTGCAATGTGTTGTGTGCATTTTTAAAACCCCAAACCATCACAAGAATGTGGGTGGCTATGTGGCAGTAATTCAAATTTGATAAGACAATTGCATTGTGTTTACAAAACCAACTAAACATACATCTTACACGTAAACAATGTGGACCGCCGGCCCCCCACCTCTATTTACCGCTGTGCTGCCCTGAAGGCAGGCGGCCAGGGACGGGTTAGAGTCAGGAACGGTGACACCTAACATCTTCACCATGCTGCCAGGCTATCAGGAAACAGGGGAAGGGGAGGCAGGGCCGAGGCAAGTGCAGTGAGCTTTAACCACACGGGGCCCCGGCTGCATTTAAGCAGTGATGAGAGCATTCCATCGGCTGAGTGCCGCAACATCGCAGCTAACACTACAAACATCTGGGGGCACCTGGGTGGCTCAGTCGTTGGGCGTCTGCCTTTGGCTCAGGTCATGATCCCGGGGTCCTGGGATCGAACCCCACATCGGGCTCCCTGCTCAGTGGAGAGCCTGCCTCTCCCTCTCCCTCTGACTCTCCACCTGCTTGTGTTCCCTCTCCCTGTCAAATAAATAAATAAAATCTTAAAAAAAAAGAAAAAAAGCTACAGACATCTGAAGGCCATCCCTCCCTGCTCCATGTTACAGGAGAGCCTCCCCCACTCACCCCTCCCACCCACGTCCCTCAGGTAGAGGGGCCCTTGGCTTCTGGTGCAGCAGCATGTGAGGTGGGCGGGCGCAGGGGAGGGGTGGGAGGAGGCTGTGCCTTGTCCCTGCCACTGTCCAGCCCGGCCCGCAGGGGGCACGGCTCCTCGATTTGATCTCCTCACAACTGACCTGTGATCCCTGGGAGCCAGGCCCTACTCATGATTTGGGGATGGGCAGGAAGCCCCTGAGAACTCCTTTCCTCCCACTTGCAGCCCTTCCATGGGACCTTGACCAGCTGGCCACGGAGAGCAGCCCACGGGGCTCTGGGACAGCAAGGGCAGTCTGGCGCTCACATGCAGAGCGTCTCCAGGCAGCACCACTCAAGCCGCCTCCACCACTGCCCCTGCCAGAGAGCGTCTTCTGAAATAATCATGCGATGACAACAAAGGAAAGACCACAGAGCAGTGACCGGCACTGAGCCCTTGCCGAGCCTGCAGCTCTGGGCTGAGCCTCTTGGTGACTCCCTACATCCTACAAGAGCCCAGTCCACGTAGCTACTACAGTCTCTGTGGAGCCCCGTCACTGTGTCCACGCTGCGATCCGTACCGTCACCCGCAAATAGGAGACGGACACAGCTCCAGGGTGGGGGACGTGTCGCAGTCACACTGCTGGGGAGCAAACCCAAGGAGGCCTGGCTCCCGGATTCCCGCCCCACTCACTGTTCGTATCTGTGACTGAGCACTGGACCATGACACTGCTCTGCTTTCAGAGACCCTCCCGACAGGGTGGCACCCACGTCCCTTTGCTGGGTACGCCGGGTTCCTTGTGAGCTGGCCCTTCTGCACACATCCCTTCCTCACCTTCTGCATGCCACGGCTGCCGCGTCCTGGAATGTTCCAGCCCCAGGCCCCTGAGGTTGGCTCTGCCCAGACGTCACTGTACCATTTCACATCCACTCGTCCTGGAAGGGCTGGTTCAAGGCTCATTTCCTGATGACCATAAATGACCCTGCGTCAGCCCTGTCCCCCTGGACTCCACAATCCCACAACACTGAGTGCTCCCCTAGGACAGGGTCTCACTGTCTAAATTCTGCCCTCTGTCTCCAGCACCTGGGAGACACCCTGACACAAAGTACTCAGAAGGTGCGGGGTACCGTGTGTCTGGCCAAAGAAAGTGCGAGCAGGGCCTCACACAGACACTGGCACCCTGCGCCCGTGGCAGGGTCAGCCTCAGTTGCCAAAATGTGGAAGCGACCCAAGCATCTGTCCACCAACGGATGGATGGATACACACGGTGTGGTCCATCCCTACAATGGGACGTTATGCAGCCTTAGAAAGGAAGGCAATTCTTACATCTGTTCCAACCCCGATGAGTGCTGAAGACATGCTGATTGAAATGAGCCAGCCACGAAAGAGCCAGCCCTGGATGATGCCGTTTGCACGCAGGCCTTGAGCCACCAAGTGCAGGGACACAGAAAGGTGGAGGGTTGGGCCAGCAGCTGGGGGAGGGGCGGGGAGCTAGTGTTGAAGGAGTCTGCAGCTTCAGATGGGGAAGAGAAAGTTCTGGAGAAGGATGGCGGGGATGGGTGCCCAGTGAAGTGAATGCTCTTAAAGCCACAGAACTGCACACTTAAAAATGGTGAAAAGGGTACATTTTCATTGTGTATTTTACCACAGTTTGTTTAAAACGGGAGAAAATGCAAGCCTCTTGTGACACCGCTCCCCTGCCCTCACACACGGCTGGGTCTCCTGCTCTCGCAACCCCTCCGGTCCCAAAAGCAAAAACGTGAAGTCTCAGCCCTGCGTCCGAGGCCCCTCTCTGCAGGGAGGGTATGAACCTGTCCGAGGAAGGGCAGGCACGGGATGCTCATGATACTCCCTCTGTCTGGGAGCCTCTCACGGGTTCCTGCTGTGCCCTAGACACTGTTCCGTGCACTGGGCATGTGGCTATCTCAGCCGCTTGGTGTTCTCAAACCAGCAGGTCTGACACGCCCTCGCCCGTCTTCGACTCTGCTGTGAATTACCATTAAGAACACCCACTGTGTGCCACGCACTGTGTTTAGAGCTCCGTATTTCTTCACCTCTGACCCCTGCAACACCATCAAATAGGTAATGATACAGAGAAAACAGGTTGACTGCGCTCAGAGACATGACAGCAGCAACCCCTGTTCTGGCGAGGCAGGGCCATGATCACTCCCCGAGACAGGGCCATGGTCACTCCCCGAGCACCCAGGAGCGGGCTGATCTGGGCACCAGTGACAGACGGGGAACTGGGAGCCACAGAAGTATAGTGACTCTTCGGGTACCGCCAAGACATTTAGGACCTGCCCTAGAACCTCCTCAGCTCACCATCCGCAGGAATATCTATCCATCCCTGCTCTGACCTCTAAATTCGTGTAGACAGCTACAAAGAAAGCAAAAGGCACAGCCTCCTTTCAGACCAGAGAAGGGGGGTGGTGCTTTAACCTGCACTTGTAACAAAGAGCCCTTCAGGTGACTTTAAAGGGTCCTCGGTACTCAAACTGTTCTTAGAACACAGCCATGTAGACCCCTGGGAGAGAGGAGGGCGTCGGAAAGGGTGGTTGAGTAGGAGACTGTGACACTCAGAGAGACTTCATTTTTAGCACAATGAGGTGGATAAACAAAGAATCACTTGGAGGGAAGAACACAAGAAAGGAACAGAACCAGGATCCCTCAAAGCCCAGAGTCACCAATTTTTCACGACAGGGTTCAGGTATGTCTGTTTGTCCATCTGTTTAATCAAGCATGCACGGATATCCACAAACATGTCTGCACAAGCCACACATGTGCACAGACATGCGTGCCCACAGACACACATGCCCACAGACACGCGTGCCCACAGATGCCTGCGCACAGCCACGTGTCCCCACAGACGCGCGTACCCAGACAAGCCTGCGCACAGCCACGTGTGCCCACAGACGCGCGTACCCAGACATGCCTGCGCACAGCCACGTGTCCCCACAGACGCGCGTACTCAGACATGCCTGCGCACAGCCACGTGTCCCCACAGATGCGCGTACTCAGACATGCCTGCACACAGCCACGCGTGCATGCACAGCCACACACTTCCACAAATGTGTGCACGAAATTCAGAACCAACCACAATGAAGTCTATGTGCTTAAAGACCAGGAACATTTTCTTCCTTAAGTTTTGGCTGCAATAGACGTGCACTGGCTCCTGAAGTCTGCATGCAGTTCCTTCCTTGGAGAGTTGGTCCCACGACCATTAGTTTTAAAAGCTGAAAAGGCGTGTCCTGAGAAGGTTCTGGGAGAAACCTGGGAGGGAAGGCTGGGAAGGAGAGGAGGCTTCCTTGCCCACTGCAGGGCCTTCTGACCCCAGAGCCGGCCACAGAGGGAACTAACTCTCATGACACCCTGGGTTTTCGGTCTTGGGAGGTGCAGGCAAGAAGGAACACGAGGCGTGAATCTGCTGGTTCCTTCTCAGCTGCCACCATCCTCAAGACAGCCTCCACGAGCAGCCACACGAAGGTGAGGACACCCTGACCTCAGCTTCCCAAACACACAGCTCTATCCCCAGGGCCACAGGTGAACCTTGAAGGACCTTGGGGCTCCAGAGCTAACTCCATCCCACCTCTGCTTTCTGTTTGCAGCCCCCAGGGCTGACCTGAAGCTGCAGGACCTGTGCTCACCTCCCACGCTGAGCCTTGGCACGCACGGGGAAATGAGTGTGGCAGGGCCAGCCTCCACTATGAGACCCGCTCTGGCACCCTACCCTGCTTTCTCACCAGCCAACGTCCAAAGGGTAAGACTGTCAGAATGTTCTGCTCTTCCTTGCCCTTGACCAAGCCCTGATCACTCTGCTACCTCCCACCCCAGACCACCATGTCCCCTTGGAACTCTCATTTTGCGATCAGCAAAAGCCCTCAAATGTCCCCTGTGTCTCCTTGTCATTGAGTGAAAGCCTGCACCCTCGCCGGCTCCCTCCAGCCCTCTGCAGCGGGCACCGGTTTCGTAAAATCTCAGCTGCATATGGCTGGACTCAGAGGTGGTGTCTGGGAGTTTCTGGCTCCCGTGGCCACTTTCAGACCACTGGGGCCCCAGCCCCTTGTCCAAGCGTTACCCGTGAGCCCGTGCCACTTAGGCATCCCTCCCCATCCCGCCTTTCCCTGCTGTCCACAGACCTCCTCCTGGGACCTGGGGCAGCCAGCTCACCCACCATGTGCGTCTCTGGTTCATGGCTACTCTCCTGGTTTGGGACAGGACATCAGATTCCCCAGGCCCCTGAGTTCCTCACCGCCAGAGACTCCATCTCTCCTCCATCCTATCTCTACAATTCTGTCGCACTCTGGTCTTTTTAATAACACAAACTCCTCAGGACCCAAAGCACCTCCGTCTGCATTCCTTCCCAGGCCACAAACCCCTGTCTCCTTCACTTGTTCAAAGGGCAGCTACACGGACACGGTCATATTCTCGAATCCCTACTCAGAGGCCTCACATGGAAGCCAGACCCCTGCTCTGCTTGAAGGGAAGGGGATGGGTGCAGAAGGAGGCGGTAGGTTTTCATCTGGGAGAGCGGCGGGGGGGGGGGGGGGGGGGGGGGAGGGTCCTTCTGGCTGTTAGAAGGGAGCCTGGCTGGCTCAATCAGAAGAGCATGCAACTCTCGATCTTGGGGTCGTGAGTTCAAGCCCCGCACTGGCTGTAGAGATCACTAAAAATAAATAAATACAGCTAAACAAAAATAAAATGCCAAGTGCACCATGTATCTCCCCGTTATTCCTTCTCTGTATGAAGCACAGAGTTGCTATGTACTCACGGCCTGTCTGGTGGCATCAGTGCTGAGATCCACCAGTGAGGAGAACAGATAAAACCCCTGTCCTGGGGCAGCTTCCCTGTCTGGCGGGGCGCGGCGGGGGGAAGACAAAATACAGATGTCACGGATGAGCTGGTTCCGCGCATACAGATGTCACAGATGAGCTGGTTCCGCGGTTTGCTGGTGGGTTAGAGGCAGGGAGCTGCAGGTGTGAAGGGTAGCCAGAGAAGGCCATCTAAACAAAGACTTAATGGGAGTTGAGAATCTACATACCGGGAAGAATGTTCCAGATAGAGCGGGCTGTCCCACGGGCCACAGAGGTCCATGTAGGAGGAACAGGACAATGGCTGGAGTGGCCAGAGGGTCAGGAAAGGCCTCATGGGACATCACCAGGGCTTGGGCTTCTGTTCCGAGGGAGGCGGGGAGTCAAGTCCTTGGGGAGTTTGGTGCGGAGAAGTGCCACTCCCTGGCTCAGCTTCTAATAGGACCCTCCGGCCGCTGGGCTGACAACACAGGGGGAGTGGGGACAGGGAGGGCCCAGAGAGAGCAGTGGCAGGCGCCAGGAGGGCTGACATGTGAGCAGTGAGGACCGTGGGGAGAGCAGCTGGGTCTGGGATCTGGTGCATGTAAGCCCCCCCCCCCCCCAAAGAGGTATGTTCAAATCCTAAACCCCAGGCCCTGAGAATGTGGCCTTATTTGGAAATAGGATCTTGAAACAGGTATTCAAGTTGAAATGAGGTCATTAGGCTGGGCCCTAATCCAGTGATTGTTGTCCTTACTAAAAGGGGAAATTTGTTTTTTGTTTTTTGTTTTCTTGGGCTTGTTTTTTTTTTTTTTTTTTGAGAGAGAGAGAGAAAGTGCAAATGGGGAGAGGAGCAGAGGGAGAGAGAGAATCTCAAGCAGACTCCCCGCTGAGTGCAGAGCCTGATGAGGGGCTTGATCCCACAACCCTGAGATCATGAACTAAGCTGAAATCAAGAATCAGATGCTCAACCAACTGAGCCACCCAGGCGCCCCTGGAAAGGGGAAATTTGGACACAGGACAGACACGCACAAGCGAAGGTGAGGTTTGGAGACACAGGGAGGACACCATGTGAGGATGGAGGCAGAGTGCAGGGATGCATCTCTGCAAACCTAAGATTACCAGACGACCCCCAGAAGCCAGGACAGAGGCCTGGAAGGGACTGACTCCGCCAGCACCTTGAGCTCAGACTTTTGGACTCCGGGCCTGTGAGACAATGCCGTTCTCTTGTGTAAGCCACCCCGTGTCCAGCACTCCGCTGGGCAGCCCTGGGAAGCCAATACACCAAGTCCTGCCTTTGATTAACGGGGTGTTCTTTCCTGCAAGTCCTAGAAGGGACCCCGGACTCCTTGACGTGACACTCTAGGTGGCCACCACACTGGAGCAGGGAATACACAGCCCCCTTCCCTGTGCTTGTCAGCTGCAACCTTCGCTTCTCTATTCCTTTCATTCAGTTAACACCTGACAAGCTACTACGATGAATCAGGACCAGTTACAGACACCTGAGTGACATCAGTGAACACACCAGGCGTCCCTCCTTCCAGGAGCTTACAGCTCACAGTGGGGGTGAGGGGAAGGCAGACACCACCAAAATCATACCAAGAGAGTAAGGTAACAGCCTCCACAGGGCGGGGAGAGCCGCTGGGGGACGGCGGTTTGGAGAGAAGGTCAGGGCAGGTGTTTCAAGTTGGATGTCCTGATAAAGAGTCTCTGAGTTGGAGATGTGCATGTTGAGGCATGATCTCAGGAACGTCCCCATGGGGGAGTGAGGAAGGTAGGACTGGAGGGTGGGAGAGATGGATGGAGATGTAACTGCAACAGGAGATTCGGTCAATCCATGGGAGCCCAGAACCTGGGATGGTCCATCAGAGATGCCCCTGATCACGGCAAGGGGGACAGGCCTTTGCAGCACTCATCCACCAGTCACTGGATATCAACGGCCCAGAGCAGGGGGAGGGTGTGCATGCAACGCTGGGCAAGGTGGAGACTTCCTACGGAGGTAACCTCCCTGAGGAGGATCCAGCTGCAGGTGCCCAGGTGCACAGCTAGAGACCCAGGGCAGCAAACCACAGGAGGGGATTCCCCGCAGTGCTTTGAAAGAGTGAAGGGGAGACTCTTCCAGACTATAGGAACAGCCAGCACAAAGGCTCTACTGCAGGATCATGTCTGACACAATCAAGGAGCTACAGAGACACCTCTGTGACAGGCGGGACATGAAGGAGGGGAGCATCTGGCGCAAGGACTCTGGCTCCGTTCACAGCAAACTAAAGAGCACAGGAGCATCACTTTAGAAGGACCATCGGGCCTCTACATTGTGGGGGACCAGAGATGACCAACGGTGGCATCAGGGAGACCAGACAGGGAAGACGATCGTACAAATCCAGATGGGGCAGATGGTGGCTTGACTGGGGCATTAGCAGTAGGGGGTGAGAAATGTCTTCTTCTGGATGCATTTTGAAGGAAGAGCCGACAGGATCTCTGGCTGCAGTGGCATGAGGTGGGAGTCAGAGAGAAGTCGAGAATTGCTCTACGATGTTGCTCTCCACAACCAGAGGACAGAGGTGCCATTAACCGAGGTGGGGTGACTGATGGAAGAGGTTTGGGAGGGAGGGTGGGAGATCGGGTGTTTGGTCTGGGTGTCGCTTGGACAGCAAGATGATAATGAGTCCAACTCGTGCTGGGCAAGTCTGAAGTCTGGAAGAGGCTGATGACATCAGCCAGGAAGCCAGTGACACTGGATGGCATTTAAACCCAGGGGACTGAACAGCCCAGGAAGTGAGCGTCCATAGAGAAGCAATGGCAATGTAATTGGTTAGAGCCTGTGACACTGAGCCGGGTGCATGTTAATAAAGGGCGGCGTTACTTTGCCTTAACTATCAAGAACCATACAGAGTCTTCTACCTGCAGTTTATCCCTTGTATTCAGTAACTACAGCTCAGCCGATGGGCCCTGGGCCCCTCCTGGGACCCAAACATCCATTCATCTTCTTTCCTTCTCTCCCTCCCTGCAGCCTCTGAACACTTGAGTCTAAAGATTTATCTCTGTTGGGTGGGGAGAAGAAGGAAGAAATCCCACCTCGGCCTCCACGCCGATGCCTAATCCTCACTGCCCGATCTGTTTTCTCAATACCCTGCGCTGGGAGAGTCTTAGGCACCATCCCAGCTGTAAATAAAGCACACTGGTTCCATTGCATTACTGTTTCTTATGGTTCCGCAGCTCACTAAGTCATGGGAAGACAGAGATCAGTGGTGGGATTTGTGCTTTATACAAGCCTTGGAAATTGCTAATCCATAGGATTTGGAGTGCGGTAAGAAACCTCTTTGTCACACGGCTCGGTAAACGTCTCCTGCACCGTCAGTGCCCTGTTCATATAAGTAGCCTCACCCAGTGATTATGCATTCAGATGGACGCCTGCCAATCCTCTTCCAACTGGACACTGATCCTCCTGCTACAATCTTGGCCCTACACGTCCAACAAATGATGTTCTGATCCAAATCTGATCACTCACCTGCTTACAACATCCCATACTCAATCCTCCTGCACCAACCCCACAAGAGAATGTTCCAGCTCCTTGGTAGGCACTTCTGCCTCCCCCAGAGGCCCTCCCAGCACCTTCTCCCACCCCAGCAACATCAGCTCAAAAAGGGCAGCAGGTGGTGAATGGCCATGCCCCTTGGCTCTACTTGGCTTGATCACACTGAATAGCAAAGCCCAGTTCAGGAGTCTGCTCTCCCCAGTACTTGGGGAGACTTTCCTCTGCAGGGCCAGGTCGCATCTGTCTGCGTACCAGGCTCTCTGGCTCCACGCTCCCATCATACAAACAAACTATTCTGACAAAGGTGAACCTTGACCACCTGAGGCCAAATTCAGGACACTCTGGGTCCCCATACCCTTTGATCAGTCTGCAACATGCGACCCTGGGGATGCTCCCTCCTTCAGGCTCTCCCCTTTCTTCACTTATGCGATTTCTCCACTCTTTTGGTGCTTCTGACACCTCCTCAACAGCTTTAGCTCAGACACTTTTGCATGTTTCCTCACCTTCAGATGTATTGAAATGGTGATTTTTCTCTTGGAGTCTGCCTTGCCAACAGAGTAAAGAACAGTGTTGATCGTCCTGGCTTTGCAGACAGATAGCCATGAATTCAAACCCTGGCTCTGCTGTCGGATAGCCAGGTATATCTCCGGGCCTCAGTTTACTCATCTGGAAGATGAAAGTAATAATACCTAACTCATAGAGCTGTCAGTAGCCCCAGGCGAACTGAGGTCCTAAAGCTCCTGACACACGGTCTGAGCTCACAAAGTGTCACAAGTCACTGAACACCCATGAGCCGATGGATCCCAGCCCAGATTCCTGCCTGTCCTTGGACTCAGCTCCCTTGTGGCCTCTGGACCTGTGGACTCACGTCATCCACCCTGACTGCCCAGTTCCCCTCCCCCACACCCCCACCCCTGGCTTCATCTACTAATTCACCCAAGGGAACGCTGATTTCCACTGCAACCCTTCTCTCCCTCTCCACATTACGTAAAAGCCCCAATTCTTCCAATTCCATTTGCTCCAGGACAGAGCAAATCTTCACGATGACCGGGGTTAGCACCACTCCCAGGTTATGGAAAAGACCACCAAACATTGAGGCACTTTCCAGGAGGTGCCACGCTTTTCCATTTCAGGGCCTTTGCACATGGGGGTCTCAATGCCTGGGGCTCCCTCCCAGTCTTTATGTGACTAGTGAGCCCCCTCTTGCAGGTAACCTGTCCTGAGGCCTCCCGGGTGAGGGGAGGGCATCCTTGTTCACACTCTGCTGTCCCGTCTGGGACGTCACTCTCTTGACTTGCATCTCTAACTCCCGCAGTCCGCTGTGAACAATTTGAGTTCATGTCTCTTTCTTCTTGTTCTGCCAGAGTTCCTAGGGCACTGCTGAGGAGAGCCAGAGCCCAATGTCCCCTGGATGAGTACATTAACAAGTTTATAAATGCATAAACAGAGGAACAGGCAATGACAGTGATCTGCTTCACCAGGAGGGATGTGTAGGGGAACTCCATGGGAGGGAAGCCACACATTCGCTCTTGAGGAGGATGACATGAGGGCAAGTTTTAGTGGGTAAGAAAAAGGGGGAGCAAATGCTCATCTGTGAGGGTTCTATTTAGGGGAAGAACTTTTGTCATGGAGGTGTGAATATGTTTGTTTGAGAAAGTACCCCTCCTGCCTGCCCATCATTGGCCGGGAGGACTGAATTCCCAACAGGTCATCCTCTTATTATGCATGGAAGAGATGCAGTGGGTGGCCAGCAGCAAGGAAAGCAAGTCTGAGTCTGATTTGCCCTTGACAGTAGGACTCTGTAGTTCTCTCTGTAGAGGCTCCTACCTGAGCCTCTTGCTTCCTCTGCAGTGGACGGATAATACTCCTTGTCAAATTATGGGATTACGAGAGGTTATTTGTAGCGATACAGAATTTTAAAATTTTCCTCTCCAGGGAAATTCTGGTTGACTCCAGTGGGCTGAGACAGAATTCAAGAGATGACTTCATCAAATGAAAGCAAAGAGAGTTTTTCAAAGAAAGCTGAGAATTTCACCTTTTTGGGGAACACAGAGTGCGCTGGTGAACACAAACGGCCGCCTATTTTTAGAAAGAGCAGGAAAGGGCCAGCCTCCTACTGATGACACCCCTTTTCCCAAAAGTCCCCAAACAGTAACTTCAGAGACCTGAATGTCAGCAGGTGGGACTGGTGGAGGCATGGAGACCCCAGCATCAGCAGGAGGGGAAATGGTCAGACTTCTGCGGCTCCCAAGAGCTCCTCACACTGAAGGAGTGGAGATCTACTGCCTGATGCCACAGAGCCCCTGAGTCCATGCTGAATTCCTTGGCGCTCCGGACTGCGCCTTTCGCAGGGGTTCAGGAGGAGAAGGAACAGAGATCTGGGAGTGAGGGCTGTTAGGCTGAAAGTCATGTCCTTCCTCAATTAACATTGCCAGGGACTTAGAAGCATGAGAGGCAGCAAAATTTAGTCATCTTCAGGGTAACTGGGTTTTGTTATCAAGCATGAAACATTTCCTAATTTTAAAATAAATGTCATGACAAATTCTAAATAATAAAATGCATTCTAGTTTTTTTAAAAAATTAAACAAAGTCCAAGAAGAGAGCCCTGGTTAAGTAACTTATGGTTGAACCCTGTAAGGGAATCCTTTGCACTGATTATACATGATGTAAAGGAATGCACAGGGTTACAGGAAGTGTTCCCAACAGGGAAAGAGAAAAAACAGAGAACAAACTGGTTTATTACATTTTTGAAAGGAAAACACGTGTGCATATAAAATAGTGTTTGCTCAATGAAAGAAAAGGGAGGGAGGGAGGGAGGGAGTGGGGGGGGGCAGAGGGGGGAGGAAGAGACAGGGAAGGGGAGGGAGGGGCCGGGGAAAAGGAGAGAGAAGGTGGGAAGGAATTTTGATTAGAAAAGTAATACGTGTATTGTGAAAAATGAGGAAAAGTAGAAGGAACTGTCATCATGATTCCTTCACCAGGCACAATTATCTTATTTGTGCCTATGTGTGTAATTAAACATTTAAAATGAGGAAATCTGATGAAGTGTATTTTAAAATTGCTTTTGAGCAATATTGGACAACCAATGGAACCAAACAAGAGCCATTAAGGACCTCACTCCCTTACGCCTTCTACCCTGACCCAAGATCTATTCAAAGAACCTTCAAGAAAAGAAACATCTGTGATTTAGTATATCTCTATTGACTATATTGCACCAGAGTCCCCAAAACAATTATTTCTTTAGAAATGTATTGTGCACTGGAAGATGCTCAAAGAGTAGACTTACATGTGCTCACCACACACACACACACACACACACACACACACACACACACACAGAGCAGCAGCAGCAACTACGGGAGGTGATGGGTGTATTAACTAACCCTACTGTGATCCTTTCACAATATAAACATAGGCCAAATCAGCACATGTACACCTTAGGCTTACATAACCTTACAGGTCAATGATCTCTCAACAAGGCTGGAAACAAAAAGAAAGGTGGCATTTTTATTTTGGAGATCCCAAGTATGAGGTAAAGAACAGGAAGCAGGATTTCCCCCGGTGAGGCCAATCTGAATCGGCATGGCGTCCACTTGGTTTTCCACTGGCAACTTTAAAAAAAATTCTTTTTAGGATTTTATTTATTTATTTGAGAGAGAGAAGGAGAAAGAGAGAGAGAGAGAGAGAGCACATGAGCATGGGGAGGGGCAGAGAGAGGAGAGAGAGAAGTAGACTCCCTGCTGAGCGAAGAGCTTGATTCAGGGCTGAATGCAGGGCTGGATGCAGGGCTGCATGCAGGGCTCCATCCCAGGACCCTGAGGTCATGACCCAAGCTGAAGTCAGATGCTTAGCCAACTGAACTACTCAGGCGCCCCTAAAATAATTGTAAAACCAAGAGGCCTTTACCTCTTCCTGGGGGATTAGTTGTGGCGACTATTAAAGCACCTGCTTAAAACACAGGAAGGAACACCCAGTTCAGATTCCGGCTAGATCAGCAGGTCACTTCAGGCCGTCTTGACTAGCCCTGCAAGGTCTGGACTTCAGTTTAACTAGGAGCTTTACAAATATCACCTCACTGGTTTCCTGTAAAACCAGTGAAGTAACGGAGACCAGAGGTTAGCATCTTGCCCATGGGCACCTGGCTAATAACAGAAAAAACAGAATCCGAATCAAGATCTGTGCCTGTACGCCTTTCCCTCTACCACCTTCGAGACCAGAGGCCTTTTGCTCCCCTGAGAGGCCTTGGCAAGCACCATTTTGAGCTCAAAAGGAGAAAGGGCCACACTGCCCAGGGACTCCTGCCTCACCTCTGATTCCCCCTGTGGGTGGCCCTGAGCTCACCAGAAGCGTATTAATCTCTACAGGCCACACTGAGCCCCCTGGAAGGGGCTCTTCTTCACAGACCTGCTGAGCCTGTCCTCAGGCTCAGCAGTTAAGAGGATAAAAGGCTTAAAAGCAGCAGGCTCAAGAAGTCACAGATTCAAAGGTAAAAGAAGAAAAAAATGGGGCAACTGTTGACAGGAATGTGGATTTGCTAGAAAAATAATCCAGGGTCTCCCAACTACATGAATACTTGAGTAACCATCATAGGAATAATTCTAATAATGCCTTTTTACTGGGAAGGGGAGATCAGATTTTTTATTAAAACAACAATTATGGAATTTTATTCTTAGAGACCATGGAGCTGACCCACACTCCCTGTGCTAGACGGAACCCTTGACTCTGACTCTGAGGGATAAAAATCCTGATTCACACTGACTTATACAAAAGTAAAGGGTATCTGCGTTTGCACACGTGTAGAGTCATGGGCCTGAAATGGTGCATGAGATCCATGGTTTCTACGCCGTGAAGATCGGACCCGCTGGCCATTCATCAGGGCGCACGCTCTGTCTCTGCAGCAAATGCACCCGTCAAGTCCCTGGAGATACTCACCGGCGGGTTCGCACACACCCTGCCCTCCCAGAACCATCTTGGCCTCTCCTTACCCAGCAAAGCTGGACATCCAATGGAGCTCTCAACCCTTTATAATCCCTACTCCCTTTCAAAAATGAGGGAATGAATGAAAAGGATGGTAACTTATTTTAATAAGAAGAAAGAGATTGTTTCTGACAGAACCAGACAAATCAATTAATTGATCTCTGGCAAGCAAAGATAATTGTATTTCTGAGTCTATTAAGGCATATCAAGGCAGTTAACTCATTTCACAGGGAGCTGGCTGTCGCCGGCCATTAGACTGTGATGGGGACATCGAGGCATAAACACAAGATGGCATTTTCTTTCAGGAATCCCCTGACTTATGACTCAACCATTTTCACTCTGGTAGAGAAAAGGCAGGTAAGTTTGTTCAAAGGGCATTTCAATCCTAATAGTTCCGTGAGTGTCTGACCTTAGACATCAGATCTGATAATACTGATTGCAGGTCTTTCTGTGGGTAGGACAGAATGTATCTGTAACCATCTGAAACCTTGGGGCAGAGAATCTCCTAAGTGAGATTGTAGAGGAAGTGTGTAGGAAAGGCCAGAAGATGAAGCCCAACGTTAGGGAAAACCCTCGCTCAGAACGAAAGCCAGTTTGGGGCGCCTGAGTGGCTCAGTCGTTAAGCATCTGCCTTCGGCTCAGGTCATGATCCCAGAGTCCTGGGATCGAGCCCCACATCAGGCTCCTTGATCCGTAGGGAGCCTGCTTCTCCATCTCCCACCTTCCCTGCTTGTGTTCCCTCTCTTGCTGTATCTCTGTCAAATAAATAAATAAATAAATAAATAAATAAATAAAATCTTAAAAAAAAAAAGAAAGCAAGCCAGTTTGATGTAGAGCTTTGTCTGAATTAAAATGAAATTTAAGTACATTTTCAAGGACAAGTGTTGGCTCCCTTGGGAATGAAGACTCACACGCTCCTAAGTATAAATGAGATATTAATAAATTGATGACTACAAATATTCACATAGTGGGGGGGTTATACTTGTATACTTTATACTTGTTCACTTAAGTATTTCCTTACGAGAAAACTGTTGTAAATGAAGTAAGACCTTCCTTTCTGCTTTCCAGCTTCCAGAATCCACACTGGAAAGCTAACACGGAATCTCCACGGGCTTTTGAGCAGGAGGCATCCACGTGCAAAGGGAGGCAAGGTCCAGTCTCCTACTGGGGAAGCAGAGATGCCACAGTCCTGCTAAGAAGGAAGGGAACTGGGTCTATTCTTTTTGGAAGAAGGGTCTCCAAGCAAGGCCGAGGTTATTCAGCGTCTGGACTCTTCCCTTGGTCCTAACCCCATCATTCTCCACCTGGGAACCACCTGGGCAACTTTACTAGTGCTGGTGCCTAGGGTTCCCACCCCAAAAATCGCTATTTAATTAGCCTAGAGGGTAGATTTTTTTGGTTCTGCAGATGACTGTAGCACACAGTCTAGGTTGATACTGTCATAGAAACTTCCTGTGCTGTTCCCCCAGACTCAGCTGGAGAACATGGGAAGACGTGGTTTTCTGAGCCTCATGACCAGCAATTCTGACTTGGTCGGCCTGGGACAGGGCCATGAGTCTGCAACTCTAACAGCAGTGTAATGGGGATGCTGTAGCCCACAGGCCACACTCTGAGATGCACTGATGTAAATAGTACGTCAGGAATTAGTAACTGTTTTCTCATTGTTGGTATCATTTAATAAAGATCCATGTGACCCCCATCTGAGTTGCAGGAAGTTCTCAAAGAAGCAGAAAATTCCACCAGGGCAAACACAAGCTGTTATGGATCTCCGAGGAGATGCCAGGCTCTGTCCCAGGCTGGACACAGGCCATAGAAAATCAGGTAAGATCGGGTCCTTAGCCTTAAGAAGCCTCAAGCCAGTTGACGAGAAGACAAAGCCAGACAGGCCATCACCACCATTCCCTTCTGCAGCCTGGCCCTGTCCCCCACCACTGCCATCTCAGAACGTCTGTGGCACTGACATTAACATCCCTGTAATCACCAGTCTAACAAGAGACAGGCTGCAGTAAGTTCCGTGATCCTCCACTCCCCCCTTCTTACTCCCCCCTTCCCCGTGGCCTTCCGGGTGGATTCTGCCTCCTGACCACTGAGCCATTCTGTGGTCCTGCCCTCCCAGGGCCCCTGCACGGCTGGCTCCCACCCACCTTTCAAGCGACAGCTCTGTGCGATCTCCTCCCGGGACACCTTCTCGGACCCTGCCCACAGAGTGGCTTCCCCCTGTTGTTTCTCTTGATAGCATCCCAGGACTGTCTTTGTCACAGAACTTACCCCACATGGTGGTCACTTCCTCTTTGTGTATCTGCCTCCCTCATTAGCTGGTAAACACTCTGTGGGCAGAGTCTCTCATCTTCATGTTTCTAGAGACTATTACCATAGCATATGCTCACTTGTGTTTATTATAGTAATGACTGTGTCAGCGGATGGCGGAATAAAACATATGAGAGGCAGGCTTTTAAAAATATGGGAATGAGGGATTCCTATAAACTGGGCTGAATACAGTAGATAACTATCAGTAAACAAATAGTCTGGACAGGAGATTATATTTAAGCTAGAACTTAATAGGGTAGAATCTTCAAGGTAGATATTACAAGGAGGAGGGTCAAGAATGATCTGAGCACAGGGCGCCTGGGTGGCTCAGTTGGTTAAGCGACTGCCTTCGGCTCAGGTCATGATCCTGGAGTCCCGGGATCGAGTCCCACATCGGGCTCCCTGCTCAGCAGGGAGTCTGCTTCTCCCTCTGACCCTCTTCCCTCTCGTGCTCTCTATCTCTCATTCTCTCTCTCTCAAATAAATAAATAAAATCTTTAAAAAAAAAAATGATCTGAGCACAGATGATAAAGTGCAGAAGTTTAAGGTCAAACCATTCAGGTTTTGCACACTAAGCTGGATGAGAGCATGAGCAAGCTGGAGGGTTGTGAAGAGGAAACCGATGTGGTCACATCAGTATTAGTAGTAATGACAAGTTAGATAGCGTCTACTAGATACCAGGCACCATGTTAGGTGCTCTACATATAGTAGTTCATGCAATCAATACCATAAAACTTCTGATTACCCCGTGAGACTGTGTCATCACCATTTTACAGGTGACAAAATGGTGGCTTAAAGGGACATTTTCACGCTCTCAGAGCCTACAAGGGGCAGAGTGTGGCTTAACATTCAGGTCTGACCCCCCCAAGCCAGGCTCCCCAGTGTCTCCCTGCCCCTGCCCTTTTTGTCAGGATGAGTCTTGCTGCCAAGCATGGGTTGACAATTCCCAATGCCTATTGACTGGTTTCAGGAGATTCTTTTCCTTGGAGAATTTGCTTCAGTCAATATAGACTTTGGATAAATGCAAGTTGACTGTTTGCTCACAGCAAACATCACCAAAAGGCAATATGCGTTCTGGGACTAGAAAAACCATCCACAAATGTAAATGTGCTAGAAGCAAGCAATCGCTGATCGGGGCAGAATCTCATGTAATACTCTCAGTTCTGCATCCACGTGGTTCTGACACAACATCTCACAACGAATCAAGAGGGACTGTCTACCTGGCCAGAAAGGGCAATGATGATGTAGAACGTCGGGTTGGAGGTACAAGGGGCATGTCTCATTATCTGGAGAAACTGCTGGAATGGGGATGCCCACAGGCAAGTGCAGTCTGAGGAAGGGCACTTTCCTTCCTTTGCAACCCCTAACTCTAATTTCTACCGCCCAAGGTCCTTTGGAGCACATCCTCACACCTAAAAATGGGCCAGCCTCCCCAAATGCTGCCTTCTTTCTCTTCAATGACACATGGAAATCCTCCATTTTCTTTCATGTGGGACACACCTCATCCACTAGGCTTGAATTGCAATCATCACCTCCCCGCGGAGTGTTTGCTGGGTAAAGTAACGACATCTCTCTGTCAACATGGCTCCTGTGGGGTTCAGAGCGGGAAAATCCTTGGTGATCGAGCAGCATGAACCTGGAAGATGCAGAATCCTGGCTGGTACCACACCTGGCCTGTCCATGGCTCTCTACAGCCTGGACCCAGGGGACTGGGGACTCTTAATTTCAAGTTATTACTGCTGACAGGGCTCTAGAGATCTAAGAACCCACTCCATCCCCCTAAGAGGTCTGACTGCCTTCATCAAAATGATGCCCCAGCCTGTTCATGGCCATGGCTGCTATGAAGCCCACTGCAAGCATATTGATCATAAGATTATGCCCTCATCCACATCAAAGTACCATCACAATGAAGTGCTAGCATGGAGAGCTGGAAGAAATTTGTGAGAACCCTTGTTCCACTAGACCCAAGGTCACCAACTGCCAGTGATTTCATACTTACAGTAAAAATATCTTCAAGCATGCAACGCCAGTATACGTATATTTATTTATAAATATACCCGCACGACCGCATACTCCTATGCAATATGTATTGTAAGTACAGAAAAGGATGTTTTAAAAGATGAGATAAGGAATGTAATAATCCATGTTTTAAAAATTAATTCCTTTTTATATTAAAGGAACACATAACCTTTTTGCTGTTACTAAAAATATGCCTATTACAGTGATTCGATGTTCTGGTTTTAATTTAGTTTAATTAAATATTAGACTTTGGTGGTGAGCATGGCTACACAAGAAAACTCCCCAAAACACACAGACCCCTAGAGGATCTTAGGCTGGCTGAGTGGGTCATGGTTTCCACACTCATCTTGTAAACTCCTTAACCAACTGGACAGGGCCCTTTTCCAGTTCTGGATGTGTCCCTTGAAATGTCCTGCTAATGGTGACGATTTCATACAAGACTTAGTCAGTACCTGAAGGCCCAGAATACCATTAGGATAAAGTGTATTATGAACAATTATGGTTACAAATCCACATATCAAAGAGTTCTTTAAGTAAGTTCAAATTTCTCAGCCTACTTATTTTTGAATCTGATCAGCTTGTCATTCAATCTCAGTGTGTGTATGAACAGGCTTGTGCAGGAGAAGACCAGTGGGGTTCTGTAATTTCCTGCTGTTTGCAATACTTTCATTAGTAATATTACCTTCAATTCATAATTGCTTTATAGTATTTGTTTTTAAGGCACTTGCTACTTTAGGGGGGTTAGTGTAGTTAAAAGTAGAAAACAATTTACAGATGTGCATAACTGCCCAGTCCAAACTGTAGTATTTTGCAACATGAGGGTGATGTCATCAACTCATCTGTGCTGTGGGACACCCTTTTATTTGAGGCCAGAGTTACTGAGTAGAACTCAAGACTGTGTGCCATATGGACACAAAAGATTTCCAGGGTCAGCCTGGATTCTAATTATTAATGGAGCTTGATTTCTCTCTGATTTTTGATGAGAACAGTTATGTTAGTGGAAGTTTTAATATTTTTTTCCCACATCCTGATGAATGTTTTGTGCAGCCCTGGGGAGAAGGCAGCCCACTTTGGAGGTCAGGCTTACATCACAGAAACAAGCAACTCAGCCCCATATCCCCCCCCTGCCATGTTAGAGGTGCGGATTGTTCCACCACCCTGATCCCAAGTTACCCATCAGGCAAAATAAAGATATTATCACTCACGCTATGGTTGGTGATGAGGATTTAGGAAATAATCAGTAGAAGTATCTAACACTATGATAGACACATGACATTCTCAAACGTGAACAGCAGAATGTGGGGGGTACCAAAGGGGCTCTAGGAAGCAGAAACCAAGCCATGACTCAGGAGGCGGGGCCCCAAGCCCAGATTTTTCTCACTCTACCACCCAACTTCTGATCAAGCGAGGCGGTGCAGACCCATGGTGATGAGCTTCTGCAGGATGCACAGAGCTTTACTTCCTCAAAACTCAGCTCCAGAATCCCGACCAGAACCCTTCATGGGCCCGGTCCCTGCAACATAGCTGGCCCCAGGATCATTGCCTGTGCCCCGCACCACCTGATTCAGGTCACTTACTAAAATGGCCCGGTCACCGAATCACACCTCATGTAACAAGGGGTCATCATATACAAGAGGTACTAGAAGCATGAACTTCAGAGCGATCCTTTTGAAACTGGAGCCTGACCCGGGTGGCAGATGGTAGAAGTGTGAGATGGTCTCTACTTCTCTGCCCTGAATCCAGACTGCCCTTGCACCTGGCTTTGGTCAGCAGAAGGCCACGGAAACCCCCCTCTGTGAGTCTGAGGCTAGCTAGCAGGACGTTGTGTTGTGTGTGTTTCCACTCCTGCTTGGAGGGCTTATCTGCCGCCTCCCAGTCTAGGGCCCAGTCCTGGAGCAAACCGTGGTGAGGGTGGCCAGGCCTGCTCCAGCTCAGCAGAACTGCCCAACTCGACCAGGCTCAACCTGCCTGCCCTCAGAATCAGAAGCTAAATGGAGGGCTGCAGTTTTAAGCCACTACGGTTAAGGGTGGTTCGTTATGCAGCAAAAACAAGCCAATAGATGGAACCACTTAAAAGCATAAAGTTGAACCAAAATCAAAATGGCTGCCCTGATGCTTCAGCTAAGCTCGAATTTAAAGTAACCTTCCTCCCCCCTTCTGCAAACCTCCCCTACTCCCTTCCTGGACTTGCCTTTCAGGAACTCAGTGCAGCCCTGGAAACGACCCATAACTAACAAGGAGGCTGGCAGCTCATCCACGGTTCCTGCCAGAACCAGTTAGATCCTATATTTCCCAATAAAATGCCCCAGCCCCTTCCTCTGGGAAGCCTTGCAGTTTTTTGAAGGCCATGAGCAGCCTCATTTGCCCGGCACGGCAATAAAACTATTGCTCTTCTTTATCCCCAACTCTGTCTTGGAGTTGTATTTTGGCTCTGGAGCATGAAGGTCAGCTTTCCACAACATGGAAAACCTCCTGTTTTGCTCTGTTAACTTGAGCACATCACAAATTCAGTTTCTATGAACTTAGGTTTCCTTGTCTGTAACCCAGGGAAGCAGCGGGTGCCACTGGGAGTACACAGAGTCCTGCTGTGGGACTGGATGCTTCACATAACCATTCCATGTGGTTATTATTTGCAGTGACCCTGAGAGGGAAGTCTATCCTGAAGACCTACTGAGATCACACATACACAACACCA
Source organism: Zalophus californianus (assembly GCF_009762305.2). NCBI lineage: Eukaryota > Metazoa > Chordata > Mammalia > Carnivora > Otariidae > Zalophus > Zalophus californianus. Next base: position 186,565,063 of record NC_045598.1, read on the forward strand.
AATTCAGAACACATCCGCAAACACCGCAAGCAACTACATTTTACTTCTGTATTTAAAGAGGACATCACAAATTTTCAGTTCTTGAGAGATCTAGGCACAGGTTTTATGACATGCAGTTTTGGGGAGATGGGCGCTCCAAATATTGATGACGCAGGCACACTTTTTTCTCAGAGCTACACAAGCAAGCTTCATTGCCGATAAATCCACTTCCCTTTAAAACTGACCGATGTACGTCATGGGAAGAGCAACCCAGAAGAGAGGACGTGGACGGAGGTGCAGGAGGGAGGGGAGAAATGAGCATTCTCAAGTCTGTCAATATGTGGGTGATTTTCAACTGTACTAAACTTTTGGATGTTCCACTTCACAGGAAAAATAATGAAAATCCTTTCCTCATTAATCTAAAATGTCCTACAACCTGTCCTTACCACCTCTACCTCCTGCCGGGAGAAACAGTCTCTCACACACACACACACACACACACACACACACACACAGGACCCTTGACCAACAATGGGGTTCGAGGCACCCACCACCCACCCACACCCACAGAGTCGAAAATCATGTAGGACTTTGGACTCTCCAAAAACTTAGCTACTACTAGCCTACTGCTGACCAGAAGCCTTACTGATCACATAAACAGCCAAGGACATATATTTTGTATGTTGAATGTATTATACACTGTATTCTTTCTTTTTTTTAAGATTTTTTTTTTAATTTATTCATTTGACAGAGATACAGAGAGAGGGGGACAATGAACTGGGAAGAGGGGGAGAGGGACAAGCAGGCTCCCCACTGAGCCAGGAACCCGATGTGGGGCTCGATCCCAGGACCCCAGAATCATGACCTAAGCCGAAGGCAGATGCTTAACCATCTGAGCCACCCAGGCGCCCCCACTGTATTCTTTCTTACTCTAAAGTAAGCTAGAGGAAAGAAATGTTACTGAGCAAATCATAAGGAAGAGAAATGACATCCACGGCGCTATGCTATATTTATAAATCCATGTACAACTGGACCTGCATAGCCCAAACCCATGTTGTTCAAGGGTCAACTGTATACACATGTGCGTGCACACACCAATAGATATAGTGATGCATACTTACCCTCTCTGAAAGAGATCCACATTATAAAATTTATGTAGCTCTACAGAAAACTCAACCGTTCCTTGTACTTCAGACATGATCTTTTTGGTTCATTACCTGAAAAACAAGAGAGAAATTAACAGCTTGAGATATCCCATCAGCCAAACACAGAGAGCCTGGGCTTCCACAAGGGGAACCCAATGTACCTGACCCCTGGGAGCATGGTGGGTCCACTGGATGTCATCACTCAGGGGTTCCTGTTATAGGAAAAGACACAGAGACAGAAGACACACTTAATGTCACTCAGCTCACTCCTGGAAGGACCAGACTCGGACCTAGTTATCCTAATCCTAAAGCAGGGCTATGCCCTTCCTTACCTGTCCATGCTGTGGATGCAACAGCTGCCCAGCCATGAGCACATGGCCAATGGCCAATGGAGCAAGAGTCCCTGCTGTTCCACTTTCCACCTGCGTGACCCTGAGCAAGTCACTTAACTTCTCCTCTATAACACGAACCCTGATAATAGCACAAAACGGATAGAGGATGGGCAGATTAAACGCGTCTACCACACAGAGCACTTTGCACAGTTCCTGACATGCATAATGATTAATAACAGTAGTTGAAAAGGACTTGATCGTTGTTAGTATAAATGCCATCTCAAAAGTGCTAAGGGACCTGGAGTGGCAATTCCAGATGTGCTTTCTACTGAGCACAGGAAGCCGAGGGAGTGGGTGCCATGGCCCAGATGTTGAACCCAACTTGACAGGATGCTCATTTTCCAAGTTGGAGACCTGAGGGCCAATAACAAGAGGGCCGCATGGGGACGATGGGAGGGAACAAAATTAAAATAGTCCAAGTCTAGGTTGAGAAATGAACCAAGGGGAAGAAAGACTCAAAGCAGGCTGAACTTTCTGAGGATATGAAATTGTCTAGACACCAGTGATTTGGAGGAAGGGAAAGAAACTGATTTCTATGGAGCACCTACTATATTCTTGGTGCTGCATAAAGTATTTTCTGTAAGTTGCCTGAGTTTGTCCAAGAAGAATTTTGTGATAAAAGGTTCTTGCCCCATAATGCTGATGAGGAAAAGGATCAGAGAGGCTCTAATCTGGACCCACTTTCCTCATCTAGAATGCTCTAGTGGTGTGTACTTTGGAGGGGTTCCGCACTTTCTCCAAGCCTCAGTTTGCCACCATGTGTAATGGGGTGATACAAGCTACCTAGGAGGAGTCCCCATAGGACAGGAGGTAATTACTTGCAATGAGCAGGTTCTTGGGGAGCCAGGAGGTTCTTGCTGGGTGGCAGTTGGCATGAACTTGGGGAAGGGGAGAATGAGAGAGAGGGAGCACGGAAGCTAAGAGGAGATCCAGTCTCTCCTAGCTGGCACCTAGGTCTCCCTTCAAAGCCTTTCTTCCTTCTGCTCCCCTGATGCTTCAATGACCCGAACACCAGCACTGGGGTTCAGAGCATGACCTCACTGTAGCCAGTGTGGTCCTGCTAGGCCAGCTCCCAAGAATAAGAGCACAAGAGATTAATGTGGCCTTAACACTGCATCTTGGCTCTGGCAAGGGTGCCACGCAGGGAAATATTTCTGAAGATGCAGAATTCCGCTGACCAGATTAAAATGCAGCAGATCCCAGAACACAGCCTCTATAAATCCCGCAAAACGGAATTTCAAGCTCACACGCCCAGAGAGGTGTGGCTCACAAAATGTGCTGAAAACCTATCTCCCTAATGGGAGAGCCCTCCAGGTGCACACCTGAGCCGGTCAAGGTCAGAAACCCACCCCTCGGGTTTCAACCTCAAGGCACTTCCTCTAAGAGCTGAACTGAGGGCCAGCAAATAAAGCCACTCTGCACCTAATTTCATTATCACGTCAAACACAGGGATGGCTGTCTCTTCCCTACTTCCCTGCCCCGCGCTCAGTCTCAATCCTTGAAACACTGCAGAGCCAGCAAAGCCCATCTGACCGCTGCTTGTGGTTGCCAGTGTCAGTAATTCCTGACATTCCCTGGTCCCCAACTCTGGGAGGATGTTACAGAGGAAGGAACAGAGGGAGAGCAAGAACACCACACACTAACGTTCCAGCCTCCTGCACGCCAAACACTGCTCGGGGGGTTCATACGCATTTCACGCACTGCATAAAACATCTCCACTGGAGTCCGGGCCCTGGGTCACCCAGGAGACAGCAGCGCCTTACAGAAGAACAGCACTGACCCAGGAGCTGCAGGTGCCAGTTTTCCACCTCTGGCCCTTACTGGTAGAATGGCTGGGACAGTGTTTTTCTGGGGAATTAGTATTTAGAAGAAAAAAGTACTTAATGCATGGAGAATACCCGGCCAAACACTGTCTTCTCCTGGGAAGATGCGCTCTCCTGTCCCTACTGCCCAGGACGAATTAGCTAGAGCCTGAAACGTGTCAATGCGAACACAGCTTATTGGTGGAAAGCTGTCTGTTCCTTTTTAAGGCCATGTGATTCATTGTAACCCAAATACCCAGTTAGACCATGAGGAAGATGAGCTCACATTTAAAATACCAGTTTTACAGTATGGAGGTTCCCCCAAAAATTAAGAACAGAAAGACCATATGATCCAGTAATTCCACTGCAGGGTATTTACCCAAAGAAAATGAAAACACTAATTCAAAAAGATACACGCACTCCTATGTTCATTGCAGCATTATTTATAATAGCCAAGATAGGGAAGCAACTCAGGCGTCCACTGATGGATGAATGGATAAGGAAGGCGCGGCATATATTTGCAGCGGAATGTTCCTCAGCTGTAAAGAAGAATGAAACCTTGCCGTTTGCAGCAATATGGGTGGGGCTAGCAGATATTACCCTAAGTGCATTAAGTCAAACAGAGTAAGACAAGTAACAGATGGTTTCACTTATATGTGGAATCTCAAAACAAATGAATAAACAAACACAAAACCAGAAATATCTCCCAAATGTAGAGAACAGACTGGTGGTTGTCAGAGGGGACAGGTGAAATAGGTAATGGGGATGAAGAGTTACAAACTTCCAGATATAAATTAAGTAAGTCGCAGGGCTGGACAGTACAGCCTAGGGAACACTGTCATGACATGTGGTGACAGATGGTGACCACACTCATCACAGTGAGCACTGAGTCGGGTATAGAATTGTTAAGCCGTTCTGCTGCATGCCTGAAGCTAATGTAACATCAACTACACTGCCATAACAAATACACAGAATAAAGTAAAATATGCTTTAAAACTCCAGCATGGGGCACCCTGGGTGGCTCAGTCAGTTGAGTGTCTGACTCTCGGTTTTGGCTCAGGTCATGATCTCAGGGTCGTGGGATCAAGGCCTGCATTGGGCTCTGCACTCAGCACAAAGTCCGCTTCAGATTCTCTCACCCACTCTCTCTTTCTCTCTCATTCAAAGAAATAAATACAATCTTAAAAACAACAACAACAACAACAACAACAAACACCTCCATGTTGATTTTCCTGGTAATTGTACTTGGTCCTATCAGCAGAAATTGCAGGAATCTGCAGGAATCCTAACCACTGGCTTGGGTCCCAACAGTCTCCTCTGCCCTCTCTATCTGAGGACTAGAGAGAGCATATTCAGAGGAGTGGTCTACACATGTGGCCCCAGGTCAACAGCCTTAGCATCACTTGTTATGAAAGCAAAGTCCTGGGTCCCACCCCAGACCCACAAAACCAGAAACCGTAAGGGCAGGATGAGACCCAGGAATCCACGTCCATGCCCTCCAGGGAATGCTGATGCCAACACTCCTTCGAGAACCACCTGTGTAGAGAATGGAGGTTAGAGTTACCCAGGCCTGAGATCACTAGCTCCCTGGGAGCCGCCTGACCTTGGACCTGCTGCTTTGCTGGATCTCTGTTCCTCGCTCTCCTCCTCGGGCAGTCAGGAGTAAAGGAGCACCTGCCCCATAAGGTGGTTTTCATGATCAACAGAGATAAAGCACAGGAAGTGCCCAAAACGAGGGTAGAGCATATGCACACAATACAGGCATTTTTTAAAAATATAGGCCAGATTTTATTTTTAAAATGTCCCATTAGGCAGGACGATGTCAGCTCTGTGGGAGAAAGTGCCACACAACAGTTTTCATAAACATACAAATGGCTCAGTCTGTGTTGAGCGGTCACAGCAATAGCCCTGCTGCCCACGTGGTGGATTTCATCGGCTTATCAAAACACAAAGCGTATGGACTATTAATGGGTGCACCATTAATCATAACAAATAACCCAAACCTTCCACATGCACACGGCAGACACATGACACATGCTCAGTACACTCCACACTCACATTACACTCACACCTAGTGCACACTCAGACACAAGCGCAGACACACCTATTATACACACATAATACATACACGCCAACATACCACAGTCATCATACACATGAGACACCCATGGCACGTACCCCACCACATGCAACATGCAACACACCTGACCCACAATACACACACAGGCACCATACCCACCCCACGCACACCAGACATCTCTGCACTAACCTCCTATCACAACCACTGTCACCTCCAAAGCTAGAGATTGCAATCATTTGACCACATCTGGTGTGGTCCTGAGAAGCTCAACTCCCAACATGCATTTCCTGAAAGCCTGCGGCATGTCCAGGTGCTGCGCCTCGTGATCTTAGGGGCTGACCTCGTCCTCACAATGCTCAGGACTGGGACAAGGCAATCAAGTGTCAATCACAAGGAGCATGATGAGGATGGGGAGAAAGAGTCCTGGATGCTCGGGGAAGGCACCCCTGGGAAGGCAGACTTCTGAGTGACGAGGTCATGCCCGGTCCAGGGTCATCCACGAAAACCTCCCTCTGCTTGAAAAGCGAGAAGGGACCCATGCACCCTGATGTTTACAGCAGTGTTCTCCACAAGAGCCAAACAATGGAAACAGCTCAAGTGTCCATCCACAGACAAATGGATAAAGAAGACATGGTGTATATATACAATGGAATATTATACAGCCACCAGAAAGGATGAAATCTTGCCATTTGCAATGACATGGACCGAGCTAGAGAGTATCATGCTAAGCATAGTAAGTCAGAGAAAGTCAAATACCATATGATTTCACTCGTATGTGAAATTTTGGAAACAAAACAAATAAGCAAAGGGGAAAAAAGAGAGAGAGACAAACCAAGAAACAGACTCTTAACTCTAGAGAACAAACTGGTGGTCACCAGCAGGGAGATGAGTGGGGGATGGAGGAAATAGGGGATGGGGTTAAGGAGGGCTCTGGCTGTGATGAGCTCCAGGTGCTGTACGGGAAGTGTTGAATCGCTATGTTGCGCACCTGAAACGAGTATTACACTGTACGTTCGCTAACTGGAATTTAAATAAAAACTCTAAAAACAAAAAGCAAGGAGAGCCCCCCAGCAGGTCGTCAGGGCCTCAGCCCACCCGGCGTCAGCATACCTGCCCTGCTATTCCCCCAAAAGGGAGTAAGGCTCCTCCCCCAGGAGCCTGCACCTGGGTGGGGGCACCTGGTACCTGGCGAGCATGATTTAGGGACGGGCACCCACAGAGAAAGGTGAGGGTAAGTGAGGGACCCCTGATGCATATGGCAGAGACAACGGGACACAAGCTTCAGAGCGGCCTTCCTTGCGGGTCAGGGAGAACAGCGTCGGTCTCTAGGGCACCACACACCGGTGCTCTGGGCCCACACCGGGTGACCTAGGACCTGCTGCTGCCCTCACTGGGCTTCATCTTCCTGCTCTGAAAAACGGGAGCCATCATAATACTTTCTTTCATGGGGTTGTTAAATGAAAAATGTTAATACACATAAGGCATTTAGAACCTGGCATAGAATGAACCCCGACAGAGGCTGGCGACTGTTAATCTTATCCCAGGAGGCGGAGCGGGACTAGTACACACTGGAGTTGCCACCCCCTTTGCTTTGCATTCATTCAGAGCAATCTTTATCAGGCACCCCCCACAGGCCTGCCCTTTCTGGGAGACTTCTCACATCGCATCTGCCCCGCGAGGGAAGGGCCCATCTCGTGAAGCAATGAACTTCTCATCACTGGGGGTGTCCGGGCAAAGGAGGGGCCCCGCTGCTCAGGGATCCCAGGCCCCTATGTTGGGTTTCAGTGGCAATGAAATTCCCTCCCAGCCTCGATGTCGTGAGACCGCATCATCCCCGGGCAGACCATGTTTAGCTCGGATTAACAAGGAAGAAATTGTAAGGTTCAGAAGACAGCAGAGGAGAGAATGCATCAGGCCGCAAAGTCGGGGAGCCCTATCTCAGAACCAATGTCCACGGAGTTACCCACTACATGCGTTACGTGGCCTCTCTGAGCCCGGATTTCCACACCTGTATGTCAAGGGAAAATCAACCAAGAGAATGATATGCAAAGGTAACTAACGAAAGGGATTTTTAAAAAGTATGAAACTGGGGCACCTGGGTGGCTCAGTCGGTTAAGCGTCTGCCTTCAGCTCAGGTCATGATCCCAGGGTCCTGGCATCAAGCCCCACACCAGGCTCCCTCCTCTGCCGGGAGCCTGCTTCTCCCTCTCCCTCTGCCCCCCCACCCCTGCTTGCGATCTCTCTCTCTCTCTGTGTCAAATAAATAAATAAAATCTTTTTTAAAAAAAATAAAAAGTATGAAACTGTTTTTGGTGTCAAATAGGGTCTTATTAAAGTAAGGAACAAAAACTATTTTGGAAAAATAAACACATTACTTATTCTTCCTGGAGGACGGAGATGTTTAAGGTCCTTGAAAACAGGAGTCATGTCTAGTTATGGCTTTCTGGGCCCTGCATGGCTCCCGCGGCGGCTGGGACACCGCAGACATTCACAGATGCACGTGGAATTAATGAACACAGGACGGCATCGGGAACCAGAGCTGCAGTCGGAGCGTGAGTGCGGAAAGGAGGCCAATCTCAATGAGGGAAAAGGGCAACACAAAACACACGCTGCACCATGGAGTGTGAGCACAGGCGTGCATTCTGTGGGAGAGAGCGTCTTCCTTGTGATCACAGGTATTGACAAGGCCGGCCCGGCGAGCCCTTCCAGCCTTGCCCATCACTGAGGACTGGCACCAGGCTCTGACCATGGGACGTGACACGCGCAGCGTGAGGTGTCCACGAGGAGCACGTGCAGGGCCAGGACAGGACGTTATCCTAAACTCTCCGTCCACAGCACGGCAGGGATCACACTGTGGATAGTCCAGGCTTCCTCCACACTGGGGACGAGGACCTTCCCCCACAGAACCACCTAGGAAACACACAAAAACAGGTTCTTGGGTCCGACACCCAGACCTAAGGAGACTCGGAATAGGACTGAGGAACACTCGTGCTAAAGGGGGAACCCCGAGGCACCTGCTTCTCATGCCAGCTCGGAAGGGAAAACCATGCTCGTAGCCAAGTCCTGAGCCAGAGACCAGAGAAATGTATCTGCTGTCCGCTCGTGTGACCTACGGAGGGCAAGGAAGCCCCTCTGGGAAGAAATATTGGAGGCTTCTCTTCCAGAAATGAAGCTCCTCTTCTTAGAGAGCTTCATAAAGTGGTCTGGGTATAGCAATCAGCATGCAGAAAGCAGCAATTCTGAATGGCGTCTGGAACAGGGCCTTCAGGGCAGTGAACACGTGTGTGTGTGTGTGTGTGTGTGTGTGTGTGTGTGTGTGTGTGTGTGTGTGTGTGTGTGTGTAGGATCATCAGGTGTGGGGATAAACAAGCCAGGAGCCAGATATCTGTTCTACAATTTACTGCACGTGGCAAAACTCTGCAAGCCTCAGTTGTCCCCTCTGCAAATCAGAGATAACTCTTTACCCCCGGGGGTGACACAGAAGGTTGACAACACACGTTAGTCCCAGCCCTCCAGTGACACATAAAGCTGAAGTCACCAAGAACTGTTAACACATTCAGTTAATTGTAGGAATGCTTCATTTTGAATTTGCTTTTTTTCTTTCATCATCAGATTTCATTGAGCTTTTTCTTTCTGTGTGTTTGCTTCCCTCCAGTTGTAAGCCAGTCTGATCCAGAACGGTATATTCAAAGACACGCAAAACTCATGGTGTGGGCGGGAGAAGATCCTTGTTTTGTCTCTTCCAGAGAGCCACAGCCCTGGTAATGGGGCCAGGAGATAGAGGACTCTCCGCTCCCTGCGCTGGAGGCCTGAGAACTGGCACGAAGCTGACGAAGGCGGCCACCACCTACCCAGCTGTCTGGTGTTGACGGGGCATCAGCTTGTAGTCCTCCCTTCCCCTTCCCCCGCTGCTGCGGTATACCTGGGTCCCCCAAAATCCATATGATGAAACCTAACCCCAAAGTGAAGTTTTTCACTCCCTCCTGGGAGGCCAGGAGGTCATGAGGGTGGAGCCACCATGAATGGGATTAGTGTCCTTAACAAAAGAGACCCCAGAGGCTCCCTTGCCCTTCCACCAGGTGAGGACACAAGACGTCTGCAACAGACCAGGACCCTCGTCAGGCCACACTGCCCCCTGACCTCAGACTTCCAGCTTCCTGAACCGTGAGAAACACATTTCTGTGATGCACAAGCCACCCAGACTGGTATTTTGTTCTAACCCGCAGGAATGGATGGAGACACCCTCAAAGGCAACCAGTTCTGACCACTGTTAGCTTCTCAAATCCAACCCCTTCTCTCTGTCTCCAAAGCTGCCACCCCGGCTGTCCTGGGCACCTCCCTCTTGCGTGAGCAGTGCCCCCCCTCCCCCTCCTGAATCATAGCTGAGCCTGAGTCCTCTGAGGGCCCCGTCTCTCCACAGATGTAGGGAGTGAGCCAGAGCGTCAGGTGCTGAGGACTGGAGACCACCATGTGTCTGACAAACTCCGGCCAGGTCCCACCGGTGGGCCGTCACTCAGCAGCCATCGGTCATTATTTTATTTCTGCCTTCAGTACTGCCAGCAGGAGTTCAAAAGGCTGCTCACAGAATCCAGGCGCACAGCATTAGGCCTCCCTCCTTTCTTTTCTAAAGTCCAGGGTCCCTGGAGGCCTGGCCTCCACGTCAACTAGCATTGAGTAACTGTGCTTTTTGTTGTGATATGTCTAAAATGTTTCATCAGTTACTTGCATTTTCTCATATGTTTTAGACTGTTCTCAGTTGCCTCTGAGGACATCTGCTGAAAATACTAAGACTACCATGGTCCCCCATTATCCACAGCTTTGCTTTCTGTGGTTTCAGTTACCCGCAGTCAACCGCGGTCTGGGAACAGATGGTCCTCCTGCTGACATATCATCAGAGGGTCAGGAGTGGCCTAAAGCTCCGTCCCAGTGCCTGCAACATTCACTCGCTCTCATCATGTGGGCCCTTTACCAGATCCCACCATCACAAGAAGAAGGCGAGAACAGTATGACATTTTGAAAGACAGAGACCACATTCCCATTACTTGTATGACAGCATGGTTATCATTGTTTTACGTTATTATTAGTAACTGCTGTGAATCTCTCGCTGTGCCTCATTTACACATGAAACTTTGTCACAGGTGTAGACGTACAGGGAAAAACACAATGGACGTAAGGTTTGTACTACAGGTGGATCCAGGCATCCACTGGGGGTCTTGGAACATATCCGCCACAGATGAGGGTGGATACAGCTGTATGATGGAGAAATACCATGATTTCAACACCTCATTAGATACTATTTAGAAACAAATCCTTTTACAAACACATCTCCCTTTAATATGTATTTTTTCTTTTAAAACATCCATCCTCAAAGTGCGTGGCCTTTAAAAGATTAAATGAAAAAAAAGCGCGTTGATCTTAACATGCATCAGCATTTACTTTATGAAAAGGGCATGCAAAGCTAAAGTGCTCAAAAAACGATAAATCAAAGAATGACGACGGGGTAAGCGGGGACAGGTTCAGCAAGGGGCCCTCTCATGCTACAGAGCAGAACCGTGAGGACAGAGAAGGGCTGCCACAAGAACATGACCAAGAATGTTCCTGGGAGAGGCACGTGGGAGCCCGGAGCCGCCCCACCCCCCACCCCCGCCCCAGTCAGAATGCACTGCCTTCCCTGGGGTCTGGGAGGAGCAGCAAGCACCAGGGATCCTTCTCAAACACGTGTAGCCACATCAGTGGGTTTCCGTCCCCCCAGGTGGTTCACTCCAGGCAGACATTCCACTGCGGAACTAACTCCTGCAGGATCACTGCAGGGAGAATCTGCTCCATGTTCAAGGACAATGATCTCCTTAGGTATGAAAATCAGCACTTCTTCATCAAGGAGGGAGGGTCCCCTGAGAGCATCTCACTGGCATTAGAGCCCCACCCTGGGGCCTTACCTCTATCCAGGAACTTGGACAAGTTACGGAACATCTCTGAGCCTCAGTGTTCACATCTGGAACGTGGGCCAACACTGTCCTGTCAGAGCAAATGCTTAGGAACAAAGGCGGAGCATCTCCTGGACATAGGGACCAAGCACAGAGAACTGCTCAGAGCCCCAGGGACAGAGAGACAACTGAGCCACAGCCCTCGGGCCCTCAGAAGACACAGGTCAGAAAGGAGAGAGCCAGGTCACAAGTGTGGTCCACGGGGACAGGTGCCATGATGTGAGGGTGCACAGAGTTTATGACACACATGGGCAGCCTGCCTGGGCCTGGTCAGACCAAAGGATCTGGAGCTCGGCCCTCGGCAGCTGTATACCCTCAGGCAGGGGCAGCCCGGCCTGACACGCCAGACTTTAACCTCAGCACAGCACATGCTCTGGATAGGAACACCAGGCACTGCAAACTCCAGGCCCTTCCTGCCCTGCAGCCCATCCTCTGTATGTCAGCGCACCCCCTGCCAGAACCACCCCTTGGCCTCCTTGGAACATGCCCTCCGGTACTCAAGCTCTACTGCCCCTGGATGGCCCACCTCTGACCTCCACCTGATGAGCTCCCAGGCTCACCTGTCCAAGCAGCAGCTCTAGGAAGCCCCTCCTGAGCGGCCAGGCACCCCTTCCCGCATGAGCCCCGGCTGGCTGCGTGTGGACGGAAACAGCCCTGACCACATGATGTTCTAAAAGCTTACTTCTCCTGCAGGTTAGACTCTGAGCCCTTAAAGGAAGGGCCATCCACCACTTTTTAGCAATACAACAGGGTAGCGAACAGTACACGGTAACATGTGGGGCGAAGGAGAGGAGGGACGCAAGAACCGACAGATGCAAGAGATAGGCACATACAGATGCATGCACGCCGATTACTCTTCTAATCAAATACACTTTCCCTGAGACTTGGAAGCAGCCACTACTTGGGACTGAGATGCTAACTGTACCCTCTTATTTTGAGAGCAGGCCTGAGCTCCTTCTGTCCTCTGCGTGTGCCCACCAAGGAAGGGAGGGAGGGCGGTGCCACGCACCGTGCCAGAGGGGATCTCACAGAGGAGCTGGCAGGGGCAGGGATGCACCGAGGAGGGTGGCCCCCCTGCAGAGGAGCACTCTATTTACCCTTCCTGACGCCTCAGCATAAACAGGAGAGGAGGTGAATGCAAGCCGCCGGGCCCCCAGCGAATGAGTCAAGGTTGGCATTGCGGGCCCCCAGCGAATGAGTCAAGGTTGGCATTTCAGACGTACTGTTTGCGCCCGGCTGCCACGCTTGGGCATCCAGCTTTGCCGGCGCCTGTCATCAGCTTCCCAAGCGCGGCAGTGACTCAGCCTGCCTCTGTGTTCGCACTGACCACCCACAGGATCTGCGAGCCTTCTCAACTCTCTCACACTCGCGTGGGCGCCCTCGTCCAGCCACCCTCCCAGCCAAAATAGAAAGCCAAGCAGGGACAGGAAAGGGAGGGCCTTCAAATCGGCAACCAGCAGCGTTTCCTGGAGCCTCCCAGGCGCCAGGAGGAAGGGGACAGTCAGTCTGTCCTGCGCTCAGTGAGGTCGGAGATCCTGCAGGTTCCTCCTGCGGGGCCGCGAGCACCTCCAGGGAGTCAGCCTGGAGTGTCAGCCCGCAGACCCACAGAGCTCGGGTTGGGGGGCTCATGGGGCAGTCCGTTCTACAGAAGAGGAAACTGAGGCCATGCAGGGTCCGGAGAGGCAGCTCTGTGCAGAGGAAACAGCAAAGCCGGGCACCAAACCATCATCAACCACAAAGCCTGCCCTTTATTAGTCCCTGGGGCCGGCACCTTGGTTTCTCTGGTCCTCAGTTCTCTCATCTACGAATAGAGCTAATAAAGACCTTCCTCACGGGGTTGGAGTGAGAAAGTGAAGGACTTATCGCCTCGGTATCTGGCATGCAGAGAACGCTACTAAACAGCTCTTACTATTACTAATGTTCTTTGCACGGAGACAAGCATGGGATGGAAAATAATTTAGAGAAACGATAACTCTTCCATTCAAGGTCAGAAACAGTCTCCCTTAAAATGAGTGGAGGGGTTTCATTTCATACATAACATGTCCCTGAAAACCTGCCCTGCAGGCACGATCTCGCAAGACGCTGTCCCAGGAGGCTGGAGAGGGGTGCGAGAGGACATCCTGCGGATGAAGAGCGTGGGCACAGGGCAGGGGCAGGCATCAGTCTGACCTGGACGCGTCCACTGTTGAGGGCCAGATGGAACCCCAGGGCTAGCAAAGTTCATGCACTTGAACGACCACAAAGAGTATCCCCATTCTTCCCAACCACAGAAATGCCCCTCTAGGCACTGTCATCTGTTAAATCCAGACATCAACGAGGCAGATGATCTCTCTCCTTCAGCTCCAGAAGAAGTGATTCAGATCCAGGACCCCGCAAACCCACAGGTACCCAGAGTCAATTCTGTTACTTTCCACTCAGGGCCTCAAAAGCTAGATTGGCTTTGGTTCAAATCCCAACCAGTGTGTATTTCTCTGTAAACTCATGGTCAGTGGCTGAACATAGCTGGCCCTCAGTTTTTTTTTTTCACCTGCAAAAAAGCACACTCATGTCTTAGGAGAAGAGTGGAGATTAACGGACATAAGTGCAATTTGCACACAAGAAGTATTCAAGTGATCTGACGTGCAGGTTCGTGGGGTCCTGAGAATGCAGTGTTTCTATTTTCCCAGTTATTCAGATTATCTCCTTATAAAAACCTGAGAATGGGTGTATTAGAGCAAAGGGGGAATGGAAGGCAGCAAGAACACCATGGTCCTGGATGCCCCAATATGTATTTCAGAAAGCCCTGCCATGTGAAGACATGTTCTATACAGAGGCTGGCCACTGGTCACCTCCTCCACCACCGCCTTCCTGGACACTGAGCACCAGCCTCCAACACTGGTGTCCCTGCTTCTCTTCTCGGTCCCTGCCCCCAGTGGCCCTTCCCCACTCAGCAGCATGAGGGACGGGGATCTGCCTAGGAAGACAGCCCCATCACGTCACCCTCCAGCAGCCTCCCAGCCCTTTATCAAAGCCCTGGCCAGCGTGCCCCACGTGCCCTGCCTCCCGGCTCTACCTCAGGTAATCCACTTCCCTTAAGATGCCCCTGCACACAGGCTCCTCAGTGTTCCTCCAAGCCTCGGGGCTGGGGTCTGCATGAGGCAGGTCTCAAAGGTTCTCTCCGCAGCCTGCCCCGGGGCCTGGCCCTCACTTTTCCTTCTGGGTGCTCAAATGTCATTACCACAAGAAGACTTTCACTTCCTCTCTCTTCCTCCAGAGCAAGCAACTCCCCTCCAGGACTCTTCCCTCCCTCTGGGAGGACAGGTTCTCCTCCACTCCACGCTGGAGCTGCTGTATCCCCTGGGGCAGGAAAGGGCCTGACCCAGACACAGCACTCCATACATCTCTACTGAATGAGTCCACGGTCAAAATCGAGCAGAGTCCTGAAGAAAGTAGACGATTTAGGAGCTGAGGGCCGGGAAAGGCATATTTAAAGCAGAGGGGACAGGGGTGGTTGGGGGGGTGGGTGGGCGGGGACAGAACTTTTGGAACAGCTATGATACTGGATACTTGGTCATTTTATTCCACTTAGTTTTCAAAACCCAGCCTAACAGATCATTGTAAAAATACCCACGTGTTTGTGGGAGGAAACAGAAGCAAAGAGAACCCCACAGCCACAGCATGGTCTGAGCTATGGGCCCTGGGCCATGAGAAGGGTGATGGGCATCCTGGCAAACACCCAGGGTCCTGTGTGGCATTCGGGGAGGGGGTGCAAGGCTGCAAGGAAAGGCCCTGGGGGGCGGGGAGGACGGTGGAAGACCAAGCAGCGTCCAGGATTTCAGCAGTTACCTTCAAGTGTGATACAGAACACACCTGAAGTAGACACCTTCATGCTGGCTTGGATATTAATCTTTATAAAATGACAATGAACAACCTTTTGGGGGGCATGAATTAATCATGAACTGATGCTTTTTAAGTTTTAAAAACAATCTTCCCTTTCTAAGTGTCTCCGCAAAGGCTGCTCAGACCACCGCCCTCGTCGTGATGAGACCGCTGGTTCGTTCAATCATTCAGCAAACATTAATATTAACTAGAGGCCACGAGTGCATCAGCAACCGCACTGTGTATCAGGGAGACACGAATGCATAAAACAGGAGTTCAAGAAAGGGAAATGAGACACCAGATCATCAGGATATTCCACAGTAAGTACTCTAAGGTGACTATGCAAGGAGCCTGCCACAGGGCCCTGGGGGGTTGGGGGGCAATCACTCCTGCACCTGTGCGACAAGTCGGGGAGCTGGAGATGGCCTTATAGGCCCTGGGCCCCATAAGGGCTGAGCAAGTACGAAGCGCACTTGCTAAGTTACACTTCTCCCCCACTTAACTTGACATATTTAGCCACATACAAAGTGTTATTTGACATTCAGGAATTAAAGACGCATGATAAACACTTCACATAAACATGACATGCAGTTGCAGAGACAAGCCAAGCATTATGGGGCAGGCTGAGTGGGGAGCACAGAGGTGACAGCAAGGAGCATCAGACTTCCCAAGTGAGCTGCAGCCCAGGCCTCACAAGATCTAGACCTCCATTCCTCCTAGTCCAGCCTCCCACAGCCCCCACTGTAAGCACTGCACAGACCCCGGGAGCTTCCAGCTTCCTCATGCTCTGTGGGTCTGCGACCAGGGAGCCTGTCCATAAATAGAGCTTTGGAGAGAGATACACGGATAGAGAGACAGAGAGAAGAAAATGTAGTCTATGATATTTCTACTCTCTAGCCCACCTTCCTCTCCCTCCTTTTCCCTGCTCTCCTCTCCCCACCAGCCTGGCAGCAACAGGGCAGAGAGGAAATGGATGGAGCTGCCAAGGGACCAGCTCCTCCGGGTCCCCACCAGACTCCAGCCAGGACACACCCTCAAGCTGCTGCCAGGGACATTGTTCCTGCTTCTCAGAGCTCCTGCTTCATGCCGGGCCCAGGGTGGGCTCTCCGAAACCACAACCCCACTTAATCCTAAGCATGCTCTTGTGAGGATGGTTCTGTCAGCACCCCCATTCCACTCAGGGGTAACTGAGGGTCAGGGGTGACGTGACTTATCCAGCGTCAGAGAGGAAGTGACCGAGTCGTGAACCGCCATCACTCAAGCCTCCACTATCTTTCCCCCAATTCCTAAAATACGCTCCCCCCCAAGTGATCCGTCTGCTTCCCCCATTCTCACCCAGAAACCAGAGGGTCTGTTCGTATGAACATCCACTCCCATAACCCCATCAGTTTCCCCACCATCTTTAAGTAAAATCAAGTCCCTCTAAAGATGTACAAATACCCAAAAAGCACAGGAAAAGAGGGTCAACATCATTCATCCTCAGGGAAATGCAAATCAAAATCACAGTGAGATGCCATTCACAATGAGCTCACACCCACTAGGATGGCTATAACGCATAAGCAAATAACTGAAAACAAGCACTGATGATAATTTGGAGAAATCGGAGCCCTTGTACATCGCAGTGGGAATGTAAAATGACACGGACACCAGGGAAATGAGTTTGGCAGTTCCTCCACAAAAAAACACCGAATGACTATCTGACCTAGGAATTCCACTCCTCAGGATGGACCCCCCAAAACCGAAAGGCATATTCCAACATATTCCAAAGACATATTCTGCTGTCCCTGAATGTTCACAGCAGAATTATTCACAAGAATCCAAAGGGAGAAATGAATTAAATTTGCCGCAATTGACAAATGGATAAACGTAAAGGTGGGCTGTCCCTGGGTTGGACTATCACTCGGCCATGAAAAGGAATGCAGTGGGGCCACGTGCACAGACCTTTCACATTACGCTCAGTGAAAAGAGCCCACACAAAAGTCCCACGTTGTATCATTTTGTTAATAAGAAATGTCCAGAATAGGAAAGTCAGAGAAACAGAGAGCACATCAGTGGTTGCCGGGGACTAGGAGGGGGACGGTGAATGAATGCTAACGGGTGTAGGATTTCTCTTTCAGGTGACGAGTGTGCCGGGACAGGACAGCAGTGGTCATCGTACAGCACTGTGGATGTGCTAAATGCCACTGAATTCTACGCTTCAAAATGGAAAAAAATTGGTGAATTTTATTGTGTATTTTACCATAAAAAAGGGAAGAAAACAGGGTCTCCTAGGTGGCTCAGTTGTTAAGCGTCTGCCTTCGGCTCAGGTCGTGGTCCCGGGGTCCTGGGATCAAGCCCCGCATCGGGCTCCCTGCTCGGCGGGAAGCCTGCTTCTCCCTCTCCCACTCCCCCTGCTTGTGTTCCCTCCTGCTGTCTCTGTCAAATAGATAAATAAAATCTTTAAAAAAAAAAAAAAGGGAGAAAACCAAGTCTTTCTCCTTCATCCTCTTTTGAAACTTCCCTCCCCCGAACAATTTAGCCCCAAGGCCATGGGGGCCCCAGTAAGTAGCCAGCTAGGACAAAGACACCCTCCCGTGAGGATCCACATTGTACTTCCCGGCCGTATTCCTATCTTCTTATGTATGCACGCGCCCGCTGGAATAACCCTCCTCTAGCCTTGTTCTGCATTTAGCACTGCCAGACTTGGCAATTAAAAAGACAACAAGTAATGCGAAATGGGGGACCTACTTGCACAAAACAATAAATAAATAAAAAAGACGAACTATTTCTTTGTTTATCTGAAATTCAGATTTAACGGGGCTTCCTATATTTTATCTGGCAGCCTTATCTCACCGGTGTATCCCAAGAGCACAGAGTAGGTGCAGAATAAATATGTATGAAAAACGGAATGAAGACACAATCCGTAGGCCGATACCTCTGTGCTCACTAATGAGGAATTCAGTCACCGTGCGTGCGTGCGTCCGTGCGTGCGTGCGTGTGCGTGTGCGTGTCGATCACTGTAATACTGCAGTAGGCAGAGAAAGCAGAATGGGCAGAAGAGGAATGTGGCAAGGTGGCCACGTCTAGATCTGCCTTCCCCTTCCCTTCCCCGGCCCCTTCCATGCCACTATGGCGGTGCAGAAGCAGAATAAGCACAGGGTATATGAAGTAAGCGTCGTGGAACCGCCCTTTGGAAATTTGCAATTGGAAGGGGAAGACAGGGGAGCAATGGTGATGACCCTGTGAGTGCCACCTGGGGAAGCAGAGAGGCAAGGTCACCCTCAGAGCGACCTTCCGAGGATCTGGACCCTCCAGCAGGACTGTAGAGATGGGATGAACGAGACAGCAAGAGGCAGCAAAAGACCACTCCGAAACCAAAGAGCCACCCGCCCCCCATCCCTCCCACCACCCCCTGCAGGCTGTTCTTGACTAGCTCACTTCCTTCTCTCTGGTCTTGGAGCCACAGGGTTTGGGGAGATGTTGGTTGTCCCGATCCCTTCCACTGAATGTCTCCTGGCCGGTGGGTGTCATTATTCCCATTTTATGGCTGAGGATCTAGAGCTCTGAACCCCTCCCCCCTACAAGACTGGCCTCTCCCACCCCCCACCTCCAGCACCAGCCCCCCTTCTCCACCCACCCCATCAACCTCTCTACCTGCCAGCATCATGGAGACCCTACTGGTTTCCAGAATATTCAGGCTGTTTCATAGTGTCCTCCAGCCTAGCCTTGTGCAGACTACTCCCCTGCCTTGATTTCACGTGTCCAACCTAGCAACCTCCCGCCTTCCCTCCAGAAGGACTCAGGTGTCAGCTGCCATCTGAAACCAAGCAGACTAGCTGGCAGGCCCTCAGTGCCCGCCCCCCTTCAGCCCAATCTCCTCTCAGTCATTATGGTTGTACGGTAATGATCACATTAGCTAATATTTCCTGAGCTCTCCCTGTGTGTCAGGCCCCATTCTAAGATGTTTATACAATTAATGTAATCTTCCCAACAACCCCATGCACTTAAGTACTACTATGATCATCCCCATTTTCACACAAGGCACAGAGAGGTTAAGCAACTTGCCTGAAGGTCACACAGCTAAATAAGTAACAAAACCCACATGACAACCAAGGGGGCCTGGTTGGGGTCCCAGCTGGCCTGCCATGCCTGTGCCTCTAGTAGCCACTGCACAGGGAGGGAGGAGGCGCACCTGTAGCACCGGCCCCAGCACCTAGGCCAGGAGGGAGCACAGGGGACCGGGGTACTTGGCAAATAGGATTAACTGAATGAAACTGCATAACATATGGAAAACCACTTGCATATCGAATGTCATACATTCAAATAGGTTTAGAATTTAACGATCTCATTGAAATAAACGTTTGCCTTTCCTGACTTTGCAACTGTCTTTGCAAACTACTCTTTCGTCTGGCCTCTGGCCGAGGAGCCCCTCCCACCCAAACCTAGCTTCTGTTCCCATCTTGTGTGTACCTACAGCCTGCTTCACGGCGCTCCCTAGGCCAGAAGACTAAGTAGCACTTTGCTGTGTGTGAAAACATTAGCTAATTAGAGTAATTCTCACCAAGGTGTGAATGAAGCCAACGGGTGGAGGGGAGCAGGGAGGGGAATGCATTTTAAGGCAGACGCTGCATAGATCCCGTGCTGGTTGCAGGAGCCTGACCTTTCACTGCCAATACTCCCAGTCAGCCCATCCACCTCTCGCACCTTCTCGAAGTCACAGAGCCAATCCCACCAGCGTGGGATTTTTCTAAGTCAAAATGGGAAAAAGGACAGTGGTCTTATAAGGGGGGCTTGGGGGGATTACACCAACACAGTCCTGGTACAGCCAGGAGACAGGGGTGTGGGTCTCTCTTCCTTGTGCCAAACTCTCTGCCCCTCTTCCTCCACCCTCCAGGCCTCTTGGAAGGAATTAGACTGTGTTCTGAATGTACCCTTTATTAAGTGTTTCTTCCCAAAAGAATCTCTTGGACAAATAAATGTGGGATTCACCAGAATAAACAAGGTTAACCCTTGATCCTACAGGACTTCTCAGAGACTTTTTTTTTTTATCATTGTGTTAGTCACCATACAGTACATCATTATTTTTGATGTAATGTTCCATGATTCATTGTTTTCTTATAACACCCGGTGTTCCATGCAATACGTGCCCTCCTTAATACCCATCACCAGGCTAACCCATCCCCCCACCCACCTCCCCTCTAAAACCCTCAGTTTGTTTCTCAGAGTCCAGAGTCTCTCATGGTTCGTCTCCCCTTCCAATTTCCCCCCCTTCATTTTTCCCTTCCTTCTCCTAATGTCCTCCAAGCTATTCCTTATGTTCCACAAATAAGTGAAACCATATGATAATTGACTTTCTCAGCTTGACTTATTTCACTTAGCATCATCTCCTCCAGTCCCATCCATGCTGATGTGAAAGTTGGGTATCCATCCTTTCTGATGGCTGAGTAATATTCCATTTTCTATATGGACCACATCTTCTTTATCCATTTATCTATTGAAGGGCACCTCGGCTCTTTCCACAGTTTGGCTCTTGCAGACATTGCTGCTATGAATGTTGAGATGCATATAGTCCTTCCTTTTCACTGCATCTGTGTCATTGGGGTAAACACCCAGGAGTGCAATTGCTGGGTCATAGGGTAGCTCTATTTTTAATTTTTTGAAGCACCTCCACACTGTTTTCCAAAGTGGCTGTACCAACTTGCATTCCCACCAAGAGTGTAAGAGGGTTCCCTTTTCCACAACCTCTCCGACATTTGTTGTTTCTTGCCTTGTCAATTTTTGCCATTCTAACTAGTGTAAGGTGGTAGCTCAATGTCGTTTTGATTTGAATTTCTCTGATGGCTGATGATGAATATTTTTTCATGTCTGTTAGCCATTTGTATGTCTTCTTTGGAGAAGTGTCTGTTCCTGTCTTCTGCCCATTTTTTGACTTGATTTTTTTGTTTTTTGGGTGTTGAGTTTGAGAAGATCCTTATAGATCTTGGATATCAGCCATATCTTTCAATAATCACTCTCAATGTGAATGGTCTAAATGTTCCCATAAAACGGCATCGGGTTGCAGACTGGATAAAAAGACAAGACCCATCCATAAGCTGTCTATAAGAGACTCATTTTGAACCTAAAGATACATACAGACTGAAAGTGAAGGGATGCAGATCCATCTTCCATGCCAACGGACCTCAAAAAAAAGCTGGGATAGCAATCCTTATATCAGACAAATTAGATTTTAAGCTAAAGACAGTAGTTAGGGACACAGAAGGACACTATATCATTCTTAAAGGGTCTATCCAACAAGAAGATCTAACAATTGTAAATATCTATGCCCCCAACATGGGAGCAGCCATCTACATAAGCCAACTGTTAACCAAAATAAAGAGGCATATTGATAAAAATACGTTAATTGTAGGAGACCTCAACACTCCACTCTCAGCAATGCACAGATCATCTAAGGAGAAAATCAACAAAGAAACAAGAGCTTTGAATCATACACTGGACCAGATGGACCTCTTAGATATATACAGAACATTCCACCCTAAAACAACAGAACACTCATTCTTCTCGAGCACACATGGAACTTTCTCCAGAATAGACCACATACTGGGTCACAAGTCAGGTCTCAACTGATGCCAAAAGATTGAGATTATTCCCTGCATATTCTCAGACCATAATGCTTTAAAACTGGAACTCAATCACAAGAAAAAATTTGGAAGAAATTCAAACACTTGGAAGCTAAAGACCACTCTGCTCAAGAATGTTTGAGTCAACCAGGAAATGAACTTAAACAATTCATGGAAACCAATGAGAATGAAAACACATCGGTCCAAAACCTATGGGATACTGCAAAGGTGATCATAAGGGGGAAATACATAGCCATTCAAGCCTCACTCAAAAAAAAAAAAAACAGAAAAATCCTGAATTCACCAACTAACTTTATACCTTAAAGAACTGGAGAAAAAGCAACAAACGATGTCTAAGCCATGCATTAGAAGAGTAATAATTAAGATTAGAGCAGAGATCAATGAATTAGAAACCAGAAACACAGTAGATCAGATCAACGAAACTAGAAGCTGGTTCTTTGAAAGAATTAATAAGATCGATAAACCACTGGCCAGACTTATCCAAAAGAAAAGAGAAAGGACCCAAATCAATAAAATTATGAATGACAGGGGAGAGATCATGACTAACACCAAGGAAATAGAAACAATTATTAGAAATTATTATTAACAACTATATGCCAATAAATTAAGCAACCTAGAAGAAATGGATGGCTTCCTGGAAACCTATAAACTACCAAGACTGAAACAGGAAGAAATTGATAACCTGAATAGGCCAATAACCAGTAACGAGATTGAAGCAGTGATCAAAAATTTCCCAAAAAACAAGAGTCCAGGGCCTGATGGAGTCCCTGGGGAAGTCTACCAAACATTCAAAGAAGAAATAATACCTATTCTCCTGAAGCTGTTTCCAAAAATAGAAAAAGAAGGAAAGCTTCCAGACTCATTCTATGAGGCCAGCATTAAGTTAATACCCAAACCAGGCAAAGACCCCATCAAAAGGGAGAATTTGGATTTTGGATTTGAATATGGATTCCAAAATTCTCAACAAAATCCTAGCTAATAGGATCCAACAATACATTAAAAGGATCATCCACCACGACCAAGTGGGATTTATCCCCAGGATGCAAGAGTGGTTCAACATTCGCAATTCAATCAGTGTGATAGAACACATTAATAAGAGGAGAGAGAAGAACCATATGGTCCTCTCAGTTGGTGCAGAAACAGCATTTGACAAAATACAGCATCCTTTCCTGATTAAAACTCTTCAGAGTATAGGGATAGAGGGAACATTCCTCGATTTCATAAAATCCATCTATGAAAAACCCACAGCGAATATCATCCTCAATGGGGAAAAGTTGAGAGCCTTTCCCTTAAGATCAGGAACACGTCATGGATGCCCACTCTCGCCACTATTGTTCAACACAGTACTAGAAGTCCTAGCAACAGCAATCAGACAACAAAAAGAAATAAAATATATTCAAATTGGCAAAGAAGAAGTCAAACTCTCTCTCTTCGCAGATGACATGATACTTTATGTGGAAAATCCAAAAGAACTCCACCCCCAAATTACTAGAATTCATATAGCAATTCAATAAGGTGGCAGGATACAAAATCAATGCACAGAAATCAGTTGCTTTCTTATACACTAACAATGTAACTGTAGAAAGAGAAATTAGAGAATCGATTCCATTTACAATAGCACCCAAAACCATGAGATACCGTCGAATAAACCTAACCAAAGAGGTAAAGGATCTATACTCTAGGAACCACAGAACACACATGAAAGAAATTGAAGAAGACACAAAAAGATGGAAAAACATTCCATGCTCATGGATCGGAAGAATAAACATTGTTCTCAGAGACTTTAAGCAGCATTTAACACACCAGTGTTTAGTGTCATTTGCAGATGGGCTCTACTCTGAGCAAAACAGAGCACCTGGAAAACCAAAGGATCTCTAGGGTAAGAGGAAAAACTGAGGGCCAGACACACCTGAGTGTGCATCCATGCTCTGCCACTTATCAGCTGGGTGGCCTTGGTGCTATCCCCTCACCTCCTTGAAACTAGGGTTTGGATGCGGACAGATGTGAGGGATCTCATCTTTCTAGGTCCTAGGTGGGGTCTCCTTGGAAACAGGTCTCATTCACGGAGCAAACACTGATTGAGCACATATCATGTGCCAATTAATATGCCTGGCACTGGGCATTTGCACACAACAGAGCACCATTGACAGCTGTGCTTTAGGGGCAGAGAGCAGAGACATTCTGGACTCCTAAGGACCTTGATTTTAACCACTCTGACACTTAACAAAGAGATGACTTTTGGCCGATTATTTTACTCTGTGGCACCTTGTTTTCAATATCTACAAAATGAGAATACAAAATGCATTGATTTTGTATCCTCCCCCATTCTTGAATTGCTGTATGAATTCTAGTGATTTGGGGGTGGAGTTCTTTTCTTTTGGATTTTCCACATAAAGTATCATGTCATCTTTTCTGATGTCTGTGATAATTAAAATAATTCAGGCAAAACCCTGACCACGGTCTTTGGGTCACAGCCTCTGCTCCATGAAGTGATGTAGTTCTTCTGCTGATTTCCTATAGACAGGACTCTGGGCATTAGGACTGCAATACCAGCTTCCCTGCTGTACGTTCACGTCATTTATTCTTCTGTTTATGGACCAGAGTTTACCCATCCGTGCAATGAAAGGGGAGCTCTGCTTGCTGAGAAGAGCATGGGCTTTGAGGCCAGACTTGCACCAGAGGCCAGCCCTGCCCCTTACTGGTGGAATGGCTTTGGGCTACAGACCCTCTCAGGGCTCCTTTCCCTAGTGTCTCCCCACACAACTGTGAGCTTCGTGCATGCCCTTGGCCATGTGTCATCTCTCAGGGAAGCACAATGGCCAGTGGGTGAGGCTCCACTGTCACTTAGCGTGAATAAGGAAGGAAAGAGACAGAAGGTAGAGATTGGCAGCTGTGCTGTGTAGATGGCATGAAAGAGCATAAACATCTTCTTTTCTTTTTCTTTTTTTATTAAGTAATCTCTTTGCCCAACATGGGGCTCAAACTCACAACCCCGCGATCAAGAGTCACATGCTCCGCAAATGGGGCTCAAACTCACAACCCCGCGATCAAGAGTCACATGCTCCGCAAACTGAGCCCGCCAGGCGCCCCAGAGTAAACTCATTCTTGACTGTGTTCAGGTGCCATGTAATCTACTGAGTGCCCAGGACACAGGGATGGTGTAGGGAGGAGGAGGAGGAGACTAGACCATGAGCAGGGTCACCTGCCCTATCTCCCCAGCATCCAAAAGAAGCCCCTACACTGTTAGTGAAGGCTCAATAAATATTAGTATATGGATACATTCATTTATTTACTTAACCCTCATGGTACTTTGTGTATAACCGTCACTAGCAGGGGCGGGGGATACTGAGGCCCAAGGCAGAAGTGCAGACCTCCACCCCGAGCTTCCCGCTGCCCGCCTTACCAGGCTCAGAGCAACCTCGTCCGGAGCAGCAGGGCTGTTGACTGGGATGACTCTCTCTCCCCACCTGTAGCCGTACAGAGCAGGAGCCCCCAGCTGCCCTCTCCCCCGAGCTACCCTAAGGCAGTGCCTGCTTCCTCTGCAAAGCACACACCTGGCCCTTGCATTGACCACAGGGTACGCGTGGCTCATTCGGTCACACAGCCAGAGAAGCCCAGGAGACAAACTAAACGTGTGAAAAAAGAGGTTTCCTTGACCGACTTGCCTGAGACCCCAGCGAATGTGTGGCTGAGCTGGGGTATGCCGTCCCCCAGGTGGGACAGCGGAGCAGTTAACCACCTCCCCAGGTGATCAGTCCTGATCCTGAGCTGCCCAAGACCAATGCACGGCTTCAGTACCACCAGATCGCACACGCGTATGAGATCCTGCACGGGGACGGGCTGCATGTCTCTAAGATCTCCGGACAAACTCGGCCGGCGGGCAAAGCCCAGCCCCACAACATGGATGGATCTTGAAAACACCATCCTCCGTGAAAGAAGTCAGACACAGAAGGTTACGTATCATACAACTATGCTCCTATAAAATGTCCAGAACAGGTAAATCCTTAACGAGGGCGATGTGTGGTTTCGGAGATGTGGTGAGAAGTAGAGGAGTGAAGGCTGCTAACAGATCTGGCCTCTCTTTTTGGGGGGGGGGTGAAGATGTTTGGGAACTAGACACACAGCGCCTTGAAGGTGCTGAAGACACTTCAAATCCTACGTTTTATGTCATGTTGGCTTCACTTTGACAAAAACATACAATCTCCAATATGTTTGTATTATGCGACCCTCATAGCCAATCGCTCAGGAATAAGAAATTCTTTCACTCTGGAAAAAAAAAAATTAACGGTTATGATTTTATTTTGTCTCTTCTCTGACTTCAAGGCTGCTCGCCCACTTCTTGGTTCTGATTTCCTAGACTGAGTCTCCGTCTCTCATGGACAGAGCTCCAGAAGCTTGAACTCAGGGCTCACGACCCCAGAACATTTTCCTCTAAAGACCACACACGCTTGGGTCTTTCAGCCTCAGAGAGGAAGAGGCTCTGCTATATCCTCGGCCCATCGCGGCCCCGGCATGCCCGCAGGGAGGCTCACCACCTGCCAAGCCAGGGAGGAAACCACCCTCCGGTGGGCACTGCATCTCTTCTCCCAACCTGAGCGACTGCACCCCAGCCTCTGGTGCCTTTCCACGTCCTGGGCTTGGGTGTGAAGCTCGCCTGCAAGTAAGCCTCCTCACCGGGTGGTCAGCCCTGCCCCTCTCCCAGGATCCCAGATGAGGCAGACACAGAGGGCGCCCACGGCTCTGCAGCCAGCTCATTCAAGGACCCTGTGAGGCTGGCTGGGCCACTCTGCATCTTCTGCAAAATGGGGACAATGCTCGTGGGGGCCGAAAGGAGGCATGGCATATTCACTTCCAGGGGTGTGGTGCTCCTGGGGTCCAAGCAGGAGGAAAGGCCCAGGGGAGAGAGGGGGGAATGACTGGCTTTTCAAGAATATGAGGGTGCTAAATATAGCAGTTCTTCTAAGGATGATTTCACATTAAATCTGCCCAATTTACATGTCAAAACCTTGCTACCTCGTCTTCCCCACCCCTACTAGCCTCAGGTAACCTGGAACAGATGCTCACAGCACATGCAAGAGTGAGCCATGGGTTTTAAGAAAAATCGGCCAAGTTCAGAGCCCATGGAGAAAGGAGTCCAGCTTACCAACCTGCAGACCCAGCCCCAGGCCCAGGAGAGACTTGCTCTAGGGATAACAGAGGCATTAGATGCACCTCTGGGTGGGCTGGTAGAGGAGGTGCAGGGAGCAGAACACGGGTGGAGGACATTCTGCCAATGTGGGGATCTTCCATGAATTTAAGGCAGCCTGTGGATGTGATGGTTTTACGCCCATGCTGAAAGCTGTGTGAAGTAGCCACAGAAATGAGGGAGGTCGGCGGTCAGACTCCAGGAGAAAAGAGTAAAAATGCCTTGTCTTTCTTAGCTGCTCAGTCCCCACCCAGACCTGGCCCCGCCTCCAGCCTCGATTTCCCCTAATATAGAGTATGGCCAATTCTTTGACAGACTCTCGCTGGAAGTTGGACTAGGAAAATAATAAACACCTATTACTAGGACTTGAACTCAGATCTCCAAGACTCTGGAACAAAGCTCATTCCACCACAACACCCTGTTATGGATATTTACCCTCACTTTCATCATTAATAAAAGAATAATGGGAGTCACGATAAAAAAATTTTGAAAACACCAATTTCAGGTTGTTGTTCCATAACATCATCTTAATTAGCCCACGCATCATTTTCCAGGGAATGCTCTACTAATACCTAGTGTCCCACGGTATGATGCTTAATAGCATCCCCATTTGTGCTCAGAAGTGGTCGGGTGTGAACAAGACCTTCTATGATCATCGTCCCCACAGCAACACTCTAAGATATGCCTTATTACTGCTGCCTCTTTACAAGTGAGGTGATGGAAGCTCAGACAGATTAATTATTTCAGCTAAGTGGTAGACCAGGATTCAAATTTAGTCTGTCTAAAATAGAGGCTGAGCGCTAATCTCTCCCCACACATTTCCTCTCAAAATGGGTGGTTTTCAGATAATGTCCCTTAGTCCCTGGGCAGGGAGAGGCATTCCTTAGGATCCACTAGGGAACTCAGGAAAACCAGGAGGGTGGGGCTCAGGGGTCCTACCACCCCCACTGTGGGCAGACCCAACCCCTGCTATCTATTTTACAGAGGGAGAAGGAAGGTCTCTGCAAGAATTCCTTGGGGGGATAAAAAGTCTAATATTTAAAAATCTGAACAAAATGATTTATTTCTGTATCACCAGTACCTAGAACAACGCCAGGCCCATAGGGTCCCAGTAAATGCCTTTCGAATAAATGACCGAAGGAACTCTAGTCATTACCTAATAACTTCCCAGGCTGACAGCTGATTTGAACTGACTGACACAGACTTTTCTAGTGACCAATTATATTCATGGCAAAATTCACTACCAAAACACTCATGTCAGAACGATCCACCCCAACTTCATAGGCTATATATAACATGGAAATACACAACAGAAAGTCCTAATTACAGAAGGAATCCTTGCACTTACTTGGCCTTGGAGGTAAAAAGTATACCCATGGCAAGGTTATAGAGAGAAAGCATGAATACATATTGTCATCTGTTGCCATTATTGAGCAAACCACATACTTTTAATTTTCTCAAGGCTGGCCTCTCGTTAGCATGCATATTCTCTGACCCCCCGACGCCTGTATGTGCATCCATTATGTTTACCCAGTACATAGACAATTTCTCATTCAGTTGTTTTTCCCCTCATGCCAGGAGTCCCAAGTTTTAGGTTTTATTTCTATCTATTCCCCAGAGTTTCTGTGCGTACTTGGCACTGTGTAAAGACTCAATAAATATCAGATGGATGAATGGGTGCTTGAGGTCAAGGAATCCCCTGTGCTGGATCTCTCTGGAACCCGGGCTCTGGGTGCTCTGGAAGCATGGCAGTGCTTGGCTGGGATGCTGCCTGAGGGCAAACGGAAGGCAGGCTAATGCTGGAGCCAGAGGCACTCCTTGGATACCCCAGCTCAGACGGGGTGGGAGAATGCGAATGTCCCAGGCCAGGAGACAAAAGGCAAATCACGGTGCCACTTACCCGGGGCCTGGAACAGAACGGCAGCACGCCAACTCCCAGTTCTGGAACGGCTGGGGAGCGGACACGACGCCAGCAGTCAGAGACCGGGTGGTAAACCAGAAGCCTGGTCATCCTGTACGGCTGAGGTCCCAGTGTCTCCATGGATTCTCCCGGCCTTAGCCTCCACCCACCGCCTTTGGACGGAAATGGGAAGAAGGGAGGAATGACAGGAGGAGGGCTGGGAAAGCTGAGTCAAGAAAAGTGGCCTACTCCCCAGCAGAACCCCAAACATGGAAGGAGCTACCTGATGGAGTCCCCCTAATTCCTTAGCACATTGCGGCTCAGCGCTTGGTTAAACCCATTCAACACTTACTACCTTCCACGGCTGCCAAAACCTTTGTCTTCCTTGGGCCACCCACAGCTTCACTCCACTCCTATGGTAAGTGATCCCTCCAAATCCCAGATTCTAATAAGCCCTGGACATGAACTGTACATGCGAATGTACAAGAAATACCATCTTAGACGAAGAGCCGAAATGCTGGTAAACTATTCGTGGTTTACTGTCTAAAGTTTGGTGACTTTGCACAAACTAAACCATCCATCAATAATTTCAATACCTCGGATCAGATTTCACAGAGCAGTATGTTTAACAAGCAACTTGGAAATTCAGGAAACTCACAAAATGCTAGGGGTCCAAAGAGAGAGCCCTTAGAGATCTTGTAATTGAGCATTTACTTACCAAATTATGAACCTGGACACTCTTTTATGAAACATCAGTTGGTGCTATACCAAAAGAGGTTTCCATCCTCAACCAAACTTGGAAGAAACTGGGTTAAACAGATGTCAAGCCTGCAGGACTTCTCAGAGCCTTTGATAGGATTATTCCCTCTATGACATTCCAAAAAGTACAGACTCTCTCTCCACCTTCCCTGATATGGAATTCTTATTTTGTGGGTTATCACCTGGACTGATAGACTATGGTACACTCCATAGAGAAAACCTAGTCAATCAAATACCATCCATTAAAGACAAGGAAACTCCCACTTACTAGCTCTGTAACTTGAGCAAGCCACTGAAATGCTGTGAACTTTGGTTGCCTCTTCTGAAATCCTCATCCTGCAGAACCAGGAGGGGGGTAATGGAAAACCATGAGCAAGCACACAGGAGACCCACGGTGCTCATGCTGGCTTTCTTCCCTGAGTGGCAGCCACAGGCTTGGAAGGAACCCATCTGCTTACCTGCCTGGGCTCTGAGCCAAGTGTTGGTCCCAGGGATGTTTCACATCTATTTTCCCAATCTTCAGCAAAAAAAAAGAAAGAAAAATGGCCTTTTAACCCCACTGCCACAGCAGTGGGAGCCGGGAAGGCCACAGCTGAGTGTCCTTCCCCCTAATGCAGTCTTCTCCTGTAGCAATAACGACCAATTGCATTTCCTTTCTCAAGAGCCGGGTGCTGAATGTGACTGATGGGCCAGGAACACACCCAGGA
The DNA here is from genome assembly GCF_009762305.2 of Zalophus californianus. NCBI lineage: Eukaryota > Metazoa > Chordata > Mammalia > Carnivora > Otariidae > Zalophus > Zalophus californianus. The sequence goes on from NC_045598.1 coordinate 186,595,471, forward strand.
TAATACATCTTAGGGTAAAGCCATGAGACCTGATCATTTCTGAGCACCATCTGGCTTAAGTGGATCTTCATGGAACATACCAGCATCCTGGGAACACAGGAACAGTTTCCCCGGCGTGAGTCCTGACTTCCACAGATAGCTATACCAATCATACACCTGTCAGGCGGCTTGCAATTAGCTACTCAGTGCCTACTGTGTGTCTGTTCCTGGTGTGCATGCATGTGTGTGTGTGTGTGTGTGTGAGAGAGAGAGAGAGAGAGAGAGAGAGAGAGAGATTGCTGCAAAGCCCTCCCAGGAATAGGGCTCCCATGCAGAGCAAACAGGAAGAAAATGCAGCTAGAGTTAAACTCTTAATTCTCTGGGGTCTTAGAAACCCACGGACTAGGGACCACTTCCTCCCAGGCAGCATCAACCTCTCCCACAGGGCATGTCTGGTACTGTACTAGGTCCTACAAAGCCAGGTAAGAGATTTCTTATTTTGCTTGGGAAACAGAATGCACATTCAAGAAATAGGGTGAGGAATGCAAACTGGCATAGCCTTAATGGAAAGGAGTGTGGAGGTTCCTCAAATAATTAAAAACAGAACTTGCATATTATCCAACAGTCCCAATTCTGGGTATTTGTCCAAAGGATTGTAACCAGGATCTTAACAAGATACTTGCACTCCTGTATTCCTTGCAGCATTATTCACAATAGCCAGGATATCCAAACCATTTAACTGTCCAGTGATGGACAAATGGGTAAAGGACATGTGGTCTATCTGTAGCTTTATTTCTGCATCTTAAAAAAGAAAGATCCTGCCATTGGTAACAACATGGATGGACCTGGAGGGCATGAGGCTAAGAGAAATAAGCCAGAACAGCAAGACAAATACTGTATGATCTCACTTATGTGTAGAATTGTGAAGAGCCAAGCTCACAGAAGCAGAGAGTAGAGAAGCAGTGGCCAGGGGTGAGGAGGGGAGGGAAATGGGGAGCTGACTGGTCAAAAAATACAAAGTTTCAGTTACGCAAGACAAATAAGTTCAGGAGATCCACTATATAGCCTCGTACCTATGGCTGACAACGCTATATTATAAATTTAAAATCGGCATAGAGGGTAGATCTTATGTTCAATGTTCTTAAATAAGTAAATAATAAGATAAATAAATAATAAAATAAAAATAAGACTAAGAAAGAAGCCAGGAGGAAACTTGGGTAGATGACGGGTCCCCCAAACTCGTGGAGTTGCATATATTAAGTATGTATGTATGTATGTATGGTCGCATATATTAAGTATGTATTGCTTTTTACGTGCCAATCATACTTCGATAAAATGGTTTAGGGACGTCAGCGTGGCTCAGTTGGTTAAGCATCTCCCTTCAGTTCAGGTCATAATCCCGGGGTCCTGGGATCAAGCCCTGTGGCAGGCTCCTTGCTCCACGGGGAGCCTGCTTCTCCCTCTGTCTGCCAATCTCCCTGCTTGTGCTCCGTCTCTGTCTGACAAATAAATAAATAAATAAATCTTTAAAAATAAAATGGTTCAAAAAAAAAAACGCTCAGCTGGGACAGTGCTCCCATCATAAGTAAATACATACATAAGAAAGCTAACACACACACACACGCACACACACACACACACACACACACGAAGGCACGCACGTGAATAAATAGGGAAAAACTCTCATGTGCAATTCTGTGCTCAGCCCTGGACATTCTTGCCCCAGATGTGAAAGACAGGACAGCTGCTCTTCTACCAGTCCCCCTCAGGCAGGACCCACAGCTGTCACAGGCTCAAAGCACTCACCCTGGGCCAGACACAGGAGAGCAGGTCATCTGTCCAAGGTCCAACAGTCGAACAGGACAGTGTCGGGCCCCAGGACTCTGGTCCGCCTCCAGAGCTGTGCTCTCAGCCACCACGCTGTGCGGCTACAAGTTTCTGCTCCCAACGCAGAGGTGGATAACCGAGATTAAGGCAAAGTTTGCTGGGGAAATGAGAATATGGCTCCCACTCACTGTGCAGCAAAACTCAGTGGTGGTCCCAGGACACAACTTCTCAACACACCCCTCTCCAGATGCAAGCCCCTTGGACCCCTTCTCCTGCTCCACCCTCCCAAGGTCGAGGCGAGGCCCTCAGCCTCCACTCCCAAGCCCCACCTGGCAGAACCACCATGACAACCACCTTGGCCAGTGGCCCAGGAATCATGGTCTGCAAGTCAGTCTCCCAGGACGGTTGATTCAGGCAGCTCCTCACATTGCTGACCCAACAACACAGAGCTCCACGTGTAAAGGGGAGTCTGGTGCCGTGAAAGGTAAATTGTCTCACACTGTTGCACAGACATTATTTGATTTCATTCTTACAACAATCCAGAAAGTTGGGATTTTTATCTCTGTTCTACGGGTGAGAAAACAAGGCCGCAGATTTGAAGTGGCTCCCAGCGCCAATGGAGAGCAGGCCGGACATTGACCTTGTGCTCAGGACACAGTGACCTTAAAGCTTGGCCCCTTCAGCACATTCTACACCCTCCTCCCCACCTCCGGCTCTCCCTCTGCCCATCCCCCTCTCCAAATGATGCAGGGCTGTGTAGCACAACAGCCAAGAAAGAATTCTTGAGACATTTTTGTGGTGCAAAAAGATGTTTTTATGATAGCACAGGGACAGGACCCATGGGCAGAAAGAGCCACACTTGTGACTGTGCAGAGGGACGGATGATATACTTTTACGTTTGGGGGGGAGGGACAGAGATAACGTTAAGTCCCTAAAGGGACTTTTGCATGTTAAGGAAGAGTTACAGGATCCTGGAGGGTCCCGCTATTGTCAAGAGAAGGTTGTTTTAAGTCTCTAGCAAGACATGAACATCAAGACAGCCATGACTTCCTTGAGGAATGTCATGCTGGGCATGTCTCAGGAACTGATATCTTCAGTGGGCTACAAGTTGTAAGGAGATTTCATTTGAGCTCCATTTCCCTTGCCTTTGTTCTCCTCATCACAAAGACCCAAACCCCTCAGCATCTATCCACATCCGTGCATTCAAATTCATCCATCTACAGTCATGCATTTTGATTGGTACAGCGCAGAGGTTCATCAAGTGGGAACAATTCTGCTGGCAAGACCTTGAGGCAGTTCTGGTTTTCACAGCCAGAGAGGGCCACTGGCATTCAGTGGGGAGAGACCAGAGATGAGAGTTCTACCGTGCACAGGACAGTCCTTCCCACAGCGATCTTGTCGAGGCTGAGAATCTTGGGCAGAAGGAACATAGAGAACATTAAATGCCAAGAAAAGTCCTGCACTGTTCTGAGTGCTTTTCATGCATCAATTAAGCCATCTTCAGAAGAGACAATAAGCCTGGTAATACTCTTATCTCATGGAAGGGGAGGGAATGGAGGGCCTAGAGAAAGCAGATACCCTGTCTATGGGGCTGACATTCTCAGGAAGTGCTCCACTCCAGGCGGAGAGAATGACAAACCTCTGAGTCGATTTCCTCGTGGAATAAGAGGATCATGCCCATGGGACTTCGGTGAATGTCCCATGGCATACATTCCTGTGGCAGGAAGCCTCTAAAGGGCCCCACAGACCTGATCTGCTGGGATCTATGCCCTTGGGTAACCCTCCCCACCAAGACCACAATGATTCTGGCTCCCGCTCTGCTTGCTCTCTCTTGCTCTCTCTGTTAAGAGCCTGCTGCCCCAGGAAGAGGGCCACATGGCAAGGGTCTGAGGATCCCCAGCCAACCGCCTCTGGGAACCAAATCCTATACCCCACCACTTCAGTGAACTGGAAAGGGGATCATCCTTAGGAGGACTGCAGCCCCAGGCAACAGCTTAACTGCACCATGGCGAGTCCTGGGCCAGACCGCCCAGGGAAATCACACTGGCATTCCTGACCCTGGGACACAATGCATGTTGTTGTTTTAAGCTGATGACCTTTGAGGTCAGAGGTAACTCACACAGTGTGCCTACTGGATGCTTCCTATGTGCTACTTCCCATCCTCTGGACCTCACCTGACTCTGATCCAAATCATCTCAGATGACCATTTCCGCTGGGGCTCCAGTCACCTTCCTGGGAGTGGGATCTGCTCCCACCTTGCCTGAGCCTTACACTGCACTCTCTCTTGCACCTGCCTTGCACCCCTGCATGTCCAGTCTGGAAGTACAGGGGTATTAACTTGCCCTGGAATAAATTTTGGTCCAAGGGTAGAGGAACAACAAATACATGATTTCCTCTTTCCTGGCAGCCAGGATGGACATCCTAAGATACATTTTACACTGCTCATTATGCACTGCCCTTGGCACCTATCCAGACCTGTGACATGCCACCTGGCTGGCACACACACTGGCTCTCTCTCCTTTCATGCTCTGCTTCCCTGACCCTAGGATCACACTTCCTAGCACTGTGTGCACACAACCCTTGTCTCCAGCTCTGCTTTCTGGGCTGGTGAGGCTAGGATGGACAGGATCTAATATAACAGGAATGCCCAACCCATGGGAATGGTCAAGCCTTTTCTCTCCATGGCTGGGGGAGACCGAACTGTGTCTCTTTTAGTTCGAAAGTTCTACAATCCTAAATATTATTATATTGTCTCACCTTCAGCAGAGCACAGAGCAAAAGAGAAGACACAAGCCATATGAAGTGAGCTGGTTCTGACCTGCTCCTTCCTCGTTCCCCCTCTCCCTCCCTGTCGGTGCACCTTGTTGACACTCTCCAGCTTAGGTGTCCTACACCTCACCATCTGTTTCAGACTGCCAAGTCTTTGCTCATCTGTCCCCTCTGCTTTGATGAGCCTCCCACCTTCCAGTCAATTCTTAAGTACTCTTAATTACGCATTTTAAGGGTCATCCTATTCAGTAATCTAGGACACCTTCCCCAAAGGCCCCCTCCCAATTTGGTCTACACATGCCTTGTCTGAGATGTTGGAATTACCTCGAGTATATGTCTGCTTAAATTATTCATTTTTCTCAAAAAACACAGCAAAGTTAACTGTGACAGGGATGAACGCTTTCTCATCTGGCACCCTGAGTGCTTTGTTACTTTTCACTGAATGAATGGATGCATTGAATAATAGAAGAAGAATGGCAAAAACTAATTTTCCCTTGAACATAGTGCTGACAAGTTCGACATAAATCCAAAAGCTGTTCGCTCCTCTGTTGGAAGAGAGGAATTAGAATAAAAACACATATTCTTCTACCATTTCTATATTCAGCCAACAGTTTGATAAGCCTCTGGCTCAGTTCAGCAAAGCCAATGATCCGGCCCTACTCCTTGTGCATTTGAGAGCTTGTGAAATCACCAAGTAAACATGAGAGAAAGTCTGGGGAAAGGGTGTTAAGCATTTTTCACATCCCTCTTTTCCCTGGCTAGGCCAACAACCCTCACCTCCCATCACCCCACCTCCAACTAGGGCTTTATTTTCAAGAGCAAGAACATAGAGCATCCAAACCTCTATAACCATAAGAAATGTGTCTACAGACTGGGAACTCTAAAATGTTTTGGAATTGCTGAGATAATTTAATAACTGAATCTGCTTAAAATCCTTTACACACACACACACACACACACACACACACACACACACACACACACACACACACTCCAAAGGTGGAAAGCTCATCTCATCACCACTTGAGACAGCTCATTTAGTTTCCAGCTAGGTAATGAATAGAGAGCATATCTGATATGTCTTCTCCTAGGATATGTGAACTGGGACAAGGCACCAGGCCACTGAGCCTCAGTTCCCTCATCTATAAAACCGAAACCATAATGGGCCCACACAGCCTCACATGATGGACAGCAGTGACGATTACAGGAAATCCTCTGACTCTAAACAGATGGTTCCTTCCAGTACAGACTTCTGTCCCTGCACCCTCTTCCACTCGGGGTAACTGGGCACCTGCATCCCCACCTCCAGAAGAGAGCTGGTGCCTTACAACTGCAGACATGCAAAGAGAACAGCTGGTTCTTGATTATAAGTTTCAAAACAGACTTTTGAATTTAATGGGAAAGATTGTCATGTGACAGCAAAGATTTTAGAGTTTCCAAAGTCTAGGAATTAGAAGAAGATTAGAAGTCTAGAATGGAATCACTCTTTTCCCCTCCCCAACCGAGAAACTAGATAAAGGCTGATCAGACAAGAACAGTTTGAGGGTGAGTTGAAGAGGAGGCAGAAATGACTGTATACCTGGTTCATTCTGTGCTGAGACCCCATGCTCCTCCCCCACCCTCAAAACCTGCTGAGTGCTCTTATCCTAAAGAGAGAATGAGAATCCCCACATGACCTGGAGGATTCTCTGTGCAGAAAGTACCTGTGTCCTCATCCCTGGGTTGGGCCTGGGGACACAGCAGGTCCACAGGGTTCCTCAGGCACCAACTGGTATCCTATCAGAAGGACCTTAAAGGCTCAGGGAGCCAGGAGTGGAAGCCCTGGGGTAAGGGACAAGAGACGGACGACTGAGGTTCCCATGGGAAGACATAAACTCCAAGGATGCCAGTGAGGGTAGATGATGATCAAGGGCTAACCACCCAATCTCCCACCCTCAACCCCCATCTCTAACGCTGTGGCTTTCTGCAAGTCTAAGAACCTGGATTCAGCCTCACCAAAGAGTGAAGAAAGATTCTGGACTCTGTCGTTCTCTATGGCCTAGAGGTTGGAAGAGACACGAGGTTCAACTTGAGAAACACAGCTACGTTTTTTTGTCCATCTGATTGGGGAGCTCTGTAACCATGACTGAAGGCCTCACACAGCCTCTGGCCCTGAGCTGGTGTCCAGTAAGTAGCAGTACCCTCCTTGACCTTCCTGAAACGCTCCACGGATCCCAGTTTAGCTATCTGTGGTGACAATGACAAAGGATTTCATCACAGAATCTTTGCCCAGTGGGTAACTTTCCAGGCCAGCTCTCTCAATATACAGTTTGGGAACTGAATCCCAGGGAGACCAGGACACAGCAAGGTAGCAGCAGAGACAGGGCTGTGACCCAGGTCCCTCAATTTCATGCAGACCTCCTTATATTTCTCATGGAGCTTCCCAAAGAGCAGAGCTAAAGATGAGTTTTCAGGAGATCACAAATGATCTAAGTGGCTGAAGACAGAAGGACAAGAGGCAGCTAATTAGTGTAAAGAGCTAATTAAGGGGATATGGCCTCAGGGGCAATCCTATTGCTCTCCAGAGTCCAAGAATTAATGACAGCGACACAGTAACTTAACTTACTCTAACCCTTCAGCTCCCCTTAGGTCCATCTCCTGAAAAATGGCTTCATCTACTTACTCCTTTATCAAGTGCTTCCAATGGCTGAGATGTCTAGAAACTAAAAAGTCCCCTTCTCTGGCATAGCATTCAAAGCCCTCTGTTTTGGCTTCAATGTACCTTCTTAGTCTCATCTCTCACCCCAGTCTTCCAGGAAACCTCCCCTTCCTTCCCTTGGCCACAACATCTTCTGTGCCATACATCACATGGCATTTTATAAATATTGTTTCTCAGGTGGTTTTGCAAAGTATACTCTCTATGTATTGCTACCATGTAACCCTTGCAACGTTCAATTAGCCATAGTCTGCTCTGTTGATTTGCCTCTTACTTCAAAACAGGTCTGTCATGTTGGGCCACATGGTCATCACTATCTTTTTTAACCCCCCAAGTATTACCATTAATAATAAGATCTAGCATTCAGTGAGTGATCAGTAGTTGCCAGGCGCTCACCTGAGTATTTAATACTCATGGATAATTTGATCCTTACAATGAGCTTTGAAGTGGGTGAGATCACCTCAATATTAGGTTTGAAAAAGACTCAGGGAGGGCAAATAATTTAACCAAAGCTCAAATAGAGTAAATGAGAAGCAGAACTAGATCCCAAAGCACATAGTTTTAGGCACTATATTTCAGCGACAAGTACTTACTTGGAAACATCAAATGTAGTGCCGAGAAGACAAATATCACGCTGAGGAAGGCCCCATCAATAAGATGTAGTTGTGGAGAGAGTTGGGTTAGAGCCCATTCTTGAATTCACAAAGCTGTTCAGAGAGAATGCAGTTTTATCTTTTGCAGGTGTGTTCTGTACCATGGCCATATTAGAATGCCCATTGTTCATAAGGACTCTACTTACTGGATTAATTGAGCATTCCACTTGGAATGGCTCTGGGCAACAGCGAAGGAAAGGTGAACCACCCCATATTCAGCCTCTTTAGAGTGGTGAGAATACAGGATTGGCATCTGCCAGGCTCGGCTTTCCATCCTGGCTTCACCTCCTTCTCAGTGTGGACCCTGGGCTTTCACCTGAGCTTTGGCCAGCTAACTGTTTGAGACACTGTCCCTAGTGCTGAAACCACACAGAGGCATGAGGCTCCGCTGATGCCATCCATCAAAGGGTTCATAGGAACTGGATAATTTAAGTACATTACAGTTAGCTCAGCAAGAAAGGAACTTAAGTCTTAAATTATACACCAAAATACTTTGCCAAAAGACCAATAATCATACGAAGAGATACTCAATTTCATTTACAATCTTATAAATGCAAACTAATATCATAAGATGATACCACTTCACACTGACCAGAGGGGCCAAAAGGAAAAAGGCAGGCAAAACCAAGTGTGTGAGGAGGTGCAGACACTGACACTGTTATGTGTTGCTGGAGGAAGTCTGAGATGACCACTTTGGGGAACTATGCAGCAGTATCTACTAAAACTGAATATGTTTATACCCTATAACATAGCTGTGCATTCTCTATAATATACCCAACAGAAATGCATATACATCGGAATTAAAAAACAGGTATAAGAATGTTTGTATCATCTTTTATAATACTCCAACAATTAAGATTACACAGATCTTAGAAGAATGGGTGAATGGATTGTGGTATGTTCATACTTTGGACACTATATGGCAGTAAGAATGAGATACTACTAGATACAGCAAGATGGATGAATTGCATAATCATGTTTGAACAAAAGAAGCCAAGCACAAAATAATACACACAGTATGACCCCACATCTATAAAGTTCAGAAACAGTCAAAACTAATAACAATATGGCGCCAGAAGTCAAGGTAGTATCTACACTTGGCAGTGGTGGTGGGTAGTAAAAGGTAGTATCTACACTTGGCAGTGGTGGTGGGTAGTAATTGGAGAAAAGCACAAAGGGGATTTATAGGATGATGTCGTTTCTTGATTTCTGTACCAGCTAAACTAGATTTTTGAGTTTGAGAACATCTGTTGAGATTATACAAATGTGTATTTCAATTAAATTTTTCTTTAAGTTTCTCCCATGACACTGATATGTTGATATATGCCTTGGACCTTGATTTTTTCCCAAAAGTCGTATGTTTTATCCTGAAGCAAAAACTACATTTCAAAGACACAAGTTAAACTTTCTGAGCCTTGACCTGTAAGACAAGAATTATAACATTTACCTTCACAAAGTGGATATGAAAATTAGAAAATCTGGACCAACAACTTACTGGCATAACAAATGCTTGCAGTGAATGAATCCTAGCAATGCTATTACTTCAATACGCTCCATAGTTTGGAAAACTATGCAGCAATATCTACTAAAACTGGACTTACAAATATGCTGTAACACAGCTCTGTCGATCTAGTTGTACAATGTAGTGTTTAAACAGATTTTATACCATTCCCTGATAATGTCCCATATTTCAATTTGTACCCCTTGATGTACCTTTCATTCTTGCTATATTAAACAACCTACTCATCCCAAACTCAACTCATTTTGTTTCTGCACCTGGTCTTGACTCCAGTGTTCTGTTTTCTTGGAATTCTCATCTCATCAACCTGTCCAGAGCATTCCTATTTTTCTCAATGTCCATGCATATCACCTGCAACCTCCCCAAAGTCCTCTCCCACTTTCTAACTCCCATACTTTGTCTATTCCTCCAAGAACAATAACAGCATCACTATCATACTCAGTTCCCACTTACTGGGTATCAACCATGCATCAAGCTCTGGGATACATGCTTTACAGACATTAATTTATAATCCAATCTATCCCTGAAACAATATGGATACATTGTTGAATAGCTTTAAAATAAACAAATTATGAAACAAATTGACAAGGACCGAGGAAATTAGGCATTAATACCCCAGTTTTTAAATGAGCACACAGAGGCTCCAGGTGGCTAAGTGATACATCTTTCTTACAAAATTGGGAACAAGAGGAGCTGGGGTTCAAACCAGGTCTGGGAGGCTGCCATACCAAGTGTCCTATCCCAAACTACCTCAGGCTGTCACTGACGACTGACTGACAGATTTTCAGTACGGTGGATCTAGACATAAGGCTGTCTCTCTCAGTAACACAATCATTTGTCCATTTACAGTCAGGGAAACTGACACAGAGGTCTATTTCAGTGCCTAGGTCACTGTATCTTATGCAATAGTGGAATCATAAGATGGGAGTCATATGTATGCAGAGTGTCATCTGTAGCAGCCAAAGAATTAACCTGTGTTACTTTATTTGATCCTAAGAAGACAGAATATTCTCCTCAATTTGAAGACATGTTAACTGGAACTCACAGTGGCTAAGCAGCAGTGGGACCTGGGCTTAGAACCATCAACCTTAACGATTTTATGCCAGGCTCTCTCCCACACAAATCCACCTCCCTAAAGATTCAGATGTCAGTGAGTCTTAGCAGGGATCTCTGCCAATTCAGTAACAAAGGGCTAATGGGGTCACACCTTTCTTTTAGATTGTCAATATTTTTAGGTTTACTTTTGTTCATGCTATTTTGGATGCAGGCTTCCACTCAACCCTCAAAACCTAATTCAAATATCTCATTCTCTCAGAGGACTTCTCAGATCTTTTACTCCCTTATTTCCTTCAAAAAATTGTCCCCAATAACCTACAACGCAGTGTCAGTAGCCAAGGTATGCAGGCTTCAATGGTGTATAAATAGCCATCTCCCTGTTCTTCCAGTGTTTATGTTTGGGGGGTGGGGCTCGCATGCATCACTCTCAGATGCAGTCTCCAACTGTGGTAAGTGCTGTGAGTGAAGAGTATAGGGAGCTTTAAAACAGGATAGTGGGGCACTGGCTCTGGGCTTGGAGATCAGGGGAGACTGATGGTACTGACTGGTACCACCTGCACTCACCTCACTGCACTGTAATCTGTCCTCCCATGTGTTTCCACGATAGTCTATGAGTAACACAGCGACAGGAGTATGTCTTATTCGTGCCTCAATTCCATGTCCTAGAAGCCCTGGGTGGCCCATTGTAGGTGGCCACGGGATGTCATCCTCAGCATTACACCCGCTACCCTCGTGGCCACCACCATAACTGAAGAAAAATGTAGGGAGTGTCTGAGTGAGCACAACCCCCGAGTGATGACCCTCTAATAAAGCACACCTTCTTGGCACAGAAGGAAGGAAAGAGCACTTTGTGGATGTCAAAGAAATAAGAAAGCTGACTAGCTCCGACTTCCTCTCTGAGAGGCTAATTTGCTCTCCATGCCTCCTCCCCAGGCTCCTTCACAAGCTTGCAGCAGTTCAGCTTTCTGTTAGTGACTCCTCACAACTCCCGAGCCATGACTGTGTTTTGCATTAAGCCTGGTTGAAACACCATCTTACAAGGCAGACGCAGACACAGAGGTGTCATCCAGCCCAGAGCAGAGATCAAACATGCTGTCTCAGAATCGGCGAAAATCTGCTCACAGGTACTTCAAAAATCAGAGCTGGATTTTCTACATCTGGAAGGCCCCTTTCAGAAATTCCCACCTTCCCAAGCAGCACCAAGGACGAAGAAGCTGACTGAGGTCTGGAAAGATCAATTCCAGGACAGAGAGAAAACAAGGGACAACACCAGGTCTTGGGCCCCAGCTTTGCCACTTTTATGTGCAAGAGCCCTCCCACTATGCCCAGTTCTTGTATTATTTCTTTCCCAGTACTTTATGGATGTACTCTGCACATTTTTGGAAGTTGTGGTAAGAGCACTGAACGCGAGATCCACCCTCTTGACAAATTTCTAAGTGCACAATACATACTGTTAACTACAGGTACGGCACTGTGCAACAGATCTCTAGAACATATTCCTCTTATACAACTAAAACTTCAAACTCATGGCCCAGGACACACAGGATTCTAGCTGAGGCAGCACTTCCTAGAGGGGAAGGCTTACAGATTGCAAATGCACTGTGCAATTTTCACTACTGCATTCAATCTCTCCAATGCCTTAGCTACTCGCCCTTCACCCAGAGCCACCGGTTCTTACGCACCTCACTTGGCTCCTGGGGTTTCCGCCTCCATCCGCGCCAGATGCAAGAGCACCTCCTACTTACTGATCACCTGCAAGCCACGCCCGCTCAGACCCTGGACATCCACCACCTCTAACGCTCAGAAGCACTCCGCAAGGACATTTGGCATGCGTTCTGGATATCTACTGATGCATAATGAAATAATCCCGGAACTCACTGACTGAAAGCAAGGACGATTTTGTTCGCTCCCAATTCAATGGATCGGGCATCTGAGCAGAGCTATCTGTGACTCCAAACCCAGCCTGGGAGTGCTCAGCTGTGGTGGAAGGTGCAAAATGATGCCTGGCCTCTCTGGACACAGCCTCTTCTCTCCGCTGGGCGGTCAGGGTTCAAATTGGTGTCAGGTCTCCGAAGGAGAACATTCCAGAAGCTGCAGGTCTCTTCGGGTTGAGGCTTCGAAGGTAAAGAGTAGCACTTCGGCCACATCCTGTTTGTCAGGCTTGGAGACGGGGCTGGCCCAGATTCCAAGGGAGGAGAAAAGAGGTTCTGCCTCTCCATGGGGGAGTGGGAGGGACACCGTGCAAAAGGGCAGGCAGCATAGGCCAGGAGGGATCTTTATGGGCACCTCTGGAAATATACCCACTGGAGCATAATGGTTAGGACCATGCGTTTTGGAGTCAGACATCTCAACTCTGCCATCAGCTGTGTGTCCACGGACAAGTTACGCCACCTCTCTCAGCCTCGAGTTCCTCACCTCCAAAATGGGAATAACAGCAGCTAATCTCATAAGCTTTCGCAAGGGAGTAAATAAAATAATGCATAAAATGAGCTTCATACCATGTCCCCTGCACAAGTGTCTACGAACAGGTGGTAATTTTACAGTGACCATATAATTTATCATCCAATTCAGGATACTTTCAGGAGGGAAAGGGGGAGGGGTGGCTTTGTGTAATGATGTGGGTACAACAGGTACGCGTGGAATTTATAGTCACCTCCAGCTCCTATTATCATTAACCTTTGGAAATAGGCAAAATCAAACTCAAACTGAAATTCGAAAAGATTCATGAGCTCACCCAAGTTCATTCATGCGCTCCCTCACACATCCACGGAGCTCCTCTGTGCCAGGCGCCAAATAAGAGAAAGTGCATCCCTGTCATGTTGGAACTTACATTCTAGTAACAGAGAAACTAAATCATCAAACAGCGAAATAATGAGTTTCCTGTAATGTGACTCTTCATCAGATGGATTGGGGTAAAGGGGGACAAAACGCTCAAGTGGACAGAGCTCCACCAGAAAGAAACATCATCCTTACTCAGTGGCTGCCACCAGTGGTCCACAGACTGCAACCCATGGGTCTGGGCTGGTACCTGTCCTGATAAAAAAAAAGTTTTATTGGAGCACAGTTACGCCCATTTCTTTAAGGCTGCTTTGAAGCACCAGGTGCTGTCACAGGTGGTCACATGGCCTGCAAATCATAAAATATTTCCTATCTAGCCCTTTACAGAAAAAGTTTTGCCATCTCTGTCTTAAGCAAGACAGACATGTAAGAAATGGTATTACCACCCCCCTTCACCCCCCAGTCACTGAAGAATCAGGAAAGGTGCATCGTGTGTCCCGGTCACTTTTGTCATGATGCCCTTGGACGCCTCCCAATTTTCCATCCCCTAGCTTTCAAGTGACAGCTTTACTGAAGACTGAATCTCTCTAGGTTTGCAGGGTGGGTAACATCCACAACATTGGAAAGAGAAGAGACCAGTCCTAACAGTGTCTCTCTTGGGAGGAAACAAACCAATCCTTCCTTGAGGTCCCCACAATGTCCCTCTGTGCCTCTCCACCCAGAACTGAGTCTTCTGTCCTCCCTTAACCAGGCACTGGCAAGGGAAGGGGACCAATACACTGGACTCATGCCAATCAGAATAATCCCTGGGGCTGGGGCTGAGATCCCTCTCCCCTAAATCATGCTTTGGAGGGGTACAGACCTAAAACACTGGGAGCCCAGGAGGGAGAGGATATTAGAAACCAATGGTGTCTGATATGAAGAGTGACTGCCGTCGGTATATGAGTCACAGGTACCTTTAGAAAGAACATTCAGAGAAGGACTTATACGACGTGACCTCTGAAAACAGCCCTGAGCACGACAAGAGGCAGGGTTTGGAAAGATCGTGTGAGAGAGCTTTCGGGTACAGGGAATTGCTGGTATTCAAGCCCCGACTCTGAGCCAAAGCCTGCGTGGTCTCCGCTACTCCCAGCTGTCTGCAGAAACTGCTCCTGTTCTTCAGGTACAGGCTCTCCTATCATGGTCTTCCTCAAATCTTTGATCACGCTCTGCAAACCAGAGGGTCCTCCTGGGTAAGTCTTCTTCCCCAGCCCGCCCTGGTACTACTCTCATTCCCCTTGGCAGACACTAAGGTGTGGATTCGTTTTTCCTTCTCATCTCCTATTAGGGTGTGAATCCTTAAGGTGAGTGACCACACCCGACTCAGACCATACTACATGGTAAGAGCGCACAGTACATTCTTAATGAATGTCCACTGAATCACACTCAGAAGGTGCAGGTCTGGGATGCTGCTTGCTCCAGTCTGCTGGGGATGAAGGGGTCCCAGGAGACCCTAATTTTCTTGGAATAGTCCAGGTACTGGATCAGAAGGCACACGGGAAACAAAACCAATGGAAGTATCCATCCAAGCATCGGGTCCTGGGAGACTCTGATGGGGAGAAGTACAAAGTCAGAGGAGGGAGGCAAGAGACATGAAATAGTGTGATGTACACAGACAGTGAAGCAGGGAGGATGCACTTGGAGGCGGTATCTTCGTAGGCACACACAGAATGCCATAATAAAATTAGGTCTGATTTTTACAGTGATGAAGAGCCGCTGAAGAGCAAACACAGCTTGCTGTCTACCTATTTTATTTCAGGAACTGTGTAAGCTACTTTATATACATTTAATCCTCCTAAACGAGCCTATTAAATTGTGGCAATCTCTCATTCATAGATGATGAAGTTCATACTCAGCGAGGTGATGGTGGCTGAGGGTCACATGCGAGAGAATGGCAAATGCCCAAGTCAATGACCTTTCTTCTCAGCCACACAGGTGACCCATGCTTGAAGGATTCATTCACTTTAGTAAGAAGAGAGAGAACAGGTTTCTTGGAGGGGCAGAAATATTATAGGTTGGGACACCCATTTAGGAGCTGTTGTAATAATCCACAGCAGATAGGATGAAGTCTGGCTCTGGGCATTGTTACCAGAAATCAATCATACCTGGAAACGAAGCAGGTACAGAGCGGGAAGCAGGTGAAGAGGACGCAGAGGCACCCCGCCCCCCACCTTGGGAAAGTGAGAACACCTTCCCTGCTTATGCCCCATCACCAAATCAAAGCATCAGCAAAGCTGTCCTGGGGCTCTTTGCTCTAATGGCGGGCACACATTCTAAGCTTAGACAAGCTTCAGTCACAAGGACGAAATATTATTAGTTTAGCTGTGTTTTAGCTCCAGCTTTCGCTATGAATCATGTGTGCATGAATCATAATCACCACTCTCCATATTTTAGAAGCAAATGTATAATTTTTCTTACCCAAGGAAAAATTAATTGCTGTCTAAATAGGAATCTAATGTTGCTTCTGAAGCTCTTGAATTTATTCGATTCTGAGCTTTCCTTTTCTTTGGGAGTAAAAATAATCAGGAAAGCTTAAAAAAAAAAAAAAAAAGGTGACATACTGAGGGTCTGTCCTGTCCGTGACTCTGGCTCTATGCTTTTCCACGTTAAGGTAGATGTTAATAGGAACCCCAAGCAGACATAAGCCATTTATTTTCCCTAGTAAGAAGGAGAACCTTAGGATTCCAATTAAGGTGAATTAGACACAAAACCCCATGCGTCTGACACTCCTGCCCCGTCTCACTTGGTTATAATGTGAAACATGGTTATCAGACTGACTCCACATTATGGTTCCTTCTGGAAGTAACATTCAAAACTCTCCCCAACATGGTTACAACATTTGTTGTCCACCATCATTTTAGGACGCTGTATTAGCAGTTGGGAAGCTAATAATCTCTGAACCTGTCAACTGTGTATGAACTGGGGACAGCAAACAAACCTGGTTCTTAGAACTAATATGAAATGCATGGTTCAAAGGAGCAGGGGTCTACACCCGTATCATATAACTACCAGTCACACTGGGGCCCTCTGAGATCCAAAGAAAAGCCTCAAGCAGTGGCACAGCCGGCCTCTGACCACGAGGCCCCTGGAGCACCCTCCTGCTCGTCCCCCTGGGGCTTCTGCTCCTCCAAGTCTGGCAGAAGCCATGTGCCAGGCTCCATGCTTGGCATCCCACCAATGCCTCCTAACCACATGGCAAGCTGAGAGGGTTACCCTCATTTTGCAGGTGTCCTGTTTAACCATGCTGCATCACTACTGCATACAAGTACCATAATAATACTATTACATAACTTATTAAAATGCAATGACGTTACTGTATTAAATAGTACGTACCAAATACAGTAACAATATCCAAAAATAGTTCAGGTATACAGTTCTGGAAGTTTCCATGTATTCTCAACTATATTACCTCAATTTTCTCTGATAAATAAATAAACAAATCACACAAGTGCATCAAAACACCTATTTAAAGGCCGCCAACTGCCCTCTGGTCTGCTCTCAACATGCTCTTTCTAAGTCGCAGTTTTGGTCCTGTTGCTCCTGTTTAAAAACAATGGGAGACTTCAATTCTGATCTCCAGTGAAACTGAAGTAAGCCAGCCAGTCAGCAGCTGAAGGTTGTGGGTCTGGATTCAGCAGATACTCCAAAACCACCCTGTCAGCACTGCTATGTCACCCCAAGCTACTGTGGCCTCCTAACAGCCCGCCTTTCCTGGCCTTGGCACCACAGAATCTGTGACAAGCTGTGTGCTCTACCAGCCCAGAAGGGCTGGCGCAGCCCCACTTTGTAACAACCATGCCATTAAAGGGTGCAGCCAGAGTCCTCCCCCTTCATGCAACATGATAGGCAGGGAGCATTACTTCCAGGCTTCTCTTCGATGTGGCCATTTGGGCCCTGGAGAGGGTCAACACAGAACTAAGCAATGTCCCTGGTGATCAGAGGGTAAGAAAACCTTGGATGGATTCACGAGAAGAGAAGTTCACTGGGCATAACGTGGCAGGAAAACATATTGGGAGTGCTGGAAAGATCCCATTTCTCTGGGCGCATTTTCCCTTTCCCTGGAAAACCCCTGCACTGTCCCTCCTGTGACATGTTGTGAGTGAGAATTCAGGGGAGCGATGGCAGTGAATCTTGGAGAAATGGCTCGCTCCACAGAAACACTTGTCGAAATGTCTTCAGCAGAGCTGGACAGCAGGGATTAAAGTACCTGCTGGTTTTGCCAGTGAGCACCACGCCCTTAGTCCGACCTTCTGTGAAATGCACAGATGTCTGCTCTGTGTTCCCAGCACATCAACCTGCATCAAAGAGCTGCTCTGAGCTTCATAAACAATCCTATGAACAAAATGGAAATGAGAAGAGCAAAGGCACCCTGCTGGGCTTACCCTTGGGCAAGGTCGTCTGCACACGGAAGCGTGCCAAGGCTGGGTACAATGGAAAGGGTGCTCTCATATTTTGCTGGTATGGCCAGGATGGAAAATCAGAAAGTCTCCAAACGTGAATTTGGCAACCACGTGTCCACCCTGGACAGAAAACCCTTACACAGCATGTCCACGTAGATGGGCATATTCGACGCAGACTGATTGGGCTGTCAGATCTGATTAAAGAATGTGACTTTCTAAACAGTGTGAGAAGGGCAGGGAATGGTCTCGAAGTTAAGCAAGCTGTCGACATTTTTAAGGGCGATGCAACCTTGGAAAAAACCTTTAATCTTTCCAAGTCTCAGTTTCTTGCTCTGTAAAACAGAGACGAGAACCTACTCGTAGGGTTTTCGTGAGAATACCATTTGGCAACCTCTTTGCTACAGGATCTGTTCATTTTCTATGCTCCAGAGAATAGGAGTCTCCTTCCCTTTGCCTTTGGACTACTGAGTGCTGAATGTCAGCACTGGCAAACAGGATGATCTAAAGAGCAAAGTCCAAACACCTTGGCTTCCATTATGCACAGCCTCCCATCTGAGCTGGACGAACACTCCACCCTCATGTCCTCTACCTGCCAGTACTGACCCCTCATTCCCAGTCAGCGGGGTCTGTGATGAGCTGCTATTTCTGACAAGACTGCATTATGTTCCTTAGGAGTTTAGAAATGGGGGGTGGGGCAGGGCATCATATTTGGTAATGATATTGGTAGAGAAGAATATGGGACTCTTTATAGAAATGCCGAAAATCCAGAGAAGACTGTCAGAAGACTATAAGAATCAAACAGACTTGAGTTAAATCCCAGCGCTGACGCTTCCTAGCTGGAGGACCACAGCAAGCAGCTTAACGGCCTCCGTTTCCTGGACTGTGAAATGAAGATAAGACCCCCCCTCCAAAGTGAAGGTAGGACCCACCTCACAGAGGCACCGAGAGGAAAACGATGCACGAGTGCAAACCGCGTGCCAGGCAGCATGCCTGATTTACCACAGACCTTCAGTAAGTGGCAGCACAAATCCTCTCCACCCAATCATAGTGTTCATGAAGCCCTGATATTATCATCGCTATTATTCTGAAGAGTGATGAAATTGGACAGTACAGTTACTGTGCTCACACTGAATTCACCTGTTCTCAGAACATCTTAGTCTGAAGAAAGAACTTATTTGTGCTTCCACTCACTCACCTGTAGGGGGAAAAAGAAAAAAAAACATCTGAAAGTACAAACACAGTCACCTTCTTTGTCTGGGAAATCTGTTCATTTTAATTAATCTAAAAGGTTTCTAGCAATTCGTGTTTGTTAAGCACTTTGACATCCTAAGAATAAGAGGCAATTTAAATGCAAAGTTTTATTATAACATCTCTTTATGACTGTTACTCAAGGGGGCTCTCAAGTAAAAAGGAGCTCCTAGAATTCTCCACATCTCATCGAGGAGATGGCACGGCTCTCTCTAGTTGAGGGCCAGGATCCTACGGACTGACTTCCTCTGCTTCCTTAGCAAGAACGTAGAGGAGAGTTGGAAAATACAGCAGAAGATAGGAAAGAGAATTTCAGTGCCTTTCAAACACCAGCTACCTTCCTCCTAAATCTACAAATCAGGTTCAATTTGCACTCCTATTAGTGCACCACTGTTTGCTATTTATATGGCTTTGAGCATGAATGAGGAACACCATCCCTATAAAAGACTATAGTCTTTTGGGCCCAAAAGACCAGAGGACAGAATTCAGGAAAACTGCAACCTCCAAAAAGGGAGGCAGAAACCTACAAAGGAAAGAAGCAGAGAACGGAACCACAAAGTCTCTATATACAATCTGTCCAAATTCCTGGCTGACCCCAAAACCATGCATGCATGGGGCAGACTCCGAGTAGCCAGGCCAAAGATAAAATAACTAACCAAGATTTCAACTACTGCCCAATAGGCAGAGATTGCAATCTGAGTTGAACCAAGTCAATTGCTCACTACAACAAAGACACCAAAAAAATGACAACAGGAATACCAACACAACAAAACAGTCATCAGAAGAATATGAGAGAATCTGCAGTTTCCAAAATGCAACATTCACAATATCCAGGAGGCGGTCCAAAACGAGTTTAACAGGACAGGAAATAGGAAAATGTGACCCATTCTTTAAAAAAAAAAAAAAAAAAAAAGACAAGCAATAGAGACTGACCCCAAGATGACACAGGTGTTGCAAATAGCAAACATCATAACTATATTCAATGACATAATGGAAAATAGGCTTACAATCAATGAAAATTAGCTAAGCATGAAAGTGAGGCTAGCATGTGCCCTACTTCAAATGAAAAAAAAAGTGAAGAATCCTATAAGGTTGGATAGTTTTTACCTCACAAATATACTAGCTTTTGAAGTATTTGGGGACAAAGTAGTTGGCTAGATCAGCTACAGGAGCCTGAGAACTCAGTATAATTAATTAATCAATTAATTAACTCAAGAGACAATCACTGCACACACACAGATTCCAGGCATACTTCTAGAACCGGTTTTAACAAATTACCAGGTTTCTTGAAACTTCTGTACTATATTCATGGAGGTTTTACAAATGGCCGACACATGAAAAAATGCCCCACATCACTCAGCATCAGAGAAATACAAATCAAAACCTCAATGAGATACCACCTCACACTGGTCAGAATGGCTAAAATTAACAATTCAGGAAACAACAGATGTTGGCGAGGATGCGGAGAAAGGGGAACCCTCCTACACTGTTGGTAGGAATGCAAGCTGGTGCAGCCACTCTGGAAAACAGTATGGAGGTTCCTCAAGAAGTTAAAAATAGAACTAGCCTACAACCCAGCAATTGCACTACTGGGTATTTACCCCAAAGGATACAAAGATAGTGATCCAAAGGGGTACGTGCACCCCAATGTTTATAGCAGCAATGTCCACAATAGCCAAACTGTGGAAAGAGCCTAGATGTCCCCTGACTGATGAATGGATAAAAAAGATATATATGTGAGATACATATATCTAGATATAGATATATATATATGTCTATATCTAGATATATATGTGATGGAATATTACTCAGCCATCAAAAAGGATGAACTCTTACCAATTTCAGTGACATGGATGGAACTAGAAGGTATTATGCAAAGCGAAATAAGGCAGTTAGAGAAAGACAACTATCATGTGATTTCACACATCTGTGGAATTTAAGAAACAAAACAGAGGATCATAAGGGAAGGGAGGAAAAAAAAAAAGGAGACAAAATCAGAGAGGGAGACAAACCATGAGAGACTCTTAACTCTAGGAAACAAACTGAGGGTTGCTGGACGGGAGGTGGGTGGGGGATGGAGTAACTGGGTGATGCGCATGAAGGAGGGCATGTGATGGAATAAGCCCTGGGTGTTATACGCAACTGATGAATTGCTGAACTCTACCTCTGAAACTAAGAATACACTATAGGCTGATTAATTTAATTTAAATAAAATAAAATAAAATAAAGATTATCATTGTTTTGTGTGAAATAATTAGTTTACATCATAAAACTGACAACTGAAACTATTTTATCTGGGTTTCTTAAACCTTATTTCATGCATTCAGTCCTTATCTTCTCCTCAAACCCTCATTTATTGACCAAGGTATCAAGAGGTGGCCTCTCTATGTGCATTGTGTATGTGTGTGTATGTGTGCATTTGTGTGCATGTGGCAATTTGTGTGTGTGTACCGAGAGAGAAAAAAAATAATATAATTTTGAATCATGATAAGCAGTATGAAGATAATAAATAAAATAGAAGAAAGCAAGCCTGGGGTGAGGGGTGGTTGATTTTCTTGTCTCCTATGATTATAATATGGGATTTGTACTTTCTCTTGGGCTGTTAGAAATTGTTAAAGACATTGAAGTAGCATTAACTGCCCTAAATGATGCACCAGTCCCACCTCATGCATATTTTATATAGAATCGTGGTTGCTCTTGTAATATGCATTGACATTTTCACTTTCTTTCCAATCTTCTTCTCACACCCAATAAAAAGAAGAGCCTTCTGAGCATGGAGGTCATGGCTTCTTTCCCGTGAGCCCGTGTCTAGCCTGTGTCTGGCCCAGAGTAGCCCTAAGCGAACACTGGTCTGGCTGCTTCATGGAATGTTAACAGTAACTGAAACCAGAGCAAGAAATGAGGCTTGGGGGTTAAGTGACTAATTACACATGATGCCATCAGGGTGAGCCCCAGCCTGCTGGATCCCAAAGCCTATGCTCATTCCTCCGCACTGTGTAACCTCAATGGTCCTCACTGTACACAAGCAGCAGTGTCCCCTTCAACCCTGAAGGAAATGTTTCACACAAACCCAGATGCTATTAGAGGAGGGCATAATATGGGGAGAGGGAGTACTCTGGGCTTCCCTTCGATGGCAGGTAATCAAGTGGTCCTTCAGATGCTGTGAATAGAGTGCTGCATATTACCACAATGGGAGAGAACCTGCTTCGTATTCAAGCTGTCTAGGTGCAGGGCCTCTCCAGGTCCTGCCCAGTGCTCTCTGATATCATGCTAACTCCTGGCCAGGTGAGCCATAGGGCAGACAGGACCACTCCGGGAACCAGGTACGCATCACTGTCTCCTAGCTGCCCAACACTATTCCAGGGTCTGTGGAGATGTAATGATGACTAGGAACCTGCTCCTGACTTCATGCAGCTGAGAGTGTAGTGGGAGTGACCAGCCAAACTCAGTTCAAAGAAAGGAACCGACCCTTGTTTAAAAAGTCCACTGGGTGCTGAGCACTGTGGTAGGAAATTAAGGATGCGATTTCATGAATTCATCTAATAGCCCTATGAGGTCGGCCTTAGAGCCCACTTTCAGATGCAGCAGTTGAGATTCAAGGAAGCATAACTCACTTGGACAAATTCACCTGGCATTTAAGTGTCAGACCTTTGGTTCAATTTCAACACTGTCTAGCTCCAAAGCCTATGTTCTTTTCCTTCTGCTTCTGCCTACAATTCAGTGATACTAAAATAAATGCAACGGAGATACCAACAGCTTTGTGATCATACACACACGCGCGCGCACGCGCACACACACACACACACGCACAGTAGCTTGAAAACCAAGACTGCAATAAGAAAGGGCTTCAGAGAAGAGGGACAGGGAAGGAAGCCTTGATGGGACAGATGATGCACAGACAGACCAGGGGCCAAGGGAATCACAGGCATTGGTGGAACATGAAGAGCAGCAAGGAGGCAAGAAGGAGCGAAGCAAGCTCATCAATGGCTGGGGGAGCAAGTGTGGAGGGGGCTTGGATCCATCCCACGTGCCCTGGTAAGCCACTGCGATGGTTTAGCTGGAGGAATGATACATTTTTTTAGAAGAAAGATGATCTGCTAGCGGTACGAAGGAAGGATGAGAGTAAGGCACAGGGAAGGGAGGAGGTCGGGTAGTTCCTGCAGTAACGAAAGCAAAAAGTGGTACAAGACTGAAACGGTGGTACTTGAGGGACCAAGGAATGGATCGTCAGACTACGTGGGAGGTAAAAACAAGCAAGACTTGATAAGGCTCGCTGAAGGTGGAGCATGAAGGAGAGGAAATCAAAAGAGCAACACTGTGCACATGAGCCTGGGTTGCTAAGTACCTGCACATAAGGAGCCTCAGGGAGCAGCAAAGAACATTTCTGCCTCCTATCAGGACCATCACTGACACAGAACGGGTCTGTCCAGCGCCAGCACTTGGCAGACACCTTGCAACAGTGGAGTTCAGGGTTGCCTTTCCGGGCTCTGTGTGGGGTAACTGGCCTTTTCTCTTGCAGCTCCAAGCCCACCTCTTTATGCTCTGGGAGTCCGGAGCTGGAAATCTGCAAGGCACATTGCTCTGACTCACGAGCAGGTTGACTTCCTATTAGAGGCTGCTAATGGAAGGTGCCAGAGGGAGAATGGGAAGCAATAAAGAGGAGAAATGTCCTCCTTTAATTTTTCGCTTCCAGTCTGGGCAGTCTAGCAACAGAGCACAGCTCCACTCCACACATCCGTTTCCTTTGGCACCCCTCGTCCCCTCCCTTCAAAGCTACCACCAACAAAATGGACTGTTTCCCTGTCACTCAGAGTATCACCTGCAGGGAGCCCGCCCCAGAGGACAGAGCCATAGCTTTCTCCCAGGCCCTGCTTAGAGGTCGAGCACCAGCTGCCTGCAGTTTTCCCTGGAGGTCTCAGCTCTTAATTCTGGTCTCCAATTCCTCCTTTTGGTTCCCCAGTCTTAGCAACTATGGCCTCTTCTTGTACTATCATTTACCAGTAAGTCATTAATAATCATAATGATTCATGATCAATCATTGAGTCATCTCAACTTCTTGCTCTGCCAACTTTCCAACACTTACATAATCCATTCCCTATACTAAATCCCTCTGTTTGAAAAAAACCACTGGTGATTCTGTGTTTCTAACTAGGCTTTGAGAACGACACTTTCCTTGGTACCAGAAGTTGTCCCAGAAAACACACCCACAACGACAGGTTTGCTTATGCTTCTGGAGTGGAATACAGTGCTGAGCTCCACATCAGTGAAAAATGGGATGATACTAATAATCCATAGCAAGAAGTGGTATGAAAATTAATTCATTTATTGCCTGTGCCTTCCTGGGAGGAAGTACCTGTTCTAGCAAGGGCTTTGAGGACCATGTGGCTGCTGAACTTGGCTACGGAATTTAAGGACACTGAGTGGGATGGATACTTCTCAGTGCCCCGGAGAGAGAACAAGAAGGAAGCAAGATCCGGGCTTCAGACCACCATATCACCTCTGCTCTGATCAGAGAACAAGACTGCCTCGGTAACAGCTTTAACAGAAGCTCTTACTTCTTGTGGCCACAGGGCACATAAGGCTACAAATCAAAATCATGCCTTTTTTATGCCGGTTGCCTAATTACAAGTGAAGCGAAGTCACACACTCACCAAGGCTCTTATGGGAACTTCAGGCCACTAACTGGGAAGGAGTGGGACAGTGACACTTTGAATGGGGGTCCTTGGTTGGGTTCAGACCAAACTGGGCATCTTCACTCATTAACCATCATTACTATGATTATGTAAACAACATAAGACATTGCACTTAACACAGTCTGACACGCGAGTTTCTGGTTGCTTTTGTATTATTTCCCCACTAGCAAACAGACTTCATGAGAGCAAGGGATTTTTGTTTATTTGTTGCTTTATTCATTACATAGACAATGTCTCCACATAGCAGACACTGAATAAATGAACAAGGAAGGGAGATAGAAGAAGTTTGGGCAGTAGGAGGGAGAAAGAGGGTAGGAAAGGAGAGCGCTGAAGAATTACATATGTTTATACACTGAGCTATAGCCTGGAGTCAGTTAGCTGAATATTTAACATACCAGGTTGGATAAATAAGTCTTTATGCAGTGGGCGAAGGATGTAAAAGATCGCTTAGCTATCTCTTCCGAACCATTTTACAGATGAGAAAATAGAGGTCTCAAAATATTACCTGACTTGTCCAAGGTGTGCTGCACAAGCAAGAATAGAATTCAGCTTGTCTGAGTCGAGTCTCTACATTAAAAATAATCAAGTGTAATAGAAAGAAGAAGATGGGAATTATGATAACGGTTGACCGCTGAACATCTCTTTATGGTCACTATGTGTGTGTGTTTCTGTGTTTAACATTTCATTTGCTTAACACATATTTGCAGAGCACACTTACTATGTGCCAGACACATACAACATCCCCCAGATAGATGAGATTTATTATCTCCTTTCAACAGGTTTCAAAATGTCAAATGATTGTATGTATCTGGGACTTGA
The DNA here is from genome assembly GCF_009762305.2 of Zalophus californianus. Classification (NCBI taxonomy): domain Eukaryota; kingdom Metazoa; phylum Chordata; class Mammalia; order Carnivora; family Otariidae; genus Zalophus; species Zalophus californianus. The sequence goes on from NC_045598.1 coordinate 186,620,946, forward strand.
GTTCTACCTTTCAGACCTAAAATTGATATAATTTTTCACTATATTATCTCCAAATAACCTCCACCACCAAACACAAAGCAAAATAAAACAAAGCTAAAGGACCCACAGAGAGACAGGGGGAGAGAAACAATCAAAAGGATTCTGGAGGGTGGCCAGGATATTATGCCAGGCACTCCACAGAAAGCAGAATGTAAAAAAGTAATAGATCTTCAATTCACCAAGTCCCCGGAGTAATGAATTCCAAGCAAACCATATTGTGTCAAAGAGCTTTGCTGTGCATGGGAGTCCCCGCTCTTGGGGGGAAGGGTAGATGCACTGTAGCTGGGTCTGTAATTCGATAAGAAAAGAACAGCAATGGAGTTTGGGAAATGGATCGATTTTAATGCAATGCCACTGACAGATCAGAAAGGACCAGACAATGGTTCTTGGGAGAGCAAGCCTGCATCACCTGCGGGTTTACCTGGAGGATGGTCTACCTTGAATTAAGCTGGTAGATTGCAGCTGGCTGGCAGCTTCTGGTGATGAGGCAGGACCTGCGCTCAGGCTTGCATGAAGTCCAATGTAACAACCCCATGAGGTCCTATCCCCAGACGGAACTGTGTCTTTGTGGAGGTGTGTGAGATGGGGACGCAGAGGCCATGATCTACCACAGTACTGGCAGTAAAAACCTCACTGCTCATGGCATCTGGGTGAAGGAGATCTCCAACCCCAAATAACAGAACAGGAGACTAATATTCCCAAACTAGTAAGTGATTTGGACAGAATGTGAAATCTAGTCTATCTGACTCTAATAAACTTTTGCTTTGTTTTTGTTTTATTACTAGGTCATACTGGTTCTAAAGAAGTTCTCCAAAAGGAGCCAGGAAACGTGAGTCCATCTCATTAAGTTAGCTACATGGGCACAATGAAGCATCTGAGCCTTTCACAGCAAGGAAGAAAAATAGGAAATAAAAAGCAAACAAAGAGACATTGTGTGATCTTCTAAAATCTTACATCACACCTGGAAGGCAGAATTCAAACAAATAAAGCTTCTAATTAGTCAATCCAAGACATCTTCATTTTCAAAACTGCCATGCATCAAATGCATTCAGCTGATAAACATTTACTAAGCACTGTGTTTGGGAGAAGCAGTGCCCGAGGCACAGAGGACAGAAACAGCAACAGCAACCAAAGGAGAGCAAGGACGCGTGCCACCTGTCAGGTGGTATCCAGGTGACGTGAAGACACAGAGGAAGGGGGCAGTGTGCTGGGTGTCCACAATCTCGAGCGCTCTGTATTGTAAGTAAGGGTGCTCCCTGGGTCTCTCTCCCCCAGTCCTATACCTGCCTGTCTGTAGCCTCCCCTGCTAGGATCCACTTTATTGAGTGGAATCAGGGTGGAGCTAATCCAAGGGTAAAGTCAGAAGCAGGGAAGCTACAGAACAAACAGCAGCAGCTCCAGGATGATTTATCCCAGCTCTGTGAAAAATGGCAATGATGTTTTGATGGGGATTGCACTGAATGTGTAGATTACTCTGGGTAGCATAGACGTTTTAGCAATATTTATTCTTCCAATCCATGACCACGGAATGTTTTTCCATTTTTTTTTGTGTGTGTCTTCCTCGATTTCTTTCATAAGTGTTCTGTAGTTTTCTGAATACAGATCCTTTAGCTCTTTGGTTAGGTTTATTCCTAGGTATCTTACGGCTTTTGGTGCAATTGTAAATGGGATCGACTCCTTAATTTCTCTTTCTTCTGTCTCATTGTTAGTGTATGGAAATGCAACTGATTTCCGTGCATTGATTTTATATCCTGCCACATTGCTGAATTCCTGTATGAGTTCTACCAATTTGGGGGTGGAGTCTTTTGGGTTTTCCACATAAAGTAACATGTTATCTGTGAAGAGAGAGAGTTTGACTTCTTCTTTGCCAATTTGAATGCTTTTTATTTCCTTTTGTTGTCTGATTGCTGAGGCTAGGACTTCTAGTACTATGTTGAACAACAGTGATGAGAGTGAGCAGCCCTGTCGTTTTCACAGAACTGGAACAAATAACCTTAAAATTTGTATGGAACGAGAAAAGACCCTGAATAGCCAGAGGAATGTTGAAAAAGAAAACCAAACTGGTGGCATCACAATGCTGGACTTCAAGCTCTATTACAAAGCTACATCAAAAACTAATGATGTATTCTATGGTGACTAACATAACATAATAAAATTAAATTAAATTTTAAAAAAAACAGCAAAAAAAAAGCTATAGTCATCAAGACAGTATGGTATTGGCACAAAAACAGACACATAGATCAATGGAACAGAATAGAGAACCCAAAAATGGACCCTCAACTCTATGGTCAACTAATCTTCAACAAAGCAGGAAAGAATATCCAATGGAAAAAAAGAGAGTCTCTTCAATAAATGGTGTTGGGAAAATTGGACAGCCACATGCAGAAGAATGAAATTGGACCATTTCCTTACACCATACAAAAAATAGACTCAAAATGAATGAAAGACCTGAATGTGAGACAGGAACCCATCAAAATCCTGGAGGAGAAGGCAGGCAACAACCTCTTCGACCTGAGCCGCAGCAACTTCTTCCTAGACACATAGCCAAAGGCGAAGGAATGCAAGGGCAAAAATGAACTATTGGGACTTCATCAAGATAAAAAGCTTCTGCACAGTAAAGGAAACAGTCAACAAAACTAAAAGGCAACCTATGGAGTGGAAGAAGATATTTGAAAATGACATATCAGATAAAGGGCTAGTATCCAAAATCTATAAAGAACTTATCAAACTCAACACCCAAAAAAATAAATAATCCAGCCGAGAAATGGGCAGAAGACATGAACAGACATTTCTCCAAAGAAGACCTACAAATGGCCAACAGACACATGAAAAAATGTTCCACATCACTCGGCATCAGGGAAATATAAATCAAAACCACAATGAGATACCACCCCACACTAGTCAGAATGGCTAAAATTAACAAGGCAGGAAATAACAAATGTTGGTGAGGATGTGGAGAAAGGGGAACCTTCTTACACTGTTGGTGGGAATGCAAGCTGGTGCAGCTCCTCTGGAAGACAGTATGGAGGTTCCTCGAGAAGTTAAAAATAGAACTACCCTACGACCCAGCAACTGTACTACTAGGTATTTACCCCAAAGACACAAATGTATTGATCCGAAGGGGCACCTGCACCCCAATGGTTATAGTAGCAATGTCCACAATAGCCAAACTGTGGAAAGAGCCAAGATGTCCTTTGACAGGTGAATGGATAAAGAAGATGTGGTGTGCATATATATATATATATATATATACACACAATGGGATATTACTCAGCCATCAAAAAAGATGAAATCTTACCATTTTCAACAACATGGATGGAACGCAAGGGTATTACGCTGAGTGAAATAAGTCAATCAGAGAAAAACAATTATCATATGGTTTCACTCATATGTGGAATATAAGAAACAACACAGAAGATCACAGGGGAAGGGAGGGAAAACTGAATGGGAAGTCATCAGAGAAGGAGAAAAATTATGAGAGATTCTTAACTCTAGGAAAAAACTAAGGGTTGATGGAAGGGAGGTTGGCGGGAGGATGGGGTAATTGGGTGATGGGCATTAAGGAGGGCACATGATGTGATGAGCACTCGGTGTTATATTTACCTGATGAATTATTGAACACTACATCTGAAACTAATGATGTACTATATGTTGGCTAATTGAATTTAAATTAAAAAATAAAAGAGCAGCGGCTCCAGAGGGAGGTCAGAGGACAAAAACTCCTAAAGGTGGCTGTCAGGATGGTTTGGGGAGGGAAGTAGGAGTCAGAGAGAAAGTCCTTGGGAGACCATCACTGTCCCCATGATTCCGGAGATAGGCAGATAGAGGAGGTGAGGATTTTTTTTTTTTTTAATTAAGTAAGCTGTATGCCCAATGTGGAGCTTAAACTCATGACCCAAAGATCAAGAGTCACACGCTCTACTGACCTAGCCAGCCAGGCACTCCAAGGATGTGAGGATTTTAAAGATGACTTCCTATTCTTGCAGAGAGAACCCTTTTCCTAACACCCAACTTTGTTCGGGAAGTTTTCCTCATACCTCTTCTTCTTCCATGTTATTGTTGGTATTGTCCAACTGTTTCTTTCCAAAAGTGATCCACTTACTGTAAATAAACTGAGGTCACACGAGGCCCCAGTTTACTCACAGGACAAAACCATCCCCTGAGCATCTGGTACATGCCAAGCGCTAAGGATGTAGACTGAACAAAATCTCATACACTAATGGTGAGAAAGGCATTCAGCAGCATATCCCATGAATAACCACTTCAAGAGGTTGTACTACCTGGGTTAAAAACCACAGGTAGCGTGCATCTCTTTTGAGATGACCACAGGCTATAGATTAAAGAGGAGGAATAGCAAGCCAGGGAGGTTAAATATGACCACAAGCCAGAAACAGAGAGGTAACATTAGCCCTCAACTTCCAGACAGAAATCCTTTACATCCACATCAAGTGTGAGATCTTCCCTGTGCTCTCAACAACCTTACACCCTCCTCATTTTGCTACAGAAGGATCTGATTCTCGGCAGGGTGAGTGGTTTTTTCCAAGGTGATGCAGATAGCAGAGCTATGGCTGGAACTCCTGTGTCCTGACTCCACGGCCTGGGATGGGTGCCGAGCTGTCCAAACAGGTAGCAGAGGAGAAGAACAAATCCACTCAGGCAGGAGGAGAAAGGAAGGTGATTGCAGGAGAGCTCCTTTTAAGTCCACGGCTTTTAAAATGGAAACGAATACTTTTGAGAATGCCTTTATGACAAGTGGCCTAAGTGTTTAAGCCATTGAGTTGGGCAAGGCTCTCTTCAAAGGCCAATTCTCCTAGCCAAGAAATGGGCTGAGCTAGGGTAAAGTGGATCACTGGAACACAGCCATGTTGTGTCCCACTATCCCCTTCACCCCTCCCATGGAAAATCACTGCCCTCGGGGCTTCCCTGGAATAGCAACTGTTTCGGCATTTACAGGCATCGCGCCACTGACAGGGGTTACAAGATGGTGGTCAAATTCCAGCATCTTCCCCTGAAAGGGACTGAGGAGTTTATCCATCTGAACCACCTCATTAAACAGAGGAAGAAACTCAGGTCAAACATATGATAAAATCATCTTGATATTACAAAGCAAAAAGTGTAGAACCAAGACAAATACTAGGGTTTGACTAAGCATGCTTCCTTCCTCTGCTGCTCAACACTTAACAATAAAAGGGGGATAAAAAAAAAGGATCCCCGTAGCCATAGATTTAGTTGAAGCTCACTCTAATGCTATTGGAATCAGCAGGGGGTAGGAACAGCTCGTTGCTGTGCCTACAACATGCCAGGTACCCAGCTGTATGCCCAGGATACAGCTTGTATTTGCCACAAGACTGCAGTCTAACTCTGTCTACCAGTTCTCACTTAGTATTATCAGCCCTCACCCCAGGGCTTGGCACATAGTAGGCATTCAGCCAACATGTTGAGGAAAGGAATGACTTCACTTAAATCTTAGGGAACCAGATGAGTACTGAGTTACATAAAGGAGAGAACAAGTCTCAGCTTCACTGAATGATTTGCTCAATCCAATCAGGGTGCAAATGTGGGAACTAGAAGTAAGTGTGTGGCCTTCAGAAAGAGGAAGTCTTGGGGGTTCTATTTAAATGTAGAAGTAAGATTGCTTCGAATCCAACAAATACAGTTGTCGGTACATAGGTCCTCCTTAAGTGTTATGGAGGTTAAAAATGTCCCCAAGCCCTTATGTCCGCCTGTTTGCTGAGCAAATTCTTTTTTTTTTTAAGATTTTATTTATTTATTTATTTATTTATTTAGACAGAGAGAGAGCACAAGCAGGGGGAAGGACAGAGGGAGAGAAGACAGAGAATCCCAGACTCCCCGCAGAGCATGGAGCCTGACACAAAGCTCGATCCCAGGATCATGAGATCAGGACCTGAGCCAAAACCAAGAGTCAGATGCTCAACCAACTGAGCCACCCAGGTGCCCCTGCTCAGCAAATTCTTGGACCATGGATGGCAAAAGCATAAACAGTCATGGGCCTCAGTGTGCACAACTATCACAGATTTCAAAGCCACTGATGTCCTGAGTAACCAGGTTCTCATAGTCTATAAATACCAAGTAGCTGGTCTGACTACATCTCTTAATGTTTCAGCTAGCTACGGGAAATTAAGTATAACATATAGTTAAAATAATAATAATAATAAATAATAATCAAAACATTGATAATGACATAGTAATAATTAGAAGTGCCAGAGCTTTACAGTTTCTAAGAGTTTCAAGTGTACCAACTTATTTAATCCTCACAACAAAACTAAGAGGTAGGTTGTTATCATTGCTACAATAATCCCCATTTTACAGATGAGGCAAATGAGAGAGACAGAAGTATTTAAGTCCAACATACCAACGACTTCTAAATAATGCCTGGCATTATTCTCCCTGCAAATGGACAGGTAGGTGGGTGGGTGGATGGATGGATGGATGTGTGAGTGGGTGGATGGGTAGGTAGATGGGTGGATGGGTGGGTGAGTAGGTGGATGGATGGATGGATGGATGGATGGATGGGTGGATGGATGGATGGATGGATGGATGGATGGATAGATGGATGGGTGGGTGGATGGGTAAATGAAAGCCTGGAAAGAGACAGGAAACAACTAAGACAGTGTCACTGCTATGGTATCCAAGTTGATCCATCATTCACAGTGTGGAGAACTGTTGTGTGGGCTGAGTCATGCAGGAATTGCTGCGGAGGCCAAGAATGGTGGTGATGAATTCAGATACGCCCATCCACATGCAGGCTCCACCACTTACAAGCTGTTTGCCCTTGGTGTGACTTCTCTGAGCCTCAGTTCCTTCTCTATGAAATGGGGGAAATGACTGATCTACTCAGAAGAGCATATGAGGATGGAAGATCATGCTAGCAGACTGTAGGTGCTCTGTAAAGGTATACAGGAAGAATAAGTGGATGAGTCACCAACATAATGGCGTCCCACACATGAAAGGGATCTGAATGAAAGCCAGGATTCTGTGGGTCTCCCTTATGTTATGGTTTGAGCTACAAAATCCCCCAAATGCTACAACACTGTGAAAATCTCCAGATTTATATTTTAAACCCTCATGCATATCATTGGGCGTGTAGTCGGATGCTTTGGCTTTTGCTCACATTCAAGTTATCAAGAATGAACTGTTAATTGTGATCCACCAAGCCAGGTAAACTTCCTAATCTTTCGTGTCTTTAAACTGCAGACTTACACTTTGCCAAAAACAAGTGCATTTCTAAAGTGGGTGAAGGGAGCTGGGTGAAAGCATTTTCACTCGGAGACTACAAGGTTGGGACAGGTATTAGCTTCTTTGTGTTTGCTCCTTAATTTAACCCCTGCACCAGCCTAGGGAGAAGGCTTTAGACAGTGGTTCCATGGGAAGCTTACCCTCAAGATCATGGGATTTTCGAGGGGTAGGTTTATCTGGGTCTCCTATGAGCAGTCCCACTACCTCCTAGGTAAAAATTAGGAACCTGGTCAGAAAAAGCAGATCATTTTAAAGTCTTCGTAGCCTTCATCTTCACTAGATTATACACCAAAAGGTGGCTTCCCCATATTCCCTTGAAGCTCTTTAGAAGCACATTCTTCCCCATCAAAGGGGAGATGAAAAGGGTATTCATGTTGTAAGAGTGAAAGCAAAGGACCTAGGTTATGCCCCACATGGATCAGTACTTAGTAAGATGAAGGGAAGCTGAGTGGTGTAGACCAGCCGCTCTCCCTTCCTCAAATCATCCTATATTTCTCTTATCCCCCACATAGAAAGATGAAACAAATGAATGGCCAGGACATTCATTCCGGGGAACTTTGGGGAGAATGAAACTGGGACACAAAGAAGATGTAAAGAGAAAAATAAAAGGAACACTAAAAAACTAATGTAGAATGTAAAATGTAGAGTAATAAAAGAGCAGCCAAAATGTCTCTGGAAAAGAGAGGGGAGTGCAACCAAGGGTTGCAGTAGATCTTGGAAGATGACCAGGAGCCAGATAAAAGAGAAAAGGCACAGGGTATGTGTGTGCAAATAGGAGAGAGGAAGGGGCTTGGAGATGCAGGGAACAGCAAGAAGCTGGAGGCATGTCCATCACAGCACAAAAGAGAGCCATGGGATACAAAAGGCTGCAGCATCTGGGCAGACTGTGGTCAGCACTCTGTGCCACACCAGGGTCTTACCATAGCATCATCCAGGCCAGAGGTTCTCTGAGTGTGATGCAAAAACCCACTGCCTCAACATCACCCAGAGGCAGTCACTGAAAATTCAGATCCCAAGCCCTTTCCAATGTGTTATGGACTGAATCACGCCCCCCTGCTATGGACTGAATGTTCGTGGCCCCCAAAATGCAGGCATAGGTTGAAGCTCAATCCCAGTGTGATGATGGTATTTGCAGGTGGGGCCTTTGGGAGCGCCTTGGTTTGGATGGGTCATGGGGATGGAGCCCCCATGGTGGGATTAGTGCCCTGTTAATAGGATGCAAAACCCAGAGCGCTCTCTCTCTCTCTCTCTCTCTCTCTGAGGAGGGTACAATGAGAAGTCAGCCATCTGCAACTCAGAAAATGACTCTCACCAATCTGACCATGGTGGCACCATGGGATCTTGGACTTCCAGCCACTAGAACTGTGAGAAATAAACTTCTCTTATTGATGAGCCCCCAGTTTATGGTATTTTTTTATGGCAGCCCATCTGACTGAAACTCCCCAAATTCATGTGAAAGCCTTAACGTCCAGTACTTCAGAGTGACTGTACTTGGAGATAGGACCTCCAACTAGGTAAGTGAAAATACAGCCATTAGGGTGTGCCCTAATCCAATCTGATAGGTGTCCTTATAAAAAGAAGAAATGTGAATGAACAAAGAAACACAAGGAATGCAGCGCACAGAGCAAAGACCACGTGAGGACCCAGGAAGAAGGGGACCACCTGCATGTCAAGGAAAGAGGTCTTGGAAGACACCAACACTGCTGACACCTGAACTTGGGACTTTATCTTCCAGAAACTGTGAGAAAATAAATGTCTGTGATTTAAACCACCCAGTGTGGTATTTTGTTATGGCGGCTCTAGCAAACTAATATATAAGGCTTAACCAATCAACATGGTGGAAAGCACATGACTGGTTCTGGTGCTACCCTTGCCCCAGATGATTCTCATTTATACTAATTCAGTGACCTTCCACCAAGTACTGGGGAGCCATCAGAGAGTGTTAAGCAGGAATCTGATGTTTGTTTTTCGTTTTATAAAGATCTTCATCATCTGCTGTGCTTTACAGTATTTACAACAATGGCCAATTTTATATATAAATTATACATTCTCATGAGCATTTTACGGCTCTCTTATTATAGGTTTCCACACAAAAGCATAAGCTCTGTGAACGTGGAGACCATGCCTTTTTCTGTTCACCTTGGAAAACTCAGCAGTTAGCACAATGGCAGCCTGTCACATGGAGGAACTCAGTGTTTATCTCATGAATACATGAAGGGATACACAAATGAATGCATGCTAACAGGAGTCTGCATGGCAGATTAGAGGACAGGGATCTGAGACAAGATAGCAGAATCTTAGTTAATCCAGATGAGGGGATTATGGCCTGAACTATAATGGTCAAAGGTCACTATGGGGGAGAAGGAACAGAATCAAAAGTCCCTGGAAAATACTTCCTGGATGGGGGAGGGAGTAAATATGCCCAGAGAATTCTATGCTTCCTTCCTGGCACCAAACCTACTACAAATTTGGCCCACCTCCTATCTGTGTAAATAAAGTTTTATTGGAACATGACTGCAGCCATTCATTTATGTATTGTCTGTGGCTGCTTTCTCACTACAAGAGCAGAGTTGAGTAGTTGTGACAGAGACCATATGGCCTGGGGAACCTACAATATTTACTCTCTATCCAGCCAGTTTATAGAAAATGTTTGCTGACCCCTGACTTTGGGGCTCTTTTAAGTCTCTGCTGTTTTAGGAATTACACTGACTTCAGAGAGAGTAGTGAATGATTTCCCTGCCAGCACATCGCTAATTTAAGCAGAGGAAAAATGAAATGTGGGATTTCTGACTTGCAAAGTTGCCACCATGTGCTGGTGGCCACAGAGCACATGAGTGCGGAAATTCCTTACACAGGCCCAGGCAAATACAACAAAGTCTTGGCTTCTGGATCCACACAGCCCCCCAAAAATCTGCTAAGAGCAAAAGGAACTGGGGACAGTTATGACCACCGTGACTGTGAAATTCTGTGATGATGAAGGATGGGGACTCAGCAGAAATAGTAACTGATGGAACAATCAGGGAAAGACATTACCGCACTCAAGCTCTTTGCCATTAACCTCAGCCAGGCTCCAAAAGCACCAGTTTGGGGACATTAAGGGGATCTGTTGATTTTGTTCCAGGGCCACTTCTCACAATTGCCAAAATGCTATAAGGGGAAAAAGTCAGATAAACAAGGCAGAAACAGCAATGGGGAGCTGGCACGAAGACAGGCATGAGGCTGGGTATCAGGGACAGCTATAAACCTCCAGGACTGCAAGATCGGGAAATCAGAAAGTTGAAAAGGCACTTCAAAAAACTCCTCCAATTTCTTGCCCAGTCTGCAGCCAGAGAGGGCTGCCTTCAGATTATCAACAACCGTGAAGACCTTTAATGCCTTATCAACAATCTCCTTAAGGACCAGGCTGACCCTGAGAGACACTGACTGTGTTGATACAATATTCAAATACGGGAAACAGTGATGCATGGTCAGTCTTACCCTAGCCCATCCTCTTCAAGGACAGCTCCACCGTGAACCTCAGCTCTGCACAGACTCAGATTCAAATCCCGACTGAGTAGGGCCCAGACCCTGCAGAGGGGTTCCCAGCATCCCACAGTCAAAGCGCTTATATTCAGAAAGTTCAGGTTTTCCTGTCTCCTTTTCCAACCCAGTGCACAGGGGACTGGAGAAATAATAACCAGTCTGTACGAGTCACGTGAACATCAAGATTGGATATAAGCATGGGTCCAAGGCACCTTGATTTAAATCCCAGGTGACCCAAGGGGGTGACTTCATATACTTCTGCTGGTTCCTTCAGCTGTAAATGAATATAATAATAGCACCTCCCCCCTGAGTTTGTTATGAGGATTACCTGATTTAATAGACACAAAAACACTTCACAAGGGATGGGCTCCCAGCAGGCGCCCTATCAGTAAGTCGTAACTGCTGCCTCCCAGCTTCACCTGCCAGCGAAACACAACGCAAGTGGGAAACTGTGCTAAGCACTGTTCTTTATCACAGTCATCCTCACAGCACTCTCTGAGGCAGAGGCATCACCTATGTTTCTCAGGCGAGGACCCTGAGGCACACAGAAGGGGACATAACATGTTCAAAGGCACACAGCTAGGAAGCAGAGGAATGGGAATGGGAGATTCCGTGGACTATCTGGCTTTGAAGCCCATGAGTTGGACAACCCAGTGCCATCTTGGTATATGCCCAAGACACCCACAGTCCTGGAAGCTGAAACCTTCCTTCCAAGCTTTAAACACAAGTCTAGATAGATGATGAAGCACATCCACTTGGAAGTGCAGGAGAGCAAAAGGCACCGCAGAAGTCCTGGGGCTGTTCACAAAACAGGATATTAACCCAAGCATGGCAGATGCCATGGGCTGTCTAACACAAGAGCTATTCATTCCTGGTCTCCTCCTCTTGTGTTGGCCTCTGACTATAAAAGGCCTAGGCAAGAGAAGACAGAGATCCAACATCCCTAGATTCCTTCTAGTTAAAATAGCCATGCAATCCTGCTTTGGCTAATGAAATAAAAGGAGAACTATGCTGAGAGGCTCCTGGAAAGATTTTTTGTCATTTCAAAAAGGGACAGATGAGGGAGGAGAATGTCTGGGGCTGTACTCCCCTTTCCTTCTTCCTTGAACACAGATACGATGTTGGGAGCTGTGGTCATCCTATTGGGACCAAGAGGCAACAAGCCTATAGCTAAGGATTGTAAAGGAGAACTTCATTTGGAGAACAGAGTGGATCCCTCTTCATAAGTATTGGGGAAAAAAGGTCAGGAATTGATCACCTCCAGGCTTGTTAAATAAATAACAGTTGAAGCCACCATTAGTCAAATCTTCGTTACTTAGAGCTGACAGTAATCTTGGCTGACACTCCAAGGCTGCTCAGAACAACAGGAGAATTAAGTACTTACCATGAACCAGGAAGTGGGCCAGGTGCAGGGGACAGGTCTTTACTCCCCCAAAACATACTTACCCTCTGGGATATCAATTCTCCTTTGTGAAAAAGGAAATAAAACCAGATGTCAGACAAGGTCTGCTTCAGTCTGGAAATTTCACACCCTTTTGTAAGGAGGAACTATTGAAAAGGATTTGAGCAGTAGTGTGACATGAAAAAGGCAGAGTATGCATACAAGAAATCATCTGGAAAGGCAGTTAAAGATGGCCTCAGGATTGACATATGATTCTCTCATGGTTTCTGAATTCATGTTAAGGTATGCAAATGAAGTGTTAACAAATATCCCGCTTCTACAGGGCTACCATATTTGGGACCCTTACAAGGTTTCTAGCATATATGTCATTTCTTCCTCATGACAACCCTATGAAATTAATAGGATTACTCTACTGAACAAAAGATAAAGCTCAGACTTCAAAAGTCTAAGTCAATCCAGGACCTCACAGCCAAACGTAACTGTGATCTAAACTCCTTCTATGGGCCATGGGCACAGTGACCTTGTTCCCTGATTCTTCTTGAAACCAGTATGTACTCAAAATGATGCTCTTACCTCCACTGCAGTCAACCCACCAGGGTGGGAAAGAGTTGCTAAGAGCCACCCACCTAGAGCAGCATGACTCATGTGGCCATCATCCCGCTTGAATGACACAGATACCATTATGGAAAACTGGCTCAACATCATGGTTGGTTTGATAGGTACAAACACTAATAATGATTAGTATATATCTCCACCCATCCAATGTCAATACTTCCAGGATCAAATGTATACATTCTTCAATTCTCCTCTTTCCCCCTCCACTGACTTCCACTTTATCATACACTGAAGGTTGTTTGGGGACAGCACAGTTTGTTCCATTGCTCTTTGCATTTATTTTTGTTCTTGTAGTTCTACAGAATGCTTTCCTATTTGGTAGAGCAAGTCACATCCAAGTTCTTTCAAGGATTCAAGAGGGTGGGGATTAAGGCCCCAGTGTTCCGCCATAAACTAAGTCATCTCCAAGAGAGGCAGTCTTACTGCTGAGCACATATTTGCAAGGAGTCAGGAGAGAACTGTAGAGCTATGGGTCTCTAACCCGCCTCCTGAGGACCCAGGGCTAGAATGGTGCCCCAGGGCACAGGTCAGAGGTGGACAGGGTGAAAACCAGGGCAAGGAGTAAGGCTCTGGACGCCCAACCCATGAGTCAATCCAAGTGGTGCTCCTCTGGGTCTACTATCAATATAGGGAGTTTCTGTTCAATTTCACTTAAAAAACAGGGAGTTGGTGCCTTTCCATAAGTATGGAAAAGGAAATGCTATCCATCTAGGAAGCACCAGCCTGTGATACAAAGAAGCAAAGTGGGTCAAGATGCAGACATAAGAGAAGGTAGATCCAGAGCACATCTGGATGAGGGGCCACATTAGGGCAGATGATTGTAGTAATACGGACAGTTACAGCAGATAATAGTAACAACAACAGTAAGGACCAACATTTACTGGGCACTTAAAAAAAAAGTTTTATACTACACCCTTAAGGTGTATTATCTCATTTAATTTGCTCTGCAATTATACAAGGTAAGTTCTTGCCACCTATGTTTACAGGCAAGGAGCCAGACGCAGAGGGCTTAAGGAGCTGTATTCACTCATTCCACACCAGATATTATCTGTCAAAACCGTAGGCCTGTCCCCACTAGATAAGACAAATGAAGAAGGTGGGCAACATCCTTGACTTCAAGAAGGCTGCAAGGGTAGCATTAAGGACAGGAGATGGCTAAGACATCACTAAGCAAATGTCAACCAAGCAAATATGGGAGGTGGACATGATGCCCAGGAAGGGTTCTTCACTCCCTCCTGAGCTGGGCATGGGCATGTTCTTGGTCTGCTTGTTCAGTTCCCAGGGAGGAACCTCACAAACAGCCCCCCTCTCAGATCCAGACCTCCATCCAGAGCACGGCTTCTCAAAGACCTCCCCACAGGGTTCAGATGCCAACAGAGATCACACGTACCCCCTCGGAGCAAGAGCTCCATGAGCAACTCTGAGCCCTCCAGCCTCAAGAAAACCCACAGGCAGGGGTCCCTTTCAGTGTCATCTAAACACATAAAGAGTTAGCCTTAGCATTCAGGTTGAGGGAATGTTCTGAGAAAGGAGACAAGGCAGCCAGGAGGTTTGCTGGAGCTGCAGTGTGACTCGAGATGGAAAAAACCAGGATGGAAGGGTTTCAGGATTCTCTGCCATCATCCCAACAGAGATCCTTGGGGCTGGAAGGCAGTGGGCCCGCTGCCCGGATCGCTAGAAAAACAAGCCAGAGCCTATTCTCGTGGAAAAGGCATCCGCACATTCTGGAATGCTGCATCAGGTGGCGAGACAGGCACACAGCCCGCCCCGGGCCCCGGAGTGGGGCAGCCGCCACGGCGGAAAACATGTCCCTCTGTCCCCTGGTGCTCAGGACCTGCCTGCCCCACTGTAACACTTCAGCGAGGGCAGAAGAACGCACCCGGAGGTCGGGACAAACTACGGGCTGTGCTCATTGTTTAAAGAACAATTAATGAAGAAATAGCAGCACGCTGGAATCATCAGCTCGAGGGCAATTTTGCAATTAAGAAAATTAAAGGCTGCAGCTTCAGGAGACAAAGTGTCAAGTCTAAAGCAGGAAGAGAAAAGCATACACAAACTGAGCCCGGCTGGGCTCTCATGGCTTCCAAGTAAATATTGGGGCACCATGTGGGTGGGCCTGCATCGGGGGGGGGAGGAAGGAGAGGCATTTACTGATGCTCACATGGTCTGCACCCCACCCAGCATCACTCCATGACCCTTCCTCATCCCTGTGCAGTGGGTGCATAGGAAGCACCAGATTCTTCCAGACACGTCATCTCAAGTCATCCCCACCTTCCTGGGACGGGATAGTCGTATCCCCAATTCACAGATGCTACGCTGTGGACTACGTAAGGCCAATGACTTTGCCTTAAGATCCCAAGGTGAGTAAGAGGCCGTGTTACAAGAGGCACTCAGGGTTGTCCACGTCCAGATGCCTTGTTCTCTTCACTCTGAAACCTTGTTCTTAAATTCTGCTGAGCTTCCTCTCTGGAATCCTCTTTTGTGCTTGTGGGTCCATTCTCACCACCGGCAAATGCAATCTCCATTCTTAGGCCCATCAGGGTGCTGCCACTCAACCCCCTGTCTCCGCCCAGCCCACTCTTCACTTCATGAAGCCACAGGCAGCCAGTGGAAGCTCGAGGAACTGCAAACGGCTGACACCTCTCTCCTGCCCTGCCGGTCCGCTGGGCCCCTAGCTTCTTGCTCAGCCCTCACGTTCACCTGGGTAGTAGAGAGGAAGGCCCCTACAAGTCATCGAGAAGACTGGCCCCTGCTCTTGACACCTCGTTTCTAGCAATGCAACTAATGGCAGGTCAAAGCAAGCAAGACAGCTGCACTGTGACCCAGTTAAAGAGACTGGGTCAGAATCTCAGGTGGAGGAAGTAGGTCAGCATCAGGCTGAGAGGGAAGGAAGCCTGCACGTCAGACTGGAAAAGCTTTGTGAGTAAGTGAGAACAGGATGCAGTGCCCAAGAAAGGGCAATGCTATCAGGTGGGCAGGGACATCCCGAGTTTGTGTAAGAATCAAGAAGCGGGGGGGCACCAGAAAGCCCACTCACGTGGAGGAGCTGGTCTCTGGCACTGGAAGACATTAACTGGTGTGTGCTTGAGGAATTAATGATGGAACAACTGAATTCAAAACACTAAAAAAAAAAAAAAAAAATGGATGCTGTCTCTTCCAGGATGAGAGGTAATGGGAGATAAAGACATCTACGCCAATGCAACTAGAGTGGGTTGTAAGAAGCCTCTCTACTTTCAAAGCTCCCAGTTAACTATACAGAGCGCTGGGATGTTCTGTTTCATTTACTTTGTCTAGTTCGGGAGAGAAGAGAATGTCATTCTCTGCTGTGAAAGTGTTTTTCTTCCCTTAATAAGTATGGTGTGGCAAATTTATAGAAGCCTGGCTTTGATGATTCAGGATCAGGCAGTCATGCCATCAGTGAAACCGTGCCTATCATTACACAGAAATGTGTATTAAGGAGGCATGACAAAGCAGGAAGAAGGGAAGCAGGTCCCAGAACTAAAGATGGTGAAAACGCCACTTCCTGGTTGTTCTCTAGCAACTCACCCCTTCACTCAAAAGGCAAACTCCAAGTAAGTCCCTTGGTCATTAAAGGTCTATGGAATCATTGTCTTCCCCAAATATTGGTCAGAAGATTGTGCCTGGCCTATGCTATAAATCTGCAGGAGGAACTGAAAACCATAGTCTGTGATTCACCACATGCTACCTTATACTAGTGATTGACCAGTCAGCCCTAGTATTCACCTGGGGGTGAACAGAAATAAAACCTTCTCCAGAAATGCAAAACAAATTAAAAACATCCTTGGGGCAATATTGCTGAAATATTGAACCTGAATGTACTCCAGCCTCTAGATCTGTGCTATGCAATAGAGTAGCCACCAGACACATGTGATTTCTTAAATTTACATTAATTAAGTAAAATAAAAAACCCATTCCCTTGGTTGTACGAGCCACATTTCAAGTGCTCAATCATCACATGTGGCAAATGGTTACCATACTGGATAACGTATCTAGAACATTTTCATCATCACAGAAAGTTCTATTGGACAGCATTGCCTTAGACCTAAGTTTTAGTCTTTCATAGATACAAAGGACAGAGACCAAGGTAAATGACATTATAAGAAAAAAATCACCTTTAAAAAAGGGGGGGGGCTGGGTGGCTCAGTGGGTTAAGCAACCATCTTTGGCTCAGGTCATGATCTCAGAGTCCTGGGATCAAGCCCCATATCGGGCTCCCTGTTGATCAGGGAGCCTGCTTCTCCTTCTCTCTCTGCCACTAACCCCGGCTTGTGCTCTCTCTCTCTCTCTCTCTGTCAAATGAATAAATAAAATCTTAAAAGAAAAAAAAAAAAAAGAACACAATCAGACAACTCCAGCATGTGGGAATATTTGTAACCCAACTGGCCTATACCCTCCAATAGTCAATGTTATGAGCAGAGGGCTGGGAAGAGAAAGTTGAAGGACCGTGATAGACCGTGTCATGCAGCCGTGCAAGATTCAGAACCAAATGGTGGGGTGTAGCTTGCCAATATCCAGTGAGCTGTGGTACTCCGTGAGCTCACACTAAATCCTTTCACTAGCTAGTATATATGCATGTGTGTATAGTTTTCCTTTTTCCAACAGCCAGGCTACTTAAGACTTTATTCTTTAACTAAAACAGTCAGGCAGGCTATTTCTAGCACACATCTGTCGTCTCATGGGACCTCAACTTTTACTCTGCTACACTTAAACCACTTTTCTTATTTCAAATTTAGACTTTCATCCAGCAAGTAAATATCAAGCATTACCATTCATTTCTGCCTACCAACTTGTTCACTTTCCATAAAACAACCATCTCTGTATTATATTGGTTTTTGTTTGAGATCCATTCAAGTGCTTTATTCCATTTTCCTGCATTGTTTAAAATAAAGGAAAAATGGAGAAAATAAATATGCTAATATTAGCCATAATACAATTAAGAAAAGCATGGAAACAGCATGAAGTAAACCAAACCTCTTCAGTGTGGTTTAGATGCATATTGGAAATAAGCTAGTTGATTATAAGCATAATTCTGAGGGAAAAGAAAATAACTTAAAAATCTATGAAACACTGGTAATTTCTTATTGAAGGTTATATAACCAAAAGATAAAGAGTTAAAATAGAGGAAATGGAGATATTTTACAAAGTTATAGATTCAGAGTCCATATCACTAAAATGTTCTATTGATCCTCTAGAGAATTCCATAAGCTTATACATCATCTCATAGTTTTCTCCAGATTCTTAGTTAAGAAAATTTAAAAACCTGAGGGATGCCTGGGTCACTCAGTTGGTTAAGCGTCTGCCTTTGGCTCAGGTTGTGATCCCAGGGTCCTGGGATGGAGACCCGTGTCAGGCTCCCTGCTGAGTCTGCTTCTCCCTCTGACTCTCCCTCTGTGCTCTCCCCCTCTCTCTCTCTCTCAAATAAACAAAATCTTAAAAAAGAAAAAAGAAAATTAAAAAACCAGACCTAGTCCTTCTCCTGTCAACTTAAAAAACTAATTTGTATAGAGCAGAAATCAGTAAAATTGAAAACAAGAAATCAGTAGAGTAAATCAATGAAACCAAAAGTTGGTTCTTTGAAAAGACCAATAAAACCAATAAGCATCTAGCCAGGCTAAGGAAAAAGAAAATAAAGGACACAAATTACCAATACAAGAAGTGAAAGAGAGGACATCACTACAGATCCCATGGACATTAAAAGGATAATATAGGAATCTTATGTTACATCTCCATGCCCACAAATTTGATAATCTAGATGAAATGGACCAATTCCTTGAAAGACACAATCAGCCAAAATTCACACAAAATGAAACAGATAATTTGAATAGGCCTGTATCTATTAAATAAATTGAATCGATAATTAATAACCTTCCAAAATAAGAAGCACCAGGCCTAGATGGGTTCACTGGTGAATTCTAACAAACATTTAAGGACGAAATTATTTACCAATTTCCTACAGTATCTTTCAGAAGATAGAAACAGAGGGAATACTTCCAAATTGATTCTATGAAGCCTGCATTACCCTAAAACCATAACCAAAGACATTACAAGAAACTACAGACCAATGTCTTTGATAAATACAGATGTAAAAGTCCTCAACAAGACATTAGCAAAGTGAATCTAACAATGTATAAGAAGAATTATACACCACAGCTAACTGGGATTTACCCCATGTATACAAGGTTGGTTCAACATTCAAAAATCAATTAATATAATCCATCATATCATTAGGTTAAAGAAGAAAAAGCATGTGAATAATATATCTATAGATACAGAAAAAGCATTTGACAAAATCTAACTCTGTTCCTGATAAAATCTCAGGAAATGAAAATGATAAAAGTCCTAGAAGATAACACAGGAAAAAATATAGATGGCCATGGGTTTGGTGATGCCCTTTTAGATACAACCTCAAAGGCACAATCCATGAAAGAAAGAATGATAAATTGAACTTCATTAAAATTAACATTTTTTGCTCTGCAAAAGACACTGTCAAGAGAATGTAAAGATAGCCACAGAACGGGAGAAAATATTTGCAAAGGACATATCTGATAAAAGGTTGCTATCCAAAATGTATAAAGATCTAGAGTCTAAAGCTCAACAATAAGAAGACAAACAACCCAATTTAAAAAATGGGCCAAGTACCTTAATAAATACCTCACCAAAGAAAATATACAGATGGCAAATTATCATATGAAACCACATCGTATGTCATCAGGGAAATATTAAAACAACTATGCATTACCAATGCACACCTATTACACCAGAACACTGACAACACCAAATGCTGGTGAGGATGCGGAGCAAAACAGGAATTCTCACTCATGGCTGGGGGGAATACAGAAAGGCACAGCCATTGTGGAAGACAATTTGGCAATTTCTCACAAAACTAAACATGCTCTTACCATATGATCCAGCAATCATACTCCTTGGCATTTACCCATAAGAAGCTGAAAACTTATGGTCACAGAAAAACCTTCACGTGGATGTTTATAGCAGCTTTGTTCATAATTTCCAAAACTTGGAAGCAACCGAGATGTCCCTCAGATGGTAAGTGGATAAATAAAATGTGATACAGCCAAGGTAATATTACTCAGTGCCAAAGAGAAATGAGCTATTAAGCCATGAATGACATGGAAGAACCTTAAATACAGGGGCGCCTGGGTGGCTCAGATGGTTAAGCGTCTGCCTTCGGCTCAGGTCATGATCCCAGGGTCCTGGGATCGAGTCCCGCATCGGGCTCCCTGCTCCTTGGGAGCCTGCTTCTCCCTCTGCTTCTCTCTCTCTCTCTCTCTCTCTCTCTCCCTCTCTCTCTCTCTCCTCCTCTGTCTCTCATGAATAAATAATTAAATAAATCTTTTTAAAAAAAAGAACCTTAAATACATATTACTAAGTGAAGTAAGTCAATCATACTGTATGATTTCAACTATATGACATTCTGAAAGAGGCAAAACTGTGGAAACAGTAAAAAGATCAGTGGTTGTCAGGGGTTGGGTGAAAGAAAGGGATGAATAGGAGGAGTACAGAGGATTTTCAGAACAGTAAGAATATTCTGTATGATACTATAACGGTGGATTTATTTTATTATAAATTTGTGCAAACCCATAGTATGTCAACACCAAGAATGAACCTTACGGAAACTATGGGCTCTAGGTGATAATGATGTGTCAGTGTAGGTCCATCAATTATAACAAATGTACCAGTCTGGTGGGGGAATACTGATGATATGGGAGGCTAAGCATGTCGGGGGTAGGAGGTCTATGAGAAATCTCTGCACCTTCTCTTACTTTTGCTGTGAACCTAAAACTGCTCCAAAAAAGTCTATTAAAAACATTTTTTAAAAAAGAAATACATTACACTTTGATTGGATTCTACATAAAAACATAGCTATAAGCAAATTTCTGGAACAACTGGGGAAATACAAATGTGGAATATACACTGAGTGGTATTATGGAATTGTCAACTTTCTTCAGTATGATGATGTCAATGGAGTCAGACTGAAGAATATCTTTTCCTAGGTAAAGTATGCTCAAGTATTTGGGTTGTACTGTCGTGGAATCAGCAACTTATTTTCAAATGATCTAGGAAAATACACGTATATTCATACGCAGATAAAGCAAATATTCCAAAATATTAACAACTCTTAAATCTAGGTATAGGAAATGTGAGTGTTCACTGCTCCTTTCTTCAACTTTTGTCTGATTGAAGATTTTCATAATAAAATTTTTGTGAAACCGCCTCCCTAAGGAATTTACAGAACCTGACATGTGTCAAAACTCTAAGGCAGTTTGTATTTGAAAGTCCTTTTTGCTTTTCTTACCTAGTAATGGAACATTTCCATTCCTCTAACACTATTTTATTTACGTGTGTCAAAGAGATCAAACGAGAAGAATAACTTTATTGTGCCTTCTGACTCATCAGCTTTTAGCTTTTCATGACTCATTATCCATGGACAGAAGAAAGCCTGCACATTTTACTGACATGAAATTTTCATATACTTCTCCCAGTTCCAAGGGAATCAATTCTATTATGATCCCACTTCAACTGTTTCCTTTATTCTTTCTCTATTCTTCCTTCTTTCTGAAAGGGTGCTGCTGAAATTTACATGTAATATGAGTGCACCCCTCAATTACCATAACAGGCACTTCCTTCCTCCTGCACCTATTACAACTCACTTTTTATTTCAGCCAGCTCAAATAAGAAAGCCTCCTCTTAAACTCCAAACCTTGAAATTAAAAACTGTAAGAAAATATTTTAATTGAGGGGCACCTGGGTGGCTCAGCATCGGGCTCCCTGCTCAGCGGGAAGCCTGCTTCTCCCTCTCCCACTCCCCCTGCTTGTGTTCCCTCTCTTGCTGTGTCTCTCTCTGTCAAATAAATAAATAAAATCTTTAAAAAAAAAAGAAAATATTTTAATTGAAATTTAGAACAGTTTCCCCATGTCAGGAAAAGCTCCTGGAATGAATGAATTCCACAATAAAGAGTTTAAAAGGTGCTGCCATGGTCCGACCTAGGAAAGGGAAGGCAGGACTTTGTATAGGGCAGCCAGTGGCCAGGCACATCTCTGAAGAGACCCAAGTAGCGTAGGGGGCAGCTAATTTAACACGAAACCTGGGTGCCGATCGGGGAAGGCAACATGCATCTGTATGGTACACAGATCCCTCATGTTTTAGGACTAGGGAAAACAAGTAGGGAGAGAAGGGTAAGGAAAACAAGAAAGCATTAAGCCCATCCATTACAGACAGACAATGGACTCATCTTGATACCAAGAGATGGACATAAAGCCCTTCACCCTAGAACTTTAAGTGTCAGAGATTCCTTGATTAATGCTGTAACCTCATTCGCCTTGAAGGTGGCATAGGACAGACACGGGATTAGAATGAGCAGATCTAATTTTTCTGAATCTACATGCTAATGCTACCTAATATCACTGAGGGAAGTAGGGGTACGAATGTCATCCACAGGTTTTTAACAGGCTTGGGTGACAGTTTCTAACATAAAGCTTCAGGCATATTCTACAAGTAGCAGCATTAATTGGGAAAACATAGTAATAGCTGCAATGCAACCAGCAAAAGACCTGACATGTATTCCTGGGTCCATGTATTCACTAGTCACGAAGTCAGCACCTGGGATGTGTGGCCAGCATGCAGGGGCTGACGTTCCAGAGGTCAGCAAAAGTAGACATGCTCTCTTGCACATGGAGCATGCAAGCTAATGAAGAAGGTACTAAAGTAACTACAGAAATCATTGTAAATTTAAAGATAAGGATCATGCAAGGGCACCTGGGTGGCTCAGTTGGTTAAGCATCTGCCTTCAGCTCAGGTCTTGATCCCAAGGTCCTGGGATCGAGCCCAGCATCGGCACCGGGCTCCCTGCTCAGCAGGGAGCCTGCTTCTCCCTCTGCTCCTCCCCCAGCTCATGCTCACTTGCACATGCATGTTCTCTCCCTCTCAAATAAATAAATAAAATCTTTTAAAAACAATAAGGATCACTGCTATGAATGACATTAAGAGTTGAGCTGAATTCTGAAAAACATAAATGGGAAGAAGCCAGCTGTCTCTCAGGCAGAGGCCCTAAGACAGGAGAAAACATGTAGCTTTAGTACGATGTTTTCTATATGTTCTGGAATACACATCACAAGCACATCATAAAAACCACACACACATACACACACACACACACACACACACACACACACACAGGCACATAAATATTGTATCCTGTGTTCATGTTATATTTACACATTAAATAATAGCTCAAGTCTCAGTATATTTAGATGCCAGAGCTCACTGTGGATGTGGGTAAGTGTAATTCTCTACTTCAAATGGTCTTCTTGATAACATTTTTAATTTACTGTATTATTTAATTAGATCAACTTTGTTTTATAACTTGTAATGTGGCTGGAAAAGGCTTCTATTTGATTTCATTCATATTTTAATTATCAACATTGTCTTCAATCTGTGGTTTCCTTGCAGGATGTTTTAGAGTTCATTTGGTGAAGGCTGTTTAATTAGAACAAAATGTGATAACCCGCAAATGTACATAACTGGGCCCTGTAAATGATCTAGTGCCACAATAAAGTGAATCTGAACGGACAAGTAAGGACACCACTCTAACTGGCCTTAGTAAGAGCATCCCCCCCAGGACACCTGTCACACTGCACATGACCACCTGACAGGCAGACAGGTGAGGGCACCAATATTGTGCCGAATATTAAATATTAAAAAGCCCAATTTCTTACTTTATAATTATAAAACCAATACACATAAAACTTCTAGCATTTTCTGTCTGAGCTCCAATGAACTCCCTTAAGCAATCCTGGAATGTGTGCCTCTCACTCCAGAAGCCACTGCTTTGGGAAACAAAGGAGTAGAGAGTAGGGAGAATGTGGGGCTGAGCGACAGAAAGATTGTCATAAACGCAACACTGAAGCACATGCTCTTAATGGCACCTGACCATCTCCAAGGGCTTCCTAGTGAGAGGTGGGAGGTGTAGGATCATATCTGCATGTTGAGAAATTCCAATGGACCTTAGACTGGGGAGAGGGTGCGGCTGGCATGTGTGGGGGGATCAGTCAGGAGACTGTCCCCGTAACTCAGCGGAGCCTCACCAGGCTCATGATGAGGAGGATAGAGATTGAAGATTCAGAGGATAGAGATGGCCTGGTGATGGGGTGGCGAGACGTGTGAAAATTAATCAAGGGAAACCTCCCTGAACTGGAGTCGGAATAGCCAGCCAGCAAGGGCACTCTCAGACTCCACCACTAGTCAACTGCAGACCCAACCAGAAGAGATGCACCTTGTGAGTCCTACCTAGCAAGTCAAGCCCATACTACTTCACTACCCCAGAAGGAGGACAGATTCTCTCCTCCCTCAGCAACAGCCCAGCCAATGGGAGACTGTCACGGCTCAGCCAATGAGAAGCCACTACACTTCATTTTCCCTGATACTCCAATGGACTTTGAGTTTACAACAGCCCTCCCAACTCCCCCTTCCCTCTATAAAGAGCATTCCTCTCCTTTGTTCTGGGGCTTGCATGTCCCAGTTGCAATTCTCTGCCACGTTTGAATAAACCCATTTGCTTATAGAATAACTGAGGGTTTTATTTTTAAGGTTAACAGAGGCATATATATGAGAAGAGTGACTTCTGCTCCTGGCTGAAGAAAATGAATGGAGAATCTGAAACTAAGTGTTAAGAATAAAAAGTACTGACCCATATCCAGCCTGACCCAACCCACAGCCACACCCTCATAGCGACAGAACAATCCATAAAAAAATCCAAAAAACAAAGGTCTGAAATCTTTTCATGTCATTTCCTTGCTTCAAGATCTTGTAAGATGCCATGGTGCCAAGAGGAGGAAGCACAGCATCCTTGGTATGCCCGATACAATTCTCCAGGATAAAGTCCCTGCTACTTCTCCAGGCTTTTGTCCTGCTCCTTCCCACGAGAGCCTATATTCTACCAGAAATATATACCTCAGGGAGCTCCAAACTCTTACAACCATGTCCTTTCTAACTGCTAAGAGATGGTCACTCTTGAGATAGAAACAATAAGGAATCAAAGCCATTGCTCCAAGCAGATTCTGCCTAATGTCTTTTAAAGCAATTTCCTAAAGGCTCTCTGGATACTGAGGGCAGCTATTTGCTGCCAAAGAGAATAATGCACTAGTAATTCAGTAGCATACAACCAAGAGATCAGCCATCATCAGAGCAATTAAGAAACAACAGCAAAAACAAATAAGAACAGAACTGTCTTTGACCAACTGATAGTTATTTTTGGATTACTTCTTTTTTTTTTTTTTAACCTACCAATATGAGAGAGAGAGAGAGAGAGAGAGAGAATGCACGAGTGAGTGCAAGAGCACGATTGTCTACTGGGTTGTAATTTTATTGTTTTAACTCAGTCCAAGCATTATGTAAATTGTGCATAAACTATAAACACAAGCCACCCCTGGGGATCACAGTGCTACAAAGAGTGCCTTGGGATGGATTTGTTATGCACATTACATAAAGATCAGTATTTCATGTTTTATTTGACTTTCTCAACTTGTCTTGGAGAAAAGTTTAAATAGATTTCAGTGATTCTATCTGAGAGTTGCAAAACCATTGCATGGAGTCAGCCAGACAACAGGAAGTAAACACAGCCCTGGTTCCTTCTTTCCAGCGTGGAGGGCTGAAATGTGCCCAGTGGAATCCAGTGGGCAGTGCCACCTGCGTCATTTGTGGTGGAGATGATGATGATGATGATGGAGATGGCTGAGCAGAGTGAGCACTTTTAAGACAGACTCCAAAGAACATGCCAGCTCTACTATTCCTTAACTGCGTGACTTTGGGCAAATTATTTATTCTCTGAGTTTCAGTTCCTCTGGTGCAGAATGAAAATAATAAACCTACCTATCTCACACAGCTATAATAGGGACAAAGGAGAAAAGGTCAAGTTGTAAGTACAGAGCCCAGCGTCTAAAGGGGACTCAGTCATAGTTCCCTCTTCTTGGGTAGGTTTTATTGGTCTTCCTCTTCCTGCTTCTCTTATCCTTCTGTAGGAAAGAATTCAAATGCTCTAACTGGGGAGTCATATCAAAACTCATGCATTCAACTACAATCTTCACGCCAATAACACCTGTATTTCCGTCCTCAACCCAGACCTCTCCCAATAGCCACAGACTCTGTGGGTGGCTCCTGAGGAGACACCATATTGCAGCTCTAAAAGCTTAGCCCTTTCTCCATTCCTCTATGTTTGTGAGTAGCATCATTACCTATCCATCTTGTCTCCCCCAAAGGAATCCCAGAGTCATCCAGATTCACCATGCTCCCTTAACACCCAAAGCGAATCCATCACCAAGATTTGTCAATCCGAGACCTGCAACAGTTCTAGAATTTGCTCACTCCATCTCCAGGCCCAACATATCTTAACCTGGAAAACAAAATACTGACAACACAAAATCTGGAGAGGATGTGGAGAATTCTCTCATTCATTGCTCATGGGAATGCAAAATGGCACAGCCACCGTGGAAGACAGATAGGCAGCTCCTTACAAAACTAAACATATTCTTACCCTATGATCCAGCAACCATGCTCCTTGGTATTTACCTAATGAGCTGAAAAGGTGACCGCGTGAAAACCTGCACACCGATGTTTACAGCAACTTGTAATTGCCAAAACTTGGGAACCCACCAAGATTCCTTCAGTAGGTGAACAGAAAAACTGGTATATCTGGATAATGAAATACTATTCAGCATTAAAAAGAAATGAATTATCAAGTCATAAAACACATGGAGGAAACTTAAATGCACATCACCAAGTGAAAGAAGCTAATCTGAGAAGGCTACACGCTGTAGGATTCCAATTCTATGACATTCTGGAAAAGGCAAAACTATGAAAACAGTAAAAGGATTCATGACTGCTGGGGGTTGAAGGAGGAATAGATGAGAAGGCAGAGCGTGGAGAATTTGTAGGGCAGGGAAACTATTCTGTAGGATTCTAAGATGGTGGATACAAGTCATTATAAATTTGCCCAAACCCATAGAATATACACCACCAAGAGTAAACCCTGATGTAGACTATGGACTTTCAGTGCTAATGATGTTGCCAGTGTGAGTTCACCACCTGTAAGAGATGTATCACTGGGGTAAAGGATGTGGGTAGTGGGGAATGTTGTGCATGTGGGGGGTAGGGAATATATGGGAACTCTCTGAACTTTCTGCTCAGTGTTGCCATGAACCTAAAACTGCTCTAAAAAGTAAAGTCTCTTAAAAATAAACAAGAAACAAAATAGCCTCCCATCCAGCTCTGTGGGCCCATCATAGCCCTTTCTAATAATCCACCACAAAGCTTAAGAATGATTCCTAAATAAAAAACCTGATCAGGGTACTCCAATACCAAAATCCGTCCCTTGCTTTTCAATAGTCTACAAATTAAAGGGCTCTGGACAAAGGGTTTAGCAAGTGTCTTTCCCCTTCTGCCTGAAGAACGTGACCACTGGATAAACTTTCTAGTCCGTTTCCCTGGAAACAGAGAATGATGGTTTGTGTCCACTATATCACTAACAACACTGCTTCCTGTGAAATGACCCACTGGGCAGACTCTACCTGGACTGGGAGAACTATGGATATTTGATGGGGTGCCTTTCATGGGATTCCCAAAGTGTGGCGATACATCTGACTTCAGGGACCCTAGAAGTGATGCCTATGGAGTTTCTACGAGAGATACATGGCTCCTGAAAAGCATGAGGCCCTTTAAGCCAGAGTGGACCTTGCGTCATCCAATGCAGGTTGTTCCTCTTGGCACCTGAGCTGTCTGCAGTGTGGTTGCTGCAAAGGCTCCTGCTGAAGAAGAACACTTATGGATCCTACAGGGCAGGAGCACCTACAGCTCCTAGAGGGCAGGTGCACCTATGGCTCCTGAGAGGGCAGGTGCCAGGTATGGTCTACAGTTGGCCTGTAAATCTGAATGTCTAGGGGAGACTAAGAAGATCCTCTGGTTGGCCCTTGCTTCTCTTTCAAGCCTCACATCTGCTCCCTTGCCAGTGTGAGTTCATCACCTATAAGAGATGTATCACTGGGGTAGAGGATGTGGATAATGGGGGATGTTGTGTGGGGGGGGGTAGGGAATATATGGGAACTCTCTGTACTTTCTGCTCCCTTTCTACCCTATTCAGTAGGATGAATTACTGACATTTGCCAGCAAGTGTCATGTGATCTCATTCCTCCAAACCTTCCTGCATGTCTTCACCTCTTCATTGTCACCTTCCCAGGCTCCCCATGGTTACCTCCTTGGGGAAATCCTACCCAGACCATGTCCCACACTGAGTGAAGCACTCCTTCATTTGGCTCCCACTTCACCACTGATCTTCCTTGCCCTATATCATCATCATCTGTTTGTCTATTTACCTGTGTGTTCACTATGAACCACCCCCCCAACCCTTGAGAGTTCCAAGATCTGCCTCTTGGTGGTTGCCAAAGCCATTTTTGTAAAGGTGAGCTGATCAGGTCAGTCACAATGGTGGGCATTGCCAGTTTCTTACCCAATATCCACCCTCATTAAAGATTTCTCTGTTTTTTTTTTTTTTTTCTGGCACAACCACATGCCCAAATAAGCACATCTTGAGATGCCCTTTTGGTCAGTGGTGGCCATGAGACCTGGTTCAGACCAAGGAGATGTTAGTGAAAGTCTACTGGATGGGATTATGAGAAAGCTACTGTTCTCTTGATCAAAAGAGATAAACTTGGCTGACACACACCAATTCCTCTCCCCCCTTCTTGCTCCCTATACATCTGGAATATGGACACCATGCCCGATGGTAGAGAAGAGGTCTTACAAGCATGAATCTGAAAAAGAAAGCTCCACACCAAAGATGGCAGAGGAGGAAGCTTGGGGAGCCTGGGTCCTTGATTTCCCACGAAAAACTATACAAGGCAGACCCATGGTTGCATGAAAAAAACACAACTCTATTTGGATATGCCACTGTTACTGGATTTCTGTTGCTATAGCTGAAGCCAGTTCTGACTGATGCACAACTACACATAGTTTCTTCTCCCACAACAAGCTACAATCTCAACCCATTCCCATGACACCTCTTTCCATCCCAAAGCCTGCAAACCTTATCACTCCCACCTCCTGCCACCTCCTCATCACCACATATTCTCAGAGACCCAGCCATTCCAGCTGGTCTAGTAACAAGTCCCCGGGAAACCCCATCTTTAAGCAGGTCCCAATCTTTGCATGGGTTCTTCTTCTGCCTCAGGATGGCCCTTCCCCCACCAGCCTCACCTGGCCTATCAGAACCAAGGTAAACATCACCTCCTCCACAGAGCCTTCCTTGATTCTGTAGTTTCTTCCTTCCCTGAACTTCCAGAGAGCACCCCATGGCTGCTTTTGCTATAGCAATTAATGAATCACTTTTAGATTGTCTGTCTTAATCATCTGCCTTCTCATCCATAACTTGAAACCTGTAGAGCAGTGGTCTAGCCTTATCGGGCTAGACCTCTGCTCAAAATATATTTAAAGGTACTTCTAAATATACTACCTCTACTCACTAAAGTTGTGATCTTTATCTTCTCTAAATTATTTATCCGTAAAATAGAGATAGCCCTAGGGCCACCAGATAACACAACTCCAAGGGACAGTGCACTGCAGGTGACAAGTGCCCCACCCTCAGGTGTGTGTAGAATAAAATGAATTGTATCCCCGGAGTTGAGCACTTTACAGATGAAATACTTAAATGCATGCAAAGTGCTTAACATAATGCCTGCTAAAATAAGTTCAATAACATTAGCTATTGGGAGGACGATGAAGATGATGATTGTATCTTTCTTTGTATCCTCAGCACTAGACTTGGCCCAAGGTAGGTGCTTAGTAACATTTCCAGGATGAATAAATGACAGGAAATCCAAGTTTTGGTTCTAAATTATAATGCACTCTGAAGTCTCAGCCCAAAAGGGCACAGAATCAAATGGTATCCCTGGGTACCTAATTTTTCCCACCAAAATAACTCCTGATGTTTATCCCCTGGAGTTTACCCTATTAGGCAGGCTCAATGTGTGCTTCTGAGCAAGTGAGACGCTGGGGCAGGAACTTTCCAGAGCGGTTCTCCTGGGGACCAACTATGCAGGCTGGACTGGGCAAATAATAAAGCAAGCTAAACAATGTGGCCATTAGCTGGGTCTGGATGCCCAGACCCTGGGACCTGGGGAGTGGAGCTCTGAATCTATCACTCCTGAAAATTTGATCTTCCCATGCAGCTTCCACAGGGACTCTCAGGGACACAAGAAGGCTGGAGCAAAGAAGCACCAATCCCAACCATTGTCAGCTCAGGGGGACCTGGAATGGGGAGCAGCTGTCAACGTGCCTCAGTTGCTCTGATCCACTGGTTCCAAAACATCTGCACTCTGACGTACTGGGATTGCCCTATTTCTGTGGGCCCGTGCATTCAGGTTGTACAACAAAATCCTACCTGTGCAATTAAATGACATCAATGTTTAGTGTACACCTGTGGTAGGAAACCACTGCAAAGAAAAAGGACTGAATTGGGTTCTATCTTTAATTTCACCCAGTCTATTAGGGAAGAAGAACATAGGCAAATGCCTCTACTAAAAGAGAGGAAGCAAATGGGCATAGATGAGGGGAAGTGGGAATGAAACAGGTTCCAAGAGGGGACAAATTCAAAGGAAAGAGAAATGATTTATAAGTGGAAGGAAGCCCAGCAGAAAGGACCCTAGGGATGACCTCTTCAACCCTTCTCATTTAAAAAATGGGGGAATGGAGCCTATGAGAAGTAGGAGCCCTGGTCCCAGTGCACATTGCTCTTGGAGCGCTCTGTGCGTCTCTATTGGATAACTTAGCCTCAAGAGCGAGCTGTGGAACCAAATGGCCCTGAGTTGGAATTCAGGCTTTGACACTGATCTGTATGATTTCTGGCAAGTCACCTGATCTCTCCCCGAGCTTCAGAATCATTTGTGAAAAGGGACAGGTAGGATGCTTTTATCTCATAAAAGTGCTGTGAAGATTTACATGAGAAAATCCATGTTAAGTGTCTGGCCCAGGGAAAGTGCTTGCACATTTGCTGAATGAATGCATGAATGAATGAATGAATGAATGAGTGTTTAAGAGCACTGTCTGACCGAGAAAGAAAAAAGAAACTACTGCATGCTATTTCTGGCTTCTCCCTTCTCTACCCACTGGAAAAACACAAGTTCCAGGAGAGAGGGACTGAGTCTGTCTTGCTCTCAACAGCAACCCCAGTCTGCAGCATGATGCATGGCACATAACATGCACTTGATCAAACTTCCTTTATGAATAAGTTAGCCATTCATTCTCCAGTCTTTTGCATGGTGTCAGACATTTAGCTAAGTACCCTGCATGCAGCAGGCATAGTATCTAACCGTCCAGGCCACCTATGAGAAGAGTGGCCTTATTTCCCCCATCTTACAGATGAAGGAACAGGTTCAGAGAAGTTCAATAACTTTTCCAAATCAGAGCTAGTGAGTGGCAAAGCTGGAACATGGCCAGGACTTTCTGAATCCAAATGCTCTCCCTGCAACCTTCAGGTAAATGTGTTTGCACATGGCCACTAGGTGTGCCAGAGCCCAGAGTGGGGTGGAGCGAACGGGAACAGAGCTAGGCTTGGAGCAGAGCATGACCGGCATGCCCAACAGCCTCTCTTGGGCCAATGCCGGGGTCAAGCTAAGCCCAGTCACTGTGGGAGGCCAGAGGGAATGGGCGGATGCAGCCAACAGAGGAAAGGGGAAAGGCTTTTCCAAAGAGATGACAATCGAGGTGAATCTGAATCAGTGAAGAGCTTGCCCAGATGAAGGTGTGGTGTGTGTGTAGGCATGCGTGAGCATGTGCGTTCGTGTGTGTGAGGGACAATAACACATTGTGGATCAACCAGCCCCCTATTGGGGGACACATCACTCTCCATCTCCCTGGCAGCCATGATCAGGACCCCGCGATTACCTGCCAAGGAAGCTTCCAGCCCAATGCACACTTCATTCCTGCCGTGACTCTAGACAAGCCTCACACTCCAGCCAACCCAGCCTCAGTTTTAACTTAAAATGAGATGCATATTAAAGTAATACATTGATTTTCAGTTTAGGTGTATACAATATATTACACCAATATCCCAGCAGTTTTGACACACACATTAGTCACTGAAGTTTGAATGCAAATATCCAGGGGACATTCAATTAGACCACACAAAGGAGAAAAGCCACATCTGCAATCCCAGTAAAGGTATTTTCTTTCATTTTGGTCTGACGCAGTCAATAAAGTATAACGCGGAGAGGTAAATACCTAGAATTTTGACTACTTACCTGAGCGACTAAGGGGAGAGCACAGATTGCCCTGGATTTTACTACAGCTACTACTTCATCTTCTTTTTTTTTCCTCTTCCTCCTTCTTCTTCTACTTTTTTTTTTTTTAACCTAAGCAGGCTCCTAGTTCTATAAAGCATCCTTCCAAGTAAACACACTTACATTTTTCATGCATATTCCAGAATCAAAAGATGTTAGAAGCAGACCTGATATTAGGGATCACCAAACAAATCCCCTGCTCACCCCCTTCATATTCCAAGTCAAACAGAGGCTTACCCACTTTCCCAAATTCACACACAGCTGAGTGGTTGAAAGCCAGATATTTTGACTGGATCGTTCTTGAGTTTTGTTCTGGGTTTTTGGTTTTGTTTTGCTTTTATGACCTACAGCTGACTTTTAAATGCCCTTCACAAGGGCCATCTGCAGGGTGGCTGAAAAGGCACAAGCTTCAGGATCAGATGGATTCGGGGGAACCTGTCCGGGCTTCATCTCCTGCTAGCTGTGGAACTGTGAGCAAATTACTTCCCCTCCCTGTGCTGGGTCTCCTCAGCTCTAAAGAGGGCTGGTACTAGCTCCTGCATGAAGATTAAATAAAAGTATCTCCAGGGAAAGGACTTACTATAGTCACCAACAGGTAGTAGGTGCTTAGAAAGGGCTTCCTGGCCCCTCCCATCTGCACCACCACCTCACTGGATTCCAGCCTGTCACTTAAAGATAATTTATGATCATTTTTGTCTCCAGCATCCCCATGCTCTCAGAAAAGAAGGGGAAAGAAAGAAAACCAAGGAAATCTCATTCTATTATTCAGGACCAATTTTATTAATATTCATTTTATTCTCCCAGAAGGCCAACACAAGTCAGCATGTTAAAAGACTGAGCTTGATGAATTCTACCTCGGGCAAAAGATACCAAGGATAATCTTACCTTTAAACATTTCCTTTAAACAAACTCAAAAAAAAAAAAAAAAAAAACCCGCAATCTATTCTTCAACATATTTTATATTCTGACTGAAAATCAACAAGCTTTCACCAAAACCACTAGTTCAGTTTCCTGTCTGTTCTTACACTAATATCTCAGCTATGATGACATGTGCTCAGAAATTAATTTTCCAGAAAACTTATGCAAACCCCTTCAATACTAAATACTTTTATATTTAATTTTAGCAATTTCTGATGTAGCTCATTTTAGAAAGTGTACTCCCCTGCCTTATTTCAGCAGACTATAATTTAGTTTTTCCTGATGACTCACTGTCACACTTCTGAACATAAGTGATGGCTTATCACTTAGTGCTTGATGCCCTCAAAGACCCATACCACGTGAACGTCTCCAGTGTTCCTGCACTGAGGATCCCAAGGTCCTTCCTAATGGATATCCCTTGGTTCACCCCATGGAGATGTTCCATTCGAGGAAGGTCTCATCTAGCCTCCTCAGTTTTCATAATAAAAGGTCAATCTCACCAACGACTTAGTTGACATTAAAGTATACACATTAGCCTCTAATCAGAATAAACACTGACTAAACACCTACTGTGTGCCAAGGATGACAACAGATTTAACTTGGTTTATTTATTTTTATTTTTTCACTTAATCTTCATTAAAAATCTCTTATGGGTTCCCTATTCTCATTGTTTGAAAGAAACTAGGGTCAGTACAGATAAAGTAGCACACACTATTCTAGAGAGAAGCTGAAATTATTACCAGGGTATCGGGAAAAGTATTGTGGAAACTGTATACCATAGGGCTAATGAATTAAAACAGGAGAGATCATCGACCAGAGATTGCCTGGAAATTAAAAATGGCGCTAATGGAAGAATTTAGCAAGCAAGCTGAGAGAGAAAGCTGTGTTCAAGAGATGATTTGCTATATATATCAAGTATGATGTATGAATGAAGGTATGCCTGAGTGGAGTGGAGGAAAAAGCTCTCCAAGCTGAGAAGGTGGAGGCCAAAGTGCTACAGAAGTCATTGAGCTAGACTTGGAAGGCATCCAAGATACTAGCGGGACTCAGGGTGGTGAGGAAAACCAAGGTCCAGGTACCAGAATGATCAGGGCCTGGAGAATAGGGTGTGAGGAGCAAAAGACCAGTATGTGAGTGGTCAGGCTGGTAGGTACCAGGGTCGCTGGCCCCCTACTGCAATTTGCCCTGACCCATGATGCTTTCAAGAGTTGAGCAGGGGAAGGCATGGCTAAATCAGGAAGGGAATCCACAGCAGGGCTCTTTGGGTTCCAAGCACTACAAAGTTCAGGGAGATTTTTTTATAGTATGTTTTTGTGACTTCCTTAGAGCGCAGACACTCTATGAGGATCACAGGGTCTTGTGACTGAATGTCATAAGCCCCAAAGGCAGCAGCTTTGTCTTAAAAGGCGACTCAGGGGATTGTAGTGGAAACACCAGTTAGACTGTAGCCAACACAATGGAGGCCCCACTGTGACGCCCTCTCCCAGGCTGGTGTACCCATCCCCCAGCTGCTGCGTTAGCTGATAACAACCCATTGTTGCTCTGTTCTCCTGAGAATCTTCCTCAGCTGATACAAGCTGCTTTGCCCAGGAATACCTGGGTGCGTATGTCTCCCGGCGTCAGATGAAAAGAAATGACCTTGCCTCAAGGTAGAAAATGTTGTGGGGCCACGTGTACCCCAGAGCTCCCTGTGTGAGCCGGGATAAGGCTCTATATTCAGGATGTAGGTGGTACATCTACATCTCAGGACCTAAGAGAAGGGATACGTAGGGCTATCCACTGAGGCCAAGTAGCTGTCCAGGGTCACTTGGCTAACAAATGTCAGAACTAGGGAAACCAGCCAATTCATTCTGTCTGGGACTGGGGGGGGTGGGGGGAGGGGTGTGTGTTCCCAGGAGGCAAGGCATTCAGTTTTCAAACAAGAACAGTCAGACCCAGGAAACAAACAGACCAGACAGGTCCTCCCGAACTAGAAGCCTAACATCTGACCAGGAGTTCTAAATGGTACTCACACAAGGCTATGGTTATCTGTTTTTAAACTGAAAAATTGTTATTCCATTATTGAGGATTCCTGGTATTCTTTTCTTCCATACGTGCTTTGATAAATATTGGCCACATGCTCACGGAGTGCTCACGGAAATGTTCTAAGTGTTTGGGACCGCTGTAAACACGGAGCTCACCATCTTCCAGAGGAGAGAGCCGATAAGAAAGGCAAACAAACACATCTGTAATAATACTACCAACGCTTACACAGGGATGAATGCTATGGAGAAAAACACAGCGAGTTCCGCGGCCAGAGCCTGGAGGCAGCTGTTTGGCCGGTGGTCCGGGAAGGTCTCTAACAGGAAAGTCTTAGAGGAGGGAAAAAAGGAGCCATGGAAACGTCAGGCAGAGACTTGTCCTAGCCAGCAGTGTGGAATCACAGGAAGAAGCTCGGAAGCCAAGAGGAAGCTAGTGAGTGCGTGTTTGTCTTTTGTGTTTTATTTTTGAAAAGGCAGTGGTAGAGACCTGCTGAGTCCAAAAGAACATCTTTATCTCCTCATTCTATATACTTCCCTTGGGTGATCAGTTCTACCCCCATGCTCTCAATCAGTGCTTCCATGCTGATGATTCCCCAAGTCTATATTCAGCCAAGAACTCTATTCTGAGCTTGACTGAGATCTTTAATTGTCTAAACTGTACTTAGATGTCCTCAGAGACCTAAAAATCTACTTACTCAAAGCAGAACTTATCATTTTCCCCTTCAAACTTTGTTCTTCTGCCTGTGTCCCCAGGCCAGGGGACAGTAACAAGGCCAGTCCTTGAGACCAGGTCAGAAGACTAAGCATCATCCTTGATGCCTCTCCCCTTTTAGATACTGTATGCTGGGTCATCCAATACTTCCCAAGAGCTACTGCCTTAATATCTCTCGAGTTTGTTCTTTCTTTATCCCTATTACCTTAACCTTGGCTACAGATATCATTACCTCCATATACCCTGGATTTCCTGCAAGAGCCTCCCACCAAGTCTCTATGCTTCTCATCTTACACCCCTCCAATGCATTCTGTATCCTGCAGCCCAAATCCAAAATGCCCATGTGTCTCTGTCTTCCCAGTATAAAACGCCTTCACTGCTGAACAAAGCTGGAGGCATCACGTTTCCCAATTTCAAATTATATTACAAAGCTGTAGTAATCAAAACAGTATGGTACTGCCTTAGAAACAGACACACATGCCAATGGAATAGAATATAGAGCCCAGAAAGGAACCCATGCATATAATGTTTAATCCTTGACAAGGGTGTCAAGAATGCACAATGAGGAAAGAACAGTCTCTTCAATCAATAGTGTCAACAAAACTCCATATTCACTTGTAAAAGAGTAAATCTGAACCTTTATCTTACACTATACACACTTATACATATATCTGGAACTGAAAATATCCTAAAATAATAAATAGGGGAAAAGCTTCTTGACAGCAGTCTTGGCAGTAAGTTTTTGGATATGACCTCAAAATCATAGGCAACAAAAGCAAAAAAAAATAAGCAAGTGGGACTACATAAAACTAACAGGTGTCTGCATAGCAAAGAAAACAATCAACACAGCCAAAAGGTAGCCTACAGAATGGGAGGATATATTTGTAAACCATATATCTGATTAGGGGTTAATATCCAAAATATACAAGGAATCCATATAACTCAGTAACATAAAAACAAATAACCCAATCAAAAAAATAGGCAAAGGACTTGTTTCAACATATTTCCAGAGAAGTTCCATTTGTATGTTTTCTTACCTGTCTTCAGTGGATACATGAAAAAGTGTCCAACATCGTTAATCATCAGGGAAATGTAAATCAAAACTATAATGAGATATCACTTCACATGTGTTAAAATGACTCTTATTTTAAAAAATTAAGGTAAGGCTCAGTGGGGAGGTACACTGTTGGTGGGAAAGTAAATTGGTACAGCCATTATGGAAAACAGCAGGAAGGCTTCTTAAAAAATTAAAAATAGAATTACCATATGACTCAGCAATCCCACTTCTCAGTATATGTCCACAGAAATGTAAATCTGGATCTCGAAGAGATACCTGCATTCCCATGTTCACTATAGCTAATTAGTCATAGTAGCCAAGATACGGAAACAAACTAAATGTCCATCGGTGGATAAATTAAGTAAAGGAAATGTGATCTATACATACCATGGACTATTACTCGGTCTTAAAAAATAAGGAAATCCTGTAATTTGTGACAATATGAATAGACCTGGAGGATATCATGGCAGGCACAGAAAGACAAATACTAAATGATCTCACTTCAACGTGGAAGCTAAAACAGTCAAACTCACAGAAGCAGAGAGCAGAAAGGTGGTTATCAGAGGCTGGGGCCGGTCAAGGGGTACAAAGCTTCAGTTAGCAAGATGAGTAAGTCCTGGAGAGCCAAAGCATAGCATGGTGACCACAGGTAAGAGCACTGTATTGTATACTTGAAATCTGCTAAGTGTTCTCATCACATCTGATTTGAGCTGGACAAAGTTCCCTCTAGCTGTCGTGTGCAGAGAAGACTGGGGGAGCAGAGGTGGAGGCAAGGATGTCCGTTCAGAGCCTGGTGTATTCATCCAGGTGAGAGATGAAGGGGCTTGAACCAGAATTATTGTAGGGATGGAAGGAAAGACCTGCGTGTTGCCCTTGACCCTTCCTTCCCCTTGACCTGAACCAAAGGTCTCAAGTGTCCCATTGATATTTCTCAGATAAATGATGCAGTGTGTTCATTGAACTGAGGCTTCTCCCTCTCTCTCTCTTCAGTATACCTTCTCTCACTAGTTCCTGTCCATCATACAGACAGGACGAGTCATCCCAACTCTCACTGCCTAAATTCAACCTGTTATCTGCAAAGTCCCCCAAGAGGCCACCATATTTC
This sequence comes from Zalophus californianus, assembly GCF_009762305.2. NCBI lineage: Eukaryota > Metazoa > Chordata > Mammalia > Carnivora > Otariidae > Zalophus > Zalophus californianus. Next base: position 186,658,956 of record NC_045598.1, read on the forward strand.
TTGGTTGATCCATCTTCTCTAACCCAACCTCTACGCTGCAGCTGGGGATAATATTCTGCCCAACTCCAAATCTTTCCATGGCTCCCATGACCTTCCAGTTAGAACACAAGCTCCTTAGCATGGCTCCTGAAACTCTCAAAGATGTGGCCCCTATCAATCTCCCCAGCCTCAAGGGACACCATTCCATTCCTTGTGTTCCAGCCCTGTTCATCCATTTCACTTCTCGGCTACCTCTTGCTTCCATGGCGCTGCATGTCACTTCCTCTTCCGATCGCCCTTCCCTGTAGTCTCCATTTGGAATTCCCTCAGACCTCAGCTTAGGATCTCTCTCTTCTGTGAAGCCTTCCTTGGCAGCCCCTGCCAGGAAATGTGTTAAAAAACACCTTCTCTTTTTTCCCCACAGAACCCTGCATTGGCTGGTTTTCTCTTGTCTGCCTCCATGCCTGATCCCCCGGCTATGTGGGGCAGATCCCTGTCTTGTTCACAGTTGACTCTCAGGGCCTGGAAGGATGAGTGGCACAGAGCAGACTACGGACTCCGATTTCCCGTGCTGGGCACACCACAGTGCCTCTCCATCCACACTAGAAGCAGAAGGGCACTGGTAGGAGTCCTGGCCCGTAGCACCAGTCTCCCTCACGGTGCTAAAATCCCCCTGAGGAATCACTCCTGAGATTGGTGTGCAGCCACCTAGAATTGATTCATTTTTGAACAGAAACATTTGACACTGTGGAGCACCCAGAGTCTGGGAAGCTCAATGAATATTAGCAATCTCTGCGAATCTCCTCCAGCTCTCTCAGGTAAGATTGGGCTTCAATCATATAGTTTCTTCTATTTTGTTTTTGTTTTGTTTTGTTTACAATTTTATTTACTCATTTTATTTGAGAGAGAGATAGAGCAGGGGATGGGGCTGAGGGAGAGAGAGAGAATCCCAAGCAGTCTCCCTGCTGAGCTTGGAGCCCAGTGCGGGGCTCAATACCACAACCCTGAGATCATGACCTGAGCCGAAACCAAGAGTCAGACGCTTAACCAACTGAGCTGCCCAGGCACCCCTAGTGTCTTCTATTTTGAATGAAGGAGATCTTCCAACATGGACAGAGAAGCAGAGCACCTTACTGGGGTTGGGTAAGAATTGGGCTGAGATAGGATGGATAGCATGCAGCATTCAACACTTCCTAAGTCCCAGGATTACCTTGGGGACACTGGCCTTCTAGACTGGGGAAAATTCTAAAAGAAGAGAAATATGGCAATTATAGTGAATTAAGATGTAGAGTTCAGACAAGTGAGAAGTCTTGACCGAAAGGACAGCCAAGAGCCACAGGTGTAGCTTTGGTGAGGAGAAACATAGACTAATGTATGGAAACACTGAAAAAGCAGAGCTAGGTGGGCCATGAGAATCATCCAGGCCATTTATGGATGAAGAAACCAAGGCCAAGAAAGGTGAGGTGAGGGCCCAGGTCAACAGTCTTGTAAGCACTTAGTGTCAGAGCTGGAGTGACGATGCAGTCTGCAAATCTAAATCTTTAGTTGATTCTATCTACTCCCTCGTGGTATCTCGCATGAGAAACTCAGCTCTGGGAATCTTAGTGTTCTCCCTCTCCCCACCCCTCTCTCTCTGTGTAAGAAAGGAAGGTGAAATATAAGGAGGAAATGCACTGGGGGCATTTCAAAAATTCCAAGACCTTCTATGATTGGTGATTACATCTATCATTTGGAAATTACAGATATCACATATTAAGTGCCAGGCATGGCCCTGGTCTTAGTGTACATCTTCCCAAGACATCCGGAAAGGTTGCCGTCATTATAATGCCATGCAGATAAGGCTAACAGGGACAAAATGACTTGCTGAAGGTCACACAGAGCTAACAAGTGGAGGAGCCAGAATCTCCAGCCCATCTTGTCTGCTGCTGTGTAACTTGACATAGAGATTTTGCTCATTTTCCATAACAAAAATAAATAATATATTGAGTAGAGTATTTTACAGTTTATGAACTGCTTTTAGTGCATGGCTACTCATTCACTCCAAGCACTCGGCATCGCCGTTGGATGGGCAATATCATCCACGTTTTACAAATGAGGAAACTGAGGCATGAGGCGATCGAGTGCCCTAGTCCCGGGTCCCCTTAGAACCCGATTCACATCTAGGCTTTCTTGCTCCAATCTATGTCCTTTTCCGTAACACTAGAGCTGAAATCAAGGAAAGAAATTGAAAGGAGAGGAATGCATTTTAAGTTTAAAATATTCCATCAGATGTTTTCAGCAAATGTTATATGAAGGCCATTCAACACTGGATTACAGTTATTCTAAAGTACCCACTTGAAAAAAATGAGCATTTTAAGACAAAATATGTGTTTCTGTTCTCCTTCACTCTGCTTCAGTGGGCTGACCCTAAATAATGCACAACAACCCAGCAAGCATCCTTCAGGCTTGCTGCACTTACTGAGGCGGAGGGAGGTGGCTGGGACAGCCATTGTGCAAGCCTCTTCTGGTGCAGGTGGTCATGCTGCAGGTAAGGCTTTTCCACGGACTCAGCCACTCACCAGGGCAGTCGTCTACCAGGTGTTGGGGCCACAACCGTGGAGGAATAAGGCCAGGTTCCTACCCTCAGGAAGCATGAACTCTAGCGAAGGCAGGCATATGTTCGAGCAACGACAACGTGACCCAGCCCAGGTTGACACAGAGCGGGTCCAAAGTGCTGTGGGAGCACCAGGGACAGAGCTCAGAAAGGCTTCCCATCAGAAGGGGCATTTGAATTGGGTCATGAAGGGAAGAGGGAAGTGAGAAATGATCATTCTAGGCAGAGAGGCCAGAGTGAGCAAAAGTCGGGGTATAAAAGAGCAGAGAATAGTAGAAGACAGTCCTGGCTCCTTCCAGAAATTATGGTTTCCTCGGCAATTACATCAAGCTGAAAGCATTCAGTCAAATTGGGCAAACATTTGGTAAGCATCTACCATCCCAGTGCAGAGTTGTGTGAAGGTAAACCCTTCCCACAAGGAACTCACAACATGCCCACTGTATCCGCCTAACCAACATTTAAATGAGTCCCTACTATGTGCAAATCCCTATTTACACTATAGAACACTTAGACTAACTCTGTGGTGAGCAGACCTCGGTGTTCCCAAACTAAAGTACTGAATTTGATGCCAAAGCTCTTGACCTTCAACATTTGTAAACAAGGATGACATGCTGTGTTTCCCCTGATAAAGGCCTCTTTAGATTTCCCTGAGTGTATCTTGGGCCGGACTACAGCGTTTCAACTGTGAGTCACTGACCAATATTTCTACCCTCGTTTCACCTCCTTCGGTCTCCCCCCAGTCTCTCTGTCCTCTAGTCTCCGGGCACATCTGGGAAGGTCTGAGAGGGCAAGAGGCAGACAGACAGCTGATGTCTGTTTAATGATTTGCTGATCTGAGGAAGGGAGTTTCTTCAGAAAATGATAATCCTTTTCATGTGCATGGCAAGTTAGGTTTTGAAAAGCATTTCTCCACCCATTCTCTCCATCATCCCACTCAAGTGTCACAAGCGCCTGGCAGGGTGCAAGGATTGTTAGCATCCCCATTCTACAGATGAGAGAACGGAGTCTCAGCAAGGTGGAGCAATTCAAGGTCACACAGCAAGTGTATAGTGAAATGAGAGCTCAAAACGATGTTTTCTGACTCCCCGATCCTGTTCTCTTTTCTCTACACCTTACCATCTGCCTGGAATACAATAATATCATCCTCATTTATGACACGAATCCCAGATGAAATGCTGGTCAAATCACATCCCCTCAGGCAGCATAACTATAGCATAAATTAAAAGCCCAATTAAAGAACATGGCCTTTTAACTGGGACTTACCACTGTCCCCCGGGGCTAGGATCTAAAGAGAAAGCCCTATAAAAGTCAGTGGCTGCCCATCCTGGAAATTATCCAGAGACCCACTTACCCATATGCAAGAGCCTTTAGACCCAAATTATTCTTCTAACTTTTATCACCCTTCTCTATGTTCTTCTGGGGCCCCGGCCCCCACGGAGCTGTGTCTGGAATCATTGTCCAAACCTCTGCCCCTCTCTCTGGCCTGAAGACGCAGGTAACAGCAGTCCACCCCTCCATGTGGATAGGTGCCTCTCAGCTCTGACACATACATCTCTTAGTATCAGGAGCCTCAGAACCTGATGAAAAACCAATGCTTCTCCAGTTCAAAGACAGCACTGAAGCGAGATTCTCTAGCTGTCTCAAAGTGGGATAGTCTGGCACTGGCTAGAGCCCTGGGTGGCCAAGGGGACAAAGAGTGTTATTATACTCAATGGAGTCTTGTTTTGCTGACAATAGTGGGGGGGAGGGGGGGCTAGAAATGAGGTGAGGAGAAAAGGAAGGGGCATTTTGATTGCTCGCTTATAAATTTCTTATTTATTCCCACTCTACCCCCAACAGTCAAAGGCAGTAATGTGATAAACTTCAGGGATACCCTTGGGTCCCAAAATGGTAATACTTACTACTTCCTCTGTCCAAATTTCCCCCTCCGGCTGCTGGGTTTGAAGCCGACTTTACAGATCAAGAGCTGGTGTGCACTCTGGTCCCTTTCCATGTCATAGCTGAGCTGCAGTGCTCCCCCACCCCTGTCCCCAGCCAAGCCACAGGGAGAACAGGTCTCTGGGTCAGCCTGGATCACAGAGAACCCTTACCGCTGCCCCCTTCACCCCAACACCGGCTTCTCCCGACCCTGCCTGGGGTTCACGGGCTCAGAGGACCTGCTTGCACAAGGGTCTGGACGTGCTCCCTCAGCCTCCATCTGGGACTTCTGCGGGGACCACCTCCTTCACCAGCGTGTCCCCCCACCTATCACCCCAGATTTCCCCTCTTGCCCTCTCAGACCTGCCCAGATGTGCCCGGAGACTAGAGGACAGAGAGACAGGGGGGAGACCGAAGGAGATAAACCACATTTCGCGGCGGAATCCCTGTTAAGTAACAGAAAGCCATCCAACTAGCAGCCACGCTTCCAGAAACGTCACCGCCACAGAGGAGAGAGTTTGCAGCTGCCGACCCCCAGCGCTCTCACCTACCTGTCTCCCACTGCAGGGCTCCCCTCGGCTCCGGGCCGCGCCGGCTCCCTCCCTCCCCGCTCTCCGCAGCGGCGGTGGGCGCTCCGCGGGGTCCGGGCACCCGCGAGCTGGGTCTCCGGTGCCCGCGGCGAGGCTGCCTGGAGGAGGAGCGAGAGCTGCTGCCCGCGCCGCCGCCGCCGCCGCCGCCGCCGCCGCCGCCGCGGTGCTGATGCGGTTGCTATGGTTATGGAACTCCGCAGCTGCCCCCTCTCGGCGCAACAGCTGCCCGGCCGCGGCCTCCGGGCAGCCCCGCGAGCCGGGCCGGGCGGCAAGGCTGGGCACGGGGCCGGCGCCGGCCGCCACCACTGCGGAGGAGGACGCGGGGCGGCTGCGCTCGCGCCTGCCGGCTCGGTTCTCCGCGGCGCCCGCGCTCCGCTCCCGCCCCCGCCGGGACGCGGCCGCCCGCCCGCCCGCCCCCGACCCCGCGCCCCGCCCCGGCCCTCTCCGCGCCAGCCTGCGCCGGGCACGCCGCCCGCCGGCCTGTGGGGGGCGCCCGCCGCCGCGCCGCCGCCCGCCCGCCTCCGCCGCCCGCCGGCCCGAGCATGCTCAGTCTGCGGCCCGGGAGGCGCCCTCCCGCGTGGCAGGGCTGGGCGGGCGGCGGCGCGCGAGGTCCTTCCCGGCGCCCCGGAGGGTCGCGGGTCGGCTTCCGAGGAGCGGCCCGGGGGCGGCCCCGCGGGTGCCCCCGAGCGAGCTCTGAGCCCAGTACCACGGCCAGCGGGGCGGGCGACACCCCCCACCCCCGCCACCGGCGAACCCATTGGTGCTGCCCACCCACACTTCCTGCCGGACGGCGGCGGCTCAACCACCTGCGGGATATGGCCCACTGGGAGAGGCGAGGGTTGAGGAGGGATGGGACAGCTGTCATCCTCTGAGCGCCCCTCGCCAGGCACGGCACACGACACGCGTGGAGGAGCCTCCAGTTCTGGGCATCACTGTGTTCGGAAGGCCTGGCGGCACATGGTGTTACAGACGAGGAAACAGCCTCAGCCGGGGAGACAGGGTGGGACTCCGGAGACCCGTGCACAGCCCAGCAGAGAGACCGGGCTGCACCAACTCACATCCCAACCAGAACCGCGGTGTAACCAAGCAATTGCAGCCACTGTGACTCACGGCTAATCCAGTGGCGCGGGGGGAGGGGGGGAGGGGCGGGGGGTGGTTGGTAATCAAGGCAAGGCAAGACACCTGAAAGAAGGCACAAGAAGAAGGGGGGAGGTGAAGTCTGAGGAAGTTCCATCCAGAAGGAGAGGACCTAGCATGCAAAGGCCTGGAGGCACAACAGCCAGCGCTAGTTTTTACCCACACTTGGGATCCAGTATAATGGAGCAGAGCCCACCAGGAGAGGTTCAAGGGAGGCAGGCTGCACATCAAGGGCCTTGAGGGCCAAGTGAGGAAGTTGGAATTCGACCCTAAAGACAACAGGAAGCCACTGAGGACACTTAGGCAGGAGAGAGGCTGGGTCACCAGTTTGGCAGTCACCCTGGTGGAAGTGTGTGTGGTGGGGGTAAAGTGGGTATTAAAGCTACAAGAAGGGGTATCAGGAGGGCGTTGCTGCCGTCTGGGCCACGGCAGTAGAAAGCCACCTTCTTTCCACCTTGCTCTCCTTCCCACAGCACCCAGCCAAGCCTCACACGACACATGTGCTCCCTAAATGTGTGGTGCGTGGCAAATAAATGAATATTTATTTCTCCATAGAGAAAATGGATTCCTTTCTTTCACAATTTTTTTGTCTTTGTGTGATCAAAATCATGTAGCATTTATTTTGCCATAAACATTGCATTTTTATGCAGCCTGATTTTTGAAAGTCAGTACAAGTCCGCAGCATTCTCTGCATTTGTTAATTATGGGGAGCTCGGGGTTTGCTTGTATCCTGATAGGTTTCAAGCACTGGATAAGAGATCTCCAGGATATATTGTTACCTGAAGGAGCAAAGTGCACAACAGTGTTTATAATAAGATACCTCTTGGGAGAGAAGGGCGGACACACAAATGTATACTTGAATTTGCTTGTATTGGCGTAAAAATATGCTGGAAGGCTGTGTAAGAAACTTGTAAAGTAGAGGTTAGCTATGGGGCTGGGGTGGGTAGAGGACCGGGTGGACAAGGTCTGGGTGAGAGAGAGACTTTCCATTATACTTTTTTGAACCAAAAATAAATTACACACATGCATAATGTGTTACCATCTGTGTCTAGAATTTTAATGAACCTTGAGATAACTTTACATGCAACATGTTCCCAATGGACATATCCCAAGACCTACTCCTCCCACTGCCCCAGTTCCTGTGCTGCACAATAGTACTATGACTGATTACTGTTAAGTCTTCCTCTTCAGTCCTGCTACGCTCACGGACCGGAGGTGAGGGGAGAGGAGGACACCGATTCGAAACTGAGGCCTCCAGGAGGCCAGGTCACAGTGCCAGTATGGATGTAATCTATGCATCAGCACCCAGGGGTCTTCCCAAGATAACAATCATGGTGGCTACGGTCCCTGGTGGCCAACGTGACACTCATCAACCGTCTGCCTGGTGTGATGCCATCTGCCTCACCCAGTGCCCTCCTCATGGATGGGCTCCATGCCATCCCGCTCCAAACTGGTACATTCTCAGACCCACACGGTGAGGCTCTGAGCAGCTAGGGGCCCATAGGAGGTCTGGAAGGGTGAGCCCAGGTGGAACTGACTCAAAGCAAGATAGCGCTCCACTGTCATCGCCCCTCTCGGGGAGTGACCCACCATCCATCCCAGCACACGAGCCAGAACCCCAACGTCAGCCTAGGCTTCCTGGTCCCTGCCTCATTCTCTCTACCCACCTTGTCTCCCACACATGTAATTAAATACCAACTTCTGTCAATTCCACCACGTAAATAGCTCTCAGAGTCATCTATAACAGGGGCCCTACAACAGTGTTGTTTTTTTAAATCTTCTTCAACAAGAGTCTGTGAGTGATGGTGTCTAGAGAAAGAGGTAGAATTTTAGCCTGACGTTCTGAGATGAACAGCTGCAGACAGGACAGGAGGACATGGATTCCAGGACAGATGCAGAGCCTGAGGCAGGCTTCCGGTGCCATTGGAAGGTGACACCCCATTGGAAAGAGCTGAGCACTGAGACAGCCAGCTCAGCAGGAGCTACTCCTGGCCAAGTTCAGTTCTGGGGGATTGAGGTTGCTCTCCCTCACAGGGCCGCAGGGTCTGGAGCCCGTTCAGGATGAGGACAGAATCAGAGCAGAGTGGACCAGCATTTTCTCTCTCTGTCACAGAAGGCAGGTTTTCAATGGTGACATCCTGTGGCAACAAGAAGCAACTGTCATGAAATGCTTACCAGAGGCAGCAGGCTCCACAGGATGGGGAGGAAGTTGGAATAGCCTCCCGCTGGGGCTGGGTAAGCCCCCACTGTCTTACAACAGTTTGGGAGAAGAGAGATCCCCAAGAGAGAGAAACTTCACTTCCTGCCAGTAGAACTGAAGGACTGGAGGCAGCTTGCCTGGCCTTCCAACCTGGCTTTGCTCTTCCCTTACTGTGTGTCCTTTAAGATGCAGTGTGACCTAATTGTAGCTCAAGGTCCCCTTCTATAAAACAAGGATGATAACAAAATATATGTCACAGGTTTATTGCCAAGATTAAATGGATTAAAACTTAGAACAGTACCTCATGCGGAGTAGGGGCTATGTATGTACGTGAGCTATTATTTTTTACTTATTTTTTTAAAGACTTTACTTATTTATTTGTCAGAGAGAGAGAGATTGAGAGAGAGCACAAGCAGGGGGAGTGGCAGACAGAGGGAGAAGCAGGCTCCCCGCTGAGCAAGGAGCCTGACGCGGGACTCAATCCCAGGACCCTGGGATCATGACCCCAGCCGAAGGCAAATGCTTAACCGACTGAGCCACCCAGGAGCCCTGAGCTATTATTTTTTAAATGTTGGAATGAGTTGAGGAGATAGAAGAGGGGCTTGGGATTCTGGGTCATCAGTCACACTTTCTGCCCACGCCCTGTGCCACCACCTTGGCTAAGGATCCCCTGATTTCTTATCTGAAATACCAGAGTAATTTCTTAACTGATCTCCCTAATTCTGATGTTATCCCCAGTTACCCTTCTGCCATCCACATCCTATTGGTCTTTTAAAAATGTAACCCTGGGGGCACCTGGCTGGCTCAGTCAGTAGAACATGCAACTC